>NC_088331.1:21950000-23375000 GCF_036884655.1 Musa acuminata AAA Group | reverse complement strand
TCTGAACGAATTTGTTGCTTCATCAAAATGTGTAAAAGATCATAGTCGCACTTAAAAGCCGAGTAGTCGCACTTAAAAGCCGAGTACTCTACCGTTGAGTTACCAACCCGAATAAAATAAAATAAATAGGATATGTAGATACGATAAAAATGAAACATCCATTAAATTGCACTGCACGACCCCATCAAAACATTGAACTAATAATAAATAAAAAAAGATTTTATGTTTTATAATCGATTATACAAAATAAATAAAAAATGTACATATCATATTTAAAAACAACAGATTCATAAAAGAGATGCTAAAATTGTGACAGACCTACCAGTTTTTTATCAATTTTTTTTTGTTAAGTTAAATTCCAAAATACGTCTTAAAATTCCAAAATACGTCTTATATGACAGTAAACCCGACAATGCAAAACCCATTATTTGAGTAAAAGTGAAGTGAAAACCCAATATGGGGTCTAGATAAAGAGATTTATTTATCTATGATCAATTATATTTGTTCGATACACCATTGTCAATATGAATGCAATGTTGAGAAAACAAATAACAAATAAAGTAAATTAAATAAGGATTTGTATTGGGTTGGCACAACATAAATAAGAAATTTTGATGGAAAAAAATAAGGAAAAGATAAAGAAAAAATCTCGGGTTTACTCAATCAATAGAGGTACAATAAGCAAGATTAATCCCTTGTTTGTTGGTGGATTCCTATAACAAGAAAAAAGTAAATTTAAGTATGAATAGAGCAAGAAAAGGGAAAATTTTAGGTAAAAAATTGTAAGTAAAAAATTATACAAAGATAGATTTTATATTAATCATCTCCCTCCTTTTTATTAATTTGTTGTTTTTTCTTTTAATTAACTCGAGGTTTTTTCTTTAAAAAATTCTGCCTTACTTAAAATATCATAAACAGTTCCTGTAGGTTGAGCACCCTTTTCAAGGAAATATAGAATAACGGGAACGTTTAAATAAGTTTGATTCTTTATCGGATCATAAAAACCCACTTTTCGAAAATCTCTTCCTTCTCTTCGGGATCGAACATCAATTGCAACGATTCGATAGATGGCTCATTGGGATAGATGTACATAAACAATCCCCCCCCCCCGAAACGTATAGGAGGTTTTTCTCCTCATACGGCTCGAGCTCGAGAAAAAATTATTTTAATTTCGGTATATCTTTCTGTATATAATATCAAATAGTAAACACAAAATAATGACTCAAATCATAGTCTAATTCATTATTATTATTTTGTTCTTCCTAAAAAAAAAAAATAAATAAATTTCATTCGTACTCATAACTCAAGTTGGGTAATTATGACATAATTCGAAGGGAAATCCTTAGACATTTCTTGAGCCATCTCTAACCTCTTTTGTTTGTCTCATCTCGAATCTATTTTTATTCCTAATTCTGATCCAATTTTTGAGACAATTGAAAATAGTGTTTCCTTGTTTTGGAATCCTTTATCTTTGCTTTGTAAAATCATTGGGTTTAGACATTACTTCGGTGATCCTTACTCCTTTCAAAAGGGCAGCAACATACCTTTTGTTTTTTTATTTCTTTCTATAGAAATAGAATACCCATAGAAATAGAATACGAAGAATTGATTCCTCTGTGATACACTTTTTTTTTATCGAAATAGTTTTATCAATTCTGATTATTTTATATTTTAAGGATATACTTACAAAGTTGGTCTAACTTATTGATTGATCGGCACTAACCCTAGATTCTTCCCCTTGATAAATGAATCAATCCTTTCCGCTCAAGCTCCATCATGTACTATCAACCTAAGAAAAATTAGATTCCTAATGGAACAGAACAAACTATGTCGAGCCAAGAGCATCTTCATTTGTATAGAAAATGGTGGATGTAAAAATCCACAGCGGATCATGTCCTTCAAGTCGCACGTTGCTTTCTACCACATCGTTTCAAACGAAGTTTTACCATAACATTCCTCTAATTTAGAATTCAATTTAATTTCAAACTGCAATGGAATTGATTTAATATGTAATCATGAATAGTCATTGGCTCGATGGGAACAACGGGAACTATATAATAGTCTATACTTTATACCTATGGATAGATAAGTATTGTATTTATCCGGAGAAAGCTAAGCAAGGATCCAATTTCTTTAACTCGATATTCTATCATATGAATGAAATGTATTTCTAAGAAAGATGTTTGCTTAAGACTTATTTACTTTACATCTCCAACAGATTGTTCGGGACGATCAATCATGAAATGCATAATCTATTTTTCTAGAACAAAAAAACTAGAAACCTCAAATCCTTTAATTTAATATATTTCTAATCCCAGAAAAAAATCAATTATTGGGATTCGGATGGACCGATTTGAACAAAGACAAGAACGGCTTTGATCAAATCCTATCTGAGCTGTAGTAAATTCATCGACAATTTGACTCTTTATTTAGACATTTTAATTTTCCACCTCCTGAATGAGCTTATATGTGTATTGTAAACTCTTTATGTTACTCACCATGATCACAATGCCCTATGCCTTGATCTTTGATATGGTTACCTGATGTATTTATTTGTGAACAGAGTTACAAACATCACTCATTGTTTAATCTCTTTACTCACTGTCGGATTTTACATTGAAACTAAATGTTTTTATAACCACCTTGAAAACCTTGTGCCTTGGTTTCCATGATAAATATGATTTGAGAAAATGATATACCAATGCAGTTGATGCATCATGTTATTATATTACCATAATATTAAACATCAACTAGCTGATATTTTTACAAAACCTCTAAGTGAAGAATAATTTGATTTCATAAGAAAAGAATTAGGAATGTTGATGTGTCCGAATACATAAACTAGTTAAAATTATTTTTTAGACTTTATTGAATGATCAAATCACTTGATTGCCATTACATGCCTAAATAACATGTTGGAAATTATGTGTTGAATACAAAAATTTTCATAACAATAAGCATGTTTTGTCTTCATGATTGTATTTGAAAATCTATAGCATAGTTTTGTCCGACTGCATGAAAGTGTTAATTTCATTTTCGGATTCGCTTAACAATTGGTATCCTAACAATCGGATTTTCTCATACACTTATTATATGAAAAATATTTTTCTGAAATGGATTTGATGAAATGATTCCTGCTTATAAATTTCATCTTGAAATATAGATGATAGTGTTTTTACTTGCAAATATTTGTTTCACATACATATCTTGATCCTTGTAAAAATGAAGCATGATTTAATCTCTCATCGATTTTAACTTCACTCAAAGTAAACTCACAAATAGCCTTCCTCCTTCATGCAAAAAGATTATAACAAATAAAAAGGAAGAAGTACTCAAAGCGATCTACATATCATGCTTTCCTTTATATGCTTGTATAATTGATTTCCTATCACTCACTATTGGAAAATAACATGAACCTAGTAAAGGCATGAACAATTATCACACTTATGCTCAAAATTTGCTTATATTATTCTCCTAGTATCACAATTACCACACTTTTTGTTGATGACAAAGGGGGAGAAATATATGCGTATTCATGCTATGTATGCCTTGTTTGTATCGTGTCAAGATATCAAACAAAAACTTGCATCGTAATTTTACGTATCGATATCTTACCATGTGATGAAATGCAATAATTACAAAAACATTTGAAATATGTGCATCATGTAATGATATCAAAATCTTACTTCGCAGTTTTACATGTTGACATCTTACAATATGATGAATTGCTACTATTACCATCATTCAAACTTGCATTGTAAAATTTGAAAATGAATGTCAAGCCTTGACATCATCTTCAGAGAGAAACATCATGATGGGAATCATGATGGGAGTATTGATAAGTTTAAATGATTTTAACTTATCAATATGTCTCTTGAATTCAAAGGTGAATTCAAAGGTTTTGAATTCAAGAATGACTTATCTTAAGTATGGCATATAGACAGGGGGAGTTAAGGTTAACTCCATTATCAATTGATTATCATCATAAAAAAGGGGGAGGAGATTGTTGAATCTCGGATTTTAATGATGAAGTCAATTGTCATTTGTTATCTAATCTATATGTTGAGATAAGTGTGCAGGATTAACTACGATGAAAGTAAGATATGCAGCAGGAGTTGCGCCGGAATCAAGACAATGATCACGTTGGGAGTTCGAGAGTTCGACGGAAGTTCGTACAGTCGTCAGAGGTTCTGCAGGAACAAATCCGAGAACTCCATGAGCTTGCCAAAGAAGCTCATCGGAACTCTCCAAGTGGATCGTCGCAAGTCCAGGAGTTTGCCGGAAGTCCGTAGGAGCATCACCGAGGGTTCATCGGATGATCGACGGAAGTTCACCAGAAGCTCGTCGGAAGAAGCGATTGATGCACCGGAGCAAGTTGCAGTAAATGTCTTAGGAAATATCATAGTTAGCACAATTATTAAGTTGGAAATGGGAGGTAATCCCATTAACTTAATCTTGGGGCAATTGGGCCCGTGAAAAACCCAAATTGGGTCGAATGGATCAACCCATTCGGACCCTGATTTCTGCCAGGCAGTTGAACCACCCCAGCCAGGAGGTGGCACCGCCTGAGCTCGGTCTTCGAGCTCTGGCAAGAGGTGCAACCGGCTCAGTCAAGCGGTGGCACCGCCTGAGCTCGGTCTTCGAGCTCTGGCAGGAGGTGTAACCGCCCCTATCAAGAGGTGGCACCGCCTAGAGGCTTAGTCTTCGAGCTCTGCTAGGCGGTGCAACTGCCTCAGTCATGAGGTGCAACCGCCAGATCCCGGAATTCCGGGAATTGACAGTTTTGAGCTCGAAATTCAAACTGGGTTGGGGCCTATAAATACCCCACCCTTTCAGCACTGAAAGAGCACCAAAAACACACCGAAATCCTGATCTTATTTTGTGATTTTTAGAGCACAAAATTGTTGTAAAGGCCAAAAGTTCTTCTCCCTCTTTTCTTCCAAGTTCTGATCTTTAAAGAGAGGAGAGAAAATTCTATAAGGGTTGTCTCCTAAGCCTATCAAAAGGAGTGAAACTGTAAAAGGGTGGTTGGCCTTCGCCTATTGAAGGAAGGCCTCTAGTAGATGTCGGTGACCTCGTCGGTGGAGGAAGCCAAAAGTGGATGTAGGTCAAGATTGACCGAACCACTCTAAATCTCGGTTTGCATTTACTTTGAGCATCTTATCCTTACTGCAAACCTCCTCAATAGCTTACTGCCTTCTGCACATTTACGATCGTGTTTTATAGTTCAGTATTTTTTGAATCGGCGTTTAGACGTAAATCAGTTTTATCGTACGAACATCATATTTCAGTTTGCGCTTATATTTTAACTTTCATTATAACTGCAAACTGCCTTCATAGATTTCCTTTAACTACATCTCGCTTGATTACAAGTTAAAGAGATTTACGAATCGGCTTTTCTACCGAAATCACTTTTATCGTACGAACACCTTTTTAATCATCGAAAGTTTTCCGCTGCACTAATTCACCCCCCCCCTCTTAGTGCTCTTGATCATAACAAGACCAAGTAAAGCAAATGTTACTAAGAAAGACCCGACAAAGGACAAAGGCCAGTGCTTCCACTATGGCAAAGATGTGCACTGGAAGAGGAATTGCAAAGAGCATCTTGCATTGAGGGCGAAACAAAAGCTTGGAGAAGCTTTAGGTACATTCATGATCAGTCTCCTTTTGTCAGACTCTTATGATAATACATGGGTATTAGATACCGGTAGTGCTTATTATATATGCAATTCGTTGTAGGTTCTAGCAAGGACTTGGAGATTGGCGAGAGGTGAGATGGACCTCAAGATGGGCAATGGAGCAAAAGTTGCTATAGTTGTTATTGGCAAGGTCGCCCTACATCTACATGGTAGAGCTATTATTGTATTAAATGCATGTTATTTTGTTTCTTCTATTATTAAAAATATTATCTCCATTTCATGTTTGATAGTTAGTGGATAAAATTAGTTTTCGAGAACAATAATTGTTTAATATTATTAGATAATAAGATTATCATGAAAGGAACATTGTATAATGGTTTGTTTATGCTAGACATTACTCCACATATCATGAATGTAAGTGTGTCTAAAAGGAAACGAGATGAAGTGAACAGTGCATACGTGTGGCATTGTAGGCTAGGTCACATCCATGAGGCAAGGATTCAAAAATTGCTAAAGAATGGATATCTAGATCCATTCGACTATGAGTCATATGCAACTTGCGAGCCTTGCCTTCATGGAAAAATGACCAACTCTTCATTTAGTGGAACCGGAGAGAGAGCCACTAAGTTGTTGGAACTTATACATAGTGATGTATGTGGACCCATGTCGTGAACCGCGTAATGTGTGTAATTGTGATTATTATTATTGGGATCTGCGAGCCTCCATTATATTTCTCGTTAATTGTCGGGCTTGCGTACCTATGATTAAGTTGTAATCACACGAGAAGGTGCAGCGGGAGCATGGAAGAGATAGTAGGACCCAAGAGACTGACGATCGCAATGCATGGAGTAGTCATAGGTGATTGGCTTTAGATCAAGTGGGAGATTGCTAGTCATAGGTGCCCAACAAGTCAATCACGTGAGTGATGACATGTATGATTTGACACATAATCTTTTTACTTATTATATTTTAGAATTTATCACTTTATTTTGACTATTGCATATATGCATGTATATATTGTGATGTCCTTGGATCTGTGCAATGGAAATTGGATCGTAATGATCCTAAATAATTTCGGTCATAGGTTCCTCGAGAGGGACATCAAGATAACTAGACGGACTAGTGTACTGTATACCCGTCCATATGATGTATGCAGCTGATCTCATAGCTGCTCGTGTGGAGAAACTAGGGATACAATACAGGTAATTATTGGAGAATGAGTTCACTAATTGATTTGCTTACGGAATGTTGGATGGTTGATGATGCCTTATTGTCAGACAATGATTCCGTAGTCCTAGTGGTGTATCTAGTCCTTAGACTTGAGACACCAAGGATGTCCTATATGAGTGCTCCACTCTTTGATACTGGACTTATAGGTTTGGATGTCTCAGATCTAGTACAACCGGACATCGAGAGTGGCAATCAACCTTACGAGGGCTATTGAGTGTCGATAGAGGATCATCCACTCTCGGTGTCATAAAAGAAATATCTCATATGTTCTTACTCATACAAATCCCTAGTCGGGGTCATTTGGATTGAGAGAGAAAGAGTTCTCCAAGAGAATCCGATTAGAGCAAGGCTCGAGTAGAAATCATATGCATTTGATAGCACCATACCCGGTATATGGTCTCTAGGATATTAGATGTTAGGATCGGAGCAGCACTAAGAGGGGAGGGGTGAATTAGTGTAGTGGATTAAAACTTCGATTTTGACAAATCTTTCGTACGATAAAAAAACCGAACTCGGAAGTGCTTAACTTGAAGGCGTATTCGCAAAGTTGTGCAGCAAAGGTAATGAGGAAATAAAGCAAGTAAGAAGGTTTGCAGTAATGAAAATAGCAGTAATGAAATGCAAACTAGAGATTACATCGATTTTAAAGTGGTTCAGTCAAATGACCTACATCCACTTGCGAGGCCCCTCTTCGATGAGGCTCCCACCTTCCACTAGCAAATCTCTTGAAGGGGAAGGGTAAAAACCCCTCTTACAATTTTTTACAAGCGGTTCACTCTCTTACAGATTTTTAGCAAGAAAGAAGGAGGTGAACACTAGCAAATTGAAAACAAGACTAGCTAAGACTTTTCTAAGACCTTTCTCTCAATCAATTGCTTCTCAAAAAGTTATAATCTCAGCTGAGATTTGAGGGGTATTTATAAGCCTCAAGAAGATTTCAATTTGGGCTCCAAAATTTGAATTCTCTTTGGTTTCCGATGCTGGATGTGCCACCGCCTATCAGTGTCTGACACTAACAGTGGACTAGCGGTGCCACCGCCCAATCAAGCGGTGCCACCGCCTAGCTCTCGTGTGCTGGGCGGTGCAACCGCCCAGTCTAGCGGTGCCACCGCCAGACCCTTCGGTTCACTGGTTGGGCTTCAAATGTAGCCCAAACCAAGTCTAATTTTGGGCCCAATTGGCCCCTAATCAGGATATAGGATTTTCTCTTAATCCTAATCCTAATTACAAGTGAACTACATAACTAAAAATATCCTAAGCAAGTTTTCAACCGTGAACGTCGAGTGTTGTTTCGGCGAGCTATCGGACGAACTTCTTCCGACGAACTCCCAACAAGCTCCCGATCTTGTGATGACTTTAACGAGTAGCCAAGCCTTCTCGGTGATCTCCGTGAACCTCCGACGATCTCTTCGGTGAACTTCTGAAAATTCCAACCGGTTCCCGATTTCTTCTCAATTGGTTCCGGTAGCATCTCCGACGATTTTTCGGACTCTTAAACATCCATCGAACTTGACTCCGGTATTCTTGCTTTGTGTTTTCTGGTTATCGTAGTTAATCCTGCACACTAAACTCAATAATATGGATTAGATCAATTAACCCATCAATTGATTTTATCATCAAAATCTGAGATTCAACAATCTCCCCCTTTTTGATGATGACAATCAATTGATGACGGAGTTAAACAAAACTCCCCCTATCTATATACTATATTATGAGAAGATGAAAACACTTGAATTACATCCATTGAATTCAAGTATAAACCGATAAGTTCTAATCGTAGAACTTATCGTTATTCTCATTAAGCAATAGTAAATACGAAACTTCGATGAAAATCATTTTCAAGTCGTATGATAAGAGACAATTTTTACTAAGATAGGAGATAAAGATTTTCAACATGAATTTCATGATATAAATGTAAGGCATGCTTTCAATATGATCAATCAGTCTTGCAATATTCTCAAAGATTTTGCAAGGCATATAAGACATTCATATCACACAAGCTTTTGTACTTCATATTAGTCATGTTATCGATGCGCATAAGACATTTTAATTAAGTCATGCTATCGAAATGGTATAAGTCATCACTTAGTCATCACTTCTCCCCTTTTGTCATCAACAAAAAGGGAATGAGACTTGAAGCACATAATAACATCAGGAATTCAGCATTGATCGTACAAAAATTCATCATTCAAAATTAAGTGTGCTAAAATATCTACGTAGAGTTTATCTTAAAGGAAAATTCAGCATTCATCCATTTTATTAAATCTCTTTTTTCTATAAATAACAAAAATTGTAGGTGTACAAAGAAGAGATTGTGATTAAAAAATTTCAAGTAGTAACTCCAATAAGTCAAGATCATAAATCGAATACAGACTCATTCAAATTCAAATCGTCAACTTGAAACTCATAATCAAGCCATCAAAAATAATTTCGAGATTCATAAAATGTCATAAAATCATTCTTGATCAGATGGGAGCGGTGTTTGACTCAAGATAGGATAAGGTAATTTAACATTTCATTTAGAATCGAAAGAGAAGGATCAAATTCACCGAGGAACGGAGAGAGGATGAAAAACTTTACGGAAAATCCATTCAAATAAGTTTATTCTTAGGGACAATTTAACATACCTAATTCCCTTCTAATGAATTCAAATTGGTCTTCATTCAAAGCTTTTGTAAATATATCTGCTAATTGATGCTTTGTGTCAATGAATTCTTGAACAATATTATTGTTAAGGACATGATACCTTTGGCCACTAATCTAGCCTTGTTTCTAACCACGATACCATTTTCATCTTGCTTGTTTCTAAAGACCCATTTAGTATCAATAACTAAATGGTCACTAGGTCTAGGAACAAGCTTCCATACCTTATTCCTCTCAAATTGATTCAATTCCTCTTGCATTGCAATAACCCAAAAATCATCTTTTATGGCCTCGTCAATGCATTTAGGTTCGATTTGAGAAAGGAAGGCGGCGTTAGCACAAAAATTCTTGAAAGAGGAACGAGTTTGAACCCCTTTTGATGTATCTCTTATAATTAGCTCCTTTGGATGAGCATCTATATACTTCCATTCCTTGGGTAAGGAAATTTCGGAAGAAGGTGCATCCAAGTTGCTATTTTGAGGAGGGGGTTCATTTAAATTCAAATTATCAAAACCAAGATCATCATCAAAATTATTTTTCTTTAAATTAGAAATTTCATTAAAAACTACATGAATAGACTCTTCTATTACTAAAGTTCTTTTGTTAAAAACCCGAAAAGCCTTAGAAACGGAAGAGTAACCAAGAAAGTTGCCTTCATCGGATTTAGCATCAAATTTTCCTAAGGCATCCCTTTCATTCAAAATAAAGCATTTACAACCGAAAACTTTAAAATATGAAATATTTGGTTTTTTGTTATTCCATAATTCATAGGGAGTTTTTGATAGGGATGGTTTTATTAGGACCCTATTCATGATGTAGCAAGCCGTATTTATGACTTCGGCCCAAAAATACTTGGGTAGACTATGTTCATTTAACATCGATCTTGCCATTTCTTGTAGGTTTCTATTTTTTCTTTCAACTACTCTATTTTGTTGGGGATTCTTCGGAGTGGAGAAGTTGTGATTGTATCCATTAACTTCACAAAAATTTTGAAAGTCACGGTTTTGAAATTCGCCACCGTGATCACTCCGAATTGATGAAATCATGAAACCTTTTTCGTTTTGAGTGAGTTTATAAAATTTAGAGAAACACTTGAAACAATCACTTTTGTGCGCTAAGAAATAGGTCCAAGTGTATCTAGTATAGTCATCCACAATTACAAACGCATATTTGCTTCCTCCTAGACCTGTCGTGTCAATTGGTCCAAATGAGTCCAAATGAATCAATTGCAATGGTCTAGTGGTGCTAATTTGAGTTTTTGGTTTAAAACTAGTTTTTATTTGTTTACTTAGTTGACATGCATCGCATACTTTGTCCTTAATAAACTTTATATTAGGAATTCCTCGCACTAATTCTCTAGATGAGATCTCAAATATTAGTTTCATGCTTGCATGGCCTAGTCTCCTATGCCAAAGCCAAGCATCATTATTTAAAGCAGAGAAGCACATTTCATTACTTAGTTCATCAAGGTTGATGGTGTAGACATTATTTTGTTTTAATGCAATCATAGTTATTTTATGGTTTGGTTTTTCAATAATACACACATTTGATTCAAATCTAACGATATAACCTTTATCGCATAATTGACTAACACTCAAGAGATTATGTTTCAATCCATCAACAAGTAAGACATCATCAATAGAAAATTTTAATTTGTTACCTATGGTTCCCTTGCCAATGATTTTGCCTTGGTTGTTGTCTCCGAAGGTGACGTACCCTTCTTCTTTGCTAGTGAGCATAGAGAAATGAGATGGATCTCCAGTCATATGTCTTGAGCATCCACTATCTAGATACCATCTCTTGCTCCTAGCTTGTGATGGTGTATGTTTCTACAAGAAGGGATTATTTTTAGGTACCCATTTTCTTTTGGGTGCCTTAAAAACTGATTTAACTTATTCATCATATTGCATAGAATTGATCATGGTTTCTTTAGGAACCCAAATTAGTTTGTTCGGACTAATTTTCTTGAATGGACATTTATAAGTTTTATGTCCATATTTGTAACAAAAGTTACAATTGCTTTGGTGCCGAACATGTAAGACGGGGCCTTTAATAAAGGTGGTTGGATTTTGGTGAGGACTTCTCACAAATCCGATTCCACTTCTTTTAGGAACGTGACCCTTATTTGTAAGGATCATGTTCAAAGATTTGCTACCAACCTCGAATTTCTTCAAGGTGTCCTTAAGTAGAAAGTTCTCATTTTGGAGAGATTCTAGATCATGGCATTTTATACATGGAGCTAAACTATCATGATATTCAATTTTTAATTTATCGATATCACAAGTGAGACTATCATGCTCCTTTTTTAGCAATTTGTATTTTCTACTAATTGTCTTACATTCATCAAATAACTCATGGAAAGCATTTAATAATTCATGATAAGGTAAATCTGCATCAATTAAATTCGTTACCTCTTCTCCGATGGCCATTCGGGCGTAATGAGCAACTTGCTCGGTGTTGGACTCCTCTTCTTCAAACGCGCTTGAATCATCTCATGTTGCCTTGAGCACCTTCTTCTTTGATGTTCTCTTTTTGGCTTGAGGAAAATCGTTCATGTAGTGTCCCGGTGTTAGAACCCTTGTAGATTCTAAACTTTGGGTTGATCTCTTTAGGGGATCGGCCTCCTTGGAACTCTATAGGGGTTCCTCCCTCCAAGTTGCTGCTCAAAGGCTGCAGAAAAGATTCATCTATTGATTTTGAAAGAGAAGGAATACATGGCTATTTATAGGGCTTCTAAACCCTAACTCCTAATAGGACTCCTACTCAAGACTCCTATTCTCTTACAACTCCTAATTCTTCTCTAAGAAAAAACCTCCTAACAGAATGTCCCTCTCAATTAGGACTCTCCTAGCTAGAGTCCTAACAGAGTCCTAACAGAATGTCCCTCTCAATTAGGACTCTCCTAGCTAGAGTCCTAATAGACCCGCTCTCTTCAAATCAGCCTTGTCCTCAAGGCTGAGATTCCATGAACTCAGGGAACCGGGTCTTCAGCTCCTCATATGGTTCCCATGTGGCGTCTTCAAGTGGTAGATTATTCCAATGCACTAGTACTTCAGTAGAGGGATGTCGGCGACGCATCACGATCCTACGATCGAGGATGGCTTGTGGTTGGGCTTGAATAACTCCATCCTCCGTTGTGTTGGGCAGTTTGGATCTGGGGTGACTCGTGTTCTCCCAACTTGGGCTTTAGGCATGATACGTGGAAGACAGGGTGAATTTTGGCATCCTCAGGTAATTCAAGTATGTACGCCACGGCTCCAATACGCTATGTGATCTGATAGGGCCCATAAAAACGTGGGGATAGCTTCATGGAGGCTCGAGTGTTGATAGAGAGTTGCTTGTATGGTTGTAGGTGAAGATAAACCCAATCTCCTACTGAAAATTCTCTTTCACTTCATCGTGTGTCGGCTTGCTGCTTCATTCTAGCTTGAGCGGTAGAGAGATTATCTTTTAACAGTTGTAAGAGTTTGTCCCTATCAATCAATTCTTGGTCAACCTGATCTACCTTGGCTGAGCCAATTACATACTTTGGAATCACAAGAGTTGGTCGACCATACAATGCTTCATAAGGGGCACATTTTGTAGATGAATGATATGTAGTATTATACCACCATTCGGCCCAGGGAAGCCATTTCGCCCACTCTTTTGGTCGGTCGCTAGCGAAACACCAGAGGTACGTCTCTAAGCACCTATTTACCACCTCTGTTTGGCCGTCAGTTTGTGGATGATACGCTGTGCTCATCTTGAGTTTGGTGCCTTGTAACTGAAATAACTTGGTCCAAAATTTACTAGTGAAGATCCTGTCATGATCACTTACGATGGACCTTGGCATCCCATGTAGTTTAACAATATTTTCTATGAAAATCTAGGTAATACTAGCAGCAGTGTAGGGATTTCTCACAGCACAAAAATGAGCATATTTCGTAAGTCGATCAACCACCACGAGAATCGTGCTTTTACCTTTGGAAGATGGTAGCCCTTCAATGAAGTCCATGGAGATGTCAGTCCACACTGAGTCTGGTATGGGCAGTGGTTGTAGCTTCCCTGGATTTGCCACAGTTTCACCCTTGTGCTGTTGACATACATCACATTGTGCCATATATTCAGCAATAATTTTTTTCATCCCTCTCTAATAAAAATTTTACTTCACTCTTTTGTAGGTCCTTAGGAATCCAGAGTGCCCTACTGAAGGTATGGAGTGCATTTCATGCAAAATGATTGTGATGCAAGGGGAGTCAAGTATAAGCACAATGCGACCTTTGTAGCGTAGATCCCTCGAATCCCAGGTGTAGTGGGCTATTGCACTTGGATCCTCCTCCAATTTTTTTATGATGTTGCTGATCTCTGGATCCTTCTTCCATTCTTCCCTAATATCCTCGAGGAGACCGGTGGTAGGAAGGGAAATGGCTGAAACCTTAGCTTGTTCAGGTAGCCGTGAGAGTGCATCTGCAACAACGTTTTCTTTCCCCTTTTTATAAATAATTTCATAATCAAATCCAAGAAGTTTGGTTACCCATTTTTGCTGCTCAAGGGATGATATCTTTTACTCCAAAAAGTACTTGAGGCTTTTATGGTCAGTTTTAATTTGAAATCGCCGGCCGATCAGGTAGGGTCTCCACCTCGTTACTACGTGTACAATGGCAAGCATCTCCTTATCATATAGATAATGTCTTTCTAGTGTATGCGAGTGGTCGACCATTTTGCATGAGAATGGATCCAATTCCGACTCCAGATGCGTCGGCCTCAATGATGAAGGGTCTATTGAAATCTGGTAGCGCAAGCATTGGCGTCGTTGTCATGGCTGCTTTAAGTTTGTCGAATGTAGCAGAGGCTTTGTCCGACCATTAGAAAGCATCTTTTTTCAGTAAAGAAGTGAGTGGTGCACTGATCTTCCCATAGTCCTTAACAAATTTTCAGTAGTAGCCTGTTAGTCCAAGGAACCCCCGCAGTAATTTCACGTTTGTAGGTTTCGGCCAGCCTTGCATTGCCTCAATTTTTGTTGGGTCTACCGCCACTCCTTCTTCTGATATTATATGCCCAAGGTACTCTACTTTTTGGTGGAGAAAGCTGCACTTTGGTTGCTTTACAAAAAGAGTATTCTCCCGAAGGATCATCAAAACAATCCGTAAATGCTGAAAGTGAGTCTCAAGTGAAGGGCTGTAAACGAGAATATCATCAAAAAATACCAGCACAAATTTACGAAGAAAGCTTCGAAAAATATCATTCATGAGACTTTGAAAGGTTGAAGGAGCATTAATGAGTCCAAAAGGCATTACCAAGAATTCATAATGGCCATTATGTGTGCGAAATGCAGTTTTTGGAATGTCATCGTCATATACCCGAATTTGGTGGTAACCGGATCGAATGTCCAACTTCGTGAAGACTCGAGCTCCTTTTAATTCATCAAGAAGTTCATCCACCATTGGTATTGGGTACTTGTCCTTGACGGTGATGCCATTTAAAGCTCGGTAGTCGATGCATATCCGCCAAGTTCCGTCCTTCTTGCGTACAAGTAGCACCAGTGAGGAATAGGGGCTGCAACTTGGCCGAATCACCCCTATTTCAAGCATCTCCTTTACGATCTTTTCAATTTCATCTTTCTGGAAGTGAGGATATTGGTACGGTCGAGTGTTCACTGGTGGCTTGCCCGGAAGGATTGGAATTCGATGGTCATGTTGCCGAGAAGGAGGAAGACCGCGCGGTTCAGCAAATATATCGGCAAATTCAGTAAGCAATTGGGCAAGATTTTGATCTTCAATTTCTATTTTATTCTCTTCTTGTTATGGCTGGAGATGCATCAAAAAGCCACTATTTACCTTGTGCAAAACTTTCTCCATTCGTTGGGTCGAAACAGTGGTAACGTTGCTTCTGCGCTTCCCGCGTAGGATGATATGTTTGCCCTTACAGTAGAATTTCATAATTAATTTAGAAAAGTTCCAAGAGACATCACCTAGTGTAGTTAGCCATTTTATACCAAGCACTGCCTCATAGTCATCGATTGGTAGGAGGAAGAAATCGGTGATAATTTCTTGGTCTTGTAGTAATAGTTTCACCTGCGGGCATCTTTGGTCGCACTTTAGGATTCTGCCGTCGGCAACCTTTTCATCGAACTTGCTGCAACCATCAATATGCAGTGTCATCCGAGCAGCAACCTTACTATTTAGGAAGTTATTAGTGCTACCCGTGTCGATGAGAACAGTGATCGGCTGTTGTTTGAGAAGGCCTCCAACTTTCATCGTTTGCGGATTTGAGTAGCCAGCTAGTGTGTGTACCGTAATGTCGGTCGGCTGTGCCTCTTCTTCCATATCTTCTTCTTCATGTTCATGGCTCTCTTCTAGATGTTCAATGACCTATTCTTCTACTAGTTCAATCATAAGAAGTCTACCTTTTTTACAGCGATGCTCGCGGCTCCACGGCTTGTCGCAATGCCAACATAACCCCTTCGCAGATCGCTCCCGAAGTTCTTCTCTTGTTAACCTTTTCGGTGCAGGGACTCGGTTGATAGTAGGGGGGGCTGAGGGCTTTAGTATTGTAGGTCGTGGAGTGATCCTAGTCCTCCGGGCTTCATGGTTCAATCACTCCTCTTGTAGTCGTGCGAAAGAGATGGCTGCCATAAGCGTGTAAGGTTGTCGTGCCTTAACTTCTCCCCGGATCTTCGGCTTTAAGCCCTCAATAAAGGTCCCCAATAACTATTTTTCAGACCAATCACGAGTTTGATTAGATAACCTTTCAAACCTGGTCTGGTACTCCTGAATGGTGGAGGTTTATCGGATCTTTGCTAGTTGTCCGTCAATGTTCTCGTAATAAGTTGGTCCGAAGCGGATCAGTAGTCCTTCTTTAAATTGTCGCCATGAAAGGACTCCATAAGTGTGTTCAAACCAGTCAAACCATTGTATGGCATCCCCTTCAAGATGTATAGCTGCGATTTCCACCATGGATGCATCCGTAGT
Organism: Musa acuminata AAA Group; assembly: GCF_036884655.1. NCBI lineage: Eukaryota > Viridiplantae > Streptophyta > Magnoliopsida > Zingiberales > Musaceae > Musa > Musa acuminata. The sequence continues at coordinate 23,358,538 of NC_088331.1, read as the reverse complement.
TTTATGGTATCGAAAATATCGCTCCGCGCGCGAGATCCAACCAATTGGGTCTCCTTCTTCCCATCTAGGGAAGTCCACTCTCATGCGCGAATAGTTGGGGTCTGTCATAGAGCCTCCCCTCTCTTGGAAGTCATCTCTTTGGGTATGATGCGATTGGTTAGAGCTCTCTCCTTGATGTGATTTATTCGGGCTTGGTGGTCGGCCCAAACTGAATTCGGTAAGGATAGTCCGAATCTTATGCTCCATTCGTGCCTCAAAGGCTTCAAATTTTGCATTGATTGCCTCCTCAGATGCCATAGTATATGACTCCAAATCTGTGATATTAAGATCTCTCTTTTGTTGACGGGTTAAAGGCATATATAAGTTTGATAGAAATCCGTGAAAGTTTGCTGCAGAATTGTGTTGTCTTGTAAGAGCAGAATTATCGTCGAAGAAACAGCGGTTTCTCGACGAAATCTCCACAAAAATTTGAGAGATTTAAGGAGGGAATTGATAATAATATCTCAGTTTATATGACAGCAAGGACGTCCAATTTAATCAAGAAAATTTCGGCAGTAACAGCAAGAAAATTGGTGTAAGTTGCGATAGCAAAATTCTCGTCAAAAATTTCAGCAACTTACGATGAAAATTTGCAGCAATATAGGAACAAATTTTTTTCTTTTTTTTGGATTTTCGGATAGGGATAACTAAATTGCAGCAGCAGTAAGGTAGGAAACCAGAACATGTTGCAATTCACGGGATGATCCGCGGTGGTGGAGATGATGGCAGAAATTTGGCAACGATCTCTTAAGCAATTGTGGGAATTGCTTTGGGCGGTTGTGGAGGGTTGATAGATGGCAGTGGAAGGGCAGCGAGATGCCAAGAATGCTGCTCTGATACCAGGTGTTAGAACCCTTGTAGTTTCTAAACTTGGGGTTGATGATCTCTTTAGCGGATCGGCCACCTTGGAACTCTATAGGGGTTCCTCCCTCCAAGTTGCTGCTCAAAGGCTGCAGAAAAGAATCATCTATTGCTTTTGAAAGAGAAGGAATACATGGCTATTTATAGGGCTTCTAAACCCTAACTCCTAATAGGACTCCTACTCAAGACTCCTATTCCCTTACAACTCCTAATTCTTCTCTAAGAAAAAACCTCCTAACAGAATGTCCCTCTCAATTAGGACTCTCCTAGCTAGAGTCCTAACAGAATATCCCTCTCAATTAGGACTCTCCTAGCTAGAGTCCTAACACCCGATTTTTTGCACTCATAGCAAATTACTTGGTCCTTCTTGTGTTCGAATTTATTTTTTGTATTATTTTTAAATTTATTCTTTCTTAAATATTTTTTAAATTTTTGAGTCAAAAGTGCAATGTCATTGTCACTGTCCTCATCACTTGATGTTCCTTTCAAGTGGTCTTCTTATGATGTGAGTGTCATATGTTGAATCTCGGATTTTGATGATGAAGTCAATTGTCATTTGTTGTCTAATCTATGTGTTGAGATAAGTGTGTAGGATTAACTACGATGAAAGTTAGACAAGCAGCAGGAGTTGCGCCGGAGTCAAGTTCATGATCACGTTGGGAGTTCGAGAGTTCGACGGAAGTTCGGACGGTCGTCGGAGGTTCTGCGAGAACAGATCCGAGAAGTCCAGAAACTTGCCAAGCGAAGCTCGTCGGAACTTGCCAAGTGGATCTTCGCAAAGTCCAGGAGTTTGCCGGAAGTCCGCAGGAGCATCACCGAGGGTTCATCGGATGATCGACGGAAGTTCGCCGGAAACTCGTCGGAAGAAGCGATTGACGTACCGAAGCAAAGCTGCAGAAATTGTCTTAGATTTAATCGTAGTTAGCACGGTGATTAAGTTAGAAATGGGAGGTGATCCCATTAGCTTAATCCTGGGGCAATTGGGCCCCTGAAGAACTCAAGTTGGGTCGAATGGTTCAACCCATTCGAACCCAAGTAGCTGTGGGAGGTGCAACCGCCCAGGCAGGGAGGTAGCACCGCCCAGGCTAAGTCTCCCAGCGAGACTGGGCGGTGCAACCGCTCCAGCCAGGCGGTGCAACCGCCCAGGGCTCAGTCTCCAAGCGAGACTGGGCGGTGCAACCTCCTCTGTCAAGAGGTAGCACCGCCAGAGCTCAAGTTCCGAGCTCTGCCAAGAGGTGCAACCACCGAGCTCGGTCTTCGAGCTCTGGCAGAGAGGTGCAACCTCTTTGGACAGGTGATGCATCGCCTGAGCTCGGTCTTCGAGCTCTGGCAGAAAGGTGCAACCACCCCTGACAGAGAAGTGCATCCGCCTGAGCTCAGTCTTCGAGCTCTGCCAGGCGGTGCAACCTCTCCAGTCAAGAGGTGCAACCGCCTGATCCCGGAATTCCGGGATTTGATGGTTTTGAGCTCGAATTTTGAATTGGGTTGGGGCCTATAAATACCCCACCCATTCAGCACTGAAAATATATAGACTTACACCGAAATCTTGATCTTTTCTGTGATTCTAAGAGCTCAAAAGTGTTGTAAAGCCTTTAAGTCTCCTTCTGTTCTTCAAGTTTTCAGTTGTAAAGTGAGGAGAGAAAGGTCTGTAAAGGTTGTCTCCTGAGCCTGTCAAAAGGAGAGAAATTGTAAAAGGGCAGTTTGGCCTTCGCCTATTGAAGGAAGGCCCCTAGTTGACGTCGGCAACCTCGTCGGTGGAGGAAGCCAAAAGTGGAGTAGGTCAAGGCTGACCGAACCACTCTAAATCTCTGGTTTGCGTTTATTCTCGAGCACTTTATCATTATTGCAAACCTCCTTCATTACTACTGCTCTCTGCGCTTTCACGAACAAGTTCTAAGTGCTGTTCTTCCGAATCTGCATTCAGACGTAAATTCGTATTTTCATACATTACAGTTTACGTTTACGTTTGATTCTGCAGAACTATCTTCCGTGCTTTTACGAATGAGCTTCTTTGCAGTTTACACTTACATTTTGATCCTATTGATAACTGCAAACTGTCCTCTACGATTTTACTAACGAGTTTCAACATTTAGACGTAAAACTGCATTCAGACGTAAATTGGCTTTCCTCGCACAATCATCAGATCTCAGTTCACGTTTACGTCTTGATTTCAACTGCATACTGCCTTCTGAGAGTATACAAACGAGTTTCAAAGTTTAGACGTAAATCTGCGTCTAGACGTAAATCTGCGTCTAGACGTAAATCTGCGTTTAGACGTAAATCTGAGTTTAGACGTAAATCTGAGTTTAGACGTAAATCTGCGTTTAGACGTAAAACTACGTTTAGACGTAAATCTGCGTTTAGACGTAAATCTGCGTTTAGACGTAAAACTGCGTTTAGACGTAAATCTGAGTTTAGACGTAAACTGCGCTTAGACGCAAAACTGCGCTTAGACGCAAAACTGCGCTTAGACGCAATCTGCGCTTAGACGCAAACTGCACTTAGATACAAACTGAGAATTAGCTTTTGCATCATAATAGTTTTTGAACGAACGCAGCTTTTGGTTTTTAATCGCTGTAAGATTTCCGCTGCACTAATTCACCCCCCCCTCTTAGTGCTCTCGATCCTAACAATTGGTATTAGAGCAAGGTTAACTCTCTAAAGGATTAAAACCCAAGAGAGATGGCATTCGCCGGAAACCAAGAGGGGCATTCTATTACACGTCCACCCATGTTCAGTGGAACGGACTACACCTACTGGAAGACCCGAATGAGGATCTTTCTTATTTCTATGGATTTTGAACTATGGAACCTTGTTGAAAATGGATTTTCAAAATCTTCTCTTCCAATGATCGATTGGAACGATTCGGAGAAGAAGGCTTTCGCTCTTAATGCAAAGGCTATGAATGCCTTATTTTGCGCACTTGATAAAAACGAGTTTAATCGTGTTTCAACTTGCGAAACTGCATTTGATATTTGGCACACACTTGAAGTGACCCACGAGGGCACAAGTAGAGTGAAAGAGTCAAAAATCAATCTGTTGCTGCATTCTTTTGAACTTTTCCGAATGAAACCGAGTGAAACCATTGGCGACATGTTTACCCGTTTCACGGATGTCGTCAACGGTCTAAAAGGACTCGGAAAAAGTTTTTCGGATTTTGAACTCGTAAATAAAATACTAAGATCCCTTCCTAAAAGTTGGGATCCTAAAGTCACTGCCATTCAAGAGGCAAAAGATCTGCGCAACTTCCCTCTTGAAGAACTAATCGGGTCATTAATGACCTATGAAATGACTTGTAAAGCTCATGAAGAGCAAGAAGACATCCTTCCAAAGAACAGGAAGGATATGGCACTCAAAACTTCAGAATGCCACTTGAGAGAAAACTCAAGTGATGAGGACTGTGATGATGACTTAGCACTTCTAACAAGAAAGTTTAAAAAGTTCTTTAAAAGAAACAAGTTCAAGAATGATGCAAAAAATAAACTTGAACCCAAAAAGGACCAAGTAATCTGCTATGAATTCAAAAAGCCGGGACACTACAAGAGTGATTGTCCCCAAGTCAAGAAAAGAACAACAAAGAAGAAGGCGCTCCAAGCAACATGGGATGATTCGAGCGCATCTGAAGAAGAGGAGTCCAACACCGAGCAAGTTGCTCATTACGCCTTAATGGCCATCGGAGAGGAGGTAACGGATTTATTAGATGTTGATTTATCTTTCGATGAATTATTAAATGTCTTCCATGATTTATTTGATGAATGCAAAGTTATAAATAGAAAATACAAATTGCTGAAAAAGATGCATGATAGTCTTACTTATGAGTTTGATAAGTTAAAAGTCGAACATCATGATAGTTTAAATTCATGTATCAAATGTCATGATTTAGAATCTATGCAAAAAGAAAACTTGCTACTTAAGGACACCTTGAAGAAATTCGAGGTTGGTAGCAAGTCATTAAACATGATCCTTACAAACAAGGGTCATGCTCCCAAAAGAAGTGGGATTGGATTTGTGAGGAGTCCTCACCGAAATCCAACTACCTTTGTAAAAGGCCCCATCTTACATGCTAAAACCAAGTGCAACTTTTGTTGCAAATCTGGACACAAGACACATTGTTGTCCTTTCAAGAAAATAAGTCCAAACAAATTAATTTGGGTTCCTAAAGGAACCATGATAAACTCTATGCAACATGATAGAAAATGTAGATCTATTTATGAGGCACCCAAAAGCAAATGGGTACCTAAACATCATCCTTTCTTGTAGAAAACTAAACAATCGCAAGCTAGGAGCAAGAAATGGTACCTTGATAGTGGATGCTCAAGGCATATGACCGGAGATCCATCTCAATTCTCTAAGCTCACTAGCATAGACGAAGGATATGTCACCTTCGGAGACAACAACAAGGGTAAAATCATTGGCAAAGGAACCATAGGTAACAAATCCAACCTCTCTATTGAAGATGTTTTACTAGTTGATGGTTTAAAACATAACCTCTTGAGCATTAGTCAATTATGTGATAAAGGATATATTATAAGATTTGAATCTAATGCCTGCATCATTGAAAAACCACACAAAAATATATCTATGATTGCATTAAAACAAAACAACGTATACACTATTGACATCAATGACTTATGTGATGAAATGTGCTTTGCCGTTATGAATGAGGATGCTTGGCTATGGTATAGAAGATTAGGTCATGCTAGCATGAAACTAATCACTCAAATATCATCTAGAGAACTTGTAAGAGGAATTCCTCATATCAAGTTCATCAAAGATAATGTATGTGATGCTTGCCAATTAGGTAAGCAAATTAGGGGTAGCTTCAAAGCTAAGAATCAAATAAGCACCTCTAGGCCCTTACAATTGATCCATATGGACTTGTTCGGACCAATCTCTACATCGAGTCTAGGAGGTAGCAAATACGCCTTTGTCATTATTGATGACTACAACAGATATACATGGACCTACTTCTTAAAACAAAAAAATGAATGCTTTAGATATTTTACCAAGTTTTGTAAACTTGTTCAAAATGAGAAGGAATCTATGATTTCGTCAATTAGAAGTGATCATGGTGGAGAATTTCAAAACCATGACTTCCAAGAATTCTGTGAACTCAACGGATACAACCATAATTTCTCTACTCCAAGAAATCCTGAACAAAATGGGGTAGTAGAAAGAAAAAATCGAAATTTACAAGAAATGGCAAGAACCATGTTGAATGAACATAGCCTACCCAAATATTTTTGGGCCGAAGCTGTAAACACTGCATGCTATATTTTAAATAGAGTCCTAGTAAGACCCTTACTCACCAAAACTCCTTATGAGTTATGGAATAACAAAAAACCCAATGTCTCATATTTTAAAGTCTTTGGGTGTAAGTGTTTTATCTTGAATGAAAAGGATAACTTAGGAAAATTCGATGCTAAATCTGATGAAGGAATCTTTCTTGGTTATTCTTCGGTTTCTAAAGCTTTTCGCATCTTCAATAAAAGAACCTTAATTATTGAAGAATCCATCCATGTTGTTTTCAATGAGATTTCAGAAATTAAGAAAAATGATCTTGATGATGATGTTAATTTTGATTCCTTGAATTTAAACGAAACCCCGTCTCCAACTAGCAACTTGGATGCATCCACTTCCGAAACATCCTTACCCAAGGATTGGAAGTATATAGATGCTCATCCTAAGGAGCTAATCCTAGGAGACACATCAAAGGGGGTTCAAACACGATCTTCTTTTAAAAACTTTTGTGCCAACACCGCTTTTCTCTCCCAAATTGAACCCAAATGTGTTGATGAAGCCATGAAAGATGATTCATGGATTATCGCAATGCAAGATGAATTAAATCAATTTGAGAGAAATGAAGTGTGGACGCTTGTTCCTAGGCCAAATGACCATTTAGTTATTGGTACTAAATGGGTCTTTAGAAACAAGCAAGATGAAAATGGTATCGTGGTTAGAAACAAGGCTAGATTAGTGGCCAAAGGTTTCAACCAAGAAGAAGGTATCGATTACGAAGAAACCTTCGCACCTGTGGCTCGATTGGAAGCCATAAGGATGCTCCTTGCCTACGCTAGTTGCAATAATTTTAAGTTATTTCAAATGGATGTTAAAAGCGCTTTTCTAAATGGTTTCATTTCCGAAGAAATTTATGTTGAACAACCTCCTGGTTTTGAAAATAATGGCTACCCTAATCATGTGTTTAGATTAACTAAAGCTCTCTATGGTTTAAAACAAGCCCCAAGGGCTTGGTATGAGAGACTTAGCTCTTTTCTCATTGAAAATAATTTCATAAAAGGCAAGGTTGATACTACATTGTTTATCAAGAATTTTGAAAATAATTTTCTCATTGTTCAGATTTATGTTGATGATATCATCTTTGGCTCTACAAATGAATCTCTTTGTGAATCGTTTGGTAAAACTATGAGTCTTGAATTCGAAATGAGCTTAATGGGAGAATTAACATTCTTCTTAGGTTTACAAATCAAACAACTAAGCAATGGCATCTTTATTAGTCAAACTAAATATGCCATGAATTTATTAAAAAGGTTTAACATGAACAACTCAAAGGCCAGTAACACTCCTATGAGCACCTCCACTAAATTAGAAATTGATGAAACTGGAGAAAGCTTTGATCAAAAAACTTATAGGGGTATGATAGGAAGTTTACTTCACCCTCAATCTGAACCAGAACCGGAAACACCAGTATTTAGGGGTACTCAATCTCCTCCGATCCTTCCCCTTGAGGAAACACATCCAGTTGAGCAAACTCATGCATCCATCGAAGAAATTGGGATTCGTATGGATCGATTCGAACAGAGACAAGAACGGATTGAACAAAGACAAGATCAAATCCTATCTGAGCTGCAGCAAATTCATAGTCAATTTGACTCCTTGTTTAGGCACTTTAATTTTCCACCGCATCAATGAACTTATTGAACACCTGTTGTTGTTGTAAACTTCTTATGATACTCACTTCTGATGAACTGGCTGTAAACATCTATTGTGGTAAAAGTTACTGTTTGTGATACTCACTTCTTATCATTACTGTTTGTAATGTGTCCAAATTAAGAATGTTGTGCTTTGAAACTAAAAGTTCTGAAAATCTTGTGTTTTAATTTCATTCGAAGAAAACTAGGAATGTTGATGTGTCCGAACAGATAAATTTGTTAAAAAAAAATTTTCGGACTATATTGTATGATCAAATCACTTGATTTCCATGATTATATGTGAAAATCTGCAAAATCTTGTCCGAATGCATCTTATTTATGAAACAGATTTTCTCGTACACCTTCATGAAAATTGAGTTTTTGAAATAGATTTGATGAAGTGATTCATGTGTATGTATTCCATCTTGCAAAATCTTTACAATGGATTATAACACAAAGGGGAAGAAGTATTTAAAGCAATCTATGTAAAATTCCTCTATAAGCTTGCTATTATTATTTTCTGGTATCATAGTTACCATGCTTTTTGTTGATGACAAAGGGGGAGATATATATGAATTGATAAACACTGCCATGATGAGAAATATATGAATTGATGCTATGAACACTGATGCTATGCTTGCATCATCAAGAGATATATGAATTGATGCTATGATTGCCAAACTTGTATTATACCATGTGATGAAATGCTATAATTGATAAACACTTGAAATGTTTGCATTATGATATCAAAAGCTTACATCGCAATTTTTCATGTTGGTATTTGATATTAGCAAACTTGCATGATAATAAAACTTGATATTATGATTTTCATGCAATGAGTTGAACCAATATCACACACACTTGATTGTAGTACTTCTCCTTTTTGTTGATGACAAAGGGGGAGAAGTATGTTGATGACATGACATGTGATGCATAAGTTTATGCATAAGTTTATGTTGACGTGTTGCAAGTATTCATGATGAATATTGCAATGACTTGAATTCAGTTTGAATTCAAGGTTGACTTATCTCAACTATGGCATATAGATAGGGGGAGTTAAGGATAACTCCATTATCAATTGATTGTCATCATCAAAAAGGGGGAGATTATTGAATCTCGGATTTTGATGATGAAGTCAATTGTCATTTGTTGTCTAATCTATGTGTTGAGATAAGTGTGCAGGATTAACTACGATGAAAGTTAGACAAGCAGCAGGAGTTGCGCCGGAGTCAAGTTCATGATCACGTTGGGAGTTCGAGAGTTCGACGGAAGTTCGGACGGTCGTCGGAGGTTCTGCGAGAACAGATCCGAGAAGTCCAGAAACTTGCCAAGCGAAGCTCGTCGGAACTTGCCAAGTGGATCTTCGCAAAGTCCAGGAGTTTGCCGGAAGTCCGCAGGAGCATCACCGAGGGTTCATCGGATGATCGACGGAAGTTCGCCGGAAACTCGCCGGAAGAAGCGATTGACGTACCGAAGCAAAGCTGCAGAAATTGTCTTAGATTTAATCGTAGTTAGCACGGTGATTAAGTTAGAAATGGGAGGTGATCCCATTAGCTTAATCCTGGGGCAATTGGGCCCCTGAAGAACTCAAGTTGGGTCGAATGGTTCAACCCATTCGAACCCAAGTAGCTGTGGGAGGTGCAACCGCCCAGGCAGGGAGGTAGCACCGCCCAGGCTAAGTCTCCCAGCGAGACTGGGCGGTGCAACCGCTCCAGCCAGGCGGTGCAACCGCCCAGGGCTCAGTCTCCAAGCGAGACTGGGCGGTGCAACCTCCTCTGTCAAGAGGTAGCACCGCCAGAGCTCAAGTTCCGAGCTCTGCCAAGAGGTGCAACCACCGAGCTCGGTCTTCGAGCTCTGGCAGAGAGGTGCAACCTCTTTGGACAGGTGATGCATCGCCTGAGCTCGGTCTTCGAGCTCTGGCAGAAAGGTGCAACCACCCCTGACAGAGAAGTGCATCCGCCTGAGCTCAGTCTTCGAGCTCTGCTAGGCGGTGCAACCTCTCCAGTCAAGAGGTGCAACCGCCTGATCCCGGAATTCCGGGATTTGATGGTTTTGAGCTCGAATTTTGAATTGGGTTGGGGCCTATAAATACCCCACCCATTCAACACTGAAAATATATAGACTTACACCGAAATCTTGATCTTTTCTGTGATTCTAAGAGCTCAAAAGTGTTGTAAAGCCTTTAAGTCTCCTCCTTCTGTTCTTCAAGTTTTCAGTTATAAAGTGAGGAGAGAAAGGTCTGTAAAGGTTGTCTCCTGAGCCTGTCAAAAGGAGAGAAATTGTAAAAGGGCAGTTTGGCCTTCGCCTATTGAAGGAAGGCCCCTAGTTGACGTCGGCAACCTCGTCGGTGGAGGAAGCCAAAAGTGGAGTAGGTCAAGGCTGACCGAACCACTCTAAATCTCTGGTTTGCGTTTATTCTCGAGCACTTTATCATTACTGCAAACCTCCTTCATTACTACTACTCTCTGCGCTTTCACGAACAAGTTCTAAGTGCTGTTCTTCTGAATCTGCATTCAGACGTAAATTCGTATTTTCATACATTACAGTTTACGTTTACGTTTGATTCTGCAGAACTGTCTTCCATGCTTTTACGAACGAGCTTCTTTGCAGTTTACACTTACATTTTGATCCTATTGATAACTGCAAACTGTCCTCTACGATTTTACTAACGAGTTTCAACATTTAGACGTAAAACTGCATTCAGACGTAAATTGGCTTTCCTCGCACAATCATCAGATCTCAGTTCACGTTTACGTCTTGATTTCAACTGCATACTGCCTTCTGAGAGTATACAAACGAGTTTCAAAGTTTAGACGTAAATCTGCGTCTAGACGTAAATCTGCGTTTAGACGTAAATCTGAGTTTAGACGTAAATCTGAGTTTAGACGTAAATCTGCGTTTAGACGTAAAACTACGTTTAGACGTAAATCTGCGTTTAGACGTAAATCTGCGTTTAGACGTAAAACTGCGTTTAGACGTAAATCTGAGTTTAGACGTAAACTGCGCTTAGACGCAAAACTGCGCTTAGACGCAAAACTGCGCTTAGACGCAATCTGCGCTTAGACGCAAACTGCACTTAGATACAAACTGAGAATTAGCTTTTGCATCATAATAGTTTTTGAACGAACGCAGCTTTTGGTTTTTAATCGCTGTAAGATTTCCGCTGCACTAATTCACCCCCCCCTCTTAGTGCTCTCGATCCTAACATCATATCCTTCCTGTTCTTTGGAAGGGGGTTCTCGAGCTCGTCATGACTTTGGCATGTCATTTCGTAGGTCATTAGAGACCCAATGAGTTCTTCAAGAGGGAATGTTTTAAGTTCTTTAGCCTCTTGAATGGCCGTAACTTTTGGATCCCAACTTTTAGGGAGAGATCTTAAGATTTTAGTTACTAGTTAAAAGTTAGTAAAATCTTTACCAAGACCTTTGAGTCCATTGATGACATCCGTGAACCGGGTGTACATGTCTCCGATGGACTCACTTGGTTTCATTCGGAAAAGTTCGTAAGAGTGCACAAGGATGCTGATTTTGGACTCTTTCACTCAGCTAGTGCCTTCATGAGTGACCTCAAGAGTTCTCCAAATATCAAAAGCCGAATCACAAATTAAAACACGATTAAATTCATTTTTGTCTAGTGCACAAAACAAGGCATTCATAGCCTTTGCGTTTAAAGCAAAAACCTTCTTCTCCAATTCATTCCATTCGCTCATCGGAAGAGAAGATTTTTGAAATCCATTTTCAACAATAGTCCAAAGCTCAAAATCCATGGAAATGAGGAAGATCCTCATATGAGTCTTCTAATAAGTGTAATCCGACCCATTAAACATGGGTGGACGTGTGATGGAATGACCCTCATGTATATCGGAGTAAGCCATCTCTCTTGGGTATCAAACCAAATATGAGAGTGAGCCTAGCTCTGATACCAATTGTTAGGATCGGAGCGGCACTAAGAGGGGGGGGGTGAATTAGTGCAGCGGATTAAAACTTTAGTTTTGACAAATCTTTCGTACGATAAAAAAACCGAACTCGGAAGTGCTTAACTTGAAGGCGTATTCGTAAAGTTGTGTAGCAAAGGTAATGAGAAAATAAAGCAAGTAAGAAGGTTTGCAGTAATGAAAATAGCAGTAATGAAATGCAAACCAGAGATTACATCGATTTTAAAGTGGTTCGGTTAAATAACCTACATCCACTTGCGAGGCCCCTCTTCGATGAGGATCCCACCTTCCACTAGCAAATCTCTTGAAGGGGAAGGGTAAATACCCCTCTTACAACTTTTTACAAGCGGTTCACTCTCTTACAGATTTTCAGCAAGAAAGAAGGAGGTGAACACTAGCAAATTGAAAACAAGACTAGCTAAGACTTTTCTAAGAACTTTCTCTCAATCAATTGCTTCTCAAAAAGTTGTAATCTCAGCTGAGATTTGAGGGGTATTTATAGGCCTCAAGAGGATTCAAATTTGGGCTCCAAAATTTGAATTCTCTTTGGTTTCCGATGCTGGCGGTGCCACCGCCTGTCAATGTCTGACACTAACAGTGGACTGGCAGTGCCACCGCCCAGTCAAGCGGTGCCACCGTCCAGCTCTCGGGTGCTGGGCGGTGCCACCACTTGGCTCTCAGGTACTGGGCGGTGCCATCGCCTAGCTCTCGTGTGCTGGGCGGTGCACCGCCCAATCTGGCGATGCCAACGCCAGACCCTTCGATTCACTAGTTGGGCTTCAAATTTAGCCCAAACCAAGTCTAATTTTGGGCCCAGTTGGCCCCTAACTAGGATATAGGATTTTCTCTTAATCCTAATCCTAATTACAAGTGAACTACAGAACTAAAAACATCTTAAGCAAGTTTTCAACCGCGAATGTCGAGTCTTGTTTCGGCGAGCTTTCCGACGAACTTCTTCCGACGGACTCCCAGCAAGCTCCCGATCTTGTGATGACTTTAACGAGTAGCTGAGCCTTCTCGGTGATCTCCGTGAACCTCCAACGATCTCTTCGGCGAACTTCCGAAAATTCCGACAGGTTCCCAATTTCTTCTCGGTTGGTTCCGGCAGCATCTCCGACGATTCTTCGGACTCTTAAACGTCCATCAAACTTGACTCTAGTATTCTTGCTTTGTGTTTCCTGGTTATCGTAGTTAATCCTGCACACTTAACTCAATAATATGGATTAGATCAATTAACCCATCAATTGATTTTATCATCAAAATCCGAGATTCAACATTAGATGGATGAGGGACTATAGGTAGATGGTAACTAAGGACAGACAGGTCTAATAGATTGGATTCCCTTGTATCGTCTGGGGACTGCGACGTAGTGGCCTAGTACGTCTGTAGTTGATGAGTCGAGTGAATTATTATAGAGATAATAATTCACTGAGCCAGAAAGAGTTCTAAAAGATATGACTCACGGTCAGCTCGATATTGGGCCTATAGGGTCACACACATATGGTAGGCATTGCATTGAGTAAATGTTCGAATATAAGATATCCGTCAAACCTCATATCTTATTAGATATCCAATAAGCCCCTGAATTATTAGATCCCATGGATGAGATCCAATAAAAGCCTATGAGAGATTATTGGATAGAGATCCATTACTCTAAGAGACTTGAGTAGTTGTATAAAGATCTAATACCCAATAAGGGAGGATCCATTAAGGTTAATTTGGCAGGAGACCTCTAAAAATAGGAGGGATTCGATGGTTCATAGGGCCTCTCCTATTCTTCTCCCTCTCTCCACCTCAAAGCATGCCTGGAGTTTTGAGGAGCATCATAGTAGCCCTACTGTGTGGATCACTGGTAGAGAGGAGGGCGCTTGACCTCCTTCACCCTCTCCTAGAGATCTGTAAGGATTTATGGATATATGATCTCCCTAGGTAACACAATTTATCTTATACATAATTTTAATTTCACGGATATTTTTGCACAAATCATCGCATAATGATGAACATCTCTTTGAGAATAGGGGATTTTGTTTTGTATTCTTCCGTTGCGCATGTGATGTTACCCCCAAAGATCCCCTAACAGTTTTTATGGAGTTTGTCTTTTCATTTCAAAACCATGAGTCTCCTACCATACAAGCCACTCCAACAAATATATATCACTGGTGTATACCATCGATCCACTCAAAAGAACCTCTTCCCACACCATCCAGTCCTTTTCTTACAGATCCATACTCTTTTGTTCTCCCAATTCAACAGCACCCTACTCCCTCCATTTCTTCTTCTGCACAAGCCTCCCCTACTACTAAAGTAATATCCTCAGAAACACAACAACCTTCTTTACCTAGTGCCACTAATGTATCACGGGCTAGTCATAGATACCTAGCAAGCCAATCACATGAGTGATGTCATGTGTGACTTGACACACAATTGTTTTGCTTATTATATTTTGATATTTATCACTTTATATTGACTATTGCATATATGCATGTATATATTGTGATATCTTGGGATCTGCGTAATGGGAATCGGATCGTGATGAGATCATGATAATAAGACTGATTCATCTTTAAACACAAATCCTAAATAATCCTGGTCATAGGTTACTCGAGAGGGACATCGAGATAACTGGACAGACTAGTATGCTATATACCTATCCATATGATGGATGCAGCTGGTCTCATAGCTACTCATGTGGGGACACAAGGGATACAGTACAGGTGCTCATTGGAGAATGACTTCAACGATTGATCCGCTTATGAAATATTGGATGGTTGATGATACCTTATTGTTAGACAATGATTCCGTAGTCCCAATGGTGTATCTGGTTCTTAGACTTGAGACACCAATGATGTCTTGTATGAGTGCTCCATTCTTTGATACCATACTTATAGGTTTAGATGTCCCAAATATAGTACAATCGGTCATCGGGAGTGCTAGTCAATCTTACGAGGGCTATTGAGTGTCGATAGAGGATCATCCACTCTTGATGTCATGAGAAAAATATCTCATATATTCTTGCTTAGACAAATCCCTAGCTAAGGTCATTCGGATTAAGAGAGAGAGTTCTCCGAGAGAATTCGATTAGAGCAAGACTCGAGTAGAAACCGTGTGGGTTTAACAGCACTATGCCTAGTATATGATCTCTGGGATATTAGATGAATGAGAGACTATAGGTACATGGTAACTTAAGACAGACAGGTCCAATGGATTATATTCCCTTGTATCGTATGGGGTCTACGGCATAGTGGCCTAGTACATCCGCAGTCGATGAGTCGAGTGAATTATAATGGAGATAATAATTCACTGAGCCAAAAGGAGTTCTGACAAGTATGACACATGACTAGCTCGATATTGGGCCTAGAGGGCCACACACATATGGTAGGTGTTGCGATGAGTAAAGGTTCGGATATGAGATATCCGTTGGAGCCCCTATCTTATTGGATATCCAATAAGCTCTTGAATTATTGGATCCCATGGACGAGATCCAATAAAAGCCCATGAGAGATTATTAGATAGAGATCTACTAATCTAAGAGGCTTGGGTAGTTGGATGAAGATCCAATACCTAATAGGAGAGGATCCATTAGGGTTAAGTTGGCAAGGGACCTCTATTAATATGAGGGATTCAGTGGTTCATATGTTAGGATCGGAGCGGCACTAAGAGGGCGGGGGTGAATTAGTGCAGCGGATTAAAACGTCGGTTTTGATAAATCTTTCGTACGATAAAAATAGAACTCGAAAGTGCATAACTTGAAAGCGTATTTGTAAAGGTATGCAACAAAGGTAATGAGGAAATAAAGAACGTAAGAAGGTTTGCAGTAATGTAAATAGCAATAATAAAATGCAAACCAAAGATCACGCCGATTTTAAAGTGGTTCGGTCAAATGACCTACATCCACTTGCGAGGCCCTCTTCGATGAGGCTCCCACCTTCCACTAGCAAATCTCTTGAAAGGGAAGGGCAAATACCCCTCTTACAATATTTTACAAGCGGTTCACTCTCTTACAGATTATCAGCAAGAAAGAAGGAGGTGAACACTAGCAAATTGAAAACAAGACTTGCTAAGACTTTTCTAAGACCTTTCTCTCAATCAATTGCTTCTTAAAAAGTTGTAATCTTAGCTGAGATTTGAGGGGTATTTATAGGCCTCAAGAGGATTCAAATTTGGGCTCCAAAATTTGAATTCTCTTTGGTTCCCGATGCTGGAGGTGCCACCACCTGTCAGTGGCGGTGCCACCACCTGTCAGTGTCTGATAGTGGACTGGCGATGCCACCGCCCAGCCAAGCGGTGCCACCGCCTGGCTCTCGGGTGCTGGGCGGTGCCACCGCCAAACACTTCGGTTTATTGGTTGGGCTTTAAGTCCAGCCCAAACCAAGTCTAATTTTGGGCTCAATTGGCCCCTACTTGGGTTATAGGATTAACACCTAATCCTAACTTTAATTAACGTGCTAACTACGAATTTAAAGACATTTCCTAAGCTATTACAAAGTCCGCAAGTCAAGACTTCTTCCGGCGAACTTTCGACGGTCTTCCGATAAACTCTTGGAAACCATTTTGCGGACTCCCGGCAAGCTTCTAGACTTCACGATTTGATCTTGGCGAGTTCCAACAAGCTTCTTCGGCAAGCTCCGATCTTTCTTGGTGAGCTCCGCGAACTTCCAACGAACCTTCCGGCGAGCTTCCGGAAAACCCTTCGGCAAGCTCCCTACTTATTCTTGGCTAGTTCCGGTAGCATTCCCGACGAACCTTCGGACTTCCGTCGAACTCTCGAACTCCCAACGAATCCTTCGCGCTTGACTCCGACACTTTGTTTCGCTTTATGTCTTCATCGTTATCGTAGTTAATCCTGCACACACAAACCAAAACTCTACTCCGATCTAGACAATTATTACAACGCGAATTGACATTCTGTTGCCCGACACGTCATTGGTTGGCGCTTCGTCCGATTCTTCAGCGCATCATCCTCTCTTGCAGCTTGTTGCCCAATCGGCAGTTGACCTCCGCAACCGTGATATCCTTGGCACAATTCCGCTCTCCTTGGCCCAATGCCCGACGTCCGAAGTGTTCTACCGTCCAATATCCTGACGTGATCTCCTCCAGCGCAACGTCAATTCCTCCTGCTTTAATTATCTCATCTTGATCGAAGCATCCTACATCACTCAAAATGCAGATTAAATCATAAACACATATCAAGTGGTTTCTTCATTAAAATACGAGATTCAACAATCTCCCCCTTTTTGATGATGACAACCACTTGATGACGGAGTTATCCTTAACTCCCGGAGTTTAAACAAACTCCCCCTATCAATATGGCTTATTGATAGAAACTCTTGGATTCAAGAATCCAAGCAACATGTCATCATAAACTTATGCATAACATGTCATGTCATCATACTTCTCCCTCTTTGTCATCAACAAAAAGGAGAAGTTCCTACTCTTATTTGTTTAGAGATAAAAAGTTTCATACATTGCATGAAAAACATAGTATTAAATTTTATCATCATGCAATCTAGCAATTAAAGATGTGTAAGTTTAGCATGTTTGCTTTTCTTGAGATAACAACTAATTGCTTCTCTTTAGACTACAAGCTAACAATTTTCATGATATGCAAGTTGCAAGCTAGCAAATTTTTGCTTCTTTTGTAATGTTTGAGCTAGCAATTTTGCTTCTGTAATAAGTTAGCATGTTTTGCTTCTTGAGATAGGCAAGATAGTGATGTTCAAGAAGACAACTTTTGCTTCTTGGAATAAGCAAGTTAGAAATCTTTGTTACTTAAGATAGGCAAGCTAGCAATCTCCCCCTTTGTCATTGTCAAAAAGAAGGGAAGACCCTTTACATCAATTATGACAAAGGTAAGTATCAATCTTATTTGTGCATCATCATATTTTCAAATTAGAATATGCACATTTTTAAAAACCTTATATTCATTCATACACGATATTGAATAAATCGATCAACATTATGAGGATATCATACATGATACTAAAATTTTTAACTATTTGTCAACATTTTGATCATGATACCAAACATTCATCATTTAGAGTATTCATGATACAAAACATTAAATCAATATTTATAATACATCATTTTAGCAACAACTCATAGTATTTTAAATCATGATTTACATCATATATAATACATCGAATCATAATTAGAAAACACAAGTATTGCATACATCATTGCAAATCATAAATGTTTCATATCATGATGGTATCAATTTGTCAAATTATATCCTACCATGCATGATCAAAACTTCTCCCCATTTGTATTTCATGCATAATTTCACTTCTTCACATTAGGAGTATCAAGAGGAATTAATTGGGTGATGAGATAAATATTTCATGAATACATGGAATTGTATAAAAAATCATATCATAAGTGTTTCATGCATTCATATCATCACATGAAGGAATATAAACAAAAATTAGTGATGAGATATTACTTCATGAATACAATAAAATTCATATAGCACATCATGGTTTATTAGAATTAATCTTCCTTTTTGTGAATAGCAAAAAGAATAGTAGGAGAGCAAGATCTCAATTCATGCACATCAAATATTCAATCATCAAGATCATGATTCATCTAGAAAATTCTCCTCTTTAAATATTCAAAGAGAGAATCATGATGAACATTCTTGGTTTACATAAAATTTCAAAACATAATTATCAAGATCATGAATATTAAAAGACTATGAAACATTTCGACAAATCTCCTTTTAAATAGAAAACAATCTTGATTCATAAAGGATTTCATATTATAAATTTCAAGAGATCAAGATCGTGATTTCGATAAAAATTTATTCAAATTTAAATCATCAAAATCATTATCAAAATCCAAGAGATTCACAAAGATGATACAAATGGATTCATCAAAATCAATAAGATTGAGCAAAATAATTTTCAAGAATGTTTCCCTCTTTTCGATTGTTTCAAAATATATGATTTTGTTTCATTTATGCCAAATAAAAATATGTATCATGTTTAAAACCGAAAGAGTAAGATTTATTACAACAAAGATCAATAAGGTACTTTCATTATAGTAAATATCAATAATCCATAAATCGTAAGATTCATCATGCATAATTTCAAGATTTATTAAGCATGATCAATATACATGACACTAAAACATGGTTTCCAAATGTTTAATATTTTTATTCAACAATTTCATCATTATGCATCATTATATATAACTTTACAATGTCATGCATAAAATCATCAAATCATAGTATTAAAATATTAATATTTTTATTACAACTTTATGCATCATTAAGTATACAATTGTCAAGCATGACACTTCACTATTTCATATAAGCATGCCTATTTCATTTATGTCAAATCAAAACATACATCATTTTTTAAAACCACTTTTATGTCAAATCAAAAAATGCATCATTAAGCATGATCATTATGCATTACTTCAAATCAAACATGATTTCATTTATTTTCAAAATGTTTATCATGATAGGGCATATAAGCCAAAGAAACTATTAAACATAAAGCATATTCATCATTGATGGTTTTATTTAGTATAAAGTATTTTCAACCAAAATCATTTGTTATTTGTTGTAGTCATACATTATTCTTTTTAGGTGAATCTATTTTTTTTTTCATGCTTAAATTTTTAATTTTTCAAAGATGCTAAAAAGAAAAACATGATATAATTTTTGAAAAACAATTTTTTTATTTCCTATTCCTACTATCTAAATTAAGCACTCATGAAAAACTTCAAGTAATTTCAAAATAATTAAAGAGAGTTAAGTTACTTACCTTGTAGTTGAAGCCCATCAAAGCCCAATTCGCCATTTCGCCTTTGGAAGTTTTTGATTCATCCTTGGTTGCCTTCCTCTTCTTTAGCCTCTTCTTCCGTTTAAGTTCTTTGTTTATTTTAGATTTTTGTTTACTGAACTTATTAAGATTTAGTGTTCGAAGTTCAAGTTCATCATTGTCCTCATCACTTGAGTCATCGCTCAAGTGGTATTCATTTGTCTGGAGTTCCAAATTCTTCCTGTTCTTTGGAAGGTGATTTTGTTCATTTGTGTATTGTGCACCTTTTCATATGTCATCAACGAACCAATTATTTCTTCAAGAGAAAAAATATTTAAATCTTTTGTTTCTTGTATTGCGGTTATTTTAGGATCCCAACTTTTTGGAAGGGATCTTAAGATCTTGCTTATGAGATCAAAATTCGAAAAAGATTTACCAAGAACTCTTAGATTATTGACGACATCCGTGAAACGGGTGTACATGTCGCCTATAGTCTCGCTTGGTTGCATTCGAAAAAGCTCAAAATCATGTAATAAAATGTTAACTTTCGAGTTTTTGACTCTATTAGTTCCCTCGTGCGTGATTTCAAGTGTTCGCCAAATATCAAAAGTCATTTCGCACGTAGAAATCCGATTGAACTCATTTTTGTGCAAAGCACAAAATAAGGCATTCATAGCCTTTGCATTTAAAGAAAACATCTTCTTCTCCAAATCATTCCAATGGTTCATTAGAAGAGAAGACATTTCAAATCCATTTTCGACTATGTGCCATAAATTCAAATCCAAAGAAAGTAAGAAAACTCTCATTCGAGTTTTCCAATAAGTGTAGTCTGTCTCATTGAAAAAGGGAGGGCAAATGAGAGAGTGACCCTCTTGAAAGCCGTAAAGAGCCATTTCTATTTGGGTGTTAAACAAAAGTAGAAAAACGTGGCTCTAATACCAATTGTTAGGATCGAAGCGGCACTAAGAGGGGGGGGTGAATTAGTGCAGCGGTAAAGTACGATAAATTTTTGACGATTTAAACACTTTCGGAAACTTCGTACGATAAAAGCAATGTTTCATTTGAAACCGTTTCGATTGCATTTTAACTTGAAGGGATACGTAAGAAAGAGACAAAGAAGTAGAGCATCAAAGTGAAGGTGGTTTGTAGTAATATAAATGACAATAAGATAAACGCAAACTGATTTATAGTGGTTCGGTCATGCGACCTACATCCACTTGTGAAGCCTTCTTCGATGAGGCTCCCAACTTCCACTAGTAAATCACTTTGAAGGGGAAGGACAAATACCCCTCTTACAACCTTTTACAAGTGGTTCACTCTCTTACAAATTTTCAAAGAGAAAGAAGGAGGTGAACACTCAAACAATTGAAAACAAAAACTTGCTAAAGACTTTGCTAAGACTTTTATCTCAATCTCTTCCTTCTCAAAGGTTGTATTCTCTGCTGAGAATTGAGGGGTATTTATAGGCCCCAAGAGGATTCAAATTTGGGCTGCAAATTTTGAATTCTCTTGGGTTCCCGAGGCTGGCGGTGGCACCGCCGGACCTCTCGGGTGCTGGGCGGTGCCACCGCTAAGTCCAGCGATGCCACCGTTTGGTTCTCGGGTTCTAGGCAATGCCACCGCCTACACTATTTCAGCTCACTAGTTGGGCTCCAAACTTGGCCCAAACTAGTCCGAACTCGGGCCCAATTGGCCCCTACTTAGGTTATAGGATTAACACCTAATCCTAACCCTAATTTACGTGCTAAATACGAATTTGAAGACATTTCCTAAGCTATTACAAAGTCCATAAGTCAAGACTTCTTCTGGCGAGCTTCCGGCAAACTTCCGGCGGTCTTCCGATAAACTCTCGGAAACCATTCTGCGGACTCCCGACAAGCTCCTAGACTTCACGATTTGATCTAGGCGAGTTCCAACGAGCTTCTTCGGCAAGCTCCCATCTTTCTCGGTGAGCTCCGCGAACTTCCAACGAACCTTCCGGCGAGCTTCCGAAAAACCCTTCGGCAAGCTCCCTACTCATTCTCGGCTAGTTCCGGCAGCATTCCCGACGAACCTTCGGACTTCCGTCGAACTCTCGAACTCGCAACAAATCCTTCGCGCTTGACTCCGGCACTTTGTTTCGCTTTATGTCTTCATCGTTATCGTAGTTAATCCTGCACACACAAACCAAAACTCTACTCCGATCTAGACAATTATTACAACGCAAATTGACATTCTGTTGCCCGACACGTCATTGGTTGGCGCTTCGTCCGATTATTCAGCACATCGTCCTCTCTTGCAGCTTGTTGACCTCCACAACCTTGATATCCTTGGCACAATTCCACTCTCCTTGGCCCGATGCCCGACATCCGAAGCGTTTTGCCGTCCAATATCCTGACGTGATCTCCTCCGGCGCAACGTCAATTCTTCCTGCTTTAATTGTCTCATCTTGATCGAAGCATCCAGCGTCACTCAAAACGCATATTAAATCATAAACACATATCAAGTGGTTTCATCATCAAAATACGAGATTCAACAATGTTGCCCCCCAAAGATTTCCTAACAGTGGTATCAAAGTCAGGTTGTTCATGCGATAGGTTGGTTTTGAACTGCGTATGTTATGTTTAGGAGAAGATTTTAGCCTCAAAATTATTAACGGAAAAGGCGAGAAACGGCAGCAACTGTTGCTGCCCTTGCTGCGATCGATGATGATAGCCTTGCTGCCATCTTCATGGAAGCAGGCTGCCTGCACGCAACAACAGTTGTTGTGTGCAGTTGTAGTCGCAGGCAATGGCACCCGCTGGCACTACCTGCAGGCACAGTGCTAGCAAGGATGCTCGCCCGCGGGTGCTGCCTGCAAGCACAGTGCCCGTAGCGATGCTCGCCTGTGGGTGAGCGTTTAGCAGAGGCGACTGCCGCTTGCAGCGCCGACCGCAAGGGCAACTTGCCCGCAAGGGCGACTCCTGCGGGTGGCTCAGCGTCCGCAAGAAGGGGGCGACGCCCGTGTTGAATCTCGGATTTTGATGATGAAACTAATTGATTGTGTTTAGATGTTTAACTGCATTTTGAGTGATGCAGGTCTACTCGATCAAGATTAGACAGTTAACGCAAGAGGAATTGACGTTGCGCCGGAGGAGATCACGTTAGGATATTGGATGGCAGAAGGCTTCGGACGTCGGGCATCGGGCCAAGAGCGGAATTGCACCAAGGATATCGGGGTTGCGAAGGTCAACCGCCGATTGGGCAACAAGTCGCAAGAGAGGACGATGCGCTGAAGAATCGGACGAAGCGCCAACCAATGACATGCCGGGCAACGTAATGTCGATTCGCGTTGTAATAACTGTCTAGATCGGAGTAGAGTTTTGGCTTGCTGTGCAGGATTAACTACGATAACGATGAAGATAAAGCAAAACAAAGTGCGGAGTCAAGCACGAAGGATTCGTTGGGAGTTCAAGAGTTCGACGGAAGTCCGAAGGTTCGTCGGGAATGCTGCCGGAACTAGCCGAGAATGAGTAGGGAGCTTGCCGAAGGGATTTTCGGAAGCTCGCCGGAAGGTTCGTTGGAAGTTCGCGGAGCTCGCCGAGAAAGATCGGAGCTTGCCGAAGAAGCTCGTTGGAACTCGCCAAGATCAAATCGTGAAGTCTAGGAGCTTGCCGGGAGTCCGCAGAATGGTTTCCGAGAGTTTATCGGAAGACCGTCGGAAGTTCGTCGGAAGCTCGCCGGAAGAAGTCTTGACTTACGAACTTTGTAATAGCTTAGAAAATGTCTTTAAATTTGTAGTTAGCATGTTAATTAGGGTTAGGATTAGGTATTAATCCTATAACCTAAGTAGGGGCCAATTGGGCCCGAGTTCGGATTAGTTTGGGCCAAGATTGAAGCCAAACTAAGTAGGCTGAAAACACTGTAGACGGGCTGAAAACACTATAGGCGGTGGCACCGCCTGGGCTGGGCGGTGGCACCGCCCAGTGTCCGAGAGCCAGGCGGTGGCACCGCCCAGCACTGTCAGCTTTTGACAAGTGACAGGCGGTGGCACCGCCACTGACAGGCGGTGGCACCGCCAACATCGGGAACCCAACGAGAATTCAAATTTTGGAGCCCAAATTTGAATCCTCTTGGGGCCTATAAATACCCCTCTATTCACAGCTGAGAACACAACCTTTTGAGCAGCAAGTGTTTGAGAGAAAGGCCCTAGAAAAGTCTTAGATAGTCTTGTTTTCAATTTGCTAGTGTTCACCTCCTTCTTTCTTGCTAAAAATTTGTAAGAGAGTGAACCGCTTGTAAAGAGTTGTAAGAGGGGTATTTACCCTTCCATTTCAAGAGACTTGCTAGTGGAAGGTGGGAGCCTCATCGAAGAGGGGCCTCGCAAGTGGAGTAGGTCATTTGACCGAACCACTCTAAAATCGGCGTGATCCTTGGTTTGCATTTCATTATTGCTATTTACATTATTGCAAACCTTCTTATATGCTTTAGTTCCTTATTACTTTTGCTGCGCATATTTAAGAATACACTTTCAAGATTAAGCTTTTCAAGTTCCGTTCTTATCGTACGAAAGATTTACTAAAACCAAAGTTTTAATCCGCTGCACTAATTCACCCCCCCCTCTTAGTGCCGCTCCGATCCTGACAATTGGTATCAGAGCCCGGTATTTCTCATTTCGGATTTACACCCTTGAGAAATGGCTCTTTCTGGCTTTCAAGAGGGCTTATCGGTTTTTCGTCCACCGTTGTTTAACGGATTGGACTACACTTATTGGAAAACTCGAATGAGAGTTTTCTTGATTTCTATGAATTTGGATTTATGGAATATTGTTGAAAATGGTTTTCAACTTCCCTCTAAACCGATGAACGAATGGTCGGTTTTGGAGAAGAAGTATTTTTCTTTAAACGCAAAGGCTATGAATGCCTTATTTTGCGCTTTAGACAAAAATGAGTTCAATCGAATTTCTACGTGCGAAACGGCTTTTGATATTTGGCGAACACTTGAAATCACGCACGAGGGAACTAGTAGAGTCAAAGACTTGAAAGTTAACATTTTATTGCATGATTTTGAGCTTTTTCAAATGCAACCAAGTGAGACTATAGGCTACATGTACACCCGTTTCACGGATGTCGTCAATAATCTAAGAGTTCTTGGTAAATGTTTTTCAAATTTTGATCTCGTAAGCAAGATCTTAAGATCCCTTCCAAAAAGGTGGGATTCTAAAATAACCGCAATACAAGAAACAAAAGATTTAAATATTTTTCCACTTGAAGAACTTATCGGCTCATTGATGACATATGAAATGGTGCGTAATGCACACGATGAACACAATGAACACTTGAACCACCTTCCAAAGAACAGGAAGGATTTGGAACTCCGGACAAATGAATACCACTTGAGCGATGACTCAAGTGATGAGGACATTGATGAACTTGAACTTCGAACATTAACTCTTAATAAGTTCATTAAACAAAAATCTAAAACAAATAATGAACTTGAACGGAGGAAGAGGCCAAAGAAGAGGAAGGCAACCAAGGATGAATCAAAAACTTCCAAAGGTGAAACGGCGAATTGGGCTTTGACGAGCTTCGACTACAAGGTAAGTAACTCAACTCTCTTGAATTATTTTGAAATTACATGAGTGCTTAACTTAGTTAGTAGGATTTTTTTTATGCTTTTCTTTCTAGTATTTTTGAAAAATTAAAAATTATGAATGATGATTGCTTAATTTGTGAAAATACAAAATTCCATGAATGTTTATGATTTTCGTATTGGATTTTGATGTATGGTTTTGACATAAAATTAATTTGCATGACTATGTTTAATAGGATTAATCTATGATTGTGTATTTTGATATTATGCATGAGAATTTAAAATGATGATACCCTATGTTTTGGAATGATGCCTTGATGGTGATAATGCTTACACACCAAATGTGATTAATAGATAGAAGCAAACATAACGATGATTTTGCTCTCAACATGATGCATAGTTTTTACATGAAAATTTTAAATATGCTCATATGAAATCAATTGCATGACATGAAAATGGATTCTCTATCCTATTGAAATTAATGAACTCATTTCATGAATTATGTGAATATCTTGAATCAAATCTTTTGGAAAACACCACATGCTTAATGCGATTCGACTTAATAAATCTTTATGACAAAATTTGCCTTTCTATTTTGAATGTTGACATTTCTTTTTAAAGCAAAGGCATGCTTATAAGAAGCAAAACACATGAATAGAAATTTATAAAAATGAAATACAATCCTCTATGTTATTGATTTTTCAATAAATCTATGCTTGTCATATATAAATTTATTGAATGTAATTTTGAGGATAATTTCAAATTTGACAAATGCTTGATTCGTATTTACGACATTAGATACATTTTAAATATGAATCATGCTTCAATCTTGTTAAATGCTTCAATCATTTTCTATCTCTAAAGTTCTCGATTTTTGATGAAATACAAGTGATAAATTCATTTATGATATCTTGTAAATCACTTGAATTATGAATGAGATTTTGATGATGTGTTAAAGAATCACTTAAAAAGAAAATGTTTTTCCCATCTTAGCGAGATTAATGATTTCATGATATTGTGTGAATCTCGAAATTAATTTTGATGAAATGGTAATAACGTTATTCATGTTATGAATCTCAAAAATGATACTTTGATTATGATTTTTTTTTAGTTAATGAATTAAATTGAATGAAACTCTGTTTCAACCGAATCATGAACTTGTTAAGAACAATTTTAATGAATCGTGAATCATATCTTTGGTATTCATGAATTGATCCTCATTGATATCTTTCATGAATTCTTTGTATATTTGGCTTGTCGAACGGTTGAAATATTTAGCCATTGAGTTCTCCCTTTCTTTTTTACTTTGATAAAGGGGGAGAAGGTTTTGCTAGCTTGTGCATTGAAAATGAAAGTAAACTTCCTAGCATGCTAAGTAAAACTTGCAAGCTTGCACTTCTCAAAAAGAGAAGAAAGATCTTGCCTTACAATATAATTGCTCTAGCCATGCTTTGTATCAAAAATAGGTTGATATCCTTAGAAGCATCGCATTAAATTTTTTAGTGTATCGCAATGTATCACATGTATCGCAAATTGAAAATTTTGAGACTATTATCATTTCATGTTTCACGATTGATATCTTTCATTGATATGATAAATTATCATTTCATCATATATCACACAATGATATCATGCTTTGCGATTGTATCATGTGATTCTTGTTGAATTTTCATATTGAATTCTTTTAAGATATGATTTCTTTGTATTTATGGCTTGCTTGGCTTGAAATGTTTTTGGCATGATGCATGCAATGATGAAATATTCATAAAGTTAAAATGATGTATGTAATACTTATGATAATGATGTACATGATGTATTTATTGCGCATGATGTGTATCATGAATGCTTTAAATGATGAGTATTTGGTATCATGATCAACATGTTGATAAATGCTTAAAAATTTTAATGTTTGAGTATCATGTATGATATGCTTATTAATGATGATTGATTTATTTTTCGGTATCGTGCATGAAAAATAAGGTTATTGAAATTGTGTATGTTTTAATTTGAATATATAATGATGCACAAATAAAATTAATACTTACCTTTGTCATAATTGATGTAAAAGGTCTTCCCTTCTTTTTAACAATGACAAAGGGGGAGATAGCTAGTTTGCACAAGTCAAGAAGATGCAAAAACTTGATTGCTAGCTTGCCTATCTTAAGTAGCAAAGATTGCTAACTTGCTTATTTCAAGAAGCAAAAGTTGTCTTCTTGAACATCACTATCTTGTCTATCTCAAGAAGCAAGACTTGCAACCTACACATTACAAAAGGAAGCAAGAATCAATAGCTTACACACTTCTACAAGAAAGCTATCTTGTATTTGCTAGCTTGTATAATACAAAACATGCTAACTTGTTACGGAAGCAAAATTGCTTGCTCAAACATTGCAAAGGAAGCAAAAATATGCAACTTGCATATCATGAAAATTGCTAGCTTGTAGTCTAAAGAGAAGCAATTAGTTGTTATCTCAAGAAAAGCAAACATGCTAAACTTACACATCTTTAATTGCTAGATTGCATGATGATAAAATTTGATACTATGTGTTTCATGCAATGTATGGAACTTTTTATTACTAAACACATAAGAGTAGGTACTTCTCCTTTTTGTTGATGACATAGGGGGAGAAGTATATTGATGACTTCATGCATTGAATTGAATATTTTATATATATTTGCATGATGGTTTAAATGTTTTTCATAACATATGATGAATGTTACTTGGATTTGGGATAATCCAAGTGTTCTATCAATGGCATATTGATAGGGGGAGTTTGGTTAAACTCCGGGGAGTTCAGGTTAACTCCGTTAGTCATCAATTAGTTGTCATCATCAAAAAGGGGGAGATTGTTAAATCTCGGATTTTGATGATGAAACTAATTGATTGTGTTTAGATGTTTAACTGCATTTTGAGTGATGCAGGTCTACTCGATCAGGATTAGACAGTTAACGCAAGAGGAATTGACGTTGCGCCGGAGGAGATCACGTTAGGATATTGGATGGCAGAAGGCTTCGGACGTCGGGCATCGGGCCAAGAGCGGAATTGCACCAAGGATATCGGGGTTGCGGAGGTCAACCGCCGATTGGGCAACAAGTCGCAAGAGAGAACGATGCGCTGAAGAATCGGACGAAGCGCCAACCAATGACATGCCGGGCAACGTAATGTCGATTCGCGTTGTAATAACTGTCTAGATCGGAGTAGAGTTTTGGCTTGCTGTGCAGGATTAACTATGATAACGATGAAGATAAAGCGAAACAAAGTGCGGAGTCAAGCACGAAGGATTCGTTGGGAGTTCAAGAGTTCGACGGAAGTCCGAAGGTTCGTCGGGAATGCTGCCGGAACTAGCCGAGAATGAGTAGGGAGCTTGCCGAAGGGATTTTCGGAAGCTCGCCGGAAGGTTCGTTGGAAGTTCGCGGAGCTCGCCGAGAAAGATCGGAGCTTGCCGAAGAAGCTCATTGGAACTCGCCAAGATCAAATCGTGAAGTCTAGGAGCTTGCCGGGAGTCCGCAGAATGGTTTTCGAGAGTTTATCAGAAGACCGTCGGAAGTTCGTCGGAAGCTCGCCGGAAGAAGTCTTGACTTACGAACTTTATAATAGCTTAGAAAATGTCTTTAAATTTGTAGTTAGCATGTTAATTAGGGTTAGGATTAGGTATTAATCCTATAACCTAAGTAGGGGCCAATTGGGCCCGAGTTCGGATTAGTTTGGGCCAAGATTGAAGCCAAACTAAGTAGGCTGAAAACACTGTAGACGGGCTGAAAACACTATATGCGGTGGCACCGCTTGGCTGAGCGGTGGCACCGCCCAGCACTGTCAGCTTTTGACAAGTGACAAGCGATGGCACCGCCACTGACAGGCGGTGGCACCGCCAACATCGGGAACCCAACGAGAATTCAAATTTTGGAGCCCAAATTTGAATCCTCTTGGGGCCTATAAATACCCCTCTATTCTCAGCTGAGAACACAACCTTTTGAGCAGCAAGTGTTTGAGAGAAAGGCCCTAGAAAAGTCTTAGATAGTCTTGTTTTCAATTTGCTAGTGTTCACCTCCTTCTTTCTTGCTAAAAATTTGTAAGAGAGTGAACCGCTTGTAAAGAGTTGTAAGAGGGGTATTTACCCTTCCATTTCAAGAGACTTGCTAGTGGAAGGTGGGAGCCTCATCGAAGAGGGGCCTCGCAAGTGGAGTAGGTCATTTGACCGAACCACTCTAAAATCGGCGTGATCCTTGGTTTGCATTTCATTATTGCTATTTACATTATTGCAAACCTTCTTATATGCTTTAGTTCCTTATTACTTTTGCTGCGCATATTTAAGAATACACTTTCAAGATTAAGCTTTTCAAGTTCCGTTCTTATCGTACGAAAGATTTACTAAAACCGAAGTTTTAATCCGCTGCACTAATTCACCCCCCCCTCTTAGTGCCGCTCCGATCCTAACAGCCCGTGGGGGCAGCGCCACCTGTAGGGTCGTCTACCCACAGGGGCACCACCCATAGTGGTGCCTGATTGCGAGAGCGCCACCCATAGGCGCGGCGCATGCGGGCACTGCACCCGCGGTCGAGATGCTAGTAGGCAAGGGCAACGACACTGCCCCCCCTCCGCATAGGCCGCCACCAGTAGGGTGGCCACAACGGAAGTAGTAGGGGAGAGGGAGAAGGGCATTAGGGTTTTCAAACAAAAGATAGTTTTTCCCCTCGAAATTTTAGAAATTCTAGATTCTGTACTTTATCCAAATTATGAAAATACCCCCCCAAAATTCAAAAAATTCCTTATATATCCTTGATTTCAGAAAATATTAATTTATTAAGATATTTAATTGATTATTATTTTTATTATTATCTAGTAGTCCTACATGATGATGATTTATACATGTGATGTATGATGTGTGGACTGATGATCATTGATCGTGTGATGTGTGTACTTATGATTATTATTATTGGGGCCTGTGAACCTCTATTATATTTCTCATTTATTGTCAGGCCTGCGTACCTATGATTAAGTTGTAATCATATAAGGAGGCGCAACGGGAGCATGGAAGCGATAGTGGGACCCACGAGATGGACGATCGCGATGCATGGAGATGCGTCAAGATGTCGATGGAACCGACGAGGATGAGATGGACAATCATAAGACATGAAGATGCACCGCTGCACACATAAATCTTGATGTAAGTGATTAGGCCTACTGGCTCGGGCCTACTCACATTAGACTGTGGTCCATGATCATCTGGTGTGATTGCTTATACACCTACTAAATATGTATATATATTTGCATACGATGTAGATATATATTTTATATGTATATGTGTGACATGTCATATTAGGAGACCAAATCATAGAAACCCCTCGCTCGATAATATTAAGTCGGTAAACATTAAGCAATTACATTGACCCAAGTGGCCTTCCATTGTTATAGGTAGGGACCGATTCCCGATGTAGGTTGAGTTGGTTGAGTCCCTCGAGTTTCACCTATATAGCGATTCGCTATCTTGCCTACGACATAGAGATGTCATCGGTGACCTGAGGATATTGTATGCTTGGTCGAGTCCCTCGATGATATATCATCGAATCAAACTCATCTTGTAACGATAGTGTTGACTTAACCGAACATCATGGTTGGTCGAGTCCCTCGAGACCATGGTAATTCAGAGGCCGAATAGGACAGGAATCATAAGAAGTTGTGATTGGCAAGAATTGCCTACCTTTCGGGCATAGTGTGATTGGTCGAGTCCCTCGAGGTTACACTAAGACGCTGATTGGATCCTGATCCCGACTAGAAGTCTACCGGAGACTTTCGTTTCATATGTTGAGGGTGTCGTGTGACTCGCCAATAAAATAGTGGGAGCATATTAAAATAGAAGTCCATAGTTTGATTGTATATTTTTGTAAAATCTACATGTTATTTATTTCTGCTACATCTTTATTTTCAGAAAATGTCACTTTCAAATCCCTTACATGGCATACTTGTTGTCAACTGCCTCACTGGTCCAAATTATACAAATTAGCTCCGCAACTTGAGAATTATTCTTATGGTAGAGAAAATCGTGTATGTCCTTAATATAGTGATGATGCCTACACTTGAGGAAGGGGCAAGCAAGGATGAGATCGCTCGCTATATGAAGTACATTGATGATACCACTCTTGCTCAGTGTTACATGTTGGGCTCTATGACTCCTGAGTTACAGAGATAATATGAAAAGATGGATGTCAGATTCATTCTCCTACATATCCGCAAACTGTTTGAGGAATAGGGAAGGACTCAGCGATATGCGATATCCAAGAGCCTTTTTCGAGCTAGGATGACTAAGGGGACACCAGTTCAGAACCATGTCCTAAAAATGATTGAGTGGATATAGAAACTCACAGGTCTAGGAATAGTCCTAGAGGATAACTTGTGTATGGACATTGTGCTTCATTCCGTACCAGATTCTTTTTCATAGTTCATAATGAATTTTAATATGAATAAGCTTGAGGTGACTCTCTCGGAGCTCTTCAATATGTTGAGGGAGATAGAGAGCACTATCAAAAAGAAGAAGTTAGTTCTCTACACTAGTGAGACTAGAAAGAAAAGGAAAGCAGAAAAGTCCCTTAAGAAGGAAAAGGGCAAGGGCAGACCAGGTAAAGCAATGGTTGCTAAGAAAGACTCGGCAAAGGACAAAGGCCAGTGCTTCCACTATGGCAAAGATGAGCACTGGAAGAGGAACTGCAAAGAGTACCTTGTAGAGAGGGTAAAATAGAAGCTTGGTGAAGCTTCAGGTACATTCATGATCAGTCTCTATTTGTCAAACTCTTATGATAACACATGGGTATTGCCCTAGTAGTGCTTATCATATATGCAATTCATTATAGGTTCTGGTAAGGCCTAGGAGATTGGCGAGAGGTGAGATGGACCTTAAGATGGGCAATAGAGAAAAAGTTACTACGGTAGCTATTGGCGAGGTCACCCTACATCAACCTGGCGGAGCTATTATTGCATTAGATGCATGTTATTTTGTTCTTTCTATTATCAAAAATATTATCTTCATTTCATGTTTGATAATTAGTAGATATAAATTAGTTTTTGAGAATAATGATGTTTCAATATTATTACATAATGAGATTATCACGAAAGGAACATTGCATAATGGTTTGTTTATGCTAAACACTACTCCACATATCATGAATGTAAGTGTGTCTAAGAGCTTTTCTGTTCTTCCACTACGTATGTGATGTCGCCCCCCAAAGATTTCCCAAACAGAGCTTTTCTGAAAATATTAGCTCTGTTTTACTGAATCCATAGGATCGATGAAATCAAATGTTTTAGTTAGCAATTGTACTCCAAAAATTTTAAATCAGGTATATACAGAAAAATTTTGAGTTAGCTTCAAATAAATTATACTTTGTATGAATCTGAGTTCATAGTAGAAAGTTATAAGCAGTTAAGCAACAAGGGGTCAGAAATTTCACTCCCTGTTTTGCAGAATCTGTATGGTTAATTTAAATAGAAGTCTTAGTAGACATTTAAAATCCAAATCATTCAATCTTAGTATCAAAATAAAGATTTTTTTGTCTACTTTCAAGTGGAAAAGGTTTTGTCTAAATCAGAGTTTATTACATAATGTTATGACCGAAACATTGCATAGAGGTCAGATTACAAAAAAATTACATATTCATGGCTTTGTATCAAAACGAAAGAAGGTCTGGTTCTCAGTTGAAATCTCTCAAATTTTGTAGAATACAAATCGAAACAGAGATTAAGGTTATTGTGGGATAGGGTTTGAACACTTGTCTTAAAATTATTTGAATCCTAAATATGGGAAAATTGATGAAAAACCTCAAGCTCTTCTTCTTCTTCTTCTTCTTCTTCTTCCCTTCTCTTCTCAAACTCACGTTGGCTACAACTCTTCAGGTTTGTTTTCTTTAACCTTTCATCTAATTCTTTTTTTTTTTTTTAGATTTTGGCTAATGCAAAAGTTGCAAGGTGTCATGCATGCATGAAAGGGGCTAGGTGTCATCTTTAGAGTAAACATAAGTGACACCATTAAGTTGTCCACTATATATATTTCTTTTTAACTTAAATCTGAATCTTTCATAAATTATATCAAACTTCTAATATTTACTCTGAGGTCCCTAGCCATAAACTTTTAATATAATATCATTTAATATAAAATAATTATTAAATAATCCTTATTTTTACAAACAAACCTTTTACTAATTTTTTAAAAATGTGGGATGTTACACTCTCCCCTCCTTAAACAAAAATTTAGTCCTCTATATTTATCATATCTTATTCAATGAAAAGATGAGTATAAGCTTTCATCATTTCTTCCTCAAGCTCCCAGGTTGTTTCCTCCCCAGAATGATATCTCTAGATCACTTTAACTAGAGGGATGTCCCGATTCCTCAAGATCTTTTCTTTTTTATTAACAATCTAAGTGGGCTCTTCCACATAAGACAAGTCTTTATCAATCACCATCGGCTCATACTTAATGATATGAGAGGGATCAGGTATATACTTTCTGATCATTGAAACATGAAATATATCATGGATATTGCACAATGATGGTGGCAAGGCAATCCTGTAAGCGACAGAACCAACCCTCTCAAGAATATCAAAAGGTCCAATAAATCTTGAGCTTAACTTTTCTTTCTTCCCAAATCTTACAATGCCTTTAGAAGGGGAGACCTTCAGGAATACAAAATCCCCGATTTGAAACTCAATATTTCGTCTTCTATTATCAGCATAACTCTTTTGACGACTTTGAGCAGTCTTTAACCTTTTTCTTATAAGTTAAATTTTCTCAGTAGTCTCTTGTACTTTTTCTGGTGCTAATAACTTTCTATCATCAATTTCTTCCCAACATATAGGCGTCCTGCACTTTCGCCCATATAAAGCTTCATAAGGAGCCATCTGAATACTTGAATGATAACTATTATTGTAAGTGAACTCAATAAGAGAAATATCTTTATCCCATTCACCTTTCTAATCCATAACATAGGCTCGAAGCAAATCGTCAAGTGTTTGAATGGTTCTTTCTGATTGACCATCAGTTTCAAGGTGATAAGCAGTGCTAAACTTGACTTTAGTGCCAATATATTATTGTAACCTTCTCCAAAATCTAGATAGAAATCTGGAGTCTCTATCAGAGATTATCTCCTTTGGAACACCATGAAGTCTTACTATTTCATTGATATATAAATCTGCAAGCCTATCAAGAGAATAAGTCATATTGAAAAGTAGGAAATGTGCAGATTTTGTTAACCTATCAATGATAACCCAAATAGCATCATGTTTTCTAGAAGTTCGGGGAAGTCCTGAAATCAAGTCCATAGTAATACATTCCCATTTCCATTCAGGAATATCTAAAGGTTGCAACAAACCTCCAGGTCTTTGGTATTCTGCTTTGATTTGCTGACAAGTCAAACACTTTGAAACATATATTGCAATCTCCTTCTTCATGCCTTCCCACCAATAATGACTTTGGAGATCTCTATATATCTTAGTGCTACCAGGATGTATGGTGTACTTTGAATTATGACCTTCCCTTAGGATTTGATTTTTTGATATCTGAGTCATTTGAAATACATATTCTATCCCCAAATCCCAATAGGTCATCCTCTGAAACTCGAAAATTTAGTTTCAATCCCTTTTCTACTTCATTCCTTAAGCAGATCAAGCGTCGATCTCGTAGTTGTCCTTCTTTAATTTGTTGAATGAGATCATATTGCACTTGGATAGAGGCCATTAATATCATTGAGTCTTGCCCTTTTCTCATAACATTCAAATCATAATTCTCTTCTAATAACTTCCATTGCTTCACAACCAAAGTCGCCACAAAACTTGTAGATTTTCTACTAAGGGCATCTACTACAACATTAGCTTTACTTGGGTGATAACGAATGGTACAATCATAATCCTTTAGAAGTTCTATCTATCTCCGCTGCCTCAGGTTTAACTCTTTTTGAGTAAAAATATACTTTAAACTCTTATGATCAGTAAAGATTTCAAATGTTCGCCCATACAAGTAATGCCTCCAAATCTTTAGAGCAAAAACAATTGCTGCCAATTCCAAATCATGAGTTGGATAATTCAGTTCATAACTCTTTAGTTGTCTAGAAGCATAAGTAATCACTTTCTCTTCTTGCATTAAAACACATCCAAGGCCCTTTCTTGAGGCATCAGTGTAAACCATAAATCCCTCATCACCACTTGGAATAGTGAGAATAGGGGCACTAGTCAATCTCCTTTTTAACTCTTGAAAACTTTGCTCACAATCATCACCCCATTCAAATTTCATATTCTTTTGAGTGAGTTTGGTGAGAGGTTGAGCGATTCAAGAAAATCCCTCCACAAATCTCCTATAATAACCTATCATGCCCAACAAGCTTCTAACTTATGTCACGTTTGTTGGTACTTCCCACTTAACAACAGCTTCCGCTTTCTTTGGATCAATAGATATACCCTTCCCTAAAATCACATGGCCTAAGAAAGTAATTTTATTCAACCAAAATTCACATTTGCTGAACTTTGTATACAACTTCTTTTCTCTTAGTATGGATAATATATTTCTCAAGTGTTCCTCATGCTCCTGATTACTCCTTGAATATACTAATATGTCATCAATGAATACAATCACACAATCATCCAATAATGGCTGAAATTTCCTATTCATTAGTTCCATAAAAGTTGCAGGGGCATTAGTTAAACTAAAAGGTATCACTAAGAATTCATAGTGACCATATCGAGTTCTAAAAGTTGTTTTTGGAATATCCTCCTTCATGATCTTCAACTGATAGTAACCTGACCTTAAATAAATTTTGGATAATACTTATGCACCCTGCAATTGATCAAACAAATCATCAATTCTAGGTAGGGGATACTTATTTTTTATGGTCACCTGATTCAATTGTCTATAATCAATACAAAACCTTAATGTTCTATCGTTCTTCTTAACTAATAGCACCGGAGCACCCCATGGTGAAACACTAGGTCGAATGAAACCCTTATTTAATAGTTCTTATAGTTGCTTTTTCAATTCCTCTAGCTCAAGTGGTGTCATTCTGTAAGAAGGCTTAGATATTGGGGTTGTCGTAGGGACCAAATCAATAGTAAATTCACCCTCTCTATCCGGAGGTAAACCAGGCAAATCATCTGGAAATACATCAGGCAAGGAGGTAAATCATGTCCAATACTCTCAAAATAAAAGATGGGATGATCTAGTATGCAAAAAGTGATCATTTTGTATAATAATCTATACTGGTATGATTGGAAGATAGTCAATCCATACTTAGTATAATATCAAAACTCCAAATATCTAGGAGAACCAAATCAGGAAGAAGTTCGTGTTCTCCAATAGAAATCAAACAAGATGACCATATCGAGTTCGTTATTAAACAATCCCCAATAGCCGTATTTACATATAGCATATAATCCAATGGTTCAGGTTGAATGCCCATGTGATGAGCAAAATATTATGAATCAAATCATAGATGAGACACATGGTCAAACAAATATTTGCATTCTTTCAGAAACATGAATAGTACCTTCGACCACTAATTCAAAAGCTTTAGAATCATATTCTGTGATAACATACACTCTGACATGGGCTGATGATTTATGAGGCAGTGATTCTTTCTTCTTGTCCAAAGGGCAGTCTTTTATTTTATGATCCAAATTTTCACAAACAAAATAGGCTCCAATCACCTACAAATACAAACTTATTTCATAATTTAACTCGCATCGTACACAGGATTGAATCTTTTATGGTGACTTCCCTTTTTAAATCGATGATGTCTTGACCCTCTTGTTATCATATTCTGATTCATTTCTAATTTTTTTTTTTTTTGGTAAACTTGTCCTTGCTATTCTTGTCCTTGATCTCTAGAAATTCTTTTGATCATCAGAATAATTTCGTACATCAAATATCTTCTCCAATCGCATCATCTTCTTTTTTTTTTTGCTACCAATGTATTAGGTTCACCACGCTTCTACTGTGCCACTATGATTTAATATCCCCGATCAACCCTTTTATCATACTTAATTAATCAAAAGCAGATGAAGGTAGGAGGACTAAATGTCCTCGTCATCCTAGATTCCTAAAATACATCAAAGAAAATTTCCACCAATCACTATAGTTCACTAGACCTCAATATATTTTGCACGTCAACATATCAAATATTTTAGTGATCCTCAAACCATGCTCTGATACCACTCTGTCACGCCCCTCCAAATTTAATTTTCATTCAGGAGGTGTGAACCTAACTCAAAATTGATAATATTATAATTCAACAAACAATCCAGGATCCAATAACACATTTGAGGTCACTAAGAAAAACATTCAAGTCATTCACCTTTGCTAGTCATAGGTGCCCAGCAAGCCAATCAAGTGAGTGATGGCACGTGTGACTTGATACAGAATCTTTTTGTTTAT
Organism: Musa acuminata AAA Group; assembly: GCF_036884655.1. Classification (NCBI taxonomy): domain Eukaryota; kingdom Viridiplantae; phylum Streptophyta; class Magnoliopsida; order Zingiberales; family Musaceae; genus Musa; species Musa acuminata. Next base: position 23,321,055 of record NC_088331.1, on the reverse strand, counting down.
TATATTTTGGCATGCATCACTTTATAAATATTTCATATATGCATATATATTGTGATGTCCTTGGATTTGTGCAATGGGAATCGGATCGTGAGGAGATCACGATAATGAGATCGATTCACCTTTAAACACATATCTTAAATAATCCCGGTCATAGGTTACTCAAGAGGGACATCGTGATAACCGGACAGACTGGTGTGCTGTATACCCGTCCATATGATGGATGCAGTTGGTCTCACAACTGCTCATGTAGAGACACTAGGGATATAGTACAGGTGCTCATTGGAGAATGAGTTCACTGATTGATCCGCTTATGGAATGCTGGATGGTTGATGATGCCTTATTGTTAAACAGCGATTTCGTAGTCCTAGTGGTATATCTGGTCCTTAGACTTGAGACACCAAGGATGTCTTGTATGAGTGCTCCACTCTTTGATACCAGACTTATAGGTTTGGCTGTCCCAAATCTAGTACAACTGGTCATTGGGAGTGGTAGTTGACCTTACGAGGGCTATTGAGTATCGATAGAGGATCATCCACTCTCGGCATCATGAGAGGAATATCCCATATGTTATTGCTCAGACAAATCCCTAGCTAGGGTCATTCAGGTTGAGAGAGAAAGAGTTCTCCGGGAGAATCCGATTAGAGCGAGACTCGAGTAGAAACCGTATGGGTCTGACAGCACCATGCTCGATATACGGTCTCTAGGATATTAGATGGATGAGGAACTATAGGTACACGGTAACTGAGGACAAACAGGTCCAATGGATTGGACTCCCCTGTATCATCTGGGGACTACGGCGTAGTGGCCTAGTACGTCCGTAGTCGATGAGTCGAGTGAATTATTACAGAGATGATAATTCACTGAGTTAGAAGGAGTTCTGATAGGTATGACTCACGGCCAGCTCGATATTGAGCCTAGAGGGTCACACACATATGGTAGGCATTGCGATGAGTAGAGGTTTGGATATGAGATATCCGACGGAGCCCTTATCTTATTGGATGTAGATCCAATACCCACTAGGGGAGGACCCATTAGGGTTTGACAGGGGGCCTCTATAAATAGGATGGATTCAGAGCCTCATAGGCTAGAGCCTTTGCTTGCCTTTCCTATTCTCCTCTCCCTCTCCACTTCAGAGCAGGCCTGGAGTTATGAGGAGTGTCGTCGCAACCCTACTGTGTGGATCACCGCTAGAGAGGAGGTCGCTTGACCTCCTTCACCCTCTCCTAAGGATCTGCAAGGAAACAGGGATATACGATATCCCTATGTAACACAATCTACTCTATACGCAGTTTTAAGTTTCGCGGATTTTGCGTACCAATCTTCGCACGATGATGAACATCTCTTTGGGAATCGGGGATTTTGTTTTCTTGTTCTTCGGCTGCGCATATGATGTCGCCCCCAAGATTTCCCAACAACCTCTACAATCCACAATTCACAAAACCTGTGTAGTTTATAATCATACTGTTGAATCTCGGATTTTGATGATGAAGTCAATTGTCATTTGTTATCTAATCTATGTGTTGAGATAAGTGTGCAGGATTAACTACGATGAGATTAAGACAAGCAGCAGGAGTTGCGCCGGAGTCAAGATCATGATCACGTTGGGAGTTCGAGAGTTCGACGGAAGTTCGGACGGTCGTCGGAGGTTCAGAGAGAACAGATCCGAGAAGTCCAGAAGCTTGCCAAGCGAAGCTCGTCGGAACTCGCCAAGTGGATCGTCGTAAAGTCCAGGAGTATGCCGGATGTCCGCAGAAGGATCACCGAGGGTTATTGGTTGATCGACGGAAGTTGGCCGGAAACTCGCCGGAAGAAGCGATTGACGCATCGGAGCAAGCTGCAGAAGTTGTCTTAGAGATAATCGTAGTTAGCACGATGATTAAGCATGAAAATGGGAGGTGATCCCATTAGCTTAATCTTGGGGCAATTGGGCCCCTGAAAAGATTCAAAGTGGGTCGAATGGAGTGAACCATTCGGACCCTGATTGCACCAGGAGGTGCAACCGCCCCAGCCAGGAGGTGCAACCGCCTGGGCTGTGGGGTTGGGAGGTGCAACCGCCCCAGCCAGGAGGTGCAACCGCCAGGGTTGCAAGGCTGGGAGGTGCAACCGCTCCAGCCAAGAGGTTGCACCGCCAGAGCTCAAGTTCCGAGCTCTGCCAGGCGATGCAACCACCAAGCTCAGTCTTCGAGCTTTGGCAGAGTGGTGCATCAGCCTGAGCTCAGTCTCGAGCTTTGCCAGGTGATGCATTCACCAAGCTCAGTCTTCGAGCTCTGGCAGAATGGTGCATCAGCTTGAGCTCAGTTTGGAGCTCTGCCAAGTGATACAACCACCAAGCTCAGATTTCGAGCTCTGCCAGGTGATGCAACCACCAAGCTCAGTCTTCGAACTCTGCCAGGTGATGCAACCATTGAGCTCAGTCTTCGAGCTCTGGCAGAGAAGAAGCAATCGGCAGAGCTCAGTCTTCGAGCTCTGCCAGGCGGTGCCACCTCTCCAGTCGAGAGGTGCAACCGCCTGATCCCAGAATTCTGGGATTTGATCGATTTGATCGTTTTGAGCTCGAATTTTGAATTGGGTTGGGGCCTATAAATACCCCACCCATTCAGCACTGAAAAGATATAGACATATACCGAAAGTGTGATCTTTTCTGTGATTCTAAAGAGCTCAAAAGTGTTGTAAAGCCCTTGAGTCTCCTCCTTCTGTTCTTCAAGTTTTCAACTGTAAAGTGAGGAGAGAAAGGTCTGTAAAGGTTGTCTCCTAAGCCTGTCAAAAGGAGAGAAACTGTAAGAGGGAAGTTTGGCCTTCGCCCATTGAAGGAAGGCACCTAGTTGACGTCGGCAACCTCATCGGTGGAGGAAGCCAAAAGTGGAGTAGGTCAAGGCTGACCGAACCACTCTAAATCTCTGGTTTGCGTTTATTTTCGAGCATTTTATCATTACTGCAAACCTCCCTCATCACTACTGCTCTCTGCGCTTTCACGAACAAGTTCTAAGTGCTGTTCTTCCAAATCTGCATTCAAACGTAAACTCGTATTTTCATACATTACAGTTTACGTTTACGTTTGATTCTGCAAATCTGTTTTCCGTGCTTTTACGAACGAGCTTCCTTGCAGTTTACGCTTACATTTTAATCCTATTAATAACTGCAATCTGTCCTCTACGATTTTACAAACGAGTTTCAACATTTAGACGTAAAACTGCATTCAGACGTAAATCGGCTTTCTTCGCTCAATCATCAGATTTCAATTCACGTTTACGTCTTGGTTTCAACTGCATACTGCCTTTTGCGAGTATACAAACAAGTTTCAAAGTTTAGACGTAAATCTGCGTCTAACTGCGTTTAGACGTAAATCTGCGTTTAGACGTAAAACTGCGTTTAGACGTAAAACTGCGTTTAGACGTAATACTGCGTTTAGACGTAAATCTGCGTTTAGACGTAAAACTACGTTTAGACGTAAAACTGCGTTTAGACGTAAATCTGCGTTTAGACGTAAATCTGCATTTAGACGTAAATCTGAGTTTAGACGCAAAACTGCGCTTAGACGCAAAACTGCGCTTAGACGCAATCTGCGCTTAGACGCAAACTGCACTTAGATACAAACTGAGAATTTGCTTTTGCATCATAATAGTTTTTGAACAAACGCAGCTTTTGGTTTTAAATTTATTATACGATTTCCGCTGCACTAATTCACCCCCCCCCTCTTAGTGCTCTCGATCCTAACAATTGGTATCAGAGCAAGGTTAACTCTCTAAAGGATTAAAACCCAAGAGAGATGGCATACGCCGGAAACCAAGAGGGGCATTCAATTACACGTCCACCCATGTTCAGTGGAACGGACTACACTTACTGGAAGACCCGAATGAGGATCTTTCTTATTTCTATGGATCTAGAACTGTGGAACCTTGTTGAAAATGGATTTTCAAAATCTTCTCTTCCAATGATCGATTGGAACGATTTGGAGAAGAAGGCTTTCGCTCTTAATGCAAAGGCTATGAATGCCTTATTTTGCGCTCTTGATAAAAACGAGTTTAATCGTGTTTCAACTTGCGAAACTGCTTTTGATATTTGGCACACACTTGAAGTGACCCACGAGGGCACAAGTAGAGTGAAAGAGTCAAAAATCAATCTGTTGCTGCATTCTTTTGAACTTTTCCGAATGAAACCGAGTGAAACCATTGGCGACATGTTTACCCGTTTCACGGATGTCGTCAACGGTCTAAAAGGACTCGGAAAAAGCTTTTCGGATTTTGAGCTTGTTAATAAGATACTAAGATCCCTTCCTAAGAGTTGGGATCCTAAAGTCACCGCCATTCAAGAGGCAAAAGATCTGCAAAATTTCCCTCTTGAAGAACTAATCGGGTCATTAATGACCTACGAAATGACCTGCAAAGCTCATGAAGAGCAGGAAGACATCCTTCCAAAGAACAGGAAGGATATGGCACTTAAAACATCTGAATGCCACTTGAGAGAAAACTCAAGTGATGAGGATTGTGACGATGACTTGGCACTTTTGACAAGAAAGTTTAAAAAATTCTTCAAAAGAAACAAGTTTAAAAACGATGTGAAAAATAAACTTGAACCTAAGAAGGACCAAGTGATCTGCTATGAATATAAAAAGCCGGGACATTACAAAAGTGATTGTCCCCAAGTCAAGAAAAGAACAACAAAGAAGAAGGCGCTCCAAGCAACATGGGATGAGTCGAGCGCATCTGAGGAAGAAGAATCCAACACCGAGCAAGTTGCTCATTACGCCTTTATGGCCATCGAAGAGGAGGTAACGGATTTATTAGATGCTGATTTATCTTTCGATGAATTATTAAATGCCTTCCATGATTTATTTGATGAATGCAAAGTTATAAATAGAAAATACAAGTTGCTAAAAAGGGTACATGATAATCTTACCTGTGAGTTTGATAAATTAAAAGTCGAACATCATGATAGTTTAAACTCATGTATCAAATGTCATGATTTAGAAACCATACAAAAAGAAAACTTGCTGCTTAAGGACACCTTGAAGAAATTCGAGGTTGGTAGCAAGTCATTAAACATGATCCTTACAAACAAGGGTCATGCTCCCAAAAGAAGTGGGATTGGATTTGTGAGGAGTCCTCACCGAAATCCAACTACCTTTGTAAAAGGCCCCATCTTACATGTTCAAAACCAAACCAAGTGCAACTTTTGTTGCAAATCTGGACACAAGACACATTGTTGTCCATTCAAGAAAATAAGTCCAAACAAATTAATTTGGGTTCCTAAAGGAACCATGATAAACTCTATGCAACATGATAGAAAATGTAGATCTATTTATGAGGCACCCAAAAGCAAATGGGTACCTAAACGTCATCCTTTCTTGTAGAAAACTAAACAATTGCAAGCTAGGAGCAAGAAATGGTACCTTGATAGTGGATGCTCAAGGCATATGACCGGAGATCCATCTCAATTCTCTAAGCTCTCTAGCATAGACGAAGGATATGTCACCTTCGGAGACAACAACAAGGGTAAAATCATTGGCAAAGGAACCATTGGTAACAAATCCAACCTCTCTATTGAAGATGTTTTACTAGTTGATGGTTTAAAACATAACCTCTTGAGCATTAGTCAATTATGTGATAAAGGATATATTATAAGATTTGAATCTAATGCCTGCATCATTGAAAAACCACACAAAAATATATCTATGATTGCATTAAAACAAAACAACGTATACACTATTGACATCAATGACTTATGTGATGAAATGTGCTTTGCCGTTATGAATGAGGATGCTTGGCTATGGCATAGAAGATTAGGTCATGCTAGCATGAAACTAATCAATCAAGTATCATCTAGAGAACTTGTAAGAGGAATTCCTCATATCAAGTTCATCAAAGATAATGTATGTGATGCTTGCCAATTAGGTAAGCAAATTAGGGGTAGCTTCAAAGCTAAGAATCAAATAAGCACCTCTAGGCCCTTACAATTGATCCATATGGACTTGTTCGGACCAATCTCTACATCGAGTCTAGGAGGTAGCAAATACGCCTTTGTCATTATTGATGACTACAGCAGATATACATGGACCTACTTCTTAAAACAAAAAAATGAATGCTTTAGACATTTTACCAAGTTTTGTAAACTTGTTCAAAATGAGAAGGAATCTATGATTTCGTCAATTAGAAGTGATCACGGTGGAGAATTTCAAAACCATGACTTCCAAGAATTCTGTGAACTCAACGGATACAACCATAACTTCTCTACTCCAAGAAATCCTCAACAAAATGGGGTAGTAGAAAGAAAAAATCGAAATTTGCAAGAAATGGCTAGAACCATGTTGAATGAACATAGCCTACCCAAATATTTTTGGGCCGAAGCTGTAAACACTGCATGTTATATTTTAAATAGAGTCCTAGTAAGACCCTTACTCACCAAAACTCCTTATGAGTTATGGAATAACAAAAAACCCAATGTCTCATATTTTAAAGTCTTTGGGTGTAAGTGTTTTATCTTGAATGAAAAGGATAACTTAGGAAAATTCGATGCTAAATCTGATGAAGGAATTTTTCTTGGTTATTCTTCGGTTTCTAAAGCTTTTCGCATCTTCAATAAAAGAACCTTAATTATTGAAGAATCCATCCATGTCGTTTTCAATGAGATTTCAGAAATTAAGAAAAATGATCTTGATGATGATATTAATTTTGATTCCTTGAATTTAAACGAAACCCCGTCTCCAACTAGCAACTTGGTTGCATCCACTTCCAAAACATCCTTACCCAAGGATTGGAAGTATATAGATGCTCATCCTAAGGAGCTAATCCTAGGAGACACATCAAAAGGGGTTCAAACACGATCTTCTTTTAAAAACTTTTGTGCCAACGCCGCTTTTCTCTCCCAAATTGAACCCAAATGTGTTGATGAAGCCATGAAAGATGATTCATGGATTATCGCAATGCAAGATGAATTAAATCAATTTGAGAGAAATGAGGTGTGGACGCTTGTTCCTAGGCCAAATGACCATTTAGTAATTGGTACTAAATGGGTCTTTAGAAACAAGCAAGATGAAAATGGTATCGTGGTTAGAAACAAGGCTAGATTAGTGGCCAAAGGTTTCAACCAAGAAGAAGGTATCGATTACGAAGAAACCTTCGCACCTGTGGCTCGATTGGAAGCCATAAGGATGCTCCTTGCCTATGCTAGTTGCAATAATTTTAAGTTATTTCAAATGGATGTTAAAAGCGCTTTTCTAAATGGTTTCATTTCCGAAGAAGTTTATGTTGAACAACCTCCTGGATTTGAAAATAATGGCCACCCTAATCATGTGTTTAGATTAACTAAAGCTCTCTATGGTTTAAAGCAAGCCCCAAGGGTTTGGTATGAGAGACTTAGCTCTTTTCTCATTGAAAATAATTTCGTAAAAGGCAAGGTTGATACTACATTGTTTATCAAGAATTTTGAAAATGATTTTCTCATTGTTCAGATTTATGTTGATGACATTATCTTTGGTTCTACAAATGAATCTCTTTGTGAATCCTTTTCGAAAACTATGAGTCATGAATTCGAAATGAGTCTAATGGGAGAGTTAACATTCTTCTTAGGCCTACAAATCAAACAACTAAGCAATGGCATCTTTATTAGTCAAACCAAATATGCTGTAAGTTTGCTAAAGAAGTTCAAAATGAATAATTCAAAAGCCATTGACACTCCTATGAGCACCTCCACTAAGTTAGAAATTGATGAGAATGGAGAAAGCTTCGATCAAAAAACCTATAGGGGTATGATAGGAAGTTTACTTTACCTCACTGCCACCAGACCAGACATTATGTTCAGTGTAGGACTTTGTGCTAGATTTCAATCAGACCCTAAGATATCTCATCTCAAAGCTGTCAAAAGAATACTCAGATATCTTAATGGAACTACCAATCTAGGATTATGGTACCCAAAAACAGAAAATTTTGAATTAACAGCCTATGCTGATGCGGACTTCGCTGGCTGTAAACTAGACAGAAAAAGCACATCAGGATCATGTCAATTTTTAGGACATGCCCTTGTATCCTGGTCATCTAAGAAACAAAACTCGGTTGCCCTATCAACAACCGAAGCTGAATACATTGCAGCAAGTGCATGCTGTGCACAAGTTGTATGGATGAAAAACACTTTAGAAGATTACAAAGTGAATCTTAAAGATATTCCCATTAAATGTGATAACACGAGTGCAATATGCTTAACTAAAAATCCTATACAACACTCAAGAACAAAACACATTGATATTAGACATCACTTTATACGTGATCATGTCACTAATCATGACGTGACCATAGAGTTTATTGATACCAAACATCAACTGGCTGATATCTTCACAAAACCCCTATGTGAAGAACAATTTGATTACATAAGAAGAGAATTAGGAATGTTGAATTGTCCGAATACTTAAAATTATCTTTCGGATGTTATTACTATTACATGCCTTGACAACGCTTGATCAAAAAACATGTTGCAAATTATGTGACAAATATTTTTAATCAAATGCATGTAAGAAGTTCATTTTTCGAGTTGTATGCTAAAAATGGGATGTTCTTGTACACTCTTATGAAAACTCTTTGGAAAATGACTTTCCTCCGTCAAGCAAAAACAATAAAGAGATATATGTGTCATGACTTCCTTTATATGCTTGATAATGCTATCATGCTTTTTGTTGATGACAAAGGGGGAGAAACATATGAATTGATAAACACTATGTCATAGTTGAACTGCCATAATCATATCTATGTCATAGTTGCAAATACTTGAGTGATGCTATAAACAATGTTATGCCATCCTTGCATCACCAAGAGATATGTGAACATGTGCTATAGTTTGCATCATATCTTGATTTGATATTGTGAAGAAAATGCAAACTTGTTAGAAAATCTCAAATGTGAGCATCATGTAAAAAGTCCTTCGTAGCTTTATATGATTACATGATGATTGGTTACAAACACTATCATACAAACTTGATGATGTATGTCATGCCTTGACATAATTCTTGAAGAGATACATCATGATAGGCATCACGATGGAAGTATTGATAAGTTTAACTGATCTAACTTATCAATACGTCACTTGAATTCTTAGGTCTTGAATTCAAGGTTGACTTATCTCAACTATGGCATATAGATAGGGGGAGTTAAGGATAACTCCTTTATCAATTGATTGTCATCATCAAAAAGGGGGAGATTGTTGAATCTCGGATTTTGATGATGAAGTCAATTGTCATTTGTTATCTAATCTATGTGTTGAGATAAGTGTGCAGGATTAACTACGATGAGATTAAGACAAGCAGCAGGAGTTGCGCCGGAGTCAAGATCATGATCACGTTGGGAGTTCGAGAGTTCGACGGAAGTTCGGACGGTCGTCGGAGGTTCAGAGAGAACAGATCCGAGAAGTCCAGAAGCTTGCCAAGCGAAGCTCGTCGGAACTCGCCAAGTGGATCGTCGCAAAGTCCAGGAGTATGCCGGATGTCCGCAGAAGGATCACCGAGGGTTATTGGTTGATCGACGGAAGTTGGCCGGAAACTCGCCGGAAGAAGCGATTGACGCATCGGAGCAAGCTGCAGAAGTTGTCTTAGAGATAATCGTAGTTAGCACGATGATTAAGCATGAAAATGGGAGGTGATCCCATTAGCTTAATCTTGGGGCAATTGGGCCCCTGAAAAGATTCAAAGTGGGTCGAATGGAGTGAACCATTCGGACCCTGATTGCACCAGGAGGTGCAACCGCCCCAGCCAGGAGGTGCAACCGCCTGGGCTGTGGGGTTGGGAGGTGCAACCGCCCCAGCCAGGAGGTGCAACTGCCAGGGTTGCAAGGCTGGGAGGTGCAACCGCTCCAGCCAAGAGGTTGCACCGCCAGAGCTCAAGTTCCGAGCTCTGCCAGGCGATGCAACCACCAAGCTCAGTCTTCGAGCTTTGGCAGAGTGGTGCATCAGCCTGAGCTCAGTCTCGAGCTTTGCCAGGTGATGCATTCACCAAGCTCAGTCTTCGAGCTCTGGCAGAATGGTGCATCAGCTTGAGCTCAGTTTGGAGCTCTGCCAAGTGATGCAACCACCAAGCTCAGATTTCGAGCTCTGCCAGGTGATGCAACCACCAAGCTCAGTCTTCGAGCTCTGCCAGGTGATGCAACCATTGAGCTCAGTCTTCGAGCTCTGGCAGAGAAGAAGCAATCGGCAGAGCTCAGTCTTCGAGCTCTGCCAGGCGGTGCCACCTCTCCAGTCGAGAGGTGCAACCGCCTGATCCCAGAATTCTGGGATTTGATCGATTTGATCGTTTTGAGCTCGAATTTTGAATTGGGTTGGGGCCTATAAATACCCCACCCATTCAGCACTGAAAAGATATAGACATATACCGAAAGTGTGATCTTTTCTGTGATTCTAAAGAGCTCAAAAGTGTTGTAAAGCCCTTGAGTCTCCTCCTTCTGTTCTTCAAGTTTTCAACTGTAAAGTGAGGAGAGAAAGGTCTGTAAAGGTTGTCTCCTAAGCCTGTCAAAAGGAGAGAAACTGTAAGAGGGAAGTTTGGCCTTCGCCCATTGAAGGAAGGCACCTAGTTGACGTCGGCAACCTCATCGGTGGAGGAAGCCAAAAGTGGAGTAGGTCAAGGCTGACCGAACCACTCTAAATCTCTGGTTTGCGTTTATTTTCGAGCATTTTATCATTACTGCAAACCTCCCTCATCACTACTGCTCTCTGCGCTTTCACGAACAAGTTCTAAGTGCTGTTCTTCCAAATCTGCATTCAGACGTAAACTCGTATTTTCATACATTACAGTTTACGTTTACGTTTGATTCTGCAAATCTGTTTTCCGTGCTTTTACGAACGAGCTTCCTTGCAGTTTACGCTTACATTTTAATCCTATTAATAACTGCAATCTGTCCTCTACGATTTTACAAACGAGTTTCAACATTTAGACGTAAAACTGCATTCAGACGTAAATCGGCTTTCTTCGCTCAATCATCAGATTTCAATTCACGTTTACGTCTTGGTTTCAACTGCATACTGCCTTTTGCGAGTATACAAACAAGTTTCAAAGTTTAGACGTAAATCTGCGTCTAACTGCGTTTAGACGTAAATCTGCGTTTAGACGTAAAACTGCGTTTAGACGTAAAACTGCGTTTAGACGTAAAACTGCGTTTAGACGTAATACTGCGTTTAGACGTAAATCTGCGTTTAGACGTAAAACTACGTTTAGACGTAAAACTGCGTTTAGACGTAAATCTGCGTTTAGACGTAAATCTGCATTTAGACGTAAATCTGAGTTTAGACGCAAAACTGCGCTTAGACGCAAAACTGCGCTTAGACGCAATCTGCGCTTAGACGCAAAACTGCGCTTAGACGCAATCTGCGCTTAGACGCAAACTGCACTTAGATACAAACTGAGAATTTGCTTTTGCATCATAATAGTTTTTGAACAAACGCAGCTTTTGGTTTTAAATTTATTATACGATTTCCGCTGCACTAATTCACCCCCCCCCCTCTTAGTGCTCTCGATCCTAACACATACATCATGTCACTAGATGATTCTTAAAATCCAAAGGCAACTAAACTAAACCATAACCACATCATAAATCCATAGTTATGAGAATCTATACAATTACAAAACCAATATGTACCACATGTTTATATCATTCATTACATAATTTTAACTTACATTCCTAAAATCATAACATAAGAGGTACTTTTCAAATATTTACAGGATACTTCAATCTAGATTTGTCATTGATACACACAAAAGGAACTTATATAACATCAACATATCAAGTACGAAAGATTTACCCCAAAATCTTCTAGCTTCCCACTGCCTCAACCCAAACTACATATTTTAGCGAGTGAAAAGCTATCCTGAAAAATTTATATATCAACAGGGTGAGCATATAAAGCTCAGCAAGCGACTAACATATCCATAGCAAAGAGGATAGTTTTTTTTTTCAAACAAATAAGGTATCAAAAATACAAAGCAAAGATACAAGATGAAACAGAAGCATGTGTTGTTTGAATGCAGAATTAGGATGTCATTTCGTTCGAAGCATGTTTTGTTCATATAATCGAGGAAGGGTAATTGGAGCATATCATTGACATAAGGAGCAGATCCATGGCATATGGTAATTTCAAGGTATAACAAAGACTTATAACATTTCAGAAACATATCAAAGAACAAAACATAAATAGAAGCTCAAATGTCACATAACGATGCATTCATTTCATTCTTATCCAAAGCATGTATAGAAACATAGCCAAAGCTTTGGATATCATATCAAACACATAGAAGGTGAAGTGGGATCATAACATAATATGGTCCATCCATTTCTGAATGACTACCAAACATAAGTCTCCCACGTTTGGGAGCTCCATCCACCCACGTCTGAGTGAAGTCATAGGGGGCCGGCAAAGCATCGCAGGCTCTAAGCATAACTCCCTTTACAATTTCTAGCAAAGGTTCACATTTATCCCACAAACACCAGAGTATAAAGGGATAGTATGAATAATGAAATTAGCATATATTGGAAGCACATGCGGAACAGTGAAATGTACATATGCCTTTCGAGTCAATACGATACAAACATAATCTTTCACAAATGTATTCAGATTTGAAAGGAAACAAAAGCAATAGCATACAAGGATTTCAATAAATCACATATAGCTCAATTGAAATAAGAAAGTTTGATGAATTCAATGTCCAAAGAAATGAAATTGGAAGAGGCATATATCAAAAGCAAATGCGGAACAATTGGATGCATGTGCCGAATCATTACGATGCAAACATGAACTTTAGATGATAGCTGAAGATGTACAAATAAATAAAGGACAAAATTATATAGGAATTTAGGGTAACAATGTAAAGCTTAACTGAAGTAAGAGTTTTTTCCAAAATCGATTTCCAAAGAGAAGAAACAAGGAAAGCCGAAATCGACCAAAGCTCAATTCTGGCAGAATTTGATAAGAACATTATATGAACTATTTGGATAACCAATTATACTCCAATTTATACAAAATAAGTATCATTAGAAAGCTTTATCAATCTAGTTTTAGGTAAATTAAGTTTTACAAGAATTGGAATTTACAACAGGGGGTTACAAATAATTTCATAGTGAAAGGTCTGAAAATATTAGCTATGTTTTACTGAATCCATAGGGTCGATGAAAGCAGATGTTATTGTTAGCAATTATACTCTAAAAATATCAAATCAGGTATATACAGAAATCATTTTGAGTCTAGCTTCAAATAAATCATACTTTGTATGAATCTGAGTTCACAACAGAAAGTTATAAGCAGTTAAACAACAAGGGGTAAAAAATTTCACTCCTTGTTTTGCAGAATTTGTAGGGTTAATTTAAACAGAAGTCTTAGTAGGCATTTAAACTCCAAATCATTTGATCTTAGTATCAAAATAAAGATTTTTTTGTCTACTTTCAAATGGAATAGGTTCGTCTAAATCAAAGTTTATTACAAAATGTTATGACTGAAAAATTGCATAGAGGTCATATTACCAAAAAATTACATATTCTTGGCTTTGTATCAAAACGAAAGAAGGTCTGGTTCGTAGTTGAAATCTCTCAAATTTTACAGAATAAAAATAGAAATAGAGATTAAGGTTATTGTGAGATGGGGTTAGAACACGTGCCTTAAAATTATTTGAATCCCAAATATGGAAAAATTGATGAAAAACCTCAAGCTCTTCTTCTTCTTCTTCTTCTTCTTCTTCCCTTCTCTTCTCAAACTCACGTTGGCTGCAACTCTTCAAGTTTGTTTTCTTTAACCTTTCATCTAATTCTTTTTTTTTTTTTTTTTGGCTAATGCAAAAGTTGCAAGGTGTCATGCATGAAAGGGGCTAGGTGTCATCTTTAGAGTAAACATAAGTGGCACCATTAGGTTAGCTAGTGACACATGTCCACTATATTTTTTTTTAACTTAAATCTAAATCTTTCATAAATTATATCAAACTTCTAATATTTATTCTTAGGTCCCTAGCCATAAACTTTTAATATAATATTATTTAATATAAAATAATTATTAAATAATCCTTATTTTTACAAACAAACCTTTTACTAAATTTTTAAAAATGCGGAATGTTACAAGCGCCCAGTTGGCGGTAGCACCGCCGGTTGTCACGGGTTGCAAGCGGTTGCACCGCCCCAGCCAACGGTGCAACCGCCCGCAATCTTGCCCCCTTTTAAACTGAGCTAGGGCCGACGGTAGGGGGAGTTAAGGTTAACTTTGTTATCAATTGATTGTCATCATAAAAAAGGGGGAGATTGTAGAATCTCGGATTTTGATGATGAAGTCAATTGTCATTTGTTATCTAATCTATATGTTGAGATAAGTGTGCAGGATTAACTACGATGAAAGTAAGATATACAGCAGGAGTTGCGTCGGAGTCAAGACTATGATCACGTTGGGAGTTCGAGAGTTCGACGGAAGTCCGAACGGTTGTCGGAGGTTCTGCGGGAACAAATCCAAGAAGTCTAGGAGCTTGCCAAAAGAAGCTCGTCGAAACTCGCCAAGTGGATCGTCGCAAGTCCAAGAGTTTGCCGGAAGTCCGTCAGAGCATCGCCGAAGGTTCGTCGGATGTTCGCCGGAAGTTCGCCGGAAGAAGCGATTGACACACCGGAGCAAGTTGTAGTAAATGTCTTAAGAAATGTCATAGTTAGCATGTAGATTAAGTTAGGAATGGGAGGTGATTCCATTAACTTAATTTGGGGCAATTGGGCCCTTAACAGACCCAAATTGGGCCGAATGGATCAACCCATTCGGACTAGAATTCCTGCTAGGTAGTGGCACTGCTAGGGTCGATGGTGGTGTTAGGATCGGAGCGGCACTAAGAGGGGGGGGGGGGGTGAATTAGTGCAGCGGATTAAAACTTTGGTTTTAGAAATCTTTCGTACGATAAGAATGGAACTTGAAAAGCTTAACTTGAAAGCGTATTCTTAAAGTTGCGCAGCAAAGGTAATAAGGAACTAAAGCATGTAAGAAGGTTTGTAGTAATGTAAATAGCAATAATGAAATGCAAACCAGAGATCATGCCGATTTTAGAGTGGTTCGGTCAAATGACCTACATCCACTTGCGAGGCCCCTCTTCGATGAGGCTCCCACCTTCCACTAGCAAATCTCTTGAAATGGAAGGGCAAATACCCCTCTTACAACCTTTTACAAGCAGTTCAACCTCTTACAAATTTTCAACAAGAAAGAAGGAGGAGAACTCTCTAGCAAATTGAAAACAAGAAAGGCAAAGACTCTTCTAAGACTTTTCTCTCAATCACTTGCTGCTCAAAGAGTTGTATTCTCAGCTGAGACTTGAGGGGTATTTATAGGCCTCAAGAGGATTCAAATTTGGGCTCCAAAAATTTGAATTCTCTTATGTTCCCGATGCTGGCGGTGCCACCGCCCAGCCAAGCGGTGCCACCGCCCAGCGCTCGGGTGCTGGACGGTGCAACCGCCCAGCCCAGGAGGTGTCACCGCCCAGCTCTCGGGTGCTGGGCGGTGCCACCGCCTAGCCAAGGCGGTGCCAAATCAGCTCACTGGTTGGGCTCCAAACTTGGCCCAAACCAATCCGAACTCGGGCCCAATTGGCCCCTACTTGGGTTATAGGATTAACACATAATCCTAACCCTAATTAACGTGCTAACTACGAATTTAAAGACATTTTCTAAGCTATTACAAAGTCCGTAAGTCAAGACTTCTTCCGGCGAGCTTCCGGCGAACTTCCGACGGTCTTCCGATAAACTCTCGGAAACCATTCTGCTGACTCCCGGCAAGCTCCTAGACTTCACGATTTGATCTTGGCGAGTTCCAACGAGCTTCTTCGGCAAGCTCCGATCTTTCTCAGTGAGCTCCGCGAACTTCCAACGAACCTTTCGGCGAGCTTTCGAAAAACCCTTCGGCAAACTCCCTACTCATTCTCGGCTAGTTCCGGCAATATTCTCGACGAACCTTCGGACTTCCGTCGAACTCTCGAACTCCCAACGAATCCTTCGCGCTTGACTCCGACACTTTGTTTTGCTTTATGTCTTCGTCGTTATCGTAGTTAATCCTGCACACACAAGCAAAAACTCTACTCCGATCTAGACAATTATTATAAAGCGAATTGACATTCTGTTGCTCGGCACGTCATTGGTTGGCGCTTCGTCCGATTCTTCGGCGCATCGTCCTCTCTTGCGGCTTGTTGCCCAATCGGCGGTTGACCTCTGCAACGCCGATATCCTTGGCGCAATTCCGCTCTTGGCCCGATGCCCAACGTCCGAAGCCTTCTACCATCCAATATCCTAATGTGATCTCCTCCGGCACAATGTCAATTCCTCCTGCCTTAATTGTCTAATCCTGATCGAGTAGACCTGCATCACTCAAAATGCAGTTAAACATCTAAACATAATCAATTAGTTTCATCATCAAAATCTAAGATTCAACAGGTGGCACCGCCCAAGAGAGGGTCTCCTATGAAAGCTGGGTGGTGCAACCGCCCCAGGCAGGCGGTGGCACCGCTTGGGCTCAGTCTCCGAGCGAGACTGGGTGGTGCAACCACCCCTGACAGGCGATGCAACCGCTTGAGCTCGGTCTCCGAGCTTTGTCAGGCGGTGCAACCGCCCTAGTCAGGCAGTGGCACTGCCAAGGCTCAATCTCCGAGCGAGACTAGGTGGTGCAACCGCCCCTGTCAGGCGGTGGCACCGCCCAGAGGCTCAGTCTCTGAGCTACCAGGCGGTTGTACCGCCCTAGTCAAGAGGTGGTACCGCCAGGACCCCGGAAATCTGGGAAAAGATATTTTTGAGCTCCGAATTCAAACTAGTTTGGGGCCTATATATACCCCACCCTTTCCTGCATAAAAGGGCATCGAAAATCCAATCTTACTCTGTGATTTTTGGAGCTCAAAAGTGTTGTAAAGGCTAGAAGTTCTCCTCCCTCTTTTTCAAGTTTTAATCTTTCAAGAGAGGAGAGAAAAGTTTGCAAGGGTTGTCTCCTAAGCTCGTCAAAAGGAGTGAAACTGTAAAAGGGTGGTTAGCCTTCGCCTATTGAAGAAATGCCTCTAGTGGACGTCGGTGACCTCATTGGTGGAGGAAGCCAAAAGTGGATGTAGGTCAAGATTGACCGAACCACTCTAAATCTCGGTTTGCATTTACTTTGAGCATCTTATTTTTACTGCAAACCTCCTCAATAGCTTACTGCCTTCTGCTCATTTACGAACGTGTTTCATAGTTAAGTATTTTCCAAATCGGTGTTAAGACGGAAAATCAGTTTTATCGTACGAACATCATATTTCAGTTTGCGCTTACATTCTGATTTCTATCTTAACTGCAAACTACCTTCCTTACTTTACTTCAAATACATTTCCGTAAGCTTTCAAAGTTATTATCTGCACGAAATGACTTTTACGTCGGAATCGAATTTCAACGTATGAACATAGTTTTAATCGTCGAAAGTTTTCCGCTGCACTAATTCACTCCCCCCCCTCTTAATGCTCTTGATCCTAACAGTAAATGTCATTAAGAACCCTGAAGTAGACTTCTTGAAATCAATATCACTTGCCATGTCTGCATTTGTGTATCCCTCTAGGTTCATCACTG
The DNA here is from genome assembly GCF_036884655.1 of Musa acuminata AAA Group. NCBI lineage: Eukaryota > Viridiplantae > Streptophyta > Magnoliopsida > Zingiberales > Musaceae > Musa > Musa acuminata. The sequence goes on along the minus strand of NC_088331.1, from coordinate 23,303,509 downwards.
CTAAAACATAAACACAATCTATAAGTACCTCTTAGATATCTTAATATTCATTTCACTACTGCCCAATATTTCTTACTAGGATTAGAAAGAAATCGGTTGACAACTCTAACAGCATGAGCTATTTCTGGCCAAATACAAACCATGGCATACATCAAACTACCTACTGCATATGAGTAAGACACTATGAACATTTCTTATTTTTCTTTCTCACTCGTAGGAAATTAGTTCGAACTAAGTTTTGATGAAAAAGTCACTATGTATCTTCTTGATGAAAAAAGTTTCTACATGAATTGAGCTTAAAAATAAAGGATATAGTATTTACTATAATAGTTAGAGTGCCATCTACCTCTCCAAAAATTTAATGTACCATTCTAGATCCAAGCATATTGATGTTAGATATCACTAGATTCGTGATGTGCTTAAGATAAAAGAATTACACTTTAAAAAGGTGCATACCAATAAGAATAAATCAGATATATTAACAAAATCTTTGCCTAAGAAGATGTTTGAAGTATGTAGACAAAGAGCAAGCTTAATACAACCCACTATATGAGCTAAAGGGGAAGAATTGTTAGGTCTAACCTATATGTGGGTTTAGACTAGATGATTTGAACAGTAAACCCAAATCTGATTTATTAAAAGAAAAAAAAAGAAAAGACGTGCATAATGAGGGCAGCGAACAGCGAAGGTGTGCGTGCAACGAACAGTGGCAGCGTAAGAAAGAAATAGTGAGAGAAAAGGAGAAAAAAGTTAAGATATATATATATTTTTTTTTTCATGAAATCTTGATGATGATATGTTAATATTGAACCAAGATACGATGTTATTGTCATCATTTGATTATTTTGGAGAAGACTTATTATAAACATATTATCATTATTGGTGATAGTGAAAGTTTGAGGTGGACTACGATCCCGTAATTTTTTTCATATTGAGTTTTTCACATAAAAATTGAGTGTCTCACTTTGTAATTGATTTATTGTTCTACTGTTTATGTTGCTCTGGTTAATATTTATATTTTGATAATAAGTTGATATTTTGATAAAGAACCATTTTGATATACAAAGAGAAAACATAATTATTCCGCTATAATAATAAAATTATTTCGCTATAACAATTTTTGAATTAAGACAATATAATGCAGGATTATAGTTGTAAAAATCTAAAGGGGCAGAGTTTCCATTAACCCAAGATTAATCCTTAATAAAAATTGTGAATGCCTTACAACTGATTGAATTGTGGTAAAACTGAGATATTTAGATCATCTATCATGATGGTTGACCAGAAAGAGGATAAAAGATAAGAAAAGTTTTCTCCTTGGATGTTGGCAAACTAATGGCTAATTATCTCCAAAAGATTAAGGGATGTAGATCGAATGTGGATGCATAAAAGAAACAGAGAAATTCACGATTTATTTCAATCATACACTGCAATATGTAATACATGGATCTACAAGTACAGAAGTTGTAGAAATCATATAAATTTCTGGGTTTATCCCTTCCATTAGATTATCGTCTCTCATTGTTTGTAATAAATCAACTCCCAAACAAAGAGAATAAAAGAAATAGCTAAAGACCAAATCAAATTTTTAGACCCATCTCGATTTCTCTTTTTCTTTCTAATTGTCCTGAGAATAAAACTGTATGATCTCCTTCAGGTTGAGCTGGAACAAAGAAGCGGAGGAGGAGGAAGAAGAGGGTTCGTTGTAGGCCAACCACAGCATGTGCTCGAACAGGATGGCGTCAACGTCGACAAAGACGGCGCCTTTCCGCCTCGACCGCTCGTCCCCGGCCGCCTCCATCAAGATCCGGAAGGGGTTGCTGTCGAGGACGAAGGGGTCGACCAGGAACACCCGGCGCTCCTTCCCCACCACCACCCGCACCGGCGGCGGCGGCTCCTCGAGGGGGGCGAGAGGGCGGTAGCCGAGGTGGCGCGAGAAGGAGGCGGGGCGGCGGAGGAAGGCGCAGCATCCGACGGCCCCGGCGGATGGATCGAGGGGCGAATGCATCGGATTGGGTGGGCGGAGAGAACAGAGGAAATGAAGAAAAAGGTGCCTCGTTTTTCCCCTCTCTCTCTCCCTGTCTCTCGCGAACCCTCTTCCTTCGCTTGGAGCGGAGATAGCCAACGGTCGGGTTTTATTTAAGAATTGGATCTTATTATTATTATTATTATTAGTAATTTAATGGGATTTAAACGGCTGGAGAGAGACGTTGGGGAGTGGCAGATATGAGAATCCATTGGGCCGGATCAGGGCACGCCGTGTTCGGCTCAGTTTCGGATTTTGGATCGAGTGTTTAGTATGTGCAGCAAACAGCGATTTCTTTCGCAGGCAACCGTCCATCTTCGTTGCACGCATCGCACAGAGTATCATAGGTCAAATTCTCATGTACACGTGAAAGGACTCCATCTTCGTGCTGTTGAGCCGAGAGAGATGCGGCTGAGTGCGTTTGGAATCAAATGCTTCGTGTGAACAACAACAACAACAGCAACACGAGGTTGGCATGTCGGTGAGTTGGGAGACTTAAAACGATAAGATTCTAATCTTTTACCCTTTAATTAAACACATTACGTTGATTGATGATACCAGCCATCACCCAACTGAATCAAACTTGGGTACAAGAATAATTCCGAGATGCAAGTAATCACACATATTAATTCTGAAAGCTAAACAGAACGAAACCTCTTATTTCTATCTTCAATTACTTTACGGTCAAACTTCCTCCATCATAATAAATCCACCCAAAGATTCACCAGCAAATTACGTATACTCACTGTCAAACTGTATTGTGTCATGGAGTTGGGTGCGAGTGGTGGCATTGTGAATCTCCGACGTTGCTGCGGCTGTATAGAACCTGCGTTATTTGATCATCCATTAAGTAGCTTATAAATGATAAGATATATAATGAAATAAAATTAATTTGATATAATAAAAGAATATGTATATTATATTAAGATTTCTTAGGGCTTTCTAATAACTTATCCTAGATCCTCTTTTTTCGCTTATAATTATACAGGACTTTTAGGGACCGAAAAAGATATGTTACGCATATCATAAAGGACACAGTTGAGATATTACCATCAATCTAAGTAATCCTGTGAAAGGATAGGAAAAGATAAGAAGGATCTAAGTAATCCAATTGAGATATTAGAGAGGAGAAGGAGGGTATAGTTCTAGAATGACAACAGTTTTAGATCTAAAGATGATGCCTTTTACAGATCAATCCTTTCAAATGACATCAAAAGGTATATATATCATAAAACAAATATAATATTATTTGATTTCAATCCTAATATAAAAGATTATTTTCACATTTCATATAGCATATAATAGTTTTTATACTTACAATTGGTGTCAAGAAATCAAATACTTTAGATATATTGTTTTCTAATTTATGATGCTTGAATAATCTATATTTTTATCGATATGTATTCCTATCTATTTTGTTTTGTTATCTGCTTGGGGCAATGTTAGATTTCTTATAAATACGATCTTCAATGATCGCAAAACAGGTCAATAACGGTGCTATTGACCTTACTGCATATGATTAGCATATCTTTTGGCAGCAGCAACTATGTCGGGCAACGTCCATGCCACAACAATCGTGCACACAAACGACAACTATGCCCGTGGTAGCCACTTGAGCACAGGTCGAGCACTGGGCTGATTGCGTAGGCAACCGCACAGGCGGTAATATACTCACCGACGATCGTGCATAGACAAGACCCGCGTCTAGGCGACAACCGCACGAGAACAGTAGCCGCAAGCGAGCAGACCATGCACAAGCACAAGTCACATTCCAGGTTGATGCTGTAGGGGCCGCACAATCAGCCACCTGCAAACTGACCTCAAAGTTTCTTCAAGTCACATAATCTTTTAAGGATTTTTAAAATTCATCCCTATCTTGAAATATCTATACAAAGATATTATTTAGATTATAAAATAGTATGGATAAAAAATATATAATAAAATAATTTTCATGTTTCATAATAGCATACCTAACCAACAAAAAGAGAAGTGGTGTGTTTAATATATTCTTGGCTACAATCGTATTCAAAAAGCACTTATTCAATATTAACATACATGTCCTCACTTAAAACAACTCACTCACCAATGACATCTAATGCATCATAAATATTAGGATTAGTATCACCTTCAACCTCTTCTTATATTCTCTTTTTGAATCAAAATCTTTTAAGGCTTTTTAAGATTCATCATTATCTTGAAATATCTATACAAAGATATTATTTGGATTATAAAATAATATATATAATATAATATAATAATTTTCAGGCTTCATAATAGCATACCTAACCAAAAAAAATATAATTATAGGAATAATTATTATCTTTAGCATAAGTGGTGTGTTTAACACTTATGTTAACATACATGTCCTCACTTAAAATAACGCACTCACCAACAATATCTATGCATCATAAATATTAGGATTAGTGTCACCTTTATCCTCTTATATTATTTCTTCAGCCAATTCATTTTGAAACATATCACTACTATCATTATCTTCATCATAATAAAATGGGTCATTCAAGTCTATGGTATGAGCACCAAAACTGAAGCTAATTGGCAACTGGTCTTCAACCAAAGATAATGTCTCACCTAATCTCTTAATATCAATCTCATCAAGAACAAAAAATATTTTATCGGGAAGTGGATCATCCCTATAATAAGATCATTAGATAAACAAGCATATAAGATTTATATGCATGAACTAATATAACAGTATATTGGGTTATAACAGTTTGCAGTTTCCAGATTCCACAAAGAAAGGATACAAATTAACATAAAAATTTAGATTCATGCAATGTATTTTTTTATATTTGAGCTTTTACATAAGTCCATAAAATATGGTAAAAATTTGGCCAAAAAAATCTGACTCTTGGTATCTGATATCCTGCTTTTGGTTTGACTTAAAAATCAAAGTTCATTGATTTCTAGATTTTCTTCAGCATTACCATTCCATACATGGGAAGTCTTGTTTGATCTAATGGGGAAAGAAAATGATTCCAAGGTGGCATCTATTTGTTCAAGCAATTACGATTTGGAGATGTTAACTGACTATGTATCTCTCTTATGGTAGATAGGTTTGTGAAAGTTTTCTGTTTAATCTTTGCAAGTATTTTCCTGGTCCTGTGGAAGATAGATCAACGACAATTGGTTTTTGTACTTTTGTATTATAATATATGATTAAGTAAAAAAGTTGTTTTCTTAGTTTGAATGGACAATTGACAGAAAAAGATGAACATCTAAATTTCTTTTATACAAATATTTTTACTTGCATCATGTTCCATTGGGTTCTTTAGAGTCAATCTCTTCAACCTGAAATAGTTTCAAAACTACGCAATGCATGGATAAAAGGACGACCGATGAAGTAGGACTATATGGACTGTGTGCTGTTACTTTGGCTGCATCCGTTTGAGTAACAGTTGAACTGTGTGTAAAAACTTCAACTATGTAAACATGTAGTTTTATGCTGTGTGGGCATATCGATGTATAAGTTTGTGGTTTTGACTTGGTTTGGATTTATCGTTTGATTATTCTGATGCTCAATTTCACTTGACTTACTCTGTGTTGTTGAGACATCTAACTTTGCTTGTGTTGTTAGTTAATGCAAAGTGTCTGATTGATGAGACTCTTTGACATGTGTATGATGGATCAAGGTTTATCGTGTATATCGTTGTCGTGGTATATCATTTAATATAGGTAATACATATCGTGTCGTGGTATATCATCCGATATAAGTTGAAACAATCATGTTTCAGCTATTATTAATGGATGCCTCAAATCTACAAATTCCAACGATCAAATTCATTTAAAAGAAATTTTAAACCTTTTCTTCTCCTCTTTCATCCCTTTTACTCTCTCAATCTTTTTGTCACTCATTTCTTTTTCTTATTCTCATATTTATATTTTTTTTAAACTTCACAAACCTATGATTTATGTTTTAGATCAAGCTTTCAAGACTAATTAGGAAGGATTAATACCTAAGTTAGAGAAAAATCTCTCTGATCAAATATATATATATATATATATATATATATATATATATATATATATATTAATAATTTATGAGATGATTAAGCCTATTCTATATTCTCAATGTCTAATATGTTATTCAAGATGTTTATAATGGTAGAATAGTAATAATTAGGGACTAATTAATATATTTAATATTATGATTAGTGTATTTAATATTATTCTTTTTAAATTAGATACTTAATGCATCAAATCTTTATATTTCATATGTATTAGAGTGATTTATATGTTTGTGATGGCATAATAGGTTTAATCAAATTTTTTTTTAATATTATGATTAGTGATTTTAATGATAATTTAATCAAAATTTGAGTCAGGTCAATTCAATGTCTATAAAACCTATTAAAGTATTTAAAATGCTTATAGCAATGAAATAGGACTAATTAAAGATTAATTAATTATATTAATACTATAATTAGTGTATTTAATATTAATTTAATTAAATTTAACCTATATTGAATCAATTAATTATTTTTAATACCTTAGTGGTTAATATATTTATAATGGTGAAAGAGGAATAACTAGAAAGTAATTAACTATATTAATAGTATGATTAGTATATTTAATGATGATTTTAGATTTATATTGGATCAAATTTATGTATTTAATGTCTCTTTGGGTATTTGATATAATTATAGTGATAAAATAGGGCTACCTAGGATTTAATTAATTTTTTAAATATTATAATTGTTGAATCTCGGATTTTGATGATGAAGTCAATTGTAATTTGTTTGATCTAATCTATATGTTGAGAAAAGTGTGCAGGATTAACTACGATGGTAGTAAGACATAAAGTAGGTGTTGTGCCGGAATCAAGATTGAGATCTCATTGGGAGTTCGAGAGTTCGACGGAAGTTCAGACATTTGTCAGAAGTTCTGCGGGAACCAACCAAGAAGTCCAAGAGTTTGCCATAGAAGCTCATCGGAACTCGCCAAGAAGATCATTATAAAGTCTAGGAGCTTGTTGGGAGTCCGCCGGAATATTATTGAGAGTTCGTCAGATGTTCACCGGAAGTACGCTAGAAGCTCGTCGGAAGAGCAATTGACGCACCAGAACAAGATGCACTATAAATTATCTTAATTATCATAGCTAGAGCTTAAATTAAGTTATGATTGGGAGATAATCCCATTAACTTAATTATGGGTCAACCGGGCCCTTAATAGGGCTGAATTGGGCCGAATTGAGCACACAATTTAGCCCCTAAAAATATGGCTGGCGGTGGCACCGCTTGGAAAGCAGTGCCCCTGGATTCTTGGGTGGTGGTACCGCCCAAGGTCATATTAGCGGTGGTAGTACCGCCCAGTAACGATGGTGGTACTGTTAGTACCCCGGATTCTGAGGATATGACACTTTTTTGTTCTAATTTTGAAGCCATTGGGGCTTATAAAAACTTTATCCTTTTCTGTATGAAAGAGCATGAAACTATTGGCTTAATCTTGAAGTCTTGAGTTGTAAAGTGTTGTAAAAGTTAGAATTCTCCTCCTTTATCTCTTAACCTTGTAACCATCCAAGAAAAAGGAGTGAGACTTATATGGGTTGTCTCCTAAACCCGGGAAAAGGAGAAAGTGCTGTAAACGAGGTGGTTGGTCTTCACCTATTGAAAGAAGGCCTTTAGTGGACACTGGAGACCTCATCAGAGAAGTAATCCGAAAGTGGATGTAGGTCATGTTGACTGAACCACTCTAAATCTAGTTTGAATTTCGTTTTGAGCAATTTTCTTTAACTATAAATCATTTTATAGCAAAGTGCTTCTTCTCCTCGTCTTGCTTTCACTACACTTATGCTCTCTTATATTTTAAAGTTACTATCTTTCCGAATTGATTTCCTTCAAATGTAGGAAATATTTTCTGAAATCGTAAAAGTTTTTCACTGCACTAATTTATCCCCCCTCTTAGTATCGCTCTTGATCCTAACAATTGGTATTAGAGCAAGGTTCACTCTCATTTGGTTTTAAACCCAAGAGAGGTGATATTTGCCAGTAACCTAGAGGGCCATTCATTTACATGTCCACTCATGTTCAATGGGACATATTACATATGAGGATCTTCCTAATTTCAATGGATTTCGAATTATGGAATATTATAAAAAATAGTTTTTAAAAGTCTTCTCTTCCAATGAACGATTGGAATGATTTGGAGAAAAAGACTTTCGCTTTAAACGCAAAGACTATGAATGCCTTGTTTTGTGCATTAGATAAAAATGAGTTTAATCGAATATTGATTTGTGAAATGGTTTTTAACATTTGACACACACTCGAAGTGACTCATAAAGGCACTAGTAGAGTGGAGTCAAAAATTAATCTTTTAGTGTATTCTTATGAGTTGTTTCGAATGAAACCGAGTGAGACTATTAGAGACATATATACCCGATTTACGGATGTCGTCTAGTCTAAAAGGACTTAGTAAAGGTTTCTTAGATTTTGAACTTGTTAATAAAATTTTAAGATCTCTTCCAAAAAGTTGGGATCCTAAAGTAACAGTCATTTAAGAGGTCAAAGATCTAAATAAATTTTCTCTGGAAGAACTAATTGGGTCACTAATGACCTATGAAATAACATGTAAGGCTCATGAAGAACTTAAGGACACCCTTCCAAAGAATAGGAAGGATATAGCACTGAGAATATAAGAAGACCGCTTGAAAGAAAATTCAAGTGATAAAGACCTTGATGAAAACTTGGTACGATTAACAAGAAAATTTATAAAATTTATAAAAAGAAATAAATTCAAAAATGATACTAAAAGTAAATTTGAACCAAAGAAAGAACAAGTGATATGCTATGAATGCAAGAAGCCGGGACACTTCAAGAGTGAATGTCCCCAAGCAAAGAGGAGGCAACCAAAGAAGAAAACGCCCAAAGCTACATGGGATGACAAGTGCTTTCGAAGAAGAGGAGCCAACCAACACCGAGCAAGTTGCTCACTATGCATTAATGGCTATTGGAGATGAGGTAACAAGTTCATTAGATGCAAATTTAACTTTCGATGAGTTTTCAAATGCTTTTCATGAATTGTTTGATGAATATAGAATCTTATGTAAAAAATATAACTCTTTAAAATAGGAACATGCTTCTCTTATTAGCGACTTTGATAGAGTAAAGATTGAGTCTGAAAATAGCTTACCTTCCTGCACAAAATGTCATGAACTAGAAATACTTCAAAAGGAAAACATATTACTTAAGAAAACCTTAGAAAAGTTTAAGGTTAGTAGCAAATCCTTGAATATGATCCTTGCCAACAAGGGCCACGTTCATAGAAAAGGCTGAATCAGATTTGTGAGTAGCTCTCACCATAATCTAATCACTTTTGTTAAAGGCCCTACTTTGCATGTTTAACCCTGAAAGAAATGTAACTTTTATTGTAAATTTGGGCATGTAGCTTATCATTGTCCATTCAAGAAATATAATCCACATAAATTAATTTAGATTCATAAAAGAACCTCAAATAACTCAATGCAACATGATAAGTTATGTAGATCGATTTTTGAGGCACCGAAGGTCAAATGGGTACCTAAAAATCATTCTTTTTTGTAGAAAAATGTATCATCACAAGCTAGGAGCAAGAGATGGTACCTTAATAGTGGATGCTTAAGGCATATGATCGGAGATCTATCTCAATTTTCTAAGCTCACTAGCATAAATGAAAGGTATGTCACCTTCGGAGACAACAACAAGAGTAAAATCATTGCAAAGGAACAATAGGTAACAAATCCAACTTCTTTATTAAAGAAGTGTTGTTGGTTGATGTCTTAAAGTATAACCTCTTGAGCATTAGTCAATTGTGTGATAATGGATATATTATTAAATTTGAATCTAATGCTTGCATTATTGAAAAACTATACAAAAACACATCTATGATTATACTAAAACAAAATAACGTATATACTATTGACATTAATGATCTTTGCAATGAAATATATTTTTCGGTTTTGAATGATGCTACTTGGTTTTGGCATAGGAGATTAAGTCATGTTAGCATGAAACTAATCTCTCAAATTTCATCTAAAGAACTTATAAGAGGAATTCCTCATATCAAGTTCGTCAAGGATAATGTGTGTGATGCGTGTCAACTAGGAAAACAAATAAAAGATAGCTTCAAACCTAAGAACCAAATAAGCACCTCTAGACCTTTGCAATTGATCCATATGGACTTGTTCGGACTAATTGCTACATCAAGCCTAGGATGTAGCAAATATGCATTTGTCATTATGGATGATTTTAGTAGATACACATGGACTTACTTCTTAGCACACAAAAATGATTGCTTTAGGTATTTCTCTAAGTTTTGTAAACTTATTCAAAATGAAAAAGGTTTTATGATTTCATTAATTCGAAGTGATCACGATGGTGAGTTTCAAAACCGTGATTTCTAAGAATTTTGTGAATCTAATAGATACAACCACAACTTCTCTACTCCAAGAAATCCTCAACAAAAGAAATAGTAGAAAGAAAGAATAAAAACTTACAAGAAATGACTAGAACCATGTTAAATGAACATAGCCTACCCAAATATTTTTGGGTCGAAGCCATAAATACGACATGCTATGTCATGAATAGGGTTCTAATAAGACCTTTATTTTCCAAAACTTCTTATGAGTTGTGGAACAACAAAAAACCCAATGTTTTATTTTTTAAAGTTTTTGGGTTTAAGTTTTTTATCTTGAATGAAAAAGATGCTTTAGGAAAATTTGATGCTAAATTCGACGAAGAAATTTTTCTTGGCTATTCTTCTATTTCTAAAGCATTTCGTATCTTTAATAAAAGAACTTTGATTATAGAAGAATCCATTCATGTTATTTTTAATGAGGTTTTCAAAATTAAGAAAAATAATTCTAACGATGATGTTAATTTTGATGCTTTGAATTTAAATGAAACCCTTTCTCCATTTAGCAACTTGGATGTATTTACTTTCAAAACATCCTTACCCAAGGATTAGAAGTATGTAGATACTCATCCTAAGGAGCTAATCATAGGAGACACATCTAAAGGGGTTCAAACTCGTTCTTCTCTTAATAATTTTTGTGCCAACGTCGCTTTTCTCTCCCAAATTGAACCAAAATGCATTGACGAGGCCTTGAAAGATGATTCATGGGTCATTACAATATAAGATAAGTTAAATCAATTTAAAAGAAATGAGGTGTAGAAGCTTGTTCCTAGGCTAAATGATCATTTAGTTATTGGTACTAAATGAGTCTTTAGAAACAAGCAAGATAAATTTGGTATCGTGGTTAGAAACAAGGCTAGATTAGTAGCCAAAGGTTTCAACCAAGAAGAAGTGATCGATTATGAAGAGACTGTCGCTCCTATGGTATGATTAGAAGCCATAAGGATGCTCCTTGCCTATGCTAGTAGTAATAATTTTAAGTTGTTCAAATGGATGTTAAAAGTATTTTTCTTAATGGATTTATTTCTGAAGAAGTTTATGTTGAACAGCCTCCCGGATTTGAGAATGATAATCTTCCTAATCATGTATTTAAATTGACTAAAGCTCTCTATGGATTAAAACAAGCCCCAAGGGCTTGGTATGAAAGACTTAGCTCATTTCTTATTGAAAATAATTTTTCTAAAGGCAAGGTTGATACTATATTGTTTATCAAAAATTTTAAAAATAATTTTCTTATTGTTCAAATTTATGTTGATGATATTATTTTTGGTTCTACGAATGAATCTCTATATGAGTCATTTGCTTTCTTTTTCTACAAATTTATGTTCAAAAGTATGAGTCTTGAATTTGAAATGAGTTTGATGGGGGAATTAACTTTCTTTTTGAGCTTACAAATCAAACAACTAAATAATAGTATATTTCTTAGTCAAACAAAATATGCTTTAGATTTGCTAAAAATGTTTAATATGGATAGCTCAAAGGCTATCAACACTCATATGAGCACTTCCACTAAGTTAGAAATTGATGAAAGTGGAGAAAGCTTTGATCAAAAAGCTTATAAGAGTATGATAGGAAGTTTACTTTACCTCACCGCAACTAGACCAGATATCATGTTTAGTGTAGGACTTTGTGCTAGGTTTCAATCTAATCCTAAGATATCTCATCTTAAAGTAGTTAAGAGAATACTTAGATATATTAAAAGTACCACTAATCTAGGTTTATGGTATCCAAAATCTGAAAACTTTGAACTAACTACTTATGCTGATGCGGATTTTGCTGGATGTAGATTAGATAGAAAAAGCACATTAGGAACATGTCAATTTTCAGGACATATACTTATTTCTTGGATTTCCAAGAAATAAAATTCGGTTGCACTATCTACAACCGAAGCCGAGTACATTACAGCTAGTGTATATTGTGCACAAGTTGTGTAGATAAAAACACTTTAGAAGATTATAAGATTCATCTTTAAAATATTCTCATAAAATGTGATAGTACAAGTACAATATGTTTAACAAAAAAATCCATTAAATACTCTAGAACTAAACATATTGATATTAAGCATCACGTTATACGAGATCATATTAATAATCATGATGTAATCTTAGAGTTTATTGATACGAAATATCAATTAGGTGATATTTTTACAAAGCCCTTAAGTGAAGAACAATTTGATTTTATTAGAAGAGAATTAGAAATGTTAATTCGTCCGAATGCATGAATTTGTTAAATTTTATTTTTGGACTTTCTTGATTCTTTGATCACTCACTTAAATTCTATGCTAATAATTTTATGATGCGAATTTTACATGATGATAAGGTTGTGTGCTTCAATAACATGTTTACTTTGATGTCGAAAATTTTATACTTTGATGCTAAAAGTTTCTATGATGATGAGCATGTTATCATACAATGATGCAATATCATGTTTACTTTGATTATTATGATTTCTATTGAATATTGAGAAGTTTTAATTATACATCGGATTCTTAATCTTTGAGTACTACAAAGCACTAATGATATTACCTCATGCAAGTAGTGATGAAAAGGCTATGACAAAATATTTTATAAATGCATGAAATATTTATACATATCTTGATGTTTGATTCATGGAAGTCATTGACAAATGCATCTCTCACGGATTTCACTCTTATGAATTTTTGATGAAAAATGGATTTGATGTAATGCTCTTCTCACTATGAAGTTTTATTCATGAATTTCTCATTCATGTGATACTCCTCTCCCATGAATTCTTCTCATAAAAATTGAAGGAATTTGAGGAGCTCCGGGAGAGTCACTTCAAGCTTGTTCATATTAAAATTCATTATGAACTATGAAAAGGAATCTAGTAAGGATTGAAGCACAAGATCCACACATAGGTTATCCTCTAGGACCATTCCTAGACCTATGAGTTTCTCCATCTACTCAATCATCTTTAGGACATGGTTCTAAACCGGTGTCCCCTCAGTCATCCTATCATGGAAGAGGTTCTTGGATATCTCATATCACTAAGTCCTTCTCTATTCCTCAAATCGTTTATAGACATATAAGAGAATAGATGTGGCATCCATTTTTTCATATTTTCTTTGTAACTCAGGAGTCATGGAGCCCAACATGTAATACTAAGCAAGAGTGGAGTCATCCATATATTTCACGTAGCGAGCAATCTCATCCTCGCTTGCCCATTCCTCGGGCATAGGCATCATTGTATCAAGGATGTATACGATTTTCTCCACCGTGAGAATAATTCTCAAGTTGTGGAGCCAATATGTATAATTTGAACAAGTGAGGCAGTTGACATCAAGTATGTCACGTAAGGGATTTGAAAGCGACATTTTCTGAAAATGAAGATACAGTAGAAATAAATAACATGCAAATTTTGTAAAAAAAATAAACAATCAAGATATAGACTTCTATCTTAATATGCTCACACTATTTTACTAGCGAGTCACGCGACACCCTCAGCATATGAAATGAAAGTCTTCGGTAGACTTCTAGTGGTGATTGAGATCCAATCAACATCTTAGTGTAATCTCGAGGAACTCGACTAATCACACTAAGCCCAAAAGATAGGCAACTCTTGTCGATCACAACTCCTTATGATTCCCATCATATTCAGCCTCCGAACCACCATGGTCTCGGAGACTCATCTAACGATGATGTGCGGTTAAGTCAACAGCATTGTTACAAGATAAGTCTGATTCAATGATATACCTTCGAGTGACTCGACCAAGCTTACCATGTCTTTAGGTCACCAGTGACATCTTTATATCATAGGCAAGATAGTGAATCGCGATATAGGTGAGTCTCGAGGGACTCAACCAACTTAACCTACATCGAGAATCGGTCCCTACCTATAATGATAGAAGGCCACGTGGGTCAATCTAATTGCCTCACATTTACCGACTTAATATTATCTAGAGAGGGGATTTTGATTTAGTCTCCTAATATGATATATCACACATATATATATATAATATATATTTACATCGCATGTAAATATATATACATATCTAGTAGGTGTATAAGTAATCACACCAGATAATCATGGATCATAGCCTAATATGATTAGGCCCGAGCCAATGGACCTAATCATTCACATCAAGATCTATGTGTGCAGTAGTGTCTCTCCATGCCCTATGATCGTCTATCTCATCCTCATCGGTTCTATCGGCATCTCGATGCTTCTTCATGCATTGTGATCATCCATCTCAGCCTTGTGGGTCCCGTTATCGCTACCACGTTCTCGATACGCCTCCTCATATGATTACAACATAATCATAGGCACGCAGGCCTAAAAATAAACGAGAAATAAAATGGAGGCTCGTATGCCCCAACAATAATAATCACAAGTACACACACATCACATAGTCTATGATCATCTATCCACATATCATATATCACATATATACATCATCATATAGGACTAATAGATAATAATAATAATGATAATTAATTAATATTTTTTTAAAATTTAGGATATGTAGGAAATTTTCTAAATTCTAAGGGGTATTTTGATAATTTGGATAAAAAAGGAGAGAACTCTAAATTTCTAAAATTTCGAGAGGTAAAACCATCATTTGCCATAAAAACCTAACCCCTTTCTCCCCTGCATTCTATGGTGTGGTCGTTGCCACCTTACTAGCGATGGCCACTATGCCCGGGGGAGGGGGTGCCCCCCTTACCTACGAGCAGCTCGCCCGCGGGTGGCACCGCCCTAGTAGGTGGGCATCCCAACAAGCGTCGTTGCCCCCGTGGGCAGTAGGTGAGCACCCCTACGAGCACTGTCGCCCCTGCAAGCGATTCTGCTCACGAGCATAGGGCCCACAAGCACTGTTGCCCTATGGGCACCTCTGCGTAGGTCGACGGCAGCAAACCGCCGACAGTAACCCGCCGGCCGCCACCACCTTGCATGCAAATGGCAGCCTTGGCTGCTATTTGCGAGGGCAATAAGGGCAACAATAGTTGATGCCTTTTCTCGCTTTTAATGTCAAAAGCTTCTCTAAAATATAACACACTTAGTTCAAAATCAATCTTTCATATGAATAACCTAGCTCTGATACCACTATAGGGAAATCTTAAGGGGAAGAGCATAAAAACAAAATCCTCAAATTTTCCATTTGTGTGTTCATCGTCGTGCTAAAATTGATATGAAAAATCCACGAAACTTAAAACCACGCGTATATTAAAAGTTGTGTTACCTATGGAGATTGTATATCCTTGAATCCTTGCAAATCTCTAGAAGATGGTGAAGGAGGTCAAGCATCCTCCTCTCTAGCGGTGATCCACATAGTAGGGTTACGATGATGCTTCCTCTAATCTCTAGTCCTACTATCTGAGGAGGAGAAAGGGAGGAGAATAAGAAAGGCAACAAAAAAAGACTCTAGCCTATGAACCATTGGTTCCCTCTTATTTATAGAGGTCCCCTATCAACTTAACCCTAATTGTGTTGAATCTCGGATTTTGATGATGAAACTAATTGATTGTGTTTAGATGTTTAACTACATTTTGAGTGATGCAGGTCTACTCGATCAGGATTAGATAGCTAACGCAGGAGGAATTGACGTTGCGCCGGAGGAGATCACGTCAGGATATTGGATGGTAGAAGGCTTCGGACGTCGGGCATCGGGCCAAGAGCGGGATTGCGCCAAGGATATCGGGGTTGCGGAGGTCAACCGCCGATTAGGCAACAGGCCGCAAGAGAGGACGATGCGCCGAAGAATCGGACGAAGCGCCAACCAATGACGTGCCGGGCAACAGAATGTCAATTCGCTTTGTAATAATTGTCTAGATCGGAGTAGAGTTTTGACTTGTGTGTACAGGATTAACTATGATAATGATGAATACATAAAGTGAAACAAAGTGTCAGAGTCAAGCGCGAAGGATTTGTTGCGAGTTCGAGAGTTCGACGGAAGTCCGAAGGTTCATCGGGAATGCTACCGGAACTAGCCGAGAATGAGTAGGGAGCTTGCCGAAGGGTTTTTCGGAAGCTCGCCGGAAGGTTCGTTGGAAGTTCACGGAGCTCGCCGAGAAAGATCGGAGCTTGCTGAAGAAGCTCATTGGAACTCGTCAAGATTAAATCGTGAAGTCTAGGAGCTTGCCGGGAGTCCGTAGAATGGTTTCCGAGAGTTTGTCGGAAGACCGTCGGAAGTTCGCCGGAAGCTCGCCGGAAAAAGTTTTGACTTGCGGACTTTGTAATAGCTTAGAAAATGTCTTTAAATTCGTAGTTAGCACGTTAATTAGGGTTAGGATTAAGTGTTAATCCTATAACTCAAGTAGGGGCCAATTGGGCCCGAGTTCGGACTGGTTTGGGCCAAGTTTGGAGCCCAACCAATGAGCTGAAATAGTGTAGGCGGTGGCACCGCCAGATTAGGCGATGGCGCCGCCTAGAACTTGAGAACCAAGCGGTGGCACCACTGGACTAAGCGGTGGCACCGCCCAGCACCCAAGAGGTCTAGCGGTGGCACCACCAGCCTCGGGAACCCATGAGAATTAAAAATTTGGAGCCCAAATTTGAATCGTCTTGGGGCCTATAAATACCCTTCAATTCTCAGTTGAGATAACAACTTTTTGGGTAAACTCATTCTTCAATGAGGGCTTCTCGTGTAAGACTTTTCTAAGATCCTTGGATGCTTCTAACGATCCTTAGGATGCTTCTATCGCTTGGCTGGGCGGTGGCACCGCCAGTCCACTGTCAGTGTCAGACACTGACAGGCGGTGGCACCGCCAGCATCGGTAACCAAAGAGAATTCAAATTTTGGAGCCCAAATTTGAATCCTCTTGAGGCCTATAAATGCCCCTCAAATCTCAGCTGAGATTGCAACTTTTTTTAGAAGCAATTGATTGAGAGAAAGATCTTAGAAAAGTCTTAGCAAGTCTTGTTTTCAATTTGCTAGTGTTCACCTCCTTCTTTCTTACTGAAAATCTGTAAGAGAGTGAACTGCTTGAAAAAGTTGTAAGAGGGGTATTTGCCCTTCCCTTTCAAGAGATTTGCTAGTGGAAGGTGGGAGCCTCATCGAAGAGGGCCTCGCAAGTGGATGTAGGTCATTTGACCGAACCACTTTAAAATCGGCGTGATCTCTGGTTTACATTTCATTATTGCTATTTACATTACTGCAAACCTTCTTACGTGCTTTATTTCCTCATTACCTTTGCTGCATAACTTTATGAATACACTTTCAAGTTAAACAATTCCGAGTTCGATTTTTATCGTACGAAAGATTTGTCAAAACCGACATTTTAATCCGCTGCACTAATTCACCCCCCTCTTAGTGCCGCTCCGATCCTAACAATGAGCCATTTCTCTTTGGGTGTTAAACCAAATGAGAAAATGAGGCACTGATACCACTTGTTAGGAATGGGGTCGGTACTAAGAGGGGGGGTGAATTAGTGAAGCGAAAAACTTTCATCGGTTCAAAAAACCTTCGTACGATAAAATCTAATTTTGATTTAAACCATTTCAAAGAGAGGTTAACTTGAAAGCATTTTCATAAAGATAGCTTGAAAGTGTATGGAAGATGCATAGTAGATATAAAGCAAGGAAGGCAGTTTGCAATAAGGTAAATTACTCAAATGTAGAAATGCAAATCAGAGAAGAACACGCCGCTTTTATAGTGGTTCGGTTGTTGTGACCTACATCCACTCCACCGATTCCTCTTCCGTCGAGGCCATCAGCATCTACTATCGATCTTCCTTTAATAGGCAAAGATTAACCTCCTTCTTATACCCCTCTTCTCCTTTTACTGGTTTTAGGAGACAACCCTTACAAGCACTCACTCCTCTCTAAACAGAATTCTAAACTTAGAATTTAGAGGAGAGGATTTCTCTTATGATTGCAATAATATTTTCTACCTTTTAATATCTCATCCCGAGTTTCCCGTGTTAGGATCGGAGTGGCACTAAGAGGGGGGGGGTGAATTAGTGCAGCGGTAAAGTACAATAAACTTTTGACGATTTAAACACTTTTGGAAACTTCGTACGATAAAAGCAACGTTTCGTTTGAAACCATTTCGATTGCATTTTAACTTGAAGGGATATGTAAGAAGGAGACAAAGAAGTAGAGCATCAAAGTGAAGATGGTTTGCAGTAATATAAATGACAATAAGATAAACGCAAACCGATTTATAGTGGTTCGGTCATGCGACCTACATCCACTTGCGAAGCCTTCTTCGATGAGGCTCCCAACTTCCACTAGCAAATCACTTTGAAGGGGAAGGACAAATACCCCTCTTACAACCTTTTACAAGTGGTTCACTCTCTTAAAAATTTTCAAAGAGAAAGAAGGAGGTGAACACTCAAGCAATTGAAAATAAAAACTTGCTAAAGACTTTGCTAAGACTTTTATCTCAATCTCTTGCTTCTCAAAGGTTGTTGTCTCAGCTGAGAATTGAGGGGTATTTATAGGCCCTAAGAGGATTCAAATTTGGGCTCCAAAATTTGAATTCTCTTTGGTTCCCGATGCTGGCGGTGCCACCGCCTGTCAGTGGCGATGCCACCGCCTATTAGTGTCTGACACTGACAGTGTACGGACGGTGCCACCCCCAGCCAAGTGGTGCCACCAACTGGCTCTCGGGTGTTGGGCGGTGCCACCGCCATACACTTCGGTTCACTGGTTGGGCTTTAAGTGCAGCCTAAACCAAGTCTAATTTTGGGCCCAATTGGGCCCTACTTGGGTTATAGGATTAACACCTAATCCTAACCTTAATTAATATGCTAACTATGAATTTAAAGACATTTCCTAAGCTATTACAAAGTCACCAAGTCAAGACTTCTTTCGGCGAGCTTCCGACGAACTTTCGGCGGTCTTTCGATAAACTCTCGGAAACCATTCTGCAGACTTCCGGCAAGCTCCTAGACTTCACAATTTGATCTTGGCGAGTTCCAACGAGCTTCTTCGACAATCTCCAATCTTTCTTGGTGAGCTCCATGAACTTCCAACGAACCTTCCGGCGAGCTTCCGAAAAACCCTTCGGCAAGCTCCCTACTCATTCTCGGCTAGTTCCGGTAGCATTCCCGACGAACCTTCGGACTTTCGTCGAACTCTCGAACTCGCAACAAATCCTTCACGCTTGACTCCGACACTTTGTTTCGCTTTATGTCTTCATTGTTATCGTAGTTAATCCTACACAAACAAGCCAAAACTCTACTCTGATCTAGACAATTATTACAACACGAATTGACATTCTGTTGCCCGGCACGTCATTGGTTGGCGCTTTGTCTAATTCTTCAGTGCATTGTCCTCTCTTGCGGCTTGTTACCCAATTGACGGTTGACCTCTGCAACCCTGATATCCTTGGCGCAATTCCGCTCTTGGCCCAGTGCCCGACGTCCGAAGCCTTCTGCCATCCAATATCCTAACGTGATCTCCTCCGGCGCAATGTCAATTCCTCTTGCGTTAACTATCTAATCCTGATCGAGTAGACCTGCATTACTCAAAATGCAGTTAAACATCTAAACACAATCAATTAGTTTCATCATCAAAATCCAAGATTCAACAATCTTCTCCTTTTTGATGATGACAACTAATTGATGACTAACGGAGTTAACCTTAACTCCCCGGAGTTTAACCAAACTCCCCCTATCAATATGCCTTATTGATAGAAACTCTTGGATTCAAGAATCCAAGCAACATATCATTATAAACTTATGCATAACATGTCATGTCATCATACTTCTCCCCCTTTGTCATCAACAAAAAGGAGAAGTTCCTACTCTTATGTATTTAGAGATAAAAAGTTTAAATCATTGCATGATAAACATAGTATCAAATTTTATCATCATGCAACCTAGCAATTAAAGATGTGCAAGTTTTAGCATATTTGCTTTTCTTGAGATAGCAACTGTTTGCTTCTCTTTAGACTACAAGCTAGCAATTTTTACGATATGCAAGTTTTACTACATACAAGCTAGCTTTTCATCACAACATATAAGCACAAAAGTATACCAAGATTCTTAAGTTCAATCATGGCAGTTCAACACTTGCTTCTTGTGCAAGATTGCACTTTGCTTTTCTTTGCATGTTCTAACTAGCAAAAGCTTTCTCCCCTTTGTTTTTGTTGAAAAGAAGGGAAGAGTACAAGCTAGCCAGCATTTGCATCGAGATAGCAATCTTTCTCCCCCTATGTCATTACCGAAAAGAAGGAGAGGAACCAATGATTTAGACTTTTACATAAACTATGAATTTGCATTAATCAATATTTCAATCATTACATGATACATACAAGACAACAATGCAAAGAAATCATGTCATGAAAGACATCAATTGTTAAACATAATATGATAATAGTCTCAAAAAATTTTAATTTGCGATACATTTCAATACACTAAAAAATTTAATGCAATGCTTTTAAGGATATCAACCTATTTTTGATACAAAGCATGGCAAGAGCAATTATATTGCAAGTTTTCTAAGTTCTACATTTTTTTGCTTCTTTCGAGATAGCAAATCTTTGCTTCTCTTTATATATTGCAAGATTTGCAATTCATTGGTAGTGTTCATGATAGCAGGTTCTTTCAATGAAATGATCGAGCTAGAAAATTTTCCTTCCTTTGAAATATGCAGGCTAGTAAACTAACTCCCCCTTTATCATTATCGAAAAGAAGAGAGAAATAAATGGCTACAAAATGTAATCATTATACAAGCCATATTACAAAATCATGTCATGATATCAAGAAAATTCAAGAAGGACATGATTCATTTGACAAATCTTTTTAATAGAGCAAAAGAATTATACAACCAAGGATCATGATTAAAATATAGTAATATCATAGATCAAGGCATGATTCATGATTCATCATTAAGCAAATTAATTTTCAATCATCACATAAGGTATTTAAAGAATTTTTGAAACATAGGAGAATGATTAATTAAGCATGTAATGTTTCAATCAAATTCAAGTCATGAATACCAATACTTTCATATTATGAGTATCAATTCATGAATAACAAAAGATATTATTTGTGATTCCAATTTTGCAAGATCAAAATTATGATTTAGATAAAACTCATTCAAGTCAAATCGTTAACTTGAAACTCATAATCAAGTCATCAAAATCAATTTTGAGATTCACAAAATATCATGAAATTATTAATCTTGATCATATGGGAAAGGTATTTTTTAAGTGATTCTTTTTCATCTAAGCATGCCTTAGTCTTTATATGCCAAATCAAGACAAGCATGAAAGTTCAAGACGTAAAGGCAAAATCTTATAAAACAACTCATCAAGCAAGATTTTAAACATCTATTTTCAAGCCATATAAAGAGTAAGTCAAGGATTCAATTATCTCATGTCATGAATTCCAACAGGCATCTTAAATTATCAACATCACATTAAAAAGATATTTCAAAAAGATATATCGATAAGTGATTCATTTGTATCATTTCATTCATTCAGAAGATTCTCCTCTTTGGTAAATAAATCTAGGAGAACAAAATGAATTAAGGGAGATGTAACATTCAATAAATTCATACATGACAAGCATAAATTTATTGAAAAGGTGATAAGATAGAGGATCGCATTTCATTTTTATAAATTTCTATTCATGTGATTTGCTTCTTATAAGCATGCCTTTACCTTTAATAAAACAAGTGTCAACATTTAAGATGGAAAGGTAAAAAACAAATCATCAAGCATGATTCCATGATAACATCCTTTTAATATCTTAATATTCATCATCAAGTATGATTTCAAAAAGTATGTTCAAGAGAAATCATTAAGACCAAATGCATGATACACTCATTTATTTTCAAAATATTCATCATGTTTATTTTCATGAGATTCACAAGTTGTATTCAAGAGAAAAATCATTATTTATTTTCAACTCATTAAATTTATCAAATCAACATTTCTTAGATATGCATGATACTAAAATATGGTTTCAAATGTTTAACATATAACATGCATAAATTCAAAATTTGAAAGGAGAAGGGAATAATTCAAAGGTACAAAGATTTCAACCATCTCATAAACAAATGTAAAACCAAGTCATGAATCCAAAATTTCATGAATCATAATAATCAAAATGATTATCAAAGGTAATCTCATGTTATTCCAAGAAATCAATATCATGATTTTGATAAAACTCATTTCAAATTCAAATCATCAAAATCACTTTTATGGTTCACAAAATTTATAACATAAGTAGATTCATGATTTCATTGATAATATATTTCCCCCCTTTTTTTTAAGTATTTCATTTTAAGTGATTGATTTCACGCTAGCATGCTTTTTCATTTATGTTAAATAAAAACATGCATCAACGTTTAGGATCGAAAAATGAATTTCGATCAAGAGAATCCGAAAATGAAATTTAACACTTTCATGCATTCGGATATGGTTTTGTCATATGTTTTTCAAATACACTCATGAAAATAACACATGCTTATGATCATGTATATTTTCATGAGATTCATAAGATTGGTAAAATAAATTTATTAATCTCAATAGGATAGAAAATTTATTTCCATTTCATATAATTTATTTCATGTGAGGGTATTCAAGTCTTTTGTGAAAACATGTATCATCATTTAAAATCGAAACATAAGTTTCGTCATAAAACCGTCAAGACCAAACACATCATGATATCACATCTATCATCAAAAGACTATCAAGAAATTCATACATAGATGTACATGCACTATGTCAGCTTAATATGTCATGAGAATATCATCTTAATTCATCATAAAAATGATTAGACCAAAAACATGTTAATCTAAAATGAGAGTTTCAAATGAACATTTACTTCAAAAACTCATGCATGACATAAAACCATCAAGATACACATGCATGGATTAATCCTAAGCATTATCACATATCATATAATTATCATTCCTAATATTACATACATCATTCAACATTTCAAAACATAACATGCATGAAATCTTAGCAATATACTTTTCATGATCAAATTTTTAATTTTTCAAAGATGCTAAAAAGAAAAACATGATATAATTTTTGAAAAATAATTTTTTATTTCCTATTCCTACTATCTAAATTAAGCACTCATGAAAAACTTCAAGTAATTTCAAAATAATTCAAGAGAGTTGAGTTACTTACCTTGTAGTCGAAGCCCGTCAAAGTCTAATTCGCCGTTTCACCTTTATAAGTTCTTGATTCATCCTTGGTTGTCTTCCTCTTCTTTGGCCTCTTCCTCCGTTTAAGTTCATTGTTTATTTTAGATTTTTGTTTAATAAACTTATTAAGATTTAGTGTTTGAAGTTCAAGTTCATCATTGTCCTCATCACTTGAGTCATTGCTCAAGTGGTATTCATTTGTCCGGAGTTCCAAATCCTTCCTATTCTTTGGAAGGTGATTTCGTTCATCATGTTCATCATGTGCATTGTGCACCATTTCATATGTCATCAACGAACCAATTAGTTCTTCAAGTGGAAAAATGTTTAAATCTTTTGTTTCTTGTATTGCGGTTATTTTAGGATCCCACCTTTTTGGAAGGGATCTTAAGATCTTGCTTACGAGATCAAAATTCGAAAAAGATTTACCAAGAACTCTTAGATTATTGATGACATCCGTGAAACGGGTGTACATGTCGCCTATAGTCTCGCTTGGTTGCATTCGAAAAAGCTCAAAATCATGTAATAAAATGTTAACTTTCGAGTCTTTGACTCTACTAGTTCCCTCATGTGTGATTTCAAGTGTTCACCAAATATCAAAAGCCGTTTCGCATGTTGAAATCTGATTGAACTCATTTTTATCCAAAGCACAAAATAAGGCATTCATAGCCTTTGCGTTTAAAGAAAAATACTTCTTCTCCAAATCCGACCATTCGTTCATCGATTTAGAGAGAATTTGAAAATTGTTTTCAATGATATTCCATAAATCCAAATTCATAGAAATCAAGAAAACTCTCATTCGAGTTTTCCAATATGTGTAGTCCAATCCGTTAAACAACGGTAGATGAACAACCGATAAGCCCTCTTGAAAGCCATGAAGAGCCATTTCTCTCGGGTGTAAATCCGAAATGAGAAAAACCAGGCTTTGATACCAATTATTAGGATTAGAGCGGCACTAAGAGGGGGGGGTGAATTAGTGCAGTAGTAAAGTACAATAAACTTTTGACAATTTAAACACTTTCGGAAACTTCGTACGATAAAAGCAACGTTTTGTTTGAAACCATTTCGATTACATTTTAACTTGAAGGGATACGTAAGAAGGAGACAAAGAAGTAGAGCATCAAAGTGAAGATGGTTTGCAGTAATATAAATGACAATAAGATAAACACAAACCGATTTATAGTGGTTCGGTCATGCGACCTACATCCACTTGCGAAGCCTTCTTTGATGAGGCTCCCAACTTCCACTAGCAAATCACTTTGAAGGGGAAGGACAAATACCCCTCTTACAACCTTTTACAAGTGGTTCACTCTCTTACAAATTTTCAAAGAGAAAGAAGGAGGTGAACACTCAAGCAATTGAAAACAAAAACTTGCTAAAGACTTTGCTAAGACTTTTATCTCAATCTCTTGCTTCTCAAAGGTTGTTGTCTCAATTGAGAATTGAGGGGTATTTATAGGCCTCAAGAGGATTCCAATTTAGGCTCCAAAATTTGAATTCTCTTTGGTTTCCGATGCTGGCGGTGCCACCGCCTGTTAGTGTCTGACACTGACAGTGTACTAGCGGTGCCACCGCCTGGCTCTCGGGTGCTGGGCGGTGCCACCGCCAGACACTTTGGTTCACTGGTTGGGCTTTAAGTCCAGCCCAAACCAAGTCTAATTTTGGGCCCAGTTGGCCCCTACTTGGGTTATAGGATTAACACCTAATCCTAACCTTAATTAACATACTAACTACGAATTTAAAGACATTTCCTAAGCTATTACAAAGTCACCAAGTCAAGACTTCTTCCGGCGAGCTTCCGGCGAACTTTCGGCGGTCTTCCGATAAACTCTCGGAAACCATTCTGCGGACTCCTAGCAAGCTCCTAGACTTCACGATTTGATCTTGGCGACTTTCAACGAGCTTTTTCGGCAAGCTCCGATCTTTCTTGGTGAGCTCCGCGAACTTCCAACGAACCTTCCGGCGAGCTTCCGTAAAACCCTTCGGCAAGCTCCCTACTCATTCTCGGCTAGTTCCGGCAGCATTCCCGATGAACCTTCAGACTTCCGTCGAACTCTCAAACTCACAACAAATCCTTCGCGCTTGACTCTGACCCTTTTTTTCGCTTTATGTCTTCATCGTTATCGTAGTTAATCCTGCACACACAAGCCAAAACTCTACTCCGATCTAGCCAATTATTATAACGCGAATTGACCTTCTGTTGCCCGGCACGTCATTGTTTGGCGCTTCGTCTGATTCTTCAGTGCATCGTCCGATTCTTCAGTGCATCGTCCTCTCTTGTAGCTTGTTACCAAATTGGTGTTTGACCTCTGCAACCCCGATATCCTTGGCACAATTTTGCTCTTGGCTCGATGTCCGACGTCCGAAGCCTTCTACTATCCAATATCCTAACGTGATCTCCTCCGACGCAACGTCAATTCCTCCTGCGTTAACTATCTAATCCTGATCGAGTAGTCCTGCATTACTCAAAATGCAGTTAAACATCTAAACATAATCAATTAGTTTCATCATCAAAATCCGAGATTCAACATCCCGGGCATGGGCGATACCATCGCCTGCGTTGGGCAGTACCATTGCTTGTGTCAATCTGACACTGACACTGCATTGGGCGGTACCACCACCTAGGGGGCTGTGCTGGGTGGTACCACCGCCTAGCACCCTACCAAGGGCAGTACAACTACCTAGACTGTCGGTACCACCGCCTGACACAGTCTTAAAGATTGTGCCACGACGGTGCCATTTCTTGGGACACTATTTAGGCCTCTCATTGGGTTGGCCCAATGACCTAGCTAGCCCCTAATTGGGTTGGCCCAAATCCAAACCCAATTATGTGCTAACTATAAAATCTAAGACATTTGTTAAGCTAAACAAGTCCATATATCTTGGTTTCTTCCGACAAGCTTCCGGCGATCTTCCGACGAACTTCTGATGATCTCTCGATAATGTTCCGGTGGAATCCCGACAAGCTCCTGGACTTCACGATGATCTTCTTGGTGAGTTTCGACGAGTTTCTTTGGCAAGCTCCGAGACTTCTCGGTTGGTTCCGACGGAACTTCCGACGAACTCTCGAACTCCCAACGAAATCGCGTCCTTGACTCCGAGACTTCATTTTGCTTCATGCCTTACTATCATAGTTAATTCTGCACATGTAAAATACACTTCGATCTAGATAATTAATACTAAGCATTAATCATGTTGTTTGGCATGTCATTGGTCCCTCGACGCTTCGTCCGATTCTTCGGCGCATCGTCCTCTCTTGCGGCCTATTGCCCAATCGGCCAATTTACTCTGCAACTCTGATATCCTTGGTGCAATCTCCACTCTTCTTGGCCCGATGCCCGAATCCATGGCCCGAAGCCTTCTGTCGATACGTCAACCGATTCTCCGGCCTGACATCCAATCTTCTGACATGTTTTCCCCTAGCACAATATGATTCTTCATTCTTTAATTATCTCATCCTGATCAAAGCATCCTGCGTTACTCAAAATGCAGATTAAATCATAAATACTATTAATTAGTTTCATTATCAAAATACGAGATTCAACAATTGTAACATCCCCAATTTTTAAAAAAATTAGTAAATGTTTGTTTGTAAATATAAGGATTATTTAACATAAAAAAATAGACTTCATGGCGTTCCAAAGGAGATCAACTCTAACAGACTCCAGATTTTTATCTAGATTATGGAGAAGGTTATAGGAATCTGTGGGTACTAAAGTCAAGTTTAGTACTGCTTATCACCCTCAAATTGATGGTTAATCAGAAAGAACCATTCAAACACTTGAGAATTTGCTTAGAGCCTATGTTATGGATTGGAAAGGTGAATGGGATAAAGATATATCTTTTATTGAGTTCACTTATAATAATAGTTATCATTCAAGTATTCGGATGGCTCCTTATGAAGCTTTATATGGGAGAAAGTACAAAACACCTATATGTTGGGAAGAAGTTGATGACAAAAAGATCCTCCAAGCTAATAATTCACTGAGTTAGAAGGGGTTCTGACAGGTATGACTCATGGCCAGCTCGATATTGGGCCTAGAGGGTCACACACATATGGTAGGGATTGCGATGAGTAGAGGTTCGGATATGAGATATCCGACGGAGCCCTTGTCTTATTGGATGCAGATCCAATACCCACTAGGGGAGGACCCATTAGGGTTTGACAGGGGACCTCTATAAATAGGAGGGATTCAGAGCCTCATAGGCTAGAGCCTTTGCTTGTCTTTCCTATTCTCCTCTTCCTCTCCACCTCAGATCAGGCCTGGAGTTTTGAGGAGCGTCGTCGCAACCCTGCTGTGTGGATCACCGCTAGAGAGGAGGACGCTTGACCTCCTTTACCCTCTCCTAAGGATCTACAAGGAAACAGGGATATACTATCTCCCTAGGTAACACAATCTACTTTATACGTAGTTTCATGTTTCGCGGATTTTGCGTACCAATCTTCGCACGACGACGAACATCTTTTTGGGAATCGGGGATTTTGTTTTCTTGTTCTTCCGCTGCGCATGTAATGTCGCCCCCATGATTCCCAACAAAAATAACATTTCTGAATATGGATCTGGATGAGAAAATTTATATAGAATAACTTGAAGGATTCATAGAAAGGAGAAAAAAAAGTTTGGCTTGTAAACTTAAAAAAATCATTTATGGCCTTAAATAAGCTTCTAGACAATAGTATATAAAGTTTCATGATACCATTATTTCCTTCGGATTTAAGGAAAACATTGTTAATTAGTGCATATATCTGAAGGTAAATGGGAGTAAGTTTATTATATTGATATTATATATGGATGATATTTTATTTGTTAGTGATCTTGGTTTATTACACAAAAGCAAGATATTTCTGAACATGAACTTTAAGATGGTTGATATGAATGAGACAGCCTATGTTCTTGACATTGAGATATTCAGTGATAGTTCTCAAGGATTATTAGGATTATCTCATAAAGAATATATTAATCATATCTTGGAGAAATTTAATATGTAATTTTGTTCAGCCAATGATAGACCTATTACTAGAGGTGAAAAATTCAATCAAAATTAATGCTCGAAAAATGATTTAGAAAAGAATCAAATGATAAAGAATATTCCTTATGGATGTGTAGTTGGAATTCTGTTATATGCTCAAATCTATATAAGACTAGATATCGGTTTTGCAGTTGCAATGCTGGGAAGATACCAAAGCAATGTAGGAATGAATCATTAGAAAGCTATAAAAAAAATATTAAGATATCTACAAGGGACAAAAATTATATGCTCACATATAGGAGATTAGATCTTCTTGAAGTGACAGGATATTCAGATGCTGATTTTACAGTAGGAAGTAACTTCAGGATTTGTATTTATGTTAGCTGGTGGGGCAATTTCTTGAAAAAGTACAAAGTAATTACTTATTACATCATCGAGATTGAATTTGTGACATGCTTTGAGGCTACAAATCAAGCTTTATGGTTATAAAATTTCATCTAAAGACTTGGTGTGATCGACTCAATTACTTGGCTGCTGAAGATATTTTATGATAACACTCTAGTGATTTCAAGAATGGTAAGTACTCTAGTATTTTTTTTTTTAAGAATGGTAAGTACTCTAGTGATTTCAAGTACATCGAGATAAAGTACTTGATTGTTAGAGAAAGAGTCCAAAAATAACAAGTGTCATTTGAGAACCTGAGTATCACTATGATGATTGCGGATTCATTTACCAAAACTTTATAATGTAAAATATTTAAAGAATATATTCTTAAAATGGAGCTTGTGAAATAAAGTAATCGGTTATTAGATAAAGAGTTCAAAAATAATAAGTGTCAGTTGAGAACCTTAGCATCACCAAGATGATTATTGATCCATTTATCAAAACTTTACGGTGTAAAATATTTAAAGAACGTATTCAAGCTTGTGAGCACAGTAATAAACCAAACTAAGTATCACTTTAGCTGTAAAAAAAGCTAAGTAAATAATGAGGCCGAGTCGAGCTAGAATGCGACCAAATTTCTCATCTATCGTGGGAAAAGTGAATAATAAACAAGATGGAGTCTATCATCTCTGATTGCTACACTCAGTCACTATTGCTTGGCTTGCTAAGAAAGACGACAAAATAATAAGCACGAAAGGAAGGCAAAACAAGAAAAAAGATATAAAAATAGAAGATTCTGACGAGAAAGCGCTCAAGCTCGTCTTCATCAATGATGACAAGGCCAGTGACCATACAGTTGAGCATCTTCTCCCTTTTGGCATTGGAGTGCATCATTGGCGAACAATGCGAATAAGGTAGAGTGCATTATTTTCAATGGCTTTTTTCCTTCGTTACTGTTATGCCTACAAGAAAGTCAAATAAATAATGAGAACAAATGGGAGGAAGAGAGAAGAAAAGAGATAACGGGAGGATCACCTCCCTTCTAACATCGGAGAGGATCATAGGTAGATTAGACTTTGATTGCAATAAAATAAAGAAAACAATGAGAATAACAGGGCATGGAGCAACGAAACAAAGATAATCATTTCCGATTCTTGCTTTCATTCATTATCACTTTAGCTTAAAAAGTCAAGAAAATAATAAAAAAAAAACAGAGGGAGAGACAAGAAAAGAGAAAAGGATCTCATCTATCATATCAGAAGAAAACAGTAAATGAGGTGGAGTTTGTCATTTCCAATTGTTGCACTCATTTGCCACTGCTTTGGCACGATTATTATGCTAACAGTACCAAAAGAAATGTGCTTGTATATGAAACATTTCTTTCTTTAATATGTTATCATGGCCAAGATTATTTCCAAGATGTTCTTGGTGACGAAGACAACTTATTTCTTTTCAATTATGTATTATAATATTCATTTAGTGGGTTTGATGTGAAAATTCTTAATCAATTTAATTACAAAATCTGAAAAAATGCAGGAAATCAAATACATTATTGAGTCCAGAGTCTGACTTTAGAAATTTAAGTCACTATTGATGAATTGTTTAACAAGAACAATATAGTATGAATAAAATTCAACTTTGATATTTGAAAAATGAATTGGATAATATTATTTGAGAATATAATATGATATAAAATACCACTATGGACAAAAGCCAAAACAATGAATAAATGATAATGTATGAGATCGAGATACTCGTGAAGTATGAAACCATAACAAATGTAACAAAAATATCTAATTAAATTATCATTTCAGATATGGTTGATATATCATAGCCAAATAACCAATATGTCGATGTTAGGTGGCCAACACGTTAGTGCCAATTGTCCGAGTCGAGTGGTTCACACCTCTCAACCACGTGATAAGCCTATTAACACTTAGTGAATCTTATCCTGCCAACCAATCACTCCCACCATTCGTCCGAATGTTGCACCATCCCGAATTCAATGCAAACCAACGATAGGTATGTCCGAGAACAACGCTCCACATTCCGACGAAGAACGTGCCATTCGGAGGTAACGACTATGGGAAACCACCCCAATAAGAGTTTTATAGGAACATCCTAAGAAACAATCTTGAACTCAAAATCTTTCCGACCAAAATTGGCATCGAATGTGAATTGTCAGAATCATCAGATCAACTCAAAGAATGGACTATGTCAGATTTGAATCAGCTCCCATCTCAGACAACCAAAATCTAATTTAACAACTCTATTAAATGAACATATATGATCCATTTAGTAATGTGGCATATATATACATACATGCATGTCATTTTTTGTATTTATATTACGAATAAAATTTGGTGTTTTCCTTAAATATTTCAATGCACAAGCTTGCTAGTGTTCCTGATACAAACATCTTAATGAGAAAATCCAGTGAAACCGACTGCTCCCTAATGATTAGTGAAGCTTTCTACAATAATGCGTTAAAACTCAACTTATTAGAAAGCATATTAAGGTATCACGGTTCATCTCAATCTGATAATAATAGATATCAGTACATTCAAACAACCAAATCAGGGTATCGAAGTAGTAAATCTACTGTTCAGATCAGTGAGCAGATTGAGTCGTTGCAGTCTTCTTGAAGTCGATCTTGTCAACCTTCACCTCTCCATCGATAAGCTCGTAAACATAAACCACAACACGAAGGCCATCAATGTCCATTAGCACGAAACTGGGGTTGACATCATAAGTTATGCTGCTATATGCACCAGTTGCTGAGCCAGGGTTTATGACGACACCTCCCTCATGCTTGTAGGCCTTGAACTGATGAGTGTGTCCAGTCACAAGGATATCTATATCCAGTTGTCTCTGAAGCATGGCTAACGAGTCCAAGTCACCCCACGGGACGATCTGCATTGATTGAAAACAAAAATAAAGACATGGCAGATATGCTGACTAATATCCACTTGGAAAATATTGGAAAAAATAATAACTGAAACGAACTGACAACTGGAAGACTTCGTGGGAAATGAATTTTGTGTAGCCTTCACCAGTGTATATAACCAGCCACGTGAAGAAACTTCTAGACAGTTTCTAAACACCTTAATTTGCAACAAAAATATAAAATATCCTTTCGCAATAATGCTAACAACCTAAATTTAACATGAAAACGTGTTCTTAGCTAAATTCAAGATGAAACGAAGGAACACATCGGCAGAAATTAAAGTTGTGGAACCTCTCGATGGTTTAGGTTGACAACATTGGAAACAGGTTTGTCCAAGGGGCTTCACTCTGTCGAAAATCACCAAATGCATATTGTCTGCATTTCCTGAAACACACTATAAATCTGCCTCTCCAACTCTTTGATCCATCATAAACTGAATTTAAATAAATGCAGACAATTTATCATCCTTCAGAGAATACTAAGGAACTCAGCTTCGTGGGATTAATTGACATTTTATTCTACAATGTTTTAACGAAAAGTATGCTGATTTAACACAAAAAAATACTCCAGCCATGTTGTCAATTCCTTTCTGAAAACGAGGTAGACAGTTCATTCAGTGCATATAATATGTATAAAGAGCATCAGAAATAGAAAGAAAAATCCATAATCACTGTCTCAAAACAAAGGAAAAACAAACCTGATGACCATGACAAAGCCCAAGCTTGAACTGACCAATCATAAGAGTCTTGTTTTCTGGATAACGAACATCTTCATCATATTCACCTCGAGTAATATGCAGGTCAGGACTTAAGCTTTTCAAGTAATCATGAACTTCCTACAGAATTACTGCTTCTTTGAGATGTCAACTTCATGAAAATATTGCCATAAAATAAGTGAACAATTTCATGAAAACCATTTTGAAAACCAAGAGTGGTGATATAAATAAACAATTTGCTCAACATGTTCAACCAATAAAACCCAAAACACTTAACCACCCAGGAAAATCTGGCATCTATTAGTAAACAAAGGAACATGTGCAAAATAGTGAGATTACAGTCTGGCAATAACAAAAGATAAAACAGTATGGTAATAATACAAGGTATAAGATAAAACATTATCCTTGTTCAGTCTGTGTGGACATCTATAGTTTTTCCGATGATATTGTCAAAGCTTTTGCTCTCGTATGTGCAACTCCTTGTCATATTCGAAGCCTCCAAGAAGGCAACCACACTCACTCATAAAATAATTGTTTTACACTTAGAATGGTTTTCTATCTAAAATCTGCAAACAATGGCTTGTTGACAAAGACTTTGTCGAATCATTGCAAGGTCTTGATAGCAAATCCAACCTTCACCACTTACCATTTGTCAAAAAAGGGCTTGTTAATATTTTTGCTAAGCTACTAGAAAGTCACAAGAATTTTTAGCAGTCAAGAACAAGTTCAAGCTAACACAACAAATTTAACGTCTTAAGAGTCTTATGCACATTCAGTTCAATTAGAAAAATCAAGGACGATGTGTTAATGGTATGCAAATGCATACTTACTGTGGCCAAGATGCAGTTGCTCTATCAAGCCTGAAAAAACAGTTAAAGACTGTAACATACTATAAATATGAAGCTTTACAATCCTTGATCTTTTCCTGTTACTAGTGCTTGAATTTCATTTGAGAAGCTAACTAATATGAATTTGGGTCACAACCCACAGTAATAAAGCCACATTGCTATTAGTAATTTTTCCAAATACATATGCAATGTTGTGATACTTTCATTTGGACACTTGCATGAAAACATACAAATTATAAATGATTCCACCATAGCTTCACAACTTTAAGTTCTCACACACAAAATTTGCTTCTCTATCATAAAGGCATATATAATGGCCTACTTCCAGTAAAAGATTCTCCATTATAGATTCCAGCGAAAATTGTCCCTCCACTAACATCTTCCTAGAAGCATAAACCATAAAAAGCCCATTAATTATGGATTCTAGTGCATTTTGATGCCTGAAGAAAACTTGCAGGAGTGACAACGATAACGATGCTATATATATATATATATATATATATATATATATATATATATATATATATATATATATATAAAGGATACAGAATCATTAAAAAGAAAGTGGAAAAGAAGCACCTTAATGCAAAGATTTCCAGTACACAAGATGTGCTGAATTTTCCCAGGCACAAGCATGGACTTAAATTTGGCAGGCAAATCGGGCGCCCGGTGAGGGATGTGGAGATCACCAATGGCTAGAACGAGCACCATTCTCCTCCAGCGTAAAAGACCAAATCAAACTTCAAGCATCTTTAAATCCTGCAAAATCAAATCTTGATCGATCAAAAGCATCTAACCCTAGATCACCCTAAAATTCGACGGCGCGCATAAATTGCAACAACGAAAATTATAAGGCTCAAACTAGCGAACAGTCACAAAGGCCACCGATCATTCAAACTCGACAATCAACGGGACCTAACTACAAAGGAAGAGAAAGAAACGATATTTCTTAAAAGATCGGGCTCGTTGAGCTCATCAGACTCACAAGAGATGCTAAATTATAAGGACGATCTCCTATTGTTTCGATTGGAGAAGGGTTTGATGTATCGGCCTGAAACCGTTGCATTCTGCTCATGCTCGAAAGAAACAACACAACGCCCAGAGAAACGGGAATGGACGAATACCTGGAGCGGAAGACGGGCAGAGAGAAGGACCCGATCGAAGCGATCGAGGAGAAGACAGCAGGAGATTCGCGGTTGCCCCGAGGGAAGGCGGCCCATTTAAACCCATTTCGCCGGTCCATTGCAACGTGCAGTTCGATTTAGATGTTCCGGCGGATCTGTTTAAAACCCGTTTGTTTCGCGTTGGTTGGTTGGTTTTCATTTGGGCAAAAAAATCGCATATATATTCCTCTAATACTACTGATTTACGTACTTAACCCTAAATTTAAATCTAACATTATAGTTAACCTTCGACTACTAATTAAAAATCTAATAAAATATGATTAAAATTATAAAAAAAAATTAAAAATCTAGAAGCATGAAGTTGTATGCTAAGATTTATTCCGTATGGTTCCTTACTCCTCCGTCAATATGATACTAAATGTAATTATCAATACTTTCCAAAATCAAGGATTATATTATTATGTTATATTATTATGTCTCTCGGTCTAGTAATTACTAACCAATTTTCTTACTCATCTATGTAAGTCGATAAGAAGATAGATATCTTAGAGTTGTTGGACAAATTATAAAGGTTGATTGAAGCTAATTAAAAAAAAAAAAAAAATACATCAAGATAGCTTGATTCTCATGATCCCCTATATCTTTTGGTTATGTTATTAGTGGTTTGCTCCAAAAGAAGGATGTTTGTGATGCTCCACACACTTCTTATGTGGGAGAGTTTGACGCTTTGTATATTGTAATCATATTTATTCTTAATATGATTTGTTTATATTCTTACAAATAATAATAATAATATTATTATTATTATTTGTTATAAATCAGATAATAATATTTTTAGAAAGTGGATATATATTAAGATCCCAATAACTTGGAAAATTATTTTACCGTATGCATCATATGGGTTGTACAACATATATCTCAACAAGTATGTCCCGGTAACTTGAAAAATTATTATATATATCTCAACAAATATGTTTCAGATATTTAAATGTGATAGATGATACTTCAGAGATATGCACTTAAATAAAAATAAATATTTTATACACTTCATGATATTAAGATAAATAGTGATATTGCATTATAGAGCATTAAGAATACAGACTGTGTATGTATTAAGGCTCAAGTAAGAAGCCTTACAGAATAAAGTACAACACCTAAATACTCTAGAGAGAGTTGGCATTTGACAACATCTTACGATCAACTAATACATAGAAAAGTCATCATTTGTTTCATACTCGAAAAAAGAAAGATTTAAAAGAAATTTTATTTTATTTTAACAATTGGGCCCCCACAATTTATTTCACGGGTTACATGAGTTAATAATAAAAACATGTATACCAATCATACTAAAAATATAATGTTGTCATTTAGGATTTATATGTGAGTCTTGGGTCTCATTCGATTCTTTGGTTTCAACAATGTAAATTACATGTGAATATAAAAACATTATGTTTGCAATTGCAGAAAACTGTTAGGCTCAAATTACGATTCATGAAGAAAGTTGAGCATACGAGTCACATCTACATAGGAATAACTTTCAGTTTTCAATTATAACTCTATGATTATTAAGACTAACAGAAAAAAAAAACATTGTGAGAATAGTATGATGGCATCAAAACATCTTTTTTTTGAAGATAATAATGGTCAACAGTTACAATTACAAAATACAGTAAAAGAGGATATTGACCCCTTCATTATATAATTTATGAATGGTATGCCAAATGACAAGATGCAAGATATTCAGAAAAACCGAAAAGCAAAGGCTTCTAACTAAGATACATGATTTAATT
Organism: Musa acuminata AAA Group; assembly: GCF_036884655.1. Taxonomy (NCBI): domain Eukaryota; kingdom Viridiplantae; phylum Streptophyta; class Magnoliopsida; order Zingiberales; family Musaceae; genus Musa; species Musa acuminata. The sequence goes on along the minus strand of NC_088331.1, from coordinate 23,267,230 downwards.
AAGTTAACCATAGTAATAAACAAAACTAAACATCACTTAATAGGTAATAATTTACTTGGATGGAAATAAATAGTTTTTTTATTTAAAGATGTATTTTTGGATCTGGACAAATACAAATTGCTGGATTTTTTTTTATGGATGTATATATATATATATATATATATATATATATATATATATATATATATATATATATATATATATATATATATATATATATATATTAAAATAAATAAAAATAATATAAATCAGAGATATTTTTGTCCGAATAGGAATTTTAATTTTCTATTTAAGTGGAAATAAATCATATATTACAAAGGATATTTGTATTTTCCGTTTGAAATAGTTACTTTTTATTTTAATAGATAGAACAGAGTATTTTTATTTTTCTTTGGTGGAAATAAGAAAAATCCAAACAAATCAGGAATTTTTTTATTTATTTAAGGAAACATATGACCAACACTGGATAATTTTTCTATAAAATACACATATTTTGGGTAATTCTCAATCGATATCTCTACTTTTATTTTTTTTTCAAAAATACCCCTAATTTAATAAAATATCCAAACTATCCCTTAAAATTTTTCTGTTTATTACAGTGTTTTTGGCATGTTATAGTGCTTTGGACACCATAACAAAAATATTATGAAGCCAACTTGAAAATATTGTAAATGAGTCAAATAAAATTAAAATATACTATAAATTATTTGATATATCATACTATGATTTAAATAAATATTTATAGTAGTTTATAAACAACACTACCCAAATAAAAACTAAAATTTGACTTATTATAGTATTTTAGCCTCTACAATAAAAATTACTATAAAATATATAAAGAATATTATAAATGATCCAAATAGACTCCACCACACCAATTATAATCCTAAAAACATGATATCGTAATAGTCTATAAACAATAATAACCAAAGAGGCGATGTCACTTATAATATTCTTCAAAAGCATTTATAGTATTTTTAATATCTCAATAAAAATATTATAAGTGTTATTCAAAAATATAATAAATGAGCTAAATAAAAATGCTGCAATAGTTTGAAACCAGTTAAAATGGATGAAAAAATAGGAGGAAACGAGTTGGTAGGGATATTTTGGATATTTTAAATTAGAAGTACTGTTTGGGAAAAAGGAAAAGTGAAAGGCACCGATTGAAAAATATGAAAAATGTGAGTGTTTTCTAGAAAAATCATCCATTAACATTTAAGAAAATATATGTAGTTAATCAGTTTATCAAAAGATGTGCCCCAGAATCTTTTCTTTTTTTTTGTTTCTAGTATTTTTTAATAATAGAAACAAAAGTAAAGATATATATATATAAGGGAAGTCGATAAATAGTTGATCAAAAGATGTATGATTATTTTATATATTTTTTTATAAAAAAAATCTTAGATACAAATTTCGAGAGTCCTAATCAGATTATAAATTTACATATATATATATATATATCAATCAATCAATCAATCAATCAAGAATAATAATAAATAACTATAACAGTAATGACAAATAATAAATTTTATTTTGAAATGACAACTAGATATTTAATTCAAGTTTTTTTAAGAAGTAATCAAACACTTGCGCAGAGATTAAACATAAATAAATAAGCAGTTTTTCTTTTATTGTCAAGTTGTCACCTTATTTCATTTTAATCAAAGGGGAATTACGCTTAGATGGTTAGAACAAGAATAATAATATTTTTTATTCTCAATTTGAAAAAATAAATAAAATATTAAAAAAATAAAATTCAAAGCGCGTGATCGTTGTCTTAAGCGTATTCCCTCTGCTAGAAAATATTGATTCTTGGGGTTAAGAGTTAAGATATAACAGTATTCTACCGTTGCATGTAGCGAGGCAAACAACATTCCGCTACTCGAACATTTCCGAATGTTGATTCTTGGGATAACGTGGCAGCACATCATCATTAGCTGAAAGAGTTTTCGTGTGTGTGACGCTTTTTTATCCGACAACATCTACTTTTTTTTTTTTTTTCTTTTTTTTTTTTTTCACTAAGTTTTGTTTGAATATGTGACCTTTTATAATTGAATAAGAGATATAATAGAATAACTAATTGGGTTCCGTTCAGATATTTTAGCCAATAGACTAAGTCCACTACGGAACGATTCCTCGTAACCTTGATGGGAGGAAATCTCCTGAGATCTCATCGTAGACCCTCTGCTCTCGCCTATAAAAGGATATGACCTCTAGGGGTTGAGAGTGTGTTAGAGCGTTGGCATTACGTACAGACGCATCTCTCCGTCGAGGGATTTCAGTTTCCCCAAAACCTCTTTCTCCCAAAAATTCATCACTCTCAAGTGTGGGTCCTGTGAAAGGATAAGAAGAGAGGAGAAAGGATTTGCGACGGTGCCTGCAACTTTGGATCGGTGGCTGGCTGCAGCAATCTTGAATTAAAGACGGTGCTTAGAAGATCAACCAGATCTCTGAAGAGATGGCATCAAAAGGTACGCATCATAATTAGATCTATACATTTTTTATTTCAATCCTGGCATATAAGTTATTTCCGCATGATAGATATAACATAATTATAGACTTTATGCTTACAATTGGTATCAGAGCCCGGCTTTTGAAATCAAATGTATTAGATCTGTAAATTTATTTACGATGGATAAAATTACCTTCATCTTTCAAGAATTGCTAAGCAGTAATGGTCACCGTCGACCTCGCTGCGAATCTGCGACTACGCCGGGTAGCGTACGCATCACAGAACCCGTCCCATGTGCGAATCTGCGACTACGTCGGGTAGCGTACTGTCACGGACAAACTTCGAAACAGGATGTTTGATGTAATGCTTATGTATGTCCGTGTCTTTTGGCATGTTCATGCCTTGTACAGCATGTAGAGGGGCGACCGAAGGCTTGATAGTCCCATTTTAGTTGGGTTGGTGGCCTCTTTAGGCTTGTAAATAAAAGTTGTGTCATGTGGACACGTGAGAGAGATTTTCAGTCTATAATGGATCATTTTACCCTTTGCTGTGCCACTGTTCAGAACTTATAAAGCCTGTTTGTAATTTGCATTGTCTATGAAGTGTCTTTCAGAGATGTTTGCTTGTGGATCCCGATTGAGGCGTTCTCTCTAGCCCGTTCTCTCTTTTGTTGGTCCTAAGGGACAATGGGAGACTTCGGGGAGGCTGACCTTTGCGGATGAACACGCAAGGGTGCCACACGACTTAGGCAAAACCAGCTAAGTCCGTGACAGATGGTATCAGAGCGGGACAAGCACTCATAGAAACACTTAGCATGCAAACGTGGGGGACCTAGCGGGACTGCGTTGAGGGCAGTCAGCACACGCGCGACCGTTTGGGGGAAAACGGGCATGGAGATGTAGGGAAAAGGAGTCGTTCAGAGGAGCGGGCATCTGACATTGGCATTCAAAGGAATGGCCAACCATTCGCACAAGAGGCACCACGAGAACAGGCAAGCTTGGAAGAATGTGGAGCGCACAAAGGTTGGGATGGCTGAGTTTGAGCTACAGCTCAACGTTGACAACTATACTTGATGGTGCTCAAGACAAGCGAGGCGCTTGGTAAAGGATGAGACCATCCAAGGTGGAATGAGTTGCTCAACGACCAAAAAGAGTTTTGCAAAGCTCACGGAGATGAGGGGAATTGCTAACTCGAAGAATTTGGTACTCATGCATGGGCTTGTATGCGGATGATGGAATGTTCGTGGCCATGCCAAGGTGCCGAAACTCGGCGCCATGGAGCATTGAAACTTTCTCTTCGGCATGTGAAGGATACGTTCGTAGGAGGCGGAAGTGTGCAACGAGTTCAGCATGTTGCTAGGCCTTGAGTAGTGCAGCGGGGGTTGTATTGACGTGGAGTCGCAATCTAGCAAGTGCGTTTGCAGGAGGCAGAACAGTGCATAGTTTGTTCAGCAGATCGGAGTAGTCCAAGGGGATGGTGGTCTCCGAAACGAAGAGAGATGTTGCTCCAATGGGACAGTTATCTAGGAGGGATAAGTCCCGGCTCTCCAGAGGGAGAATCATGTGCGACGGACTGCACATGTTGAGGAGGAGTACCTCAACAAACAACAACTCCACGAAGCTCGATGGACTGAGCAAGCGACGAGGAGTCGTCGCATGATCTCGCTTGAGAGAATGCATTGGTGGATGCATTGCGAGATCAAGTGGGGGAGCGACCCAAAGCAACTTAAATAAAGGCACATTTGGAGTCGATGTGGAGATCGGACTCAAGGGAGGGCTGACCCGTGGAATGGTGGGCGCGAGGGCCACCATCGACTCAATGTGAAAACGAGGAGCGGAGCAACTTGGGTGTAACTTGGCGAAGTACTCAAGCCGCATGAAGGGAACCAGCATAGAAGTTGGAACGTGGAGCAGAGGCATAGTGCTTTCCTTAGACAGAGGTCAAGGACATGAACTCTTGCAGAAGCAAGAGTAGGATCATGTTGTTCCATGGATCCTTCATTTTGACGGAGTGGACTCTTCTTGCATGGTGCCAAAGACGAAGGGAGCTTCGGGGCACATGCACTTTATCTCGGAGAAGCATTTGATGGAGGAACTAAGGCGACTCAATTTGCGGAGGCGAAGTTGGGTTCAGAAGGCCTTAGCACGGGGCAAGAGGACGTAGAGGCGGGTACTCTTGAAGAATATGCCATAGTGTTGCCATTCAAGTTGCCGTGAAGGAAGCGGTGCGCAGCGGAGATTGTGCTGGTAGGGGTAGAGGCCCAGGATCCAGACAATGGTGCACAAATTATAGTGAAGTCGGTGGACTTCGGGAGCTACTAGGCGACGAACTGTCCTAGAGCGATGCTTCATCTAGGTGTGACCCAAGAGTGGGTGGATGAAGGTCGATTGCCAAAGGAGCGAACAAAATTGAAGGTGGAGGAGACCCTGCGATGTATTGGCAGAGGCCACACATGGAGGGTTCAATTTGCTAGTGTTCACCTCCTTCTTTCTTGCTGAAAATCTGTAAGAGAGTGAACCGCTTATAAAAAGTTGTAAGAGGGGTATTTGCCCTTCCCTTTCAAGAGATTTGCTAGTGGAAGGTGGGAGCCTCATCGAAGAGGGCCTCGCAAGTGGATGTAGGTCATTTGACCGAACCACTTTAAAATCGGCGTGATCTCTGGTTTGCATTTCATTATTGCTATTTACATTACTACAAACCTTCTTACGTGTTTTATTTCCTCATTACCTTTGTTGCACAACTTTACGAATACGCTTTCAAGTTATGCACTTCCAAGTTCGATTTTTATCGTACGAAAGATTTGTCAAAACCGACGTTTTAATCCGCTGCACTAATTCACCCCCCCCCCCCTCTTAGTGCCGCTCCGATCCTAACAAATTGATCCTACCCTTTTGGGTATTGGATCTCCATCCAACTACCCAAGCCTCTTAGATTAGTGGATCTCTATCCAATAATATCTCATTGGCTCTTATTTGATCTCATCCATAGGATCCAATAATTTTAAGGGCTTATTAGATATACAATTAAATAGGGGCTCCAGCGGATATCTCATATCCGAACCTCTACTCATCGCAACACCAACCATATGTGTGTGACCCTCTAGGCTTAATATCGAGTTGGCTTGAGTCATACCTATCAGAACTCCTTCTAGCTCAATGAATTATTATCTCTATAATAATTCACTCGACTCATCCATTGCGAACGTACTAGGCCACTACGTTGGAGTCTTCAGTTACTATGTACCTCTAGTCCCTCATCCATCTAATATCCTTATGACCGTATACCGAGCATAGTGTTGTTAGACCCATATGATTTCTACTCGAGTCTTGCTCTAATCAGATTCTCCTATAGAACTCTCTCTCTCAATTTGAATGACTCTAGCCAGGGATTTATCTGAGCAAGAACACATGGAATATTCCTCTCATGACACTAAGAGTGGATGATCTTCTATTGATACTCAATAGTCATTGTAAGGTTGGCTACCACTCATGATGATCGGTTGTGCTAGATCTGAAACCTCCAGACCTATAAGTCTGGTATCAAAGAGTGGAGTACTTATACAGGACATCCTTAGTGTCTCACGTCTAAAGACCAGATACACTACTAGGATTACGGAATCGTTGTATGACAATAAGGCATCATCAACCATCTAGCATTTTGTAAGCGGATCAATCGGTGAACTCATTCTCCAATGAGCACCTATACTATATCCCTAGTATCCCCACACGAGCAGCTATGAGACCAGCTACATCCATCATATGGATATGTACACAACACACCATTCTATCTAGTTATCTCGATGTCCCTCTTAAGTAATATATGACCGGGATTATTTAGGATTTGTGTTTAAAGGTGAATCGGTCTCATTATCGTGATCTCATCACGATCTGATTCCCATTGCATAAATCCATGGACGTCATAATATATTCAAGCAATAAGTAATATAAAGTGATAAAATATCAAAAAATAATAAGAAGTAAAAAGACTGTATGTCAAGCCACACATGCCATCACTCATGTGATTGGCTTGCCGGACACCGATGACTATCATGTGGCGTAGATGATTAATGCATATCTCTAAGGAAAGAATTAAAAGATTAGTGAAAGATAATATTTTGGAACATTTAGACTTCAATGATTTTGATGTTTGTATAGATTATATTAACTAAATGTAAACTAAGCATACATAGAAAAATACCACAAGAAGTAAATAACTTCTTGAGATTATTCATACTGATATATGTGGACCACTCCATATTCCTTGTTTTAGTGGAGAAAGGTATTTCATCATATTTTTAGATGATTTATCCAAATATGGTCATGTTTATCTAATACATGAAAAGTCTCAAGCCATTGACACTCTTGAAATATACATAAATGAGGTTTAGAGACAATTATATAGAAAAGTTAAATTATCATATCTGATAAGGGTGGTGAATTTTATGACAGATATGATAATCCGATCAGAATATTAGTCCTTTTCCTAGATTTCTAGAATAATATGGTATTTATGCTAAATATGCATTACCAAGTGTGCTACAGTAGAATGGTGTTGTTGAAAGACGAAATCGTACTCTTATAGATATGTTAGAAGCATGATGAGTTATTTCTTTGTACCTGAGTCAATATAGGGTGAAACTTTTAAGACACCCGTGCACATCTTAAATAAGGTTCCTAATAAGTCAATTTCTTTAACTCCATTTGAGTTATGGACTATTAAGAAGTCCAGTTTGAGACATTTGCATATTTGAGGGTGTCTTGCAAAGATAAGAGTATTCAATTCACATTAAAATAAATTGGATCCAAGAACTATTTCTAGATATTTAATTTGTTATCCAGAAAAATCCAAGAGATACGGATTTTATTGCCCTAATCATAGTACGAGGATAGTAGAGTCTGATAATGAAAGATTCCTAGAAAATGGTGAAATCAATGGGAGTGAAAAATCTCGAATGATCAATTTTGATATTGAGGAGATTTAGGTTGATTCATTTGTATGATCTCCTATTTAAGAAATTATTGTTCCTCAAATCAATGAGAGAATTAACGAGGGTGAATAACAAAATAACATTGATGAACTCTTATATGATGTTGATATCGCCGCTGATGATCTTGTAAAACAATCACAATTGGCAACTTTGAGAAGATCTTAAAGAAAAAGAAACATGTCATTTCTAATGATTATGTGGTATATCTACAATAATCAGATTATGATCTAGGAAGAAAAAGAGACCCCTTATCGTTTTCACAAACCATAGAAAGTAACGATTCTGAAAGATAGTATGATACAATGAAAGATGAGTTAAAATCAATAGCCTAGAATGGTATCTATCTAGGAACTCATTGAATTGCCTAATAATTGTAAAAGAGTCAGTTTTAAATAGGTCTTTAAGACAAAACGTGATTCAACGGGCAATATCGAACAATATAAAGCCAGACTTGTGGCTAAAGGATTTTCTCAGAAAGAAGGCATCGACTACAATGAGATTTTTTTTTCTAGTTTTTAGAAAAGGCTCATTGAAAATCGTCATGGCATTGGTAGCTAATTATGATCTTGAGTTACATCAGATAGATGTGAAAATTGCTAGTCATAAGTGCCCAGCAAGCCAATCACGTGAGTGATGGCACGTGTGACTTGATACAGAATCTTTTTGCTTATTATATTTTGGCGTATATCACTTTATAACTATTGCATAAATGCATACATATATTGTGATGTCCTTGGATTTATGCAATGGGAATCGGATCGTGATGAGATCACGATAATGAGATCGATTCACCTTTAAACACATATCCTAAATAATCCCGGTCATAGGTTACTCGAGAGGGACATCGTGATAACCGGATAGACTGGTGTGTTGTATACCCATCCATATAATGGATGCAGCTGGTCTCATAGCCTCTCGTGTAGGGACACTAGGGATATAGTATATGTGCTCATTGGAGAATGAGTTCACTAATTGATCCATCCGAGCCTTCTCGGTGAAGCCATAGAGAATTCTCTTAAGACTTTTCTAAGCCGATTGGATGTCAAAAGTGCTTTCTTGAATGGTTTTATTTCCGAAGAAGTGTATGTTAAACAACCTCCCAGATTTGAAAATTCTCTTCTTCCTAATCATGTATTTAAATTGACTAAGGTTCTCTATGGCTTAAAACAAGCTCCTAGAGCTTGGTATGAAAGGCTTAGTTCCTTTCTTATTTTAAATAATTTTACAAAAGATAAGGTTGATACTACATTATTTATCAAATATTTTAAAAATAATTTTCTTATTGTTCAAATTTATGTTGACGATATTATTTTTGGTTCTTTGGATAAATCACTATGTGAATCATTTGCCAAATGTATGAGTCATGAATTTGAAATGAGTCTAATAGGAGAATTAACCTTCTTTTTAGGATTACAAATTAAACAACTTAGTAATGGTACATTTCTTAATCAATCTAAATATACATTAGAATTGTTAAAATAATTTAACATGGATGGTTCAAAAGCTATAAATACTCCTATGAGTACTTCTACTAAGTTAGACATGGATGAAAGTGGTGAAAGCTTTGATCAAAAAATATATAGGGGAATGATTGGTAGTTTACTTTACCTCATCGCAACTAGACCGGATATCATGTTTAGTGTAGGACTTTGCGCTAGGTTTCAAGCTAATCCTAAATTGTCTCATCTTAAAAGTGTTAAAAGAATCTTTAGATATCTTAAAGGAACTCCTAATTTAGGATTATGGTATCCGAAATATGATAAATTTGATTTAATAGCTTATGCATATGCCGATTTTGGTGGATGCAGGATAGATAGAAAAAGTACATCCAGAATATGTCAAATTTTAGGACATGCACTTGTTTCTTGGACTTCCAAGAAACAAAATTCGGTTGTACTATTTATGACGAAAGCCAAATGCATAGCTGCAAGTGCATGCTGTGCACAAGTTGTTTGGATGAAGAATACGTTGGAAGACTATGGAATTTACTTAAAGAACATTCCCATAAAATGTGATAATACAAGTGTTATTTGTCTAATCAAAAATCCAATTCAACACTCTAGAACTAAGCATATTGACATTAGGCATTACTTTATATGAGATCATATCATTAATAATAATGTCATTCTAGAATTTATTAATACAAAGTATCAATGAGCGGATATTTTCACAAAAGCTTTAAATGAAGATCAATTTGACTTTATTAGAAGGGAATTAGGCATGTTGAATTGTTCTTGTGAATGAGCTTGATTGTATATATTTTTTGAAATTTTTTATCCTCTTTTCGGTTTTCGTGGATTTGACTTTTTTCCTTTTTGATTTTGAATGACATCTTAAAGAGCGATCCAAGACACTATCCTATCTTGAATCAAACACTTCTGAAAACAAAAAATGAGGAAAATATCATTTTTAGTAAACCAGCGGTGGCACCGCCAGAACCGACGATAGTACCGCCTGGGCGCTCGGTCCCCAGGCGGTGGCACCGCTTGGTTGGCGGTGGCACTGCCCGAGAACCCCCTTATAAATAGGGGGAGTTACGGTCGGCCGTGGAACCGGCCCCAACCCATGAGAACCCTCCCTAGTACTCCCACTAAACCCTCTAAACCTCTCTCACCCTCATTTTATGCCTCTAGAAGCCTAAGAGAAGGGTTCTTCTTGGATCAAGCTCTCAACCTCCCAAGGAAATTTATATAAAGTAAGATCTGAAAATTTTTTTCTTCCTCTCATTATTTGGCCTATTCTTTACAATCTCTCTTGATCTATCATCATGATTAGATATGGCTCCTAAGAGATCATCAAGAACCAAAGGGAAAAGGGTGGAAGGAGATTCCTATGACCAAATCCTCTTTAGATCTAATGAAGTAACTCTTAGGTTTCCTAATTTCAAAACAAGAACAATACATAAGGGCAAACATGTTGATCTAGATGAACTTGGAAACCTAGAACCCATTAGATGGTTTGCAAATTTAGATGTCTTATCTCTCCTCCAAATCAATGAACCAACTTATCCTAGGTTGGTTAAGTTATTTTACGCAAACTTAAGTATCAAATCTTTGATAGTACTATATGTGAGTTAATTGGAATTACCGAAAAGGATATGAGTTGTTATTTTAGAAGTAAATGGGATATCAATGCAATCGGAGCAACTTACTCCAAAGCCTTAGAAACTGTTTTTACAAATCTGAACCTAGGCATGATTCCCAAAAGTTGCAAGCACTTGTTGCCCTTTAACTCTAAATTTCTTCATCACATCATGATAAGCATCCTATTTCCTAAACAATTTCATCATGATGAGATTAGTCAAATAGAGTTAAGTACTATATATTGGATTATGACTGGCCAAAATAATTATTTTGGATACTTAATCCGGCAACATATGTAGGACATAATAGCTAAAGACTCAAAGCTACTATATGAGGGGTTAGTCACTCAATTAATGCTTTTCTATAATATTTGTGTCTCACCCGATGAAGAAATAATCTAGGTCGATCGATTTAACACTATCAACAGAAACCTACTCAAGAGACTTAGGTGTATTTTTAGCAATGGTATATGGATTAAGCAACCTAGAAGGACTGATCCAGTTCCCCCACTAGTAGAACACCCTGAAACACCCATTTTTAGTGGAAATGAATCTCCTCCTCCTAGTCCCTTTAATGCAGCACCTTTAGAACCAACTCCTACTTCATCTTCTGAAGATCTCATTATGGCAAAATTAAATCAAATCAAAACACAACAAGAGCAACTCAAATCACAGCAAAAGCAAATCCAATTACAACAAGTTAAAATTTTGAGGGAACTGCAACAGATGAACCAAAAGATAGATGTCATATATAGGAATTCTGGAATTCCTCATAAGGAATAATCGATGTTTTTTCTTATTATTGTAAACCTTTATGCTACCTTGACATATGTTTGCATTATCCTAGTATATAATGTTGGATGTTTCTTTCTGAAATTTTATCAACATTTTGATGGCACCTTCATGTTATTTTGGATGATGTGTTATCTTCCTTGAATGAACGATCTTAATGCCAAGTTGAAGCTTTGTCAATTTTGCCATCTTCTTTTCATGATTTTTTTTCTTATGAGATGATTTTATGAATGGCTTCAATGATCATGAGTTTTAAGCTTAAAACCTCATCTCCTTTTTGTTGATGACAAAAGGGGAGAAGAATGTGTAAAAGATTGATGACTTGTGCAAAATATGAAATTACATATTGTATAATGCAATGAAAAATATCTTATATATGTTTTATTCCTTAAAAGCATCGCAAAACTTTTTGAGCACATCACATATGAAAGTTTTTTAGATTGGTTGTCGTATCATGTTTATCAAGTTTTAAAATGATAAGCAATTATCTCATTATCAATATGAAATCATGCCTTTATATCATGAGATCCAAAATAAAATTTTATATTATTATTAATTCTTATCGAAATGATAATTATCTTTTATCATTCGGCTTGAAAATAATTTTCATGCCTTGAATTTATGAGAAATACAAAGTTTCGTATTTGCTCATACTTATTAAGAATAACGATAAGTTCAACGGATAGAACTTATCGGTTTAGACTTGAATTCAAAGAAATTGAATTCAAGTGTTTTTATCTTCTCGTTATATGGCATATAGATAGAGGGAGTTATGTTTAAATCCGTCATCAATTGATTGTCATCATCAAAAAGGGGGAGATTATTGGATCTCAGATTTTGATGATGAAATCAATTGATGGGTTAATTGATCTAATCCATATTATTGAGTTAAGTATGTAGGATTAACTATGATAGCTTGAAGACATAAAGCAAGTCTACCGGAGTCAAGTTCGATGGGTGTTTGAGAGTCCGCCGAGAGTCCAAAGATTCATCGGAAGTGCTACCGGAACCGAGAAGAAATCGGGAAATTACCGAAGTTTTCAGAAGTCCGCCGAAGAGATCGTCGTAGGTTCGCGAAGATCACCGAGAAGGTTCGGCTACTTGTCAAAGACTCGCTAAACTCACCACAAGATCAGGAGCCTGTTGGGAGTCTGTCGGAAGAAATCCGAGGGTGTATCGGAAGTCCGCCGGAAGATCGCCAGAAAGCTTGCCGAAAGGAAACTCGATATTGCCGGTTAAAAACCTGGTTAGGACTATGTCTTAATTTCATAGTTTGAATGTAATAAGGGTTAGGATTAAGAGTTTATCCTATAACCTAGTTAGGGGCCAATTGGGCCCTAATATGAACTGGTTTGGGCCAAATTTAGAGCCCAACCAATGACCCATAAGGACGGGTGGTGGCACCACCAGACTGGGTGGTGGCATCGCCCAGAACTCAAAGGATCAGGTGGTGGTACCGTCGGACTAGGCGATGGCACCGCTCAGCACCCGAAAGGTCGGGCGGTGGCACCGCTAGTAAATGGCCAATATGACATTGACAGGCGTTGGCACCGCCAGCTCCGGGAACCCAAAGGAATTCAAAATTTGGAGCCCAAATTTGAATCCTCTTGGGGTCTATAAATACCCCTCAATTCTCAACAGAGAATACACCTTTTTGAGAAGTTAGAAATTGAGAAAAAGCTTTAGCAAAGTCTTATTTTCAATAACTTAAGTGTTCACCTCCCTCTTTCTCTTTGAAAAATCTGTAAGAGCGTGAACCACTTGTAAAAAGATTGTAAGAGGGGTATTTGATCCTTCCCCTTTAAAGTGATTTGCTAGTGGAAGTTGGGAGCCTCATCGAAGAAGGCTTCGCAAGTGGATGTAGGTCATTTGACCGAACCACTTTACATTGTAGTGTTCCTTGAATGTGTGAGTGTTTAATTTTTTGAACCACTTATCTTCTTAGCAGCAAACTATTCAGTTTTCTTCTCCCTACTCTTGACTTCCTTTACTCGAGCTATTTTAGCTAAGTCATCCTTCATCGAATTGAAATCTCTACACATTTATGAAATCGATTTCAAACTTATGAGTTTTAATCCGCTGCACTAATTCACCCCCCCTCTTAGTGCCGCTCCGATCCTAACATGCCTAACAAGGGCGGTACCACTTTAAAGTGATTTGCTAGTGGAAGTTGGGAGCCTCATCAAAGAAGGCTTCGCAAGTGGATGTAGGTCATTTGACCGAACCACTTTACATTGTAGTGTTCCTTGAATGTGTGAGTGTTTAATTTTTTGAACCACTTATCTTCTTAGCAGCAAACTATTCAGTTTTCTTCTCCCTACTCTTGACTTCCTTTACTCGAGCTATTTTAGCTAAGTCATCTTCATCGAATTGAAATCTCTACACATTTACGATATCGATTTCAAACTTACGAGTTTTAATCCGCTGCACTAATTCACCCCCTCTTAGTGCCGCTCCGATCCTAACATGCCTGACAAGGGCGGTACCACTGCTGGCAGCAATAACTACCAGCGGTATCACCGCCCAGACCACCAGGGAGACTGGGTCTTATGGGCGATGCCACTGTCGGCCCTGACAATGCCACCGTCGGCCATGTTTTCAGGGGCTGATTGGGTTGTTCAATTCAGCCCAAATTGGCCCTGTTAAGTGCCCAATTGGCCCTTAATTATGTTAATGGGATTACCTCCCAATCCTAACTTAATTTATGCTCTAACTACAATAATTAAGACATGATCACGACTCTTCTTGTTCCGGTGCCTCAATTGTTCTTCCAGCGAGCTTCTGGCGTACTTCCGACGAACATCCAACGAACTCTCGGCAATGCTCCGGCGGACTCCCGGCAAGCTCCTAGATTTTATGACGATCTTCTTGGCAAGTTCCGATGAGCTTCTTTGGCAAGCTCCTAGACTTCTTGGTTGGTTCTAACAGAACTTCCGACGAACGTCGTGACTTCCGATGAACTCTCGAACTCCCAACTTGATCTCGATCTTAACTCCAACACAACACCTGCTTTATGTCTTATTGCTATCATAGTTAATCCTGCATACTTTTCTCAACATATAGATTAGATCAAACAAATTACAATTGACTTCATCATCCAAATCCGAGATTCAACACCTAGTTTATTGAATATCCATTAAGCCCATGAATTATTGGATCCTTTGGATGAGATCTAATAACAGCTAATGAGAGATTATTGGATATAGATCTACTAATCTAAGCAGTTTGGATAGTTGGATGTGTTAGGATCAAGTCGATACTAAAATGGAGGGTGAATTAGTGATTACGATAAAAACGTTAGTTTTGAAAAATTATGTTTGATGAAACCCATATCAGAATTGATATCGAAAGTATGTTCACTTGATATAAATTTAATAAGCAATTAAAAATAGAGAATAACAGTAATAAAGAGCAAAAAGAGAGTGCACACCAAATTTATAGTGGTTCGGTCGTCATGACCTATATCCACTCCCGATTCCTCCTCCATTAATGCCACCAGCGTCCACTAATGGTCTTCCTTCAATGAGCGAAGACCAACCACCCTCTTACAATACTTTCTCCTTTTATCCGGTTTAGGAGATAACCCTTACAAGCCTCACACCTCTCTTGAATGATTACAAAACTAGAAAGGGAGGAGGAGGACACTAAGCAATTTTACAACATAAAATCTCAAGAATTTTATTCACACTTTCATTGCTCTTTCATGTAGGAAAGATTGGAGTATGTATAGGAGCCAATAACTTCAAAAATAGAGTCAAAAAGTGTCTCATCTTGGATTTTTGGGGTATTAGCGATACCACTGCCATTATTGGGCGGTACCATTGCTTGTAGAGTAACACTGGGCAGTACCACCGCCTGACAGAGTTTCAACGATCGGGCTTTGACGGTACCACTGCCTAGTCTGGGCGGTGGCCTCTTGGGAGGTTGAGCCTCAAGTGGTTCCACCGTTCACCCTAGGGTGTGCCACCGCTTGACATGGCTCCAAGTGCCACTGAATTGAGTTGGCCTAATTTCAACCCAATTATAGCTCAAAACTACTTTGATTGAGACAATTATTACAAAGTATTAATTATATGTTGTCTGGCATGTCATTGGTTCATTAGCGCTTCGTCCAATCTTTTAGCGCATCATTCTCTTTTGCGGCCTTTTGCTCAATCGGCATGTTGACCTTCGCAACTTCGATCTCCTTGGCGCAATGTCCGCTCTTCTAAGCTCGATGCCCGAATTTTTGGCACGAAGTCTTCTGTTGACACGTCGACCGATCCTTCGGCTCGACATCCAATCTTCTGACATATTCCACTCCAGCCCAACATTAATTCTTTTCGCTTTAATTGTCTTTTCATAATCGAAACTAGTCTTGCATTACTCAAAATGCAGATTAGATCATAAACTCTATCAATTAGTATTATCATCAAAATTTGAGATTCAATAATCTCCACTTTTTTATGATGACAACCAATTAATAATGGAGTTTAAACCAAACTCCCCCTATCAATATGCCATATCGATAGAAACATAAATTCAGAAATAAAGTATTAATCCAAGCAATATGTCATCTTAAAATTATGCATAATCAAAATTTCAATACATCATTCCATGCATAATCATCATTATAATTTCTCCCTCTTTGTCATTAACAAAAGGGAGAATTGCAACTTTCAAGATTTAGAGATATACAAGCTTAGGGATTTAGCAAATTTTTTTCATCACTTTAGAGCATGTAGGCTAGTGAGTTCTTTCTTTTCTTTTGAGAAGTGCAAGCTAGCAATTTTTGCTTCCTTTGCAATGTTCAAGCTAGCAAATTTTGAGAATATGAAGTTTAGCAAAGTTTTTGCTTCTCTTGAGATAGCAACATTTTGCTTCTATTTACGGTGTGCAAGCTAGCACCTTTTTTGCTAATTTTTGTGATGCTCAAGCTAGCAAGACTTTCTCCTTTGAGATGTGCATGCTTGTAAGTTTTGCCTTTCTTTGCAAGCTAGTAATTTGCTTTTCTTGAGATGTGCAACATTCTTTCTTCCTTTTATCATAAATAGGAAGGAGAGGAAGAAGAAGAGAGGAGGAATTCATTCATCACAAGAAAAATCAAGTTATAAGAACCAAATCCATAAAAGGATTTGAACCAAATCAAATCCATGAAAAAGAAGTTTCATTGAATCAAGCTTTTACTATCGCAAAGAAAAATGATTCATCATAAAAGATCAAAATGTGCATACTAGAAATTTATGAATCAAATCTCTATTCTTACAAATAGAAGGAAGGAGGATTCATAGGAAGTGATTATTACGTAAAAGATCATCACATAGGAAATGATCATCACATACCAAAAGTCCATGAATAAAAACTCTTCTTTCATGAGTATAGTGAGGAAGAATTCATTGGAAAAGATCATCAAATGAAGGATAAAAAATCTATAAATAAAACTTCAAGAAGGTGATAGGAAACAATCTCGATAAAAAGAAAAATCAAGTTATGAAAAATCAAGAAATCTGAAAAATGTATAAAAGGAACTCATGCATTCAGAAGATTTAACATGCCTAATTCTTAGAGTATTGCATGCATCATAATATTATCACGATGTGTATCATAATATTGAAAGGCACATAACATCAAAAAGTACATCATAGAGTATAAGGATAAGGAGTATAGCATATCGAGGAGTACAATACATCAGGGTACTTTTAAGTTTTCTCCTTCAACAACAAAATGAATGGAGAAATATACAGGTTATTCAAGTGGTGGTAAACCAAAATACCTAAATATAGTATTAAACTACATATTAAAAGTGTCAAGTTATCAATGAATTTGCTGCATCTTAGTTAAGATTTGATCTTGACGTAGTTCAATTTGATCCAATTGAGTTACGATGGAATCGACAGATGAGGTGGGTGTTGTCTCCGTTGGAGGTGCTACCTCAAAAGGACTAGTAGGAGGAGATTGACTTCCCCTATATATAGGTGTTTCTAGTTCTTGATCAGGTGAGGAAGGATTAGTTCTCCTAGGTAATCTAGTCCAAATACAATTTATTATTATACATTTTAATTTTCCTAGTAGGTTTTTATTGATGACATTAAATCTATTTAGTTTCATAGTTTCTTCGTATAGTGGAATTGTTAGGATCAAGAGCACTAAGAGGGGGGGGGGTGAATTAGTGCAGTAGAAAACTTTTGATGATTGAAATCGCGTTCGTACGATAAGAGTGATTTCGGTAGAAAATCCGATTCGTAAATCACTTTAACTTGTAACCAAGCAAGATGCAGTTAATGTTGAATCTCGGATTTTGATGATATAATCAATTGGTGGGTTAATTGATCTAATCCATATTATTGAGTTAAGTGTGTAGGATTAACTACAATAACCAGAAAACATAAAGCAAGGATACCGGAGTCAAGTTCGATGGACGTTTAAGAGTCCGAAGAATCATCGGAGATGCTGCCGGAACCAACCAAGAAGAAATCGGGAACCTATCGGAATTTTCGGAAGTTCGCCGAAGAGATTGTCGGAGGTTCACGGAGATCACCGAGAAGGCTCGGCTACTCATTAAAGTCATCACAAGTTCGGGAGCTTGATGGGAGTCCGTCGGAAGAAGTTCGTCGGAAAGCTCGCCGGAACAAGACTCGACGTTCGTGGTTGAAAACTTGCTTAGGATGTATTTTGTTATGTAGTTCACTTGTAATTAGGATTAGGATTAAGAGATAATCCTATATCCTGGTTAGGGGCCAACTGGGCCCAAAGTCAGATTTGGTTTGGGCTAAAATTAAGCCAAACCAGTGAACCGGAGAGCCAGGCGGTGGCACCGCCCAGCACCCGAGAGCTGGGCGGTGACACCTCCTGGGCTAGGCGGTTGCACCGTCCATCACCCGAGCGCTGGGCGGTGGCACCGCCAGAATCGGGAACAAAAGAGAATTCAAATTTTTTGGAGCCCAAATTTGAATCCTCTTGAGGCCTATAAATACCCCTCAAGTCTCAGCTGAGAACACAACTCTTTGAGCAGCAAGTGATTGAGAGAAAAGTCTTAGAAGAGTCTTTGCCTTTCTTGTTTTCAATTTGCTAGAGAGTTCTCCTCCTTCTTTCTTACTGAAAATTTGTAAGAGGTTGAACTGCTTGTAAAAGGTTGTAAGAGGGGTATTTGCCCTTCCATTTCAAGAGATTTGCTAGTGGAAGGTGGGAGCCTCATCGAAGAGGGGCCTCGCAAGTGGATGTAAGTCATTTGACCGAACCACTCTAAAATCGGCGTGATCTCTGGTTTGCATTTCGTTATTGCTATTTACATTACTGTAAACCTTCTTACATGCTTTAGTTCCTTATTACCTTTGCTACGCAACTTTAAGAATACGTTTTCAAGTTAAGCTTTTCAAGTTCCGTTCTTATCGTAAGAAAAGATTTGTCGAAACCAACGTTTTGATCCGCTGCACTAATTCACCCCCCCTCTTAGTGCCGCTCCGATCCTAACAATTGGTATTAGAGCAAGGTTATCTCTCGTATTTGGTTTAATACCCAAAAGAGATGGCTTACTCCGGCATGCAAGAGGGCCATTCTATTGCACGACCACCTTTGTTTAATGGGTTGGATTACACATATTGGAAGACTCGCATGAGGATCTTCCTCATTTCTATGGACTTTGAGCTTTGGTCTATTATCGAGAATGGATTTCAAAAATCTTCTCTTCCGATGAGCGAATGGAATGAATCGGAAAAAAAGGTTTTTACTTTAAATGCAAAGGTTATGAATGCTTTGTTTTCTGCACTAGATAAAAATGAATTTAATCGCGTTTCAATTTGTGATTCGGCTTTTGATATTTGGAGAACTCTTGAAGTCACTCATGAAAGCACTAGCCGAGTGAAAGAGTCCAAAATCAACATCCTTGTGCACTCTTACGAACTTTTTCGAATGAAACCAAGTGAGTCCATCGGAGACATGTACACCCGGTTCACGAATGTCATCAATGGACTCAAAGCTCTTGGTAAAGGTTTTACTAACTTTGAACTAGTAACTAAAATCTTAAGATCTCTCCCAAAAAGTTGGGATCCAAAAGTTACGGCCATTCAAGAGGCCAAAGACCTTAAAACATTCCCTCTTGAAGAACTCATTGGGTCTTTAATGACCTACGAAATGACATGTCAAGCTCATGACGAGCCCGAGAACCCTCTTCCAAAGAACAGGAAGGATATGACACTCACATCACAAGAAGACCACTTGAAAGGAACATCAAGTGATGAGGACAGTGACAATAACATTACACTTTTGACTCAAAAATTTAAAAAATATTTAAGAAAGAACAAATTTAAAAATAATACAAAAAATAAATTCGAACACAAGAAGGACCAAGTAATTTGCTATGAGTGCAAGAAACCGGGACACTACAAGAACGATTGTCCACAAGCCAAAAAGAAAGCATCAAAGAAGAAGGCGCTCAAGGCAACATGGGATGATTCAAGCACGTCCGAAGAAGAGGAGTCCAACACCGAGCAAGTTGCTCATTACGCCCTAATGGCCTTCGAAGAAGAGGTAACGAATTTAATTAATGCAGATTTATCTTATCATGAATTATTAAATGTCTTCCATGAGTTATTTGATGAATGTAAGATAATTAGTAGAAAATACAAATTGCTAAAAAAGGAGCATGATAGTCTTACTTGTGATTTTGATAAATTAAAAACTGAATATCATGATAGTCTAGCTCCATGTGCTAAATGCCATAATCTAGAAACTCTCCAAAATGAGAACTTGGAACTTAAGGACACCTTGAAGAAATTCGAGGTCGGTAGCAAGTCCTTAAATATGATCCTTACAAATAAGGGTCACGTTCCTAAAAGGAGTGGAATCGGATTTGTGAGAAGTACTCACCAAAATCCAACCACTTTCATTAAAGGTCCTATCTTACATGTTCAACACCAAAGCAATTGCAACTTTTGTTGCAAATATGGACATATAACTTACCAATGTCCATTCAAGAAAATTAATCCGAACAAATTGATTTGGGTTCCTAAAGGAACCATGATCAAGTCTATGCAACATGATAAACAAGTTAGGTTAGTTTTTGAGGCACCCAAAAGTAAATGGGTGCCTAAAAATAATTCCTTCTTGTAGAAACATACACCATCACATGCTAGGAGCAAGAGATGGTATCTTGATAGTGGATGCTCAAGGCATATGACCGGAGATCCATCCTAATTCTCCAAGCTCACTAGCATGGACGAAGGCTATGTCACCTTTGGAGACAATAACAAAGGCAAAATCATTGGCAAGGGAACCATAGGTAACAAATCAAGTTTTTCTATTGATGATGTGTTACTAGTTGATGGATTGAAACATAATTTGTTGAGCATTAGTCAATTATGCGATAAAGGTTATATCGTTAGATTTAAATCAAATATGTGCATTATTGAAAAACCAAATCATAACATGACTATGATTGCTTTAAAACAAAATAATGTCTATACCATCAATCATAATGAACTAAGTAATGAAATGTGTTTCTCCGCCGTAAATGATGATGCTTGGCTTTGGCATAGGAGATTAGGCCATGCAAGCATGAAAACAATATCTAAAATCTCATCTCAAGAATTAGTACGAGGAATTCCGAATATGAAGTTTATTAAGGATAAGGTATGCGATGCATGTCAACTAGGCAAACAAATAAAAACAAGCTTCAAACCAAAAAATCAAATTAGCACCACTAGACCATTACAATTGATCCATTTGGACTTATTTGGACCAATTGATACAGCAAGTCTAGGTGGAAGCAAATATGCTTTTGTGATTGTGGATGACTACTCTAGATACACTTGGACCTATTTCTTAGTCCACAAAAGTGATTGCTTCAAGTGCTTCTCTAAATTTTGTAAACTCACTCAAAACGAAAAAGGTTTCATGATTTCATCAATTCGGAGTGATCACGGTGGCGAATTTCAAAACCGTGACTTTCAAAATTTTTGTAAAGTTAATGGATACAATCATAACTTCTCCACTCCGAGGAATCCCCAACAAAATGGAGTAGTTGAAAGAAAAAATAGAAACCTACAAGAAATGGCAAGAACTATGTTAAATGAACATAGTTTACCTAAGTATTTTTGGGTCGAAGCCGTAAATACGGCTTGCTACATCATGAATAGAGTCCTAATAAGACCATCTTTATCAAAAACTCCCTATGAATTGTGGAATAACAAAAAACCAAATATTTCCTATTTTAAAGTTTTCAGTTGTAAATGCTTTATTTTGAATGAAAGGGATGTCTTAGGAAAATTTGATGCTAAATCTGATGAAGGCATCTTTCTTGGTTACTCTTCCGTTTCTAAGGCTTTTCGGGTTTTTAACAAAAGAACCTTAGTAATAGAAGAGTCTGTCTATTTATGTAGTTTTTAATGAAATTTTTGATTTAAAGAAAAATAATTTTGATGATGATCTTGGTTTTGATAATTTGAATTTAAATGAACCCTCTCCTCAAAATAGCCATTTGAATGCATCTTCTTCCGAAATTTCTTTACCCAAAGAATGGAAGTATGTAGATGCTCATCCAAAGGAGCTAATTATAGGAGATACAACAAAAGGGGTTCAAACTCGTTCTTCTTTCAAGAATTTTTGTGCTAACGCCGCTTTCTTTTCTCAAATTGAACCTAAATGCATTGACGAAGCCTTAAAAGATGATTTTTGGGTCATTGCAATGCAAGAAGAATTGAACCAATTTGAGAGGAATGAGGTATGGAAGCTTGTTCCTAGACCAAGTGACCACTTAGTCATAGGTACTAAGTGGGTCTTTAGAAACAAGCAAGACGAAAATGGTATCGTGGTTAGAAACAAGGCTAGATTAGTGGCCAAAGGTTTCAACCAAGAAGAAGGTATCGATTACGAAGAAACCTTCGCTCCCGTGGCTCGATTAGAAGCCATAAGGATGCTCCTTGCCTATGCTAGTAGTAATAATTTTAAACTATTTCAAATGGATGTCAAAAGTGCTTTCTTGAATGGTTTTATTTCCGAAGAAGTATATGTCGAACAACCTCCCGGATTTGAAAATTCTCTTCTTCCTAATCATGTATTCAAATTGACTAAAGCTCTCTATGGCTTGAAACAAGCTCCTAGAGCTTGGTATGAAAGGCTTAGTTCCTTTCTTATTTTAAATAATTTTACCAAATGCAAGGTTGATACTACATTGTTTATTAAACATTTTGAAAATAATTTTCTTATTATGCAAATTTATGTTGACGATATTATTTTTGGCTCTTCGGATGAATCACTATGTGAATCATTTGCCAAATGTATGAGTCATGAATTTGAAATGAGTTTAATGGGTGAATTAACTTTCTTTTTAGGATTACAAATCAAACAACTTAGTGATGATATATTTCTTAACCAATCCAAATATACATTAGAATTGTTAAAACGATTTAACATGGATAATTCAAAAGCAATAAACACCCCTATGAGTACTGCGACTAAGTTAGATATGGATGAAAATAGTGAAAATTTCGATCAAAAAACATATAGGGGAATGATAGGTAGTCTACTCTACCTCACCGCGACTAGACCAGATATTATGTTTAGTGTAGGACTTTGCGCTAGGTTTCAATCTAATCCTAAATTATCTCATCTTAAGAGTGTTAAAAGAATATTTAGGTATCTTAAAGGAACTCCAAATTTAGGATTGTGGTATCCAAAATCTGAAAAATTCGATCTAATAGCTTATGCAGATGCCGATTTTGGCAGATGCAGGATAGATAGAAAAAGTACATCCGGAACATGCCAATTTTTAGGACATGCACTTGTTTCTTGGACTTCCAAGAAACAAAATTCAATTGCACTATCTACGGTGGACGTCGAATACATTGTTGCAAGTGTATGTTGTGCACAAGTTATTTGGATGAAAAATACATTAGAAGACTATGGAATTCACTTTAAAAACATTCCCATAAAATGTGATAATACTAGTGCCATATGTCTTACTAAAAATCCAATTCAGCACTCTAGAACTAAGCACATCGACGTTAGGCATCATTTCATACGCAATCATGTCCTTAACAATGATGTTGTTCTAGAATTCATTGACACAAAGCATCAATTAGCAGATATATTTACAAATGCTTTGAACGAAGACCAATTTAAATTCATTAGAAGGGAATTAGGCATGTTAAATTGTCCCTAAAATGAGCTTCACGAAAAATGACTCGTCCTTTTCCTTTCTTTTGTGAATTTGATTTCTTCCTTCTTCTTCAATTCAAAATGATCCATTAAAATATAACTTATTATCTTAAGGGAAGAAGCTAAACAAAAGGGAGGAAGAAAAAAAAATTTTCTTTCCTCCACGGGATGTTAGCGATGGCACCGCCAGATCCGGCGGTAGCACCGCCAGATCCGGCGATAGCACCGCCTGAGCGCTCGGGCGCCAGGCGGTGACACCGCTCGGTATGGCGGTGGCACCGACCGAGCGACCCTTATTAACCCGAAGGGTTAGGGCCGGCGGTGACACCGCCCCCAACCCGAAGAAAAAGCTCTCAAAACCCTCTCCCATTCCCTCTAATCCTCATTCTAACTCTTAGAAGC
Organism: Musa acuminata AAA Group; assembly: GCF_036884655.1. Taxonomy (NCBI): domain Eukaryota; kingdom Viridiplantae; phylum Streptophyta; class Magnoliopsida; order Zingiberales; family Musaceae; genus Musa; species Musa acuminata. Next base: position 23,243,380 of record NC_088331.1, on the reverse strand, counting down.
ATTGGAGAAGGATTCTTGGTGGTCCAAGCTTTCCATCTCTCAACATAATCTCCATAAGGTAACACTTGAAATCCCTCTTTTCTTTTCTCTTTCCCTTGCTTATTTTTCACAATTTCATCATCATCTTGTCTAGATAATGGCTCCTAAGAGATCAAAAGGAAAAAGGATTGAAGGAGATTCATATGACCATGATATTTTTAGATCAAAAGAGGTAGCCCTTAGCTTTCCAAAATTTGAAACACGATATATCCATAAGGGAAAATACGTTGATCTGGATGAACTAGAGGACTTAGAACCCATTAGGTGGTTTGCACACCTAGAAGCTCTACCTCTACTACAATTAGATGCACCAATCTATCCGCGATTAGTTAGATTGTTCTATGCCAACTTATATGAGGACAACGATAGCCTAAGCACTTACCTTCTAGGAACACCCATTAGAATATTTGACAGCACTATTTGTGAGCTAATTGGCATAACTGAAAAAGATAGGGGATGCTATTTTAAAGGTAAATGGGACGTCAACACAATAGGAGCAACCTATACCGAAGCCGCAGAAACAATTTTTGCAAATCCAAACCTTGGCTTCCTACCCAAGAGCTGTGAACACTTACTGCCTTTCAACTCTAAAATTCTTCATCACATTATCACAAGCATCATATTCCCCAAACAATTTCATCTTGACGAAATAAGTCAAATAGAGATAAGTACCATGTATTGGATTATGACCGATCAGCATAATTGTTTTGGGTACTCAATTCGGCAACACATGCAGGATATTATGGCTAAAGATACTATGTTGCCATATGGGAGGTTAATCACTAGAATTCTTCATGCCTATGACATTTGCATCCCACCCAATGAAGAATCTATTCAAAATGATCGATATAACATAATAAATAAAAACCTACTGAAAAGACTTAGGTGCACATTTAGCAATGACATATGGGTTAGGCAGCCTAGAAGGACTGATCCAATTCCTCCACCAATAGAACACCCCGAAACACCAATTCTTATGGGAAATGAATCTCCTCCTCTTAGTCCCTTTGGCGTAGCACCTTCAGCTCATGTTTCCTCCTCTGAAGATCTCATTATGGCGGAACTGTCTCAGATCAAATTCCAGCAAGATCAACTCAAATCACAGCAAGAACAAATTCAAAATCAACAAGTTGAAATTTTGAAGACACTACGACAAATGAATGAAAAAATAGATATCATGTATCGGCACTATGGATTACCTCCTAAGGATTAAATTGATGTATCTTTTTATTCTGTTATGTTTACTTTTAACAAGTTCAAAGTTTGTCATCGCTTGAACGATAACTGATACTTCCTTTTAGATAACTACTATTTTGATCTGCATAAATGATGATTTCTTTTGGATAAACTATTTCTGGCAAATTTGAATGATGAATTTTGTTTACTATTAAATGCTAAACCTTTTTAATGAATCAATGATCATTTTTAGCGAATTCTATGATCATCAATTAGCTGGCTTGTCTCTTTTTGTTGATGACAAAGGGGGAGAAATGATGACTAAGTGATGACTTACACCATATCGATAGCATGACTTATATGAATTACAAAAACTTGTGTGACTTATATGCCTTGCAAAATCCTTGAAAATATCACAAGATTGATTGATCATATTCAAAGGATGCCTTACATCTATATCATGAAATTTATATTGAAAATCTTTATCTTATGTCGTAGTAAAATTCGTCCCTTATCATTTAACTTATGATTTTCATCGAAGTTTCGTACTTACTATTGTTTAATGAGGATTACGATAAGCTCTACGTTAGAACTTATCGGGTTATGCTTGAATCTAATGGGATGGAATTCAAGTGTTTTTATCTTCTCATAATATGGCATATAGATAGGGGGAGTTATGTTTAACTCCGTCATCAATTGATTGTCATCATCAAAAAGGGGGAGATTGTTGAATCTCGGATTTTGATGATATAATCAATTGGTGGGTTAATTGATCTAATTCATATTATTGAGTTAAGTGTGCAGGATTAACTATGATAACCAGAAAACATAAAGCAAGGATACCGGAGTCAAGTTCGATGGATGTTTAAGAGTCCGAAGAATCATCGGAGATGCTGCTGGAACCAACCGAGAAGAAATCGGGAACCTGTCGGAATTTTCGGAAGTTCGCCGAAGAGATTGTCGGAGGTTCAGGGAGATCACCGAGAAGGCTCGGCTACTCGTTAAAGTCATCACAAGTTCGGGAGCTTGATGGGACTCCGTCGGAAGAAGTTCGTCGGAAAGCTCGCCGGAACAAGACTCGACGTTCGCGATTGAAAACTTGCTTAGGATGTGTTTTGTTATGTAGTTCACTTGTAATTAGGATTAGGATTAAGAGATAATCCTATATCCTGGTTAGGGGCCAACTGGGCCTAAAGCCAGATTTGGTTTGGGCTAAAATTAAGCCAAACTAGTGAATTGGAGAGCCAGGCAGGCGGTGGCACCGCCTGGCTGGGCGGTGGCACCGCCCAGCACCCGAGAGCTGGGCGGTGACACCTCCTGGGCTGGGCGGTTGCACCGTCCAACACCCGAGCGCTGGGCGGTGGCACCGCCAGCATCGGGAACATAAGAGAATTCAAATTTTTTGGAGCCCAAATTTGAATCCTCTTAAGGCCTATAAATACCCCTCAAGTCTCAGCTGAGAACACAACTCTTTGAGCAGCAAGTGACTGAGAGAAAAGTCTTAGAAGAGTCTTTGCCTTTCTTGTTTTCAATTTGCTAGAGAGTTCTCCTCCTTCTTTCTTGTTGAAAATTTGTAAGAGGTTGAACTGCTTGTAAAAGGTTGTAAGAGGGGTATTTGCCCTTCCATTTCAAGAGATTTGCTAGTGGAAGGTGGGAGCCTCATCGAAGAGGGGCCTCGCAAGTGGATGTAGGTCATTTGATCGAACCACTCTAAAATCGGCGTGATCTCTGGTTTGCATTTCGTTATTGCTATTTACATTACTACAAACCTTCTTACATGCTTTAGTTCCTTATTACCTTTGCTGCGCAACTTTAAGAATACGCTTTCAAGTTAAGCTTTTCAAGTTCCGTTCTTATCGTACGAAAAGATTTGTCGAAACCAACGTTTTGATCCGCTGCACTAATTCACCCCCCCCTCTTAGTGCCGCTTCGATCCTAACAGTTAAAGCAAAGATATAATGGCAGTTTGCAGTTATGATAGAAATCAGAATGTAAACGCAAACTGAAATATGATGTTCGTACGATAAAAATGATTTACGTCTAAACGTCGATTTAGAAAATGCATAGCTTGAAACACGATCGTATATGCGCAGAAGGCAGTAAGCTTTTGAGGAGGTTTGCAATAAAGATAAGATGCTCAAAGTAAATGCAAACTGAGATTTAGAGTGGTTCGGTCAATCTTGACCTACATCCACTTTTGGCTTCCTCCTCCGACGAGGTCACCGATGTCCACTAGAGGCCTTCCTTCAATAGGCGAAGGCCAACCACCCTTTTACAGTTTCACTCCTTTTGACGGGCTTAGGAGACAACCCTTACAAAATTTTCTTTCCTCTCTTATCAGATTAGAACTTGGAAGAAAAGAGGAAGAAGAACTTTCAACTCATACAACACTTTTGAACTCTAAAAATCACAAATAAAATCAGAATTTCGGTGGTTTCTGAGTGCCCTTTCAGTACTGAAAGGGTGGGGTATTTATAGGCCCAAACCCAGTTTGAATTTGGAACTCAAAACTGTCAATTCCCGGAATTCTAGGATCTGGCGGTTGCACCGCCTGGCAGAGCTCGAAGACTGAGCCTCTAGGCGGTGCCACCTCTTATCAGGGGCGGTTGCACCTCCTGCCAGAGCTTGAAGACCGAGCTCAAGCGGTGCCACCGCCTGACTGAGGCGGTTGCACCGCTCAGCTAGAGCTCGGAGACTGAGCCCAAGTGGTGCCACCTCCTGTCAGGGGTAGTTGCACCGCCCAGTCTCGCTCGGAGACTGAGCCCAAGCGGTGCCACCGCCTGGCTTGGGCGGTTCAACCGTTGGCAGAAATCAGGGTCCGAATGGGTTGATCCATTCGGCCCAATTTGGGTTTTTCAGGGCCCAATTGCCCCAAGATTAAGTTAATAGGATCACCTCTCATGTCCAACTTAATCATTGTGCTAACTACGATATTTCCTAAAACATTTACTGTAATTTGCTCCGGTGCGTCAATTGCTTCTTCCGGCGAGCTTCCGACGAACTTCCGTCGATCATCCGATGAACCCTCGGTGATGCTCATGCGGACTTCCAGCAAACTCCTGGACTTGCGACGATCCACTTGGCAAGTTACGACGAGCTTCTTTGGCAAGCTCATGGACTTCTCGGATTTGTTCCCGCAGAACCTCCAACGACTGTCCGAACTTCCGTCGAACTCTCGAACTCCCAACGTGATCATTGTCTTGATTCCGGCGTAACTCCTGCTGCATATCTTACTTTCATTGTAGTTAATCCTATACATTTAAAACAAAACTTCGATTGAGACAATTAATCCTAAGCAATGAACCAAGTTGTCCGGCATGTCATTGGTCCCTCGACGCTTCGTCCGATTCTTCGGCGCATCGTCCTCTCCTGTAGCCTATTGCCCAATCGGCCAGTTGACTCCGTAACTCTGATATCCTTGGCACAATACCCGCTCTTCTTAGCCCGATGCCCGAGTCCACGACCCGAAGCCTTCTGTCGATACGTCGACCGATCCACCGGCCCGACGCCCAATCTTCTGACATGTTCCTCCGGCACAACATGATTTTCCTGCTTTAATTGTCTCATCCTGATCGAAGCATCCTGCGTCACTCAAAACACAGATTAAATCATAAACATATATCAAGTAGTTTCATCATCAAAATACGAGATTCAACAATCTCCCCCTTTTTGATGATGACAACCACTTGATGACGGAGTTAAACTTAACTCCCGGAGTTTAAACAAACTCCCTCTATCAATATGACATATTGATAGAACCTTGAATTCAAACTGAATTCAAGTCATTGCAATATTCATCATGAATACTTGCAACACGTCATCATGAACTTATGCATAAACTTGTGCATAATGCATAACATCATACTTCTCCCCCCTTTGTCATCAACAAAAAGGAGAAGTCCAACTATTCTTGTGTTTAGAATATTAGTTTAACTTATTGCATGAAAAACATAATAGCAAGTTTTATCATCATGCAGTTTTGAAGTCAGAAAATTTAGCAAATGTTACATCATGCTTAGAACATTCAAGCTATCAAGTTTTAGATATGCAAGTTTTACAACATATAAGATAGCACTTTTAGAACATGCAAGCTAGCAATGTTACAACATTTTAGAACTTGCAAGCTAGCAATTTACATATGTTCAAGAAGGCAACTCTTGCTTCTTGAAATATACAAGTTGCAAGCTAGCAAATTTTTGCTTCCTTTGCAATGTTTGAGCTCGCAATTTTGCTTCCATTGCAAGGTGTAAGTTTAGCATGTTTAATTTTCTTGAGATAGCAACTATTTGCTTCTCTTTATACTACAAGCTAGCAATTTTTACGATATGCAAGTTTTATTACATACAAACTAGCAAAAATTTCGAAAGCAAATGCAAGATAGCTTTCTTGTGTAAGCTTATGATTCTTGCTTCCTATTGCAATGTGCAAGTTGCAAGTTTTGCTTCTTGAGATAGGCAAGATAGCACTTTTGCAATTTTTTGTTTGGCAAGCTTGTGATGTTCAAGATACTAAGCTCTTTCTTCTCTTTTGAGAAGTGTCATTTTTGCTTTCTTTGCAAAGTGCAAGCTAGCAAAATGCCAAACTAGCAAGAGATAATGTTTTACATGAGGCAAACAATTTGGCAAGTGTTACATTTGGATCTTCTCTTTAGAGGAGTGTAATTTTTGCTTTCATCTTGAATTGTGTAAGCTAGCTAGTCTGCCTCTTTTCATGAGGTCCACGCTAGAAATTTTTGCTCCCCCTTTGTCATTGTCAAAAAGAAGGGAAGACACTTTTTTCAATTTTCAGATTATGACAAAGGTAAGTATCAATTTTATTTGTGCATCATTATACATTCAAATTAAAACATACACAATTTCAAAAACCTTATTTCTCATGCACGATACCGAAAATAAATCAATCATCAATAATGGGTATATCATACATGATACTCAAACATTAAAATTTTTAAGCATTTATCAACATGTTGATCATGATACCAAACATTCATCATTTAAAGCATTCATGATACATATCATATGCAATACATTATGTACATCGTTGTCATAAGTATTACATGCATCATTTCAAATTCATGAATATTTCATCATTGCATGCATCATGCCAAATCATAAAATATACAATCATCATTAATGCATGATTACTAATCATCATTTATTTTGCAACATGATGGTACCAAATTTGTCAAATTACATTCTACCATACATGATCGAAACTTCTTATTTCTATACATCAAAACAAATTAATGAATATTTCATGTATTCTTATCATCACATAAGGAATATCAAGAAGAATTATTAGATGATGAGATAAACATTTCATGAATACAAGGAATTGCATAAAAATCATATCATGAAACATTAGAACATGTGAATACCAAAAGACATGATTTCTTTTTTAAAAACCTACTCCATAATTAATCAAAAAAAAATCTTAAGAGAACGATTAATGAAAAAATCTTGATTCATAATAAATCTTAATTTGTAAATATCATGGAACCAAAATGCTAGTCATAGGTGCCAGCAAGCCAATCACGTGAGTGATGACACGTGTGACTTGATACAGAATATTTTTGCTTATTATATTTTGGCGTATATCACTTTATAACTATTGCATATGTGCATATATATATTATGATGTCCTTGGATTTGTGCCATGGGAATCGAATTGTGATGAGATCACGATAATGAGATCGATTCACCTTTAAACACATATCCTAAATAATCCCGGTCATAGGTTACTCGAGAGGGACATCGTGATAACCGGATAGACTGGTGTGCTGTATACCCGTCCATATGATGGATGCAGTTGGTCTCATAGCTGCTCGTGTAGGGACACTAGGGATACAGTACAGGTGCTCATTGGAGAATGAGTTCACTGATTGATCCGCTTACGGAATGCTGGATGGTTGATGATGCCTTATTGTCAGACAGCGATTCCGTAGTCCTAGTGGTGTATCTAGTCCTTAGACTTGAGACACCAAGGATGTCCTGTATGAGTGCTCCACTCTTTGATACCAGACTTATAGGTTTGGATGTCCCAGATCTAGAACAGCTGGTCATTGGGAGTAGTAGTCGACCTTACGAGGGCTATTGAGTATCGATAGAGGATCATCCACTCTCGGCGTAATTAGAGGAATATCCCATGTGTCCTTGCTCAGACAAATCCCTGGCCATGGGTCATTCGGGTTGAGAGAGAAAGAGTTCTCCGGGAGAATCCGATTAGAGCGAGACTCGAGTAGAAACCGTATGGGTCTAACAACACCATGCTCGATATACGGTCTCTGGGATATTAGATGGATGAGGGATTATAGGTACACGGTAACTGAGGACAGACATGTCCAATGGATTGGATTCCCCTATATCGTTTGGGGACTACGGCGTAGTGGCCTAGTACGTCCGTAGTTGATGAGTCAAGTGAATTATTACAGAGATAATAATTCACTGAGTTAGAAGGAGTTCTGATGGGTATGACTCACGGCCAGCTCGATATTGGGCCTAGAGGGTCACACACATATGGTAGGCATTGCGATGAGTAGATGTTCGGATATAAGATATCCGACGGAGCCCTTGTCGTATTGGATGTAGATCCAATACCCACTAGGGGAGGACCCAATAGGGTTTGACAGAGGACCTCTATAAATAGGAGGGATTCAGAGCCTCATAGGCCAGAGCCTTTGCTTGCCTTTCCTATTCTCCTCTCCACCTCAGAGCAGGCCTGGAGTTTTTTAGGAGCGTCGTCGCAACCCTGCTGTGTGGATCACCGTTAGAGAGGAATACGCTTGACCTCCTTCACCCTCTCCTAAGGATCTGCAAGGAAACAGGGATATACGATCTCCCTAGGTAACAAAATCTACTCTATACGCAGTTTTAAGTTTCGCGGATTTTGCGCACCAATCTTCGCACGACGACGAACATCTTTTTGGGAATCGGGGATTTTGTTTTCTTGTTCTTCCGCTGCGCATGTGATGTCACCCCCAAGATTTCCCAACAGTGGTATTAGAGCCAGGTTGTTCGTGCGAATGATTGGTTTTGAACTGTGTGTGTTGTGTTTATGAAGAATTTTGACGTCAAAATCGTTGACGCAAAAGCGAGGAAGGGCAGCAATAGTTGCTGCCCTCGATCTGCATGCCTGCAGCCACCTGCAGAGCATGCGCAAGCGCTGTGCCTACAGTAGCCGACCGGCGGTCCGCTAGCAGCAGGCTTGCGGCCGGCGAGGCTGGCAGCCCACGGGCAGCGGCGCCTGTGGCCGCTGTTCCCACGGGCAAAAACCCCGCAGGGGCGGCCGTCAGCAAGGCAGCACCGCCTGCGAGTGCTGCCTCACGGGCAGAACCGCCCGCGGAGGCGACGGCGCCCGCAGGGGCGCCAACATGCAAGGGCAGCACCGCCTACGGGCGTTGCCCCGCCGGCAGAACTGCCCGCGGAGGCGGCGACGCCCATGGGGGCGCCCACCTGCAGCGGTAGCGCCGCCAGCGGGCGTGCCGCCCGCAGGCGAGGGCAGCGCCACGCCCCTCGCCGCACAGGCCGCCGCCAGCAGGGTGGCGGCGGCGGCGGCAGCAGTAAAGGGGAGTTGGGCATTAGGGTTTTCTGGGCAAAAGACAATTTTGCCCCTCGAAATTTGAGAAATTTTAGTTTCTGACTTTTATCCAAATTATGAAAATACCCCTATGAATTTCGAAATTCCCTATATATTCCTGATTTCATAAAATACTAATTAATTAAAAGGTTTAGTTGATTATTATTTTTTATCATTATCTAGTAGTCCTACATGATGATGATTATTTATACATATGATGTATGATGTGTGGACGGATGATCATGGACCGTGTGATGTGTGTACTTATGATTATTATTATTGAGGTCTGCGAGCCTCCATTATATTTCTCGTTTATTGTCGGGCCTACGTGCCTATGATTAAGTTGTAATCACATGAGGAGGCGCAGCGGGAGAGTGTATGCGATAGCGGGACCCACGAGACGGACGATCGTGATGCATTGAGATGCATCAAGATGTCGACGGAACCGACGAGGACTAGATGGACGATCACAGGGCATGGAGATGCACCATTGCACACATAGATCTTGATGTGAGTGATTAGGCCTACTGGCTCGGGCCTAATCATATTAGGTTGTGGTCCATGATCATCTGGTGTGATTGCTTATACACATACTAGATTTGTATATATATTTGCATGCGATGTAGATATATATTAAATATGTATATGTGTGACATGTCATATTAGGAGACCAAATCATAGAAACATCTCTCGATAATTTAAAGTCGGTAAACGTGAGGCAATTAGATTGACCCACGGGGCCTTCCATCATTATAAGTAGGAACCGATTCCCGGTGTAGGTTGAGTTGGTCGAGTCCTTTGAGACTCACCTATATCGCGATTCGCTATCTTGCTTACGACATAGAGATGTCACCGGTGGCCTGAGGGCATGGTATGCTTGGTCGAGTCCCTCAAGGGTATATCATCAAATCAGACTCATCTTGTAACGAAGGTGTTGACTTAACCGAGCATCATGGTTGGTCGAGTCCCTCGAGGCCATGGTGATTTGGAGGCCGAACAGGACGGGAATCACAATGAGTTGTGATCGGCAAGAGTTGCCTACCTTTTAGGCTTAGTGTGATTGGTCGAGTCCCTCGAGGTTACACTAAGATGCTAATTGGATCCTGATCCCCACTAGAAGTTTGCCGGAGACTTCCGTTTCACGTGCTGAGGGTATCGCGTGACTCGTTAGTAAAATAGTGAGAGCATATTAAGATAGAAGTCCATATCTTGATAGTTTATTTCTTGCAAAATCTGTATGTTATTCATTTCTACTGCATCTTTATTTTCAGAAAATGTCGCTTTCAAATCCCTTACGTGGCATACTTGATGTCAACCACCTCACTGGTCCAAATTATACGGATTGGCTCCGTAACTTGAGAATTGTTCTCACAATGAAGAAAATCATGTACATCCTTGATACGTGAAGTACATTGATGACTCCACTCTTGCTCATTGTTATATATTGGGCTCTATGACTCCTGAGTTACAGAGACAACATGAAAAGATGGATGCCAGATCCATTCTCCTACATATCTGTAAATTGTTTGAGGAACAAGGAAGGACTCAACGATATAAGATATCCAAAAGCCTCTTCCGTGCTAGGATGACTGAGGGGACACCGGTTTAGAACCATGTCCTAAAGATGATTGAGTGGATAGAGAAACTCACAGGTCTAGGAATGGTCCTTGAGGATAACTTGTGTGTGGACATTGTGCTTCAGTCCCTACCAGATTCTTTTTCACAGTTCATAATGAATTTTAATATGAATAAGTTTGAGGTGACTCTCCCAAAGCTCCTCAATATGTTGAGAGAGGTAGAGAGTACTATTAAGAAAGAGAAGCCAGTTCTCTAAACTGGTGAGACCAGAAAGAAAAGGAAAGCAGAAAGGTCTCTTAAGAAGGGAAAGGGCAAGGGCAAACCAGGTAAAGCAAAGGTTGCTAAGAAAGACCCAGCAAAGGACAAAGGCCAGTGCTTCCATTGTGGTAAAGATGGGCACTGGAAGAGAAACTGCAAAGAGTACCTTGCAGAAAGGGTGAAATAGAAGCTTGGAGAAGCTTCAGGTATATTCATGATCAATCTTCAATTGTCAAATTTTTGTGATAGTGCATTGGTATTGGATACCAGTTTTGCTTATCACATCTACAATTTATTGTAAATTCTAGCAAAGCCGAGGGGAGATTGACGAGAGGAATATTGCATAAAGGTTTGTTTATGCAAGACACTACTCCACATATCATGAATGTAAGTGTCTAAGAGGAAACAAGATGAGATGAACAGTGCATACCTATGGCATTTTAGGCTAGGTCACATCTATGAAAGAAGGATTCAAAAGTTGCTAAATGATAGATATCTAGATCAATTCGACTATGTGTCATATGCAACTTGTGAGCCTTGCATTCGTGGAAAACTGACCAACTCTCCATTTAGTGGAACTGGAGAGAGAGCCACTAAGCTGTTGGAACTCATACATAGTGATGTATGTGGACCCATGTCAACTCATGTCATTGGTGGTTACTCCTACTTCATTACCTTTACTGATGTTTTCTCAAGGTATGGATATGCGTATTTAATGAAGTACAAGTCCGAGGCCTTTGAGAAAGTCAGAGAGTATAAGAATGAGGTAGAGAACCACACTGGAAAGAGTATCAAAACTCTTCGATCAGATCGAGGAGTGAGTACTTAAGTACAGAGTTTACTCAGTTCCTCAAGGACTATGGGATATTATCCCAATGGACACCTCCTTATATACCTCAGCTCAATGGTGTCTCTGAAAGGAGAAACGTACGTTATTAGATATGGTACGGTCCATGATGAGTTTCGCTGACCTACCCATCTCATTCTGGGGATATGCCCTAGAAACCGTAGCTTACCTTCTGAACAGAGTTCGAACTAAGTCGGTAGTGTCTACACCATATAAGATATTGAAAGGGAAGAAGCCTGATCTTAAGGTTGTTAAGACTTGGGGCTGCCCTGCCCATGTTAAAAGACACAACCCCGATAAGTTAGAATCAAGGACAAAGCGATGCAAATTTGTGGGATACCCCAAGGAAACTTGTGGGTATTATTTCTATCATCTTGAGGACCAAAAGGTCTTTGTAGCTAAGAGAGCAGTGTTCCTTGAGAAGGAACACATTCTTAGCGGAGACAGTGGGAGAATGATAGAGTTGAGCGAGGTTGGAGAACCAAGCTCAAGCACCACTCTACAGCCCGAGTATGTTCAGGTACCTAATACACAAGTTTCAACTTTACGTAGGTCTGATAGAGTATCCCATCCTCCTGAGAGATATGTGGGACATATTAGAGGAGAGGATGTTGAGGATATTGATCCTCAAACCTACGAGGAGGCTATTATGAGTATAGACTCCGGGAAGTGGCAAGAAGCCATGAATTCTGAGATGGATTCTATGTACTCCAATAAGGTTTGGAACCTAGTTGATGCGCCCGAAGGTATTGTACCCATCGGTTGCAAATGGATCTTTAAGAAAAAGATCGGAGTAGATTGAAAGGTAGAGACCTATAAAGCAAGGCTAGTGGCTAAGGGGTATTGTCAAAGGCAAGGTGTTGATTACGACGAAACCTTCTCACCCGTAGCAATGCTAAAATCCATTAGAATTCTATTGGCTATTGCAACACACTATGATTATGAGATCTGGCAGATGGATATGAAAACTGCATTCCTCAATGGGAACCTCGAGGAGGAGGTGTATATGATGCAACCTAAGGGATTCGTGTCCAAGAACTGCCCAGATAAGGTGTGTAGGTTGCTTAGATCCATTTATGGACTAAAGCAAGCTTCCCGAAGTTGGAACATAAGATTTGATGAGGCAATCAGATCTTATGACTTCGTTAAGAATGAAGATGAGCCTTGTGTGTACAGGAAGGTAAGTGGGAGCGCTATCACCTTTTTGGTTGTATATGTGGATAACATCCTCATCATTGGGAACGATGTAGGAATGCTATCCACAGTAAAGGCTTGGTTATCTAGACACTTCTCAATGAAAGACTTAGGGGAAGCATCCTATACCTTGGGGATTAGAATCTATAGAGATAGATCCAAGAGGATGCTTGGCTTGTCCCAGTCCAAGTACATAGAAACTATTGTCAAAAGGTTTGGCATGAAAAATTCCAAGAGAGGTCTCATACCAATAAGACATGGGATATCGCTTTCTAAGAGTATGTCCCCAAAGACTCCAGAAGAAAGGGCGAACATGAATATGATACCTTATGCCTCAGCAATAGGGTCTATCATGTATGTCATGCTATATACTAGGCCTGATATAGCGTATGCTCTGAGTGTCACGAGCAGGTATCAGGCGGATCCAGGCTTAGAGCATTGGAAAGCAGTAAAGTGTATCCTTAAGTACTTGAGAAGGACTAAGGATCTTTTACTAGTATATGGAGGTAATAGCCTTAAGGTTGAAGGCTACACTGACTCAAGTTTTCAGTCTGATATCGATGATAGCAAGTCGAATTCAGGGTATGTGTACACCTTGAATGGAGGAGCAGTGTGCTGGAAGAGTTCCATGCAAGATACCACTACTGACTTGACCATAGAGGCGGAGTATATTGTTGCATTAGATGTAGCAAAGGAGGGAGTATGGTTGAAGATGTTCATCACAGATTTGGGAGTCGTTCCGGATAACGAGAAGTCGACTTTCTTATATTGCGATAACTATGGGGCGATTACTCAAATAAGGGAACTCGGGTCTCATTAGAAGTGTTCTGAGGAGGTTCCAACTTATTAGAGAGATCGTAACCCGAGGAGATGTAGCAGTGGAAAGAGTTCCATCTGAAGATAACATTGCAGATCCACTAACAAAGCCGTTGTCTCATTTTGTCTTTGAGCGTCACAGGGGTCTGACGGGGATCAAACACATAGGTGATTGGCTTTAGGTCAAGTGGGAGATTGCTAGTCATAGGTGCCCAGCAAGCCAATCACGTGAGTGATGGCACGTGTGACTTGATACATAATCTTTTTGCTTATTATATTTTGGCATATGTCACTTTATAACTATTGCATATATGCATATATATATTGTGATGTCCTTGGATTTGTGCAATGGGAATCAGATCGTGATGAGATCACGATAATGAGATCGATTCACCTTTAAACACATATACTAAATAATCCCGGTCATAGGTTACTCGAGAGGGACATCGTGATAACCGGATAGACTGGTGTGTTGTATACCCGTCCATATGATGGATGCAGCTGGTCTCATAGCTGCTCGTGTAGGGACACTAGGGATACAGTACAAGTGCTCATTGGAGAATGAGTTCACTTATTGATCCGCTTACGGAATGTTGGATGGTTGATGATGCCTTATTGTCAGACAGCAATTCCGTAATCCTAGTGGTGTATCTGGTCCTTAGACTTGAGACACCAAGGATGTCCTATATGAGTGCTCCACTCTTTGATACCAGACTTATAGGTTTGGCTGTCCCAGATCTAAAATAGTTGGTCATTGGGAGTGGTAGTCTACCTTACGAGGGCTATTGAGTGTCGATAGAGGATCATCCACTCTCGGTGTCATGAGAGGAATATCCCATGTGTTCTTGCTCAAACAAATCCCTGGCCAAGGTCATTCGGGTTAAGAGAGAAAGAGTTCTCCGGGAGAATCCGATTAGAGCAAGACTCGAGTAGAAACCGTGTGGGTCTAACAACACCATTCTCGATATATGGTCTTTGGGATATTAAATGGATGAGGGATTATAGGTACACGGTAACCGAGGATAAATAGGTCCAATGGATTGGATTCCCCTATATCGTCTAGGGACTACGGCGTAGTGGCCTAGTACGTCCGTAGTCGATGAGTTAAGTGAATTATTACAGAGATAATAATTCACTGAGTTAGAAGGAGTTCTGGTGGGTATGACTCACGGCCAGCACCATATTGGGCCTAGAGGGTCACACACAAATGGTAGGCATTGCTATGAGTAGAGGTTCGTGCTAGTCATAAGTGCCCAGCAAGCCAATCACGTGAGTGATGGCACGTGTGACTTGATACAGAATCTTTTTGCTTATTATATTTTGGCGTATATCACTTTATAACTATTGCATAAATGCATATATATTGTGATGTCCTTGGATTTGTGCAATGGGAATCGGATCGTGATGAGATCACGATAATGAGACCGATTCACCTTTAAACACATATCCTAAATAATCCCGGTCATAGGTTACTCGAGAGGGACATCGTGATAACCGGATAGACTGGTGTGCTGTATACCCGTCCATATGATGGATGCAGCTGGTCTCATAGCTGCTCGTGTAGGGACACTAGGGATACAGTACAGGTGCTCATTGGAGAATGAGTTCACTGATTGATCCGCTTACGGAATGCTGGATGGTTGATGATGCCTTATTGTCAGACAACGATTCCGTAGTCCTAGTGGTGTATCTGGTTCTTAGACTTGAGACACCAAGGATGTCCTGTATGAGTGCTCCACTCTTTGATACTAGACTTATAGGTTTGGCTGTTCCCAGATCTAGTACAGCTGGTCATTGGGAGTGGTAGTCGACCTTACGAGGGCTATTGAGTGTCGATAGAGGATCATCCACTCTTGGTATCATGAGAGGAATATCCCATGTGTTCTTGCTCAGACAAATCCCTGGCCAGGGTCATTCGGGTTGAGAGAGAAAGAGTTCTCCGGGAGAATCCGATTAGAGCGAGACTCGAGTAGAAACCGTATGGGTCTGACAGCACCATGCTCGATATACGGTCTCTGGGATATTAGATGGATGAGGGATTATAGGTACATGGTAACTGAGGACAGACAGGTCCAATGGATTGGATTCCCTTGTATCGTCTGGGGACTACGGCGTAGTGGCCTAGTACTTCCGTAGTCGATGAGTCGAGTGAATTATTACAGAGATAATAATTCACTGAGTTAGAAGGAGTTCTGACAGGTATGACTCACGGCCAGCTCGATATTGGGCCTAGAGGGTCACACACATATGGTAGGCATTGCGATGAGTAGAGGTTCGGATATGAGATATCCGACGGAGCCCTTGTCTTATTGGATGCAGATCCAATACCCACTAGGGAAAGGACCCATTAGGGTTTTGACACGGGATCTCTATAAATAGGAGGGATTCACAGCCTCATAGGCAAGAGTCTTTGCTTGCCCTTCCTATTCTCCTCTCCCTCTCCACCTCAGAGTAGGCCTGGAGTTTTGAGGAGCGTCGTCGCAACCCTGCTGTGTGGATCACCGCTAGAGAGGAGGACGCTTGACCTCCTTCACCCTCTCCTAAGGATCTGCAAGGAAACAGGGATATACGATCTCCCTAGGTAACACAATCTCTATACGCAGTTTTGTGTTTTGCGGATTTTGCGCACCAATCTTCGCACGACGATGAACATCTTTTTGGGAATCGGGGATTTTTGTTTTCTTGTTCTTCCGCTGCGCATATGATGTCGCCCCCTATGATTTCCCAACAGTGGTATCAGAGCCAGGTTGTTCGTGCGAATGATTGGTTTTGAACTGCGTGTATTGTGTTTAGGAAGAATTTTGACGTCAAAATCGTTGACGCAAAAGCGAGGAAGGGCAGCAACAGTTGCTGCCCTCGATCTGCAGCCTGCAGCCACCTGCAGCGGCAGCCGCAGCCGCAGCCAGGCAGCACAGCGCCGGCGCATGCGCAAGCGCTGTGCCTGCAGCAGCCGGCCGGCGGCCTGCTTGCAGCAGGCTTGCTGCCGGCGGGGCTGGCAACCCACGGGCAGAGGCGCCGCAGGGCAGCGGCGCCTGCCGCCGAAAGGAAGCGGCGCCTGCCGCCGCAGGGCAGCGACGCGCGACGCCTGCCGCCGCTGCTCCCGCGGGCGAAACCCCCCCACAGGGGCGGCCGCCCGGCGGGACAGCACCGCCTGCGGAGGCAGCGGCGCCCGAAAGGGGAGCCCACCCGCAGCGGCATCGCCGCCAGCGGGCGTGCCGCCTGCAGGCGAGGGCAGTGCCCTCGCCCCGCCACACAGGCCGCCGCCGGCAGGGTGGCGGCGGCGGCAGCTGCGAAATGGGGAAAGGGCATTAGGGTTTTCTGGGAAAAAGACAGTTTTGCCCCTCGAAATTTGAGAAATTCCAGTTTCTGTCTTTTGTCCAAATTACGAAAATACCCTTAGGAATTGAGAAATTCCCTATATATCCCTGATTTCAGAAAATATTAATTAATTAAAAGGTTTAGTTGATTATTATTTTTTATTATTATCTAGTAGTCCTACATGATGATGATTATTTATACATGTGTTGTATGATGAGTGGACGGATGATCATGGACCGTGTGATGTGTGTACTTGTGATTATTATTATTGAGGTCTGCGAACCTCCATTATATTTCTCGTTTATTGTCGGGCCTGCGTGCCTATGATTAAGTTGTAATCACATGAGGAGGCGCAGCGGGAGCGTGGAAGCCATAGCGGGACCCACGAGACGGACGATCGTGATGCATGGAGATGCATCAAGATGTCGACGGAACCGACGAGGACGAGATGGACGATCACAAGGCATGGAGATGCACCATTGCACACATAGATCTTGATGTGAGTGATTAGGCCTACTGGCTCGGGCCTAATCATATTAGGTTGTGGTCCATGATCATCTGGTGTGATTGCTTATACACATACTAGATATGTATATATATTTGCATGCGATGTAGATATATATTAAATATGTATATGTGTGACATGTCATATTAGGAGACCAAATCATAGAAACATCTCTCGATAAAATTAAGTCGGTAAACGTGAGGCAATTAGATTGACCCACGTGGCCTTCCATCGTTATGAGTAGGAACCGAATCCCGGTGTAGGTTGAGTTGGTCGAGTCCCTCGAGACTCACCTATATCGTGATTCGCTATCTTGCTTACGACATAGAGATGTCACCGGTGACCTGAGGGCATGATATGCTTGGTCGAGTCCCTCGAGGGTATATCATCAAATCAGACTCATCTTGTAACGAAGGTGTTGACTTAACCGAGCATCATGGTTGGTCGAGTCCCTCGAGGCCATGGTGATTCGGAGGCCGAACAGGACGGGAATCACAAGGAGTTGTGATCGGCAAGAGTTGTCTACCTTTTAGGCTTAGTGTGATTGGTCGAGTCCCTCGAGGTTACACTAAGACGCTGATTGGATCCTGATCCCCACTAGAAGTCTGCCGGAGACTTCCGTTTCACGTGCTGAGGATGTCGCGTGACTCGTTAGTAAAATAGTGGGAGCATATTAAGATAGAAGTCCATATCTTGATAGTTTATTTCTTGCAAAATCTGCATGTTATTCATTTTTGCTACATCTTTATTTTCAGAAAATGTCGCTTTCAAATCCCTTACGTGACATACTTGATGTCAACCGCCTCACTGGTCCAAATTATACGGATTGGCTCCGTAACTTGAGAATTGTTCTCACAGCGGAGAAAATCGTGTACGTCCTTGATACAGTGATGCCTACGCCCGAAGAAGGGGCAAGCGAGGATGAGATCGCTCGCTACGTGAAGTACATTGATGACTCCACTCTTGCTCAGTGCTATATGTTGGGCTCTATGACTCCAGAGTTACAGAGACAACATGAAAAGATGGATGCCAGATCCATTCTCCTACATGTCCGTAAATTGTTTGAGGAACAGGGAAGGACTCAACGATATGAGATATCCAAGAGCCTTTTCCGCGCTAGGATGACTGAGGGGACACCGGTTCAGAACCATGTCCTAAAGATGATTGAGTGGATAGAGAAACTCACAGGTCTAGGAATGGTCCTAGAGGATAACTTGTGTGTGGACATTGTGCTTCAGTCCCTACCAGATTCCTTTTCACAGTTCATAATGAACTTTAATATGAACAAGCTTGAGGTGACTCTCCCAGAGCTCCTCAATATGTTGAGGGAGGCAGAGAGTACTATTAAGAAAGAGAAGCCAGTTCTCTACACTGGTGAGACCAGAAAGAAAAGGAAAGCAGAAAGGTCCCTTAAGAAGGGAAAGGGCAAGGGCAAACAAGGTAAAGCAAAGGTTGCTAAGAAAGACCCAACAAAGGACAAAGGCCAATGCTTCCACTGTGGTAAAGATGGGCACTGGAAGAGAAACTGCAAAGAGTACCTTGCAGAAAGGGCGAAACAAAAGCTTGATGAAGCTTCAGGTACATTCATGATCAGTCTCCATTTGTCAGACTCTTATGATAACACATGGGTATTAGATACCGGTAGTGCTTATCATATATGCAATTCGTTGCAGGTTCTGGCAAGGCCTAGGAGACTAGAGAGAGGCGAGATGGACCTCAAGATGGGTAATGGAGCAAAAGTTGCTGTATTAGCTGTTGGCGAGGTCGCCCTACATCTGCCTAGTGGAGCTTTTATTGCATTAGATGCATGTTATTTTGTTCCTTCTATTATCAAAAACATTATCTCCATTTCATGTTTAACAGTTAGTGGATATAAATTTGTTTTTGAGAACAATGGTTGTTCGATATTATTAGATGATAAGATCATCACGAAAGGAACATTGCATAATGGTTTATTTATGTTAGACACCACTCCACATATCATGAATATAAATGTGTCCAAAAGGAAACGAGATGAGTTGAACAGTGCATACCTGTGGCATTGTAGGCTAGGTCACATCCATGAAAGAAGGATTCAAAAGTTGCTAAATGATGGATATCTAGATCCATTCGACTATGTGTCATATGTAACTTGTGAGCCTTGCATTCGTGGAAAACTGACCAACTCTCCATTTAGTGGAACTGGAGAGAGAGCCACTGAGTTGTTGGAACTCATACATAGTGATGTATGTGGACCCATGTCAACTCATGCCATTGGAGGTTACTCCTACTTCATTACATTTACTGATGATTTCTCAAGGTATGGATATGTGTACTTAATGAAGTACAAGTCCGAGGCCTTTGAGAAATTCAGAGAGTATAAGAATGAGGTGGAGAACCAGACTGGAAAGAGTATCAAAACTCTTCGATCAGATCGAGGAGGTGAGTACTTAAGTACAGAGTTTACTCACTTCCTCAAGGACCATGGGATATTATCCCAATGGACACCTCCTTATACACCTCAGCTCAATGGTGTCTCTGAAAGGAGAAATCGTACATTATTAGATATGGTACGGTCCATGATGAGTTTCGCTGACCTACCCATCTCATTCTGGGGATATGCCCTAGAAACCGCAGCTTACCTTCTGAACAGAGTTCCAACTAAGTCGGTAGTGTCTACACCATATGAGATATGGAAAGGGAACAAGCCTGATCTTAAGGTTGTTAAGATTTGGGGCTGCCCTGCCCACGTTAAAAGACACAACCCCGATAAGTTAGAATCAAGGACAGAGCGATGCAAATTTGTGGGATACCCCAAGGAAACTTGTGGGTATTATTTCTATCATCTCGAGGACCAAAAGGTCTTTGTAGCTAAGAGAGCAGTGTTCCTTGAGAAGGAACACATTCTTGACGGAGACAGTGGGAGAATGATAGAATTGAGCGAGGTTGGAGAACCAAGCTCAAGCACCACTCTACAGCCCGAGTCTGTTCAGGTATCTAATACACAAGTTTCAACTTTACGCAGGTCTGATAGAGTATCCCATCCTCCTGAGAGATATGTGGGACATATTAGAGCAGAGGATGTAGAGGATATTGATCCTCAGACCTACGAGGAGGCTATTATGAGTATAGATTCCGGGAAGTGGCAAGAAGCCATGAATTCTGAGATGGATTCTATGTACTCCAATAAGGTTTGGAACCTAGTTGATGCGCCCGAAGGTATTGTACCCATCGGTTGCAAATAGATCTTTAAGAAAAAGATCGGAGTAGATGGAAAGGTAGAGACCTATAAAGCAAGGCTAGTGGCTAAGGGGTATCGTCAAAGGCAAGGTGTTGACTACGACGAAACTTTCTCACCCGTAGCAATGCTAAAATCCATTAGAATTCTATTGGCTATTGCAGCACACTATGATTATGAGATCTGGCAGATGGATGTGAAAACCGCATTCCTCAACGGGAACCTGGAGGAGGAGGTGTATATGATGCAACCTGAGGGATTCGTGTCCAAGAACTGCCCAGATAAGGTGTGTAGGTTGCTTAGATCCATTTATGGACTAAAGCAAGCTTCCCAAAGTTGGAACATAAGATTTGATGAGGCAATCAGATCTTATGACTTCGTTAAGAACGAAGATGAGCCTTGTGTATACAGAAAGGTAAGTGGGAGCGCTATTAGCTTTTTGGTGTTATATGTGGATGACATCCTCATCATTGGGAATGACATAGGAATGCTATCCACAGTAAAGGCTTGGTTATCTAGACACTTCTCCATGAAGGACTTAGGAGAAGCATCTTATATCTTGGGGATTAGAATCTATAGAGATAGATCCAAGAGGATGCTTGGCTTGTCCCAGTCCAGGTACATAAAAACCATTGTCAAAAGGTTTGGCATGGAAAATTCCAAAGAGCAAACATGAATATGATACCTTATGCCTCAGCAATAGGGTCTATCATGTATGCCATGCTATGTACTAGGCCTGATATAGCGCATGCTCTGAGTGTCACGAGCAGGTATCAGGCGGATCCAGGCTTGGAGCATTGGAAAGCAGTAAAGTGTATCCTTAAGTACTTGAGAAGGACTAAGGATCTTTTACTAGTATATGGAGGTAATAGCCTTAAGGTTGAAGGCTACACTGACTCAAGTTTTCAGTCTGATGTCGATGATAGCAAGTCGAATTCAGGGTATGTGTACACCTTGAATGGAGGAGCAGTGTGCTGGAAGAGTTCCAAGCAAGATACTACTGCTGACTCGACCATAGAGGCGGAGTACATTGCTGCATTAGATGCAACAAAGGAGGGAGTCTGGGTGAAGAAGTTCATCACAGATTTGGGAGTCGATACAGATAGCGACAAGTCGACTTCCTTATATTGCGACAACTATGGGGCGATTACTCAAATAAGGGAACCCGGGTCTTATCAGAAGTGTTCTGAGGAGGTTCCAGCTTATAAGAGAGATCGTAACCCGAGGAGATGTAGCAGTGGAAAGAGTTCCATCCGAAGATAACATTGCAGATCCACTGACAAAGCCGTTGTCTCAGATTGTCTTTGAGTGTCACAGGGGTCTGATGGGGATCAGACACATAGGTGATTGGCTTTAGGTCAAGTGGGAGATTGCTAGTCATAAGTGCCCAGCAAGCCAATCACGTGAGTGATGGCACGTGTGACTTGATACAGAATCTTTTTGCTTATTATATTTTGGCGTATATCACTTTATAACTATTGCATAAATGCATATATATTGTGATGTCCTTGGATTTGTGCAATGGGAATCGGATCGTGATGAGATCACGATAATGAGACCGATTCACCTTTAAACACATATCCTAAATAATCCCGGTCATAGGTTACTCGAGAGGGACATCGTGATAACCGGATAGACTGGTGTGCTGTATACCCGTCCATATGATGGATGCAGCTGGTCTCATAGCTGCTCGTGTAGGGACACTAGGGATACAGTACAGGTGCTCATTGGAGAATGAGTTCACTGATTGATCCGCTTACGGAATGCTGGATGGTTGATGATGCCTTATTGTCAGACAACGATTCCGTAGTCCTAGTGGTGTATCTGGTTCTTAGACTTGAGACACCAAGGATATCCTGTATGAGTGCTCCACTCTTTGATACTAGACTTATAGGTTTGGCTGTTCCCAGATCTAGTACAGCTGGTCATTGGGAGTGGTAGTCGACCTTACGAGGGCTATTGAGTGTCGATAGAGGATCATCCACTCTTGGTATCATGAGAGGAATATCCCATGTGTTCTTGCTCAGACAAATCCCTGGCCAGGGTCATTCGGGTTGAGAGAGAAAGAGTTCTCCGGGAGAATCCGATTAGAGCGAGACTCGAGTAGAAACCGTATGGGTCTGACAGCACCATGCTCGATATACGGTCTCTGGGATATTAGATGGATGAGGGATTATAGGTACATGGTAACTGAGGACAGACAGGTCCAATGGATTGGATTCCCCTGTATCGTCTGGGGACTACGGCGTAGTGGCCTAGTACTTCCGTAGTCGATGAGTCGAGTGAATTATTACAGAGATAATAATTCACTGAGTTAGAAGGAGTTCTGACAGGTATGACTCACGGCCAGCTCGATATTGGGCCTAGAGGGTCACACACATATGGTAGGCATTGCGATGAGTAGAGGTTCGGATATGAGATATCCGACGGAGCCCTTGTCTTATTGGATGCAGATCCAATACCCACTAGGGAAAGGACCCATTAGGGTCTTGACACGGGATCTCTATAAATAGGAGGGATTCACAGCCTCATAGGCAAGAGTCTTTGCTTGCCCTTCCTATTCTCCTCTCCCTCTCCACCTCAGAGTAGGCCTGGAGTTTTGAGGAGCGTCGTCGCAACCCTGTTGTGTGGATCACCGCTAGAGAGGAGGACGCTTGACCTCCTTCACCCTCTCCTAAGGATCTGCAAGGAAACAGGGATATACGATCTCCCTAGGTAACACAATCTCTATACGCAGTTTTGTGTTTTGCGGATTTTGCGCACCAATCTTCGCACGACGATGAACATCTTTTTGGGAATCGGGGATTTTTGTTTTCTTGTTCTTCCGCTGCGCATATGATGTCGCCCCCTATGATTTCCCAACAGTTCGGATATGAGATATCTGACGGAGCCCTTGTCTTATTGGATGCAGATCCAATACCCACTAGGGGAGGACCCATTAGGGTTTGACAGGGGACCTCTATAAATAGGAGGGATTCAGAGCCTCATAGGCTAGAGCCTTTGCTTGCCTTTCATATTCTCCTCTCCCTCTCCACCTTAGAGCAGGCCTGGAATTTTTGATGAGCGTCATCGCAACCCTGCTGTGTGGATCACCGCTAAAGAGGAGGACGCTTGACCTCCTTCACCCTCTCCTAAGGATCTACAAGGAAACATGGATATACGATCTCCTTATGTAACACAATCTACTCTATACGCAGTTTTAAGTTTCGCGGATTTTACACACCAATCTTCGCATGACGACGAGCATCTTTTTGGGAATCGGGGATTTTGTTTTCTTGTTCTTCCACTGCGCATGTGATGTCGCCCCCAAGATTTCCCAACACAAGATCATGATTTTGGATAAAACTCATTCAAATTCAAATCACCAAAAATCATTTTTATGGTTCACAAAATTCGTAACATAAGTAGATTCATGATTTCATTGATAATATATTTTCCCCTTTTTTAAGTATTTCATTTTAAGTGATTGATTTCATGTTAGCATGCTTTTTCATTTATGTTAAACATGCATCAACGTTTAGGATCGAAAAATGAATTTCATCATAAAACCATTAAGATCAATAGATTTTCAAAAATGAACTATTAAGATCAAAAATATCCGAAAATAAAATTTAACACTTTCATGCATTCGGACAAGGTTTTGCTATAGATTTTCAAGTTCAATCATGAAGATAAAACATGCTCATGATCATAAAAATATTTTGTATCCAAAATACATAATTTCCAACAAGTTATTAAGGCATGTAATAGTGTAAAATCATCATGGCAATTAAGTGATTTGAACATTGAATCAAGAAAGTCCGAAAAACAATCTTAACAAGTTCATGCATTCGAGCACATTTTTGCCATAGTTTTTCAAATACATTCATGAAAATAACACATGCTTATCATCATGTATAGCTTAAAATCTCATGCATAAAATTGTTAATCAAAATATTTAATATTACATCATTATGCATTTCTTCAAATCAAACATGATTTTTTTAATCAAAATCGAGAAATAACAATGAAAATCAATGTAATACACATTATTACTTCTTAACCATGATTTCATATTTTCAATCAAAATTATTTTATTTGTTTATCATAAAATATGTAATATTATCATTTTCGAAATTACTTAGCATGATCATAATTTTTTTTTTAACATGTAATTTTTAAGAAAATTAATTCTAAACTAAAAAAGAAAATACATCATGAGAGCATCAAGTAATTTCAAAATAAATTAGGGGGATTTCGATTACCTCATCATTGAAAGCGGTTAAGGCGTAGTTTGCCACCTCGCCTTTCTTGATTTTCTCCTCGTCTTCGGAGGAGCTTGATTCATCCCACTTTGTGTTCTTCTTCTTTGGCCTCTTCCTTCGTTCAAGTTTATTGTTTATTTTAGATTTTTGTTTAATAAACTTATTAAGATTTAGTGTTCAAAGTTCAAGTTCATCATTGTCCTCATCACTTGAGTCATTGCTCAAGTGGTATTCATTTGTCCGGAGTTCCAAATCCTTCCTGTTCTTTGGAAGGTGATTTTGTTCATCATGTTCATTAGGTGCATTGTGTACCATTTCATATGTCATCAACGAACCAATTAGTTCTTCAAGTGGTAAGTTGTTTAGGTTTTTAGCTTCTTGTATTGCAGTTACTTTTGAATCCCACTTCTTAGAAAGAAAACGCAAAATCTTATTTACGAGTTCAAAATCCGAAAAACATTTTCCAAGAGCTCGTAAACTATTGACGACATCCGTGAAACGGGTGTACATGTCGCCTATAGTCTCGCTCGGTTGCATTCGAAAAAGCTCAAAATCATGCAATAAAATGTTAACTTTCGAGTCTTTGACTCTACTAGTTCCCTCGTGCATGATTTCAAGTGTTTGCCAAATGTCAAAAGCTATTTCGCACGTAGAAATCCGATTGAACTCATTTTTGTCCAAAGCGCAAAATAAGGCATTCATAGCCTTTGCGTTTAAAGAAAAATACGTCTTCTCCAAATCCGACCATTCGTTCATCGGTTTAGAGGGAAGTTGAAAACCGTTTTCAATGATATTCCATAAATCCAAATTCATAGAAATCAAGAAAACTCTCATTCAAGTTTTCCAATAAGTGTAATCCAATCCGTTAAACAACGGTGGACGAACAACCGATAAGCCCTCTTGAAAGCCATGAAGAGCCATTTCTCTCGGGTATAAATCCGAAATGAGAAATACCGGGTTCTAATACCAATTGTTAGGATCAAGAGCACTAAGAGAGGGGGGGGGGGGGGTGAATTTGTGCAGCAGAAAACATTCGACGATTGAAATCGCGTTCATATGATAAGAGCGATTTCGGTAGAAAATCCGATTCATAAATCACTTTAACTTGTAACCAAGCAAGATGCAGTTAAAGCAAAGATATAAAGGTAGTTTGTAGTTATGATAGAAATCAGAACGTAAACACAAACTAAAATATGATGTTCGTATGATAAAAACGATTTACGTCTAAACGTCGATTCGAAAAATGCAGAGCTTGAAACACGATCGTATATATGCAGAAGGCAGTAAGCTTTTGAGGAGGTTTGCAGTAAAGATAAGATGCTCAAAGTAAATGCAAACCAAGATTTAGAGTGGTTCGGTCAATCTTGACCTATATCCACTTTTGGCTTCCTCCTCCGACGAGGTCACCGACGTCCACTAGAGACCTTCCTTCAATAGGCGAAGGCCAACCACCCTTTTACAGTTTCACTCCCTTTGACGGGCTTAGGAGACAACCCTTACAGAATTTTCTTTCCTCTCTTATTAGATTAGAACTTGGAAGAAAAGAGGAAGAAGAACTTTCAACTCATACAACACTTTTGAGCTCTAAAAATCACAAAGTAAAATCAGAATTTCGGTGGTTTCTAGGTGTCCTTTCAGTGCTGAAAGGGTGGGGTATTTATAGTGTTAGGATCGAGAGCACTAAGAGGGGGGGGGGGGGGGGGGGTGAATTAGTGCAGCGGAAATCTTACAGCGATTAAAAACCAAAAGCTGCGTTCGTTCAAAAACTATTATGATGCAAAAGCAAATTCTCAGTTTGTATCTAAGTGCAGTTTGCGTCTAAGCGCAGATTACGTCTAAGCGCAGTTTTGCGTCTAAACTCAGATTTACGTCTAAACGCAGTTTTACGTCTAAACGCAGATTTACGTCTAAACGCAGATTTACGTCTAAACGTAGATTTACGTCTAAACGCAGTTTTACGTCTAAACGCAGATTTACGTCTAAACTAAGATTTATGTCTTAAACTCATATTTACGTCTAAACGCAGATTTACGTCTAAACGCAGTTTTACGTCTAGACGCAGATTTACGTCTAAACTTTGAAACTTGTTTGTATACTCGCAGAAGGCAGTATGCAGTTGAAATCAAGACGTAAACGTGAACTGAGATCTGATGATTGAGCGAGGAAAGCCGATTTACGTCTGAATGCAGTTTTACATCTAAATGTTGAAACTCGTTCGTAAAATTGTAGAGGACAGTTTGCAGTTATCAATAGGATCAAAATGTAAGTGTAAACTGCAAAGAAGCTCGTTCGTAAAAGCACGGAAGACAGTTCTGCAGAATCAAACGTAAACGTAACTGTAATGTATGAAAATACGAATTTACGTCTGAATGCAGATTCGGAAGAACAGCACTTAGAACTTGTTCGTGAAAGCGCAGAGAGCAGTAGTAATGAAGGAGGTTTGCAGTAATGATAAAGGGCTCGAAAATAAACGCAAACCAGAGATTTAGAGTGGTTCGGTCAGCCTTGACCTACTCCACTTTTGGCTTCCTCCACCGACGAGGTTGCCGACGTCAACTAGGTGCCTTCCTTCAATGGGCGAAGGCTAACTGCCCTTTTACAGTTTCTCTCCTTTTGACAGGCTCAGGAGACAACCTTTACAGACCTTTCTCTCCTCACTTTACAACTGAAAACTTGAAGAACAGAAGGAGGAAACTTAAAGGCTTTACAACACTTTTGAGCTCTTAGAATCACAGAAAAGATCAAGATTTCGGTGTAGGTCTATATCTTTTCAGTGCTGAATGGGTGGGGTATTTATAGGCCCCAACCCAATTCAAAATTCGAGCTCAAAACGATCAAATCGATCAAATCCCAGAATTCTGGGATCAGGCGGTTGCACCTCTTGACTGGAGAGGTGGCACCGCCTGGCAGAGCTCGAAGACTGAGCTCAGGCGATTGCTTCTCTCTGCCAGAGCTCGAAGACTGAGCTCGATGGTTGCATCACCTGGCAGAGCTCGAAGACTGAGCTTGGTGGTTGCATCACCTGGCAGAGCTCGAAACTGAGCTCGGTGGTTGCATCACCTGGCAGAGCTCGAAACTGAGCTCAGGCCGATGCACCTCTCTGCCAGAGCTCGAAGACTGAGCTCGGTGATTGCATCACCTGGCAGAGCTCGAGACTGAGCTCAGGCTGATGCACCTCTCTGCCAAAGCTCGAAGACTGAGCTCGGTGGTTGCATCGCCTGGCAGAGCTCGAAACTTGAGCTCTGGCGGTGCTACCTCTTGACAGAGGAGGTTGCACCGCCCAGTCTAGCTCGAAGACTGAGCTCTGGGCGGTTGCACCTCTTGGCTGGGGCGGTTGCACCTCCCAGCCTCGCAGCCCTGGCGGTTGCACCTCCTGGCTGGGGCGGTTGCACCTCCCAACCTCGCAGGAAGACATAGCCTGGGCGGTGCTACCTCCAACCCTGGCGGTGGCACCTCTTTCACTATTCCAGCTCACTTGGTTTGGCTCCAAACTTGGTCCAAACCAGTCCGAACTTGGGCCTAATTGGCCCCTCCTTGGGTTATAGGATTAACACCTAATCTTAACCCTAATTAACGTGCTAACTATGAATTTAAAGACATTTTCTAAGCTATTACAAAGTCCGCAAGTCAAGACTTCTTCTAGCGAGCTTCCGGCAAACTTCCGGCGGTCTTCCGATGAACTCTCGGAAACCATTCTGCGGACTCCCGGCAAGCTCCTAGACTTCACGATTTGATCTTAGCGAGTTCCAACGAGCTTCGTCGGCAAGCTCCGCTCTTTCTCGGCGAGCTCCGTGAACTTCCAACGAACCTTCCGGCGAGCTTCCGAAAAACCCTTCGGCAAGCTCCCGACTCATTCTCGGCTAGTTCCGGTAGCATTCCCGACGAACCTTCGGACTTCCGTCGAACTCTCGAACTCGCAACAAATCCTTCGCGCTTGACTCCGACACTTTGTTTCACTTTATGTCTTCATTGTTATCATAGTTAATCCTGCACAACAAAACAAAACTTTAATCGAGACAATTAATCCTAAGCAATTAACCAAGTTGTCCGACATGTCATTGGTCCCTCGACGCTTCGTCCGATTCTTCGGCGCATCATCCTCTCGTGCAGCCTATTGCCCAATCGGCCAGTTGACTCCGCAACTCCGATATCCTTGGCACGATACCCGCTCTTCTTGGCCCGATGCCCGAGTCCACGGCCTGAAGCCTTCTGTCGATACGTCGACCGATCCACCAGCCCGACGTCCAATCTTCTGACATGTTCCTTCGGCACAATATGATTTTCCTGCTTTAATTATCTCATCCTGATCGAAGCATCCTGCGTCACTCAAAACGCAGATTAAATCATAAACATATATCAAGTAGTTTCATCATCAAAATACGAGATTCAACAATCTCCCCCTTTTTTATGATGACAACTACTTGATGACGGAGTTAAACTTAACTCCCGGAGTTTAAACAAACTCCCCCTATCAATATGCCATATTGATAGAACCTTGAATTCAAACTGAATTCAAGTCATTGCAATATTCATCATGAATACTTGCAATACATCAACATGAACATATGCATAAACTTTTGCATCACATGTCATGTCATCAACATACTTTCATCAACATACTTCTCCCCCTTTGTCATCAACAAAAAGGAGAAGTATCACAATCAAGTGTTTGTGTGTGATATTGGTTCAACTCTTTGCATGAAAATCATAATATCAAGTTTTATCATCATGCAATCTTGGAGCTAGAAGATTTAGCAAGTGTTACATCATGCTTAGAACATTCATGCTATCAAGTTTTAGATATGCAAGTTTTATAGCATATAAGATAGCACTTTTGGTAATGTTCAAGATAGCAAGTTCTATATTATGCAAGCTAGCAAATTAGAGATGTTCAAGAAGGCAACTCTTGCTTCTTGAAAATTTTGCTCATTTTGCTAGATGCGCAAGTTAGCATTTTTGCCTCTTGAGATAGGCAAGATAGCACATTTTCTTCTTTTGAGATAGCAACTTTTTGCTTCTCTTTAGACCAACAAGCTAGCAATTTTTATGATATACAAGTTTCACAATATATAAGCTAGCAAAAATTTCGAAAGCAAATGCAAGATAAATTTCTTGTGTAAGCTCATGATTCTTGCTTCTTATTTGCAATGTGCAAATTGCAAGTTTTGCTTCTTGAGATATTCAAGATAGTGATGTTCAAGAAGACAATTTTTCTTCTTGAAATAAGCAAGTTAGCAATCTTTGTTACTTAAAATAGGCAAGCTAGCAATCAAGTTTTTGCATCTTCTTGACTTGTACAAGCTAGCTATCTCCCCCTTTGTCATTGTAAAAAAGAAAGAGAGAATACGGTTTTGTAGATCTTTTTTCCTTTTACAACGATTTCAAAATCATGACAAAGGATGAATAATCAAGTTATGAATGTCAAGACAATTTTTCATCATGAATATTTTATCATTACATGCATCATTGCATGATATCATATCACTATTCATAATTACATTAATGTTTCAATATAACAATTTCTTCTCAAAATGTGTAACTTGGCACTCATAGCATTTTAAATCATGATTTACATCATATGCAATACATCACATCATAATTAGAAAGCACAAGTATTGCATGCATAATTGTACATCATAAATGTTTCATATCATGATGGTATCAATTTTGTCAAATTATATCCTACCATGCATGATCAAAACTTCTCCCTATTTTATCATTGAAAACAAGAAGAAAGTAGGGGGAAGAGCATAAAAGTGTTAAATATTTCAATCATTTCAAGGCATTTATATCATAGATCAAGTCATGATTCGTAATTCATCATAAAGCAGATTAGTTTTCAATCATCACATAAGGCATTTAAGGAATTTTTGAAACATAGGAGAATGATTAAATTAAGCATACAATGTTTCAATCCATTTTAAGTCATGAATATCAATGTTTTCATATTGTGAGTATCAATTCATGACTACCACAAGATATTATTATTTGTGACTTCAATTTTGCAAGATCAAGATTATGATTTAGATAAAACTTATTCAAATTAAATCATTAACTTGAAGTTCATAATCAAGTCATTAAAATTAATTTCGAGATTCATAAAATATCATGAAATCATTAATCTCGATCAAATGGGAAAAGCATTTTTTAAGAGATTCTTTTTCATCTAAGCATGCCTTAGTCTTTATATGCCAAATTAAGATAAGCATAAGGCAAAGAAATCTTGTATTATAAGATATATGATATCAAGGCTTATGATTCATTTGAAAAGATATAGTAAAAGGAGCAACTTGAAACATTCTTATCAAAGATCACATTTTAAAATATTCCAAGTTTCAAGATATCAAAATGACACTTCATTGAATTGCATTTCATTTGAAAAACTCCTTTTTGATAAATGTAGGGAGCATAATGAACGATCTTGATTTATAAAGAGCTTCATGTTATCAAGATCATGATTTTAATAATTATTCTCTTTAGCAAAGAATCACAAAAGCACTTTATTTTTGCATAAGAAATCACATTGTGTTATGATTTATAAATTCTTTTTCTGCACACGAATCATAGGAGATATGAATGTGAAACAAATCTTTGCAAGCAAAAACACTATCATTCATATTTCAAGATGGAGTTTATAAGCATGAATCATTTTATCAAATCCATTTTAGAAAAATATTTTTCATAAGTGTATGAGAAAATCCGATTGTTAGGATACCAATTGTTAACTGAATCCGAAAATGAAATTAACACTTTCATATATTCAAACATGATTTTTGCTATAGATCTTGAAATTAAGTCAAGAAGATCAAACAAGCTCATGATCATGGATAACTTAAAATCACATGCATTAAATTGTTAATAACCATTTCATATTACATCTTTATGCATTACTTTAAATCAAACGTGATTTCATTCAACAATGTTAATCAAACATGATACACATTATTACTTCTTAACCATGATCAAAATCATTTTGTTTGTTTATCATAATATTATTTTCGAAATTATCAGCATGATCATAATTTCTGTATTTTTATTTTTAAACATGTAATTTTCAAGAAAATTAATTCTAAACTAAAAAGAAAATATATCATGAAAGCATCAAGTAATTTCAAAATAAACCAAAGGCATTTTAATTACCTCAACATCGTAGGCTGGTAAGGCGTATTTTGTTGCCTCGCTTTTGTTGACTTTCTCGTCTTCAGATGAGCTCGATTCATCCCAATTTTTGTTCTTCTTCTTGCGTTTAAAGCAAGTAGTTCCATTCTTTTTGCTTTTTAATTTTCGTTTCATTTTAAGTTCACCATCACTTGAGCTTATGCTCGAGTGGTCTTCAAATGTTCTATGTCCCAAATCCTTCCTGTTCTTTGGAAGGTTGGTTTGTTCATCATTGTCCTCATCACTTGAGTCATCGCTCAAGTGGCATTCATTTGTCCAGAGTTCCAAATCCTTCCTGTTCTTTGGAAGGTGGTTCTCAAGTTCTTCACGTGCATTGCACGTCATTTCATATGTGATCAATGAACCAATTAGTTCTTCAAGTGGAAAATGGTTCAAGTTTTTCGATTCTTGAATAGCAGTTACTTTTGAATCCCAAGTTTTAGAAAGTGAGCGCAAAACTTTGTTAACGAGTTCAAAATCCGAAAAGCTTTTACCAAGTGATTTTAAACCATTGACGACATCCGTAAAACGGGTGTACATGTCAACAACGGTTTCGCTTGGTTTCATATGAAAAAGCTCGAAATCAAGCAGTAGAATATTAACTTTCGAGTCTTTGACTCTACTAGTTCCCTCGTGCGTGATTTCAAGAGTGCGCCAAATATCGAAAGCCGTTTCACACGTAGAAATCCGATTGAACTCATTTTTGTCCAATGCGCAAAATAAGGCATTCATAGCCTTTGCGTTTAAAGAAAAATTCTTCTTCTCCAAAACCGACCATTCGTTCATCGGTTTGGAGGGAAGTTGAAAACCGTTTTCAATGATATTCCATAAATCCAGATTTAGAGAAATTAAGAAAACTCTCATTCGAGTTTTCCAATAAGTGTAGTCCAATCCGTTAAAGAACGGTGGACGAAAGACCGAACAGCCCTCTTGAAAAGTCATTTCTCTCGGGTGTAAATCCGAAATGAGAAATACCCCGCTCTGATACCAATTGTTAGGATCGAGAGCACTAAGAGGGGGGGGGGGTGAATTAGTGCAGCGGAAATCTTACAGCGATTAAAAACCAAAAGCTGCGTTCGTTCAAAAACTATTATGATGCAAAAGCAAATTCTCAGTTTGTATCTAAGTGCAGTTTGCGTCTAAGCGCAGATTGCGTCTAAGCGCAGTTTTTATAATATCCCTCGCTTTTAAAAATTATTAATAAAGATTTATATGTAAATTGGAGGACCTATATGTAAATATAGAAATTACAAGGACTAAACTGCTAAGTTGCAAAAAAAAAAGAAAAAAAAAGGGAAAACCGAAAATTCGGTATTATCCCACCGCCTCCCACGCACTCTGGTAGAAGAAGGAGAGTGGTAGAAGAAGAGAGGAAGAAGAGGGAGAAGAGAAGAAGAAGAAGAAGAAGAAGAAGAAGAAGAGGGAAAAGAAGAGAGGAGGAAGAAGAGGGAGTAGAGAAGAAGAAGAAGGAGAAGAAGAAGAAGAGGAGGTGGCTGCAGCGAGGGCTGCAGCGAGAAGCTGTGGGGCGTGGGGAGAAGAAGAGAGGAAGAAGAGGGAGAAGAGAAGAAGAAGAAGAAGAAGAAGAGAAGAGGATAGCTGCGGCAAGGCTGCAGCGAGGAGGTGTGTGGGGTTGGGGAGGAAAAGGGAAGAGGAGAAGAAGAGGGAAAAGAGAGGGAAGAGGGAGAGGAGCGAGAGGAAGAAGAGGGAGAAGAGAAGAAGAAGAAGAAGAAGAAGAAGAAGAAGAAGAAGAGGGAAAAGAAGAGAGGAGGAAGAAGAGGGAGTAGAGAAGAAGAAGAAGGAGAAGAAGAAGAAGAGGAGGTGGCTGCAGCGAGGGCTGCAGCGAGAAGCTGTGGGGCGTGGGGAGAAGAAGAGAGGAAGAAGAGGGAGAAGAGAAGAAGAAGAAGAAGAAGAAGAAGAGAAGAGGATAGCTGCGGCAAGGCTGCAGCGAGGAGGTGTGTGGGGTTGGGGAGGAAAAGGGAAGAGGAGAAGAAGAGGGAAAAGAGAGGGAAGAGGGAGAGGAGCGAGAGGTGGCAGCAGCTAGGGCTGCAGCACCTCTGTTTCCTGCAGGTGGAAACAGAGGAGAGGTGTGGGGCGTTCGAAGAGGAGAAGAAGAAGAAGAGGAAGAGAAGAGGAAGAGGAAGCAGGGGAAGAGGTTGTGATACCTCTGTTTCCTGCAGAGGAAACAGAGGAGAGGGTGTGGGTGACGTCGGGGAGAAGAAGGGGAGGAAGGAGAAGAAGAGAAGAAGAAGAAAGGAAGGAAAAGGAAGAGGAGAAGGGAAGAAAGTAGCTGCGGCTGCGGTTGTGGCAGCTGCAGCTGTGGCAGGGAAAGAAGAAGAGAAAGGAAGAAGGGGAGGAGAGGAAGAAGAGTAGGGGCTGCGGCTGCGGCGATGGCAGCTGCAGTTGGAAGAGAAGAAGGAGAGGAAGATGAGCAGGGGAGGAAGAAAAGGCTGTGGCCGTGGCTGAGGCTGCGACTGCAGCATGCAGCTGGGAAAGAAGAGAAGGAAAGGAAGAAGAAGAGAAAGGAAGAAGGGAAGGAGAGGAAGAAGAGAAGGGGCTGCGGCTGCGGCGATGGCAGCTGCAGTTGGAAGAGAAGAAGGAGAGGAAGATGAGCAGGGGAGGAAGAAAAGGCTGTGGCCGTGGCTGAGGCTGCGACTGCAGCATGCAGCTGGGAAAGAAGAGAAGGAAAGGAAGAAGAAGAGAAAGGAAGAAGGGAAGGAGAGGAAGAAGAGAAGGGGCTACGGCTACGGCGATGGCAGCTGCAGTTGGAAGAGAAGAAGGAGAGGAAGATGAGCAGGGGAGGAAGAAGAGGCTGCGAGTGTGGTGGCTGCGGCCGTGGTTGCGACTCCGGCTGCGGCTGCAACGTTGGCTGCGGTAGCTGCGGCAGCGGTGGTGGCTGCAGTAGCTGCAGTAGCTGCTTTTGGGAAAGAGAAAGAGTAGGAACGAGAGAAGGGAAGAAGGAAATAGTGCAGTGGAAGGGGGCTGCGGTTGTGACCGCAGTCGCGGTCGTGGCTGCGATTGTGGCAGCGGCAGCGGCGGCGGCTGTGGCAGCTGCGTTTGGGAAAGAAAAAAAGAAGGAATGAGAGTAAGAGAGAGCAGGTGACTGTGCCTCGATGTTCGACACGTGATGTAGTTACGAAGAAAGGAAGAAAACGGGAGCACAAAACGAAACAGAGAGAGGACACGGAGAAAAAGTAGAAGGATTTGGGCTGGCACCTTCTTTGGATCTTCGGATCGAAATCATTGAAAGGCAAGTTTCCCACTTGTTTCGATCCTTTCTATTGCAAGTTCCCTGATCGTTTCTCCTATAATTGCTTTGATATTTCTTATTGCAAGTTTCCCGCTTGTTTCAATCCTTTATATTGCAAGTTCCCTGTTCGTTTCTCCTATAATTGCTCTGATATGCCTTATTGCAAGTTTCCCGCTTGTTTTAATCCTTTATATTGCAAGTTTCCCACTTGTTTCGATCCTTTCTATTGCAAGTTCCCTAATCGTTTCTCCTATAATTGCTCTGATATGTCTTATTGCAAGTATCCTGATCTTCCTCACTGCCATTTTTATCTCTACATTTGCTTTGAATATGAGGAACTTTGAATTGTTCTAGCCTTGCATTTGTTATATCTCCTGTTTAAACGTAACGATTCGAATCTGTGCAACTTTTGAGATTCTGACCTTTTGATACCGAGCTGCCTATAAGTCTTTGTTGGAAACTCTGATTTGTTCAAAACTGATTTCATTGGAAACTAGACTCGTAGACCTTTCTTTGATATATGGATTGAAAGATTTGGAATCCAAACACCTGCCCAGTTATCTGTTGAATCTGACATTATGAATTCTGCCAACAGAGATTTTGTTCTACGACACTTGCTTACCAAATTATTTGTAACTCTCTCTGTTGGACAGTTCAATTCCTATGAAGCCTGTCTTATCTGAAAGTATTATCCAATGATTATTTCTGAGTAAATTGGAGCACGATTGATAGTTTGAATCATTTGTTCAATGTGCCTCTTGTATACTGCCAGAAATCGAGCTTTGGTCGATTTCTCATATTCTGGTTTCATTCCTTTGGAAGTTGATATCCTTTAGCTTTCTTATTCAATTGAGCTTTATATTACTGCTTTGAGTTCTTGTATACTCTTGTCCTTAAAATTATTGCATTCTTGAAAACCATTGTGGAACGTTTATGCTATATCATATTGACCCATATAGGCACATGTATATTCCATTGTTCCGCATTTGCTCCCGATATGTGCCTATTCCAGTTCATTCATTTTGACATTGAATTTATCTAACCTTCTTATTTGAATTGAGCTATATATGATTGTTTGGAATCCTTGAATGCTCTTGCTTTCATTTCGTTTCCAAATCTGAATACATTTGTGAGAGATTTGTTCCTTGCATCATATTTGACTCGTAAAGGCACATGTACGTTTGTTGTTCCGCGTGTGCTTCCGATATATGCTATTTATTGTTCGTACTGCCCTTTTGTACTCTGGTGTTTGTGGGATTGTCTGGACCTTTGCCAGAAATGGTAAAGGGTATGCGCTGATTTGCCCGCTTTGTGGGGTCCCGCTTTGTGGGATATTCTGGTATGCGCTTATTTGCCCGCTTTGTGGGGTCCCGCTTTGTGGGATATTGCTTAGAGCCTGCGATGCTCTGCCGGCACCTTTGACTTCACCTAGACGTGGGTGGATGGAGCTCCCAGACGTGGGAGACTTTTGTCAGGTGGTCATTCAGAAATGGATGAATCACATTCTGACTGAGATCCCACTACACCTTCTGTATGTTTGATATGATATCCAGAGCTTTCGTTATGTGTTTCTGTACATGCTTTGGATAAGATTGATATGTTTGCAACGTCAAAGACGACGTTTGAGCTTCTATACGATATTTGTTTTCGATATGCTCTGAAATGCTTCATTCACTGATGATATGCTTCGAAATGTTCCATATGCCGTTGATATGCTCCGGAACATTTCATATGCCATTGATATGCTCCAATTACTCTGTGCTCCATTTGCTATGAACTGATATGTTCTGAAATGTCCTATCTGCCATTGATATGTTCTAATTACTCTATGCTCCATTTGCTATGAACTGATATGTTCTGAAATGTCCTATCTGCCATTGATATGTTCCAATTACTCTGTGCTCCATTTGCTATGAACTGATATGTTCTGAAATGTCCTATCTGCCATTGATATGTTCCAATTACTCTGTGCTCCATTTGCTATGAACTGATATGTTCTGAAATGTCCTATCTGCCATTGATATGTTCCAATTACTCTGTGCTCCATTTGTTATGAACAGATATGTTCTGAAATGTCCTATCTGCCATTGATATGTTCCAATTACTCTATGCCCCATTCGTTATGGATCAAATATGTTTTTGAATGACATGATACGTATGATTTGGTATCTATTGAGATGGTATCCTTGAGAATTCTTGTATTCTGCCTTGCATTATGATACCTTACTCGTTTGAAACCGTTCCTTTTGTTCTGAATATGCTTTGTCACTTGCTGAGCCGTTTTTGGCTCACTCCGTTGTTATATAAATCTTTCAGGTCAGCTTGTCACTCTTCGAGATGTTTGATTTGGGCTGAGGCAGTGGATAGCTGTAACATCCCTCATTTTTAAAAATTTATTAAAAGGTTTGTTTTGTAAAAAAAAAAATAAGGATTATTTAATAATTATTTTATATTAAATGATTAAATATTTATGGCTAGGGACCTAAGAGTAAATATTAGAAGTTTGATATAATTTATTTAAGATTCAGATTTAAGTTTAAAAAAAAAAAAAAATTTAGTGGACATGTGTCATTAGCTAACCTAATGGTGCCACCTAAGTTTGCTCTAAGGATGACATCTAGCACTTTTCATGCATGCTTGCCACCTTGAAACTTTGCAACTCTTGTGTTAACCAAAAGTAATTAAATAAGAGATTAAAGGAGAAACTAAATGTAACATTCAGATGCTGCATCCAACGTGAGTTTAAGAAGAGAAGAGAGGGAAGAAGAAGAAGAAGAGGAATTGAAGAAGAAGATTTGATTGAGGTTTTGCATCAACTCCCCCCATTTGGGAATCAAATTTGTTTAAGGCAAGTGTTCTAATCTCTTCCTACAGAATTCCTAATCTTTGTTTTCCTTTTAATTCTTCATAATGCAAAAGATTTCAGCTTAGTACCAAACCGTTCTTTCCTTTTGATACAAATCCATGAATCTGAAATTTTTCGGTAATCTGACCTCTATTCAATGTTTCGGTCATAACATTTTGTAATAAACTCTGATTTAGACAAAACCTATTCCATTTGAAAGTAGACTCAAATATCTTTATTTTGACACTAAGATTGAATGATTTGGAGTTTAAATGCCTACTAAGACTTCTGTTTCAATTAACCCTACAGATTCTGCAAAATAGAGACTGAAATTTCTGACCTCTTGTTGCTTAACTACTTATAACTTTCTGCTGTGAATTCAGATTCATACAAAGTATGATTTATTCGAAGATAGACTCAAAATGCTTTCTTTATACACCTGATTTGAAATTTTCGGATAATAATTGCTAACTAAAACATCTTCTTTCATCGACCCAATGAATTCAGTAAAACAGAGCAAATATTTTCAGACCTTTGGCTACGAAATTATTTGTAACTCCCTGTTGTAAATTCCAATTCTTGTCAAACTTAATTTGCCTAAAATTAGATTGATAAAGATTTCTAATGACACATATTTTGCATAAATTGGAGCATAATTGGTTATCGAAATAGTTCATACAATGTCCCTATCAAATTCTGCCAGAATCGAGCTTTGGTCGATTTCGGCTCTTCTTGTTTCTTCTCTTTAGAAATTGATTTCGGCAAACACTCTTCAGTTAAGCTTTACATTATTACCTTAAATTCCTGTATACTTTTGTCCTTTATTTATTTGTCTGCAGCTATCATCTAAAGTTCATGTTTTCAGCGTAATGATTCGGCACATGCATCCCATTGTTCCGCATTTGCTTTCGATATGTGCCTCTTCCAGTTTCATTTCTTTGGAGATTGAATTCATCTAACTTTCTTATTTCAATTGAGCCATATGTGATTTCTTGAAATCCTTGTATACTCCTGCTTTTGTTTCCTTTTAAATCTGAATACATTTGTGAAAGATTATGTTTGTATCGTATTGACTCGAAAGGCATATGTACATTTCGTTGTTCCGCATGTGCTTCTGATATGTGTCAATGTTATTGTTCATACTACCCTTTTGTACTCTGGTGTCTTGTGGGATATTGTGAACCTTTGCCAGAAATGGTAAAGGGAGTTATGCTTAGAGCCCGCGATTGCTCTGCCGGCCCCATTGACTTCACTCAGACGTGGGTGGATGGAGCTCCCAGACGTGGGAGACTTATGCTTGGTGGTCATCCAGAAATGGATGGACCATATTATGTTATGATCCCACTTCACCTTCTATCTGTTTGATATAAAA
This sequence comes from Musa acuminata AAA Group, assembly GCF_036884655.1. Taxonomy (NCBI): domain Eukaryota; kingdom Viridiplantae; phylum Streptophyta; class Magnoliopsida; order Zingiberales; family Musaceae; genus Musa; species Musa acuminata. Next base: position 23,203,991 of record NC_088331.1, on the reverse strand, counting down.
TTCAGAGCCGACCTAGCACTTGGGCAGGGTGAGAGGGCTCGAGTAGGAAAGGGCTACCCGTGGATGGAGTCGAGAACTCATCACGGCGTGGAGCCACCACTGAGTTAATCCTCACATGCACTATGCTAGAGTACGACGTTTGAGCTTCTATTTCATATTTGTTCTTTGATATGTTCTGAAATGCTTCTTATGCTTCCGAAATATTTCCATATGCCATTGATACGTTCTGAAGCATTTCATTCACCATTGATATGTTCCGAACTGTTTCGTATGCCATAGATATCCAAAATGCTCCTTACGTCTTTGTTATGCCTTGAAATTATCAAATGTCATCGATATGCTCCTTATACCAATGATATGCTCCAATTTCCTTTCTCCTATTGTTATGTCTAATGCCTGTTTTTGAACGAGGTAAACCTTTGTGATTTTATATCAAATGAGATGACTTCAAATGAACACTTGTATTTCTGCTTTTGTTATCTTGATACTAAGCCTGCTTGAACTTCTCCTATCGCCATGGATATGTTAGTCACTTGCTGAGCTCTTTATGCTCACCCCGTTGCTATATAAATTTTTCAGGGTAGCTTGTTATGTTCTGAAAATCTAGAATTGGGTTGAGGCAGTGGAAAGCTAGAAGATTTTGGGGCAAATCTTTCGTAATTAATAAGTTGATATTGTATAAGTTCTTTTGTGTGTATCAACGACAAATCTAGATTGATGTATCTTGTAAATATTTGGAAAGTACCTCTTGTGTTGGGATTTTGGGAATGTTAAAGTTTAAACTGTGTAATGATATAAACATGTAATACATGTTGGTTTTGTGATTGTATAGATTGCTACGCTTATGGATTTATGATGTGGTTATGGTTTAGTTGAGTTGGCTTTGGATTTTATGAATCATTAAGTGATATTATAGTATGATTATAAACTGCACAGGTTTTATGAATTGGAAAATTATAGATATGAATGACCTGAATGTTTTCTCAGTATCCTCAAATGTGTGAACGGATCCTGGAATGAATTGTTGTTGAATTATAATAGAAAAGAAAAATAATTCAGCGGGGCGTGACAATAGCTATTCAGAATAATGGGCAAGTCTGGTTGGTTATTACGATATTGTTGTATAAGTATGTCTTGTATGTAATGAAATGTTATCGATGAACCGAAATGGATATACTGTGTCAAAGTGTTAGGAGATCTCTCTTATTTGGAATTTCAGAATGTTAAGTCTAATTTATGGTGAATAGTTGGAGTTCTGATTGTATAATTTATTTAGCTTGTGGATTTATAAATATTGTTCATGTTTGTCAAGTTGGCTTGGGTTGCCATAAATGTGAATTATCGAGTGATGTGATATATGATTATAAACTGCACAGGTTTTATGGATGTGAATATGAATAGAATGTTTTCAGTGTCCTCAAACGTTAGTTTGGATCCTGGATTGGTCTGTGACGAAAATTAAAAAAAAAAAATCATGGATATTTTGAGGGGCGTGACAGTTTTGCGTCTAAACTCAGATTTACGTCTAAACGCAGTTTTACGTCTAAACGCAGATTTACGTCTAAACGTAGATTTACGTCTAAACGCAGTTTTACGTCTAAACGCAGATTTATGTCTAAACTCAGATTTACGTCTTAAACTCAGATTTACGTCTAAACGCAGATTTACGTCTAAACGCAGTTTTACGTCTAGACGCAGATTTACGTCTAAACTTTGAAACTTATTTGTATACTCGCAGATGGCAGTATGCAGTTGAAATCAAGACGTAAACGTGAACTGAGATCTGATGATTGAGCGAGGAAAGCCGATTTACGTCTGAATGCAGTTTTACGTCTAAATGTTGAAACTCGTTCGTAAAATTGTAGAGGACAGTTTGCAGTTATCAATAGGATTAAAATGTAAGTGTAAACTGCAAAGAAGCTCGTTCGTAAAAGCACGGAAGACAGTTCTGCAGAATCAAACGTAAACGTAAACTGTAATGTATGAAAATACGAATTTACGTCTGAATGCAGATTCGAAAGAACAGCACTTAGAACTTATTCGTGAAAGCGCAGAGAGCAGTAGTAATGAAGGAGGTTTGCAGTAATGATAAAGGGCTCGAAAATAAACGCAAACCAGAGATTTAGAGTGGTTCGGTCAGCCTTGACCTACTCCACTTTTGGCTTCCTCCACCGACGAGGTTGCCGACGTCAACTAGGTGCCTTCCTTCAATGGGCGAAGGCTAACTGCCCTTTTACAGTTTCTCTCCTTTTGACAGGCTCAGGAGACAACCTTTACAGACCTTTCTCTCCTCACTTTACAACTGAAAACTTGAAGAACAGAAGGAGGAAACTTAAAGGCTTTACAACACTTTTGAGCTCTTAGAATCACAGAAAAGATCAAGATTTCGGTGTAGGTCTGTATCTTTTCAGTGCTGAATGGGTGGGGTATTTATAGGCCCCAACCCAATTCAAAATTCGAGCTCAAAACGATCAAATCGATCAAATCCCAGAATTCTGGGATCAGGCGGTTGCACCTCTTGACTGGAGAGGTGGCACCGCCTGGCAGAGCTCGAAGACTGAGCTCAGGCGATTGCTTCTCTCTGCCAGAGCTCGAAGACTGAGCTCGATGGTTGCATCACCTGGCAGAGCTCGAAGACTGAGCTTGGTGGTTGCATCACCTGGCAGAGCTCGAAACTGAGCTCGGTGGTTGCATCACCTGGCAGAGCTCGAAACTGAGCTCAGGCCGATGCACCTCTCTGCCAGAGCTCGAAGACTGAGCTCGGTGATTGCATCACCTGGCAGAGCTCGAGACTGAGCTCAGGCTGATGCACCTCTCTGCCAGAGCTCGAAGACTGAGCTCGGTGGTTGCATCGCCTGGCAGAGCTCGAAACTTGAGCTCTGGCGGTGCTACCTCTTGACAGAGGAGGTTGCACCGCCCAGTCTAGCTCGAAGACTGAGCTCTGGGCGGTTGCACCTCTTGGCTGGGGCGGTTGCACCTCCCAGCCTCGTAGCCCTGGCGGTTGCACCTCCTGGCTGGGGCGGTTGCACCTCCCAACCTCGCAGGAAGACATAGCTTGGGCGGTGCTACCTCCAACCCTGGCGGTGGCACCTCTTTCACTATTCCAGCTCACTTGGTTTGGCTCCAAACTTGGTCCAAACCAGTCCGAACTTGGGCCTAATTGGCCCCTCCTTGGGTTATAGGATTAACACCTAATCCTAACCCTAATTAACGTGCTAACTATGAATTTAAAGACATTTTCTAAGCTATTACAAAGTCCGCAAGTCAAGACTTCTTCTAGCGAGCTTCCGGCAAACTTCCGGCGGTCTTCCGATGAACTCTCGGAAACCATTCTGCGGACTCCCGGCAAGCTCCTAGACTTCACGATTTGATCTTAGCGAGTTCCAACGAGCTTCGTCGGCAAGCTCCGCTCTTTCTCGGCGAGCTCCGTGAACTTCCAACGAACCTTCCGGCGAGCTTCCGAAAAACCCTTCGGCAAGCTCCCGACTCATTCTCGGCTAGTTCCGGTAGCATTCCCGACGAACCTTCGGACTTCCGTCGAACTCTCGAACTCGCAACAAATCCTTCGCGCTTGACTCCGACACTTTGTTTCACTTTATGTCTTCATTGTTATCATAGTTAATCCTGCACAACAAAACAAAACTTTAATCGAGACAATTAATCCTAAGCAATTAACCAAGTTGTCCGACATGTCATTGGTCCCTCGACGCTTCGTCCGATTCTTCGGCGCATCGTCCTCTCGTGCAGCCTATTGCCCAATCGGCCAGTTGACTCCGCAACTCCGATATCCTTGGCACAATACCCGCTCTTCTTGGCCCGATGCCCGAGTCCACGGCCTGAAGCCTTCTGTCGATACGTCGACCGATCCACCAGCCCGACGTCCAATCTTCTGACATGTTCCTTCGGCACAATATGATTTTCCTGCTTTAATTGTCTCATCCTGATCGAAGCATCCTGCGTCACTCAAAACGCAGATTAAATCATAAACATATATCAAGTAGTTTCATCATCAAAATACGAGATTCAACATATAGGCCCCAACCCAGTTTGAATTTGGAGCTCAAAATTATCAATTCCCGGAATTCTGGGATCTGGCGGTTGCATCGCCTGGCAGAGCTCGAAGATTGAGCCTCTAGGCGGTGCCACCTCCTGTCAGGGGCGATTGCACCTCCTGCTAGAGCTTGAAGACCGAGCTTAGGCGGTGCCACCGCCTGACTGAGGCGGTTGCACTGCTCAGCCAGAGCTCGGAGACTGAGCCCAGGCGGTGCCACCTCCTGTCAGGGGTGGTTGCACCGCCCAGTCTCGCTCGGAGACTGAGCCCAGGCAGTGCCACCGCCTGGCTTGGGCGGTTCAACCACCTGGCAGAAATCAGGGTCCGAATGGGTTGATCCATTCGGCCCAATTTGGGTTTTTCAGGGGCCCAATTGCCCCAAGATTAAGTTAATGGGATCACCTCCCATTTCCAACTAAATCATTATGCTAACTACGATATTTCCTAAGACATTTACTGCAACTTGCTCTAGTGCGTCAATCGCTTCTTCCGATGAGCTTCTGGCGAACTTCCGTCGATCATCCGATGAACCCTCGGTGATGCTCCTGCGGACTTCCGATAATCTCCTGGACTTGCGATGATCCACTTAGCGAGTTACGACGAGCTTCTTTGGCAAGCTCATGGACTTCTCAGATTTGTTCCCGCAGAACCTCCGACGACTGTCCGAACTTCCGTCGAACTCTCGAACTCCCAACGTGATCATTGTCTTGATTCCGGCGTAACTCCTGCTGCATATCTTACTTTCATCGTAGTTAATCCTGCACACTTAAAACAAAACTTCGATTGAGATAATTAATCCTAAGCAATTAACCAAGTTGTCCGGCGTGTCATTTGTCCCTCGACGCTTCGTCCGATTCTTCGGCGCATCATCCTCTCCTGCAGCCTATTGCCCAATCGGCCAGTTGACTTCGCAACTCCGATATCCTTGGAACAATACCCGCTCTTCTTGGCCCGATGACCGAGTCCACGACCGAAAGCCTTATGTCGATACGTCGATCGATCCACCGGCCCGACGTCCAATCTTCTGACATGTTCCTCCGGCACAACATGATTTTCCTACTTTAATTATCTCATCCTGATCGAAGCATCCTGCGTCACTCAAAACGCAGATTAAATCATAAACATATATCAAGTAGTTTCATCATCAAAATACGAGATTCAATAGGAATGACTATTCCATGTGTATATATTAGTCTAATAATTAAGCTGCCATATAAAAGCATCATATCTTTTGTTGACAGTTCAATCATGTTTTGTCGTATTAGATATCCAAAACAGTTATCATGTTCTGCCATAATCTAATACATTGTTCCTAATTCCATTTGACTAACTTCATCATGATGGTATTGTTTTGGAATTAGAGTATTTTTCATGATGTGATGAAGAAATTTTGTGTTGAAAGGTAGCAAATGTTCACAACTTTTTGGAACGATAAACAAATTTGGGTTTCCAAAGATAGTACATAAAGCCTCAAAATATGTAATCCCAATCAATTTTGTGTCTCATTGTCCTCTAAAATAACAACTTCTTTTTTTCTTAGAAATTCCTATAAGGTTACAAATTACGCTATCTGTAATAAGTGTATGATGCCCTAAGAGATAAGTGGACACCCTATCATATTCATTCATATGTAAGTTATTGTAAAACAACTGAATAAGTCAAGGATAAATGGTTTCACTAATTTGAAGAATTGGAAGGACTTCTAAGTTAGTGAACCATTGGATTGTTTTCAAATCATTTAATTCTTCTAGATCTACATATTTTCCCTTATGTATACTTCTAGACTCAAAGGTTGAGAATTTAAGGGCATGTTGAAGGGAATCAAAGAGTATAGAATCAAAGGTTTCATTTAATCTCCTCTTTCCTTTATCTCTTAAGGATCTTCTAGGTGTCATGGAATTATATATATATTAACAATGAGAGCTACATATAAGAAGCAAGATTAATCAATGTATTAAGAGAAAAGTTTTAAGGATTACCCTTATAGTGATCTCTAAAAGGGTTAAGATTGACCTTTAGATTTATAGAAGAGAAGGGTTTTCTTGGGTTTCCAAAGGAAGAGCAAGGAGAATGAGAAGTGGAGAAAGGTTTAGTGGAGTGGAAGAGAGGTGGAGAAGGGTTTGGGGGCGGATCTACCGTCGGCCCAAAAAGTTCTTTTATAAGGCACGATTTTGGGTGATGGGACCGCCTATGGGAAGTATGCTCTAGTAGTGCCACCGCTGATGCACTGCCTTTTAGCTCATTTTCAAGTTGTAATTTTATCTTTCAACCATTCAAGCTTCAACGTTTGACCTTTAACAACCCAATAGCCATATTTAACATTCATTATAACATTTATCATTTAAGTCAATATCCAATAATATTCAAGCTAATGATTAAGCGAATGATACCAATCCTATATTTAGCATTCAAGTTATCACTTTTTGCTTATTGAAAGTGCAAACTTGCAGCACTTTTGAGATGTGCAGGTCAACAATTTTCTATCATTGTACATCAAGAATTCAATCATATCATGAGATATATAAATACAAGAAAATTTATAATACGATTCAAGTCATAGACATCAAGAAGTCTAGTAATATATCATGGTTTATTTGAATAAATCCCTTCCTTGGTCAATTGGGGGCAGAATCATAGAAAAATGATTAATAAAAAAAATAGAAATAAATTCAAAAAATATCAAGTGAAAGAATCAAGGTTTATTTGGATAAATATTCTTGAGAATCAAGAAAATTATTTCATGTATGGTACATCTCAAGTTGTAAACACCGACATATCATCTCATACGAAAACAAATCCAAAGTCATTATCAAAATAACTTTTCGAGAAATCCAATTAAAGCAACGTAGATAGTTTCCTATAAGATTAAAAATAGCTAAGGTTCTTTAGCTTAATTCATTTTTATACTTAGTGTGCTCTATCATTCTATACACAAACCGTGCATCATGATTTAAAACCGAAAGACAATATTTATCACAAAAATCATCAAATCAAAAGTATAACATATAATTCCAAAATATAAGATTTTAAATTATCATTACTTGAAATCCTCGTGCATAATATAAAATCATCAAGTATGATTTCATAAAGCATCTTCAATTAAAATCATTTTGTTGTGGCTAGTGAGCTTTGTAAAGTATGTTGGATCTCCGATCAAAAATCTTTTGAATCCACAATTAAAATTTTATTTTTGCTTCTAGCCAGTGATTATAGACATATCTACAAGAATAGGGGTTTTCTTTTATGTACCCATTTAACCTTTGGTCTCTTATAAATAGATCTATCTATCATTGAGTGATTTACGATTCCTTTGGGAACCCAAACTAATTTGTGTGGACTATGTTAGAAATTTTTATACTAAAATGTGTTTCTAAACCATTATAATAGAAACACAAGAAAACTAATACAGAAACAAAAATTGCGTATCTCCGGCCATTGTTGCAAAGAATTTCAACAATGGTTTCTCTTTATATTTTGGCACTTTTCGGCTTAAAACTCTCACTTTAGATGGTGTAGAAAATTCTTTAAACTTAAGAAAGATATTAAGCCTAGGGACCAAAATCATCATTTATATAAACATTCTCCCATTTAAACCATAATAAAGAATTTGTAACATTTAGACCATAATAAAGAATTTATAACATTTAGACCATAATAAAGAATTTTAATGATATTAAATAAAATATTTAATACTAATAATTATATTTATAATGAATAAAAAAATTAAAATATTTAAACCATAATAAATGAAGAAATTCATGATAATGAATGATGAACTTAATGAGAACGGTTACATTCTCCCTCTTGGTTCATACGTTTAGCTTAATAATTTGAATTAATCTTTATCGAATAATTTTCTTAAGAAATAAATATATGAATCATAGTGATAAGTCCTCTACGAGCAAGTATTATCATCCATGTATCACGATGTATTTAGTTTCTTAATCTTAATGTGGTAATATTACTTGATGAATAAATATTATGTTTATTCTTGGTGTAGTATCAATATATTTTCTTAAATTAATGTACACATAAATGAGAAAATATCACAATATATAAGAGTTTTAATATTATTATAAAGTGAAATCAAGTCTCATTTTTTATCCTTGAATTTTAGATGTGGTATGCCTTTAATCAAAGGATCAACAATCATCAATTTAGTACTAATATGTTCAATGATTATTTTCTTTTCTTTTACCTATTCTCTTATAGTTAAATACTTAAGAGAATTTACTTCGACTTTCACTTTTAATATTTTTAACTATAAAAATTTTCACTTATTGTTTGTAGATAAAAAAGAAGGTTGGTAGGTCCTCCACTTCGATTTTGATTTGACCTTCGTAGAGTGGAGCTGACAAACTTTGTTTTATGTTTTTAATGTAGCATCACCATCTAATATTGACTTTGGCAAATCGTGTCAAGGATGTCGACGTCATTTGCGCCTACCTCATTGATGAGCTGGAGGAGACAGGCGAGATCGAAGGAGGTGGCGACCAACTCGAGCATCAAGAAAAGGTAAAACATCTGACACATTAGGTAAAACGTATGACACATGTGCATATCTCCTATCACACGTCTTTAAGACGCTAAAGACATGTCAGACGTTTTACTGGGCTTGTATAGCTTGATATGGTTCGACGCTTGACTGGGCTTCACATTTGAGCGAAACGCCTACTTGATATGTATGATAGGCTGCGTAAGAATACAAGTATTAATGGAGGGAAAAAAAGAGTTGCTCAACCTCAGTACCATATGTTGGCAAAGACATTGTTGGTCAACCGTATCATTTTCTTATGATACGATCCTCCTGTATCAATTTGTTAATATATTTATTTTTAGTGAAGCGAGTTCACCTTTGTTTAACTGAAGCAAAGATGGTTATTCGATTAGAATGTTTGACCTACAAATGTTATATTGGATAATTTTTTGACACGAATCATTACTGTACCACTCGAGATTCTGACAACATAAACTAAAATGACAATCACTGACAGTAGGTATGTTAAATTTGCGACATAGATATTGACGTTGATGCTTTGTTGACATGGATGCTTACATGTTGATCCACACATATAACTAGTCAATAAAATAGATCTCGTGGTTTAAAGACTAATATATATATATATTTTTTAAGCTTTTAATGAAAGTATCAAAGCAAATCATAAATTTAAAATTAGACTCTACGGGATCCTTCCATCAAATTAACTTTCAAATGAGATATATTTTAGTATTATTAAATATATATTTAATATATTTTTAATCATCCATTGATTAATTTTTTAGAGTAAAACAAATGTTGTAGAGAAAACAAATATTTGTAGAGTAAAACATATATATATATATATATATATATTGTAGAGAAAACAAATGTTGTCGAGGGCTAGAATTATGAGGGATATACTTGGGTATTACTACTACATGTGAGAACAAATATTATTTGTAAAATATAATTGATTTGGTTATTATTTTTAGTTAATTGAGATTGGAATACAGTCAACACCACCTACTACACGATATATCAACTTTCAGAAGTGATAAAGTGTTAATTAAATATACCACATGGACATGATAGCTAAAATGAATATACTCCTATTAAGTGACTACAAAATTGACACTACATGGAGCAATATTTATTAGATATATTTTTTATTATAAACTTATTAAATAAATACTAAGTGACTTGATCTTTAATCAATTTAATTTTTTTCTTGAATGATGATCATGTTCTCGAGATTATTTTGATTATTATTAAACATGACAACTCGAAAAATATACTAGAATAAGTTCATCTACTTAGATTGATAATCAAAGTTAATAATAATAATAATAATAATAATAATAATAATAATAATAATAATAATAATAATAATAGATGTTGAAGCCACGTGAGCTTTAATTGGGCCACGATACACCCCCACCGAGCCTGTAATTAGTAACATAATTAGGCCACCAAGTCTTTCTTCGGTGAACGATGGGTGGTGATGGCGGAACCCCAAATCAAGTATGAGATTGTCTTCTCTTTCTCATGCAATTTGATGAATCTTTGATATTCGAATGATGAGCTGATTCCCGATGTGAGTGAATTCGATTGGTATTCATCTGTTCTTCGATTCAGTTCCAAAGGTTTTGATGATTGAATATTCTTTTAAGGGTTTTCTTATCTTGCTCGCCCTTTGGCATTAGCCTTTTCCCCCTTCGACATCACTGTTAAATTTTCTTTCATGCTACATCACGCATCAAACCCCCTTTTTCTGAGATTTCTGTTTGAAGTACAGCAATTATACATGTTGTTTGATGCTATATCATGCATTCATTCACAATAATGATCCTCAAGGTACACAATTGGTTTAAGTCTTTGTCTGATCTGCTTAGCTGCTAAAGTTGAGATCTTTCACCATGAAGACTACATTTGGAGTTGTCCCCATTTCTTGCGACAAGGCTTTCCCATCCGATCTGCGATCTTTGGTGGTCTATAGTTGTTGTTCCTTTTGATCCTTTCTTCTGTTACTTATACGGGAAAGGGTGAAAAGTTGATAAGAACGTTGTGATTGATTTTTGACTGATAGATTATTATGTGAAGAACAAGTTGTCGCTGCATTTGGTGAATTCAACAGTGCTGTTGGGAAGGGGTGGCACAACCCAGCCCAGGAGTGGATGCAAGAAAAACTGAGTGAGAAATTATATCATTTCTCATTTTTATCATTGGAGGGAGGGTTGAAGAATTGGTCCTCAACAATAAGATTTATCTCTCGACAATAGTTGGATTGTGCTAAGAAAGTTTCAACGTTAAAAGTCTTGTGATATTGACCTGTTCTTCACATCTTTTTTAGGTCGGAGCTTACGATTTTCCCTTAATGGGAAGAATTGCTGGAGCTTGATATTTCTGATGAACTTGGATTTTATATTTTAAGACTTTCATGAATACAATGGCGAATTTATATGGTCGAGATCCCTAAAATGATAACTTGTTTCCTCTCGACATCGATTCTTTAAACCTTTCAATTTAAGGTGTTCTTTTTTTTTTCCTCATTCAAAAAATATATATTTTAGTTTGATACCCTTAATATATATCTGCAAACTTTGTCTTCTAGTGTTCTTTTCTCTCTCTCTCTCTCTTTTGGATTCTCTTTTCTCCTCTACAGTTCTCTTGGTCAACAGAATCATTGGTCTTGTGTCTCATGGAATATGAAAGTTCCTAGGCACGAAGCATCTCTCTCAATCTCTATTTCAATTTCGCATGTTCATATGTTATTCATCTCAAAGAAACATGTGAATGCGGGGATAGAAGCAGTGGGCAGGCAGCCCATGTAATATATTTGGCAAGCCATCAGAGGTCAGTATCGCCTCTCCTGTTACTCCTCAATTTGGGAATTTCTTCCTTTTAGTATAGTAAACACCAGCATATGGCTGCCTATTCTTGTTACACTTGAAAGTCTCTTTCCATGTGTCCCCACACACTTTCAATGCCCTTGTCTCTCTCTCTCTCTCTCTCTCCGACATGACCTGTACTTTCTTCTCTTAAGGAGGAATGGAAACTCTATACAGAGTAGCCTACATAAGAAAGAACCTCCTGAACTGTTCATCTCTTGCTTTATTATTATTATTATTTTTTGGTCATCTGATTCGGTGAATCATCTTTTTGATAGTTACTTTTTGCTCAAGTCAGACGGATGATTTAGATGTTTTGATGGGATAGAATAATCCTTTTATAACTTTCCTATATAGCGAGGTACCACCACCTGCATAGAGTTTACATTCCTCTTAAAGACCAAAGGGCTGCTTTATAACTACTATTATCAACTTGTCAACTTCCATCCACATTAAGAACCCTGTTAAAGTTAAACGAGGCTACAGTGGGCCACATTATCAAGGCCCACTGAACATGGTTGGCCTCCAATTCACACACAATCTCACATGCATGCTCCCGAGGCCTCGGGTGACTTGGTCGTCGACATCCACCAGAAGCATGACATCACCCCATGCTGGAGGTCAGTTTCCAGCCGCCCACTGCCATCCTGTATCAGGCTAGGGAACGAGTATATGTCGTGGCTCCCTTGTGATGACCTATTCCCTCATCTCCAACCACACCCATGATATCCTAATCTCCATTCACGACCAACACAAATTTGCAATTAGCAGTCATCCTGTTGGAGATTTAGGAATTCACAAACTGTACAAACCTTCAAAAAAGAGACTATTATTAAGAACAAAGAGATGTCCTTCATTGAAAGCAGAAGGGACACAAGGCATCTTTCAGGTACAGAGTAAAATGGTTAAACAACTATGTCCATGAATGTTCCAAGGTTCACTGATTCCTTTGTTGTAGCTATTGCTTAGAGAAATGAAACTGTTTGGCCAGTGGGGGTGGGCTCCTATTGTCTCCATGGGTCCATGGGAAATGGATGATCAAAAATAGGGCTCGGTCTTGGTACATTGTTGCCTTGAAGTGGCACTTCTCCTACCCTTAATTTCCTCCTCACCACCTTTTTTTTTTTTTTTCTTATTTTTTTCTCCTTCTCTTTTATATACACTTCCATTGGGCATCCTTCTCCTTGTGCTCTGCCATCTCTCCCCTCCCCTACACTTGGTTCAGCAATAAAAAGAGAACAAAAGAGAATCCGAGAAGCTTCTGTAGCCATCAAGATCATGTCAGGCAGAGGTAGGAGGATAACAGATGAGGAGATCAATGAGCTAGTCTCTAAGCTTCAGTCACTGCTCCCCGAGTCCCGCCGCAGGAACATAGGCAGAGTAAGGGCATGAAACACCGATTGAGTCTCTCTTCTTGTTCACATCCACTCATGCAATGAAGGTGCACTGGATATTGCAGGCATCTGCATCGAAGCTACTGAAGGAGACATGCAGCTACATCAAGAGCTTGCACCGAGAGGTGGACGGTCTGAGCGACCGGCTTTCCGGCCTAATGGCGACGATGGACAGCGACAGCCCTCAGGCCGATATCATTCGGAGCCTCCTCAGGTCCTAGGGAGAGTCAATACTGTCATTTTCATCCTTGTTTAATTTAGTATCACCCCCAGGAGATCTGAGGGTCATACATGGTGTCCACAGTTTCTGATGTGTGTTTGTTTATCTAGTTCACCGGTACATGCGTTTGATGTTGTTGCAGCTGCTCTACCCACCCTCGTATGATTTGTGCATTTCTGTGGCTTGAGTGGTTTCTTACATTTCATGATCACACCAGACGGGAGAAAATATCATGTACTAGGCTTCTTAACTGCTTTAATTAATCATTGGCTTAGAGTTTCTGTTTGCATCCATCCATGGTAGGTTCAGTTTCTCCATGACTGGGCTACTTGATCATGTGCTCTCGTTGATGCTTGCGGATATTTCACGAAAATGAACACACCATGTGTGTTGATTAGGAAGGGAATATGGGGAGTTCAGAAGAATTGCAGGAAAGAAATCTAGATGTAATTAAATTAAAATCCAGAATTATTATATTATATTATTTTGTCTAGTTCTTGATAATATAATCGGATTGTTCACTATGCGAAAAAGCTCAAAATTTCCTCAACTTATCTTCTTACGACAGATGCAAAAGCCTAAAATTATATATATATATATATATAGAGCAATTAATTTTCCAAAATCCTTATTGATCAATAAAATATGTCAATCAAGTGTCTTTTCTGCGAGTAAAATTGTTAATAATAAAAAATTGTGAAAATAATTAATCTCAACAAAAATATTTATATAAAATTAGTGACTCCCCTCCGATAAAAAAGAAAATGAAGAATGTTTTATTTTGATGTTCGGTGTGAACAAGCTTGATAAGGAACGACTGGCTCACAGCTAATCAAATCCGTTAACATCGATCAAAATGAAAGGCTTTCACGAAACGAGAACAACGATTGCAACAAACGATATAAAAAAAAAAATCTAAAATAAGAATGATGTGTTCCATATATTAAAAATTATGAAATTGAGAAAGTCGCGATGGTCTGCTCTGGCTTTTTCATGGAAACTGCATCAAATTGTTGTACTTGCAGACGATACATTATTATATCATGTAACATAGGAGGCAAAGATTTGAACTACTAATGTTAAGCTCGAGTTGTATCCAGCCACCATTGCCACTGTTGGTCACACACGATGTTGGCTTCAGGTTCCGAGTGGAGACAAGAAGGCAATCCGGTGTCCGTGCGACGAGGAAAGAGACCGGTCGAAACTGTGGGTGCCACCCTCTTTGAGCCCCGTCGAGCGAGCATGGCTCGCGGAAGTCGATACCCAAACGAACCGGACGATTAAAGCCGGCGAGGCGGATCTCCTGTCTCGTCCCCGGCAAGAACCAGGGTTTTCCTTGCAAAGCTGCCCGGCTCAGCGGTTGGGATGTCGTCACGAAGCTTCTTTCTGATGTCAACCGTTGCAGCGGGAGAGGAGAACCTGTTCTCTGCCTCCGCCGAAACAGGGGAGCTAAATCTGCCCTCACTTAATTTTGATGGTCCCGAATGCCTAATTATTCGTTTCATTCCCCCGCATAATATAGATATGGCTATATATCAGCTGATATAGATTTTTGGGATTGTAAACGAGGGGGTGAATTAGTGCTTTAAAAAATTATGAAGATATGAAAACTCATCGGATAAAAACCATATCGAAAATATATTTAACTTAAAAATATTCGTATGAGTAGTGAGTAAGTAAATTAGTTTGTAATAATAATGAAAAACATAATACAAATCGATTTATAGTGGTTCGATCATCCCGATATACGTTCACTCTCGATTTCTCTTCACTCAAGGTCACCGGCTTTAACTACTGATCTTTTTTTCAATTGGCGAAGATCATGATGAATCTCGGATTTTGATGATAAAACTAATTGATAAAGTTATGATCTAATGTGCGTTTAAGTGAAGAAAGACTAGCTTCAAACAGGGAAAGACAAATCGATTAAAGAAGTGGAATCAGTGGTTGAGCTAAAGAGAACATGTTAGAAGATTGAACGTTGGGCTGGAGGATCGGTCGACGTGTTGGCAAAAGGTCTTCGTGCCATGAGTTCAAGCATCGAGCCAAAAGATCGGACATTGCGCCAAGAAGATCGGATATTGCAGAAGGTCAACATGTCGATTGGAAAATAAGTCGAAGGGGAGGATGATGTGCCAAAGGATCAAACGAAGTGCCGAATAAACCAATAATATGCTAGACAACAAAGGATCCATTCTTTATAATAATTTGTCTAGATCGAAGTAGTTTAAAGGACTAATTGAGTTAGTTTCGGATGTAACCATGCCAACTCAATTAGGGGCCAACCGGGCCTGAGTTGGGATTGTTTTGGGCGAAGTGGAAGGCCCATTTAGTAACCCTTAGCTAGCCCAGGCAGTGGCACCCCCACGGCTGGCGGTGGTAGGCCTTGGTGGTGCATCACTTGAGGCTTAAACTCCCAAGTTGTTTGGGCAATGATACTGCTTAGACTAGCGGTGGTATCACCCAGTGTCAATGTTAAACTAGGTGATGGTACCACCTAGTGTTAGATTGACAAATGATGGTACCGCCAATTGTCAGTTTGGCAGGTAGTGATATAACCCAATATTGGTGATGGTACCGCTAGTACCTCGGAGACCCGAGATGAGACCGTTTTGACTCTAAATTTGAATCCATTTGGGGTCTATAGATACTTCACTCATCCCTTTTTAGTTAAGATAAGAACTTGAACAAAAATAGTGTGAAAACTCTATTGTAATTCCATGAGAATTCCCCTCTAGCTCTAAGTTTCAGTTTTAGTTTAAGAGAGGGGTGAGTAGCTTGTAAAAGTTATCTCCTGAACTTGTGAAAATGAGAAAAGAGTTGTAAGAGGGTAGTTGATCTTTGGCTATTGAATGAAGATCGGTAGTGGAAGTCGGTGACCTCGAGTAAAGAGGAATTAAGAGTGGACGTAGGTCACGACGACTGAACCACTATAAATCCATTTGTATTTATTTTATGCTTTTTATTCTTATTACAAATTGATTTACTTATTCACTATGCTTACGAATGCTTTTAAGTTAAACGTCTTTCCAATACGAATTTTATCAAATGAAGTTTTTCGAATCGACATAATTTTTACGTAAGTACTAATTCACCATCACCCCCCTCTTAGTACCGATACAGTCTTAACAGTTGGTATCATAGTCAAGTTTCTCTCTGTTTGGTTTAACACCGAAGAAAGATGACTTTTTTCGACTTTCAAGAGGGTCACTCTATCATTCGTCTTCTTATGCTCAATGAGACGGACTACACATATTGGAAAACATGAACGAGAGTTTTCTTGCTTTATTTAAACTTTGATTTATAGAATATTATCGATATGATTTTCAACAACACTCTAAACCTATGAACGAATGAAATGATTTTGAGAAAAAAATATTTTCGTTAAATGCAAAAGCTATGAATGCTTTGTTTTTTGCTTTGGATAAAAATGAGTTTAATTGTATTTCGACTTATGAAACTACCCGTTACATTTAGCACACTCTTCAAATTACATGTGAAGGCACAAGTAGAGTTAAAGAATCAAAAATTAATCTTTTGATGCATAGTTTTTGTCACATCCTGGATTTATATATATATATATATATATATATATATATATATATATATATATATATATATATATATATATATATCTTTCCACACATTTAGGCCAAATAGATAAACATCACTTTATTCATCATTCATAAACATTTATTACAATTTATTTATTACAATCCATTTATTCATCGAATCATAAATAAAAAGGTAAACATAGTGATGTTAACTTCAAGAATCATCCAAGTGGCTCTACCTAGCGGTAGAGGAAGGTCTGCTCTCCACTGGAATCCGACTTAGTACTAGAGGGAGGCTGCTCTGAAAATCAAAAACAAAGAAAATTCAGCAACGCTGAGTAGGAACCCCAAAAGTCAACTCAAAATGTATACATGATCAAAATTCAATCAATCATCCCATTGGCGTATATCCAGTACCCGAAGGAGCACTCCCCCAACAGCGGATGGAGAGGCTTTATCCTACGGGATGAGTTTGTGTTCTCCCAACAACGGATGGAGGCAAACTCATATCACACTCCCAACAGCGGATGGAGTGGTGTCCCACACCCACCAAAGTGGGGACACGTTCCTCCCAACAGCGGATAGAGGAACTGTCCAGCCGCCACGTCTGACGACCTGCTAATTCCCGAAGGGAATCGCCCTACCTGCTCTCGGCAGGAAAATAATATAATCTCACACTGGTCATGTCCATTTCGGGATGAAATAACATATTTAAAACATCTCTTTCAAATATCATCAATATCAAATAATATAAATTAGCCCTCAATTGACTTGAACTCTAGTTTAATCGATTCAATTGAACTCGATTTATTAGAGCCTAACTGAACTGATCTCTAATCCTTATTTAACTGGTTTGGAACCACCCTAGACTAGTATAATTTAGACTAGATTAAGTTCAATTTAGGTTAAACTAACTTGAATAAGTCAATCAATTCGGAATCACCCTGAATTGATCTAGACTAATCAAGTTTAGTTTAGTTCAATCAATATTTGGGTTCAAGTTTAACAATAATATTAGGCTAGATTGAAGTTCAATTTAGGTTAAACTAACTTGAATAAGTCAATCAATTCGGAATCACCCTGAATTGATCTAGACTAATCAAGTTTAGTTTAGTTCAATCAATATTTGGGTTCAAGTTTAACAATAATATTAGGCTAGATTGAGCCAGTCCATCTACTGGTCATGTGCATTACATCACATACATCATCATAATAAAAAACATATGCATCATTCCAAATCATCATGGTATTAATCTATCAACTTCGTTTAGTCTTAATCTTGCCCACTTTCGATGTGGGACTAATCAGGGGTGTTACAATCACCCCTACTCAAAGGCTTGATGTCCTTGTCAAGCCCCAACATAACCCAGATCAAACCCTAGCATAGTGCATGTGAGGCGTAGCCCAGTGGTGGCTCCACGTCGTGACGAGTCCTCTGACTCCGTCTACGGGTAGCCCTTTCTTACTCGATTTTAGTCCTCAACGGCGGACCAAAATACTTAAGCGGGAGTTAACGTAGTACACTCATCAGACCCTTATCAGCTAATCATACACATTCCCTACTTCCGATGTGGGACTAATGGGATGTTACAGTTTTAAATTGTTTCAAATTGAACCAAGGGAAACTATTAGAAACATGTACACCCATTTTACGGATGTCATCAATGATTTAAAAGCACTTGGTAAAAGTTTTTTCTGATTTTGAACTTGTTAATAAAATACTAAGATCCCTTCCAAAAAGTTGGGATCCAAAAGTGATGACAATACAAGAGAAGAGACTAAGGACTTGAATAATTTTCTAATGGAAGAACTCATTGGATCTTTAATGACTTATGAAATGACATATATTGCACATGATGAATATGAGAATAACCTTCTAAAGAACAAAAAGGATTTGACATTGAGAATAAAAGAAAACTTCTTGAGCAAAAGCTGATGATATAGAACTTTTAACAAAAAAAATTAAAAACTCATGAAAAAGATTAATTCTAAAAACGAACTTAAAAAGGACACAAAACTTATCATAAATCATTGAAAAAGAAGAAAGCACTTAAGACAACATGGGATGAAGCGAGTGTTAGGATCGAGAGCACTAAGAGGGGGGGGGGTGAATTAGTGCAGCGGAAATCTTACAGCGATTAAAAACCAAAAGCTGCGTTCGTTCAAAAACTATTATGATGCAAAAGCAAATTCTCAGTTTGTATCTAAGTGCAGTTTGCGTCTAAGCGCAGTTTTGCGTCTAAGCGCAGTTTACGTCTAAACTCAGATTTACGTCTAAACGCAGATTTACGTCTAAACGCAGATTTACGTCTAAATGCAGATTTACGTCTAAACGCAGATTTACGTCTAAACTCAGATTTACGTCTAAACGCAGATTTACGTCTAAACGCAGATTTACGTCTAAACGCAGATTTACGTCTAAACGCAGATTTACGTCTAAACGCAGTTTTACGTCTAAACGCAGATTTACGTCTAAACTAAGATTTACGTCTTAAACTCAGATTTACGTCTAAACGCAGATTTACGTCTAAACGCAGTTTTACGTCTAGACGCAGATTTAGAAGAACAGCACTTAGAACTTGTTCGTGAAAGCGCAGAGAGCAGTAGCAATGGAGGAGGTTTGCAGTAATGATAAAGTGCTCGAAAATAAACGCAAACCAGAGATTTAGAGTGGTTCGGTCAGCCTTGACCTACTCCACTTTTGGCTCCCTCCACCGACGAGGTTGCCGACGTCAACTAGGTGCCTTCCTTCAATGGGCGAAGGCTAACTGCCCTTTTACAGTTTCTCTCCTTTTGACAGGCTCAGGAGACAACCTTTACAGACCTTTCTCTCCTCACTTTACAACTGAAAACTTGAAGAACAGAAGGAGGAGACTTAAAGGATTTACAACACTTTTGAGCTCTTAGAATCACAGAAAAGATCAAGATTTCGGTGTAGGTCTGTATCTTTTCAGTGCTGAATGGGTGGGGTATTTATAGGCCCCAACCCAATTCAAAATTCGAGCTCAAAACGATCAAATCGATCAAATCCCAGAATTCTGGGATCAGGCGGTTGCACCTCTCGACTGGAGAGGTGGCACCGCCTGGCAGAGCTCGAAGACTGAGCTCTGCCGATTGCTTCTCTCTGCCAGAGCTCGAAGACTGAGCTCGATGGTTGCATCACCTGGCAGAGCTCGAAGACTGAGCTTGGTGAATGCATCACCTGGCAGAGCTCGAAACTGAGCTCGGTGGTTGCATCACCTGGCAGAGCTCCAAGCTGAGCTCAGGCTGATCCACCTCTCTGCCAGAGCTCGAAGACTGAGCTCGGTGATTCCATCACCTGGCAGAGCTCGAGACTGAGCTCAGGCTGATGCACCTCTCTGCCAGAGCTCGAAGACTGAGCTCGGTGGTTGCATCGCCTGGCAGAGCTCGAAACTTGAGCTCTGGCGGTGCTACCTCTTAGCAGAGGAGGTTGCACCGCTTGGCTGGGGCGGTTGCACCTCCTGGCTGGGGCGGTTGCACCTCCCAACCTCGCAGGAAGACATAGCCTGGGCGGTGCTACCTCCAAGCTGGAGAGGTGGCACCTCTTCACTATTCCAGCTCACTTGGTTTGGCTCCAAACTTGGTCCAAACCAGTCCGAACTTGGGCCTAATTGGCCCCTACTTGGGTTATAGGATTAACACCTAATCCTAACCCTAATTAACGTGCTAACTATGAATTTAAAGACATTTTCTAAGCTATTTCAAAGTCCGCAAGTCAAGACTTCTTCTAGTGAGCTTCCGGCAAACTTCCGGCGGTCTTCCGATGAACTCTCGGAAACCATTCTGCGGACTCCCGGCAAGCTCCTAGACTTCACGATTTGTTCTTAGCGAGTTCCAACGAGCTTCTTCGGCAAGCTCCGATCTTTCTCGGCGAGCTCCGCGAACTCCCAACGAATCTTCGGACTTCCGTCGAACTCTCGAACTCGCAACAAATCCTTCGCGCTTGACTCCGACACTTTGTTTCGCTTTATGTCTTCATCGTTATCATAGTTAATCCTGCACAATTAAAACAAAACTTCAATCGAGACAATTAATCCTAAGCAATTAACCAAGTTGTCCGACATGTCATTGGTCCCTCGACGCTTCGTCCGATTCTTCGGCGCATCGTCCTCTCGTGCAGCCTATTGCCCAATCGGCCAGTTGACTCCGCAACTCCGATATCCTTGGCACAATACCCGCTCTTCTTGGCCCGATGCCCGAGTCCACGGCCCGAAGCCTTCTGTCGATACGTCGACCGATCCACTGGCCCGACGTCCAATCTTCTGACATGTTCCTTCGGCACAATATGATTTTCCTGCTTTAATTGTCTCATCCTGATCGAAGCATCCTGCGTCACTCAAAACGCAGATTAAATCATAAACATATATCAAGTAGTTTCATCATCAAAATACGAGATTCAACAATCTCCCCCTTTTTTATGATGACAACCACTTGATGACGGAGTTAAACTTAACTCCCGGAGTTTAAACAAACTCCCCCTATCAATATGCCATATTGATAGAACCTTGAATTCAAACTGAATTCAAGTCATTGCAATATTCATCATGAATACTTGCAACACGTCAACATGAACTTATGCATAAACTTATGCATCACATGTCATGTCATCAACATACTTCTCCCCCTTTGTCATCAACAAAAAGGAGAAGTACTACAATCAAGTGTGTGTGATATTGGTTCAACTCATTGCATGAAAATCATAGTATCAAGTTTTATCATCATGCAATCTTGGAGCTAGAAGATTTAGCAAGTGTTACATCATGCTTAGAACATTCATGCTATCAAGTTTTAGATATGCAAGTTTTATAGCATATAAGATAGCACTTTTGGTAATGTTCAAGATAGCAAGTTCTACATCATGCAAGCTAGCAAATTAGAGATGTTCAAGAAGGCAACTCTTGCTTCTTGAAAATTTTGCTCACTTTGCTAGATGCGCAAGTTAGCATTTTTGCCTCTTGAGATAGGCAAGATAGCACATTTGCTTCTTTTGAGATAGCAACTTTTTGCTTCTCTTTAGACCAACAAGCTAGCAATTTTTACGATATACAAGTTTCACAATATATAAGCTAGCAAAAATTTCGAAAGCAAATGCAAGATAAATTTCTTGTGTAAGCTCATGATTCTTGCTTCCTATTGCAATGTGCAAATTGCAAGTTTTGCTTCTTGAGATATTCAAGATAGTGATGTTCAAGAAGACAATTTTTCTTCTTGAAATAAGCAAGTTAGCAATCTTTGCTTCTTAAAATAGGTAAGCTAGCAAATCAAGTTTTTGCATCTTCTTGACTTGTACAAGCTAGCTATCTCCCCCTTTGTCATTGTCAACAAGGGAAAAACCCTTTACATCAATTTCTAAATCATGACAAAGGTAAGTAATCATTCTTATTTGTGCATCATTATAGTTTCAATGCACAAATTCATTACATTTCAAAAAATTTATGCATGATACCGAAAGATCAATCATCATCATGAGCATATCAAACATGATATTCAAGCATTCGTGATATATCATTTTGGCAGCATAATCATAGATATTCAAACGATGGTATCTAGAATTCATTACATCCTATTATGCATGATCATTAACTCCTCATTTGTATTTCATGCATTATTTCATTTCATCTCATAAGGAATATCAAGAAGAGTTATTGGATGATGAGATAAAAATTTTATGAATACACAGAAAATCATAAGTGTTTCATGTATCCATATTATCACATGAAGCATATTATCATTTTTAAGATTCATAACATGAATAACGTTATTACTATTTCATCAAAATCAGTTTCGAGATTCATATAATATCATGAAATCATTAATCTCGATAAAATGGGAAAAACATTTTCTTTTTAAGTGATTCTTTTAACACATCATAAAAAAGAAAAACTCATTCATAATTCAAGTGATTTACAAGATATCATAAATGAATTTACCAAAATCGAAAACTCTTAGAGATAGAAAATGATTGAAGCATTTAATCTGATTGAAGAATGATTCATATTTAAAGTGTAGCATTTGTCAGATCTGAAATCATCAAGTATAACTTTAATATTTTCATTGCAACATTAAGCAAGGTTTCATTGAACATAATTTTGAATGATTCTTATAAATGCCTAAAACTTCTTTAGTTTTAATTTATGATTGACTTTATAATAGCATGCTCAAATCTTTATTTTTATGTCAAAACCATACATTATATTTAATAAACAAAGACAATGAAAAATATCAAGCCTTCCAGACAAAAGCCATGTATCGTCATTGAAAAGCAATATGAAAATAATCAAAATATACATTCTTGCTTCTATAAGATTAATCTCACTAGGTGTAAAATCATTAGATTTCTATCTTGCATTAACATAAGACATGCAATTTTCATTATCATTTTCAAGATTACAAGCATGATCATATTTTTGCATTTTCATTGTTAAATTATTAAAAATATAATTTTCAACAAAATTTAAAGAAAAAGAAAAGTGCATCATGAAAAGCATCATGTAATTTCGAAGTAAATTAGGGGGATTTCGATTACCTCATCATTGTAGGCTGTTAAGGCGTAGTTTGCCGCCTTGCTTTTGTTGACTTTCTCTTCTTCGGAGGAGCTCGATTCATCCCAATTTTTGTTCTTCTTCTTGCGTTTAAAGCAAGTAGTTCCATTCTTTTTGCTTTTTAATTTTCGTTTCATTTTAAGTTCACCATCACTTGAGCTTATGCTCGAGTGGTCTTCAAATGTTCTATGTCCCAAATCCTTCCTGTTCTTTGGAAGGTTGGTTTGTTCATCATTGTCCTCATCACTTGAGTCATCGCTCAAGTGGCATTCATTTGTCCAGAGTTCCAAATCCTTCCTGTTCTTTGGAAGGTGGTTCTCAAGTTCTTCACGTGCATTGCACGTCATTTCATATGTGATCAATGAACCAATTAGTTCTTCAAGTGGAAAATGGTTCAAGTTTTTCGATTCTTGAATAGCAGTTACTTTTGAATCCCAAGTTTTAGAAAGTGAGCGCAAAACTTTGTTAACGAGTTCAAAATCCGAAAAGCTTTTACCAAGTGATTTTAAACCATTGACGACATCCGTAAAACGGGTGTACATGTCAACAACGGTTTCGCTTGGTTTCATATGAAAAAGCTCGAAATCAAGCAGTAGAATATTAACTTTCGAGTCTTTGACTCTACTAGTTCCCTCGTGCGTGATTTCAAGAGTGCGCCAAATATCGAAAGCCGTTTCACACGTAGAAATCCGATTGAACTCATTTTTGTCCAATGCGCAAAATAAGGCATTCATAGCCTTTGCATTTAAAGAAAAATTCTTCTTCTCCAAAACCGACCATTCGTTCATCGGTTTGGAGGGAAGTTGAAAACCGTTTTCAATGATATTCCATAAATCTAGATTTAGAGAAATTAAGAAAACTCTCATTCGAGTTTTCCAATAAGTGTAGTCCAATCCGTTAAAGAACGGTGGACGAAAGACCGAACAGCCCTCTTGAAAAGTCATTTCTCTCGGGTGTAAATCCGAAATGAGAAAAACCCCGCTCTGATACCAATTGTTAGGATCGAGAGCACTAAGAGGGGGGGGGGTGAATTAGTGCAGCGGAAATCTTACAGCGATTAAAAACCAAAAGCTGCGTTCGTTCAAAAACTATTATGATGCAAAAGCAAATTCTCAGTTTGTATCTAAGTGCAGTTTGCGTCTAAGCGCAGTTTTGCGTCTAAGCGCAGTTTACGTCTAAACTCAGATTTACGTCTAAACGCAGATTTACGTCTAAACGCAGATTTACGTCTAAATGCAGATTTACGTCTAAACGCAGATTTACGTCTAAACTCAGATTTACGTCTAAACGCAGATTTACGTCTAAACGCAGATTTACGTCTAAACGCAGATTTACGTCTAAACGCAGATTTACGTCTAAACGCAGTTTTACGTCTAAACGCAGATTTACGTCTAAACTAAGATTTACGTCTTAAACTCAGATTTACGTCTAAACGCAGATTTACGTCTAAACGCAGTTTTACGTCTAGACGCAGATTTAGAAGAACAGCACTTAGAACTTGTTCGTGAAAGCGCAGAGAGCAGTAGCAATGGAGGAGGTTTGCAGTAATGATAAAGTGCTCGAAAATAAACGCAAACCAGAGATTTAGAGTGGTTCGGTCAGCCTTGACCTACTCCACTTTTGGCTCCCTCCACCGACGAGGTTGCCGACGTCAACTAGGTGCCTTCCTTCAATGGGCGAAGGCTAACTGCCCTTTTACAGTTTCTCTCCTTTTGACAGGCTCAGGAGACAACCTTTACAGACCTTTCTCTCCTCACTTTACAACTGAAAACTTGAAGAACAGAAGGAGGAGACTTAAAGGATTTACAACACTTTTGAGCTCTTAGAATCACAGAAAAGATCAAGATTTCGGTGTAGGTCTGTATCTTTTCAGTGCTGAATGGGTGGGGTATTTATAGGCCCCAACTGTTAGGATCAAGAGCACTAAGAGGGGGGGGGTGAATTAGTGCAGCGGAAATTTTATAATAATTTAAAAACAAAAAGCTGCGTTCGTTCAAAAACGATTATGATGCAAAAGCAAATTCTCAGTTTGTATCTAAGTGCAGTTTGCGTCTTAAGCGCAGATTGCGTCTAAGCGCAGTTTTGCGTCTGAGCGCAGATTGCGTCTAAGCGCAGATTGCGTCTAAGCGCAGTTTTGCGTCTAAGCGCAGTTTTGCGTCTAAATGCAGATTTACGTCTAAACGCAGATTTGCGTCTAAACGCAGTTTTACGTCTAAACGTAGTTTTACGTCTAAACGCAGATTTACGTCTAAACGCAGTTTTACGTTTAAACGCAGTTTTACGTCTGAACGTAGTTTTACGTCTAAACGCAGATTTACGTCTAAACGCAGTTTTACGTTTAAACGCAGTTTTACGTCTAAACGCAGATTTGCGTCTAAACTTTGAAACTCGTTTGTATATTCGCAGAAGGCAGTATGCAGTTGAAATCAAGACGTAAACGTAAACTGAAAGGAAGCTCGTTCGTAAAAGCGCGGAAAACAGTTCTGCAGAATCAAACGTAAACGTAAACTGTAATGTACGAAAATACAAGTTTACGTCTGAATGCAGATTTGGAAGAACAGCACTTAGAACTTGTTCGTGAAAGCGCAGAGAGCAGTAGTGATGAGGGAGGTTTGCAGTAATGATAGAGTGCTCGAAATTAAACGCAAACCAGAGATTTAGAGTGGTTCGGTCAGCCTTGACCTACTCCACTTTTGGCTTCCTCCACCGATGAGGTTGCCGACGTCAACTAGCTGCCTTCCTTCAATGGGCGAAGGCCAAACTTCCCTCTTACAGTTTCTCTCCTTTTGACAGGCTTAGGAGACAACCTTTACAGACCTTTCTCTCCTCACTTTACAGTTGAAAACTTGAAGAACAGAAGGAGGAGACTCAAGGATTTACAACACTTTTGAGCTCTTTAGAATCACAGAAAAGATCACAATTTCGGTATAGGTCTGTATCTTTTCAGTGCTGAATGGGTGGGGTATTTATAGGCCCCAACCCAATTCAAAATTCGAGCTCAAAACGATCAAATCGATCTAATCCCAGAATTTCTGGGATCAGGCGGTTGCACCTCTCAACTGGAGAGGTGGCACCGCCTGGCAGAGCTCGAAGACTGAGCTCTGCCGATTGCTTCTTCTCTGCCAGAGCTCGAAGACTGAGCTCAATGGTTGCATCACCTGGCAGAGCTCGAAGACTGAGCTTGGTGGTTGCATCACCTGGCAGAGCTCGAAATCTGAGCTCGGTGGTTGCATCACTTGGCAGAGCTCCAAACTGAGCTCAAGCTGATGCACCATTCTGCCATAGCTCGAAGACTGAGCTTGGTGAATGCATCACCTGGCAAAGCTCGAGACTGAGCTCAGGCTGATGCACCACACTGCCAAAGCTCGAAGACTAAGCTTGGTGGTTGCATCGCCTGGCAGAGCTCGGAACTTGAGCTCTGGCGGTGCAACCTCTTGGCTGGAGCGGTTGCACCTCCCAGCCTTGCAACCCTGGCGGTTGCACCTCCTGGCTGGGGCGGTTGCACCTCCCAGCCGTGCACCCCTGGTGGTTGCACCTCCTGGCTGGGGCGGTTGCACCTCCCAGCCGTGCACCCCTGGCGGTTGCACCTCCTGGCTGGGGCGGTTGCACCTCCCAGCCCCACAGCCCAGGCGGTTGCACCTCCTGGCTGGGGCGGTTGCACCTCCTGGTGCAATCAGGGTCCGAATGGTTCACTCCATTCGACCCACTTTGAATCTTTTCAGGGGCCCAATTGCCCCAAGATTAAGCTAATGGGATCACCTCCCATTTTCATGCTTAATCATCGTGCTAACTACGATTATCTCTAAGACAACTCCTGCAGCTTGCTCCGATGCGTCAATCGCTTCTTCCGGCGAGTTTCCGGCCAACTTCCGTCGATCAACCGATAACCCTCGGTGATCCTCCTGCGGATATCCGGTATACTCCTGGACTTTGCGACGATCCACTTGGCGAGTTCCGACGAGCTTCGCTTGGCAAGCTTCTGGACTTCTCGGATCTGTTCTCTCTGAACCTCCGACGACCGTCCGAACTTCCGTCGAACTCTCGAACTCCCAACGTGATCATGATCTTGACTCCGGGGCAACTCCTGCTGCTTGTCTTAATCTCATCGTAGTTAATCCTGCACACTTATCTCAACACACAGATTAGATAACAAATGACAATTGACTTCATCATCAAAATCCGAGATTCAACAATCTCCCCCTTTTTGATGATGACAATCAATTGATAAAGGAGTTATCCTTAACTCCCCCTATCTATATGCCATAGTTGAGATAAGTCAACCTTGAATTCAAGACCTTTGAATTCAAGTGACGCATTGATAAGTTAGATCAGTTAAACTTATCAATGCTCCCATCATGATGCCTATCATGATGTATCTCTTCAAGAATTATGTCAAGGCATGACATACATCAACAAGTTTGTATGATAGTGTTTGTAACCAATCATCATGCAATCATATAAAGCTACGAAGGACTTTTTACATGATGCTTACATTTGAGATTTTCTAGTAAGTTTGCATTTTCTTCACAATATCAAATTAAGATAAGATGCAAACTATAGTACATGTTCACATATCTCTTGGTGATGCAAGGATGGCATAATATTGTTTATAGCATCACTCAAGTATTTGCAACTATGACATAGATATGATTATGGCAGTTCAGCTATGACATAGTGTATATCAATTCATATTTTTCTCCCCCTTTGTCATCAACAAAAAGCATGATAGCATTATCAAGCAAATAAAGGAAGTCATGACACATATATCACTTTATTGTTTTTGCTTGACGGAGGAAAGTCATTTTCCAAGGAGTTTTCATAAGAGTGTACGGGAACATCCCATTTTTAGCATACAACCCGAAAAATGAACTTCTTACATGCATTTGGTTAAGAATATTTGTCACATAATTTGCAACATGTTGTTTGATCAAGCGTTCTCAAGGCATGTAATAGTAATAACATCTGAAAAATAATTTTAACTAGTTTAAGTATTTGGACATATCAACATACCTAATTCTCTTCTTATGTAATCAAATTGTTCTTCACATAGGGGTTTTGTGAAGATATCAGCCAGTTGATGTTTGGTATCAATAAACTCTATGGTCACGTCATGATTAGTGACATGATCACGTATAAAGTGATGTCTAATATCAATGTGTTTTGTTCTTGAGTGTTGTATAGGATTTTTAGTTAAGCATATTGCACTCGTGTTATCACATTTAATGGGAATATCTTTAAGAATCACTTTGTAATCTTCTAAAGTGTTTTTCATCCATACAACTTGTGCACAGCATGCACTTGCTGCAATGTATTCAGCTTCGGTTGTTGATAGGGCAACCGAGTTTTGTTTCTTAGATGACCAGGATACAAGGGCATGTCCTAAAAATTGACATGATCCTGATGTGCTTTTTCTGTCTAGTTTACAGCCAGCGAAGTCCGCATCAGCATAGGCTGTTAATTCAAAATTTTCTGTTTTTGGGTACCATAATCCTAGATTGGTAGTTCCATTAAGATATCTGAGTATTCTTTTGACAGCTTTGAGATGAGATATCTTAGGGTCTGATTGAAATCTAGCACAAAGTCCTACACTGAACATAATGTCTGGTCTGGTGGCAGTGAGGTAAAGTAAACTTCCTATCATACCCCTATAGGTTTTTTGATCGAAGCTTTCTCCATTCTCATCAATTTCTAACTTAGTGGAGGTGCTCATAGGAGTGTTAATGGCTTTTGAATTATTCATTTTGAACTTCTTTAGCAAACTTACAGCATATTTGGTTTGACTAATAAAGATGCCATTGCTTAGTTGTTTGATTTGTAGGCCTAAGAAGAATGTTAACTCTCCCATTAGACTCATTTCGAATTCATGACTCATAGTTTTCGAAAAGGATTCACAAAGAGATTCATTTGTAGAACCAAAGATAATGTCATCAACATAAATCTGAACAATGAGAAAATCATTTTCAAAATTCTTGATAAACAATGTAGTATCAACCTTGCCTTTTACGAAATTATTTTCAATGAGAAAAGAGCTAAGTCTCTCATACCAAGCCCTTGGGGCTTGCTTTAAACCATAGAGAGCTTTAGTTAATCTAAACACATGATTAGGGTAGCCATTATTTTCAAATCCAGGAGGTTGTTCAACATAAACTTCTTCGGAAATGAAACCATTTAGAAAAGCGCTTTTAACATCCATTTGAAATAATTTAAAATTATTGCAACTAGCATAGGCAAGGAGCATCCTTATGGCTTCCAATCGAGCCACAGGTGCGAAGGTTTCTTCGTAATCGATACCTTCTTCTTGGTTGAAACCTTTGGCCACTAATCTAGCCTTGTTTCTAACCACGATACCATTTTCATCTTGCTTGTTTCTAAAGACCCATTTAGTACCAATTACTAAATGGTCATTTGGCCTAGGAACAAGCGTCCACACCTCATTTCTCTCAAATTGATTTAATTCATCTTGCATTGCGATAATCCATGAATCATCTTTCATGGCTTCATCAACACATTTGGGTTCAATTTGGGAGAGAAAAGCGGCGTTGGCACAAAAGTTTTTAAAAGAAGATCGTGTTTGAACCCCCTTTGATGTGTCTCCTAGGATTAGTTCCTTAGGATGAGCATCTATATACTTCCAATCCTTGGGTAAGGATGTTTTGGAAGTAGATGCAACCAAGTTGCTAGTTGGAGACGGGGTTTCGTTTAAATTCAAGGAATCAAAATTAATATCATCATCAAGATCATTTTTCTTAATTTCTGAAATCTCATTGAAAACAACATGGATGGATTCTTCAATAATTAAGGTTCTTTTATTGAAGATGCGAAAAGCTTTAGAAACCGAAGAATAACCAAGAAAAATTCCTTCATCAGATTTAGCATCGAATTTTCCTAAGTTATCCTTTTCATTCAAGATAAAACACTTACACCCAAAGACTTTAAAATATGAGACATTGGGTTTTTTGTTATTCCATAACTCATAAGGAGTTTTGGTGAGTAAGGGTCTTACTAGGACTCTATTTAAAATATAACATGCAGTGTTTACAGCTTCGGCCCAAAAATATTTGGGTAGGCTATGTTCATTCAACATGGTTCTAGCCATTTCTTGCAAATTTCGATTTTTTCTTTCTACTACCCCATTTTGTTGAGGATTTCTTGGAGTAGAGAAGTTATGGTTGTATCCGTTGAGTTCACAGAATTCTTGGAAGTCATGGTTTTGAAATTCTCCACCGTGATCACTTCTAATTGACGAAATCATAGATTCCTTCTCATTTTGAACAAGTTTACAAAACTTGGTAAAATGTCTAAAGCATTCATTTTTTTGTTTTAAGAAGTAGGTCCATGTATATCTGCTGTAGTCATCAATAATGACAAAGGCGTATTTGCTACCTCCTAGACTCGATGTAGAGATTGGTCCGAACAAGTCCATATGGATCAATTGTAAGGGCCTAGAGGTGCTTATTTGATTCTTAGCTTTGAAGCTACCCCTAATTTGCTTACCTAATTGGCAAGCATCACATACATTATCTTTGATGAACTTGATATGAGGAATTCCTCTTACAAGTTCTCTAGATGATACTTGATTGATTAGTTTCATGCTAGCATGACCTAATCTTCTATGCCATAGCCAAGCATCCTCATTCATAACGGCAAAGCACATTTCATCACATAAGTCATTGATGTCAATAGTGTATACGTTGTTTTGTTTTAATGCAATCATAGATATATTTTTGTGTGGTTTTTCAATGATGCAGGCATTAGTTTCAAATCTTATAATATATCCTTTATCACATAATTGACTAATGCTCAAGAGGTTATGTTTTAAACCATCAACTAGTAAAACATCTTCAATAGAGAGGTTGGATTTGTTACCAATGGTTCCTTTGCCAATGATTTTACCCTTGTTGTTGTCTCCGAAGGTGACATATCCTTCGTCTATGCTAGAGAGCTTAGAGAATTGAGATGGATCTCCGGTCATATGCCTTGAGCATCCACTATCAAGGTACCATTTCTTGCTCCTAGCTTGCAATTGTTTAGTTTTCTACAAGAAAGGATGACGTTTAGGTAC
The DNA here is from genome assembly GCF_036884655.1 of Musa acuminata AAA Group. NCBI lineage: Eukaryota > Viridiplantae > Streptophyta > Magnoliopsida > Zingiberales > Musaceae > Musa > Musa acuminata. The sequence goes on along the minus strand of NC_088331.1, from coordinate 23,172,779 downwards.
CCATTTGCTTTTGGGTGCCTCATAAATAGATCTACATTTTCTATCATGTTGCATAGAGTTTATCATGGTTCCTTTAGGAACCCAAATTAATTTGTTTGGACTTATTTTCTTGAATGGACAACAATGTGTCTTGTGTCCAGATTTGCAACAAAAGTTGCACTTGGTTTGGTGTTGAACGTGTAAGATGGGGCCTTTTACAAAGGTAGTTGGATTTTGGTGAGGACTCCTCACAAATCCAATCCCACTTCTTTTGGGAGCATGACCCTTGTTTGTAAGGATCATGTTTAATGACTTGCTACCAACCTCGAATTTCTTCAAGGTGTCCTTAAGCAGCAAGTTTTCGTTTCGTATAGTTTCTAAATCATGACATTTGATGCATGAGTTTAAACTATCATGATGTTCGACTTTTAACTTATCAAACTCACAAGTAAGATTATCATGTAGCTTTTTTAGCAACTTGTATTTCTTATTTATAACTTTGCATTCATCAAATAAATCATGGAAGGCATTTAATAATTCATCGAAAGATAAATCAGCATCTAATAAATCCGTTACCTCCCCTTCGATGGCCATAAAGGCGTAATGAGCAACTTGCTCGGTGTTGGATTCTTCTTCCTCGGATGCGCTTGAATCATCCCATGTTGCTTGGAGCGCCTTCTTCTTTGTTGTTCTTTTCTTGACTTGGGGACAATCACTTTTGTAATGTCCCGGCTTTTTACATTCATAGCAGATCACTTGGTCCTTCTTAGGTTCAAGTTTATTTTTCATATCGTTTTTAAACTTGTTTCTTTTGAAGAATTTTTTAAACTTTCTTGTCAACAGTGCCAAGTCATCGTCACAATCCTCATCACTTGAGTTTTCTCTCAAGTGGCATTCAGAAGTTTTAAGTGCCATATCCTTCCTGTTCTTTGGAAGGATGTCTTCTTGCTCTTCATGAGCTTTGCAGGTCATTTCGTAGGTCATTAATGACCCGATTAGTTCTTCAAGAGGGAAATTTTGCAGATCTTTTGCCTCTTGAATGGCGGTGACTTTAGGATCCCAACTCTTAGGAAGGGATCTTAGTATCTTATTAACAAGCTCAAAATCCGAAAAGCTCTTTCCGAGACCTTTTAAACCGTTGACGACATCCGTGAAACGGGTAAACATGTCGCCAATGGTTTCACTCGGTTTCATTCGAAAAAGTTCAAAAGAATGCAGCAACAGATTGATTTTTGACTCTTTCACTCTACTTGTGCCCTCGTGGGTCACTTCAAGTGTGTGCCAAATATCAAAAGCAGTTTCGCAAGTTGAAACACGATTAAATTCGTTTTTATCTAGTGCGCAAAATAAGGCATTCATAGCCTTTGCATTAAGAGCGAAAGCCTTCTTTTCCAAATCGTTCCAATCGATCATTGGAAGAGAAGATTTTGAAAATCCATTTTCAACAAGGTTCCATAGTTCAAAATCCATAGAAATAAGAAAGATCCTCATTCGGGTCTTCCAGTAAGTGTAGTCCGTTCCACTGAACATGGGTGGACGTGTAATCGAATGCCCCTCTTGGTTTCCGGCGTATGCCATCTCTCTTGGGTTTTAATCCTTTAGAGAGTTAACCGAGCTCTGATACCAATTGTTAGGATCAAGAGCACTAAGAGGGGGGGGGTGAATTAGTGCAGCGGAAATTTTATAATAATTTAAAAACAAAAAGCTGCGTTCGTTCAAAAACGATTATGATGCAAAAGCAAATTCTCAGTTTGTATCTAAGTGCAGTTTGCGTCTTAAGCGCAGATTGCGTCTAAGCGCAGTTTTGCGTCTGAGCGCAGATTGCGTCTAAGCGCAGATTGCGTCTAAGCGCAGTTTTGCGTCTAAGCGCAGTTTTGCGTCTAAATGCAGATTTACGTCTAAACGCAGATTTGCGTCTAAACGCAGTTTTACGTCTAAACGTAGTTTTACGTCTAAACGCAGATTTACGTCTAAACGCAGTTTTACGTTTAAACGCAGTTTTACGTCTGAACGTAGTTTTACGTCTAAACGCAGATTTACGTCTAAACGCAGTTTTACGTTTAAACGCAGTTTTACGTCTAAACGCAGATTTGCGTCTAAACTTTGAAACTCGTTTGTATATTCGCAGAAGGCAGTATGCAGTTGAAATCAAGACGTAAACGTAAACTGAAAGGAAGCTCGTTCGTAAAAGCGCGGAAAACAGTTCTGCAGAATCAAACGTAAACGTAAACTGTAATGTACGAAAATACAAGTTTACGTCTGAATGCAGATTTGGAAGAACAGCACTTAGAACTTGTTCGTGAAAGCGCAGAGAGCAGTAGTGATGAGGGAGGTTTGCAGTAATGATAGAGTGCTCGAAATTAAACGCAAACCAGAGATTTAGAGTGGTTCGGTCAGCCTTGACCTACTCCACTTTTGGCTTCCTCCACCGATGAGGTTGCCGACGTCAACTAGCTGCCTTCCTTCAATGGGCGAAGGCCAAACTTCCCTCTTACAGTTTCTCTCCTTTTGACAGGCTTAGGAGACAACCTTTACAGACCTTTCTCTCCTCACTTTACAGTTGAAAACTTGAAGAACAGAAGGAGGAGACTCAAGGATTTACAACACTTTTGAGCTCTTTAGAATCACAGAAAAGATCACAATTTCGGTATAGGTCTGTATCTTTTCAGTGCTGAATGGGTGGGGTATTTATAGGCCCCAACCCAATTCAAAATTCGAGCTCAAAACGATCAAATCGATCTAATCCCAGAATTTCTGGGATCAGGCGGTTGCACCTCTCAACTGGAGAGGTGGCACCGCCTGGCAGAGCTCGAAGACTGAGCTCTGCCGATTGCTTCTTCTCTGCCAGAGCTCGAAGACTGAGCTCAATGGTTGCATCACCTGGCAGAGCTCGAAGACTGAGCTTGGTGGTTGCATCACCTGGCAGAGCTCGAAATCTGAGCTCGGTGGTTGCATCACTTGGCAGAGCTCCAAACTGAGCTCAAGCTGATGCACCATTCTGCCATAGCTCGAAGACTGAGCTTGGTGAATGCATCACCTGGCAAAGCTCGAGACTGAGCTCAGGCTGATGCACCACACTGCCAAAGCTCGAAGACTGAGCTTGGTGGTTGCATCGCCTGGCAGAGCTCGGAACTTGAGCTCTGGCGGTGCAACCTCTTGGCTGGAGCGGTTGCACCTCCCAGCCTTGCAACCCTGGCGGTTGCACCTCCTGGCTGGGGCGGTTGCACCTCCCAGCCGTGCACCCCTGGCGGTTGCACCTCCTGGCTGGGGCGGTTGCACCTCCCAGCCGTGCACCCCTGGCGGTTGCACCTCCTGGCTGGGGCGGTTGCACCTCCCAGCCCCACAGCCCAGGCGGTTGCACCTCCTGGCTGGGGCGGTTGCACCTCCTGGTGCAATCAGGGTCCGAATGGTTCACTCCATTCGACCCACTTTGAATCTTTTCAGGGGCCCAATTGCCCCAAGATTAAGCTAATGGGATCACCTCCCATTTTCATGCTTAATCATCGTGCTAACTACGATTATCTCTAAGACAACTCCTGCAGCTTGCTCCGATGCGTCAATCGCTTCTTCCGGCGAGTTTCCGGCCAACTTCCGTCGATCAACCGATAACCCTCGGTGATCCTCCTGCGGATATCCGGTATACTCCTGGACTTTGCGACGATCCACTTGGCGAGTTCCGACGAGCTTCGCTTGGCAAGCTTCTGGACTTCTCGGATCTGTTCTCTCTGAACCTCCGACGACCGTCCGAACTTCCGTCGAACTCTCGAACTCCCAACGTGATCATGATCTTGACTCCGGGGCAACTCCTGCTGCTTGTCTTAATCTCATCGTAGTTAATCCTGCACACTTATCTCAACACACAGATTAGATAACAAATGACAATTGACTTCATCATCAAAATCCGAGATTCAACACCAACCCAATTCAAAATTCGAGCTCAAAACGATCAAATCGATCAAATCCCAGAATTCTGGGATCAGGCGGTTGCACCTCTCGACTGGAGAGGTGGCACCGCCTGGCAGAGCTCGAAGACTGAGCTCTGCCGATTGCTTCTCTCTGCCAGAGCTCGAAGACTGAGCTCGATGGTTGCATCACCTGGCAGAGCTCGAAGACTGAGCTTGGTGAATGCATCACCTGGCAGAGCTCGAAACTGAGCTCGGTGGTTGCATCACCTGGCAGAGCTCCAAGCTGAGCTCAGGCTGATCCACCTCTCTGCCAGAGCTCGAAGACTGAGCTCGGTGATTCCATCACCTGGCAGAGCTCGAGACTGAGCTCAGGCTGATGCACCTCTCTGCCAGAGCTCGAAGACTGAGCTCGGTGGTTGCATCGCCTGGCAGAGCTCGAAACTTGAGCTCTGGCGGTGCTACCTCTTAGCAGAGGAGGTTGCACCGCTTGGCTGGGGCGGTTGCACCTCCTGGCTGGGGCGGTTGCACCTCCCAACCTCGCAGGAAGACATAGCCTGGGCGGTGCTACCTCCAAGCTGGAGAGGTGGCACCTCTTCACTATTCCAGCTCACTTGGTTTGGCTCCAAACTTGGTCCAAACCAGTCCGAACTTGGGCCTAATTGGCCCCTACTTGGGTTATAGGATTAACACCTAATCCTAACCCTAATTAACGTGCTAACTATGAATTTAAAGACATTTTCTAAGCTATTTCAAAGTCCGCAAGTCAAGACTTCTTCTAGTGAGCTTCCGGCAAACTTCCGGCGGTCTTCCGATGAACTCTCGGAAACCATTCTGCGGACTCCCGGCAAGCTCCTAGACTTCACGATTTGTTCTTAGCGAGTTCCAACGAGCTTCTTCGGCAAGCTCCGATCTTTCTCGGCGAGCTCCGCGAACTCCCAACGAATCTTCGGACTTCCGTCGAACTCTCGAACTCGCAACAAATCCTTCGCGCTTGACTCCGACACTTTGTTTCGCTTTATGTCTTCATCGTTATCATAGTTAATCCTGCACAATTAAAACAAAACTTCAATCGAGACAATTAATCCTAAGCAATTAACCAAGTTGTCCGACATGTCATTGGTCCCTCGACGCTTCGTCCGATTCTTCGGCGCATCGTCCTCTCGTGCAGCCTATTGCCCAATCGGCCAGTTGACTCCGCAACTCCGATATCCTTGGCACAATACCCGCTCTTCTTGGCCCGATGCCCGAGTCCACGGCCCGAAGCCTTCTGTCGATACGTCGACCGATCCACTGGCCCGACGTCCAATCTTCTGACATGTTCCTTCGGCACAATATGATTTTCCTGCTTTAATTGTCTCATCCTGATCGAAGCATCCTGCGTCACTCAAAACGCAGATTAAATCATAAACATATATCAAGTAGTTTCATCATCAAAATACGAGATTCAACAGCGAGTACATCCAAGACAAGGAGCAAATCAAGAAAGATAAGGTGGTGAACTATGCTTTGATGGCTTTCGACAACAAGGTAAGTGACTCAACTAAAACCTCTTTACTTTACTATAAAATTAAAGATCCAATGAGTTCTTCCATTGGAAAATTATTCAAATCCTTAGTCTCTTGTATTATCATCACTTTTGGATCTCAACTTTTTGGAAGGGATCTTAGTATTTTATTAACAAGTTCAAAATAAAAAAAAACTTTTACTAAGTACTTTCAAATCATTGATGACATCCGTAAAATGGGTGTACATGTTTCTAATAGTTTCCCTTGGTTCAATTCGAAACAATTTAAAACTATGCATCAAAAGATTAATTTTTGATTCTTTAACTCTACTTGTGCCTTCACATATAATTTCAAGAGTGTGCTAAATATCATGGGTAGTTTCACAAGTCGAAATACAATTAAATACATTTTTATCCAAAGCACAAAACAAAGCATTTATAGCTTTTGCATTTAACGAAAATATTTTTTTCTTAAAATCATTTCATTCATTCATAGGTTTAGAGTGTTGTTGAAAATCATATTCGATAATATTTCATAAATCAAAGTTTAAAGAAAGTAAGAAAACTCTCATTTATGTTTTCCAATGCGTGTAGTCCGTCTCATTGAACATAAGAAGACGAATGATAGAGTGACCCTCTTGAAAGTTGAAAAAAGTCATCTCTCTTAGATGTTAAACCAAACAGAGAGAAACTTGACTCTGATACCAATTGTTAAGACCGTATCGGTACTAAGAGGGGGGGGGGGATGAATTAGTACTTACCAAAACTTGCTAGCTTGCATATCTTAAGAATAACAAAAATCGCTAACTTGCACAACTCAAAATTATTGCTAGCTTGCATGTTTCAAAATATTGATAGTTACTTTTTTTTTTCTTTTTTGTTGATGATAAAGGGGGAGAAGTTATTGTTAGGATCGAGAGCACTAAGAGGGGGGGGGTGAATTAGTGCAGCGGAAATCTTACAATAATTTAAAAACCAAAAGCTGCGTTCGTTCAAAAACTATTATGATGCAAAAGCAAATTCTCAGTTTATATCTAAGTGCAGTTTGCATCTAAGCGCAGATTGCGTTTAAGCGCAGTTTTGCGTCTAAGCGCAGTTTTGCGTCTAAGCGCAGTTTTGCGTCTAAACTCAGATTTACGTCTAAACGCAGATTTACGTCTAAACGCAGATTTACGTCTAAACGCAGATTTACGTCTAAACGCAGTTTTACGTCTAAACGCAGATTTACGTCTAAACGCAGTTTTACGTCTAAACGCAGTTTTACGTCTAAACGCAGATTTACGTCTAAACGCAGTTTTACGTCTAGACGCAGATTTACGTCTAAACTTTGAAATTCGTTTGTATACTCGCAGAAGGTAGTATGCAGTTGAAATCAAGACGTAAACGTGAACTGAAATCTGATGATTGAGCGAGGAAAGCCGATTTACGTCTGAATGCAGTTTTACGTCTAAATGTTGAAACTCGTTCGTAAAATCGTAGAGGACAGATTGCAGTTATTAATAGGATTAAAATGTAAGCGTAAACTGCAAAGAAGCTCGTTCGTAAAAGCACGGAAAACAGTTCTGCAGAATCAAACGTAAACGTAAACTGTAATGTATGAAAATACGAATTTACGTCTGAATGCAGATTTGGAAGAACAGCACTTAGAACTTGTTCGTGAAAGCGCAGAGAGCAGTAGTGATGAGGGAGGTTTGCAGTAATGATAAAGTGCTCGAAAATAAACGCAAACCAGAGATTTAGAGTGGTTCGGTCAGCCTTGACCTACTCCACTTTTGGCTTCCTCCACTGATGAGGTTGCCGACGTCAACTAGGTGCCTTCCTTCAATGGGCGAAGGCCAAACTGCCCTTTTACAATTTCTCTCCTTTTGACAGGCTTAGGAGACAACCTTTACAGACCTTTCTCTCCTCACTTTACAATTGAAAACTTGAAGAACAGAAGGAGGAGACTTAAAGGCTTTACAACACTTTTGAGCTCTTAGAATCACAGAAAAGATCAAGATTTCGGTGTAGGTCTGTATCTTTTCAGTGCTGAATGGGTGGGGTATTTATAGGCCCCAACCCAATTCAAAATTTGAGCTCAAAACGATCAAATCGATCAAATCCCAGAATTCTGGGATCAGGCGGTTGCACCTCTTGACTGGAGAGGTGGCACCGCCTGGCAGAGCTCGAAGACTGAGCTCAGGCGATTGCTTCTCTCTGCCAGAGCTCGAAGACTGAGCTCGATGGTTGCATCACCTGGCAGAGCTCGAAGACTGAGCTTGGTGGTTGCATCACCTAGCAGAGCTCGAAACTGAGCTCGGTGGTTGCATCACCTGGCAGAGCTCGAAACTGAGCTCAGGCTGATGCACCTCTCTGCCAGAGCTCGAAGACTGAGCTCGGTGGTTGCATCGCCTGGCAGAGCTCGAAACTTGAGCTCTGGCGGTGCTACCTCTTGGCAGAGGAGGTTGCACCGCCCAGTCTAGCTCGAAGACTGAGCTCTGGGCGGTAGCACCTCTTGGCTGGGGCGGTTGCACCTCCCAGCCTCGCAGCCCTGGCGGTTGCACCTCCTGGCTGGGGCGGTTGCACCTCCCAACCTCACAGCCCAGGCGGTTGCACCTCCTGGCTGGGGCGGTTGCACCTCCTGGTGCAATCTGGGTCCGAATGGTTCACTCCATTCGGCCCAATTTGAATCTTTTCAGGGGCCCAATTGCCCCAAGATTAAGCTAATGGGATCACCTCCCATTTTCATGCTTAATCATCATGCTAACTACGATTAACTCTAAGACAACTTCTGCAGCTTTGCTCCGATGCGTCAATCGCTTCTTCCGGCGAGTTTCCGGCCAACTTCCGTCGATCATCCGATAAACCCTCGGTGATCCTTCTGCGGACATCCGGCATACTCCTGGACTTTGCGACGATCCACTTGGCGAGTTCCGACGAGCTTCGCTTGGCAAGCTTCTGGACTTCTCGGATCTGTTCTCGCTGAACCTCCGACGACCGTCCGAACTTCCGTCGAACTCTCGAACTCCTAACGTGATCATGATCTTGACTCCGGCGCAACACCTGCTGCTTGTCTTACTCTCATCGTAGTTAATCCTGCACACTTATCTCAACACATAGATTAGATAACAAATGACAATTGACTTCATCATCAAAATCCGAGATTCAACAATCTCCCCCTTTTTGATGATGACAATCAATTGATAAAGGAGTTGTCCTTAACTCCCCCTATCTATATGCCATAGTTGAGATAAGTCAACCTTGAATTCAAGACCTAAGAATTCAAGTGACGTATTGATAACTTAGATCAGTTAAACTTATCAATGCTCCCATCATGATGCCCATCATGATGTATCTCTTCAAGAATGATGTCAAGGCATGACATACATCATCAAGTTTGTATGATAGTGTTTGTAACCATTCATCATGTAATCATATAAAGCTATGAAGGACTTTTTACATGATGCTCACATTTGAGATTTTCTAGTAAGTTTGCATTTTCTTCACAATATCAAATCAAGATATGATGCAAACTATAGTACATGTTCACATATCTCTTGGTGATGCAAGGATGACATAACATTGTTTATAGCATCACTCAAGTATTTGCAACTATGACATAGATATGATTATGGCAGTTCAGCTATGACATAGTGTTTATCAATTCATATGTTTCTCCCCCTTTGTCATCAACAAAAAGCATGATTGCATTATATAAAGGAAGTCATGACACATATATCTCTTTATTGTTTTTGCTTGACGGAGGAAAGTCATTTTCCAAAGAGTTTTCATAAGAGTGTACGGGAACATTCCATTTTTAGCATACAAACCGAAAAATGAACTTTTTACATGCATTTGGTTAAAAATATTTGTCACATAATTTGCAACATGTTATTTGATCAAGCGTTGTCAAGGCATGTAATAGTAATAACATCCGAAAGATAATTTTAACTAGTTTAAGTATTCGGACACATCAACATTCCTAATTCTCTTCTTATGTAATCAAATTGTTCTTCACATAGGGGTTTTGTGAAGATATCAGCTAGTTGATGTTTGGTATCAATAAACTCTATGGTTACATCATGATTAGTGACATGATCTCGTATAAAGTGATGTCTAATATCAATGTGTTTTGTTCTTGAGTGTTGTATAGGATTTTTAGTTAAGCATATTGCACTCGTGTTATCACATTTAATGGGAATATCTTTAAGATTCACTTTGTAATCTTCTAAAGTGTTTTTCATCCATACAACTTGTGCACAGCATGCACTTGCTGCAATGTATTCAGCTTCGGTTGTTGATAGGGCAACCGAGTTTTGTTTCTTAGATGACCAGGATACAAGGGCATGTCCTAAAAATTGACATGATCCTGATGTGCTTTTTCTGTCTAGTTTACAGCCAGCGAAGTCCGCATCAGCATAGGCTGTTAATTCAAAATTTTCTGATTTTGGGTACCATAATCCTAGATTGGTAGTTCCATTAAGATATCTGAGTATTCTTTTGACTGCTTTGAGATGAGATATCTTAGGGTCTGATTGAAATCTAGCACAAAGTCCTACACTGAACATGATGTCTGGTCTAGTGGCAGTGAGGTAAAGTAAACTTCCTATCATACCCCTATAGGTTTTTTGATCGAAGCTTTCTCCATTCTCATCAATTTCTAACTTAGTGGAGGTGCTCATAGGAGTGTCAATGGCTTTTGAATTATTCATTTTGAACATCTTTAGCAAACTCACAGCATATTTGGTTTGACTAATAAATATGCCATTGCTTAGTTGTTTGATTTGTAGGCCTAAGAAGAATGTTAACTCTCCCATTAGACTCATTTCAAATTCATGACTCATAGTTTTCGCAAAGGATTCACAAAGAGATTCATTTGTAGAACCAAAGATAATATCATCAACATAAATCTGAACAATGAGAAAATCATTTTCAAAATTCTTGATAAACAATGTAGTATCAACCTTGCCTTTTATAAAATTATTTTCAATGAGAAAAGAGCTAAGTCTCTCATACCAAGCCCTTGGGGCTTGTTTTAAACCATAGAGAGCTTTAGTTAATCTAAACACATGATTAGGGTAGCCATTATTTTCAAATCCAGGAGGTTGTTCAACATAAACTTCTTCGGAAATGAAACCATTTAGAAAAGCGCTTTTAACATCCATTTGAAATAACTTAAAATTATTGCAACTAGCGTAGGCAAGGAGCATCCTTATGGCTTCCAATCGAGCCACAGGTGCGAAGGTTTCTTCGTAATCGATACCTTCTTCTTGGTTGAAACCTTTGGCCACTAATCTAGCCTTGTTTCTAACCACGATACCATTTTCATCTTGCTTGTTTCTAAAGACCCATTTAGTACCAATTACTAAATGGTCATTTGGCCTAGGAACAAGCGTCCACACCTCATTTCTCTCAAATTGATTTAATTCATCTTGCATTGCGATAATCCATGAATCATCTTTCATGGCTTCATCAACACATTTGGGTTCAATTTGGGAGAGAAAAGCGGCGTTGGCACAAAAGTTTTTAAAAGAAGATCGTGTTTGAACCCCCTTTGATGTGTCTCCTAGGATTAGCTCCTTAGGATGAGCATCTATATACTTCCAATCCTTGGGTAAGGATGTTTTGGAAGTGGATGCAACCAAGTTGCTGGTTGGAGACGGGGTTTCGTTTAAATTCAAGGAATCAAAATTAACATCATCATCAAGATCATTTTTCTTAATTTCTGAAATCTCATTGAAAACAACATGGATGGATTCTTCAATAATTAAGGTTCTTTTATTGAAGATGCGAAAAACTTTAGAAACCGAAGAATGACCAAGAAAGATTCCTTCATCAGATTTAGCATCGAATTTTCCTAAGTTATCCTTTTCATTCAAGATAAAACACTTACACCCAAAGACTTTAAAATATGAGACATTGGGTTTTTTGTTATTCCATAACTCATAAGGAGTTTTGGTGAGTAAGGGTCTTACTAGGACTCTATTTAAAATATAGCATGCAGTGTTTACAGCTTCGGCCCAAAAATATTTGGGTAGGCTATGTTCATTCAACATGGTTCTTGCCATTTCTTGTAAATTTCGATTTTTTCTTTCTACTACCCCATTTTGTTGAGGATTTCTTGGAGTAGAGAAGTTATGGTTGTATCCGTTGAGTTCACAGAATTCTTGGAAGTCATGGTTTTGAAATTCTCCACCGTGATCACTTCTAATTGACGAAATCATAGATTCCTTCTCATTTTGAACAAGTTTACAAAACTTGGTAAAATGTCTAAAGCATTCATTTTTTTGTTTTAAGAAGTAGGTCCATGTATATCTGCTGTAGTCATCAATAATGACAAAGGCGTATTTGCTACCTCCTAGACTCGATGTAGAGATTGGTCCGAACAAGTCCATATGGATCAATTGTAAGGGCCTAGAGGTGCTTATTTGATTCTTAGCTTTGAAGCTACCCCTAATTTGCTTACCTAATTGGCAAGCATCACATACATTATCTTTGATGAACTTGATATGAGGAATTCCTCTTACAAGTTCTCTAGATGATACTTGATTGATTAGTTTCATGCTAGCATGACCTAATCTTCTATGCCATCGCCAAGCATCCTCATTCATAACGGCAAAGCACATTTCATCACATAAGTCATTGATGTCAATAGTGTATACGTTGTTTTGTTTTAATGCAATCATAGATATATTTTTGTGTGGTTTTTCAATGATGCAGGCATTAGATTCAAATCTTATAATATATCCTTTATCACATAATTGACTAATGCTCAAGAGGTTATGTTTTAAACCATCAACTAGTAAAACATCTTCAATAGAGAGGTTGGATTTGTTACCTATGGTTCCTTTGCCAATGATTTTACCCTTGTTGTTGTCTCCGAAGGTGACATATCCTTCGTCTATGCTAGAGAGCTTAGAGAATTGAGATGGATCTCCGGTCATATGCCTTGAGCATCCACTATCAAGGTACCATTTCTTGCTCCTAGCTTGCGATTGTTTAGTTTTCTACAAGAAAGGATGATGTTTAGGTACCCATTTGCTTTTGGGTGCCTCATAAATAGATCTACATTTTCTATCATGTTGCATAGAGTTTATCATGGTTCCTTTAGGAACCCAAATTAATTTGTTTGGACTTATTTTCTTGAATGGACAACAATGTGTCTTGTGTCCAGATTTGCAACAAAAGTTGCACTTGGTTTGGTGTTGAACATGTAAGATGGGGCCTTTTACAAAGGTAGTTGGATTTCGGTGAGGACTCCTCACAAATCCAATCCCACTTCTTTTGGGAGCATGACCCTTGTTTGTAAGGATCATGTTTAATGACTTGCTACCAACCTCGAATTTCTTCAAGGTGTCCTTAAGTAACAAGTTTTCTTTTTGTATAGTTTCTAAATCATGACATTTGATACATGAATTTAAACTATCATGATGTTCGACTTTTAACTTATCAAACTCACAAGTAAGATTATCATGTACCTTTTTTAGCAACTTGTATTTTCTATTTATAACTTTGCATTCATCAAATAAATCATGGAAGGCATTTAATAATTCATCGAAAGATAAATCAGCATCTAATAAATCCGTTACCTCCTCTTCGATGGCCATAAAGGCGTAATGAGCAACTTGCTCGGTGTTGGACTCCTCTTCCTTAGATGCGCTCGAATCATCCCATGTTGCTTGGAGCGCCTTCTTCTTTGTTGTTCTTTTCTTGACTTGGGGACAATCACTCTTGTAGTGTCCCGGCTTTTTACATTCGTAGCAGATTACTTGGTCCTTCTTGGGTTCAAGTTTATTTTTCACATCGTTTTTAAACTTGTTTCTTTTGAAGAATTTCTTAAACTTTCTTGTCAAAAGTGCCAAGTCATCGTCACAATCCTCATCACTTGAGTTTTCTCTCAAGTGGCATTCAGAAGTTTTAAGTGCCATATCCTTCCTGTTCTTTGGAAGGATGTCTTCTTGCTCTTCATGAGCTTTGCAGGTCATTTCGTAGGTCATTAATGACCCGATTAGTTCTTCAAGAGGGAAATTTCGTAGATCTTTTGCCTCTTGAATAGCAGTGACTTTAGGATCCCAACTTTTAGGAAGGGATCTTAGTATCTTATTAACAAGCTCAAAATCCGAAAAGCTCTTTCCGAGTCCTTTTAGACCGTTGACGACATCCGTGAAACGGGTAAACATGTCGCCAATGGTTTCACTCGGTTTCATTCGGAAAAGTTCAAAAGAATGCAGCAACAGATTGATTTTTGACTCTTTCACTCTACTTGTGCCCTCGTGGGTCACTTCAAGTGTGTGCCAAATATCAAAGGCAGTTTCGCAAGTTGAAACACAATTAAACTCGTTTTTATCAAGTGCGCAAAATAAGGCATTCATAGCCTTTGCATTAAGAGCGAAAGCCTTCTTTTCCAACTCATTCCAATCGATCATTGGAAGAGAAGACTTTGAAAAACCGTTTTCAACAAGGTTCCACAGTTCAAAATCCATAGAAATCAGAAAGATCCTCATTCGGGTCTTCCAGTAAGTGTAGTCCGTTCCACTGAACATGGGTGGACGTGTAATCGAATGCCCCTCTTGGTTTCCGGCGTATGCCATCTCTCTTGGGTTTTAATCCTTTAGAGAGTTAACCTTGCTCTGATACCAATTGTTAGGATCGAGAGCACTAAGAGGGGGGGGGTGAATTAGTGCAGCGGAAATCTTACAATAATTTAAAAACCAAAAGCTGCGTTCGTTCAAAAACTATTATGATGCAAAAGCAAATTCTCAGTTTGTATCTAAGTGCAGTTTGCGTCTAAGCGCAGATTGCGTTTAAACGCAGTTTTGCGTCTAAGCGCAGTTTTGCGTCTAAGCGCAGTTTTGCGTCTAAACTCAGATTTACGTCTAAACGCAGATTTACGTCTAAACGCAGATTTACGTCTAAACGCAGATTTACGTCTAAACGCAGTTTTACGTCTAAACGCAGATTTACGTCTAAACGCAGTTTTACGTCTAAACGCAGTTTTACGTCTAAACGCAGATTTACGTCTAAACGCAGTTTTACGTCTAGACGCAGATTTACGTCTAAACTTTGAAATTCGTTTGTATACTCGCAGAAGGCAGTATGCAGTTGAAATCAAGACGTAAACGTGAACTGAAATCTGATGATTGAGCGAGGAAAGCCGATTTACGTCTGAATGCAGTTTTACGTCTAAATGTTGAAACTCGTTCGTAAAATCATAGAGGACAGATTGCAGTTATTAATAGGATTAAAATGTAAGCGTAAACTGCAAAGAAGCTCGTTCGTAAAAGCACGGAAAACAGTTCTGCAGAATCAAACGTAAACGTAAACTGTAATGTATGAAAATACGAATTTACGTCTGAATGCAGATTTGGAAGAACAGCACTTAGAACTTGTTCGTGAAAGCGCAGAGAGTAGTAGTGATGAGGGAGGTTTGCAGTAATGATAAAGTGCTCGAAAATAAATGCAAACCAGAGATTTAGAGTGGTTCGGTCAGCCTTGACCTACTCCACTTTTGGCTTCCTCCACCGATGAGGTTGCCGACGTCAACTAGGTGCCTTCCTTCAATGGGCGAAGGCCAAACTGCCCTTTTACAATTTCTCTCCTTTTGACAGGCTTAGGAGACAACCTTTACAGACCTTTCTCTCCTCACTTTACAATTGAAAACTTGAAGAACAGAAGGAGGAGACTTAAAGGCTTTACAACACTTTTGAGCTCTTAGAATCACAGAAAAGATCAAGATTTCGGTGTAGGTCTGTATCTTTTCAGTGCTGAATGGGTGGGGTATTTATAGGCCCCAACCCAATTCAAAATTCGAGCTCAAAACGATCAAATCGATCAAATCCCAGAATTCTGGGATCAGGCGGTTGCACCTCTTGACTGGAGAGGTGGCACCGCCTGGCAGAGCTCGAAGACTGAGCTCAGGCGATTGCTTCTCTCTGCCAGAGCTCGAAGACTGAGCTCGATGGTTGCATCACCTGGCAGAGCTCGAAGACTGAGCTTGGTGGTTGCATCACCTGGCAGAGCTCGAAACTGAGCTCGGTGGTTGCATCACCTGGCAGAGCTCGAAACTGAGCTCAGGCTGATGCACCTCTCTGCCAGAGCTCGAAGACTGAGCTCGGTGGTTGCATCGCCTGGCAGAGCTCGAAACTTGAGCTCTGGCGGTGCTACCTCTTGGCAGAGGAGGTTGCACCGCCCAGTCTAGCTCGAAGACTGAGCTCTGGGTGGTAGCACCTCTTGGCTGGGGCGGTTGCACCTCCCAGCCTCGCAGCCCTGGCGGTTGCACCTCCTGGCTGGGGCGGTTGCACCTCCCAACCTCACAGCCCAGGCGGTTGCACCTCCTGGCTGGGGCGGTTGCACCTCCTGGTGCAATCTGGGTCCGAATGGTTCACTCCATTCGGCCCAATTTGAATCTTTTCAGGGGCCCAATTGCCCCAAGATTAAGCTAATGGGATCACCTCCCATTTTCATGCTTAATCATCATGCTAACTACGATTAACTCTAAGACAACTTCTGCAGCTTTGCTCCGATGCGTCAATCGCTTCTTCCGGCGAGTTTCCGGCCAACTTCCGTCGATCATCCGATAAACCCTCGGTGATCCTTCTGCGGACATCCGGCATACTCCTGGACTTTGCGACGATCCACTTGGCGAGTTCCGACGAGCTTCGCTTGGCAAGCTTCTGGACTTCTCGGATCTGTTCTCGCTGAACCTCCGACGACCGTCCGAACTTCCGTCGAACTCTCGAACTCCCAACGTGATCATGATCTTGACTCCGGCGCAACACCTGCTGCTTGTCTTACTCTCATCGTAGTTAATCCTGCACACTTATCTCAACACATAGATTAGATAACAAATGACAATTGACTTCATCATCAAAATCCGAGATTCAACAGTTATGATAATGATCATACATGGTATGATGAAATTTTATATTTTAATATTATAATGCATGATTTTATGACACATGCAATAATGTGATAAATTGGTTCTTTCAATATTCATAATGTATGCAATGATAAAACACTCATGATACTCATGAATTCAAAGGTTCTATCAATATGACATATTGATAGGAGGAGTTTAGTTAAAATTCATCATCAGTGGTTATCATCATAAAAAAAAGGGGGATTGTTGAATCTCATATTTTGATAATGAAACCAATTGATAAAGTTATGATATAATGTGGGTTTAAGTGTCACAAGACTAGCTTCAATCAGGGAAAGACAAATAGACTAAAGCAGTAGAATTATAGGTTGGGTCGGAGTGAACATGTCAGAAGATTGGACATCGGGCTAGAGGATCGTTCAATATATCGGCATAAGGTCTTCGTGCCATGAGTTCAAGCATTTTGACAAAGGATCAGACATTGCGCCAAGGAGATTAGATATTGCAGAAGGTCGACATGCCAATTGGGCAATACACCGAAGGGGAGGACGATGCGCCGAAGGATCGGACGAAGCACTAGATAAATCAATGAATGCCAAACAATAAAGGATCCATGCTTTATAATAATTTGTCTAGATCAAAGTAGTTTAAAGGGCTAATTGAGTTGGTTTCAGGTGTCACCATGCCAACTCAATTAGGGGCCAACTAGGCCTAAGTTGGGGTTGTTTTAGGCCAAGTGGAAGGCCCATTTAGTGACTCTTAGCTAGCTCAGGCGGTGGCACCGTTTGAGGCTCAGCCTCCTAGGCTGTCTAGGTTGTGATACCGCCCAAACTAGTGATGGTACTGCTAGAGCTCAGTCTTCGGGGCCCTGTCGAGTATCAGTGTTAGACTTGGTGGTGGTACCACCTAGTGTCAGACTAATAAGCAGTGGTACCACCAGTTATCAATCTAGCAGGCGATGGTACCGCCCAGTACTGGCGGTGATATAACTAGTACCCCGAAGACACGAGATGAGATCATTTTGGCTCTAAATTTAAATCAATTTGGGGCCTATAAATATCATTCATCCATGCTCGGTTAAAATAAAAACTTAAACAAAAAATAGTGTAAAAACTCCATTGTAATTCCTTAAGAATTTCCCTCTAGCTCTAAGTTTTGACTATAGTTTAATAGAGGGGTGAATGACTTGTAAAGGTTATCTCCTAAACTTATGAAAAGGAGAAAGGATTATAAGAGGGTATTGATCTTCACCCATTGAAAGAAGATCGGTAGTGGAAGCCAATGGCCTCGAGTGAAGAGGAATCTGAAGTGAACGTAGGTCACGATGACCGAATCATTATAAATCAATTTATATTTACTTTATGCTTTTTATTCTTATTATAAACTAATTTACTTATTCACTACACTTACAAATGCTTTCAAGTTAAATGTCTTTCCGATACGGACTTTATCAAACAAAGATTTTCTGAATCGACATAATTTTTATGTATACACTAATTCACCCCATCCACTCCCGGCCCATCCTCTTAGTGTCAATATGATCCTAACTGATTAACTACCCTCTTTACAATTCTTTCTCCTTTTCACAAGCTCAGGAGAGAACCTTCACACATCTCTTTTATACTTAGACCTCATTTATCCCTTAGAAGACTTCTAACTCTAGGAGGAAGAGACTCAATAACTCAAAAAATATTACAATATTTTTTTCTCAAGTATTCTTTCCCCTTTCTATTATTTTTTTTACTATCCCAAGCAAAAATAAGTGGGGTATTTATAGACCCCAAATGACTTCAGAAATGGAGCTAAAAATTTAAATTTTTAATTTTTCAGAATACCGACGGTACCACCTATTAACATTTTATGCACTGGTAGTACCACCGCTGACCCTGGCGGTACCATCGTTGCGTTTTTTAGAAATGTACACTTCATACTTTTCAACTCATATATGATTCTACTGCCTAACCTGGTAGTGCCACCGCTTGGTCCAACTTCAGGTAACTGAATGGGCCTCCCAATAGGCTTAAACCAGCCATGATTCAAGCCCAATGGGCCCCTAATTAAGTTGGTATAGTTACACCCAAAACCAACTCAATTACAACCTAAACTACTTTAATCAAGACACATATGATTACAAGCATGAATCCTATGTTGTCGACATGTCATTGATTCATCGGGCACTTGGTCCGATCCTCCGGCATATCGTCCTCTCTTTCAGCGTATTGCCCAATCCATTAATATGTTGACCTCCCGCAACATTCGATCTTCTTAGTGTTAGGATCAAGAGCACTAAGAGGGGGGGGGGGGGGGGGGAGGGGGGGTGAATTAGTGTAGCGGAAATCTTTCAACGATAAAAAACGTTTGAACGATAAAAACAATTTTGGTGTGAAAGCTGATTCTAAGATTACTTTAACTTAAGATCAAGCGAGATGACATTAAAGTCAATCTATGAAGGCAGTTTGCAGTTACGATGAAAACCAGAATATAAGCGCAAACTAAAATACGACGTTCGTACGATAAAAGCGATTTCGGTGTGAAAGCCGATTCGTAAACCACTTTAACTTGAGATGAAGCGAGATGTAGTTAAAGCAAGGATATAAAGGAAGTTTGCAGTTATGATGGAAATCAGAACGTAAGCACAAACTGAAATATGATGTTCGTACGATAAAACTAATTTGCGTCTAAACGTCGATTCGGAAAGCACTGAACTTTGAAACACGTTCATAAAAACACAGAAGGCAGTAAGCTATTGAGGAGGTTTCCAATAAAGATAAGATGCTCAAAGTAAATGCAAACCGAGATTTAGAGTGGTTCGGTCAATCTTGACCTACTCCACTTTTGGCTTCCTCCACCGACGAGGTCACTAACGTCAACTAGAGGCCTTCCTTCAATAGGCGAAGGCCAACCACCCTTTTACAGTTTCATTCCTTTTGACGGGCTTAGGAGACAACCCTTACAGACTTTTCTCTCCTCTCTTTAAAGCTCAGAACTTGGAAGTGCTGGGAAATCTTGGGGGCGACATCATATGCGCAACGAAAGAACAAGAAAACAAAATCCCCGATTCCCAAAGAGATGTTCGTCGTCATGCAAAGATTGGTGCGCAAAATCCGCGAAACTTAAAACTGCGTATAGAGTAGATTGTGTTACCTAGGGAGATCGTATATCCCTGTTTCCTTGCAGATCCTTTGGAGAGGGTGAAGGAGGTCAAGCGTCCTCCTCTCTAGCGGTGATCCACATAACAGGGTTGCAATGACGCTCCTCAAAACTCCAAGCCTGCTCTGAGGTGGAGAGGGAGAGGAGAATAGGAAAGGCAAACAAAGGCTCTAGCCTATGAGGCTATGAATCCCTCCTATTTATAGAGATCCCCTGTCAAACCCTAATAGGTCCTCCCCTAGTGGGTATTGGATCTGCATCCAATAAGACAAGGGCTCCGTCGGATATCTTATATCTGAACCTCTACTCATCGCAATGCCTACCATATATGTGTGACCCTCTAGGCCCAATATCGAGCTGGTCGTGAGTCATACCTATCATAACTCCTTCTAACTCAGTGAATTATTATCTCTGTAATAATTCACTTGACTCATCGACTACGGAAGTACTAGGCCACTACGCTGTAGTCCCCAAACGATATAGGGGAATCCAATCCATTGGACCTGTCTGTCCTCAGTTATCGTGTACCTATAGTCCCTCATTCATCTAATATCCCAGAGACCGTATATCGAGCATGGTGCTGTCAGACCCATACAGTTTCTACTCGAGTCTCACTCTAATCGGATTCTCCTGGAGAACTCTTTCTCTCTCAACCCGAATGACCCTAGCCAAGGATTTGTCTGAGCAAGAACACATGGGATATTCCTCTCATGACGCCGAGAGTGGATGATCCTCTATCGACACTCAATAGCCCTCGTAAGGTCGACTACCACTCCCAATGACTAGCTGTACTAGATCTGGGACAGCCAAACCTATAAGTATGGTATCAAAGAGTGGAGTACTCATATAGGACATCCTTGGTGTCTCAAGTCTAAGGACCAGATATACCACTAGGACTACGGAATCGCTGTCTGACAATAAGACATCATCAACCATCCAGCATTCCGTAAGCGAATCAATCAGTGAACTCATTCTCCAATGAGCACCTGTACTGTATCCCTAGTGTCCCTACACGAGCAGCTATGAGACCAGCTGCATCCATCATATGGACGGGTATACAGCACACTAGTCTGTCCGGTTATCACGATGTCCCTTTCGAGTAACCTATGACCGGGATTATTTAGGACATGTGTTTAAAGGTGAATCGATCTCATTATCGTGATCTCATCACGATCCGATTCCCATTGCACAAATCCAAGGACATCACAATATATATATACACATATGCAATAGTTATAAAGTAATATACGCCAAAATATAATAAGCAAAAAGATTCTATATCAAGTCACACGTGCCATCAGTCACGTGATTGGCTTGCTGGGCACCTATGACTAGCAATCTCCCACTTGACCTAAAGCCAATCACCTATGTGTCTGATCCCTATCAGACCCCTGTGACGCTTGAAGACAATATGAGACAACGACTTTGTCAATGGATCTGCAATGTTATCTTCGGATGGAACTCTTTCCACTACTACATCTCCTTGGGTTACGATCTCTCTGATAAGCTGGAACCTCCTTAGAACACTTCTGATGAGACTTGGGTTCCCTTATTTGAGTAATCGCCCCATTGTTGTCGCAATATAAGGAGATCGACTCCTCGTTACCCAGCACGACTCCCAAATCTGTGATGAACTTCTTCACCCAGACTCCCTCCTTTGCTACATCTGATGCAGCAATTTACTCCGCCTCTATGGTCGAATCAGCAGTGGTATCTTGCTTGGAACTCTTCCAACACACTACTCCTCCATTCAAGGTGTACACATACCCTGAATTCGACTTGCTATCATCGACATCAGACTGAAAACTTGAGTCTGTGTAGCCTTCAACCTTAAGGCTATTACCTCCATTTACTAGTAAAAGATCCTTAGTCCTTCTCAAGTACTTAAGGATACACTTTACTGCTTTCCAGTGCTCCAAGCCTAGATCCGCCTTATACCTGCTCGTGACACTCAGAGCATGCGCTATATCAGGCCTAGTACATAGCATGGCATACATGATAGACCCTATTGCTGAGGCATAAGGTATCATATTCATGTTCGTCCTTTCTTCTGGAGTCTTTGGGGACATACTCGTAGAAAGCGATATCCCATGTCTCATCAGTATGAGACCTCTCTTGGAATTTTCCATGCCAAACCTTTTGACAATGGTTTCTATGTACCTAGATTGGGACAAGTCAAGCATCCTCTTGGATCTATCTCTATAGATTCTAATCCCCAAGATATAGGATGCTTTCCCTAAGTCCTTCATGGAGTAGTGTCTAGATAACCAAGCCTTTACTATGGATAGCATTCCTACGTCGTTCCCAATGATGAGGATGTCATCCACATATAACACCAAAAAGGTGATAGCGCTCCCTACACACAAGGCTCATCTTCGTTCTTAACGAAGTCATAAGATCTGATTGCCTCATCAAATCTTATGTTCCAACTTTGGGAAGCTTGCTTTAGTCCATAAATGGATCTAAGCAACCTACACACCTTATCTGGGTAGTTCTTGGACACGAATCCCTCAGGTTGCATCATATACACCTCCTCCTCAAGGTTCCCATTGAGGAATGTGGTTTTCACATCCATCTGCCAGATCTCATAATCATAGTGTGCTGCAATAGCCAATATAATTATGATGGATTTTAGCATTGCTACGGGTGAGAAGGTTTTGTCGTAGTCAATACCTTGCCTTTGACGATACCCCTTAGCCACTAGCCTTACTTTATAGGTCTCGACCTTTCCATCTACTCTGATCTTTTTCTTAAAGATCCACTTACAACCGATGGGTACAATACCTTCGGGCACATCAACTAGGTTCCAAACCTTATTGGAGTACATAGAATCCATCTTAGAACTCATGGCTTCTTGCTACTTCCCGGAGTCTATACTCATAATAGCCTCCTCGTAGGTTTGAGGATCAATATCCTCAACATCCTCTCCTCTAATATGTCCCACATACCTCTCAGGATGATGAGATACTTTATCAGACCTGCGTAAAGTTGAAACTTGTGTATTAGGTACCTGAACAGACTCGGGCTGTAGAGTAGTGCTTGAGCTTGGTTCTCCAACCTCGCTCAACTCTATCATTCTCCCACTGTCTCCGCCAAGAATGTGTTCATTCTCAAGGAACACTGCTCTCTTAGCTATAAAGACATTTTGGTCCTCGAGATGATAGAAATAATACCCATAAATTTCCTTGGGGTATCCCACAAATTTGTATCGCTTTGTCCTTGATTCTAACTTATCGGGGTTGTGTCTTTTAACATGGGCAGGGCAGCCCCAAATCTTAACAACCTTAAGATCAGGCTTCTTCCCTTTCCATATCTCATATGGTGTAGACACTACCGACTTAGTTGGAACTCTGTTCAAAAGGTAAGCTGCGGTTTATAGGGCATATCCCCAGAATGAGATGGGTAGGTCAGCGAAACTCATCATGGACCGTACAATATCTAATAACGTACGATTTCTCCTTTCAGAGACACCATTGAGCTGAGGTGTACAAGGAGGTGTCCATTGGGATAATATCTCATGGTCCTTAAGGAACTGAGTAAACTATGTACTTAAGTACTCACCTCCTCGATCTAATCGAAGAGTTTTGATACTCTTTCTAATCTGGTTCTCCACCTCATTCTTATACTCTCTGAATTTCTCAAAGGCCTCGGACTTGTACTTCATTAAGTACACATATCCATACCTTGAGAAATCATCAGTAAATGTAATGAAGTAGAGTAACCTGCAATGGCATGAGTTGACTTGGGTCCACATACATCACTATGTATGAGTTCCAACAGCTCAGTGGCTCTCTCTCCAGTTCCACTAAATGGAGAGTTGGTCAGTTTTCCACGAATGCAAGGCTCATAAGTTGCATATGACACAGTCGAATAGATCTAGATATCCATCATTTAGTAACATTTGAATCCTTCTTTCATGGATGTGACCTAGCCTATAATGCCATAGGTATGCACTGTTCACCTCATCTCGTTTCCTCTTAGACACTTATATACATGATATATGGAGTAGTGTCTTGCATAAACAAACCTTTATGCAATATTCCTCTCGTCAATCTCCCATCGGCATTGCTAGAATTTATAATAAATTGTAGATGTGATAAGCAATACTGGTATCCAATACCAATGCACTATCACAAAAATCTAACAATTGGAGATTGATCATGAATGTACCTGAAGCTTCTCCAAGCTTCTATTTCGCCCTTTCTGCAAGGTACTCTTTGCAGTTTCTCTTCCAGTGCCCATCTTTACCATAGTGGAAGCACTGGCCTTTGTCATTTGCTGGGTTTTTCTTAGCAACCTTTGCTTTACTTGGTTTGCCCTTGCCCTTTCCCTTCTTAAGGGACCTTTCTGCTTTCCTTTTCTTTTTGGCCTCACCAGTATAGAGAACTGGCTTCTCTTTCTTAATAGTACTCTCTGCCAACCTCAACATATTGAAGAGCTTTGGGAGAGTCACCTCAAGCTTGTTCATATTAAAATTCATTATGAACTGTGAAAAGGAATCTGGTAGGGACTGAAGCGCAATGTCCACACACAAGTTATCCTCTAGGACCATTTCTAGACCTGTGAGTTTCTCTATCCACTCAACCATCTTTAGGACATGGTTCTAAACCGGTGTCCCCTCAGTCATCCTAGCGCGGAAAAGGCTCTTGGATATCTTATATCACTGAGTCCTTCCCTGTTCCTCAAACAATTTGCAGACATGTAGGAGAATGGATCTGGCATCCATCTTTTCATGTTGTCTCTGTAACTCAGGAGTCATAGAGCCCAACATATACCATTGAGCAAGAGTGGAGTCATCAATGTACTTCACGTAGCGAGCGATCTCATCCTCGGTTGCCCTTTCTTCGGGCGTAGGCATCACTGTATCAAGGACGTACACGATTTTCTCTGCTGTGAGAATAATTCTCAAGTTATGGAGCCAATCCGTATAATTTGGACCAGTGAGGCGGTTGACATTAAGTATGCCACGTAAGGGATTTGAAAGCGACATTTTCTAAAAATAAAGATGCAGCAGAAATGAATAACATGCAGATTTTGCAAAAAATAAACTATCAAGATATGGACTTCTATCTTAATATGCTCCCACTATTTTACTAACGAGTCACATGACACCCTCAGCACGTGAAATGGAAGTCTCCGGCAAACTTCTAGTGGGGATCAGGATCCAATCAGCGTCTTAGTATAACCTCGAGGGACTCGACCAATCACACTAAGCCTAAAAGGTAGGCAACTCTTGCCGATCACAACTCCTTGTGATTCCCGTCCTGTTCGGCCTCCGAATCACCATGGCCTCGAGGGACTCGACCAACCATGATGCTCGATTATGTTAACACCTTCGTTACAAGATGAGTCTGATTTGATAATATACCCTCGAGGGACTCAACCAAGTATACCATGCCCTCAGGTCACCGGTGACATCTCTATGTCATAAGCAAGATAGCGAATCACGATATAGGTGAGTCTCGAGGGACTCGACCAACTCAACCTACACCGAGAATCAGTTCCTACTTATAACGATGGAAGGCCACGTGGGTCAATCTAATTGCCTCACGTTTACTGACTTAATATTATCGAGAGATGTTTCTATGATTTGGTCTCCTAATATGACATGTCACACATATACATATTTAATATATATCTACATCGCATGCAAATATATATATACATATCTAGTATGTGTATAAGCAATCACACGAGATGATCATGGACCACAACCTAATATGATTAGGCCTGAGCCAGTAGGCCTAATCACTTACCTCAAGATCTATGTGTGCAATGGTGCATCTCCATGCCCTATGATCGTCCATCTCGTCCTCATCGGTTCCGTTAACATCTTGATGCATCTTCATTCATCACGATTGTCCGTCTCGTGGGTCCCGCAATCGCATTCACGCTCCCGCTGCACCTCCTCATGTGATTACAACTTAATCATAGGCACATAGGCCCGACAATAAACGAGAAATATAATGGAGACTCGCAGACCTCAATAATAATAATCACATGGTCCATGATCATCCGTCCACACATTATACATCACATGTATAAATAATCATCATCATGTAAGACTACTAGATAATAATAAAAATAATAATCAATTAAACCTTTTAATTAATTAATATTTTTTGAAATCAGGGACATGTAGGGAATTTCTGAATTTATAGGGGTATTTTCGTAATTTGGACAAAAGACAGAAACTGGAATTTATTAAATTCTGAGGGGCAAAACTATCTTTTGCCCAGAACACCCTAATGCCCTACTACCCTTTTCTGCTTTTGCTGCCGCCGCCGCCGCCAGCAGGGGCGGGGCGCTACCGCTGCAGGTGGGCGCCCCCGCGGTCGTCGCCGCCTCCGCGGGCAGTTCTGCCGGCGGGGCAACGCCCGTAGGCGGTGCTGCCCCAGCAGGTTGGCGCCCCTGCGGGCGTCGCCACCTCCGCGGGCGGTTCTGCCCGCAAGGCAGCGCCCGTAGGCGGTGCTGCCTCGCTGGCGGCCGCCCCTGCGGGGTTTTTGCCTGTGGGAGCAGCGGCCACAGGCGCCGCTGCCCTACGGTGCCTCAGCCCGCGCTGCTACCCCGCGGTGCCTTTGCCCGTGGGCTCAGCGGCCGTAGGCGCCTCTACCCGCGGGCTGCCAGCCCCGCCGGCCGCAAGCCTGCTGCAAGCAGACCACCGGCCGGCTATTGCAGGCACAGCGCTTGCGCATGCTCCGGCACTGTGCTGCTTGGCTGTGGCTGCAGCTGCCGCTGCAGGTGGCTGCAGGCATGCAGATCGAGGGCAGCAACAGTTGCTGCCCTTCCTCGCTTTTGCGTCAACGATTTTGACGTCAAAATTCTTCCTAAACACAACACACGCAGTTCAAAACCAATCATTCGCACGAATAACCTGGCTCTGATACCACTGTTAGGAAATCTTGGGGGCGACATCATATGCGCAGCAGAAGAACAAGAAAATAAAATCCCCGATTCCTAAAGAGATGTTCGTCGTCATGTGAAAATTGGTGCGCAAAATTCGCGAAACTTAAAACTGCTTATAGAGTAGATTATGTTACCTAGGGAGATCGTATATCCATATTTCCTTGCAGATCCTTCGAGGGTGAAAGAGGTTAAGCGTCCTCCTCTCTAGCGGTGATCCACACAATAGGGTTGCGACGATGCTCCTCAAAACTCCAAGCCTGCTTTGAGGTGGAGAGGGAGAGGAGAAAAGGAAAGGCAAGCAAAGGCTTTAGCCTATGAGGATCTGAATCCCTCCTATTTATAAAATCCCTTGTCAAACCCTAATGGGTCCTCCCCTAGTGGGTATTGGATCTGCATCCAATAAGACAAGGGCTCCGTCGGATATCTATATCTGAACCTCTACTCATCGCAATGCCTACCATATGTGTGTGACCCTCTAGGCCCAATATCGAGCTGGCCGTGAGTCATACCTGTCAGAACTCCTTCTAACTCAGTGAATTATTATCTCTGTAATAATTCACTTGACTCATCGACTACGGAAGTACTAGGCCACTACGCCGTAGTCCCCAGACGATACAGGGGAATCCAATCCATTGGACCTGTCTGTCCTCAGTTACCGTGTACCTATAGTCCCTCATCCATCTAATATCCCAGAGACCGTATATCAAGCATGGTGCTGTCAAACCCATACAGTTTCTACTCGAGTCTCGCTCTAATCGGATTCTCCCAGAGAACTCTTTCTCTCTCAACCCGAATCACCCTGGCTAGGGATTTGTTTGAGCAAGAACACATGGGATATTCTTCTCATGACGCCGAGAGTGGATGATCCTCTATCGACACTCAATAGCCCTCGTAAGGTCGACTACCACTCCCAATGACCAGTTGTACTAGATCTGGGACAACCAAACCTATAAGTCTGGTATCAAAGAGTGGAGCACTTATACAGGACATCCTTGGTGTCTCAAGTCTAAGGACCAGATATACCACTAGGACTACGGAATCGCTGTCTGACAATAAGGCATCATCAACCATCCAGCATTCCGTAAGCGGATCAATCAGTGAACTCATTCTCCAATGAGCACCTGTACTGTATCCCTAGTGTCCCTACATGAGCAGCTATGAGACCAGCTGCATCCATCATATGGATGGGTATACAACACACCAGTCTGTCCGGTTATCACGATGTTCCTTTCGAGTATCCTATGACCGGGATTATTTAGGACATATGTTTAAAGGTGAATCGATCTCATTATCGTGATCTCATCACAATCCTATTCCTATTGCACAAATCCAAGGACATCATAATATATATATGCACATATGCAATAGTTATAAAGTGATATACGCCAAAATATAATAAGCAAAAAGATTCTGTATCAAGTCACACGTGCCATCACTCACGTGATTGGCTTGCTGGGCACCTATGACTAGCAGGAAGAAAAGAGGGAGAAGAACTTTTGGCCTTTACAATAATTTTAAGCTCTAAAAATCACAGAACAAGATCAAGATTTCGGTGTATGTTCAGTGCTCTTTTAGTGCTGAATGGGTGGGGTATTTATAGGCCCCAACCCAATTCAAATTTGGAGCTCAAAACTGTCAATTCCTGAAATTTCGGGATCTGGCGGTTGCACCTCCTGACTGGAGAGGTTGCATCGCTTGGCAGAGCTCGAAAACTGAGCCTCTGGGCGGTGCCACCTCTTGTCAGGGGCAGTTGCACCTCCTGCCAGAGCTCGAAGACTTAGCTCAAGCGGTGCCACCTCTTGTCATGGGAGGTTGCACCGCCCAGTCTCGCTCGGAGACTGAGCCCAGGCGGTGCCACCTCTTGGCTGGGGCGGTTACACCGCCTAGTCTCCCTCGGAGACTCAGCCCAGGCGGTGCCTCCTCCTGGCTTGGGCGGTTCAACCGCCTAGCAGAAATCAGGGTCCGAATGGGTTGATCCATTCGGCCCAATTTGGGTTTTTCAAGGGCCCAATTGCCCCAAGATTAAGTTAATGGGATCACCTCCCATTTCCAACTTAATCATTGTGCTAACTACGATATTCCCTAAGACATTTACTGCAACTTGCTCTGGTGCGTCAATCGCTTCTTCCGACGAGCTTCCGGCGAACTTACATCGATCATCCGATGAACCCTCGGTGATGCTCTGCGGACTTCCGGCAAACTCCTGGACTTGCGACGATCCACTTGGCGAGTTCCGACGAGCTTCTTTGGTAAGCTCATGGACTTCTCGGATTTGTTCCCGCAGAACCCCCGACGACTGTCCGAACTTCCGTCAAACTCTCGAACTCCCAACGTGATCATTGTCCTGACTCCGGCGCAACTCCTGCTGCATGTCTTACTTTCATCGTAGTTAATCCTGCACATTTATCTCAACATATAGATTAGATAACAAATGACAATTGACTTCATCATCAAAATTCGAGATTCAACAATCTCCCCCTTTTTGATGATGACAATCAATTGATAATGGAGTTAACCTTAACTCCCCTTATCTTGAGATAAGTCATTTTAGAATTCAAAACCTTTGAATTCAAGAGACATATTGATAAGTTAAAATCATTTAAACTTATCAATACTCCCATCATGATTCCCATCACGATGTATCTCTCTGAAGATGATGTCAAGGCTTGACATTCATTTTCAAATTTTACAATACATGTTTGAATGATGGTAATAGTAGCAATTCATCATATTGTAAGATATCAACATGTAAAACTGCGAAGTAAGATTTTGATATCATTACATGATGCACACATTTCAAATATTTTAGCAATTATTGCATTTCATCACATAGTAAGATATCAATACATAAAATTACGATGCAAGTTTTTTGTTTGATATCTTGACATGATACAAATAAGGCATAATGCAAATTATAGCAATCATAGCATCTCTTGGTGATGCAAGCATGACATTAATACTCATATATTTCTCCCCCTTTGTCATCAACAAAAAGCATGGTAATTGTGATACCAGGAGAACAATATAAGCAAATTTTGAGCATAAGTGTGATAGTCGTTCATGCCTTTACTAGGTTCAAGTTATTTTCTAATAGTAAATGATAGGAAATCAATTGTATAAGCATGATATGTAGATCACTTTGAATACTTTTTCCTTTGTATTTGTTATAATCTTTTTGCATGAAGGAGGAAGGCCATTTGTGATACTAGCTATTTGTGAGTTTACTTTGAGTTAAGTTAAAACCGATGAGAGATTAAATCATGAAGTTAAAATCGATGAGAGATTGAATCATGCTTCATTTTTACAGGTATCAAGATATGTATGTGAAACAAATCTTTACAAGTAAAAAACACTATCATCCATATTTCAAGATGGAATTCATAAGCAGGAATCATTTCATCAAATCCATTTCAGAAAAATATTTTTCATAAGTGTATGAGAAAATTCGATTGTTAGGATACCAATTGTTAAGCGAATCCGAAAATGAAATTAACACTTTCATACATTCGGATAAGACTATGCTACAGATTTTCAAATACAATCATGAAGACAAAACATACTTATTGTTATGGAAATTTTGTATTCAACACATAATTTCCAATATGTTATTTAGGTATGTAATGGTAGTCAAGTGATTTGATCATTCAATAAAGTCTGAAAGATAATTTTAACTAGTTTATGTACTCGGACACATCAACATTCCTAATTCACTTCTTATGAAATCAAATTGTTCTTCACTTAGAGGTTTTGTAAAAATATCAGCTAGTTGATGTTTAGTATCAATGAATTCTATGATTACATCATGATTAGTAACATGATCTCGTATAAAGTGATGTCTAATATCAATATATTTTGTTCTTGAGTGTTGTATAGGATTTTTCGGTAAGCATATTGCACTTGTGTTATCACATTTAATATGAATATTTTTAAGATGAATTTTATAATCTTCTAAGGTGTTTTTCATCCATACAACTTGTACAGAGCATGCACTTGCTATAATATATTCAGCTTCGGTTGTTGATAGTGCAACCAAGTTTTGTTTCTTAGATGACCAGGAAACAAGGGCATGTCCTAAAAATTGACCTGTTCCTGATGTGCTTTTTCTATCTAGTCTACAGCCAGCAAAGTTCGCATCAGCATAAGCAATTAACTCAAGATTCTCTGATTTTGGGTACCATAATCCTAGATTTGTGGTACCATTAAGATATCTAAGTATTCTTTTAACTGCTTTGAGATGAGATATCTTAGGGTTTGATTGAAATCTAGTACAAAGTCCTACACTGAACATGATATCTGGTTTAGTTGTAGTGAGGTAAAGTAAACTTCCTATCATACCCCTATAAGTTTTTTGATCGAAGCTTTCTCCACATTCATCAATTTCTAACTTGGTGGAGATGCTCATAGGAGTGTTAATAGCTTTTGAGTTATTCATATTAAACTTTTTCAGTAAATTCATAGCATATTTAGTTTGACTAATAAAGATGCCATTGCTTAATTGTTTGATTTGTAAGCCTAAGAAGAATATTAATTCTCCCATTAAACTCATTTCGAATTCAAGACTCATAGATTTAGCAAAAGATTCATAAAGAGATTCATTCGTAGAACCAAAGATAATATCATCAACATAAATCTGAACAATGAGAAAATTATTTTCAAAATTCTTGATGAATAATGTA
This sequence comes from Musa acuminata AAA Group, assembly GCF_036884655.1. Classification (NCBI taxonomy): domain Eukaryota; kingdom Viridiplantae; phylum Streptophyta; class Magnoliopsida; order Zingiberales; family Musaceae; genus Musa; species Musa acuminata. The sequence goes on along the minus strand of NC_088331.1, from coordinate 23,141,801 downwards.
GTATCAACCTTGCCTTTTGTGAAATTATTTTCAATAAGAAAAGAACTAAGTCTCTCATACCAAGCCCTTGGAGCTTGTTTTAAACCATACAGAGCTTTAGTTAATCTAAACACATGATTAGGGAGGCTATTATTTTCAAATCCAGGAGGTTGTTCAATATAGACTTATTCGGAAATAAAACCATTAAGAAAAGCGCTTTTAACATCCATTTGAAACAACTTAACATTATTACTGCTAGCGTAGTCAAGGAGCATCCGTATGGCTTCTAATCGAGCCATAAGAGCAAAGGTTTCTTCGTAATTGATACCTTCTTCTTGGTTGAAACCTTTGGCCACTAATCTAGCCTTGTTTCTAACCACGATACCATATTCATCTTGCTTGTTTCTAAAAACCCATTTAGTACCAATAACTAAATGGTCATTTGGTCTAGGAACAAGCTTCCACACCTCATTTCTCTCAAATTGATTTAATTCATCTTGCATTGCGATAATCCATGAATCATCTTTCATGGCTTCGTCAATACATTTGGGTTCAATTTGGGAGAGAAAAGCGGCGTTGGAACAAAATTTTTTAAGAGAAGAACGTGTTTGAATCCCCTTTGATGTGTCTCCTAAGATTAGCTCCTTAGGATGAGCATCTACATACTTCCAATCCTTGGGTAAGGATGTTTTGAAAGTGGATGCATTCAAGTTGCTAGTTGGAGAAGGGGTTTCATTTAAATTCAAGGAATCAAAATTAACATCATCATCAAAATCGTTTTTCCTGATTTCGGAAATCTCATTAAAGACAATATGAATGGATTCTTCAATAATTAAAGTTCTTTTGTTGAAGATACAAAAAAATTTAGAAATCAAAGAATAACTAAGAAAGATTCCTTCATCGGATTTAGCATCAAATTTTCCTAAGTTATCTTTTTCATTCAAGATAAAACACTTCAACCCAAAGACTTTAAAATATGAAACATTGGGTTTTTTGTTGTTCCATAACTCATAGGGAGTTTTGGTGAGTAAGGGTCTTACTAGAACTCTATTCAAAATATAGCATGCAGTATTTACGGCTTCGACCCAAAAATATTTGGGTAGGCTATGTTCATTCAACATGGTTCTTGCCATTTCTTGTAAATTTTGATTTTTTCTTTCTACTACTCCATTTTGTTGAGGATTTCTAGGAGTAGAGAAATTATGGTTGTATCCATTGAGTTCACAAAATTCTTGGAAATCATGGTTTTGAAATTCACCACCGTGATCACTTCTGATTGACGAAATCATAGAACCCTTCTCATTCTGAACAAGTTTACAAAACTTGGTAAAATATCTAAAGCATTCATTTTTCTGTTTTAAGAAGTAAGTTCATGTGTATCTGCTATAGTCATCCACAATGACGAAGGCGTATTTGCTACCTCCTAGGATTGATGTAGAGATTAGTCCGAACAAGTCCATATGGATCAATTGTAAGGGCCTAGAGGTGCTTATTTGATTCTTAGATTTGAAATTGCCCTTAATTTGTTTACCTAATTAGCAAGCATCACATACATTATCTTTGATGAACTTGATATGAGGAATTCCTCTTACAAGTTCTTTAGATGATATTTGAGTGATTAGTTTCATGCTAGCATGACCTAATCTTCTATGCCATAGCCAAGCATCTTCATTCAAAACCGAAAAACACATTTCATTACACAAATCATTGATGTCAATAGTGTATACGTTATTTTATTTTAATGCAATCATAGACGTATTTTTATGTGATTTTTCAATAATGCAAGCATTAGATTCGAATCTGACAATATATCCTTTATCACATAATTGACTAATGCTCAAGAGGTTATGTTTTAAATCATCAACTAACAAAACATCTTCAATAAAGAAATTGGATTTGTTACCTATGGTTTCTTTGCCAATGATTTTACCCTTGTTGTTGTCTCCAAAGGTGACATAGCCTTCGTCTATGCTAGTGAGCTTAGAGAATTGAGATGGATCTCCGGTCATATGCCTTGAGCATCCACTATCAAAGTACAATCTCTTGCTCCTAGCTTGCGATGGTATAGGTTTCTACAAGAGAGGATGATTTTTAGGTACCCATTTGCTTTTGGGTGCCTAAAAAATAGATCTACATTGTTTATCATATTGCATATAATTTATCATGGTTCTTTTAGGAACCCAAATTAATTTGTTTGGACTAATTTTCTTGAATGGACAATAGTGCGTTTTGTGTCCAAGTTTGCAACAAAAGTTGCATTTGCTTTGGTGTCGAACATGTAAGATGGGGCCTTTTATGAAGGTAGTTGGATTTTGGTGAGGACTTCTCACAAATCCGATTCCACTTCTTTTGGGAACGTGACCTTTGTTTGCAAGGATCATGTTCAATGACTTGCTACCAACCTCGAATTTCTTCAATGTGTCCTTAAGTAGCAAGTTTTCCTTTTGGAGAGTTTCTAGATCATGGCATTTTATGCATGAACTTAAACTATCATGATATTCAGTTTTTAACTTATCAAAATTATTGAATCTTAGATTTTGATGATGAAACTAATTGATTGTGTTTAGATGTTTAACTGCCTTTTGAGTGATGCAGGTCTACTCGATCAGGATTAGACAATTGACGCAGGAGGAATTGACGTTGCGCCGGAGGAGATCACGTCAGGATATTGGATGGCAGAACGCTTCAGACATCGGGCATCGGGCCAAGGAGAGCGGAATTGCGCCAAGGATATCGGGGTTGCAGAGGTCAACCGCCGATTGGGCAACAAGCCGCAAGAGAGGATGATGCACTGAAGAATCGGACGAAACGCCAACCAATGACGTGCCGGGCAACAGAATGTCAATTCGCATTGTAATAATTGTCTAGATCAGAGTAGAGTTTTAGCTTGTGTGTGCAGGATTAACTACGATAACGACGAAGACATAAAGCAAAACAAAGTGTCGGAGTCAAGCACGATGGATTCATTGCAAGTTCGAGAGTTCGACGGAAGTCCGAAGGTTCGTCGGGAATGCTACCGGAACTAGCCGAGAATGAGTAGGGAGCTTGCCGAAGGGTTTTTCGGAAGCTCGCTGGAAGGTTCGTTGGAAGTTCGCGGAGCTCGCCGAGAAAGATCGGAGCTTGCCGAAGAAGCTCGTTGGAACTCGTCAAGATCAAATCGTGAAGTCTAGGAGCTTGCCGGGAGTCCGCAGAATGGTTTCTGAGAGTTTATCGGAAAACCATCGGAAGTTCGCCGGAAGCTCACTGGAAGAAGTCTTGACTTACGGACTTTGTAATAGCTTAGAAAATGTCTTTAAATTCGTAGTTAGCACGTTACTTAGGGTTAGGATTAGGTGTTAATCCTATAAACCAAGTAGGGGCCAATTGGGCTCAAGTTTGGACTGGTTTGGGCCAATTTTGGAGCCCAACCAGTGAGCTGAAATAGTGAGGCGGTGGCACCGCCTAGCACCCGAGAGCCAGGTGGTGGCACCGCCAGTCCACTATCAGTGTCAGACACTGACAGGCGGTGGCACCGCCACTGATAGGCGGTGGCACCGCCAGCATCGGGAACCAAAGAGAATTCAAATTTTGGAGCCCAAATTTGAATCCTCTTGAGGCCTATAAATACCCCTCAAATCTCAGCTGAGATTACAACCTTTTGAGAAGCTAGAAGTTGAGAAAAGCTTTAGGAAAAGTCTAGTTTTCAATAGCTTGAGTGTTCACCTCCTTTCTTTTCATTGAAATCTTTGTAAAAGGGTGAACCACTTATAAGAGGTTGTAAGAGGGGTGTATGAAGGAGGTTGATCTTCGCCTAGTAAAGGAAGATCATTAGTGGATGCCGGTGGCCTCGACGGAAGAGAAATCAGAGGAGTGGATGTAGGTCACGATTGACCGAACCACTATAAACTATCGTCTTCTTTGGTTTGCATTTACTTCCTGCTATTACCTTACTGCAAACCCCTTCAATAGCTTACTGCCTTCAAGTTAAAACACAATCGAAATGGTTTCAAAGGAAACGTTGCTTTTATCATACGAAGTTTCCGAAAGTGTTTAAATCACCGAAAGTTTATCATACTTTACCGTTGCACTAATTCACCCCCCCCCCCCTCTTATTGCCACTCCAGTCCTAACAATTGGTATCAATGCCCGGTATTTCTCATTTCAGATTTACACCCAAGAGAAATGGCTCTTTATGGCTTTCAAGAGGGTTTATCTGTTGTTCGTCCACCGTTGTTTAAAGGATTGGACTACACTTATTGGAAAACTTGAATGAGAGTTTTCTTGATTTCTATGAATTTGGATTTATGGAATATCGTTGAAAACGGTTTTCAACTTCCCTCTAAACCGATGAACGAATGGTCGGATTTGGAGAAGAAGTATTTTTCTTTAAACGCAAAGGCTATGAATGCCTTATTTTGCGCTTTGGAAAAAAATGAGTTCAATCGGATTTCAACGTGCGAAACGGCTTTTGATATTTGGCGAACACTTGAAATCACGCACGAGGAAACTAATAGAGTCAAAGACTCGAAAGTTAACATTTTATTGCATGATTTTGAGCTTTTTCAAATGCAACCAAGCGAGACTATAGGCGACATGTACACCCGTTTCACGGATGTCGTCAATAATCTAAGAGTTCTTGGTAAATCTTTTTCGGATTTTGAACTCGTAAATAAGATTTTGCGTTCTCTTTCTAAGAAGTGGGATTCAAAAGTAACTGCAATACAAGAAGCTAAAAACCTAAACAACTTACCACTTAAAGAACTAATTGGTTCATTAATGACATATGAAATGGTGCACAATGCACATGATGAACATGATGAACAAAACACCTTCTAAAGAACAGGAAGGATTTGGAACCCCAGATAAATGAATACCACTTGAGCGATGACTCAAGTGATGAGGACAATGATGATCTTAAACTTTGAACACTAAATCTTAATAAGTTTATTAAATAAAAATCTAAAATAAACAATGAACTTGAATGGAGGAAGAGGCCAAAGAAGAGGAAGGCAACCAAGGATGAATCAAGAACTTCCAAAGGTAAAACGGCGAATTGGGCTTTAATGGGCTTCGACTACAAGGTAAGTAACTCAACTCTCTTGAATTATTTTGAAATTACTTAAAGCCCATCATGAGTGCTTAATTTAGTTAATAGGAATAGGAAATAAAAAATTATTTTTCAAAAATTATATCATGTTTTTCTTTTTAGCATCTTTGAAAAATTAAAAAATTTGATATGAAAAGTATATTGCTAAGATTTCAAGCTTGAAATGTTGAATGATGTATGCAACATTATAGATGATAGTTATATGATATGTGATAATGCTTAGGATTAATCCATGCATGTGTATTTTGATGATTTTATGTCATGCATGAGTTTTTGAAGTAAATGTGATTTGAAACTCTCATTTTGGATTAACATGTTTTTGGTTGAATCATTTTTATGACAAATTAAGATGACATTCTCATGACATATTAAGATGACATAGTGCATGTACATCTATGTATGAATTTCTTGATAGTCTTATGATGATAGATGTGATATCATGATGTTCTATTTTTGATGTGTTTGGTCTTGACGGCTTTATGATGAAACTTATGTTTTGATTTTAAATGATGATACATGTTTTCACAAAAAGACTTGAACACCCTCACATGAAATCAATTGTATAAAATGGAAATAAATATTTTATCCTATTGAGATTAATGAGTTTATTTTACCATTCTTGTGAATCTCATGAAAATAAACATGATGAATATTTTGAAAATAAATGAGTGTATCATGCATTTGGTCTTAATAATTTCTCTTGAACATACTTTTTGAAATCATACTTGATAATGAATATCAAGATATTAAAAGGATGTTATCATGTAATCATGCTTGATAATTTATTTTACGAAATTTACCTTTCTATCTTGAATGTTGACATTTTTTAAAAAAAAGCAAAGGCATGCTCTTAAGAAGCAAATCACATGAATATAAATTTATAAAAATGAAATGTAATCCTCTATCTTATTGATTTTTCAATAAATCTATGCTTGTCATATATGAATTTATTGAATGTAATTTTGAGGATGATTTTTCAATAAATCATGCTTCAATCATGTTAAATGCTTCAATCATGTTCTATCTCTAGAGTTCTCGATTTGGATGAAATACAAGTGATAAATTCATTTATGATATCTTGTAAATATCTTGAATTATGAATGAGTTTTTATTTATTTATGATGTGTTAAAAGAATCACTTAAAAAGAAAATACTTTTCTCATCTTATCGAGATTAATGATTTTATGATATTGTGTGAATCTCGAAATTGATTTTGATGAAATAGTAATAACGTTATTCATGTTATGAATCTCAAAAATGATAATTTGATTATGATTTTTTATCAATTAACTTGAATGAAATTTTGTTTTAACTGAATCATAAACTTTCCCTTGACTTCTTGACTTAAGAATTTTGAAGAAACATGATGATTACTTGATATTTGATACTTGAAATTTCTTGTAAAATGTGATCTTGATAAGAATATTTCAATTTGCTCTTTGTGCTATATCTTTTCAAATGAATCATGAGCCTTGATATCATATATTTCATAATATAGAAATAACAAGATTTCTTTGCCTTGTATGTCTTGTGTGATGATTGTACATCAATTTGCTTTATTATGAATTATATGAATCTTGATTGTGAACTTGTTAAGAAGAATTTTAATGAACCATGAATCATATCTTTGGTATTCACGAATTGATCCTCATTGATATCTTTCATTGATATGATAAATTATCATCTCATGATATATCGCATAATTATATCATGCTTTGCGATTGTATCATGTGATCTTTGCTGAATTTTCACATTGATATTCTTCATGACATGATTTCTTGGCATCATTGTCTTGTATGCTTCATGTGATAATATGAATACAAGAAACACTTATGATATGATTTTTATATAATTCCGTGTATTCATAAAATATTTATCTCATTACACAATAACTCTTCTTGATATTCCTTATGAGATGAAATGAAATAATGCATGAAATACAAATGAGAACTTAATGATCATGCATGATAGGATGTAATGAATTTTGATATTTAGATACCATCATTTGAATAGCTACGATCATGTTGCCAAAATGATATATCATGAATGCTTGAATATCATGTTTGATATGCTCATAATGATGATTGATTTTTTGGTATCATGCATAAAAAATAAAAATTAAAATGTAATGTTAATGAATTTGTGCATTGAAACTATAATGATGCACAAATAAGAATGATTACTTACCTTTGTCATGATTTAGAAATTGATGTAAAGGGTTTTTCCCTTCTTTTTGACAATGACAAAGGGGGAGATAGATTGCTAGCACAATTCAAGAAAAAGGCAAAAATTACACTTCTCAAAAGAGAAGAAATTGCTATGTTAAACATCACCGATAATTGCTAGCTTGAAATATCAACAAAATGCAAAAACTTATTTACTTTCTTACACATCTAAAGAGAAGATGCAAATGTAACACTTGCCAAATTGTTTGCTTGCCTCATGTAAAACATTGTCTCTTGGTAGTTTGGCATTTTGCTAAGAAAGCAAAAATGACACTTCTTAAAAGAGAAGAAAAAGCTTGCTATCTTAAACATCACAAGCTTGCCTATCTTAAGAACAAAAAATTGCAAAAGTGCTATCTTGCCTATCACAAGAAGCAAAACTTGCAACTTATATATTGCATTTCCCTTCATGCAATGTATGAAACTTTTTATAAGAGTAGGAACTTCTCCTTTTTGTTGATGACATAGGGGGAGAAGTATATTGATGACTTCATGCATTGAATTAAATATTTTATATATATTTGCATGATGGTTTAAATGTTTTTCATAACATATGATGAATGTTACTTGGATGTGGGATAATCCAAATGTTCTATCAATGGCATATTGATAGGGGGAGTTTGGTTAAACTTCGGGGAGTTAAGGTTAACTCCTTTAGTCATAAATTAGTTGTCATCATCAAAAAGGGGGAGATTGTTGAATCTCAGATTTTGATGATGAAACTAATTGATTGTGTTTAGATGTTTAACTGCATTTTGAGTGATGCAGGTCTACTCGATCAGGATTAGACAATTGACGCAGGAGGAATTGACGTTGCGCCGGAGGAGATCACGTCAGGATATTGGATGGCAGAACGCTTCGAACATTGGGCATCGGGCCAAGGAGAGTGAAATTGCACCAAGGATATCGGGGTTGCGGAGGTAAACCGCCGATTGGGCAACAAGCCGCAAGAGAGGATGATGCACTGAAGAATCGGACGAAACACCAACCAATGACGTGTCGGGCAACAGAATGTCAATTCGCATTGTAATAATTGTCTAGATCGGAGTAGAGTTTTAGCTTGTGTGTGCAGGATTAACTACGATAACAACGAAGAAATAAAGCAAAACAAAGTGTCGTTGTCAAGCACAAAGGATTCATTGCGAGTTCGAGAGTTCGACGAAAGTCCGAAGGTTCGTCGGGAATGCTGTCGGAACTAGCTGAGAATGAGTAGGGAGCTTGCCGAAAGGTTTTTCGGAAGCTCGCCGGAAGGTTCGTTGGAAGTTCGTGGAGCTCGCTGAGAAAGATCAAAGCTTGCCGAAGAAGCTCGTTGGAACTCGTCAAGATCAAATCGCGAAGTCTAGGAGCTTGCTGGGAGTCCGCAGAATGGTTTCCGAGAGTTTATCGGAAAACCGTCGGAAGTTCACCGGAAGCTCGCTGGAAGAAGTCTTGACTTACAGACTTTGTAATAGCTTAGAAAATGTCTTTAAATTCATAGTTAGAATGTTACTTAGGGTTAGGATTAGGTGTTAATCCTATAAACCAAGTAGGGGCCAATTGGGCTCAAGTTCGGATTGGTTTGGGCCAATTTTGGAGCCCAACCAGTGAGCTGAAATAGTGTAGGCGGTGGCACCGCCAGATTTTGGCGGTGGCACTGCCCAGCACCCGAGAGCCAGGCGGTGGCACCGCCAGCCCACTATTAGTGTCAGACACTGATAGGCGGTGGCACCGCCACTGATAAGCGGTGGCACTGCCAGCATCGGGAACTAAAGAGAATTCAAATTTTGGAGCCCAAATTTGAATCATCTTGAGGCCTATAAATACCCCTCAAATATCAGCTAAGATTACAACCTTTTGAGAAGCTAGAAGTTGAGAAAAGCTTTAGGAAAAGTCTTGTTTTCAATAGCTTGAGTGTTCACCTCCTTTCTTTTCATTGAAATCTTTGTAAAAGGGTAAACCACTTGTAAGAGGTTGTAAGAGGGGTGTATGAAGGAGGTTGATCTTTGCCTAGTAAAGGAAGATCATTAGTGGATGCCGGTGGCCTCGACGGAAGAGGAATCGGAGGAGTGGATGTAGGTCACGATTGACCGAACCACTATAAACTATCGTCTTCTCTGGTTTGCATTTACTTCCTGCTATTACCTTACTGCAAACCCCTTCAATAGCTTACTGCCTTCAAGTTAAAACACAATCGAAACGGTTTCAAACGAAACGTTGCTTTTATCGTACGAAGTTTCCGAAAGTGTTTAAATCACCGAAAGTTTATCATACTTTACCGTTGCACTAATTCACCCCCCCCTTCTTACTGCCACTCCGGTCCTAACAAAAATTACAAGTAAGACTATCATGCTCCTTTTTTAGCAATTTATATTTTCTACTAATAATCTTGCATTCATCAAATAAGTCATGGAAGGTATTTAATAATTCATCAAATGATAAATCTGCATTTATTAAATTCCTTACCTCCTCTCCGATCGCCATTAAGGCGTAATGAGCAACTTGCTCGGTGTTGGACTCCTCTTCTTCGGACGCGCTCGAGTCATCCCATGTTGCTTTGAGCGCCTTCTTTTTTTATTTTCTCTTTTTGACTTGGGGACAATCACTCTTGTAGTGTCCCGGCTTTTTGCACTCATAGCAAATAACTTGGTCCTTCTTGGGTTCAAGTTTATTTTTTGTGTCATTTTTAAACTTGTTTCTTTTAATAATTTTTTTAAATTTTCTTGTTAGAAGTGCCAAGTCATCGTTACAGTCCTCATCACTTGAGCTTTCTCTCAAGTGGTCTTCTGAAGTTCTAAGTGCCATATCCTTCCTGTTCTTTGGAAGGATGTCTTCTTGCTCTTCATGAGCTTTGCAAGTCATCTCGTAGGTCATTAATGACCCGATTAGTTCTTCAAGAGGGAAGTTGTTTAGATCTTTCGCCTCTTGAATAGCAGTTACTTTAGGATCCCAATCTTAGGAAGGGATCTTAGAATCTTATTTACGAGCTCAAAATCTGAAAAACTTTTTCCGAGTCCTTTTAGACCATTGACGACATCCGTGAAATGGGCAAACATGTCACCAATAGTCTCACTCGGTTTCATCCGGAAAAGTTCGAAAGAATGTAACAAAAGATTGATTTTTGACGCTTTCACTCTACTTGTGCCTTCGTGAGTCACTTCGAGTGTGTGCCAAATATCAAATGCGGTTTCACAAACCAAAACATGGTTGAACTCATTTTTATCAAGCGCACAAAATAAGGCATTCATTGCCTTTGCATTAAGAGTGAAAGCATTCTTCTCCAATTCATTCCAATCGATCATTGGAAGAGAAGACTTCGTAAATCCATTTTCGACAAGATTCCAAAGTTCAAAATCCATAGAAATAAGAAAGATCCTCATTCGGGTCTTCCAATAGGTGTAGTCCGTCCCATTGAACATGGGTGGATGTGTAATAGAATGGCCCTCTTGGTTTCCGGCGTATGCCATCTCTCTTGGGTTTTAATCCGTTTGAGAGTTAACCCCGCTCTGATACAAATTGTTAGGATCAAGAGTACTAAGAGGGGGGGCGGGGGTGGGTGAATTAGTCCAGCAGAAATCTTTCAACGATAAAAAACGTTCGAACGATAAAAATGATTTCGATGTGAAAGCCGATTCTAAGATTACTTTAACTTAAGATCAAGCGAGATGACGTTAAAGTCAATCTATGAAGGCAGTTTACAGTTATGATGAAAACCAGAATATAAGCGCAAACTGAAATACGACGTTCGTACGATAAAAGCGATTTCGATGTGAAAGCCGATTCGTAAACCACTTTAACTTGAGATGAAGCAAGATGTAGTTAAAGCAAGGATATAAAGGTAGTTTGTAGTTATGATGGAAATCAGAATGTAAGCGCAAACTGAAATATGATGTTCGTACGATAAAACTGATTTGCGTCTAAACGCTGATTCGGAAAGCACTGAACTTTGAAACACGTTTGTAAAAACACAGAAGACAGTAAGCTATTGAGGAGGTTTGCAGTAAAGATAAGATGCTCAAAGTAAATGTAAACCGAGATTTAGAGTGGTTTGGTCAATCTTGACCTACTCCACTTTTGGCTTCCTCCACCGACGAGGTCACCGACGTCAACTAGAGGCCTTCCTTCAATAGGCGAAGGCCAACCACCCTTTTACAGTTTCACTCCTTTTGACGGGTTTAGGAGACAACCCTTACAGACTTTTCTCTCATCTCTTTAAAGCTTAGAACTTGGAAGAAAAGAGGGAGAAGAACTTTTGGCCTTTACAACAATTTTGAGCTCTAAAAATCACAGAACAAGATCAAGATTTCGGTGAATGTTCAGTGCTCTTTCTGTGCTAAATGGGTGGGGTATTTATAGGCCCCAACCCAGTTCAAATTTGGAGCTCAAAACTGTCAATTCCTGGAATTCTGGGATTTGGCGGTTGCACCTCCTACCAGAGCTCGAAGACTGAGCTCAGGCGATGCCACCTCTTGTCAGGGGAGGTTGCACGGCCCAGTCTCGCTTGGAGACTGAGCCCAGGCGGTTCCACCTCTTGGTTGGGGCGGTTGCACTGTCCAGTCTCCCTTGGAGACTCAGCCTAGGCGGTGCCACCTCCTGGCTTGGGCGGTTCAACCGCTTGACAAAAATCAGGGTCCGAATGGGTTGATCCATTCGGCCCAATTTGGCTTTTTCAGGGGCCCAATTGCCCCAAGATTAAGTTAATGGGATCACCTCCCATTTCAAACTTAATCATTGTGCTAACTATGATATTCCCTAAGACATTTACTGCAACTTTTTTCCGATGCGTCAATTGCTTCTTCCGGCGAGCTTCGGGCGAACATCCGTCGATCATCCGATGAACCCTCGGTGATGCTCCTGCGGACTTCCGGCAAACTCCTGGACTTGCGACGATCCACTTGGCGAGTTCCGACGAGCTTCTTTGGCAAGCTCATGGACTTCTCGGATTTGTTCTCGCAGAACCTCCGACGATTATCCTAACTTCCGTCGAACTCTCGAACTCCCAACGTGATCATTGTCCTGACTCCGGCGTAACTCCTACTGCATGTCTTACTTTCATCGTAGTTAATCCTACACACTTATTTCAACATATAGATTAGATAACAAAATGACAATTGACTTCATCATCAAAATTCGAGATTCAACACTTAGTTCAATAGCCAATCCTTCTGACCTAATGCACAAACTTATGGCATGAAGTCTATCCTTCGGCATGTTGACCATGTTAGCATAAAATATGTAATCATGCTATCTGTAATGCGGAAAAAACTTTTATGCCAAGATTAAAATCATATAAAATTAGATCTAACAATATTATGATGCATACCTTTCATTATTGTTTAGAAGAATAAATCTTATCTGATCTACAAGCGCCCTATTGTTGGATTTGAGATATCAATCTGCAAGGAGAACTAGATCCTTCTCTTTTCTTCCTATGTTTTCACAGGATCACATAAATTGATGGATCAGGGAGATTGAGAGAAAAACTTTAATCTCTCAATTACATTGAGATGCCTCTTTTAGCCCCTAGAGGTCCTGTCTATTTATAGGTGACGACAAAGGGTTTAGGATAAGTTATTAGGAGAGTTCCTCTCAAAAAGGTTATGTCTTAAGGAATCTTACTTTAACATAAACTTCTTTTCTATTGGCCAATAACCATAATCAAAATCCAATCATACCTATAACATATCTTATTTAATTAAATAGGGCCACATAATCTAACATTCTCCCACTTGACCCATTAATTAATAATATAAAAAATATTTAAAATAAAAAAAAAATAAATAAAATTTATTTAAAAAATAATTTGACCCAATTGAATTATGAAATTTTAGAAAAATTATATACATGCACATAAATTTTAAAAATAGGCCAATAAGTCCAGTAATTATAATAATACTACATTAAGTTTGACTAATAATATGAGTTATAGCAGTTGTATGACATCAGTGTCACACTTTTTTCTATGTACCACAACATTGTTAGCCTTTCCCAATGAAGTCCAAAATGACCCTTATAATTTATCTTGCTAAGACAATCATTTCATCACATTCAACCATAATATGTACATACATAATTGTGAACAGGATAGTAGAAATAAATAACTGTAAGTACGTAAGCAAGAATGTCAATTATAGTATCCATTCAAACATGCATCACCATATCCTTTATGAGTTTCTCACAAACACAATTATAAGAACATGTTCTTTCAAAATACTTTAGGCTGTAAATCCTAAATGAATGAATCAATAATCAATACAGTGGAACTCAAGTAATTAATTGACATTGGATGTTTTTGGACTCCTCTTCCTTAACCATTGAGTATTTTATACCATAATACATGGATATACAATAGTACTTGTCATTCTTAGAGAAGAAAACTACTGTAATGTCACAAAATATCTTCAATGACTTGGCAATTGAGTCTGACTTCACCAAGTCCTGAGATGAAATTTCGCTGTCCAAAAGTTTAATTAGTAGCCTCAAAGCATGCCACAAAATCAACTTCTATTATTAATAATAATAAATTACCCCTCTAATTGATATATATATTAACTGTAAGGTGGACTTTCTATTATCGAGGCAATTTATACAACCATCATCTAAAAAATACCATCATATCATGCTGATATAATTTCATACATATGAGCATATAATCATTTGTCCCTTCCGGATATCTTATTACTTTCTTTGCAGTCCTTTAGTGTTTTTACTTCTAGGTAACTTTAATATATACCCAATATTTTAATTGTAAAACTGATATCTTTTCTAATATAAGCTTGAGCATAGACTTTCAACTGTGCATATACAAAGAATATCTTCTTTATTTGATTTTTTCAAGTCATTTTAAAGCATTTACTATTCTAAAGGTTGTCAATTATGGTTATTCTACAAGACCATTAACAACGATATCAATATAATATGGGAGTTTAGTAATGTTATGCTGTTGTTCACTTTTATCAAATCATTTAATGATTTGAGTAACAACAATATCTCGAATAATAAAGGAGTATCAACTTATATCTCTTCTATATCAAAATTGAATTTCGAGATTTCCACTCCCATTGATTTACTATTTTATAAGAATCTTACATCACCAAATTTAATTATTCTCGTACTATGATTAGAGTAATAAGATATGTACCCCTTTAAACTTTTCTGATAGATAATAAAATATTAAAAAATAATTATTAATTCTAATTTTATTTTATGTGAGTTGAAGATCATTATCTCTAAGGGATAGTCTCAAATATGTAAATATCTTAAGTTGGGTTTCCTACATTTCATAACTTAAAAAAGTTATGTAATTTACTTACTAGGAATACTATTCAAGAAATACATAATTGTCTTTCGAGCTTCTTTTCATATTGATTTAGGTACAAAAGAATAACTTATCATGCTCCTAACTATATCTATAAAAATATGATTATATCTTTCAACAATCATATTCTATTATAACACATCTAGTAAATCATATACCTTATTTTTTCAAGAATCTAGTAAAAAAATTGAAATTATAATTTGGTTCATCATAAATATCATAAAATTCATCACCCTTGTCAAATATGATGATCTTGACTTTTCTATCTAATTGTCTATCGACTTCATTTATATACACTTCAAGAGTGTGAACAGTCATAGACTTTACATGAATTAGATATATATATAATCATATATCAACATGTTATCTATATGGTGATAAAATGTCTCTATTTAATGAGATGAAAGTATAGAGTGACCCACAAATATAAGCATGATCTCAAGGAGTTTATAAAATTATATTTCATTTTAATATTTAATTATAGGATCATTGTAAACTTAAGATTCATATTAATTCTGTATCGACTATTATACAAAATTCAAAGGTTAATTTTATTGAATCACAGTAAGTTTACAACCACCAAAAGGGAAATAATATTCTAATAATTCTAAGTAAAGAACCCAAATTTCCAGAATTATAAGAATAGAACATGGATCCTCAAGATCTATCAAATTGAATCATCTTTAGATGTAGGCGATAAATACAAATTATTATTGCTTTAAGATGATTCCCTATAATGATGAATATCTCATTTTCTTTTGGTTTTATCCACCTTTACTTTTCTTTTATTTTAATGAATATCTATTGTTGGTAACATATGTTGAAGCATCAAATTAATCCATCAAGGATTAGAAAAATAATTTCTGTAATATTTGATTTGAATCATATAAAGGTTATATTTATACCTTTTTATTTCGAATCAAATCATATATATATATATATATATATATATATATATATATATATTCTTCTTCACATAACTTTCTTGGGTACTGAAGTAACACTTTATTGTGAAGATATTCTTTTATGAGTTTATATAGGAATTATAAACTAAGGTGACTTATGCTTCATCCTTAATTTAGTGTTACCTACTCCTTGAGTAATACTCAAAATAGTATGAGTCTTGAGCTTACAGCTTTATCATTTATATTAAGGATATAATCTTGAATTCCTCAAATACTATCATTTTAAGGTATCAACTAATGACTTATCAGAAAATTTAAATTGATCCTTAGATATTCTCATGCACTAGTTGTAAACTGTACTAAAATCTAAGTATCATAAAATTGAGTCTTTTATACTTTTCCTGATCAGTCACCTCAATTATTTATTCCATAGAACTTTCAGTAATTAAGTTTGTGTTATGTTCAATTAATCTAATCAAGGTCTTACTCACTCAATACAACTTACATATGCTCAAGCCATTTATTTCAGAAAGTACAAGGACATTTACAAAAATACAATAAAGGAAGTACCACTGTAATAATATAATATTAATGCTTTGAGTTTCTAAAATATGATGAACTATTGATATCATCTATATTTCACCTTTGGGTGAAATAATGACATATCTAGTGTTAACTTAAGATCATTTATGGAAGACTGATACTATCCTTATGGAATATTGTTGTTATCTTTGGGTATACAATCATAAACTGCAAGGATATTCAAAACAGTATCATTCTACCCTATTATATAATTATTTGAAATAGATTATCCTTTGGGATTATCTAATTCTCCTAATTATATATGTCATCGTAAGTATATTTTATAGGTTATTGGTCCAAGTCACTTTGGTGGCTAGAGGACCAATACAAAAAGATAAAATACAATCTAAAAAAAAATCCCATGAATGATAAGAATTTTATTGTAATTTATATCCCAAAAATCTATCATCCCAAGCTACTTTGATAGCTACCGATCAGATAAACCTTAGGAAGATAAATTACAAATAATATTCACTAAATTTTTTTATCTTGATTCATGCTGCCATTATGAATACTATTTTATGTAATATCATTTATGGCTAATTTCATAATTATTTTATAAATTATTGGTCCAAGTCACTTTGGTGGTTTTAGGACCAATACAAAAATATAAAATATAATCTAAAATGTCCTATAAATGATAAAACCTTTATTGTAATTCATATCTTATAAGTTTACGATCTCAGGCTACTTTGACAACTATCGATCAGATAAAACTTATGAAGATAAATTATAAATAATATTCATAAATTTATTTATCTTGACTCATACTAAAGCAGTTCAATAATAGAATAACAACCATAATAATTATTAAATATTAATCAGAAAAATAAAAACACATATGATAATCATGATAACATGTAAATCTTGAAGTGTGTGAAAGAAAACTATTATTTCATAATTTCAAATATATACATGTCAATAACCAAATAAATATCCAAGAATAATAATTATATTTTATTTCTCACATGTTAAAAATATAATCAATAATTCATATGAGAAAACTATAAAAGTAAATCATAATTTATAGTTTTTTTAAATAAAAAATTAAATCCAATCAAATAATCAAAAATATAATCATGATTAAATTCAATTATAATTATAATAAATCATATATATCAAATTTATAAATTAGAATTCTCAATTTCATAAGGGTAAAATTATAAATATATTGACAGGACATAAATTGAAATTACTAAATTTATAAAAGTTAGAACTATAATTTAGTAAAACTTGGCCTCCAGGATAGAACTGTAAATATGTCAAAAATTAAAGGATATTAATAAAATACAGAAGAGTAAAGTTGTAATTTGACTAAAGGGAAACCCTAGGGTAAAACTATAATTTTGCCCAAGACCTGCAATGCCGTCGCCTTTGCACGTGCGGCGCTGCTTGTGCTCGTGCGTAGTTGCGGCGTTGCCACCGTGGGGTTGCCTCTGCCCGCGAGAGGCTGCTGCGGGGCTTCCTCTACCTACGCGGCCGTTGCGGGGCTTCCTGCCGCGCGCGATCGCCGTTGGTGCATAGCTCCTGCCCGCGTACGGCCATCGCCTGGGTGCGGCCTTTGCCCATGCGTGGCTACTACCGCTGCCCTCTACCCATATGGGCAGTGGCTGCCACCATCTGCGGCCACCACCCTTCCGTAGGCACCCTCTGCGGGTGCCACCATTACACGTGAGGGCAGTCGCTACCTTCACACGGGGTGCAGCTGCCGCCTTTCGTGGGCATCGCGTTCACAAGCGGTGCGGGATGCCCATGGTGCTGCCGGCATCCGCGTGTGGCTGCTGCGATGCGTGCACTGCGTGGTGCAGCCATCACTTGCAAGCGGACCGCTGCCTGCACACGACCGTGATGCGTGGCTGCGGGGTGGTACACAGCCCTTCAGCGGGGTTGTCGACGATGATCAACAGAGATCATCGCCTTAATAACATCGATAGTAAATTCATCGATCAAACATAAAATTATACATCGCTCAGAATCAACAATAAAGTAAATCATATAGAAAAAACAGATCAATAATATCCGACGAATTATTGTAAACAAAAATAATATATTTGATCTCAAGAATCTAGGCTTGATACTAATTGTTAGCATAAAATCTATAATCATGCTTTCTGTAATGCAAAAAAAACTTTTATGCCAAGATTAAAATAAAATAAAATTAGATATAACAATATTACGATACATACATTTCATTGTTGTTCAGAAGAATAAATCTTATCTGATCTACAAGCTCCCCATCGTCGGATCTAAGATATCAATCTACAAAGAGAATTAGATTCTTCTCCTCTCTTTTTCTCCCATCAAGGTTATTTCCTAAGAAATTATACTTTAACATAAACTTCTTTTCTATTAGCCAATAATCATAATCAAAATCCAATCATATCTATAACATATCTTACTTAATTAAATAGGGTCACATAATCTAACATACCAATCTCTAACAAGATCTACTCTAGCCCAACATTTGATTCTTTCTACTTCAATCAATTTGTCTTTCCATGATCGAAGTTAGTTCTGCGTCATTGAAACGCTGGTTAGATCATAATTTCATCAATTGATTTCATCATCAAAATCTAAGATTCAATAATCTTCCCCTTTTGATGATGACAACCAATTGATGATGAAGTTTTAACTTAACTCCCCCTATCTATGCTACATGGAAATAAAGCAAACTTGAATTCAGTAGGAGTGATAACCTTTTAATTTATGTCGAAATAATGACTTTCACATCATAGTTAAAATATTATTGCATGCATCATAAAATCATAATTTCAAATCATCATAAGTTACATGATAACATGCATAATTCCAAAATATTAAAATTTCAAATCATCATAAGTTACATCATAATATACATGATTTTAAAACATTAAAATTTTAAATCATCATTACTTCTCCCTCTTTATCATCAACAAAAACGGAGAAAGGTGAAATTAGAAAATTTATGAAATATGCAAGCTTGCAAGTTAGCAAGTTTTACTTTTCTTTGAAATATGCAAGCTAGTAAGGTTTACTTCTCTTTGAGATATATGCAAGTTAGCAAGTTTTTTAGCTTATCTTAAAATATGTAAGCTAGCAAGTTTTTTACTTCTCTTAGATGTGTAAGTTTGGCAATTTTCTCTCCCCCTTTGTTATTGTCAAAAAGAAGGGAAGGATACAATGTGGTAAAATCTTTTCCTCTTTTAGTTTTAATTTATGTGATTGATTTCATACAAACATGTCATAGCCTTTAATGTCAAAGTCATGCATCATCATTTAAAACTGAAAAATAAGTTTTATCACAAAAATCATGTAGATCAATAGTATAACCATAAACCATCTTCCATCAAAAGATTTATTACCAATAATTTTAATTCAAATAATCTTTCTTTTATTATTATTGTCTCAGCGAGTGATTTTGTGAAGTGTGTTGGATCTCCGGTCATATGCTTTGAGCACCCACTATTAAGATATTATCTTTTGCTCCTAGCTTTATATCTATAAGAAAGATGGGTTTGCGTATCTATTTAACTTTGGATCCCTCATGGTCAGATCTACTTATCTTGTGTTTTGGCATTAAGTCATTTATGGTTCCTTTAGGAACCCAAATTAATTTATGTGAGTCATACTTTTTAAATAAATATTTATAAGCAAAATGACCACGTCTACCATAAAAAAGTATACTTATTTTTAGGGAAAACATGTAATATGGGTCCTTTAATAAAAATAGTTGGCTTTTGTTGAGTATTACTCACAAAGCCGACTCCTTCCTTTCTACGTACATGACCTTTATTAGCAAGAATCATAGTTAATAATTTGCTACCAATTTTAATTTTTTTAATATTTATTATAATAATAAAATTTTCTTTTTTATGAATCTAACTTTTTATATTTAGTACAAGGAGTTATCATGCAATTGTCATGCTTATTTTTTAATGTTTTAAATTTACTAGTGAGAGAAGCATAATCCTTTTTTAGTAATTTATATTTTTTACCAACTAATTTAAATTTATTAAACAAATCATGAAATACATTAAGTAATTCATCATAAGATAAAGGGGTTTCGGTTAAGTCAAATACCTCATCATTGAGAGACATCAAAGCATAGTTCACTACCTCGTCTTTATTGGTTTGCTCTTCATCTTCTAATACACTTGATTCATCCCAAGTCACCTTAAGTGCTTTCTTCTTCAGTTGTGGACATCAGTTTTAAAGTGCTATGGCTTCTTGTATTCATAGCAAATTGTTGTGTTCTTTTTAAGTTCATTTTCATTCTTAGATTCTTGTTTTATGAACTTTTTAAATTTTCTTGTGAGGATTTAAAAGTCATCTTCATCATTTGAGCTTTCGCTCGAGTGGTTTTCTTTGTTCTAAGTGTAATATCCTTCATGTTCTTTAGAATGTTATTCTCATGTTCATCATGTGCCTTACAAGTCATTTTGTAAGTCATCAATGATCCTATGAGTTCTTTAGGAAAAATTATTTAAGTCCTTTGCTTCTTAAATAGCAGTTATTTTTGAATCCTAATTTTTTGGAAGGGGTCTTAGAATTTTATTAATAATTTCAAGATTAGTAAATTATTTACTAAGAGCTTTCAAACTGTTGATAACATTCATAAAACGGGTGTACATGTCACTAATGGTTTCGCTTGGCTTCATTCGAACCAATTCAAAACTATATAGCAAGAGATTTATCTTAGATTCTTTTACTCTACTTATTCCTTCACGAGTAATTTCAAGTGTGTGTCAAATATCGTGTGCAGTTTCATATATAGAAACATTATTAAACTCATTTTTGTCTAAAGCATAAAATAAAGCGTTCGTAGCTTTAGCATTTGAAAATAATTTTTTTCTCTAGATCATTCTATTCATTCATTGGTCTAAAGTATTTTTGAAAACCACATTCGATAATATTTCATAAATGAAAGTCTATAGAAAAAAAAAATCATCATTCATGTTTTCTAATATATGTAGTCTGTCCCATTGAAAATAGAAGGACGAGTGATAGAGTGACCCTCTTGATAGCTAAAAAAAATATTTAATCTCTCTTGGGTGTTAAACTAAATGAGAAAACTTAGCTTTGATATCAACTATTAGGACTGTAAAGGTACTAAGATGGGGGGTGGGGGGGGGGGGGGGGGTGGGGGGTGGGGCATAGGGGGCAGGGTTGGGTGAATTAATACTTTCAAAAAATTACGATGATTTGAAAACTCGTTCAATCAACCTGTATCGAAAATACATTTAACTTAAAAATATTTATAAGAGTAGTGAGCAAGTAAATCAGTTTGTAATAAGAATAAAAAGCACAAAGAAAATACAAATCGATTTATAGTGGTTCGATCGTCCCGACCTATGTCTACTCCTAATTCCTCTTCACTCGAGGCCATCGACTTTCACTATCGATCTTCTTTTCAATGGGAAAATATCAACTACCCTCTTTATAACTTTTTCTCTTTTTCACAGGCTTAGGAGAGAACCTTCACACCTCTCTTTTATACTTAGACCTTATTCCTCCCTTAGAAGACTTCCAACTCTGAGAGTAAGAGACTCAATGACTTAAGAGAGATTACAACACTTTTTTCTCAAGTATTCTTTTCATTTTCTACTCTTTTTCTTGCTATTCTAAGCAAAAATAAGTGGGGTATTTATAGACCCCAAATGGCTTCAGAAATGGAGCCAAAAATTTAAATCCCTAATTTTTTTGAGGTAACGGCGATACCACAGCCTGACATTGGGTGGTGCCACAACTAACCCTAGCGGTACTATTAGGATCAAGAGCGACACTAAGAGGGGGGGTGGGGGTGAATTAGTCCAGTGAAAAAAATCATCGATTTTATAAGATATTCATTCGTTGAAAACCAATCTCGGAAAGTGCTTGACTTTAGAGTAAATGAACTAGCCATTAACTTAGAAAGTAATAGCAGTAATAAAAAGCAAAATGGAAATGAGGACACCGGAATTTATAATGGTTCGGTCGTTGTGACCTACATCCACTTCCGATTCCTCCTCCATCGAGGTCATCGACATCCAGTAATGGTCTTCCTTCAATGGGTGAAGACCAACCACCCTCTTTATAGCACTTTCTCATTTTTACGGGTTTAGGAGAGAACCCTTACAAATCTCACACCTCTCTTAAATGATCATAAGACTTAGAAAGAGAGGACTCTTAGCACTTTTACAACACTTTTAACACCCTAAGACTTCAAGATATTGTTCACACTTTCGTGCCCTTTCATTCAGAAAAGGGTGGGATATTTATAGGCCCCAATGGCTTCAAAAATTGGAGCAAAAAAGTATCACATCCATAGTTTCCGGGGTACTGGCGGTACCACCGCCATTATTGGGTGGTACCACCACCTACAGATTGACATTGGGTGGTACCACCACTCAGTCTAGGCGGTACGATCGCCTGACAGAGCTCGGAGATCGAGCTCTAGCAGTGCCATCGCCTGATAGGGTAGTACCATTGCTTGGTAGTATTAACTACTAGCGGTACCATCGCCATGACCACTTGGGAGAGAGGGTCTCAGGCGGTGCCACTGCTAGTCATGACTCTAAGGGGCTGAATGGGCCTTCCAACCAGCACAATTCAGCCCTGTTAAGGGCCCAATCAGCCTCTAACTAAGTTAGTGGGATTACCTCCCAATCCTAACTCAACTTAAGGTCTAACTACAATAATTTAATATTAGGATCAAGAGTAACACTAAGAGGGGGAGTGAATTAATGCAGCAGAAAACTTTCCCGATTTCAGAAAAATGTTCGTTTCGATTAAAACTGATTCTGACGAAAATGGTTTCAATTCAATCTGTTTTGGAGAGAATATGAACTTGAAAGTTTTAGTAAAAGTGCAAGAGAGGATTAAGGAGATTTACAGTAATGTGAATTGCACAAATAAAAAGCAAACCATAATTTAGAGTGGTTCGGTCAATGTGACCTACATCTACTTTCGGATTCTTCCTCCGATGAGGTCTCCAGCGTCCACTAAAGGCATTCCTTCAATAGGTGAAGGCCAACCACCTTTTACAGCTCTTTCTCCTTTTGCTGGGTTTAGGAGATAACCCTTACAAGTCTCACTCCTTTTTCTTGGATGGTTATAAGGCTAAGAGATGAAGGAGGAGAACTCTTCACTTTTGCAACACTTTAAGACTCAAGAACTCAAGATTATGCCAATAGCTTTCGTGCCCTTTCATACAGAAAAGGGTGGGGTTTTTATAGGCCCCAGTATCTTTAAAAATTGGAACAAAAAATTATCTTATCCCGGATTTCCGGGGTACTGGCGGTACCACCGCCATTACTAGGCGGTACCACCACTTGACACTTGACACTGGGCGGTACCACCATCAAGTCTGGGTAGTACCACCGCCTAACAAAGCTCGGAGACCGAGCTCTGACGGTACCACCGCCTAACAGGGGTAGTACCACCATTGAGAGTATTAACTTCCAATGGTACCACCGCCCAGAAATCCTGGGGCACTGCATTCCAAGCGGTGCCACCTCCGGCCATATTTTCAGGGGCTGAATTGGCTGCTCAATTCGGCCCAATTCAGCCCTGTTAAGAGCCCAATTGACCCCTAATTCAGTTAGTGGGATTACCTCCCAATCCTAACTTAATTTATGCTCTAACTATGATAATTAAGATATAATTACAGCACTTCTTGTTCTAGTGCGTGAATTGCGCTTCCGGCGAGCTTCCGATGTACTTCCGGTGAACATCCGACAAACTCTTAGCAATGTTCCAGCGAACTCCCGACAAGTTCCTGCACTTTACAATGATCTTCTTGGTGAGTTCCGACGAGCTTCTTTGGCAAGCTCTTGGACTTCTCGGTTGGTTCCAGCAGAACTTCTGACGAACGTCCGGACTTCCGACAAACTCTTGAACTCCCAATGAGATCTCGATTTTGACTCCGGCATAACACATGCTTTATGTCTTACTGCTATCATAGTTAATCCTGCACACTTTACTCAATATATAGATTAGATCAAATAAATTATAATTGACTTCATCATCAAAATCCGGGATTCAACAATCTCCCCATTTTTTTATGATGACAATCAATTGATGACGAAGTTAACCTTAACTTCTCCTATCTATATGCCATACTTGAGAAAAGATATTCTTGAATTCAAGGGTTTTGAATTCAAGAAACAAACTGATAAGATAAGTTCATTAGACTTATCAATATGCACATCATGATTCCTATCATAATCTAACATTCTCAAGATACGATGCCAAGTATGATGTCAAGTCATGACATCCATTTTTAAGTATGATATTTCAAATATGAAAGATGAAAAAGATAGCAATTCATCATTCTATGGCAAAATACCCATTGTAAAATAGCAAGTTAAGCTCTAGATATCTTATCATAATAAAAGAAATTTATCAAGCAAATATTTCAAGTATATATGATGAAATACATTGCATACATTTGTCATCAATTTACCACATTTTGGTATTATTTCTCCCCCTTTGTCATCAACAAAAAGGAGAACAATTCAACAATGCAAGTGTGGTAAAAAAAATTCAAGCAAGTTTCAGACTCAAAAGTTCTCATAATTAAATGTTATCAACATTAAAGCGATAGATTCTATCAACTTCTCCCCCTTTGTCATCACATTTTGCATAAAGAAGAGGAACCATAAAGAAGAGGAAAGAAGGTAAGGAAGGAATCCATTAAGAACTAAAATTTTGAAATGATTTGAATTAAGTCAAAAACGATAAATAAGTTTTTGTTAAAACATGCTTTCATTTTGACAAAGAGAAGGGATTCATGAAAAGGATCGAGATATCCATATGAAATCAAATCCCCAATCTTGCAAATAATTATCATACATGAAAATTCATCTTTCAAGGATTAAGATATTCATAGGAATTCATGGGAGAGGAGTATCACATGAAGGATAAATTCACGAATAAAACTTCATAGTGAGAACAGCATTACATCAAATCTATTTCCTATTAAAAATTCATAAGAGTGAAATCCGTGAGAGATGCATTTGTCAATGACTTCCATGTATCAAACATCAAGATATGTATAAATACTTCATGCATTTATAAAAAGTTTCGTCATGGCCTTTCATCACTATTTGCATGAGGTAATATCATTAGTGCTTGTAGCATTCAAAAGTTAAGAATCCGATATTGCATCATGTATGATTAAAACTTCTCAATATTCAATAGAGATTATAATCATCATAGAAATTTTCAGCATCAAAGTAAACACGATATTGCATTATTGTATGATAACATGCTCATCATTTAAAGATATCACAACATCATAAAAATTTTTAACATCAAAACACAGAATTCCAATATCAAAGTAAACATTTTATTGTCATGAAGCACACAACCTTATTTACATCATCATGTAAAATTCGCATCATGAGAGAAGAAGATTTAAGTGAGTGATCCAAAGAATCAAGAAAGTCCGAAAATGAAATTTAACAAGTTCATGCATTCAGACAAATTAACATTCATAATTCTCTTCTAATAAAATCAAATTGTTCTTCACTCAAAGGCAATGTAAAAATATCAGCTAATTGATGTTTCGTATCAATAAACTCTAAGATTACATCATGATTATTAACATGATCTCATATAAAGTGATACCTAATATCAATATGTTTAGTTCTAGAATGTTGAATATGATTTTTTGTTAAACATATTACACTTGTGTTGTCATATTTTATGGGAATATTTTTAAGATGAATCTTATAATCCTCTAAAGTGTTTTTCATCCACACAACTTGTGCACAATATGCACTAGCTGTAATGTACTCAGCTTCGGTTGTAGATAGTGCAACCGAGATTTGTTTCTTAGAATACCAAGAAACAAGTGCGTGTCCTAAAAATTGACATGTTCCGGATGTGCTTTTTTTATCTAATCTACATCTAGCAAAATCCGCATTAGCATAAGCAATTCGTTCAAAGTTCTTGGATTTTGGATACCATAATCCTAGATTTGTGGTTCCTTTAAGATATCTAAGTATTCTCTTAACTGCTTTAAGATGGGATATCTTAGGATTAGATTGAAACCTAGCATAAAGTCCTATACTAAATATGATATCCAGTCTAGTTGCGGTGAGGTATAGTAAATTTTCTATCATACCCCTATAGGCTTTTTGATCAAAGCTTTCTCCACTTTCATCAATGTCTAATTTAGTGGACATGCTCATAGGAGTGTTGATAGCCTTTGAGCTATCCATTTAAACATTTTTAGTAAATCTAAAGCATATTTTGTTTAACAAATAAAAATACCATTACTTAGTTGTTTGATTTGTAAGCCTAAAAAAAAGGTTAGTTTCCCAATTAGGCTCATTTCAAATTCAAGACTCATACTTTAGCAAATGACTCACATAGAGATTCATTCGTGGAATCGAAAATAATATCATCAACATAAATTTGAATAATAAGAAAATTATTTTTAAAATTTTTGATAAATAATATAGTATCGACCTACCTTTAGAGAAATTATTTTCGATAAGAAATTAGCTAAGTCTCTCGTACCAAGCCCTTGGGGCTTGTTTTAATCCATAGAGAACTTTAGTCAATTTAAACACATGATTAGGGAGATTATCATTCTCAAATCTAGGAGGTTGTTCAACATAAACTTCTACGAAAATAAAGCCATTAAA
Source organism: Musa acuminata AAA Group (assembly GCF_036884655.1). Lineage (NCBI taxonomy): Eukaryota > Viridiplantae > Streptophyta > Magnoliopsida > Zingiberales > Musaceae > Musa > Musa acuminata. The sequence continues at coordinate 23,115,117 of NC_088331.1, read as the reverse complement.
AAAGTACTTTTAACATCCATTTGAAATAACTTAAAATTATTACTACTAGCATATACAAGGAGCATCCTTTTGGCTTATAATCGTGCCATAGAAGTGTGAAGGTATCTTCATAATCAATACATTCTTCTTGGTTGAAACCTTTGACCACTAATCTAGCCTTGTTTCGAACCAAGATACCAAGTTTATCTTGCTTGTATCTAAAGATTCATTTAGTACCAATAACTAAATGGTCATGTGGCCTCAAAACAAGTTTCCACGCCTCATTTCTCTCAAATTGATTTAACTCATCTTGCATTGCGATGACCCATGAATCTTCTTTCATACCTCTTCAATACATTTAGGTTCAATTTGAGAGAGAAAAGCGATGTTTGTATCAAAATTCTTAAGAGAGGAACGAGTTTGAACCTCTTTAGATGTGTCTCTTGTGATTAGCTCCTTGGGATGAGCATCTATATACTTCCATTCCTTAGGTATGGATGTTTCGGAAGAAGATGCATCCAAGTTGCTAGGTGGAGAAGGGGATTCATTTAAATTCAAAGTATCAAAATTAAGATCATCATCGAAATCATTTTTCTTAACTTCGAAAACTTTAATAAAAACCACATGAATTGATTCTTCTATAACTAAAGTTCTTTTGTTAAAGATACGAAAAGCTTTAGAAATGAACGAATAACTAAGAAAAATTCCTTCATCAGATTTTGCATCAAACTAAGGTATCTTTTCATTCAATATAAAGCATTTACATCCAAAAACTTTAAAATATGAAACATTGGGTTTTTTGTTATTCCACAATTCATAAGGAGTTTTGGAAAGTAATGGTCTTACTAGAACCCTATTCTTGACATAGCATGCCGTATTTACGTCTTCGGTCCAAAAATATTTGGGTAGGCTATGTTCATTTAACATGGTTCTTGCCATTTCTTGTAAGTTTCTATTCTTTCTTTCTACTACTCTATTTTGTTTAGGATTTCTTGAAGTAGAGAAGTTATGGTTGTATCTATTAGAATCATAAAATTCTTAAAAATCACGGTTTTGAAATTCACCACCGTGATCACTTCGTATTAACGAAATCATAATGCCCTTTTCATTTTGAACTAGTTTACAAAACATAGAGAAATACCTAAAGCAAGCGCTTTTGTGTGCCAAAAGTAAGTCCCTGTGTATCTACTGAAATCATCCATAATGATGAATGCATATTTGCTACCTCCTAGGCTTGATATAGCAATTGGTTCGAACAAGTCCGTATGGATCAATTGCAAAGGTCTAGAGGTGCTTATTAAGTTCTTAGGTATGAAGCTACATTTTATTTATTTTCCTAGTTGACATGCATCACACACATTATCTTTGACAAACTTGATACGAGGAATTCCTCTTACAAGTTCTTTAGATGAAATTTAAGAGATTAGTTTCATGCTAGCATGACCTAATCTCCTATACTAAAGCCAAGCATCGTCATTCAAAACTGAAAAGCACATTTCATTACATAGATCATTAATATCGATAGTGTATACATTATTTTATTTTAAGGCAATTATAGATGTGTATTTGTGTGGTTTTTAAATAATGCAAGCATTAGATTTAAATTTAATGATGTATCCTTTATCACACAACTGACAAATGCTTAAGAGATTATGCTTTAAGCCATTAACCAATAACACATCTTCAATAAAGAAGTTGGATTTGTTACCTATGGTTCCTTTGCCAATGATTTTACCCTTGTTGTTGTCTCCGAAGTTGACATATCCTTCATCTATGCTAGTGAGCTTAGAGAATTGAGATGGATTTCCGGTCATATGCCTTGAGCATCCACTATCAAGGTACCATCTTTTGCTCATAGCTTATGATGGTATATTTTTCTAAAAAAAGGATGATTTTTAGGTACCATTTGACCTTGGGTGCCTCAAAAATCGATCTACATAGCTTATCATATTGCATTGAGTCATTTGAGGTTCTTTTAGGAACCCAAATCAATTTATGTGGACTACAATTCTTAAATGAACAATGATAAGCTACATGCCCAAATTTACAACAAAAGTTACATTTATTTCGGGAGGAAACATGCAAAGTAGGGGCTTTAACAAAGGTGGTTGGATTTTGGTGAGAGCTACTATAAATCCAATTCCACAATTTCTATGTGCTAGTCATAGGTGCCCAGCAAACCAATCACGTGAGTGATGGCTCGTGTGACTTGATACAAATCTTTTTGCTTGTTATATTTTGGCATATATCACTTTATAACTATTGCATATATGCATATATATATTGTGATGTCCTTGGATTTGTGCAATGGGAATCGGATCGTGATGAGATCATGATAATGAGATTGATTCACCTTTAAACACATATCCTAAACAATCCCGGTCACAGGTTACTCGAGAGGGACATCGTGATAACCGGACAGACTAGTATGCTGTATACCCGTCCAAATGATGGATGCAGCTGGTCTCATAGATGCTCGTGTAGGGACACTAGGGATACAATACAGGTGCTCATTGGAGAATGAGTTCACTGATTGATCTGCTTACGGAATGCTGGATGGTTGATGATGCCTTATTGTCAAACAACGATTCTGTAGTCCTAGAGGTGTATCTGGTCCTTAGACTTGAGACACCAAGGATGTCCTGTATGAGTGCTCTACTCTTTGATACCAGACTTATAGGTTTGGCTGTCCTAGATCTAGTACAGTTGGACATTGGGAGTGGTAGTCGACCTTACGAGGGCTATTGAGTGTCGATAGAGGATCATCCACTCTCGGCGTCATGAGAGGAATATCCCATGTGCTCTTGCTTAGACAAATCCCTGGCCAGGGTCATTCGAGTTGAGAGAGAAAGAGTTCTCTAGGAGAATCCGATTAGAGCGAGACTCGAGTAGAAACCGTATGGGTCTCACAGCACCATGCTCGATATATGGTCTCTAGGATATTAGATGGACGAGGGACTATAGGTACACGATAACTGAGGACAGACAGGTCTAATGGATTGGATTCCCCTGTATCGTTTGGGGACTATGGCGTAGTGGCCTAGTACGTCTGTAGTCGATGAGTCGAGTGAATTATTACAGAGATAATAATTCACTAAGTTAGAAGGAGTTCTAACAAGTATGACTCATGGCCAGCTCGATATTGGGCCTAGAGCGTCACAAACATATGGTAGGCATTGCGATGAGTAGAGGTTCGGATATGAGATATCCGACGGAGCCCTTGTCTTATTGGATGCAGATCCAATACCCACTAGGGGAGGACCCATTAGGGTTTGACAGGGGACCTCTATAAATATGAGGGATTCAGAGTCTCATCGGCTAGAGCCTTTGCTTGTCTCTCCTATTCTCTTCCCCCTCTCCACCTCAGAGCAGGCCTGGAGTTTTGAGGAGCATCGTCGTAGCCCTACTGTCTGGATCACCGCTACAGAGGAGGACGCTTGACCTCCTTCACCCTCTCTTAAGGATTTGTAAGGAAACAAAGATATATGATCTCCCTAGGTAATATAATCTATTCTATACGCAGTTTTAAGTTTCACGGATTTTGTGCACCAATCTTCATACGACGATGAACATCTCTTTAGGAATGGGGGATTTTGTTTTCTTGTTCTTCCATTACGCATATGAGGTCGCCCCCAAAGATTTCCCAATAGTGGTATTAGAGTCAGGTTGTTCGTGCGAATGATTGGTTTTAAATTGCGTGTGTTGTGTTTAGGAAGAATTTTGATGTCAAAATCATTGATGCAAAAACAAGGAAGGGCAGCAACAGTTGTTACCCTCGATCTAAGTGCATGTTGCGCAGTCGAAGGCAGGAAGCACAGGGGCTGCGCCTATAGTAGCCGGTCGGTGGGGCTGGCAGCCCGCGGGTGCCCCACCCACGGTCGTTGCCGCATGGCGCCGGTAGGCAGGGCTATAGGCAAGGCAGCCACCTGCGTGTGGGCACTATGCCCGCGCGCAAGGGCGAAGCCTGCGGGTGCCGGATCCGCGGGCAGAGGCACCGCGGGGCGAGGTGCCTTCGGCCACAGCGCTTGCAGGCCGAGGCGCCACATGGCAACGACACTTGCGACTGCTGCTCCTGCGGGCAAACCCCCCCACAAGGGTGGCCGCCCGGTGGGGCACATCGCTCGCGGGGGCAGCGCCACCCGTAGGGGCACCAACCCACGGTGGCACCCACCTACAGGGGCGGCGCCCCCGCCCCACCGCACAGGCCACCGCCAGCAGGGTGGCAGCGGCGGTAGTAGTAAAGGGGAGTAGGGCATTAGGGTTTTCTGGGCAAAAGATAGTTTTGCCCCTCGGAATTTGGGAAATTCCAATTTTTGTCTCTTGTCTAAATTATGAAAATACCCATATGAATTCAGAAATTCCTTATATATCCCTGATTTCATAAAATACTAATTAATTAAAAGATTTAGTTGATTATTATTTTTGTCATTATCTAGTAGTCCTACATGATGATGATTAATTATACATGTGATGTATGATGTATAGACGGATGATCATGGACCATGTGATGTGTGTACTTGTGATTAGTATTATTGGGGTCTGCGAGCCTCCATTATATTTCTCGTTTATTATCGGGCCTGCGTGCCTATGATTAAGTTGTAATCACATGAGGAGGCGCAGCAGGAGCGTGGATGTAATAGCGGGACCCACGAGACGGACGATCGTCATGCATGAAGATGCATCAAGATGTCAACGGAACCAACGAGGACGAGATGGACGATCACAGGGCATAGAGATGCACCGTTGCTGTCACGCCCCTCAAAATAATAGCGATATTATTAAAACTTTCATCGCAAACCAATCCAGGATCCAAACACACATTTGAGGACACTGAAAAACATTCTATCAAATTCACATCTATAAAACCTGTGCAGTTTATAATCATATATCACGTCACTCGATAATTCATATTTATGGCAATCCAAGCCAACTTAATAAACATAAACAACATTTATAAATCCACAAGCTATGTAATTTATACAATCATAACTCCAACCATTTACCACAAGTTCATATCATCGTAAACTAGACTTAACATTCCGAAATTCCAAATAAAAGAGATCTTCTAACACTTTTACATAGTATATCCATTTCGATTCATCGACAACATTTCATTTCATACAAAATATGCTTATACAACAATAACATAATAACCAACAAGACTTGCCCATAATTCAGAATAGCTCTCCACTACCTCAGCCCAATTCAAACATCTCAAAGAGTGACAAGCTGACCTGAAAGATTTATATAACAATGGAGTGAGCTAAAAACAGCTCAGCAAGTAACAAAGCATATTCAGAACAAAAGGAACGGTTTCAAACAAGTAAGATATCATAATGCAAGGCAGAATATAAGAATTCTCAAGGATACCATCTCATTAGATACAAAATCATATGTGTCATGTCATTTAAAATATATTTGGTTCATAACCAATGGAGCATAGAGTAATTGGAGCATATCAATAGTGTACGAGATGTTCCGAAGCATATCAATTGCAAATAGGACATTTCAGAACATATCAGTTCATAGCAAATGAGGCACAGAGTAATTGGAGCATATCAATAGCGTAGGAAATGTTCCGGAGCATATCAACAATATATGGAACATTTCGAAGCATGCCAATAATAGATGAAACATTTCGGAGCATATCAACAACGAATGAAATGTTTCGGAGCATATCAATAACAAATGAAACGTTTCAGAGATCATCGAAGGTGTATGAAATGTTCCGGAGCATATCAACGGCGTATGGAACATTTCGAAGCATAACAATAATAGATGAAACATTTCAGAGCATATCAAAGAACGAATACGAAACACAAGCTTAGACGTCGTACCCTAGCATAGTGCATGTGAGGATTAACTCAGTGGTAGCTCCACGCCGTGATGAGTTCTCGACTTCATCCATGGGTAGCCCTTTCCTACTCGAGCCCTCTCACCCTGCCCAAGTGCTAGGTCGGCTCTGAATTTCATATCAAATAGATAGATGGTGAAGTGGGATTCCAAACATAATATGGTCCATCCATTTCTGAATGGCCACCAAACATAATCTAGAGCATCGCAGGCTCTAAGCACATACCCTTTACCATTTCTGGCAAAGGTCCAAATAATCCCATAAACACCAGAATACAAAAGGGTATTGTGAACAATAAATTGGGACATATCAGAAGCACATGCGGAACAACGAAATGTACATGTGCCTTTATGAAACATTACGATACAAACATGAAGTTTACATAACATATTTAGGTATCCAAATACATGTAGGACAAGAGCATACAAGAATTCAAAGCAGTAATATAAAGCTCAATTGAATAAGAAAGCTATAGGATATCAATTTCCAAAGGAATGAAACCAGAATATGTGAAATCAACCAAAGCTCGATTTCTGACAGAATTCAAGAGGCATATTGAACCAATGATTCAAACTATCAATCGTGCTCCAATATACTCAAGAAAGCTATTGAAAGAAATGTTTATAAGTCTATATTCTAATCATATAATTTTTGTCCAAATCATAGATCAATACATGAAGTTATAACCATACAAAGTTAGAAAGGTCAGAATTTCAGGAGTTGCACATATTCGAATCGTTACGTCTAAACAGGAGATATATCAAATACAAGGCTAGAACAATTCAATGTTCCTCATATTCAAAGCAAATGTAGAGATAAAATTGTAGTAAGGAAAGATCAGGACACTTGCAATAGGAAAGATTAGAACAATAACAGGAGAAACGATCGGGAAACTTGCCTTTCAAAGATTTTGATCCGAAGATCTAAAGAAGGTGTCAGCCCAAATTCTTCTACTTTTCCTCCGTGTCCTCTCCCTATTTCATTTTCTACATGTCTTTTCTTTTTCCTCCACAACTGCAGCTCATGCAGAACATAGAGGCATAGTCACATGCTCTCTCTTACTCTCATTCCTACTCTTTCTTTCCCAAACACAGCTGCCACAGATGCAGCCGCCACCACCGCAACCGCAATCACGGCCACAGCCCCCTTTTTTTTTTCCTTTCCTTTCTTTCTCTTTCCCAAAAGCAGCTACTGCAGCCACCACTGCTGTCGCAGCTACCGCAGCCAACGTCGCAGTCGCAGCCGGAGTCACAGCCACGGCCGCAGCCACCACACTCGCAGCCTCTTCTTCCTTCCCTACTCTATTTCCTCTCCTTCTCTTCCAGCTGCAGCTGCCACTGCCACAGCTGCCTCCCCTTCTCCTCTTCCTCTCGTCTTCCCTTTTCCTTGCTCTTCTTCTTCCTTTCCTTCTCTTCTTTCCCAGCTGCACTGCTACAGTCGCAGCCTCAGCCACGGCCACAGCCTCTTCTTCCTCCCCTGCTCATCTTCCTCTCCTTCTTCTCTTCCAACTGCAGCTGCCATCGCAGCAGCCGCAGCCCCTTTTTCCCCTTCTCTTCTTCCTCTCCTTCCCTTCTTCCTTCCTCTTCCTCTTTCCCTGCCACAGCTGCAACTACCACAGCCGCAGCCGTAGCTAGTTCTTTCCCTTCTCCTCTTCCTTCTCCTTCCTTTCTTCTTCTTCTCTTCTTCTCCTTCCTCCCCTTCTTCTCCCCGAAGAACAGCACCTCCTTTCCTCTGTTTCCTCCTGCAGGAAACAGAGGTTCCGCCTCTTCACCCACTTCTACTTCTTCTCTTCTTCCTCACCATCTCTTCCTCTCCTTCTCTTCTAGCTGCAGCTTCCACTGCCGCAGCCGCAGCTCCTCCTTTCCCTTCTCTTCTTCTTCTCCTCTTCTTCTTCCCTCCTCCTCCCCGGCATCACACACACCCTCTCCTCTGTTTCCTCTGCAGGAAACAGAGGTATCACAACCTCTTCTCCTACTTCCTCTTCCTCTTCTCTTCCTCTTCTTCTTCTTCTCCTCTTCGAACGCCCCACACCTCTCCTCTGTTTCCACCTGTAGGAAACAAAGGTGCTGCAGCCCTAGTTGCTGCCACCTCTCGCTCCTCTCCCTCTTCCCTCTCTTTTCCCCCTTCTTCTCCTCTTCCCTTTTCCTCCCCAACACCACACACCTCCTCGCTGCAACCTTGTCACAGCTATCCTCCTCTCTTCTTCTTCTTCTTCTTCTTCTTCTTCTTCTTCTTCTTCTTCTTCTTCTTCTTCTTCCCTTCTCCTCCCCAACGCCCCACACATCCTCTCCTATGTTTCCACCTGTGGGAAACAGAGGTGCTGCAGCCCTAGTTGCTACAGCTGCCTCTCTCTCTCCTTTCCATCTTCCCTCTCTTCTTCTTCTTCTTTCTTCTTTTCTTCTCTTCTCCCTCTTCCTCCTCTCTTCTTTTCCCTCTTCTTCTTCTTTTCTTCTCTTCTCCTTCAACTTCTCTTCTTCTTCTCCCCACGCCCCACCGCTCCTCTCTGTTTCTCGAAGAAACATAGAGGAGTGCGTGGGAGGCGGTGGGATAAAACCGAAATTTTCTGTTTTTTTTTTTTTTCTTTTTTGTAACTTAACAGTTTAGTCCTTGAAATTTCTATATTTACATATAGGTCCTCCAATTTACATATAAATCATTATTAATAATTTTCAAAAGTGAGGGATATTACAATTGCACACATAGATCTTGATGTGAGTGATTAGACCTACTAGCTCGAGCCTAATCACATTAGGTTGTGGTAATGATCATCTGGTGTGATTGCTTATACATATACTAGATATGTATATATATTTGCATGCGGTATAGATATATATTAAATATATATATGTGTGACATGTCATATTAGGAGACCAAATCATAGAAACATCTCTCTCGATAATATTAAGTCAGTAAACGTGAGGTTATTAGATTGCCCACGTGGCCTTTTATCGTTATAAGTAGGAATCGATTCTCGGTGTAGGTTGAGTTGGTCGAGTCCCTCGAGACTCACCTATATCACGATTCGCTATCTTGCTTACGACATAGAGATGTCACCGGTGACCTGAGGACATAGTATGCTTGATCGAGTCCCTCGAGGGTATATCATCAAATCAGACTCATCTTGTAACGAAGGTGTTGACTTAACCGAGCATCATGGTTGGTCGAGTCCCTCGAGGCCATGGTGATTCGGAGGCCGAACAGGATGGGAATCACAAGGGGTTGTGATCGGCAAGAGTTGCCTACCTTTTAGGCTTAGTGTGATTGGTCGAGTCCCTCGAGGTTACACTAAGACGCTGAATGAATCCTGATCCCCACTAGAAGTCTGCCGGAGACTTCCGTTTCACGTGCTGAGGGTGTTGCGTGACTCGTTAGTAAAATAGTATGAGCATATTAAGATAGAAGTCCATATCTTGATAGTTTATTTCTTGCAAAATCTCCATGTTATTCATTTCTGCTGCATCTTTATTTTTAGAAAATGTCGTTTTCAAATCCCTTACGTGGCATACTTGATGTCAACTGCCTCACTTGTCCAAATTATACGGATTGGCTCCGTAACTTGAGAATTGTTCTAACGACGGAGAAAAACGTGTACGTCCTTGATACAGTGATGCCTACGCCCGAAGAAGGGGCAACCGAGGATGAGATCGCTCGCTACGTGAAGTACATTGATGACTCCACTCTTGCTCAATGCTATATGTTGAGCTCTATGACTCCTGAGTTACAGAGACAACATGAAAAGATGGATGCTAACTCCATTCTCCTACATGTCCGTAAATTATTTGATGAACAGGGAAGGACTCAGTGATATGAGATATCCAAGAGCCTCTTCTACGCTAGGATGACTAAGGGGACAACGGTTCAGAACCATGTTCTAAAGATGATTGAGTGGATAGAGAAACTCACAAGTCTAGGAATGGTCCTAGAGGATAACTTGTGTGTGGACATTGTGCTTCAGTCCTTACCAGATTCTTTTTCACAATTCATAATGAATTTTAATATGAACAAGCTTGAGGTGACTCTCCTAAAGCTCCTCAATATGTTAAGAAAGGTAGAGAGTACTATTAAGAATGAGAAGCTAGTTCTCTATGCTGGTGAGACCAGAAAGAAAAGGAAAGCAGAAAGGTCCCTTAAGAAGGGAAAGGGCAAGGGTAGACCAAGTAAAGCAAAGGCTGCTAAGAAAGACCAAGCAAAGGACAAAGGCTAGTGCTTCCACTGTGGTAAAGATGGGTACTGGAAGAGGAACTGCAAAGAGTATATTGCAGAAAGGGCGAAATAGAAGCTTGGAGAAGCTTCAGGTACATTCATGATCAGTCTCCATTTGTCAGACTCTTATGATGACACATGGGTATTGGATACCGGTAGTTCTTATCATATATGCAATTCGTTGCAGGTTCTGGCAGGGCCTAGGAGACTAGAGAGAGGCTAGATGGACCTCAAGATGGGTAATGGAGCAAAAGTTGCTATAGTAGTTGTTGGCGAGGTCACCCTACATCTGCCTGGTGGAGCTTTTATTGCATTAGATGAATGTTATTATTAGAACCCTTGCAGATTCTAAACTTGGGGTTGATCTCTTTAGGGGATCGGCCTCCTTGGAACTCTATAGGGGTTCCTCCCTCCAAGTTGCTGCTCAAAGGCTGTAGAAAAGATTCATCTATTGCTTCTCAAAAGAGGTGGAATACATTACTATTTATAGGGCTTCTAAACCCTAACTCCTAATAGGACTCCTACTTCTAACCAACTCCTAATATGACTCATACTCAAGACTCCTATTCCTTTACAACTCCTTATTTTTCTCTAAGAAACAACCTCCTACATGAATGTCCCTATCAATTAGGACTCTCCTAGCTAGAGTCCTAACAGAATGTCCCTCTCAATTAGGACTCTCCTAGCTAGAGTCCTAACAGACCCACCCTCTTCAAATCAGCCTTGTCCTCAAGGCTGAGATTCCATGAACATAGGGAACCGGGTCTTTAGCTCCTCATATGGTTCCCATGTGGCGTCTTCAAGTGGTAGATTATTCCAATGCACTAGTACTTCGGTAGATGGATGTCGGTAACGCATCACGATCCTACGATCGAGGATGGCTTGTGGTTGGGCTTGAATAACTCCATCCTCAGTTGTGTTGGGCAGTTGGATCTGGGGTGACTCATGTTCTCCCAACTTGGGCTTTAGGCATGATACGTGGAAGATAGGGTGAATTTTGGCATCTTCAGGTAATTTAAGTCTGTACGCCATGGCTTCAATATGCTTTGGGATCTGATAGGGCCCATAAAAACGTGGGGATAGCTTTATGGAGGCTCGAGTATTGATAGAGAGTTGCTTGTATGGTTGTAGGCGAAGATAAACCCAATCTCCCACTGAAAATTCTCTTTCACTTCGTCGTGTGTCGGCTTGCTGCTTCATTCTGGCTTGAGCGGTAGAAAGATTATCTTTTAATAGTTATAAGAGTTTGTCCCTATCAATCAATTCTTGGTCAACCTGATCTACCTTGGCCGAGCCAATTACATTCTTTGGAATCACAAGGGCTGGTCGACCATACAATGCTTCATAAGGGGCACATTTTGTAGATAAATGATATGTAGTATTATACCACCATTCGGCCTAGGGAAGCCATTTCGCCCACTCTTTTGGTCGGTCACTAGCGAAACACCGGAGGTACATCTCTAATCACCTATTTACCACCTCTGTTTGGCCATCAGTTTGTGGATGATACGCTGTGCTAATCTTGAGTTTAGTGCCTTGTAACTGAAATAACTCGGTCCAAATTTTACTAGTGAAGATCTTGTCATGATCACTTACGATGGACCTTGGCATCCCATGCAGTTTAATAATATTTTCTATGAAAATCTGGGCAATACTAGTAGCAATGTAGGGATTTCTCACAGCACAAAAATGAGCATATTTCATAAGTCGATCAACCACCACGAGAATCGTGCTTTTACCTTTGGAAGATGGCAGCCCTTCAATGAAGTCCATGGAGATGTTAGTCCACACTGAGTCTGGTATGGGTAGTGGTTGTAGCTTCCCTGGATTTGCCACAGTTTCACCCTTGTGCTGTTGACATACATCACATTGTGCCACATATTCTGCAATAATTTTTTTCATCCCTCTCCAATAAAAATTTTGCTTCACTCTTTTGTAGGTTCTTAGGAATCCAGAGTGCCCTGCTGAACGTATGGAGTGCATTTCATGCAAGATGATTGTGATGTAAGGGGAGTCAGGTATAAGCACAATGCGACCTTTGTAGCGTAGATCCCTCGAATCCTAGGTGTAGTGGGCTATTGCACTTGGATCCTCCTCCAATTTTTTTATGATGTTGCTAATCTTTGGATCCTTCTTCCATTCTTCCCTAATGTCCTCGAGGAGACCGGTGGTAGGAAGGGAGATGGCTGAAACCTTAGCTTGTTCAGGTAGCCGTGAGAGTGCATCTGCAACAACGTTTTATTTTCCCTTTTTGTAAATAATTTCATAATCAAATCCAAGAAGTTTGGTTACCCATTTTTGCTGCTCAGGAGATGATATATTTTGCTCCAAAAAGTACTTGAGGCTTTTATGGTCAGTTTTAATTTGAAATCGCCGGCCGATCAAGTAGGGTCTCCACCTCGTTACTGCGTGTACAATGGCAAGCATCTCCTTATCATATACTGACATGTTTTGATAGGAGGGAGATAATGCCTTGCTAGTGTATGCGAGTGGTCGACCATTTTGCATGAGAACAGCTCCAATTCCGACTCCAGATGCGTCGGCCTCAATCATGAAGGGTCTATTGAAATCTGGTAGTGCAAACACCGGCGTCGTTGTCATGGCTGCTTTAAGTTTGTCAAAGGCAGCAGAGGCTTTGTCCGACCATTGGAAAGCATCTTTTTTCAGTAAAGAAGTGAGTGGTGCATTGATCTTCCCATAGTCCTTAACAAATTTTCGGTAGTAGCCCGTTAGTCCAAGGAACCCTCGCAGTAATTTCATGTTTGTAGGTTTCGGCCAGCCTTGCATTGCCTCAATTTTTGTTGGGTCTACCGCCACTCCTTCTTCTGATATTATATGCCCAAGGTACTCTACATTTTGCTGGAGAAAGCTGCACTTTGGTTGCTTAATAAAAAGAGTATTCTCCCGAAGGATTGTCAAAACAATCCGTAAATGCTGAAAGTGAGTCTCAAGAGAAGGGCTGTAAACGAGAATATCATCGAAAAATACCAGCACAAATTTACGAAGAAAGCTATGAAATATATCATTCATGAGATTTTGAAAGGTTGAAGGAGCATTAGTGAGTCCAAAAGGCATTACCAAGAATTCATAATGGCCATCATGTGTGTGAAATGCAGTTTTTGGAATATCATTGTCACATACCCGAATTTGGTGGTAACCGGATCGGAGGTCCAACTTCGTGAAGACTCGAGCTCCTTTCAATTCATCAAGAAGTTCATCCACCACTGGTATTGGGTATTTGTCCTTGACGGTGATGCCATTTAAAGCTTGGTAGTCGATGCACATCCGCCAAGTTCCGTCCTTCTTGCGTACAAGTAGCACCGGTGAGGAATAGGGGCTGCAACTTGGCCGAATCACCCCTGTTTCAAGCATCTCCTTTACGATCTTTTCAATTTTATCTTTCTGGAGGTGAGGATATCGGTACGGTCGAGTGTTCGCTGGTGGCTTGCCCAGAAGGATTGGAATTCGATGGTCATGTTGCCGAGAAGGAGGAAGACCGCGCGGTTCAGCAAATATGTCGGCAAATTCAATAAGCAATTGGGCAAGATTTTGATCTTCAATTTCTATTTTCTTCCCCTCTGGTTGCTGCTGGAGGTGCATCAAAAAGCCACCATTTACCTTGTGTAAAACTTTCTCCATTCGTTGGGTCAAAACAGTGGTAACGTTGCTTCCGCGCTTCCTGCGTAGGATGATCTGTTTGCCCTTACAGTACCAAGAGACATCACCTAGTGTAGTCAGCCATTCTATACCAAGCACTACCTCATAGTCATTGATTGGTAGGAGGAAGAAATCGGTGATAATTTCTTGGTCTTGCAGTAATAGTTTCACCTGCGGGCATCTTTGGTCGCACTTTAGGATTCTACCGTCGGCAACCTTTACATCGAACTTGCTGCAACCTTCAATATGCAGTGACATCCAAGCAGCAACCTTACTATTCAGGAAGTTATTAGTGCTACCCGTGTCGATAAGAACAATGATCGGTTGTTGTTTAAGAAGGCATCCAACTTTCATCGTTTGTGGATTTGAGTAGCCAACTAGTGCGTGTACCGTAATGTCGGTCGGTTGTGGCTCTTCTTCCATATCTTCTTCTTCATGTTCAAGACTCTCTTCTAGATGTTCAATGACCTCTTCTTCTACTGGTTCAATTATAAGAAGTCTACCTTTTTTACAGTGATGCTCGTGGCTCCATGGCTCGTCGCAATGCCAACATAACTCCTTCGCAGATCGCTCCTGAAGTTCTTCTCTTGTTAACCTTTTCGGTGCAGGGACTCGGTTGATACTAGGGGGGGTTGAGGGCTTTAGTATTGTAGGTCATGGAGTGATCCTAGTTCTCTGGGCTTTATGGTTCAATCGCTCCTCTTGAAGTCGTGCGAAAGAGATGGCTACCATAAGCGTGTAAGGTTGTTGCGCCTTAACTTCTCCCCGGATCTCCGGCTTTAAGCCCTCAATAAAGGTCCCCAATAACTGTTTTTCAGACCAATCACGAGTTTGATTAGGTAACCTTTCAAACCTGGTCTAGTACTCCTAAATGGTGGAGGTTTGTCGGATCTTTGCTAGTTGTCCGTCAATGTTCTCGTAATAAGTTGGTCCGAAGCGGATCAGTAGTCATTCTTTGAATTGTCGCCATGAAAGGACTCCATAAGTTTGTTCAAACCAGTCAACCCATTGTATGGCATCCCCTTTAATATGTATAGCTGCAATTTCCACCAAGGATGCATCCGCAGTTTTATGGTATCGAAAATATCGCTCTGCGCGCGAGATCCAACCAATTGGGTCTCCTTCTTCCCATCTAGGGAAGTCCACTCTCATGCGCGAATAGTTAGAGTCGGTCATAGAGCCTCCCCTCTCTTGGAAGTCATCTCTTTGGGCATGATGTGATTGGTTAGAGCTCTCTCCTTGATGTGATTTCTTCGGGCTTGGTGGTCGGCCCAAATTGAATTCGGTAAGGAGAGTCCGAATCTTATCCTCCATTCGTGCCTCAAAGGCTTCAAATTTAGTATTGATTGCCTCCTTAGATGCCATAGTATATGACTCCAAATCTGTGATGTTAAGATGTCTCTTTTGTTGACGGGTTAAAGGTATGTATAGGTTTGATAGAAATAAGTGAAAGTTTGCTGTAGAATTGTGTTGTCTTGTAAGAGCAGAATTATCGTCGAAGAAACAGCGGTTTCTCGACGAAATCTCCACAAAAAATTTGAAATATTTAAGGAGGGAATT
This sequence comes from Musa acuminata AAA Group, assembly GCF_036884655.1. Classification (NCBI taxonomy): domain Eukaryota; kingdom Viridiplantae; phylum Streptophyta; class Magnoliopsida; order Zingiberales; family Musaceae; genus Musa; species Musa acuminata. The sequence continues at coordinate 23,099,864 of NC_088331.1, read as the reverse complement.
GATAGCAATATCTCAGTTTATATGACAGCAAGGATGTCCAATTTAATCAAGAAAATTTCAACAGTAATAGTAAGAAAATTGGTGTAAGTTGCAATAACAGAATTCTCGTCGAAAAATTTCAGCAACTTACGATGAAAATTTGCAGCAATATAGGAACGAAATTTTTTTTTTTTTTTTGGATTTTCGAATAGGGATAACTAAATTGCAGCAGCAGTAAGGTAGGAAACCAGAACCTGTTGCAATTCACGGGGAGATCAAAGGATGATATGTGGTGGTGGAGATGATGACGATGGAATTTGACGACGATCTTTTAAGCAATTGTGGGAATTGCTTTGGGCGGTTGTGGAGGGTTGATGGATGGCTGTGGAAGGGCAGCGAGATGCCAAGAACGCTGCTCTAATACCAGGTGTTAGAACCCTTGCAGATTCTAAACTTGGGGTTGATCTCTTTAGGGGATCGGCCTCCTTGGAACTCTATAGGGGTTCCTCCCTCCAAGTTGCTGCTCAAAGGCTGCAGAAAAGATTCATCTATTGCTTCTCAAAAGAGGTGGAATACATGACTATTTATAGGGCTTCTAAACCCTAACTCCTAATAGGACTCCTACTCAAGACTCCTACTTCTAACCAACTCCTAATATGACTCATACTCAAGACTCCTATTCCTTTACAACTCCTTATTTTTCTCTAAGAAACAACCTCCTACATGAATGTCCCTCTCAATTAGGACTCTCCTAGCTAGAGTCCTAACAAAATGTCCCTCTCAATTAGGACTCTCCTAGCTAGAGTCCTAACAGTTATTTTGTTCCTTCTATTATCAAAAACATTATCTCCATTTCATGTTTGACAGTTAGTGAAAATAAATTAGTTTTTGAGAATAATGGTTGTTCGATATTATTAGATGATAATATCATCACGAAAGGAACATTGCATAATGGTTTATTTATGTTAGACACTATTCCACATATCATGAATGTAAATGTGTCCAAGAGGAAACGAGATAAGATGAACAGTGCATACCTGTGGCATTGTAGGCTAGGTTACATCCATGAAAGAAGGATTCAAAAGTTGCTAAATGATGGATATCTAGATCCAATCGACTGTGTTCTATGTAACTTGTGAGCCATGCCTTCGTAGAAAACTGACTAGCTCTCCATTTAGTAGAACTAGAGAGAGAGCCACTAAGCTGTTGGAACTCAAATATAGTGATGTATGTGGACCCATGTCAACTCATGCCATTGGTGGTTACTCCTACTTTATTACCTTTATTGATGATTTCTCAAGGTATGGATATGTGTACTTAATGAAGTACAAGTCTGAGGCCATTATGAAATTCAGAGAGTATAAGAATAAGGTGGAGAACCAGACTGGAAAGAGTATCAAAACTCTTCGATCAGATCAAGGAGGTGAGTACTTAAGTACAGAGTTTACTCAGTTCCTTAAGGACCATGAGATATTATCCCAATGGACACCTCTTTATACACCTCAGCTCAATGGTGTCTTTGAAAAAAGAAATTGTATGCTATTAGACATGGTACGGTCCATGATGAGTTTCGCTGACCTACCCATCTCATTATGGAGATATGCCCTAGAAACCGCAGTTTACCTTCTGAATAGAGTTCCAACTAAGTCGATAGTGTCTACACCATATGAGATATGAAAAGGGAAGAAGCCTGATCTTAAGGTTGTTAAGATTTGGGGCTGCCCTGCCCATGTTAAAAGACACAACCCCGATAAGTTAGAATCAAGGATAGAGCGATACAAATTTGTAGGATACCCCAAGAAAACTTGTGGGTACTATTTCAATCATCTCGAGAACCAAAAGGTCTTTGTAGCTAAGAGAGCAGTGTTCCTTGAGAAGGAACACATTCTTGGCGGAGATAGTGGGAGAATGATAGAGTTGAGCGAGGTTGGAGAACCAAGCTCAAGCACCACTCTACAGCCCGAGTCTGTTCAGGTACCTAATACACAAGTTTCAACTTTACGCAGGTCTGATAGAGTATCCCATCCTCCAGAGAGATATGTGGGACATATTAGAGGAGAGGATGTTGAGGATATTAATCCTCAGACCTACGAGGAGGCTATTATGAGTATAAACTCTGGGAAGTGGCAAGAAGCCATGAATTCTGAGATGGATTCTATGTACTCCAACAAGGTTTGGAACCTAGTTGATACGCCCGAAGGTATTGTTGTTGAATCTCATATTTTGATGATGAAACTACTTGATATACGTTTATGATTTAATCTGCGTTTTAAGTGACACAGGATGCTTCGATCAGGATGAGACAATTAAAGCAGGAAAATCATGTTGTGCCGGAGGAACATGTCAGAAGATTGGACGATGGGCCGGTGGATCGGACGACATATCGACAGAAGGCTTCGGGCCATGGACTCGGGTATCGGGCCAAGAAGAGCGGGTATTGTGCCAAGGATATCGGAGTTGCGGAGTCAACTGGCCGATTGGGCAATAGGCTGTAGGAGAGGACAATGCGCCGAAGAATCGGACGAAGCGTCGAGGGACCAATGACATGCCGGACAACTAGGTTAATTGCTTAGGATTAATTATCTTAATCGAAGTTTTATTTTAAGTGTGCTGGATTAACTACGATGGAAGAAAGACATGCAGTAGGAGTTGTGCCGGAGTCAAGACAATGATCACGTTGGGAGTTCGAGAGTTCGACGGAAGTTCGGACAGTCGTCGGAGGTTCTGCGGGAACAAATCCGAGAAGTCCATGAGCTTGCCAAAGAAGCTCGTCGGAACTCGCCAAGTGGATCATCGCAAGTCCAGGAGTTTGCCGAAAGTCTGCAGGAGCATCACCGAGGGTTCATCGGATGATCGACGGAAGCTCGCCGGAAGAAGCGATTGACGCACCGGAGCAAGTTGCAGTAAATGTCTTAGGAAAAATAGTAGTTAGCACAATGATTAAGTTGGAAATGGGAGGTGATCCCATTAACTTAATCTTGGGGCAATTGGGCCCCTGAAAAACCCAAATTGGGCTGAATGGATCAACCCATTCGGACCCTGATTTCTGGCGGGAGGTGCAACCGTCCAAGCCAGGAGGTAGCACCGCCTAGGCTAAGTCTCCGAGCGAGACTGGGCGGTGCTATCACCCCAGCCAGGAGGTGGCACCGCCTGGGCTCAGTCTCCGAGCGAGACTGGGCGGTGCAACCTCCCCTGACAGGAGGTGGCATCGCTTGGGCTTGGTCTCCGAGCACTGGAGGAGCGGTGCAACCGCCTCAGTCAGGAGGTTGCACCACCTGAGCTCGGTCTTCGAGCTCTGGCAGGAGGTGCAACAGCCCCTGACAGGAGGTGGCACCGCCCAAAGGCTCAGTCTTCGAGCTCTGCCCGGCGGTGCAACCGCTCCAATCAGGAGGTGCAACCGCTTGATCCCAGAATTCTGGGAATTGACAGTTTTATGCTAAAATTTGAACTGGGTTGGGGCCTATAAATACCCCACCCATTCAGCACTGAAAGAGAAAGAATATACACCAAAATCTTAATCTTGTTATGTGATTTTTAGAGCTCAAAATTGTTGTAAAGGCCAAAAGTTCTTCTCCCTCTTTTCTTCCAAGTTCTGAGCTATAAAGAGAGGAGAGAAAATTCTGTAAGGGTTGTCTCTTAAGCCCATCAAAAGGAGTGAAATTGTAAAAGGGTGGTTGGCCTTCGCCTATTGAAAGAAGACCTCTAGTTGACGTCGGTGACCTCGTCGTTGGAGGAAGCCAAAAGTGGAGTAAGTCAAGATTGACCGAACCACTCTAAATCTCGGTTTGCATTTACTTTGAGCATATTATATTTACTGCAAACCTCCTCTAAAGCTTACTGCTTTCTGCGCATATACGATCGGGTTTCAAGCTTTGCACTTTCCGAATCAGCGTTTAGACGCAAATCTATTTTTTCGTACGATCATCATATTTCAGTTTGCATTTATGTTTTAATTTCTATCTTAACTGCAAACTACCTTTATATCCTTGCTTAAGCTGCATCTCGCCTAATCAAGTGATTTATGAATCAGCATTTAGACGTAAATCAGTTTCTTTGTACGAACGTCATATTTCAGTTTGCGCTTATATTTTGGTTTTCATCATAACTGCAAACTGCCTTCATAGATTGACTTTAACGTCATCTCACTTGATCTTAAGTTAAAGTAATCTTAGAATCGGCTTTCACACCGAAATCGTTTTTATCGTTCGAACATTTTTTTATCGTTGAAAGATTTCCGCTGCACTAATTCACCCCCCCCCCCCTCTTAGTGCTCTTGATCCTAACAATTGGTATTAGAGCGGGGTTAACTCTCAAACAGATTAAAACCCAAGAGAGATGGCATACACCAGAAACCAAGAGGGCCATTCTATTACACGTCCACCTATGTTCAATGGGACGGACTACACTTATTGAAAAACTCGAATGATAGTTTTCTTTATTTCTATAAATTTGGATTTATGGAATATTGTTGAAAACGGTTTTCAACTTCCCTCTAAACCGATGAACGAATGGTCGGATTTGGAGAAGAAGTATTTTTCTTTAAACGCAAAGGCTATGAATGCCTTATTTTGCGCTTTGGACAAAAATGAGTTCAATCGGATTTCTATGTGCGACACGGCTTTTGACATTTGGCGAGCACTTGAAATCACGCACGAGGGAACTAGTAGAGTCAAAGACTCCAAAGTTAACATTTTATTGCATGATTTTGAGCTTTTTTGAATGCAACCAAGCGAGACTATAGGTGACATGTACACCCATTTCACGGATGTCGTCAATAGTTTAAGAGCTCTTGGAAAATATTTTTCGGATTTTGAACTCGTAAACAAGATTTTGCGTTCTCTTTCTAAGAAGTAGGATTCAAAAGTAACTGCAATACAAGAAGCTAAAAACCTAAACAACTTACCACTTGAAGAACTAATTGGTTCGTTGATGACATATGAAATGGTGCACAATGCACATGATGAACATGATGAACAAAATCACCTTCCAAAGAACAGGAAGGATTTGGAACTTCGGACAAATGAATACCACTTGAGCGATGACCCAAGTGATGAGAACAATGATGAACTTGAACTTCGAACACTAAATCTTAAAAAGTTTATTAAACAAAAATCTAAAATAAATAATAAACTTGAACGAAGGAAGAGGCCAAAGAAGAAGAACACAAAGTGGGATGAATCGAGCTCCTCCGAAGACGAGGAGAAAATCAAGAAAGGCGAGGTGGCAAACTACGCCTTAATCGCTTTCAATGATGAGGTAATCGAAATCCCCCTTATTTATTTTGAAATTACTTGATGCTTTCATGATGTATTTTCTCTTTTAGTTTAGAATTAATTTTCTTAAAAATTACATTTAAAAAAAAAAATTATGATCATGCTAAGTAATTTGAAAAATGATAATATTACAAATAAAATGATTTTGATTGAAAATATGAAATCATGGTTAAGAAGTAATAATGTGTATTAGGTTGATTTCCATTGTTATTTCTCGATTTTGATTAAAAAAAAAAATCATGTTTGATTTGAAGAAATGCATAATGATGAAATTAAATATTTTAATTAACAATTTTATGCATGAGATTTTAAGCTGATGATAATCTTGTGTTATTTTCATGAGTGTATTTGAAAAACTATGGCAAAAATGTGCTCGAATGCATGAACTTGTTAAGATTATTTTTCGGACTTTCCTGATTCAATGTTCAAATCACTTAATTGCCATGATTACATGCCTTAATAACATGTTGGAAATTATGTGTTTTGGATACAAAAATTTTTATGATCATGAGCATGTTTTATCTTCATGATTGAACTTGAAAATCTATAGCAAAATCTTGTCCGAATGCATGAAAGTATTAATTTTATTTTCGGATTCGCTTAACAATTGATATCCTAACAATCGGATTTTCTCATACACTTATTATATGAAAAATATTTTTCTGAAATTGATTTGATGAAATGATTCCTGCTTATAAATTCCATCTTGAAATATGAATGATAGTGTTTTTACTTGCAAAGATTTGTTTCACATACATATCTCCTATGATTCATGTGTAGAGAAAGAATTTATAAATCATAATACAATGAGATTTCTTATGCAAAAATAAAGTGCTTTTGTGATTCTTTGCTAAAGAAAATAATTATTAAAATCATGATATTGATAATTATAACATGAAGCTCTTTATAAATCAAGATCGTTCATTATGCTCCCTACATTTATCAAAAAAGAATTCTTCAAATGAAGTGTAACTTGTCTTTTGATTTCTCAGAATTCAATGAAGTGTCATTTTGATATCTTGATACTTGGAATATTTTAAAATGTGATCTTGATAAGAATGTTTCAAGTTGCTTTTTGTGCTATATCTTTTCAAATGAATCATGAGCCTTGATATCATATATTTCATAATATAGAAATAACAAGATTTCTTTGCCTTGTATGTCTTGTGTGATGATTGTACATCAATTTGCTTTATTAAGAATTATATGCATCTTGATCGTGAACTTGTTAAGAAGAATTTTAATGAACCATGAATCATATCTTTGGTATTCACGAATTGATCCTCATTGATATCTTTCATTGATATGATAAATTATCATCTCATGATATATCACATAATTATATCATGCTTTGCGATTGTATCATGTGATCTTTGCTGAATTTTCACATTGATATTCTTCATGACATCATTTCTTTGCATTGTTGTCTTATATGCTTCATGTGATAATATGAATATATGAAACACTTATGATATGATTTTTATGCAATTCCTTGTATTCATGAAATGTTTATCTCATCACCCAATAATTCTTCTTGATATTCCTTATGTGATGATAAGAATACATGAAATATTCATTAATTTGTTTTGATGTATACAAATAAGAAGTTTCGATCATGCATGATAGGATGTAATGAATTTTGACATTTAGATACCATCATTTGAATAGTTATGATCATGTTGCCAAAATGATATATCATGAATGCTTGAATATCATGTTTGATATGTTGAATCTCGGATTTTGATGATGAAGTCAATTGTCATTTGTTATCTAATCTATGTGTTGAGATAAGTGTGCAGGATTAACTACGATGAGATTAAGACAAGCAGCAGGAGTTGCGCCGGAGTCAAGATCATGATCACGTTGGGAGTTCGAGAGTTCGACGGAAGTTCGGACGGTCGTCGGAGGTTCAGAGAGAACAGATCCGAGAAGTCCAGAAGCTTGCCAAGCGAAGCTCGTCGGAACTCGCCAAGTGGATCGTCGCAAAGTCCAGGAGTATGCCGGATGTCCGCAGAAGGATCACCGAGGGTTATCGGTTGATCGACGGAAGTTGGCCGGAAACTCGCCGGAAGAAGCGATTGACGCATCGGAGCAAGCTGCAGAAGTTGTCTTAGAGATAATCGTAGTTAGCACGATGATTAAGCATGAAAATGGGAGGTGATCCCATTAGCTTAATCTTGGGGCAATTGGGCCCCTGAAAAGATTCAAAGTGGGTCGAATGGAGTGAACCATTCGGACCCTGATTGCACCAGGAGGTGCAACCGCCCCAGCCAGGAGGTGCAACCGCCTGGGCTGTGGGGTTGAGAGGTGCAACCGCCCCAGCCAGGAGGTGCAACCGCCTGGGCTGTGGGGCTGAGAGGTGCAACCGCCCCAGCCAGGAGGTGCAACCGCCTGGGCTGTGGGGCTGGGAGGTGCAACCGCCCCAGCCAGGAGGTGCAACCGCCAGGGTTGCAAGGCTGGGAGGTGCAACCGCTCCAGCCAAGAGGTTGCACCGCCAGAGCTCAAGTTCCGAGCTCTGCCAGGCGATGCAACCACCAAGCTCAGTCTTCGAGCTTTGGCAGAGTGGTGCATCAGCCTGAGCTCAGTCTCGAGCTTTGCCAGGTGATGCATTCACCAAGCTCAGTCTTCGAGCTATGGCAGAATGGTGCATCAGCTTGAGCTCAGTTTGGAGCTCTGCCAAGTGATGCAACCACCGAGCTCAGATTTCGAGCTCTGCCAGGTGATGCAACCACCAAGCTCAGTCTTCGAGCTCTGCCAGGTGATGCAACCATTGAGCTCAGTCTTCGAGCTCTGGCAGAGAAGAAGCAATCGGCAGAGCTCAGTCTTCGAGCTCTGCCAGGCGGTGCCACCTCTCCAGTCGAGAGGTGCAACCGCCTGATCCCAGAATTCTGGGATTTGATCGATTTGATCGTTTTGAGCTCGAATTTTGAATTGGGTTGGGGCCTATAAATACCCCACCCATTCAGCACTGAAAAGACACAGACCTATACCGAAATTGTGATCTTTTCTGTGATTCTAAAGAGCTCAAAAGTGTTGTAAAGCCCATGAGTCTCCTCCTTCTGTTCTTCAAGTTTTCAACTGTAAAGTGAGGAGAGAAAGGTCTGTAAAGGTTGTCTCCTAAGCCTGTCAAAAGGAGAGAAACTGTAAGAGGGAAGTTTGGCCTTCGCCCATTGAAGGAAGGCAGCTAGTTGACGTCGGCAACCTCATCGGTGGAGGAAGCCAAAAGTGGAGTAGGTCAAGGCTGACCGAACCACTCTAAATCTCTGGTTTGCGTTTAATTTCGAGCACTTTATCATTACTGCAAACCTCCCTCATCACTACTGCTCTCTGCGCTTTCACGAACAAGTTCTAAGTGCTGTTCTTCCAAATCTGGATTCAGACGTAAACTCGTATTTTCATACATTACAGTTTACGTTTACGTTTGATTCTGCAGAACTGTTTTCCGCGCTTTTACGAACGAGCTTCCTTGCAGTTTACGCTTACATTTTAATCCTATTAATAACTGCAATCTGTCCTCTACGATTTTACGAACGAGTTTCAACATTTAGACGTAAAACTGCATTCGGACGTAAATCGGCTTTCTTCGCTCAATCATCAGATTTCAGTTTACGTTTACGTCTTGGTTTCATCTGCATACTGCCTTCTGCGAGTATACAAACAAGTTTCAAAGTTTAGACGTAAATCTGCGTCTAACTGCGTTTAGACGTAAATCTACGTTTAGACGTAAAACTGCGTTTAGACGTAAAACTGCGTTTAGACGTAAAACTGCGTTTAGACGTAATACTGCGTTTAGACGTAAATCTTCGTTTAGACGTAAAACTACGTTTAGACGTAAAACTGCGTTTAGACGTAAAATCTGCGTTTAGACGTAAATCTGCATTTAGACGCAAAACTGCGCTTAGACGCAATCTGCGCTTAGACGTAAAACTACGTTTAGACGTAAAACTGCGTTTAGACGTAAAATCTGCGTTTAGACGTAAATCTGCATTTAGACGCAAAACTGCGCTTAGACGCAATCTGCGCTTAGACGCAAACTGCACTTAGATACAAACTGAGAATTTGCTTTTGCATCATAATAGTTTTTGAACAAACGCAGCTTTTGGTTTTAAATTTATTATACGATTTCCGCTGCACTAATTCACCCCCCCCTCTTAGTGCTCTCGATCCTAACAATTGGTATCAGAGCTCGGTTAACTCTCTAAAGGATTAAAACCCAAGAGAGATGGCATACGCCGGAAACCAAGAGGGGCATTCGATTACACGTCCACCCATGTTCAGTGGAACGGACTACACTTACTGGAAGACCCGAATGAGGATCTTTCTTATTTCTATGGATTTTGAACTATGGAATCTTGTTGAAAATGGATTTTCAAAATCTTCTCTTCCAATGATCGATTGGAACGATTTGGAAAAGAAGGCTTTCGCTCTTAATGCAAAGGCTATGAATGCCTTATTTTGCGCACTAGATAAAAACGAATTTAATCGTGTTTCAACTTGCGAAACTGCTTTTGATATTTGGCACACACTTGAAGTGACCCACGAGGGCACAAGTAGAGTGAAAGAGTCAAAAATCAATCTGTTGCTGCATTCTTTTGAACTTTTTCGAATGAAACCGAGTGAAACCATTGGCGACATGTTTACCCGTTTCACGGATGTCGTCAACGGTTTAAAAGGTCTCGGAAAGAGCTTTTCGGATTTTGAGCTTGTTAATAAGATACTAAGATCCCTTCCTAAGAGTTGGGATCCTAAAGTCACCGCCATTCAAGAGGCAAAAGATCTGCAAAATTTCCCTCTTGAAGAACTAATCGGGTCATTAATGACCTACGAAATGACCTGCAAAGCTCATGAAGAGCAAGAAGACATCCTTCCAAAGAACAGGAAGGATATGGCACTTAAAACTTCTGAATGCCACTTGAGAGAAAACTCAAGTGATGAGGATTGTGACGATGACTTGGCACTGTTGACAAGAAAGTTTAAAAAATTCTTCAAAAGAAACAAGTTTAAAAACGATATGAAAAATAAACTTGAACCTAAGAAGGACCAAGTGATCTGCTATGAATGTAAAAAGCCGGGACATTACAAAAGTGATTGTCCCCAAGTCAAGAAAAGAACAACAAAGAAGAAGGCGCTCCAAGCAACATGGGATGATTCGAGCGCATCCGAGGAAGAAGAATCCAACACCGAGCAAGTTGCTCATTACGCCTTTATGGCCATCGAAGGGGAGGTAACAGATTTATTAGATGCTGATTTATCTTTCGATGAATTATTAAATGCCTTCCATGATTTATTTGATGAATGCAAAGTTATAAATAGAAAATACAAGTTGCTAAAAAGGGTACATGATAATCTTACTTGTGAGTTTGATAAGTTAAAAGTCGAACATCATGATAGTTTAAACTCATGTATCAAATGTCATGATTTAGAAACTATACAAAAAGAAAACTTGCTGCTTAAGGACACCTTGAAGAAATTCGAGGTTGGTAGCAAGTCATTAAACATGATCCTTACAAACAAGGGTCATGCTCCCAAAAGAAGTGGGATTGGATTTGTGAGGAGTCCTCACCGAAATCCAACTACCTTTGTAAAAGGCCCCATCTTACACGTTCAACACCAAACCAAGTGCAACTTTTGTTGCAAATCTGGACACAAGACACATTGTTGTCCATTCAAGAAAATAAGTCCAAACAAATTAATTTGGGTTCCTAAAGGAACCATGATAAACTCTATGCAACATGATAGAAAATGTAGATCTATTTATGAGGCACCCAAAAGCAAATGGGTACCTAAACGTCATCCTTTCTTGTAGAAAACTAAACAATTGCAAGCTAGGAGCAAGAAATGGTACCTTGATAGTGGATGCTCAAGGCATATGACCGGAGATCCATCTCAATTCTCTAAGCTCTCTAGCATAGACGAAGGATATGTCACCTTCGGAGACAACAACAAGGGTAAAATCATTGGCAAAGGAACCATTGGTAACAAATCCAACCTCTCTATTGAAGATGTTTTACTAGTTGATGGTTTAAAACATAACCTCTTGAGCATTAGTCAATTATGTGATAAAGGATATATTATAAGATTTGAATCTAATGCCTGCATCATTGAAAAACCACACAAAAATATATCTATGATTGCATTAAAACAAAACAACGTATACACTATTGACATCAATGACTTATGTGATGAAATGTGCTTTGCCGTTATGAATGAGGATGCTTGGCTATGGCATAGAAGATTAGGTCATGCTAGCATGAAACTAATCAATCAAGTATCATCTAGAGAACTTGTAAGAGGAATTCCTCATATCAAGTTCATCAAAGATAATGTATGTGATGCTTGCCAATTAGGTAAGCAAATTAGGGGTAGCTTCAAAGCTAAGAATCAAATAAGCACCTCTAGGCCCTTACAATTGATCCATATGGACTTGTTCGGACCAATCTCTACATCGAGTCTAGGAGGTAGCAAATACGCCTTTGTCATTATTGATGACTACAGCAGATATACATGGACCTACTTCTTAAAACAAAAAAATGAATGCTTTAGACATTTTACCAAGTTTTGTAAACTTGTTCAAAATGAGAAGGAATCTATGATTTCGTCAATTAGAAGTGATCACGATGGAGAATTTCAAAACCATGACTTCCAAGAATTCTGTGAACTCAACGGATACAACCATAACTTCTCTACTCCAAGAAATCCTCAACAAAATGGGGTAGTAGAAAGAAAAAAATCGAAATTTGCAAGAAATGGCTAGAACCATGTTGAATGAACATAGCCTACCCAAATATTTTTGGGCCGAAGCTGTAAGCACTGCATGTTATATTTTAAATAGAGTCCTAGTAAGACCCTTACTCACCAAAACTCCTTATGAGTTATGGAATAACAAAAAACCCAATGTCTCATATTTTAAAGTCTTTGGGTGTAAGTGTTTTATCTTGAATGAAAAGGATAACTTAGGAAAATTCGATGCTAAATCTGATGAAGGAATTTTTCTTGGTTATTCTTCGGTTTCTAAAGCTTTTCGCATCTTCAATAAAAGAACCTTAATTATTGAAGAATCCATCCATGTCGTTTTCAATGAGATTTCAGAAATTAAGAAAAATGATCTTGATGATGATATTAATTTTGATTCCTTGAATTTAAACGAAACCCCGTCTCCAACTAGCAACTTGGTTGCATCCACTTCCAAAACATCCTTACCCAAGGATTGGAAGTATATAGATGCTCATCCTAAGGAGCTAATCCTAGGAGACACATCAAAAGGGGTTCAAACACGATCTTCTTTTAAAAACTTTTGTGCCAACGCCGCTTTTCTCTCCCAAATTGAACCCAAATGTGTTGATGAAGCCATGAAAGATGATTCATGGATTATCGCAATGCAAGATGAATTAAATCAATTTGAGAGAAATGAGGTGTGGACGCTTGTTCCTAGGCCAAATGACCATTTAGTAATTGGTACTAAATGGGTCTTTAGAAACAAGCAAGATGAAAATGGTATCGTGGTTAGAAACAAGGCTAGATTAGTGGCCAAAGGTTTCAACCAAGAAGAAGGTATCGATTACGAAGAAACCTTCGCACCTGTGGCTCGATTGGAAGCCATAAGGATGCTCCTTGCCTATGCTAGTTGCAATAATTTTAAGTTATTTCAAATGGATGTTAAAAGCGCTTTTCTAAATGGTTTCATTTCCGAAGAAGTTTATGTTGAACAACCTCCTGGATTTGAAAATAATGGCTACCCTAATCATGTGTTTAGATTAACTAAAGCTCTCTATGGTTTAAAGCAAGCCCCAAGGGCTTGGTATGAGAGACTTAGCTCTTTTCTCATTGAAAATAATTTCGTAAAAGGCAAGGTTGATACTACATTGTTTATCAAGAATTTTGAAAATGATTTTCTCATTGTTCAGATTTATGTTGATGACATTATCTTTGGTTCTACAAATGAATCTCTTTGTGAATCCTTTTCGAAAACTATGAGTTATGAATTCGAAATGAGTCTAATGGGAGAGTTAACATTCTTCTTAGGCCTACAAATCAAACAACTAAGCAATGGCATCTTTATTAGTCAAACCAAATATGCTGTAAGTTTGCTAAAGAAGTTCAAAATGAATAATTCAAAAGCCATTGACACTCCTATGAGCACCTCCACTAAGTTAGAAATTGATGAGAATGGAGAAAGCTTCGATCAAAAAACCTATAGGGGTATGATAGGAAGTTTACTTTACCTCACTGCCACCAGACCAGACATTATGTTCAGTGTAGGACTTTGTGCTAGATTTCAATCAGACCCTAAGATATCTCATCTCAAAGCTGTCAAAAGAATACTCAGATATCTTAATGGAACTACCAATCTAGGATTATGGTACCCAAAAACAGAAAATTTTGAATTAACAGCCTATGCTGATGCGGACTTTGCTGGCTGTAAACTAGACAGAAAAAGCACATCAGGATCATGTCAATTTTTAGGACATGCCCTTGTATCCTGGTCATCTAAGAAACAAAACTTGGTTGCCCTATCAACAACCGAAGCTGAATACATTGCAGCAAGTGCATGCTGTGCACAAGTTGTATGGATGAAAAACACTTTAGAAGATTACAAAGTGAATCTTAAAGATATTCCCATTAAATGTGATAACACGAGTGCAATATGCTTAACTAAAAATCCTATACAACACTCAAGAACAAAACACATTGATATTAGACATCACTTTATACGTGATCATGTCACTAATCATGACGTGACCATAGAGTTTATTGATACCAAACATCAACTGGCTGATATCTTCACAAAACCCCTATGTGAAGAACAATTTGATTACATAAGAAGAGAATTAGGTATGTTGATGTGTCCAAATACTTAAACTAGTTAAAATTATTTTTCGGATGTTATTACTATTACATGCCTTGACAAACGCTTGATCAAATAACATGTTGCAAATTATGTGACAAATACTTGAGTTATTACTATTACATGCCTTGACAACGCTTGATCAAATAACATGTTGCAAATTATGTGACAAATATTTTTAACCAAATGCATGTAAGAAGTTCATTTTTCGGGTTGTATGCTAAAAATGGGTTGTTCCCGTACACTCTTATGAAAACTCCTTGGAAAATGACTTTCCTCCGTCAAGCAAAAACAATAAAGTGATATATGTGTCATGACTTCCTTTATATGCTTGATAATGCTATCATGCTTTTTGTTGATGATAAAGGGGGAGAAAAATATGAATTGATAAACACTATGTCATAGCTGAACTGCCATAATCATATCTATGTCATAGTTACAAATACTTGAGTGATGCCATAAACAATGTTATGCCATCCTTGCATCACCAAGAGATATGTGAACATGTGCAATAGTTTGCATCATATCTTGATTTGATATTCTATAGAAAATGCAAACTTGCTAGAAAATCTCAAATGTAAGCATCATGTAAAAAAGTCCTTCATAGCTTTATATGATTACATGATGATTAGTTACAAACACTATCATACAAACTTGTTGATGTATGTCATGCCTTGACATAATTCTTGAAGAAATACATCATGATAGGCATCATGATGGGAGCATTGATAAGTTTAACTGATCTAACTTATCAATGCGTCACTTGAATTCTTAGGTCTTGAATTCAAGGTTGACTTATCTCAACTATGGCATATAGATAGGGGGAGTTAAGGATAACTCCTTTATCAATTGATTGTCATCATCAAAAAGGGGGAGATTGTTGAATCTCGGATTTTGATGATGAAGTCAATTGTCATTTGTTATCTAATCTATGTGTTGAGATAACTGTGCAGGATTAACTACGATGAGATTAAGACAAGCAGCAGGAGTTGCGCCGGAGTCAAGATCATGATCACGTTGGGAGTTCGAGAGTTCGACGGAAGTTCGGACGGTCGTCGGAGGTTCAGAGAGAACAGATCCGAGAAGTCCAGAAGCTTGCCAAGCGAAGCTCGTCGGAACTCGCCAAGTGGATCGTCGCAAAGTCCAGGAGTATGCCGGATGTCCGCAGAAGGATCACCGAGGGTTATCGGTTGATCGACGGAAGTTGGCCGGAAACTCGCCGGAAGAAGCGATTGACGCATCGGAGCAAGCTGCAGAAGTTGTCTTAGAGATAATCGTAGTTAGCACGATGATTCAGCATGAAAATGGGAGGTGATCCCATTAGCTTAATCTTGGGGCAATTGGGCCCCTGAAAAGATTCAAAGTGGGTCGAATGGAGTGAACCATTCGGACCCTGATTGCACCAGGAGGTGCAACCGCCCCAGCCAGGAGGTGCAACCGCCTGGGCTGTGGGGTTGAGAGGTGCAACCGCCCCAGCCAGGAGGTGCAACCGCCTGGGCTGTGGGGCTGAGAGGTGCAACCGCCCCAGCCAGGAGGTGCAACCGCCTGGGCTGTGGGGCTGGGAGGTGCAACCGCCAGGGTTGCAAGGCTGGGAGGTGCAACCGCTCCAGCCAAGAGGTTGCACCGCCAGAGCTCAAGTTCCGAGCTCTGCCAGGCGATGCAACCACCAAGCTCAGTCTTCGAGCTTTGGCAGAGTGGTGCATCAGCCTGAGCTCAGTCTCGAGCTTTGCCAGGTGATGCATTCACCAAGCTCAGTCTTCGAGCTATGGCAGAATGGTGCATCAGCTTGAGCTCAGTTTGGAGCTCTGCCAAGTGATGCAACCACCGAGCTCAGATTTCGAGCTCTGCCAGGTGATGCAACCACCAAGCTCAGTCTTCGAGCTCTACCAGGTGATGCAACCATTGAGCTCAGTCTTCGAGCTCTGGCAGAGAAGAAGCAATCGGCAGAGCTCAGTCTTCGAGCTCTGCCAGGCGGTGCCACCTCTCCAGTCGAGAGGTGCAACCGCCTGATCCCAGAATTCTGGGATTTGATCGATTTGATCGTTTTGAGCTCGAATTTTGAATTGGGTTGGGGCCTATAAATACCCCACCCATTCAGCACTGAAAAGACACAGACCTATACCGAAATTGTGATCTTTTCTGTGATTCTAAAGAGCTCAAAAGTGTTGTAAAGCCCTTGAGTCTCCTCCTTCTGTTCTTCAAGTTTTCAACTGTAAAGTGAGGAGAGAAAGGTCTGTAAAGGTTGTCTCCTAAGCCTGTCAAAAGGAGAGAAACTGTAAGAGGGAAGTTTGGCCTTCGCCCATTGAAGGAAGGCAGCTAGTTGACGTCGGCAACCTCATCGGTGGAGGAAGCCAAAAGTGGAGTAGGTCAAGGCTGACCGAACCACTCTAAATCTCTGGTTTGCGTTTAATTTCGAGCACTTTATCATTACTGCAAACCTCCCTCATCACTACTGCTCTCTGCGCTTTCACGAACAAGTTCTAAGTGCTGTTCTTCCAAATCTGGATTCAGACGTAAACTCGTATTTTCATACATTACAGTTTACGTTTACGTTTGATTCTGCAGAACTGTTTTCCGCGCTTTTACGAACGAGCTTCCTTGCAGTTTACGCTTACATTTTAATCCTATTAATAACTGCAATCTGTCCTCTACGATTTTATGAACGAGTTTCAACATTTAGACGTAAAACTGCATTCGGACGTAAATCGGCTTTCTTCGCTCAATCATCAGATTTCAGTTTACGTTTACGTCTTGGTTTCATCTGCATACTGCCTTCTGCGAGTATACAAACAAGTTTCAAAGTTTAGACGTAAATCTACGTCTAACTGCGTTTAGACGTAAATCTACGTTTAGACGTAAAACTGCGTTTAGACGTAAAATTGCGTTTAGACGTAAAACTGCGTTTAGACGTAATACTGCGTTTAGACGTAAATCTTCGTTTAGACGTAAAACTACGTTTAGACGTAAAACTGCGTTTAGACGTAAAATCTGCGTTTAGACGTAAATCTGCATTTAGACGCAAAACTGCGCTTAGACGCAATCTGCGCTTAGACGTAAAACTACGTTTAGACGTAAAACTGCGTTTAGACGTAAAATCTACGTTTAGACGTAAATCTGCATTTAGACGCAAAACTGCGCTTTGACGTAATCTGCGCTTAGACGCAAAACTGCGCTTAGACGCAATCTGCGCTTAGACGCAAACTGCACTTAGATACAAACTGAGAATTTGCTTTTGCATCATAATAGTTTTTGAACAAACGCAGCTTTTGGTTTTAAATTTATTATACGATTTCCGCTGCACTAATTCACCCCCCCCTCTTAGTGCTCTCGATCCTAACATGATATGCTCATAATGATGATTGATTTTTCGGTATCGTGCATAAAAAATGAAATGTTAATGAATTTGTGCATTAAAACTATAATGATGCACAAATAAGAATGATTACTTACCTTTGTCATGATTTAGAAATTGATGTAAAGGGTTTTTCCCTTCTTTTTGACAATGACAAAGGGGGAGATAGATTGCTAGCACAATTCAAGAAAAAGGAAAAAATTACAAAAGAGAAGAAATTGCTATCTTGAATATCACCGATAATTGCTAGCTTGAAATGTCAAGAAAATGCAAAAACTTGTTTATTTTCTTGCACATCTAAAGAGAAGATGCAAATGTAACACACTTGCCAAATTGTTTGCTTGCCTCATGTAAAACATTATCTCTTGCTAATTTGGCATTTTGCTAGCTTGCACTTTGCAAAGAAAGCAAAAATGACACTTCTCAAAAGAGAAGAAAGAGCTTGTTATCTTGAACATCACAAGCTTGCCAAACAAAAATTGCAAAAGCGCTATCTTGCCTATCTCAAGAAGCAAAACTTGCATATCGTAAAAATTGCTAGCTTGTCGTATAAAGAGAAGCAAATAGTTGCTATCTCAAGAAAATTAAACATGCTAAACTTACACCTTGCAATGGAAGCAAAATTGCGAGCTCAAACATTGCAAAGGAAGCAAAAATTTGCTAGCTTGCAACTTGCATATTTCAAGAAGCGAGAGTTGCCTTCTTAATATCTCTAAATTGCTAGCCTGCGCTATCTTGTATGTTGTAAAACTTGCATATCTAAAACTTGATAGCTTGAATGTTCTAAGCATGATGTAACATTTGCTGAATTTTCTGGCTTCAAAACTGCATGATGATAAAACTTGATATTATGTTTTTCATGCAATAAGTTAAACTAATATTCCAAACACAAGAATAGTTGGACTTCTCCTTTTTGTTGATGACAAAGGGGGAGAAGTATGATGTTATGCATAAGTTTATGCATAAGTTCATGATGACATATTACGAGTATTCATGATCAATATTGCAATGTCTTGAATTCAGTTTAAATTAAAGTTCAATCAATATGGCATATTGATAGGGGGAGTTTGTTTAAACTCCGGGAGTTAAGTTTAACTCCGTCATCAAGTGGTTGTCATCATCAAAAAGGGGGAGATTGTTGAATCTCGTATTTTGATGATGAAACTACTTGATATATGTTTATGATTTAATATGCGTTTTAAGTGATGCAGGATGCTTCGATCAGGATGAGACAATTAAAGCAGGAAAATCATGTTGTGCCAGAGGAACATGTCAGAAGATTGGACGACGGGCCGGTGGATCGGTCGACATATCGACAGAAGGCTTCGAGCCGTGGACTCGGGCATCGTGCCAAGAAGAGCGGGTATTATGCCAAGGATATCGGAGTTGCCAAGCTTTGCACTTTCCAAATCAGCGTTTAGACGTAAATCTGTTTTTTCGTACGATAATCATATTTCAGTTTGCGTTTACGTTTTGATTGTTGGGAAATCTTGGAGGCGACATCATATGCGCAGCGGAAGAACAAGAAAACAAAATCCCCGATTCCCAAAAAGATGTTCGTCGTCGTGCGAAGATTGGTGCGCAAAATCCGAGAAACTTAAAACTGCGTATAGAGTAGATTGTGTTACCTAGGGAGATCGTATATCCCAGTTTCCTTGCAGATCCTTAGGAGAGGGTGAAGGAGGTCAAGCGTCCTACTCTCTAGTGGTGATCCACACAGCAGGGTTGCGACGATGCTCCTCAAAACTCCAGGCCTGCTTTGAGGTGGAGAGGGAGAGGAGAATAGGAAAGGAAGCAAAGGCTCTAGCCTATGAGGCTCTGAATCCCTCCTATTTTTAGAGATCCCCTGTCAAACCCTAATGGGTCCTCCCCTAGTGGGTATTGGATCTGCATCCAATAAGACAAGGGCTCCGTCGGATATCTCATATCTGAACCTCTACTCATCGCAATGCCTACCATATGTGTGTGACCCTCTAGGCCCAATATCGAGCTGGCCGTGAGTCATACCTATCAAAACTCCTTCTAACTCAGTGAATTATTATCTCTATAATAATTCACTTGACTCATCGACTACAAAAGTACTAGGCCACTACGCCGTAGTCCCCAAACGATACAGGGGAATCCAATCCATTGGACCTGTCTGTCCTCAGTTACCGTATACCTATAGTCCCTCATCCATCTAATATCCCAGAGACCGTATATAGAGCATGGTGCTGTCAGACCCATACAGTTTCTACTCAAGTCTCGCTTTAATCAGATTCTCCCGGAGAACTCTTTCTCTCTCAACCCGAATGACCCTAGCCAGGGATTTGTCTGAGCAAGAACACATGGGATATTCCTCTCATGACACCGAGAGTGGATGATCCTCTATCGACACTCAATAGCCCTCGTAAGGTCGACTACCACTCCGAATGACCAGCTGTACTAGATCTGGGACAACCAAACCTATAAGTCTGGTATCAAAGAGTGGAGCACTCATACAGGACATCCTTGGTGTCTCAAGTCTAAGGACCAGATATACCACTCGGACTACGGAATCGCTGTCTGACAATAAGGCATCATCAACCATCCAGCATTCCGTAAGTGGATCAACTAGTGAACTTATTCTCCAATGAGCACCTGTATTGTATCCCTAGTGTCCCTACACGAGCAGCTATGAGACCAGCTGCATCCATCATAAAGATGGGTATACAGCACACCAGTCTGTCTAGTTATCACGATGTCCCTTTCGATTAACCTATGACCGGGATTATTTAGGATATGTGTTTAAAGGTGAATCGATCTCATTATCGTGATCTCATCACGATCCGATTCCCATTGCACAAATCCAAGGACATCACAATATATATATGCACATATGCAATAGTTATAAAGTGATATACGCCAAAATATAATAAGCAAAAAGATTCTGTATCAAGTCACACGTGCCATCACTCACGTGATTGGCTTGCTGGGCACCTATGACTAGCAATCTCCCACTTGACCTAAAGCCAATCACCTATGTGTTTGATCCCCATCAGACCCCTGTGACGCTCAAAGACAATCTGAGACAACTGCTTTGTCAATGGATCTACAATGTTATCTTCGGATGGAACTCTTTCCACTCCTACATCTCCTCGGGTTACAATCTCTCTGATAAGCTGGAACCTCCTCAGAACACTTCTGATGAGACCCGGATTCCCTTATTTGAGTAATCGCCCCATAGTTGTCGCAATATAAGGAAGTCAACTTCTCGCTATCCGGAACGACTCCCAAATCTGTAATGAACTTCTTCAACCATACTCCCTCCTTTGCTGCATCTGATGCAGCAATGTACTCCGCCTTTGTGGTCGAGTCAGTAGTGGTATCTTGCTTGGAACTCTTCCAACACACTACTCATCCATTCAAGGTGTACACATACCCTGAATTCGACTTGCTATAATCGATATCAGACTGAAAACTTGAGTCTGTGTAGCCTTCAACCTTAAGGCTATTACCTCCATTTACTAGTAAAAGATCCTTAGTCCTTCTCAAGTACTTAAGGATATACTTTACTGCTTTCCAGTGCTCCAAGACTGGATCCGCTTGATACCTGCTCGTGACACTCAGAGCATGTGCTATATCATACCTAGTACATAGCATGGCATACATGATAGACCCTATTTCTAAGGCATAAGGTATCATATCTATGTTCGCCCTTTCTTCTGGAGCCTTTGGGGACATACTCGTAGAAAGTGATATCCCATGTCTCATCGGTTTGAGACCTCTCTTGGAATTTTTCATACCAAACCTTTTGACAATGGTTTCTATGTACCTGGACTAGGACAAGCCAAGCATCCTCTTGGATCTATCTCTATAGATTCTAATCCCCAAGATATAGGATGCTTCCCCTAAGTCCTTCATGGAGAAGTGTCTAGATAACCAAGCCTTTACTGTGGATAGCATTCCTACATCGTTCCCAATGATGATGATGTCATCCACATATAACACTAAAAAGGTGATAGCGCTCCCACTTACCTTCCTGTACACACAAGGCTCATCTTCGTTCTTAATGAAGTCATAAGATCTGATTGCCTCATCAAATCTTATGTTCCAACTTCGGGAAGCTTGCTTTAGTCCATAAATGGATCTAAGCAACCTACACACCTTATCTGGGTAGTTCTTGGACACGAATCCCTCAGGTTGCATCATATACACCTCCTCCTCGAGGTTCCCATTGAGGAATGCGGTTTTCACATCCATCTGCCAGATCTCATAATGATAGTGTGCTGTAATAGCCAATTAGAATTTTGATGGATTTTAGCATTGCTACGGGTGAGAAGGTTTCGTCATAGTCAACACCTTACCTTTGACGATACCCCTAGCCACTAGCCTTGCTTTATAGGTCTCTACCTTTCCATCTACTCCAATATTTTTCTTAAAGATTCACTTGCAACCGATGGGTACAATACCTTCGGGCGCATCAACTAGGTTCCAAACCTTATTGGAGTACATAGAATCCATCTCAGAATTCATGGCTTCTTGCCACTTCCCGGAGTCTATACTCATAATAGCCTTCTCGTAGGTCTGAGGATCAATATCCTCAACATCCTCTCCTCTAATATGTCCCACATATCTCTCAGGAGGATGGGATACTTTATCAAACCTGCGTAAAGTTGAAACTTGTGTATTAGGTACCTGAACAGACTCGGGCTGTAGAGTGGTGCTTGAGTTTGGTTCTCCAACCTCGCTCAACTCTATCATTCTCCCACTGTCTCCTCCAAGAATGTGTTCCTTCTCAAGGAACACTGCTCTCTTAGCTACAAAGACCTTTTGGTCCTTGAGATGATAGAAATAATACCCACAAGTTTCCTTGGGGTATCCCACAAATTTGTATCGCTTTGTCCTTGATTCTAACTTATCGGGGTTGTGTCTTTTAACATGGGCAGGGCAGCCCCAAATCTTAACAACCTTAAGATCAAGCTTCTTCCCTTTCCATATCTCATATGGTGTAGACACTACCGACTTAGTTGGAACTCTGTTCAGAAGGTAAGCTGCGGTTTCTAGGGCATATCCCCAGAATGAGATGGGTAGGTCAGCGAAACTCATTATGGACCGTACCATATCTAATAATGTACGATTTCTCCTTTCAGAGACACCATTGAGCTGAGGTGTATAAGGAGGTGTCCATTGGGATAATATCCCATGGTCCTTGAGGAACTGAGTAAACTATGTACTTAAGTACTCACCTCCTCGATCTGATTGAAGAGTTTTGATACTCTTTCCAGTCTGGTTCTCCACCTCATTCTTATACTCTCTGAATTTCTCAAAGGCCTCGGACTTGTACCTCATTAAGTACACATATCCATACCTTGAGAAATCATCAGTAAATGTAATGAAGTAGGAGTAACCTCTAATGGCATGAGTTGACATGGGTCCACATACATCACTATGTATGAGTTCCAACAACTCAGTGGCTCTCTCTCCAGTTCCACTAAATGGAGAGTTGGTTAGTTTTCCACGAATGCAAGGCTCACAAGTTGCATATGACACATAGTCAAATGGATCTAGATATCCATCATTTAGTAACTTTTGAATCCTTCTTTCATGGATGTGACCTCTCCTACAATGCCATAGGTATGCACTGTTCACCTCATCTCGTTTCCTCTTAGACACTTACATTCATGATATATGGAGTAGTGTCTTGCATAAACAAAACTTTATGCAATATTCCTCTCGTCAATCTCCCTTCGGCATTGCTAAAATTTACAATAAATTGTAGATGTGATAAGCAATACTGGTATCCAATACCAATGCACTATCACAAAAATCTGACAATTGGAGATTGATCATGAATGTACCTGAAGCTTCTCCAAGCTTCTATTTTGCCCTTTCTGCAAGGTACTCTTTGCAGTTTCTCTTCTAGTGCCCATCTTTACCGTAGTGGAAGCACTGGCCTTTGTCCTTTGCTGGGTCTTTCTTAGCAACCTTTGCTTTACCTGGTTTGCCCTTGCCCTTTCCCTTCTTAAGGGACCTTTCTGCTTTCCTTTTCTTTCTGGTCTCACTAGTGTAGAGAACTGACTTCTCTTTCTTAATAGTACTCTCTGCCTCCCTCAACATATTGAGGAGCTCTAGGAGAGTCACCTCAAGCTTGTTCATATTAAAATTCATTATGAACTGTGAAAAGGAATCTGGTAGGGATTGAAGCACAATGTCCACACACAAGTTATCCTCTAGGACCATTCCTAGACCTGTGAGTTTCTCTATCCACTCAATCATCTTTAGGACATGGTTCTGAACCGGTATCCCCTCAGTCATCCTAGCGCGGAAGAGGCTCCTGGATATCTCATACCGCTGAGTCCTTCCTTGTTCCTCAAACAATTTGCGAACATGTAGGAGAATGGATCTGACATCCATCTTTTCATGTTGTCTCTGTAACTCAGGAGTCATAGAGCCCAACATATAGCACTGAGCAAGAGTGGAGTCATCAATATACTTCACGTAGCGAGCGATCTCATCCTCGTTTGCCCCTTCTTCGGGCGTAGGCATTATTGTATCAAGGACGTACACGATTTTCTCCGCTGTGAGAACAATTCTCAAGTTACGGAGCCAATCCATATAATTTGGACCAGAGAGGCGGTTGACATCAAGTATACCACGTAAGGGATTTGAAAGCGACATTTTCTGAAAATAAAGATGCAGCAGAAATGAATAACATGCAGATTTTGCAAGAAATAAACTATCAAGATATGAACTTCTATCTTAATATGCTCCCACTATTTTACTAACGAGTCACGCTGTAACATCCCTCATTTCTGAATTTTCGTATAAATTTCTAATTGTAATATAAGTATCTATTTTAAATTTGATAAAAGAGCTAAAATATGAATCTGAGAAATTATTCATAAGATTTAGGGGATTTGTTCAAAAAGAAAAAAAAATCTGAGGACCTATATGTAAACCTTGAGGACCTAATTGTAGATATAATAATACAAGGACTAAACTATAAAATATATAAAAAATACAAATCCCACTATTTAAGCATCTCTGCCTTCGTTCATAAGGAACCAAAGAAGGCAGCTGCGTGGAAGAACAGGAGAAAGAAAGAAAGAAGAAGAGAAGAAAAAGGGGGAAGAAGAAGAAGAAAAAAATTTGGGGCTTTGAGGTTTCTTGCACAAATCTTCTCATTTAGGGTCTAATTCTCAAAGGCAAGTGTTCTAACCCCATCCTACAGAAGTAATAGTCTATGTTCCTATATTGATTTTGAAAGATTTATGCTTAGAACCTGATATTTCTCTCTTCGGACATAAAACCAATGATCTGAAATTTTTTTTCGGTAAACTGACCCCTATACACTGTTTCAGCTATAATTTTTAGCACCAAATGTGGATTCAGGCAAGACCTTGCTCGTTTGAAATTAGACTCTTATATCTTTCTTTTGACACTAATAATTTAGCACCAAATTAGTTCTTCGAGAGGAAAATTATTTAGGTCTTTGGCCTTTTGAATGGCCGTGACTTTAGCATCCCAACTCTTTGGAAGAGATCTTAAAATTTTATTACCAGGTTTAAAATCTAAAATACCTTTACCAAGTCCTTTTAGACCATTGACGACATCCGTAAATCGGGTGTACATATCTCCAATGGTCTCACTTGGTTTTATTCGAAATAACTCAGAAGTATACACTAAAAGATTAATTTTTGACTCCTTCACTCTACTAGTGCCTTCATGAGTCACTTTGAGTGTGTGCCAAGTATCAAAAGTAGTTTCACAAATAGACACATGATTAAACTCATTTTTATCTAAAGCATAAAACAAGGCATTCAGACCTGTTGCGTTTAAAGTGAAAGTCTTCTTCTACAACTCATTCCAATCGTTCATTGGAAGAGAAGACTTTTGAAGGAGAACTCTTCACTTTTACAACACTTTAAGACTCAAGAACTCAAGATTATGCCAATAGCTTTCATGCCATTTCATGGAAAGAAGGGTGGGGTTTTTATAGGGCCCAATGGTTTCAAAATTTGAGCCAAAACGTATCTCATCCCAGATTTTTGAGGTACTAGTGGTACCACCACCATTACTGGGTGGTACCATCGCTTGACACCTGACACTAGGCGGTATCACCGCTTGACAAAGCTCAGAGACCGAGCTTTGGCAACACCACAGCCTGACAAGGGTAGTACCACCGCTGGCAGTCTTAACTGCCAGTGGTACCACTACCTAGTCTTGGTGGTGTCATCACCTAGAAATCCTACTGCATTGCATTCCAAGCGGTGCCACCATCGGCCATATTTTCAAGAGCTGAATTGGCTACTCAATTCAGCCCAATTCAGCCTTGTTAAGGGCTTAGTTGGCCCCAAATTGAGTTAGTGGGATTACCTCCCAATTCTAACTTAATTTATGCTCTAACTATGATAACTAAGACATAATTATAGCACTTCTTATTCCAGTGCGTCAATTGCTCTTCCGACTAATTTCCGACGTCCTTCCGGCGAACATCCGACGAACTCTCGGTAATGTTCCAGTGGACTCCCGGCAAGCTCTTGGACTTTACGATGATCTTCTTGGTGAGTTCCAATAAGCTTCTTTGGCAAGCTCCTGGACTTCGCAGTTGGTTCTGTAAGAACTTCCGACGAACATCCGGACTTCCGACGAACTCTCAAACTCCCAATGAGATCTCGATCTTGACTCCGGCACAACAACTGCTTTATGTCTTACTGCTATCATAGTTAATCCTACACACATTTCTCAATATATAGCTTAGATCAAATAAATCACAATTGACTTCGTCATCAAAATCTGAGTTCAACATTTAAGATATTAACTAATCGATCTTGGTTTGGTATGTTAATTATTCTTCCGATGAACTTCTTGACGAGCTTCCGATGAACTTTTGGTGAACTTTCGGCGGACTCCCAATGAACTTTCAATGAACTCCTAGTGAACTTGCAGCAGACTCCTAATGAACTCTCAGCGAACTCCTAATGAACTCTCGGCGAGCTCCTAACGAACTCTCGTTGAGCTTCTGGCGAACCACCAACACATAGTCTGAATCTTCAACGTATCGTCTGATATTTGACTCCGGCCCAACATCTTGTTTTATTCCTTCATTTCTATCATAGTTAATCCTGCAACACTTATCTCAACATATAGATTAGATCAATAATTTACAAATTAATTTCATCATCCAAATCCTGTTGAATCTCGTATTTTGATGATGAAACCAATTGATAATTGTGTTTATGTTTTAATCTGTATTTTGAGTGACGCAGGATGCTTCGATCAGGATGAGACAATTAAAGTAGGAAAAAATATGTTGTGCTAGAGGAACATGTCAGAAGATTGGACGTCGGGCCAGTGGATCAGTCGACGTATCGATAGAAGGCTTCGGGCTGTGGACTCGGGCATCGGGCCAAGAAGAGCGGGTATTGTGCCAATGATATCGGAGTTGCGGAGTCAACTGGCCAATTGGGCAATAGGCCATAGGAGAGGACGATGCGCCGAAGAATCGGATGAAACATCGAGGGACCAATGACATGCCGGACAACTTGGTTAATTGCTTAGGATTAATTATCTCGATCGAAGTTTTGTTTTACATGTGCAGGATTAACTACGATGGAAGAAAGACATGCAACAGGAGTTGCGCCAAAGTCAAGACTGTGATCACATTGGGGGTTCGAGAGTTCGACGGAAGTCCGGACGGTCGTCGGAGGTTCTGCGGGAACAAATCCAAGAAGTCCAGGAGCTTGCCAAAGAAGCTCGTCGGAACTCGCCAAGTGGATCGTCGCAAGTCCAGGAGTTTGCCGGAAGTCCGCCGGAGCATCGTCGAAGGTTCATTGGATGTTCGCCGGAAGCTCGTCGGAAGAAGCAATTGACGCACGTCTTAAGAAATATCGTAGTTAGCATGATGATTACGTTAGAAATGGGAGGTGGTCCCATTAACTTAATCTTGAGGAAATTGGGCCCTTGACAGACCCAAATTGAGCCGAATGGATCAGCCTATTCGGACCCAGATTTCTTGGCTAGCGGTGGCACTGCCTGGGTCGGCGATGGCACTGCCCAGGGCTCAATCTCCGAGCTAGGCTAGGTGGTGCAACTGTCCCTGACAGGGGTGGAACCGCTTGAGCTCGGTCTCCGAGCTCTGCCAAGTGGTGCAACCACTCGAGTCAGGCGGTGGCACTGACTGGGCTTAGTCTCCGAGCAAGACTAGGTGGTGTAACCGTCCCTGTCAAGCGGTGGCACCGCCCAGAGGCTCAATCTCCGAGCTGCTAGGCGATTGTACCGCCCCAATAAGGAGATAGTACCGCTAGGACCCCGGAAATCCAGGAAATAACATTTTTGAGCTCCAAATTCAAACCAGTTTGGGGCTTATATATACCCCACCCTTTCCTGCATGAAAGGGCATCGAAAGCTTGATCTTACTCTGTTATTTTAGAGCTCAAAAGTGTTGTAAAGGCTAGAAGTTCCCCTCCCTCTTTTCTTCTAAGTTTTAATCTTTCAAGAGAGGAGAGAAAATTCTGTAAGGGTTGTCTCCTAAGCCTGTCAAAAGGAGTGAAACTATAAAAGGGTGGTTGGCCTTCGCCTATTGAAAGAAGGCTTCTAGTGGAAGTCGGTGTGACCTCGTCGGTGGAGGAAGCCAAAAGTGGATGTATGTTAAGATTGACCGAACCACTCTAAATCTCGGTTTGCATTTACTTTGAGCATCTTATCTTTACTGCAAACCTCCTCAGTAGCTTACTGCCTTTTTCTCATTTACAAATGTGTTTCATAGTTAAGTATTTTCTGAATTGGCGTTAAGACGAAAATCGATTTTATCATACGAACATCATATTTCAGTTTGCGCTTACATTCTGATTTCCATCATAACTGCAAACTACCTTTATATCCTTGCTTTAACTGCATCTCGCTTGATCACAAGTGAAAGTGACTTACGAATCGACTTTATTACCAAAATCGCTTTTATCGTACGAATGCAGTTTTAATCGTCGAAAGTTTTCCGCTGCACTAAATCACCCCCCACCCCCTCTTAGTGCTCTTGATCCTAACAATTGGTATCAGAGCCCAGTATTTCTCATTTCGGATTTACACCTTTTAGAAATGGCTTTCATGAGGGCTTATCGGTTGTTCGTCGATTGTTGTTTAACGGATTGTACTACACTTATTGGAAAACTCGAATGAGAGTTTTCTTGATTTCTATGAATTTGGATTTATGGAATATTGTTGAAAACGGTTTTCAACTTCCCTCTAACCCGATGAATGAATGGTCGGATTTGGAGAAGAAGTATTTTTCTTTAAACACAAAGGCTATGAATGCCTTATTTTGCGCTTTGGAAAAAAATGAGTTCAATCGGATTTCTACGTGCGAAACGACTTTTGATATTTGGCGAACACTTGAAATCACGCACGTGAGAACTAGTAGAGTCAAAGACTCGAAAGTTAACATTTTATTGCATGATTTTGAGCTTTTTCGAATGCAACTAAGTGAGACTATAGGCGACATGTACACCCATTTCACGGATGTCGTCAATAATGTAAGAGTTCTTGGTAAATCTTCTTCGAATTTTGATCTCGTAAGCAAGATCTTAAGATCCTTTCCAAAAAGTTGGGATCCTAATATAACCGCAATACAAGAGATAAAAAATTTAAATGATTATCCATTAGAATAATTAATCGGGTCATTAATGACCTATGAAATGACACTTTTGGAACATTTTGAACCCGATGAGCACTTGAACCACCTTCCAAAGAATAGGAAGGATTTGGAACTCTAGACAAATGAATACCACTTGAGCAATGACTCAAGTGATGAGGACAATGATGAACTTGAACTTCGAACACTAAATCTTAGTAAGTTTATTAAACAAAAATCTAAAATAAACAATAAACTTGAACGGAGGAAAAGGCCAAAGAAGAAGAAGGCAACCAAGGATGAATCAAGAACTTCCAAAGGTGAAACGGCGAATTGGGCTTTGACGGGCTTCGACTACAAGGTAAGTAACTCAACTCTCTTGAATTATTTTGAAATTACTTGAAGTTTTTCATGAGTGCTTAATTTAGATAGTAGGAATAGGAAATAAAAAATTATTTTTCAAAAACTATATCATGTTTTTCTTTTTAGCATCTTTGAAAAATTAAAAATTTGATCATGAAAAGTATATTGCTAAGGTTTCATGCATATTATGTTTTGAAATGTTGAATGATGTATGCAACATTAGGAATGATAATTATATGATATGTGATAATGCTTAAGATTAATCCATGCATGTGTATCTTGATGATTTTATGTCATGCATGAGTTTTTGAAGTAAATATTGATTTGAAACTCTCATTTTAGATTAACATTTTTTTGGTCTAATAGTTTTTCTGACGAATTAATATGACATTCTCATGACATATTAAGATGACATAGTGCATGTACATCTATGTATGAATTTCTTGATAGTCTTTTGATGATAGATGTGATATCATGATATGTTTGGTCCGACGGTTTCATGACGAAACTTATGTTTCGATTTTAAATGATGATACATGTTTTCACAAAAGACTTGAATACCCTCACATGAAATCAATGAAATAGAAATAAAATTTCTATCCTATTGAGATTAATGAATTTATTTTACCAATCTTATGAATCTCATGAAAATAAACATGAAAATAAATGAGTGTATCATGCATTTGGTCTTAATGATTTCTCTTGAACATACTTTTTGAAATCATACTTGATGATGAATATCAAGATATTAAAAGGATGTTAACATGGAATCATGCTTGATGATTTGTTTTATGAAATTTACCTTTCCGTCTTAAATGTTGACACTTGTTTTATTAAAGGTAAAGGCATGCTTATAAGAAGCAAATCACATGAATAGAAATTTATAAAAATGAAATGTGATCCTCTATCTTATCGACTTTTCAATAAATCTATGCTTGTTATGTATGAATTTATTGAATGTGACTTTGAGGATGATTTCGGATTCCACAAATGCTTGATTTATACTTATGACATGAGACACATTTTAAATATGAATCATGTTCAATGCTTCAATAATATTAAATATGATAAAATGAGGAGAAATTTTGATCATGCATGGTAGGATATAATTGCTATAATGAGAATTTTACACTATTATATGCCTTAATAACATGTTGGAAATTATGTGTTTTGGATATAAAAATTTCCATGATCATGAGCATGTTTTATCTTCATGATTGTGTTTGAAAATCCATAGGAAAACCATGTCCGAATGCATGAAAGTGTTAAATTTTATTTTTGGATTTTCTTGATCCTAACAATTCATTTTTGAAAATCTATTGATCTCGATTTAATGATTTAAATGAGTTTTATCTTGATTTTTTGAGCCTCTAGTGGATGTCGGTGACCTCGTCGGTGGAGGAAGCCAAAAGTGGATGTGGGTCAAGATTGACCGAACCACTCTAAATCTCGGTTTGCATTTACTTTGAGCATCTTATCTTTACTGCAAACCTCCTCAGTGGCTTACTACTTTCTGCTCATTTACGAATGTGTTTCATAGTTAAGTATTTTCCGAATCGACGTTAAGACGAAAATCAGTTTTATCATATGAACATCATATTTCAGTTTGCACTTACATTCTGATTTCCATCATAACTGCAAACTGCTTTTATATCCTTGCTTTAACTGCATCTCGCTTGATCACAAGTGAAAGTGATTTACGAATCAGCTTTATTACCAAAATCGCTTTTATCGTACGAATGCAGTTTTAATCGTCAAAAGTTTTCCGCTGCACTAATTCACCCCCCCCCCCCCTCTTAGTGCTCTTGATCCTAACAAATCCGAGATTCAACAATCTCCCCCCTTTTTGATGATGACAACCAATTGATGATGGAGTTAACCTTAACTCCGCCTATCTATATGTCATACTTGAGAAAAGACAAACTTGAATTCATAACCTTGAATTCCATTTTTAATTGATTTTAATTAGAAATTTCATGCATTGTACATCATCATAGTTTCAACTCATCAAGGTATTAAATGTATAATTTCATCACTTCATGCATGATAAAATGCTTTGGACATAGCCTTACATCACTACTTGCATGATACATCATCTTGATATAACCTTTATAATACTTATAATATTGCATAGTAACATTCAAAAGTTCACAATATTAAAGAGAATCCGACATTGCATGGTAACATTCAAAAGTTCATAACATTAAAGAGAATCTAACATTGCATCATTGCATGGTAACATTCAAAAGTTCACAACATTAAAGAGAATCTAACATTGCATCATTGCATGGTAACATTCAAAAGTCAACTTCTCCCACTTTGTTATCAACAAAAAGACATACATTAGCTATTCAGGTGGTGGTAAATCAAAATGTCTAAACAAAGTATTAAGTTATCGATGAATTTACTACAACTCAATTAAGATTTGATCTTGACATAGTTCAAATCGATCCAATCGAGTCCCTATGGCGTTGACAGATGAGAAGGGTGCTTGCTCTATTGGAGGTGTTGCCTCAAAGGGGCCAGTAGGAGGAGATTGATTTTCCCTAAATATTGGTGTTTCAGGTTCTAGATCAGGTGGAGGGAGATCAGTCCTTCTAGGTAATCTAGTCCAAGTCTCATTTTTGACTATACATCTTAATCTTTTTAGATGGTTTCTATCTATGATATTAAACCTATCTAGTTTTAAGATTTCTTCGTCAGGTGGAATGATTATGTCATGTGCATGGATTAGTTTAGTGATCAAGCCACTATATTGAAGCATCATATCTTTTTTCGATAGTTCAATCATGTTTTGTTGTATTAGGTAACCAAAAGAGTTGTCATGTCTTTTCATAATCCAATACATCATTCCTAATTCCATTTAGCTAACTTCATCATGATGGTATTATTTTGGAAGTATAATACTTATCAAGATGTGATGAAGCAATTTGGGGTTGAAAGATAGTAAATTTTCATAACTTTTTGGAAGGATAAACGAGTTTGGAATACCAAAAATGGTACATAAAGCTTTAGAATAAGTGATCCCAATTGATTCTTCATCTCATTGTCCTCTAAAGGAACAACCTCTCATTTTCTTAGAAATTCCTATGAGGTTGCAACTTACACTACCCGTAATGGATATGTGATGTCTTGAAAGATAAGTGGACACCCTATCATATTCATCCATATACAAGTTGTAGTAAAACAACCTAACAAGTCTAGAATAAATATGTTCACTTATTTGAAGAATTGAGAGGATATCTAAGTTAGCAAACCATTGAATTGGTTCTAAATTACTCAATTCCTTTATATCTATATATTTACCCTTATGAACATTTCTAGACTCAATGGTTGGGAATTTAAGGGCATGTTGAGGAGAATAACAGAGTAGGGAATCATAGGTTTCATCTAATCTCCTCTTTCCTTTGTCCTTTGAGGATCTTCTAGAAGTCATGGAGATTACATTTATCAAGAACAAAAAAGAGGCAAGAACAAGTAATGCAATGAGAGAAACAATTTGGTTTAGGGATTACCATAGTAGTTTAACCTTCTTATGATCACCAAGGAGGGGTTTGAGATTGATCTTTATTTTGTAAAGGATGAGGGTTCTCTTGAGTTACTAGAGGGAGAGTAAGAGGAATTAGGGATTTGGGGCTATTTAGAGAGGTATAGAGTGAGTTGGGGTCGGTTCTACCATCGACCCTAACTTGTGTTTATATAGGGCAAGTTGCGGGCGGTGGTACCACCAGTTGGGCGGTGCTACCACCTACAGGCAGTGAGAACTAACGGTGCTACCGCCAATCTAGCGGTGCCATCGTCGGTGCTCTATCTTGCTTTTAGTTTTCTAGCAGTTTTTTTTAGATGTGGTGCAAAAATTATGTGGTGCTAGCAAGCAAAATCTTTATCATTATTGTTAAGAACGAGTCGGCACTAAGGAGGGGGGGGGGGTGAATTAGTGCAGCAGTAAAAACATCGATTTAGTAAATATTTCATATGTTGAAAATGTTAGGATCAAGAGCACTAAGAGGGGGGGGTGAATTAGTGCAGCGGAAAACCTTCTACGATTAAAAAAAAAAAAAACTGCGTTCGTTCGATAAAAGTGATTTCAGTAAAAAAGCCGATTCGTAAATCACTTTAACTTTTGATTAAGCGAGATCTAGCAAAGATATAAATGCAGTTTGCAGTTATGGTTCAAATCAGATAGTAGGCGCAAACTGAAATATGATATTCGTACGAAAAAACTGATTTACGTCTAAATACTGATTCGTAAATCACTTGATTAAGCGAGATGCAGTTAAAGCAAAGATATAAAGGTAATTTGCAGTTATGATAGAAATCAAAATGTAAACGTAAACTGAAATATGATGATCGTACGATAAAACTATTTTACGTCTAAACGCCGATTCGGAAAGTGCAAAGCTTGAAAACTAATCGTATATGCGCAGAAGGCAGTAAGCTTTTGAGGAGGTTTGCAGTAAAGATAAGATGCTCAAAGTAAATGCAAACTGAGATTTAGAGTGGTTCGGTCAATCTTGACCTACTCCACGTTTGGCTTCCTCCACCGACGAGGTCACCGACGTCAACTAGAGGCCTTCCTTCAATAGGCGAAGGCCAACCACCTTTTTACAGTTTCACTCCTTTTGATGGGCTTAGGAGACAACCCTTACAGAATTTCCTTTCATCTCTTAACAGATTAGGACTTGGAAGAAAAGAGGAAGAAGAACTTTCAACTCATACAACACTTTTAAGCTCTAAAAATCACAAAGTAAAATCAGAATTTCGGTGGTTTCTGGGTGCCCTTTCAGTGCTGAAAGGGTGGGGTATTTATAGGCCCCAACCCAGTTTGAATTTGGAGCTCAAAACTGTCAATTCTCGGAATTCCGGGATCTGGCGGTTGCACCGCCTGATTGAGGCGGTTGCACCGCCTGGTAGAGCTCGAAGACTGAGCCTCTGGACGGTGCCACCTCCTGTCAAGGGTGGTCGCACCTCTTGCCAGAGCTCGAAGACCGAGCTCAGGCGGTGCCACCGCCTGACTGAGGCGGTGCCACCGCCTGACTGAGGCGGTTGCACCGCTCAGCCAGAGCTCAGAGACTGAGCCCAGGCGGTGCCACCGCCTGACTAAGTCGATTGCACCGCTCAACTAAAGCTCGGAGACTGATCCCAGGCGGTGCCACCTCCTGTCAGGGGCGGTTGCACCGCCCAGTCTTGCTCGGAGATTGAGCCCAGGTGGTGCCACCGCCTGGCAGAAATCAGGGTCCGAATGGGTTGATCCATTCGGCCCAATTTGGGTTTTTCAGGGGCCCAATTGCCCCAAGATTAAGTTAATGGGATCACCTCCCATTTCCAACTTAATCATTGTGCTAACTACGATATTTCCTAAGACATTTACTACAACTTGCTCCGGTGCGTTAATCGCTTCTTCCGGTGAGCTTCCCGCGAACTTCCGTCGATCATCCGATGAACCCTCGGTGATGCTCCTGCAGACTTCCGGCAAACTGTTGGACTTGCGACGATCCACTTGGTGAGTTCCGACGAGCTTCTTTGGCATGCTCATGGACTTCTCGGATTTGTTCCCGTAGAACCTTCGACGATTGTCCGAACTCCCGTCGAACTCTCAAACTCCCAACGTGATCATTGTCTTGACACCGGCGTAACTCCTGCTACATATCTTACTTTCATCGTAGTTAATCCTGCACACTTATCTCAACATATAGATAGATAACAAATGACAATTGACTTGATCATCAAAATCCGAGATTCAACAATCTCCTCCTTTTTTATGATGACAATCAATTGATAATGGAGTTAACCTTAACTCCCCCTATCTATATGCCATACTTGAGATAAGTCATTCTTGAATTCAAAACCTTTGAATTCAAGAGACATATTGATAAGTTAAAATCATTTAAACTTATCAATACTCCCATCATGATTCCCATCATGATGTATCTCTCTGAAGATGATGTCAAGGCTTGACATTCATTTTCAAATTTTACATAACAAGTTTGAATGATGGTAATAGTAGCAATTCGTCATATTGTAAGATATCAACATGTATAACTACGAAGTAAGATCTTTTGTTTGATATCTTGACATAATACAAACAAGGCATAATGCAAATTATAGCAATCATAGCAATTCATATATCTCTTGGTGATGCAAGCATGACATTAATACTCATATTTTTCTCCCCCTTTGTCACCAACAAAAAGTATGGTAATTGTGATACCAGGAGAACAATATAAGTGAATTTTGAGCATAAGTGTGATGCCTTTACTAGGTTCATGTCATTTTCAATAGTGAGTCAAGTATGCAACCATGACATGGAGATATCAATTCTATTTTTACCCCGCATCTCCACCATCTATTTGTGAGTTTACTTTAAATGAAGTTAAAATTGATGAGAGATTAAATCCTGCTTCATTTTCACAAGGATCAAGATATGTATGTGAAACAAATCTTTGCAAGTAAAAACACTATCATCCATATTTCAAGATGGAATTTATAAGCAGGAATCATTTCATCAAATCCATTTTAGAAAAATATTTTTCATAAGTGTATGAGAAAATCCAATTGTTAAGCGAATCCGAAAATGAAATTAACACTTTCATGCATTCGGACAAGACTATGCTATAGATTTTCAAATACAATCATGAAGACAAAACATGCTTATCATCATGGAAATTTTTATATTTATACATATAATTTCTAACATGTAATTGAGTAAAATCATCATAGCAATTAAGTGAAATTGATCAATCAATCAATAAAGTCCAAAAAATAATTTCAACAAGTTTATGTATTCGGACACATCAACATTCCTAATTCTCTTCTTATGAAATCAAATTGTTCTTCACTTAGAGGTTTTGTAAAAATATCAGCTAGTTGATGTTTCATGTTATGGCAATAATAATATCATGACAATGTCATGACTCATCAACTGCATTGGTATATCATTTTCTCAAATCATATTTATCATCAAAACCAAGGCACAAGGTTTTCAAAGTAGTTATAAAAATATTTAGTTTCAATGTAAAATCCGACAATGAATAACGAGATTAAACAATGAGAGATGTTTATAACTTTGCATATGCTCACAAATAAATACATCAGGTAACCATATCAAGGATCAAGGCAAAGGGCATCATGGTGAGTAACATAAAGAGTTTACAATAACAATAGGTGATTGTGTTCACATACAAGCTCATTCAGGAGGTGGAAAATTAAAGTGCCTAAATAAAAAGTCAAATTGTCGATGAATTTGCTGCAGCTTAGATAGGATTTGATCTTGTCGATGTTCAAGCCGTTCTTGTCTTTGTTCATATCGGTCCATCCGAATCCCAATATCTTCGACAGATGATGCAGTAGCTTGCTCAAATGAATGTATTTCCTCAAAGGGACAGATCGGAGGAGATTGAGTACCCCTAAAGACTGGTGTTTCCGGTTCCAGTTCAGGTTGGGGGGGATCGGTTCTTCTAGGCATTCTAACCCAGTTACCGTTTCTATAAACATATCTTAATCGGTGAAGTAGATTTTTATTTATTGTGCTAAACCTATCTACTTTTATTGCTTTTTCTTCCGGTGGTATTAGAATATCGTATGCTTTCAGTATTCTAGTGATTATACCACCATATGGAAGCATCATATCTTTCTTAGATAGTTCTAACATGTCTTACTGGATAAGATAACCAAGACAGATGTCATGTCCTTTCATGATCCAATACATAGTTCCTAGTTCTATTTGGCTTACTTCATCATGATGGTATTGTTTAGGGAGAATGATGCTAGTTAGGATATGATGAAGTACCTTAGTGTTTAGTGGTAGTAGATGTTCACAACTTTTAGGAACAAATGCTAAGTTGGGATTTGCGAAAATTGTTCCTAAGGCTTCAATATATGTTGTCCCAACAGTTTCATCATCCCATGATCCTCTAAAATAAAGTCCTCTATTTTTTAGGGGAATGCCTATCATGTCGTAAATGAATTTATTCGTAATGGAGATGTGTTGTCCTAAGAGATAGGTAGACATTCGTTCTTCTTCATCTACTTGTATATTGTTGTAAAACAGTCTAATAAGTCTTGGATAGATGGGTTCACTAATTTGTAAAATAGGGAGTAGATCTAAGTTTGCAAACCATTGGATTGTCTCTAAGTCTCTTAGTTCATTTAAATCTACATGTTTTCTCTTATTGACACTCTTAAGTTCGAAAGAGGAAAACTTTTCAGCATGATATTTTGAATCGAAAAGGATAAGATCAAAATCTTCCACTAATCTCCTCTTCCCTTTGTCCCTTGAGGATCTTCTAGACCCCATAACTACTACTATTTAAGAGGATAGTAATGAGCAAGAGTAAATGAATCAAAAACAGAATTTAAGGGGTTCTTAGAGAATACCTTAGTGAGATCTTCAATAGAAGGAGAGATTGTTGATCTTTTGCTTCAAAATGAGGAGTATTTGGGATGCTATGAGGGGTGAAATGGAGGTGGTGAAGCTTTGGAAGAGTAAAGAGGGGAAGGGAGTGAGTTGGGGTCGGTTCCACCGCCGGCCCAAGCTCGGGTTAAAAAGAGGCAGAATTGCAGGCGGTTGCACCGCTGGCTGGTGCGGTGCAACCGCTTGCAACACGTGACAGTCGGAGGTGCTACCTCCAGTTGGGGCGGTGCCACCGCCTGCAAGCGGTGAGCACTTGTTCTGACTGCAGTGTGATCTGATTTGAATGTTTTTGACTTAAGAAGAATTTTCATTTAGAGTAATCAACTTTACTTACGTAATTACGTAAGAATTTTCATTGTAAGATAAGAAATTTTACATGATTAAGATAGATCTTGTGATGTGCATACTCTAAATGTCGTGCACATGTTTGTGACAGATTGTTCAAGTTGGTAAGCCTTGCAAGTTCATGGCAAACTTAGTAAGTTCATTATATAGTTGGATTCGAAAGTAATGAACGAATGACATCAATGGGTTCGAAAATCCAAAAGATATGTGAAGTGAGAATCATGGGTTTCCAATTCCGAGGGATCAAATAGGATTGTATCTATATCGCATTTGTAATTTTAATTTTCTAATCCTCTTTTGTTATTTAGGCTAGAGAGCATCGCGAGTTCTTTTTGGATCTCGGGTCATAAATATCGAGAATCCAAAGAGCAGGATATTATTTCTTGCTCCCAGCTTATGATGTTTTATGTCTTTACAAGAAAGGATGATCTTTAGGTACCCATTTGCTTTTGGGTGCTTAAAAAATAGATCTACATTTTTTATCATATTGCATAGAATTTATCATGGTTCCTTTAGGAATCCAAATTAATCTGTTCGGACTAATTTTCTTGAATAGACAATAATGTGTTTTGTGTCCAAGTTTGCAACAAAAGTTGCATTTGCTTTGGTGTCGAACATGTAAGATAGGGCCTTTCATGAAGGTGGTTAGATTTTGGTGAGAACTTCTCACAAATCCGATTCCACTTCTTTTGGGAACGTGACCCTTGTTTACAAGGATCATGTTCATGAACTTGCTACCAACTTCAAATTTCTTCAAGGTGTCCTTAAGTAGTAAGTTTTTCTTTTGGAGAGTTTCTAGATCATGGCATTTTATGCATGAACCTAAACTATCATGATATTCATTTTTTAACTTATCGAAATTACAAGTAAGACTATCATGCTCCTTTTTTAGCAATTTGTATTTTTTGCTAATAATCTTGCATTCATCAAATAAGTCATGGAAGACATTTAATAATTTATCAAATGATAAATCTGCATCTATTAAATTCGTTACCTCCTCTCCGATGGCCATTAAGGCATAATGAGCAACTTGCTCGGTGTTGGACTCCTCTTCTTCGGACGCGCTCGAGTCATCCCACGTTACTTTGAGCGCCTTCTTCTTTGATGTTCTCTTTTTGACTTGGGGACAATCACTTTTGTAGTGTCCTAGCTTTTTGCACTCGTAGCAAATAACTTGGTCCTTCTTGGATTCAAGTTTATTTTTTGTGTCATTCTTAAACTTGTTTCTTTTAATAAATTTTTAAAATTTTCTTGTTAAAATTGCCAAGTCATCGTCACAGTCCTCATCCATTGAGTTTTCTCTCAAGTGGTCTTCTGAAGTTCTAAGTGTCATATCCTTCCTGTTCTTTGGAAGGATATCTTCTTGCTATTCATAAGCTTTGCAAGTCATCTCATAGGTCATTAATGACCCGCTTAGTTCTTCAAGAGGGAAGTTGTTTAGATCTTTCGCCTCTTGAATAGCAGTGACTTTAGGATCCCAACTTTTAGGAAGGGATCTTAGAATCTTATTTACGAGCTCAAAATCCGAAAAACTTTTTTCGAGTCCTTTTAGACCGTTGATGACATCCGTGAAACGGGTAAACATGTCGCCAATAGTCTCACTCGGTTTCATCCAGAAAAATTCGATAGAATGTAACAAAAGATTGATTTTTGACTCTTTCACTCTACTTGTGCCTTCGTGAGTCACTTCGAGTGTGTGCCAAATATCAAATGCGGTTTCACAAACCGAAACACGGTTGGACTCATTTTTATCAAGTGCATAAAATAAAGTATTCATAGCCTTTGCATTAAGAGCGAAAGCCTTCTTCTCCAATTCATTCCAATCGATCATTGGAAGAGAAGACTTCGAAAATCCATTTTCGACAAGATTCCAAAGTTCAAAATCCATAGAAATAAGAAAGATCCTCATTCGGGTCTTCCAATAGGTGTAGTCCGTCCCATTGAACATAGGTGGACGTGTAATAGAATGGCCCTCTTGGTTTCCCGCGTATGCCATCTCTCTTGGGTTTTAATCCGTTTGAGAGTTAACCCTGCTCTAATACTAATTGTTAGGATCAAGAGCACTAAGAGGGGGGGGGGGGGGGGGGTGAATTAGTGCAGCGGAAAACCTTCTACGATTAAAAAATAAAAAAAAACAGCGTTCGTTCGATAAAAGTGATTTCAGTAAGAAAGCCGATTCGTAAATCACTAAAACTTTTGATTAAGCGAGATGTAGCAAAGATATAAATGCAGTTTGCAGTTATGGTTCAAATCAGATAGTAGGCGCAAATTGAAATATGATATTCGTACGAAAAAACTGATTTATGTCTAAATGCTGATTCGTAAATCACTTAATTAAGCGAGATACAGTTAAAGCAAGGATATAAAGGCAATTTGCAGTTATGATAGAAATCAAAACATAAACGCAAACAGAAATATGATGATCGTACGATAAAACTGATTTACGTCTAAACGCCGATTCGGAAAGTGCAAAGCTTGAAAACCAATCATATATGCGCAGAAGGCAGTAAGCTTTTGAGGAGGTTTCCAGTAAAGATAAGATACTCAAAGTAAATGCAAACCGATATTTAGAGTGGTTTGGTCAATCTTGACCTACTCCACTATTGGCTTTCTCCACCGACGAGGTCACCGACGTCAACTAGAGGCCTTCCTTCAATAGGCGAAGGCCAACCACCCTATTACAGTTTCACTCCTTTTGACGGGCTTAGGAGACAACCCTTACAGAATTTCCTTTCCTCTCTTAACAGATTAGGACTCGGAAGAAAAGGGGAAGAAGAACTTTCAACTCATACAACACTTTTGAGCTCTAAAAATCACAAAGTAAAATCAGAATTTCGATGGTTTCTGGGTGCCCTTTCAGTGCTGAAAGGGTGGGGTATTTATAGGCCCCAACCCAGTTTGAATTTGGAGATCAAAACTATCAATTCCCGAAATTCCGGGATCTGGCAATTGCACCGCCTGGCAGAGCTCGAAGACTAAGCCTTTGGGCGGTGCCACCTCCTGTCAAGGGCGGTTGCACCTCCTGCCAGAGCTTGAAGACCGAGCTCGGGTGGTGCCACCACCTGACTGAGGCGGTTGCACCGCTCAGCCAGAGCTTGGAGACTGAGCCCAAGCGGTGCCACCGCCTGACTAAGGCGGTTGCACCGCTTAGCCAGAGCTTGGAGACTGAGCCCAGGCGGTGCCACCTCCTGTCAAGGGCGGTTACACCGCACATTCTCGCTCGGAGATTGAGCCCAGGCGGTGCCACCGCCTGGCTTAGGCGGTTCAACCGCTTGGCAGAAATCAAGGTCCGAATGGGTTGATCCATTCGACCAATTTGGGTTTTTCAGGGGCCCAATTGCCCCAAGATTAAGTTAATGGGATCACCTCCCATTTCCAACTTAATCATTGTGCTAACTATGATATTTCCTAAGACATTTACTGCAACTTGCTCCAGTGCGTCAATCGATTCTTCCGGCGAGCTTCCCGCGAACTTCTGTCCATCATCCGATGAACCCTCAGTGATGCTCCTGCGGACTTCCGGCAAACTCTTGGACTTGCGACGATCCACTTGGCGAGTTCCGACATGCTTCTTTGGCAAGCTCATGGACTTCTCGGATTTGTTCCCGCAGAACCTCCAACGACTATCCGAACTTCCGTCGAACTCTCAAACTCCCAACGTGATCATTGTCTTGACTCCGATGCAACTCCTGCTACATATCTTACTTTCATCGTAGTTAATCTTGCACACTTATCTCAACATATAGATTAGATAACAAATGATAATTGACTTCATCATCAAAATCTGAGATTCAATAGAAAACTGATTGGAAAGATATTAAATTAGAAGAGTAGGGGAGCATAGTGAAAACATTAAGAAGGCAATTTATCGTTAAAGTAAATTGCTCAAAAGAAATGCAAACCAGATTTTATAGTGGTTCGGTAGTCGTGACCTACATCCACTCCCGATTCCTCTTCCGTCGAGGCAACGACATCCACTAATATCCTTCAATGGGCGAAGACCAACTACTCTTTTATACCCGTCTTCTCCTTTTCACAGGTTTAGGAGATAACCTTTTACAAGCACACACTCCTCTCTAAACAAAATTCTAAAATTAAGCTAGAGGAGGGGATCTCTCAAGTAATTTCCACAGCATTTTCTCACTTTTAAGTTCTATATACTTATGTATGTTAACTAGGGATGAGAGGGATATTTATAGGCCTCAAGTGGATTCAAACTTGGAGCCTAAAAGAGTATCATCCTAGGTTTCCCGAGTCTTGGCGGTACCATCGCCTACAGCACTGACACTGGGCAGTACCACCGCTTAGTCTGGTAGTATCATCGCCTAGAAGACCATATCTGGGCAGTACCATTGCTTGATATAGTCTCGGAGACTATGCCACGACGGTGCTGCTTGTTGGGTCATTGTTTGGACCTTGCACTTAGCCCAACACAACCCAAACATGGACCCAATTGACCCCTAATTGAGTTGGTCCAATTCCAACCAAATTATATGCTAACTATGAATTTTTAAGACATTTACTATGCTAAATAAGTCTGACGATCTTTTAGTGAACTTCCGACGATCTCTCGGTAATATTCCAACGGACTCCTGGTAAGCTCTTGGACTTCACGACGATCTTCTTGGCAAGTTCCGACAAGCTTCTTTGACAAGCTCCTGCACTTCTCGGTCAATTCCGACAGAACTTCTGACGAACGTTTGGACTTCCGATGAACTCTCAAACTCCCAATGAAATCTTGTTCTTAACTCCGGGACTTCATTTTGCTTTATGCCTTGCTATCGTAGTTAATCCTACATACTTAAAACCCACTTCGATTTAGACAATTATTAAAAGCTAATCAAGTGTTATCCGATATGTCATTGGTTTATCGACGCTTCATCCGATTATTCGGCTCATCGTCCTCTCTGCGGCCTATTACCCAATCGGTCAGTTGACCTCCGCAACTCCGATATCCTTGGTGCAATTTCAGCTCTTCTTGGACCTATGCTCGAACCCATGGCCCGAAGCCTTCTATCGATACGTCGACCGATCCTTCGGCTCGATGTCCAATCTTTTGACATATTTTTCTCTGGCCCCACATGATTCTTCCTGCTTTAATTGTCTCTCCCAGATCGAAGCTTTCTGCATCACACAAAACGTAAATCAAATCATAAATACTATCAATTGGTTTCATCATTAAAATCCGAGATTCAACAATCTCTCACTTTTTGACGATGCAACCAATTGATGACGAAGTTAACCTTAACTCCCCCTATCAATATGTCATATTGATAGAACTCTTGAATTCAAATATCCAAGCAACATGTTATCATAAAATCATGCATAACATCATCATACTTCTCCCCCTTTGACATAAAAAACAAGGAGAAGTGCATTTAGCAAGTTTTAAATCATTGCATTATAAATATAATCTAAAGTTTTATCATCAAGCAAGCAAGTAATTTTCTTTCTTCTCTTTTAAGAAGTGCAATTTTTTGCTTCAGTAGCAAAGTGCAAGCTAGCAAAATTTAACATCATTTTTTACATGCAAGCTAGCAAAAATTTTGAGTTTTGCAAGTTTGTAAATTTTGTTAGATGTGCAAGTTAGCATGTTTTGCCTGTGAGATAGGCAAGATAGCACTTCTTGATGATGTTCAAGATAGCAAGTTCTACATCATGCAAGCTAGTGAATTTTATAACATTTTAGAACATGCAAGCCAGCAAATTTATATCATTTTAGAGTACGCAAGCTAGCAATTTTATACATATAAAAGTTAGCAAAATTTTACATCTTTTGAGATATGCAAGATAGATTATTTTTGCATCTTCCTGAAATGTGTAACTTAGCAAATATTGATTTTCTTTAGATTTGCAAGATAGCACTCCTGGCTTCTCTTTTAAGATAAGCAAGCCAATAAGTTTGCCTATTTTTGTGATGTACACGCTAGCAATTCTTTCTCCCCCTTTGTCATTGGCAAAAAGAGGGGAATAACAATACAATAGAATAATTCATTTCCCTTTAGTACAATCTTCAAATCATGACAAGGATAAATAACAAAGATGAAAAATCAAGTCATGAATGTCAAAATAATTTTTCATAATGAATATTTTATCATTTCATGCATCATTATCATAAGTTGACGTATTGCAAGCATAATATCAAATCATCATTCATAATTACATCAATATTCCAATCATTATTTCAATCATAAAAAATGAGAGATCAAGTCTAAAATTCGAGAAATCAAGATCATGATCCGAAAAATGTATAAGAAGAATTTATGCATTTTGGAGCTTTACCGTGTCTAAGTTTATCATTCAAGCTAGTAAATTTGGTTCTCTTGAGATGCTAGCTATTTTCTTTCTCCCTTTTGTCATTATAAATAAGAAAAAAGAAGGGTATAACGTAATGGTATAAATGTATAATGTTGAATCTCGGATTTTGATGATGAAACTAATTGATTGTATTTAGATGTTTAACTGCATTTTCAGTGATGCAGGTCTACTCGATCAGGATTAGACAGTTAACGCAGGAGGAATTGACGTTGCATCGGAGGAGATCACGTTAGGATATTGGATGGCAGAAGGCTTCGGACGTCGGGCATCGGGCCAAGAGTGGAATTTCGCCAAGGATATCGGGGTTGTAGAGGTCAACCACCGAT
The DNA here is from genome assembly GCF_036884655.1 of Musa acuminata AAA Group. Taxonomy (NCBI): domain Eukaryota; kingdom Viridiplantae; phylum Streptophyta; class Magnoliopsida; order Zingiberales; family Musaceae; genus Musa; species Musa acuminata. The sequence continues at coordinate 23,055,063 of NC_088331.1, read as the reverse complement.
TGGGCAACAAGCTGCAAGAAAAGATGATGCGTAGAAGAATCAGACGAAGTGCAAACCAATGATGTGCTGGGCAATAGAATGTTAATTCGCGTTGTAATAATTGTCTAGATCGGAGTAGAGTTTTGGCTTGTGTGTACAGGATTAACTACGATAACAACGAAGACATAAAGCAAAACAAAGTGTCGGAGTCAAGCGCGAAGGATTTGTTGCGAGTTCGAGAGTTCAACGGAACTCCGAAGGTTCGTCGGGAATGCTGCCGGAACTAGCCGAGAATGAGTAGGGAGCTTGCCGAAGGGTTTTTCGGAAGCTCGCCGGAAGGTTCGTTGGAAGTTCGCGGAGCTCACCGAGAAAGATCGGAGCTTGCCGAAGAAGCTCGTTGGAACTCGCCAAGATCAAATCGTGATGTTGGGGAGCTTGCCGGGAGTCCGCAGAATGGTTTCCGAGAGTATATCGGAAGACCGCCAGAAGTTCGCCGGAAGCTCGCCGGAAGAAGTCTTGACTTGTGGACTTTGTAATAGCTTAGGAAATGTCTTTAAATTCATATTTTGCATGTTAATTAGGGTTAGGATTAGGGGTTAATCCTATAACCCAAGTAGGGGCCAATTAGGCCCGAGTTCAGACTGGTTTGGGCCAAGTTTGAAGCCCAACCGGTGAGCTGAAATAGTGTAGGCGGTGGCACCACTAGATTAGGCGGTGGCACTGCCTAGAACCCGAGAACTGAGCGGTGGCACCGCCCAGAACCCGAGAGGTCGGGCGGTGGCACCGCCAACCTCAAGAACCCAAGAGAATTCAAAATTTGGAGCCCAAATTTGAATCATCTTGGGGCCTATAAATACCCCTCAATTCTCAGCTGAGATTACAACTTTTTGAAAAGCAATAGATTGAGAAAAAGGTCTTTGAAAAGTCTTAGCAAGTCTTGTTTTCAATTTCTTAGAGTGTTCACCTCCTTCTTTCTTGCTGAAAATTTGTAAGAGTATGAACCGCTTGTAAAAGGTTGTAAAAGGGGTATTTGCCCTTCCCCTTCAAGAGATTTGCTAGTGGAAGGTGGGAGCCTCATCGAAGAGGGCCTCGCAAGTGGATGTAGGTCATTTGACCGAACCACTTTAAAATTGGCGTGATCTCTGGTTTGTATTTTCTTATTGCTATTTACATTACTGTAAACCATCTTACATGCTTTATTTCCTCATTACCTTTGCTACACACCTTTACGAACATACGTTCAAGTTAAGCTTTTCAAGTTCGATTTATATCGTATGAAAGATTTGTCGAAACCAACATTTTAATCCGCTGCACTAATTCACCCCCCCCCCTCCCCCCCCCTCTTAGTGCCGCTCCGATCCTAACAATTGGTATCAGAGCCCAGTATTTCTCATTTCGGATTTACACCCGAGAGAAATGGCTCTTCATGGCTTTCAAGATGGCTTATCGGTTGTTCATCCACCGTTGTTTAACGGATTGGACTATACTTATTGGAAAACTCGAATGAGAGTTTTCTTGATTTCTATGAATTTGGATTTATGGAATATCGTTGAAAACAGTTTTCAACTTCCCTCTAAACCGATGAACGAATGGTCGGATTTGGAGAAGAGGTATTTTTCTTTAAATGCAAAGGCTATGAATGCCTTATTTTGCACTTTGGACAAAATGAGTTAAATCGGATTTCTACGTGCGAAACGGCTTTTGATATTTGGCGAACACTTGAAATCACGCACGAGGGAACTAGTAGAGTCAAAGACTCGAAAGTTAACATTTTATTGTATGATTTTGAGCTTTTTCGAATGCAACCAAGCGAGACTATAGGCAACATATACACCCATTTCACGGATGTCGTCAATAATCTAAGAGTTCTTGATAAATCTTTTTTGAATTTTGATCTCGTAAGCAAGATCTTAAGATCCTTTCCAAAAAGGTGGGATCCTAAAATAACCGCAATACAAGAAACAAAAGATTTAAATATTTTTCCACTTGAAGAACTAATTGGTTCATTGATGACATATGAAATGGTGCACAATGCACATGATGAACATGATGAACAAAATCACCTTCCAAAGAACAGAAAGGATTTGGAACTTTGGACAAATGAATACCACTTGAGCGATGACTCAAGTGATGAGGATAATGATGAACTTGAACTTCAAACACTAAATCTTAATAAGTTTATTAAATAAAAATCTAAAATAAACAATGAACTTGAACGGAAGAAGAGGCCAAAGAAGAGGAAGGCAACCAAGGATGAATCAAAAACTTCCAAAGGCGAAACGACGAATTGGGCTTTGATGGACTTCGACTACAAGGTAAGTAACTCAACTCTCTTGAATTATTTTGAAATTACTTGAAGTTTTTCTTGAGTGCTTAATTTAGATAGTAGGAATAGGAAATAAAAAATTATTTTTCAAAAATTATATCATGTTTTTCTTTTTAGCATCTTTGAAAAATTAAAAAAATTGATCATGAAAAGTATATTGCTAAGATTTCTTGCATGTTATGTTTTGAAATGTTGATTGATGTATGCAACATTAGGGATGGTCTATGCATGTGTATCTTGATGATTTTATGTCATGCATGAGTTTTTGAAGTAAATGTTGATTTGAAACTCTCATTTTAGATTATCATGTATTTCGTCTTAATGATTTCTCTTAAAAACATACTTTTTGAAATCATACTTGATGATGAATATCAAGATATTAAAAGGATGTTATCATGGAATCATGCTTGATGATTTGTTTTACGAAATTTACCTTTCCGTCTTAAATGTTGACACTTGTTTTATTAAAAGTAAAGGCATGCTTATAAGAAGCAAATCACATGAATAGAAATTTATAAAAATGAAATGCGATCCTCTATCTTATCGACTTTTCAATAAATCTATGCTTGTCATGTATGAATTTATTGAATGTGACTTTGAGGATGATTTCGGATTTCATAAATGCTTGATTCATACTTATGACATGAGACACATTTTAAATATGAATCATGTTCAATGCTTCAATCATATTATATCCCCCTTAATTCATTTTGTTCTTGTAGATTTATTTACCAAAGAGAAGAATCTTCCGAAAATGAAATGATACAAATGAATCACTTATCGATATGTCTTTTTGAAATATCTTTTTAATGTGATATTGATAATTTGAGATGCCTATTGGAATTCATGACATGAGATAATTGAATCTTTGACTTACTCTTGCTTAAAAATAGATGTTTAAAATCTTGCTTGATGAGTTGTTTTATAAGATTTTGCCTTTACGTCTTGAACTTTCATGTTTATCTTGATTTGGCATATAAAGACTAAGGCATGCTTAGATGAAGAAGAATCACTTAAAAAATTCTTTTCCTATCTGATCAAGATTAATGATTTCATGATATTTTATGAATCTCGAAATTGATTTTGATGACTTGATTATGAGTTTCAAGTTTTATGAATCTCGATTTGATTTGAATGAATTTTATCTAAATCATAATTTTGATCTTGCAAAACTAGAATCACAAATAATATCTTTTGGTATTCGTGAATTGATACTCACAATATGTAAGTATTAGTATTCATGACTTGAATTTGATTGAAACATTGCATGCTTAAATTAATCATTCTCCTATGTTTCAAAAATTCTTTAAATGCCTTATGTGATGATTAAAAATTAATTTGCTTTACGATGAATCACGAATCATGACTTGATCTATGATATTGATATATTTTATTCATAATCCTTGATTGTATAATTCTTTTGCTCTATTAAAAAGATTTGTCGAATGAATCATGCCCTTCTTGAATTTTCTTGATATCATGACATGATTTTGTAATATGACTTGTATAATGATTAAAATTTTTTAGCCATTGATTTCTCCCTTCTTTTTGATAATGATAAAGGGGGAGTTAGTTTACTAGCCTGCATATTTCAAAGGAAGGAAAATTTGCTAGCTCGATCATTTCATTGAAAGAACTTGCTATCATGAACACTACCAATGAATTGCAAATCCTGCACTCTAAAGAGAAGCAAAGAATTGCTATCTCAAAAGAAGCAAAAAATGCAAAACTAAGAAAACTTGCAATATAATTGCTCTTACCATGCTTTGTATCAAAAATAGGTTGATATCCTTAAAAGTGTCACATTAAATTTTTTAGTGTATTGCAATGTATCACATGTATCGCAAATTGAAATTTTTGAGACTATTATCATATTATGTTTAACAATTGATATCTTTCATTGATATGATAAATTATCATCTCATGATGTGTCGCATAATGATATCATGATTTGCGATTGTATCATGTGATCCTTGGTGAATTTTCACATTGATATCCTTCATGAAATGATTTCTTTGCATTATTGTCTTGTATGCATCATGTGATGATTGAAATATTGATTGATGCAAAGTTGATGTAAAAGTCTAAATCATTGGTTCATCTCCTTCTTTTTGACATTGACAAAGGGGGAGAAAGTTATTGCTAGCTTGCATACTTGAATGAAGAATTTGCTAGCTCGATAATTGTAATGAAGAAATTTGCTATATCAAACATCATAAATATTGTTACTTGCAAAGAAAAGCAAAGTGCAATCTTGCACAAAAATTCAAGTGTTCAATTGCCATGATTGAACTTAAGAATTTTGGTATGCTTTTATGCTTATATGTTGTGATGAAAATCAAGCTTCATGTTATTAAAACTTGAATATATTTTAAAATAGCTAGAGCTACTTCTCCTTTTTGTTGATGACATAGGGGGAGAAGTATATTGATGACTTCATACATTGAATTGAATATTTTATATATATTTACATGATGGTTTAAATATTTTTCATAACATGTGATGAATGTTACTTGGATTTTGGATAATCCAAGTGTTCTATCAATGGCATATTGATAGGGGGAGTTTGGTTAAACTCTAGGGAGTTAAGATTAACTCCGTTTGTCATCAATTAGTTGTCATCATCAAAACGGGGGAGATTGTTGAATCTCATATTTTGATGATGAAACTAATTGATTGTGTTTAGAAGTTTAACTGCATTTTGAGTGATGCAGGTCTACTTGATCAAGATTAGACAGTTAATGTAGGAGGAATTGACGTTGCGCCGGAGGAGATCACATTAGGATATTGGATGGCAGAAGGCTTCGGACATCGGGCATCGGGCCAAGAGTGGAATTGCGCCAAGGATATTGGGGTTGCAAAGGTCAACCGCCGATTGGACAATAAGCCGCAAGAGAAGACGATGCGTTGAAGAATCGGACGAAGCGCCAACCAATGACGTGCCGGGTAATAGAATGTCAATTCGCGTTGTAATAATTGTCTAGATCGAAGTAGAGTTTTAGCTTGTGTGTGCAGGATTAACTATGATAACAACGAAGACATAAAGCAAAACAAAGTGTCGGAGTCAAGCGCGAAGGATTTGTTGCGAGTTCGAGAGTTCGACGGAAGTCCGAAGGTTCGTCGAGAATGCTGTCGGAATTAGCCGAGAATGAGTAGGGAGCTTGCCGAAGGGTTTTTCGGAAGCTCACCGGAAGGTTCGTTGGAAGTTCGCAGAGCTCACCGAGAAAGATCGGAGCTTGCCGAAGAAGCTCGTTGTAACTCGCCAAGATCAAATCGTGAAGTCTAGGAGCTTGCCGGGAGTCCGCAGAATGGTTTCCGAGATTTTATCGGAAGACTACCGGAAGCTCGCCGGAAGAAGTCTTGACTTGTGGACTTTGTAATAGCTTAGGAAATGTCTTTAAATTTGTATTTTGCACGTTAATTAGGGTTAGGATTAGGGGTTAATCCTATAACCCAAGTAGGGGCGAATTGGGCCCGAGTTCGGAATGGTTTGGGCCAAGTTTGAAGCCCAACCAGTGAGCTGAAATAGTGTAGGCGGTGGCACCACTTAGAACCCAAGAATTGAGCAGTGGCATCGCTGGACTAAGCGGTGGCACCGCCCAGAACCCGAGAGGTCGGGCGGTGGCACCGCCAACCTCAGGAACCCAAGAGAATTCAAAATTTGGAGCCCAAATTTGAATCCTCTTGGGGCCTATAAATACCCCTCAATTCTAAGCTGAGATTACAACTTTTTGAGAGCAAAAGATTGAGAAAAATGTCTTAGAAAAGTCTTAGCAAGTCTTGTTTTCAATTTGTTAGAGTGTTCACCTCCTTCTTTCTTCCTGAAAATTTATAAGAGTGTGAACCGCTTGTAAAAGGTTGTAAGAGGGGTATTTGCCCTTCCCCTTCAAGAGATTTGCTAGTGGAAGGTGGGAGCCTCATCAAAGAGGGCCTCGCAAGTGGATGTAGGTCATTTGACCGAACCACTTTAAAATTGGCGTGATCTCTGGTTTGCATTTTCTTATTGCTATTTACATTACTGCAAACCTTCTTACGTGCTTTATTTCCTCATTACCTTTGCTACACACCTTTACGAACACACGTTCAAGTTAAGCTTTTCAAGTTCGATTTTTATCGTATGAAAGATTTGTCGAAACTAACATTTTAATCCGCTGCACTAATTCACCCCCCTCTTAGTGCCGCTCTGATCCTAACATACAAGTCATCACAAAAATACAAAGGTGTCATATGAAAATCATGATATGAAAGATATTAATATCAAATCATGAATGCCACAAGACATGCTTTTTTTCAACAAATCTTTTCTTTTTATAAATGGCAAAAAGAAACATAGGAGATCAAATGATATAATATCTTGATTCATGCATAAGAAATCTCAAATTATAAATCTCAAAAAATTAAGATAAAGCTCATTCAAATTCAAATCATCAAATTATCAAAATTATTTTCAAGATATTCAAAATGACAAAAATAGTCTTATCAATCTCTTAGTGAAAAATCGATAAGATTGAGAAAAGGAAATTTTCAAGAAAAATACTTTTCTCTTTTTAGTTGTTTCAATTCATGTGATTTATTTCATAGAAGCATGCCTTTTTCATTTATGCCAAATAAAAATATGCATCAACGTTTAAGATCGAAAAATAAATTTTGTCATAAAAACCATTAAGACAAAAAAAAGTATAACACATTAAACATATGGCTTCTTCCAAAAAGTGATTTGATTCATCATTTTAATTCCAATGATAATTCATTTTTTTTTATGTGTTTTATTTTATTTGACTAATTTCATATAAATATGCTCAAGTTTTTCATATGAAAACCATCCATCTTGTTTAAAATAAAAAAAGTAACTTTTATTACGACAAAGATTAATAAGCCATGAATCACAAAAATCATCATGTATAACTTCAAAATCTTATGCATAGTATAAAATCATCAAGCATGGTATCAAAACTTAAATATTTTCATTACATCTTACATCATTATGTCACAAAAACATCAAAATGATTTCATTGAGCATTTTCAATGAAAGTCAGAAATTATCAATTTAGATACACATTATTTAAAAAAAAAACATATATATGATTACTCATTAGATTTAAATCTAACATTTTGCTCATTTATCATAAAACATGTAATTTTCATGATCATTTTCAAAATCACTTAGAAAGATAAGCATGGTCTAAAATTTTTAACTTTTTTCATTATGTCTTACATAATTATGCAATAAGCTAGGAGTTAACATGTAATTTTCATGCTCAAATTTTTATTTATATATATAATTTAAAAACTAATTTAAAAACAAGTTCATTCAAATTCAAAACAAAGCAAAGGGGTTTTGGTTACCTTATTGTCGAAAGTCGTAAAGGCATAGTTTACCATATCGCCTTTGTTGATTTGTTCTTCATCTTCGGATGAACTCAATTCGTTCCAAGATGCCTTGAGTACTCTTTTCTTCTTTAGCAATTTCTTTTTAAGTTTATGTTTATTTTTTAATTCTTGTTTAATGAACCTTTTAAGTTTTATAGTGAGAAGTTCGAGTTCATCATCACTTGAGCTTTCGCTCGAATGGTCTTCATTTGTTCTAAGTGTCAAATCCTTCCTATCCTTTGGAAGGTTATTCTCAAGTTCATTTTGAGCGTTGCAAGTCATCTTATAGGTCATTAACAACCCGATAAGTTATTCATGTTAAAAAGTATTTAAATCCTTGGCCTCTTAAATGGTCGTTACTTTTGGATCCCAAGTTTTAGAAAGAGATCATAAAATTTTATTCACAAGTTCAAGATTCGAAAAACTTTTCTCAAGAGCTTTTAGACTATTAATGACATCTGTAAAATGAGTGTATATGTCTCCAATAGTCTCGCTTGGTTTCATTCGAAATAGTTCAAAATCATACATCAAAATATTTATTTTAGAGTCTTTAACTCTACTAGTGCCTTCGTGTGTGATTTCAAGTGTATGCCAAATATCAAAATCCGTTTCGCAAGTAGAAACCTAATTGAATTCATTTTTGTCTAAGGCGCAAAATAGAGCATTCATAGCTCTAGCATTTAAAGAAAAAATTTTCTTCTCTAAATCATTTCATTCGTTCATTCGAGTAGAAGACATTTGAAATCCATTTTCAATGATATTTCATAAGTTTAAATCCATAAAAAGCAAGAAAACTCTCATTCGAGTTTTCCAATAAGTATAGTCCATCCTATTGAACATAGGAGTACGAACGATAGAAAAACCCTCTATAAATCTGAAAAGAGTCATTTCTTTTACGTGTTAAATCAAATGAGAAATAACATGACTCTGATACCAATTGTTAGGAGCGAGTCGGCACTAAAAGGGGGGAGGAGGTGTGAATTAGTGCAGTGGTAAAAAGGACGATTTCGTAAATCTTTCATAGTTGAAAACTGGTCGGAAAGATATTAACTTGGAAGCGTATGGGAGCATAGTGAAAGCAATAAGAAGGTAGTTTGTAGTTAAAGTAAATTGCTCAAAAGAAATACAAACCAGATTTTACAATAGTTCAGTCGTCGTGACCTACATCAACTCCTGATTCCTCATCCGTCGAGGCCACCGGCATCTACTAATGACCTTCTTTTAATGGGTGAAGACTAACTACTCTATTACACTCATCTTCTCCTTTTTCATAGGTTTAGGAGATAGAATTTTATAAGTACACATTCCTCTCTAAACAGAACTCTAAATTTAAGCTAGCGGAGGGGATTTTGTAATATCCCTCATTTTTGAAATTTATTAATAAGGATTTATTTGTAAATTAGAGGACCTATATGTGAATATAGAAATTTCAAGGACTAAACTGTTAAGTTGCAAAAAGAAAAAAGAAAACCAAAAATTTTGGTTTTATCCCACCGCCTCCCACGCTCTTTGTTTGAAATAAAGAGAGGAGCTGTGAGGCTTGGGGAGAAGAAGAGAAGTAGAGGGAGAAGAGAAGAAAAGAAGAAGAAGAGGGAAAAGAAGAGAGGAGGAAGAAGAGGGAGAAGAGAAGAAAAGAAGAAGAAGAAGAGAGGGAAAAGGGAGAGGAAAGAGAGGTAGCTGCAGCACCTCTGTTTCCTGTAGAGGAAACAGAGGAGTGCATGTGTGGGGCGTCGGGGAGGAGAAGGGAAGAAGAAGAAGAAGAAGAAAAGAGGAGGGTGGCTGTGGCAAGGGCTACAGCGAGGAGCTATGGAGCGTTGGGGAGGAGAAAGGAAGAAGAGGAGAAGAAGAGAAGAAGAAGAAGAGAGAGGAGGGTGGCTACGGCAAGGGCTGCAGCGAGGAGGTGTGGGGCGTCCGAGAGGAGAAGGGAAGAAGAGGAGAAGAATAGAAGGAGAAGAAGAAGAAGAGGAAGAGAAGAAGGAGAAGCGGGAGAAGAGGTTGTGACATCTCTGTTTCTTGTAGCAGGAAACAGAGGAGAGGGTGTGTGTGGCGCCGGGGAGGAGAAGGGAAGGAGAGGAGAAGAAGAGAAGAAGAAGAGGAGGGAGGAGGAGGCTGCGGCACCTCAGTTTCTCGCAGGAGGAAATAGAAGAGAAGAGAGGCTGTGCGTCGGGGAAAAGAAGGGGAGGAAGGAGAAGAGAAGAAGAAGAAGAAGTGAAGGATAGGGAAGAAGAGAAGGGAAAGAAGAAGGTGCTGTGGCTGCGGTGGTGGCAGCTGCAGCTAGAAGAGAAGAAGGAGAGGAAAAAGAGCAGGGGAGGAAGAAGAGGCTGTGGCTGCGACGGTGGCAGCTGTAGCTGGAAGAGAAGAACGAGAGGGAAGAAGAGGAAGAGGGGAAGGTGGTTGCGGCAGCGGAGGTTGCTGCAATAGTTGCTTTTGGGAAAGAGAAAGAAAGGAAAAAAAAAAAAAAGGGGTTGCGGTCATGATTGCGGCTGCTGTAGTGGTGGCAGCGGCTGCATTTGCAGCTGTTGTGCCTGTGAAAGAAGAGGAGGAAGAAGATAGTGTGGTGGAAGGAGCTGTGACTGTCGCAGCGACAGCAGTGATGGCTATGGAAGTTGCGTTTGAGAAAGAAAAAAAGAAGGAACGAGACTAAGGGAGAGCAGGTGAATGTGCTCCTATGTTTTGCACGAGCAGCAATTATGGGGGAAGAAAGAAGATTGGTGCAGAAAACGAAAATAGGGAGAAGAGATAGAGGAAAAATAGAAGAAAATTTTGGGCATACACCTTCTTCGGATCTTCGGATCAAAATCTTCGAAAGGCAAGTGTTCCGATCCTTCCTATTGCAAGCTTTATAATCTTTCTTATTACAAGTGTCCTAATCTTTCCTTACTATAATTTTATCTCTATATTTGCTTTGAATATGAGGAACTTTGAATTGTTTTAGCCTTACATTTGATATATCTCATGTTTAGACGTAACGATTTGAATATGTGAAACTTCCGAGATTCTGACCTTTCTGCCTTGTTATGGTTATAACATTATGCACTGACCTCTGATTTGGACAAAACTTATTTGATCTGAATATAGACTCATAAACCTTTCTTTTGATAGGTTATTTTAAGAATTCAGAGTAAGTTTTCTTGTCCAAACTTCTATTTCAAATGAGCCTACGGATTCTGAAAAATAGGGATCGTAATTTCTGACCTTTAGATACTGAACTGCCTATAAGTCCCTGTTGGAAACTTTGATTTATTCAAAGTTTATTTCATTAGAAACTAGACTCATAGATCTTTCTTTTGATACTTGGATTGAAAGATTTAGAGTCCAAATGTCTTCTCAGTTATCTATTGAATCCGACCATATGGATTCTACAAAACAATGATTTTGTTTTCTGACCTTTGGTTAATAAATCAATTGTAACTCTTTGTTGGAAACTTCGATTCATACGAGACTTATTTTATCTAAAAATAGATTGAAATATCTTTACACAATATCTTTATTGAGTATATTGGAGCACAATTGATAGTTTGAATCTTTTGTTCAATGTACCTCTCGAATTCTGCTAGAAATCGAGCTTTGATCGATTTCGCCTATTCTTATTTCGTTTCTTTAGAAATTGATTCAACTAGTTTAGCTTTACATTACTACTTTAAATTTCTGTATACTCTTGTCCTACATGTATTTTAATACCTAAATCTATTATATAAACTTCATGTTTGTATCGCAATGTTTCATGTAGGCACATACATTCCGTTGTTCCGCATGTGTTTCCGATATGTCCCAATTTATTGTTCACAATATCCTTTTGTACTCTGGTGTTTGTGGGATAATATGAAACTTTGCTAGAAATAGTAAAGGAATTATTTAGACCTTTGCCAGAAATGGTAAAGGGTATGTGCTTAGAGCCTGCGATGCTCTAGATTCTGTTTGGTGGTCATTCAGAAATGGATTGACCATATTATGTTTGAATCCCACATCACCTTCTATCTTCTTGATATGATATCCAGAGCTTTAGTTATATACTTCTATATGTGCTTTGGATAAGAATGAAATGTGTGCAACGTCAAATACGACGTTTGAGTCTCTATTTCGTATTTGTTCTTTGATATGCTCTGAAATGTTTCATTCGTTATTGATATGCTCTGAAATGTTTCATCTGTTATTGGTATGCTCTGAAATGTTCCATATGTTGTTGATAAGCTCCGGAACATTTCATACGTTATTGATATGCTCCAATTACTCTATGCTCCATTTGTTATGAACCAAATATGTTGTGAATGACATGACACATATGATTTTGAATCTAATGAGATAGTATCATTGAAAATTCTTGTATTCTACCTTGCATTATGATTTCTTACTTGTTTGAAATCGTTCCTTTTGTTCTGAATATGCTTTGTCACTTGCTGAGCTATTTTTAGCTCACTCCGTTGTTATATAAATCTTTCCGGTCAGCTTGTCACTCTTTGTGATGTTTTGAATTAGGCTGAGGTAATGAAGAGCTACTCAGAATTATGGGCAAGTCTTGTTGGTTATTATGTTATTGTTGTATAAGCATATTTTGTATGTAATGAAATATTGTCGATGAATCAAAATAGATATACCGTGTAAAAGTGTTATAAGATCTCTCTTATTTGGAATTTCGAAATATTAAGTCTAGTTTACGATGATATGAACTTATGGTAAATAGTTGGAGTTCTGATTGTATAATTTATTTAGCTTGTGGATTTATAAATGTTGTTCATGTTTATTATGTTGGCTTGGGTTGCCAAAAATGTGAATAATCGAGTGATGTGGTATATGATTATAAACTGTACAGGATTTATAAATGTGAATTTGGCTGAATGTTTCTTAGTGTCCTCAAATGTTAGTTTGGATCCCGGATTGGTTTGTGATGAAAATTTTAATATTATTGATTTCTTTTTTTAGGGGCATGACAGATCTCTCAAGTAATTTCTACACCGTTTTCTCACTTTTAAGTTCATTATGCTTGTGTATATTAACCAGGGATAAGAGTGATATTTATAGGCCTCAAGTGGATTCAAACTTGTAGCCAAAAAGAGTTTTATCCCGAGTTTCCTAGGTCATAGTGGTACCATTGCCTACAGCACTAACACTAGGCGTTACCACCACCCAGTCTGGTAGTACCACTGCTTGGAAGATTGTGTTTGGGTGGTACCACTGCCTAACACAGTCTCGGAGACTATGCCACGATGGTGCCACCTGTTGGGTCACTATTTGGGCCTTGCACTTGGCCCAACATAGCCCAAACTTGGGCCCAATTGACCTCTAATTGAGTTTGCCCAATTCCAACCCAATTATGTGCTAACTATAAATTTTTAAGACAATTACTAAGCTAAATAAGTCCATAAGTCTAGGTTTATTCTAGCGAGCTTCCGGCGATCTTCTAGCGAATTTCTGACGATCTCTCGGCAATGTTCCAACGGACTCCCGATAAGCTCCTGGACTTCACAATGATCTTCTTGGTGAGTTTCGATAAGCTTCTTTAGCAAGATCCTGGACTTCTCAGTCAATTTTGGTAGAACTTCCGATGAACGTTTGGACTTCCGACGAACTCTCGAACTCTCAACGAAATCTCGTTCTTGACTCTAGGACTTCATTTTGCTTTATTCCTTGCTATCATAGTTAGTCCTTCACACTTAAAGCCCACTTAAATATAGATAATTATTATAAAGCTAATCAAATGTTGTCTGTCATGTCATTGGTTTATCGATGCTTCATCCGATTATTTGACGCATCGTCCTCTCTTACGGCATATTACCCAATCGGTCAGTTAACCTCCGCAACTCCGATATCTTTGGCAAAATTTTCGCTCTTCTTGGCCCGATGCCCGAACCCATGGCCCGAAGCCTTCTGTCAATACATCGACCGATCCTTCGACTCGACGTCCAATCTTCCAACATATTTTTCTCTAGCCCAACATGATTCTTCTTGCTTTAATTGTCTTTCCCTGATCGAAGCTTCCTGCATCACTCAAAATGTAAATCAAATCATAAATACTATCAAATTGGTTTAATCATCAAAATCCAAGATTCAATAATCTCTCCCTTTTTTATGATGACAACCAATTGATGACGAAGTTAACCTTAACTCCCCCTATCAATATGTCATATTGATAGAACTCTTGAATTTCAAAATTCAAGCAACATGTCATCATAAAATCATTCATAACATCATCACACTTCTCCCCCTTTGTCATCAACAAAAATGAGAAGTGCATTTAGCAAGTTTCAAATCATTGCATTATAAATATAATCTCAAGTTTTATCATCATGCAAGCAAGTAATTTTCTTTCTTCTCTTTTGAGAAGTATAATTTTTGCTTTCTTGGCAAAGTGCAAGCTAGTAAAATTTTACATCATTTTACATGCAAGCTAGCAAAAATTTTGAGTTTTACAAGTTTATAAATTTTGCTAGATGTGCAAGTTAGCATGTTTTAGTTATTGAGATAGGCAAGATAGCACTTCTTGGTGATGTTCAAGATAGCAAGTTCTACATCATGCAAGCTAGTGAATTTTACAACATTTTAGAACATGCAAGCTAGCAAATTTATATCATTTTAGAGTATGCAAGCTAGCAATTTTACACATATGAAAGTTAGCAAAATTTTATATCTTTTGAGATGTGCAAGATAGACTATTTTTGCATCTTCTTGAAATGTGTAACTTAGCAAACATTGCTTCTCTTGAGATTTGCAAGATAGCACTTCTTGCTACACTTTTGATATGAGCAAGTTTGCCTCTTTTCGGGATGTGCACGTTAGAAATTCTTTCTCCCCTTTTGTCATTAACGAAAAGAGGGAAATAACAATACAATAGTGTAATTCATTTCCATTTACTACAATCTTCAAATTATGATAAGGATAAATAACAAAGATGAAAAATCATCATGAATGTCAAAATAATTTTTCATCATGAATATTTTATCATTGCATGAATCATTATCATAAGTTGAAGTATTGCATGCATAATACCAAATCATCATTCATAATTACATTAATATTCTAATCATTATTTCAATCATAAAAAATGAGAGATTTGAGTCTAAAATTCGAGAAATCAAGATTATGATAAAAATGTATAAGAAGAATTTATGCATTTGGGAGCTCTAACATTTCTAAGTTTATCATTCAAGCTAGCAAATTTGATTCTCTTAAGATGCTAGCTTTTTTTTTTCTCCCTTTTGTCATTGTAAATAAGAAAGAAGAAAGGAATAACATAATGGTGTAAATGTTCAAGTCATCACAAAAATACAAAGGTGTCATATGAAAATCATGACATGAAAGATATTAATATCAAATTATGAATGCCACAAGACATGATTAATTTCAACAAATTTTTTTTGTATAAATGGAAAAAAGAAACATAGGAGATCAAATGATATAATATCTTGATTCATGCATAAGAAATCTCAAGTTACAAATCTCAAAAAATCAAGATAAAGCTCATTCAAATTCAAATCATCAAATCATCAAAATTACTTTCAAGAGATTCAAAATGACATAAACAACTTTATCAATCTCTTAGTGAAAAATCGATAAGATAGAGAAAAAAAAATTTCAAGAAAAATACTTTTCTCTTTTTAGTTATTTGAATTCATGTGATTTATTTCATAGAAGCATGCCTTTTTTATTTATGCCAAATAAAAATATGCATCAATGTTTAAGATCGAAAAATAAATTTTGTCATAAAAACCATCAAGACCAAAAAAGTATAACACATTAAACATAAGGCTTCTTCAAACAAGAGATTTGATTCATCATTTTAACTTCAATGATAATTCATTTTTCTTTTTATGTGACTGATTTTATATAAATATGCTTAAGTTTTTCATATGAAAATCATCCTTCTTGTTTAAAACCGAAAAAGTAACTTTCATTTCGATAAAGATCAATAAGCCATGAATCACAAAAATCATCATGTATAACTTCAAAATCTCATGCATAGTATAAAATCATTAAGCATGGTATCAAAACTTAAATATTTTCATTACATCTTATATCATTATGTCATTAAAATATTAAACATGATTTCATTGAGCATTTTCAATCAAAGTCAGAAATCATCAATTTAGATACACATTATTTTTTCTTAAAAACATACATATGATTAATCATTAGATTTAAATCTAACATTTTGCTCCCTTATCATAAAACATGTAATTTTCATGATCATTTTCAAAACCACTTAGAAAGATAAGTATGGTCTCAAAATTTTAACTTTTTCATTATGTCTTACATCATTATGCATTAATCTAGGAGTAAACATGCAATTTCTATGTTCAAATTTTTATTTATATATATATATAATATTTTTAAACTAATTTAAAAATAACTCATGAAATGTATTATGTAATTTCAAAATAAAGCAAAGGGGTTTTGGTTACGTTGTCATCGAAAGTCATTAAGGCATAGTTTACCACCTCGCCTTTGTTGATTTGTTCTTCATCATCGGATGAACTCGATTCGTTCCAAGCCACCTTGAATGCTCTCTTCTTCTTTGGCAACTTCTTTTTAAGTTTATTTTTATTTTTTAATTCTTGTTTAATGAACCTTTTAAGTTTTATAGTGAGAAGTTTGAGTTCATCATCACTTAAGCTTTTCTCGAGTGGTCTTTATTTGTTCTAAGTGTCAAATCATTCATGTTCTTTGGAAGGTTGTTCTTAAGTTCATTTTAAAAGTTGCAAGTCCTCTCATAGGTCATTAATGACCCGATAAGTTCTTCAAGTTGAAAAGTATTCAAATCCTTAGCCTCTTGAATGATCGTTACTTTAGGATCTCAAGTTTTAGAAAGAGATCGTAAAACTTTATTCACAAGTTTAAGATTCGAAAAACTTTTCCCAAGAGCTTTTAGACTATTGATGACATCCGTAAAATGAGTGTACATGTCTTCAATAGTTTGTTAGAACCCTTGTAGATTCTAAACTTGGGGTTGATCTCTTTAGGGGATCGGCCTCCTTGGAACTCTATAGGGGTTCCTCCCTCCAAGTTGCTGCTCAAAGGCTGCAGAAAAGATTCATCTATTGCTTATCAAAAGAGGAGGAATACATGGCTATTTATAGGGTTTCTAAACCCTAACTCCTAATAGGACTCCTACTCAAGACTCCTACTTCTAACCAACTCCTAATATGACTTCTACTCAAGACTCCTATTCCTTTACAACTCCTAATTCATCTCTAAGAAACAACCTCCTAACTCTAGCCGGCCTCTTCACCTCTTTAATAGGGGTCGGCTTAGGTAGGTTTTACATGAATGTCCCTCTCATTTAGGACTCTCCTAGCTAGAGTCCTAACAGACCCGCCCTCTTCAAATCAGCCTTGTCCTCGAGGCTGACGATTCATGAATTTTGGGAATTTGATCTTCAAGTCGTCATAGTTCTCCCAAGTGGCATCTTCTTTTGGTAGGTTCAACCACTGTATTAGCACTTTAGTAGTGGGTCGTCGTCGTCGAGTCACGATCCGTCAATCAATAATGGCACTTGGCTGGGTCTGGAGTTCTCCTTGGATAGTCATATTTGGCGGGTGGCTTTGGGCTGTCTCCAAGCACCTATTTACAACTTTTGTCTGGCCGTTGATTTGTGGGTGATATGCTATACTCCTTTTCAATTTAGTACCCTGCATATGGAATAACTTTGTCCAAAATCTGCTCGTGAAGATGCAAGTAGAATTTATCATAAGCACAATGCGTCCCTTATAGTGTAATTCGTTTGTGTCCCAATTGTAATGAGCTACGGAGCTTGGTGCTTCTTCCAATTTTTTTATAATCTTACTAGTCTCTGAATCTTCCTGCCATTCCATCTTAATATCCTCAAGGAAGTCGCTGGTCGGAAGTGAAATGGCCAAAACTTCAGCTTGCTCGGGTAGTTGCGAAAGCGCATCTGCAAGAACATTATCTTTCCCCTTTTTGTAAGTTTTTTCATAATCAAATCCAAGAAGTTTTGTTACCCATTTTTGCTGCTCAGGGGATGATATCTTTCGCTCCAAAAAGTATTTTAGGCTTTTATGGTCAGTTTTAATTTGAAATCGTCGACCAATCAAGTAAGGTCTCCACCTCGTTGCTGCGCGCACAATGGCGAGCATCTCCTTATCATATGTTGACTTATTTTAATGGGAGGGAGATAATGCCTTGCTAGTGTATGCGAGTGGTCGATCCTCTTGCATGAGAATGGCTCCAATTCTGACTCCAGATGCGTCGGCCTCAATAATGAAGGGTCGGTTGAAATCAGGTAGTGTTAGTATCGGCGTCGTCGTCATGGCTGCCTTAAGTTTGTCGAAGGCAGTGGAGGCTCTATCTAACCATTGGAAGACATCTTTTTCCAGTAAGAAAGTAAGTGTTGCATTGATCTTTCCATAGTTTTTCACGAACTTATGATAGTAGCCTGTTAAACCCAGAAAGCCATGTAGCAATTTTATGTTCCTCGGGGTAGGCCAGTTTTGCATTGCTTCAATTTTGAAGGGGTCCACTGTCACACCTTCCTCTGATATGATATGCCCAAGATATTCTACCTTCTATTGAAGAAAGCAAAAATTCGTAGTGGTTGTTGTGTTTTCAAAAGGTGGTTTTCGGTATGTCTTCTTCGCACACTCATATTTGATGATACCCGAATCAAAAGTCCAGCTTTGTAAAGATTTGTGCTCCCTTTCATCTAGCAATTCATCTGCTATTGGAATAAAGTATTTGTCCTTGATGGTTATGCCATTGAGAGCTCGGTAATCAACGCATATTCGCCATGTTCCGTCCTTCTTGCGTACAAGTAGCACCGCTGAAGAATAGAGGTTGCAACTTGGCCGAATAACTCCTGTTTCGAGCATCTCTTTTACAATTCTTTCTATTTCATCCTTCTGGAGATGTAGATATTGATATGGCCAAGTATTTGCTGGAGGTTTGCCTGAAAGAATCATTATATAATGATCATGCCGATGGGTAAGAGGTAGGTTGTACGGTTCGTCAAATATATCTGAAAATTCAGCAAGCAAAGGAAGTAGGTTTGGATCTTCAAATTGTATTGGCTCTCCCTTAGTTTGCTGCTCAAGTTGTACCAAAAATCTGCTGCATGTTTTATACAAAACCTTCTCCATTTGTTGTGTGCAAATCGTCGTTACGTTACCCCCACGTTTCCCGTTCAGTATCACCTGTTTCTCCTTACTGTAAAATTTTATAATTAGTTGCATAAAATTCTAAGAAATATCACCTAATATCGTCAACCATTTAATTATGAGCATGGCCTCATGATCATCAAGAGGGAGAATGAAGAAATATGCAATTATCTCTTGGTAAGGCCTCATGATCATCAATAGTTTCACTTGCGGGCGCCTACGATCATACTTCAAAATCCATCCATCGGCGACCTTAAAGTCAAACCTGCTGCAATTCTCAATAGGTAAGGCCATCTAGATAGTAACCTTACTATTTAGAAAGTTATTAGTACTGCCCGTGTCGATGAGAATAGTGATCGGTTGTTGTTTGAGAAGGCCTCCAACTTTCATCGTTTGCAGGTTTGAGTAGCCGGCTAGTGCATGTACTGTAACTTCAGTCGGTTGTGGCTCTTCTTCTGCATCTTCTTCTTCATGTTAAAGGCTCTCTTCTGGATATTCAATGATCTCTTCTTCTATTGGTTCAATCATAAGAAGTCTCCCTTTACTACAGCGATGCTCACGGCTCCACAGCTCGTCACAATGCCAACATAACTCCTTCGCATATCGCTCCCGAAGCTCTTCTCTTGTTAACCTCTTTGGTGTAGGGACTTGGTCGACAGTAGGGGGGGCTAAGGGCTTCAATATTACTGGTTGAGGAGCGACCCTAGTCCTCTGAGCTTCATGGTTCAATTGCTCCTCTTGATGTCGTGCGAAAGAGATGGCTGCCATAAGCGTATACGGTTGTCGCGCTTTAACTTCTCCTCAGATCTCTGACTTCAAGCCCTCAATGAAGGTCCTCAATAGCTGTTTTTGAGACCAATCATGAGTTTGATTAGATAACCTTTCAAACCTAGTTTGGTACTCCTGAATGGTGGAGGTTTGTTGGATCTTTGCTAGTTGTCCGTCAATATTCTCGTAATCGGTTGGTCTGAAGCGGATCAGCAGTCCTTCTTTGAATTATCGCCATGAAAGGACTCCATAAGTATGTTCAAACTAGTCAAACCACTGTATAGCATCCCCTTCAAGATGTATAGCTGCAATTTTCACCATAGATGCATCCGCGATTTTATGGTACCGAAAATATCGCTCCGCGTGCGAGATCCAACCAATCGGGTCTCCTTCTTCCCATCTAGGGAAATCCACTCTCATGCATGGATAGTTGGGGTTGGTCATAGAGCTTCCCCTCTCTTGGAAGTCATATCTTTGGGCTTGGTGCGATTGGGCAAAGCTCTCTCCTTGATATGATTTCTTCGGGCTTAGTGGTCGGCCCAATCTGAGTTCGGTAAAGAGCATCCAAATCTTATCCTTCATTCGCGCCTCGAAGGCTTCGAATTTAGCATTGATTACCTCCTCAGATGCCATAGTATATGCCATCAAATCTGTGATGTTAAGATCTCTCTTTTGTTGTCGAGTTAAAGGCATGTATTGGTTGCGAGAGGTGATGGTCGAAAGGGATGGTAGATCGGTGGATGTAGGCTACGGTTTAGGCTTGTTTTGTGGCTATTTCGGGTGTAGTTTGAGGGTGTGGTTTGGTGGAGTTTTAGGGCTATAGATGAATGTTTTGGATCTGTGGTAGATGGTAGCAAAGGTTTGATAAAAATAAGTGGAAGTTGCAGCAAGTATGTACTGTCTTGTAAGAGTAGAATTCTCATCGAAGAAACAATGGTTTCTCGACGTAATTTCCACCAAAAACTTGAGAGAATTGAGGAGGGAATTGATAGCAAAATCATAGTTTATATGACAGCAAGGATATCTAATTTAATCAAGAAAATTTTGGCAGTACAACAGCAAGGAAATTGGTGCAAGTTGCGATTGCAGAATTCTCATCGAGAAATTTCAGCGGGTTACGACGAAAATTTGTAGCAACACAAAATCATTTTTAGAGATGAATTTCTTAATAGATCAATCATAGATAGAAGCCAAGATGATCTATGAAGTGTATAAGAAATTTCATTCAAAAAAGATTGCAAATAGATGGGTTAAGGCAACAATATGCGGCTGAAATTTTCTGCAGTACAGATTTTTAAGTATAGCAAATTGGACGTAAAAGATCAGTAGTTTATATTGAGAATTTTTTTATGAAACCAAAGGGAATTCTACTGTTAGGAAGTGTCAAAGCTATCATAAAAATTTCATAGAGATTTGGATAGAAACAACATAGTATCAAGATCAAACAAACAGTGCTATGCGGCTGAAATTTTACAGTGCAGATTTTCAAGTATAGCAGATTAGAAGTAAAATATCAATGGCTTATATTGAGAATTTTTTGACAAAACCAAAAGAAATCTGCTGTTAGGAAATGTCAAAGATGTCATAAAAATTTTGTAGAGATTTGGATAGAAAAATCACAGTAGCAAGATCAAACAGACGGTGTTATACGGTTGGAATTCTGCAATGTATCTTTCGTCGTAGAGATGAAAACTTTATGACGAAAAGTTTATGCAGCAATATAGGAATAATTTTTTTGGGATTTTCAAATAAGGATAACTAAATTACAATAGCAGTAAGGTAGAAAACTAGAACCTGTTGCAATTCACGGGGAGATCAAAGGATGATCCGTGGTAGTGGAGATGACGGCGGAATTTGGCAATGATCTCTTAAGCAATTGTGGGAATTGCTTTAGGCAGTTGTGGGGGGTTGATGGATGGCTGTGGAAGGGCAGCGAGACACCAAGAACGCTGCTCTGATACTAGGTGTTAGAACCCTTGTAGATTCTAAAGTTGGGGTTGATCTCTTTAGGGGATCGGCCTCCTTGGAACTCTATAGGGGTTCCTCCCTCCAAGTTGCTGCTCAAAGGCTGCAGAAAAGATTCATCTATTGCTTATCAAAAGAGGAGGAATACATGGCTATTTATAGGGTTTCTAAACCCTAACTCCTAATAGGACTCCTACTCAAGACTCCTACTTCTAACCAACTCCTAATAGGACTTCTACTCAAGACTCCTATTCCTTTACAACTCCTAATTCATCTCTAAGAAACAACCTCCTAACCCTAGCCGGCCTCTTCACCTCTTTAATAAGGATCAGCTTAGGTAGGTTTTACATGAATGACCCTCTCAATTAGGACTCTCCTAGCTAGAGTCCTAACATAGTTTCGCTTTGTTTCATTCGAAATAGTTCAAAATCATGCAACATAATATTTATTTTAGAGTCTTTAACTCTACTAGTGCCTTCGCGTGTGATTTCAAGTGTATGCCAAATGTCAAAAGCCATTTCGCAATTAGAAACTCGATTGAATTCATTTTTGTCTAAGGCGCAAAATAGAGCATTCATAGCTCTAGCATTTAAAAAAAAAATTCTTCTCCAAATCATTTCATTCATTCATTGGAGTAAAAGACTATTGAATCTCGAATTTTGACGATGAAGTCAATTGTAAATTGTTTGTTCAAATCTATATGTTGAGAAAAGTGTAAATGATTAACTACAATAGTAGTAAGACATAAAGCAGGTGTTGTGCCGGAGTCAAGATTGAGATCTCGTTGGGAGTTCAAGAGTTCGTCAAAAGTCCGGACGTTCGTCGGAAGTTCTGCCGGAACCAACTAAGAAGTCCAGGAGCTTGCCAAAGAAGCTTGTTAGAACTCACCAAGAAGATCATCGTAATGTCCAGGAGCTTGCCGGGAGTCCGTCGGAGCATTGCCGAGAGTTCGTTGGATGTTCGTCGGAAGCTCGCCGGAAGAGCAATTTGTTGAAACTTAGATTTTAATGATAAAGTCAATTGTCATTTGGTTATCTAATCCATATGTTGAGATAAGTGTGTAGGATTAACTACGATGGTAGTAAGACAAGTAGCAGGTGTTACGTCGGAGTCAAGACCAAGATCATGTTAGGGGTTCGAGAGTTTGACGAAAGTCCGGATGATCATCGGAGGTTCTGCGGGAACAAATCCGAGAAGTCTAGGAGCTTGCCAAAGAAACTCGTTAGAACTCGCCAAGAGGATCGTCGCAAGTCTAGGAGTTTGTCGGAAGTCCACCGAAGCATCGCCGAGGGTTCGTCGGATGTTCGCCGGAAGTTCAACGAAAGAAATGATTGACGCACCGGAACATGAGTTGCAATATTAATGTCTTAAATGTTATAGTTAGCATAAATATTATGTTACGAATGTGAGGTGATCCCATTAACTTAATCTAGGGCCAATTGGGCCCTTGATAGACCCAAATTGGGCCGAATGAATCAGCCCATTTGGACCCAGATTTCTTGGCCGGCGGTGGCACCGCCCAGAAGCTCGGTCTCCGAGCGAAGCCAAGTGGTACTTCCCCCCTATCAGGTAGTGGTACCGCTTGAGCTCGATTTCCGAGCGAAGTCAAGCGGTGGTACCGCCCCTGTCAGGTGGTGGTATCGCCTGAGCTCGGTCTCCGAGCAATGTCAGGCGGTAGTATCGCCCAGTTCTGGCGGTGGTACCGCCAGCACCCCGGAAATCTAGGAGATGACACTTTTGAGCTCCAAATTCAAACCATTTGGGGGCCTATATAAACCTAACCCTTTCTTGTATGAAAGGGCACCGAAAGCTTGCATTTATTTTGAGAATTTAAGAGCTTAAAAGTATTGTAAAAGGCTAGAAGTTCTTCTCCCTCTTTTCTTCTAAGTTTTGATCATTCAAGATTGGAGTGAAAATTTGTAAGGGTTATCTCCTGAGCCCATCAAAAGGAGTAAAGTTGTAAAAGGGTGGTTGGCCTTCGCCTATTGAAGGAAGGCCTCTAGTGGACATTGGTGACCTCATTGGAGGAGGAAGCCAAAAGTGGATGTACGTTAAGATTGACCGAACCACTCTAAATCTCAGTTTGCATTTACATTCTGCTCTCTATCTTAACTACAAACTGCCTCCGTTGCTTTACTTCAACTATACTTTTGTTTGATCTTAAGTTGAAGAACTTTCCGAAACAATTTTCATCGAAAATGCTTTCATCGTACAAACGTCGTTTTAAACCAACGAAAGTTTTCTACTGCACTAATTCAAACCCCCCCCCTCCCCCCCCCCCCCTCTTAGTGCTCTTGATCCTAACAATTGGTATTAGAGCGGGGTTCACTCTCAATCGGATTAAAACCCAAGAGAGATAGCATACGCCGGAAACCAAGAGGGTCACTCTATTACACATCCACCCATGTTCAATAAGATGGACTATACCTATTGGAAGACCCGAATGAGGATCTTCCTTATTTCCATGGATTTTGAACTTTGCAATATTATTGAAAATGGACTTTCAAAGTCTTCTCTTCCAATGATCGATTGGAATGAATTAGAGAAGAAGACTTTCACTCTTAATGTAAAGGCTATGAATGCTTTATTTTGTGCGCTTGATAAAAACGAGTTCAATCATGTTTCGATTTGTGAAATTGCATTTGATATTTGGCATACACTCGAAGTGACTCACGAAGGCACAAGTAGAGTGAAAGAGTCAAAAATCAATCTTTTAGTACATTCTTATGAACTTTTTTGAATGAAACCAAGCGAGACCATAGGCGACATGTACACCTGTTTCACGGATGTTGTCAATGGTCTAAAAGGACTTGGTAAAAGTTTTTTGGATTTTGAGCTCGTCAATAAAATTCTAAGATCCCTTCCAAAGAGTTGGGACCCTAAAGGCACTGTTATTCAAGAGGCCAAAGATTTAAACAACTTCCCTCTTGAAGAATTAATCGGGTCATTAATGACCTATGAAATGACTTGCAAAACTCATGAAGAGCAAGAAGACATCCTTCCAAAGAACAGGAAGGATATAACACTTAGAACTCTAGAAGACCTCTTGAGAGAAAACTCAAGTGATGAGGACTTTGACGATGACTTGGCACTTCTAACAAGGAAATTTAAAAAATTCATTAAAGGAAATAAATTTAAAAATGACACTAAAAATAAACTTGAACCAAAAAAGGACCAAGTTATTTACTACAAATGCAAGAAGCTGAGATACTACAAAAGTGATTGTCCCCAAGCCAAGAAGAGAACACCAAAGAAGAAGGTGTTCAAAGCAATGTGGGATGACTCAAGCGCATTCGAAGAAGAGGAGTCCAACACCGAGCAAGTTGCTCATTACGCCCTAATGGCCATCAAAGAGGAGAAACATATACTATCACAAGCTAGGAGCAAGAGATGGTACCTTGATAGTGGATGCTCAAGGCATATGATCGAAGATCCATCTTAATTCTCTAAGCTCACTAGTATAGACAAAGGCTATGTCACCTTCGGAGACAACAACAAGGGTAAAATCATTGGTAAAGGAACCATAGGTAACAAATCCAACTTCTTTATTGAAGATGTTTTGTTAGTTAATGGTTTAAAACATAACCTCTTGAGCATTAGTCAATTGTGTGATAAAGGATATATTGTCAAATTCGAATATAATGCTTGCATTATTAAAAAACCATACAAAAACACATCTATGATTGCATTAAAATAAAATAATTTATACACCATTGACATCAATGATCTTTATAATGAAAATGTGTTTCTCGGTTTTGAATGACGAAGCTTGGCTTTGGCATAAGAGATTAGGTCATGGTAGCATGAAACTAATCACTCAAATTTCATCCAAAGAACTTGTAAGAGGAATTCCTCATATCAAGTTCATCAACGATAATGTGTGTGATGCTTGTCAATTAGGAAAACAAATTTAAGGATAGCTTTAAATCTAAGAACCAAATAAGCACCTCTAGACCCTTGCAATTGATCCATATGGACTTATTCGGACTAATCTCTACATCAAGCTTAGGAGGTAGCAAATACGCCTTTGTTATTGTAGATGATTACAGTAGATACACATGGACTTATTTCTTGAAACACAAAAATTAATGCTTTAGATATTTCACCAAGTTTTGTAAACTTGTTTAAAATAAAAAGGGTTATATGATTTCATCAATTAGAAGTGATCATGGTGGTGAATTTCAAAACCGTGTTGAATGAGTAGTAGAAAGAAAATGGAGTAGTAGAAAGAAAAAATAGAAATTTACAAGAAATGGCAAGAACCATGTTGAATGAACATAGCCTACCAAAATATTTTTGGGTCGAAGCAGTAAACAATATATGCTATATTTTGAATAGAGTTCTAGTAAGACCCTTACTCACCAAAACTCCCTATGAGTTGTGGAACAACAAAAAACCCAATGTTTCATATTTTAAAGTTTTTGGGTGTAAGTGTTTTATCTTGAATGAAAAAGATGCCTTAGGAAAATTTGATGCTAAATCCAATGAAGGAATTTTTCTTGGTTATTCTTTGGTTTCTAAAGCTTTTCATATCTTCAATCAAAGAAATTAAATTATAGAAGAATCCATTCATGTTATTTTCAATGAGATTTCCGAAATCAAGAAAAATGATTTTGATGATGATGTTAATTTCGATTCTTTGAATTTAAATGAAACCCCTTCTCCGCAACTTGGATGCATCCACTTCTGAAATATCCTTACCCAAGGATTGGAAGTATGTAGAAGCTCATCCTAAGGAGCTAATCTTAAGAGACACATCTAAGGGGGTTCAAACACGTTTTTCTCTTAAAAATTTTTGTGTCAATGCTGCTTTTCTCTCCCAAATTGAACCTAAATGTATTGACGAAGCCATGAAAGATGATTCATGGATTATCACAATGCAAGATGAGTTAAATCAATTTGAGAGAAATGAGGTGTGGAAGTTTGTTCCTAGGCCAAATGACCATTTAGTTATTGGTACTAAATTGGTCTTTAGAAACAAGTAAGATGAATATGGTATCGTGGTTAGAAATAAGGCTAGATTAGTGGCCAAAGGTTTCAACTAAGAAGAAGGTATCGATTAGAAAGAAACCTTCGCTCCTATGGCTCGATTAGAAGCCATAAGGATGCTCCTTGCCTATGCTAGTAATAATAATTTTAAGTTGTTTCAAATGGATATTAAAAGCACTTTTCTTAATGGCTTTATTTTTGAAGAAGTTTATGTTGAACAACCTCCAGGATTTGAAAATAATAGCCTCCCTAATCATGTGTTTAAATTAGCTAAGGCTCTCTATGGTTTAAAACAAGCCCCAAGGGCTTGGTATGAGTGACTTAGTTCTTTTTTTATTGAAAATAATTTCTCAAAAGGTAAGGTCGTTACTACATTATTTATCAAAAATTTTGAAAATAATTTTCTTATTGTTCAGATTTATGTTGATGATATTATTTTCGGTTCTACGAACAAATCTCTTTGTGAATCTTTTGCTAAAACTATGAGCCTTGAATTTGAAATGAGTTTGATGGGAGAATTAACCTTCTTCTTAGGCTTACAAATTAAACAACTAAGCAATGGCATCTTTATTAGTCAAACTAAATATGCTTTAGATTTGCTAAAAAGATTTAATATGGATAGCTCAAAAGCTATCAACACTTTTATGAGCTTTTAGTATTTACCTTCATGATTGTATTTGAAAATCCATAGCAAAACCGTTTCCGAATGAATGAATGTGTTAAATTTCACTTTCGGACTTTCTTGATCCTAACAATACATGATTTAGTATTTCTTTTCTTCACTTAATGTAGCTTTCATAAGCCTATGTCATATCAAGTTTGTTTCATATCATTGATTTTTGACATATAGAATCAATTAACAAGTGCATCTCTCATAGATTTACCTTGTGAAAAATATTTTTTTGAGAAATGAATTTGATGAAATGATTCCTTCTTATGAATTCCTTCTTGATGAAGAAAGATTTTTAAAATGAAGTATGATTTAATCTCTTATCATTTTAACTTCATTCAAGTAAGTTCACAATGGCTTTCCTCCTTCATGCAAAACGTTAATGACAAATAAAAGGGAAGAAGTAATGAAAGCTATCTTCATGTCATGTTTGCTTGAAAATTTTGTATAATTGGTATCCTATCACTTATTGTTGAAAAATGACATGAACCTTTTTATGACATAAATCATTAGCACACTTATGCTTAAAATTTGCTTAAATCGTTCTCCTTTTTATTGATGACAAAGGAGGAGAAATATGTAGTAAATTGATGATAGAATTGTTATAATTACCATATTTACATTATGTTAAGATATCAAAAGCTTGCATTGTAATTTTACGATATTGATATCTTAAAATATGTAGTAAATTAATGATAGAATTGTTGTACACGTGAAATATTTACATTAATGAAAAGATATCTAGAGCTTACATTATAATTTTATAATGTTGATATCTTGCCATGTGATGAAATGCTATGATTGCTATACACTTCAAATGTTTGCATTATGTTAACATATCAAGAGCTTACATCGTAATTTTACAATGTTGATATCTTGCCATGTGATGAAATTCTATGATTGCTATACACTTGAAATGTTTGTATTATGTTAAGATATCAAGAGCTTACATCGTAATTTTACATGTTGATATCTTACCAAATGATGAATTGCTATGATTACTATCTTTCATATTTGAAATATGAGACGTGAAAATGGATGTCAAGCCTTGACATCATTTTCAGAGAGATACATCATGATAGGAATCATGATGGGAGTATTGATAAGGTTAAATAAACTTAACTTATCAATATGTCTCTTGAATTCAAAGGCTTTGAATTCAAGAATGACTTATCTCAAGTATGACATATAGATAGGGGGAATTAATGTTAACTCCATCATCAATTGATTGTCATCATAAAAAAGGTGGAGATTGTTAAATCTCGGATTTTGATGATGAAGTCAATTGTCATTTGGTTATCTAATTCATATGTTGAGATAAGTGTGCAGGATTAACTACGATGGCAGTAAGACATGCAGCAGGTGTTGCGCCGGAGTCAAGACTAAGATCACGTTGGGGGTTCGAGAGTTCGATGGAAGTCCAGGCGGTCGTCGGAGGTTCTACGGGAATAAATCCGACAAGTCCAGGAGCTTGCCAAAGAAGCTCAACGGAACTCACCAAGAGGATCGTCGCAAGTCCAAGGGTTTGCCAGAAGTCTGCTAGAGCATCGCTGAGGGTTCGTCGGATATTCATCGGAAGTTCGACAGAAGCTCGCTGGAAGAAGCGATTGGCGCACCGGAACACGAGTTGTAGTATTAATGTTTTAAATGTCATAATTAGCATGAAGATTAAGTTAGAAATGGGAGGTAATCTCATTAACTTAATCTGGGGCCAATTGGGCCCTTGATAGACCCAAATTGGGATGAATGGATCAATCCATTCAGACCCAGATTTCCTGGCCGACGGTGGCACCGTCCAGAAGCTCAGTCTCCAAGCAAAGTCAAGCGGTGGTACCACCCCTGTCAAGCAGTGGTACCGCCTAAGCTCGGTCTCCGAGCAAAGTCAAGCGGTGGTACCGCCAGAGCTCGGTCTTCGAGCAGTGTTAGGCAATAGTACTGCCCAGTTCTGACGGTGGTACCGCTAGGAGCCTAGAAATCCAGGAGATGACACTTTTGAGCTCCAAATTCAAACTGGTTTGGGGCCTATATAAACCCCACCCTTTCCTGCATGAAAGGGCACCGAAAGCTTGCATTTATTCTGAAAATTTGAGAGCTTAAAAGTGTTGAAAAAGGCTAGAAGTTCTTCTCCCTCTTTTCTTCTAGATTTTGATCATTCAAGAAAGGAGTGGAAATCTGTAAGGGTTGTCTCCTAAGCCCATCAAAAAGAGTAAAGTTGTAAAAGGGTGGTTGGCCTTCGCTTATTGAAGGAATACCTCTAGTGGATGTTAATGACCTCATTAGAGGAGGAAGCCAAAAGTGGATGTAGGTCAAGATTGACCGAACCACTCTAAATCTCAGTTTGCATTTATATTCTGCGCTCTATCTTAACTGCAAACTGCCTCCATTGCTTTACTTCAACTATACTTTTGTTTGATCTTAAGTTAAAGAACTTTTCAAAACGGTTTTCATCGAAAACGCTTTCATTGTACAAACGTCGTTTTAAACTAACGAAAGTTTTTCGCTGCACTAATTCAATCCCCCCCCTCCCTTAATGTAATATCCCTCACTTTTGAAAATTATTAATAAGAAACTATATGTAAATTTGAGGACCAATATGTAAATATAAAAATTTCAAGGACTAAACTGCTAAGTTGCAAAATGAAAAGAAAATAAAGAAAATCAAAATTTTTGGTTTTATCCCACTGCCTCCCACGCACTCTCTGTTTCTTCGAGAAACAGAGAGGAGCGGTGGGGCGTGAGGAGAGAAGAAAGAAGAAGAAGAGGGAAAAGAAGAGAGGAGGAAGAGGGAGAAGAGAAGAAAAGTAGAAGAAGAAGAAGAAGAGAGGGAAGATGGAGAGGAGAGGGAGAGGCAGCAGTAGCAGCTAGGGCTTCTGCACCTCTTTTTCCCGCAGGAGGAAACAGAGGAGAGTATGTGTGGGGCGTTGGGGAGGAGAAGAGAAGAAGAAGAAGAAGAAGAAGAAGAAGAAGAAGAGAGGAGGATAGCTGCAACAAGGTTGCAGCGAGGAGGTGTGTGGCGTTGGGGAGGAAAAGGGAAGAGGAGAAGAAGAGAAGGAGAAGAAGAGGGAAAAGAGAGGGAAGAGGGAGAGGAGCGAGAGGTGGCAGCAGCTAGGGCTGCAGCACCTCTGTTTCCTACAGGTGGAAACAGAGGAGAGGTGTGGGGCGTTCGAAGAGGAGAGGAAGGAGAAGAGGAAGAGAAGAAGAAGAGGAAGCAGGAGAAGAGGTTGTGATACCTCTGTTTCCTGCAGAGGAAACAGAGGAGAGGGTGTGTGTGACGCCGGGGAGGAGGAGGGAAGAAGAAGAGGAGAAGAAGAGAAGGGGAAGGAGGAGCTGCGGCTGCGGCGGTGGCAGCTGCAGCTGGAAGAGAAGGAGAGGAAGAAAAGAAGGTGAGGAAGAAGAGAAGAAGAAGAAAGGAAGGAGAAGGAAGAGGAGAAGGAAAAGAAGCAGCTGCGGCTGCGGCTGTGGCAGCTGCAGCTGTGACAGGGAAAGAAAAAGAGGAAGGAAGAAGGGAAGAAGAGGAAGATGAGCAGGGGAGGAAGAAGAGGCTGCGGCCGTGGCTGAGGCTGCGACTGCAGCAGTGCAGCTAGGAAAGAAGAGAAGGAAAGGAAGAAGAAGAGAAAGGGGAGGAGTGGAAGAAGAGAGGAAGAGGAGAAGGGGTGGCAGCTGCGGTAGTGGCAGCTGCAATTGGAAGAGAAGAAGGAGAGGAAATAGAGTAGCGGAGGAAGAAGAGGCTGCGGTTGTGGTGGCTGCGGCCATGGTTGCGACTGCGACTGCGACTGCGGCAATTGCAGTTGGGAAAGAAAAGAAAGGAAAGGGGGAAAAAGGGGCTGCGGACGGGATTGCGGCCGCAGCGGCAGCGACTGCGTATGCAGCAGTTATTGTCTGCGAGAGAAGGGAGGAAGGAAGGTAGTGCGGTGGAAGGGGCTGCGATTGTGGCAGCGGTAGCGGCGGCGGCTGTGGCAGCTGCGTTTGGGAAAGAAAAAGAAGGAATGAGAGTAAGAGAGAGCAGGTGACTGTGCCTCGATGTTCGACACGTGGTGTAGTTGTGAAGAAAGGAAGAAAACGGGAGCACAAAATGAAACAGAGAGAGGACACGGAGGAAAAGTAGAAGGATTTAGGCAAGCACCTTCTTTGGATCTTCGGATCGAAATCTTTGAAAGGCAAGTTCCCTGATCGTTTCTCCTATAATTGCTTTGATATTTCTTATTGCAAGTTCCCGATTTGTTCCTCCTGTAATTGTTCTAATCTTTCCTATTGCAAGTATCCTGATCTTTCCTTACTGTAATTTGATCTCTACATTTGATTTGAATATGTGGAACTTGAATTGTTCTAGCCTTGCATTTGATATATCTCTTGTTTAGACATATCGATCCGAATCTGTGCAACTTCTGAGATTCTGACCTTTCGTCCTTGTTATGATTATAACTTCATGTATTGACCTCTGATTTGGATAAAACTTATTTGATCAGAATATAGACTCATAAACCTTTGTTTTGATAGCTTATTTTAAGAATTCGGAGTAAGTTTGTCTGCCCAAACTTCTGTTTCAAATGAGCCTACTGATTTTGAGAAACAGGGATCGTAATTTCTGACCTTTTGATATTGAACTGCTTATAAGTCCCTGTTGCAAATGTTGATTTATTCAAAGCTTATTTCATTGGAAACTAGACTCGTAGATCTTTCTTTTGATATATGGTTTGAAAGATTTGGAATCCAAACGCCTACCCAGTTATCTGTTGAATCTGACATTATGAATTCTGCCAAACAGAGATTTTGTTCTACGACCCTTGTTTACCAAATTATTTGTAACTCTCTCTATTGGACAGTTCAATTCATATGAAGCCTGTCTTATCTGAAAGTATAATCCAATGATATATTTCTGAGTAAATTGGAGCACGATTGATAGTTTGAATCATTTGTTCAATGTGCCTCTTGTATTCTGCCAGAAATCGAGCTTTGGTCGATTTCTAATATTCTGGTTTCATTCCTTTGGAAATTGATATCCTTTAGCTTTCTTATTCAATTGAGCTTTATAATACTGCTTTGAATTCTTTTATGCTCTTGTCCTTAAAATTATTTGCATTCTTGAAAACTATTGTGTAACGTTTAAGCTATATCGTATTGACTCCTATAGGCATATGTATAACTCATTGTTCCGCATTTGCTTTCGATGTGTGCCTATTCCATTTCCTTTCAAAATCCGAATATCATTGTGAAAGATTATTGCTTACTTCGTATTGACTCCTAAGGGCATATGTACGTTTTGTTGTTCCGCGTGTGCTTCCGATATATGCTACTTATTGTTAAAATTGCCCTCTTGTACTCTAGTGTGTGGGATTGTCTGGACCTTTGCCAGAAATGGTAAAGGGTATGCGCTTCTTGCCCGCTCTATGGGGTCCCGCTCTGTGGGATATTCTGGACCTTTGCTAGAAATGGTAAAGGGTATGCGCTTATTGCCCGCTCTATGGGGTCCCTTTCTGTGGGATATTCTGGACTTTTGTCATGTGGTCATTCAGAAATGGATGAATCACATTCTGACTGAGATCCCACTACACCTTCTATATGTTTGATATGACATCCAGAGTTTTGGTGAGTTGTTTATGTTTATACTCTGGATAAGAATGATATGATTGCAACGTCAAGGACAACGTTTGAGCTTCTGTACGGTATTTGTTATTGATATGCTCTGAAATGTTTCATCCACTGTTGATATGTTTCGAAATGTTCCATATGTCGTTGATATGCTCCGGAACATTTCATACGCCATTGATATGCTCCAATTACTCTGTGCTTCATTTGCTATGAAATGATATGTTCTGAAATGTCCTATCTGCCATTGATATGCTCTAATTACTCTCTGCTCCATTTGCTATGAACTGATATGTTCTGAAATGTCCTATCTGCCATTGATATGCTCCAATTACTCTGTGCTCCATTTGCTATGAACTGATATGTTCTGAAATGTCCTAACTGCCAATGATATGCTCCAATTACTCTATGCTCCATTTGTTATGAATCAAATATGTCTTGAATGACATGATACATATGATTTTGTATCTAATGAGATGGTATCCTTGAGAATTCTTGTATTCTGCCTTACATTATGATACCTTACACGTTTGAAACCGTTCATTTTGTTATGAATATGTTTTGTCACTTGCTGAGCCGTTTTTGGCTCACTCCGTTGTTATATAAATCTTTCAGGTCAGCATGTCATTCTTCGAGATGTTTGATTTGGGCTGAGGTAGTGGATAGCTATTCAGAATTAAGGGCAAGTCTTGTTGGTTGTTATGTTATTGTTGTATAAGCATATTTTGTATGTAATGAAATGTTGTTGATGAATCGAAATGGATATACTGTGTAAAAGTGTGAGAAGATCTCTCTTATTTGGAATTTCGAAATGTTAAGCCTAATTTATAATGATATGAACTTGTGGTGAATAGTTGGAGTTCTGATTGTAATATTTATTTAGCTTGTGGATTTATAAGTGTTGTTCATGTTTGTCAAGTTGGCTTGGGTTGCCATAAATGTGAATTATCGAGTGATGTGATATATGATTATAAACTGCACAGGTTTTATATATGTGAATTTGATAGAATGTTTTTCAGTGTCCTCAAATGTTAGTTTGGATCCTGGATTGGTCTGTGATGAAAATTTTAAAAATCATGGATATTTTGAGGGGCGTGATAGAGGTGGTATCAGAGCATGGTTTGAGGATTACTGAAATATTTGATATGTTGACGTGCAAAATATATTGAGGTCTAATGAACTATAGTGAACGGTGGAAATTTTCTTTGATGCATTTTAGGAATCTGGGATGATGAGGACATTTGGTCCTCCTATTTCATCTGATTTTGATTAATTAAGTGGGATGAATGGGGTAATCAGGGATATTGAATCAGAGTGGCGCAGCAGAAGCATGGTGCACCTAATCCATTGGTGGCAGAAAAATGGATGGTGCGAATAGAGAAGATATTTGATGTTCAAAATTGTTCCGATGATCAAACGATTTCTTTTGCCACCTTATATTGGAAGTAGAGGCTGATCATTAATGGGAACAATGAAAAAAAAAAAAAAATTTGAAGATCAATGACAAGAATGATAAGGATAAGTTTAGCAATAAAAATATGATTGAAAATGAATCAGAAAGTAATAACAAGAGGGTCAAGACATTTGGATTTGAAATGGGAAGTCACCACAAAAGACTCAATCATGTGTGAACTATAAGTTAAATTATGAAACAAGTTTGTGTTGGTGGGTGACTGGAGTCTATTTGCTTGTAGAAAGTTGGATCATAAAACAAAAGACTGTCATTTGAACAAGAAGAAAGAGTCACTGCCTAATAAATCATCAGCCCATGTCAGAGTGTATGCTATCACTGAATATTATTCTAAAACTTCTGAATTAGTGGTCGAAGGTATTATGCACGTTTATGAAAGAATGCAAATATTTGTTTGATCATGGGTCCTATCTACGATTTGATTCATAACTTGTTGCCTATCACTTGGGTATTCAACCTAGACCACTGTAATATGTGATATATGTAAAATACGATCATTGGAGATTCCTTGATAACGAACTTGAATCTGGTCCTCTTGTCTGATTTTTATTGGAGAACTTGAACTTTTTCGTTGATTTAGTTCTCCTAGAGATCTGGAGTTTTGATATTATACTTGGTATGGATTGACTATTTTCCTATCATACCAGTATGGATTGGTATATAACAAATGATCACTTTTTGTACATTTGATCAGCCGATCTTTTATTTTGAAAGTATTGGACATGATTTATCTCCTTGCCTAATGTATCCCAGAATGACTTGCTTGGATTACCTCCAAACGTGACTTTGCTTTTGATTTGGCCTTTAGGATAATCCCAATATCTAAGCCTCTCTGCAGAATGATATCATTTGAGTAAGTAGAATTAGAAAAACAACTACAAGGATTATTAAATGAGGATTTTATTTGGTTTAATATTTTATCATGGGGTGCTCTGGGGTTAGTTAAAAAAATGGATGGAACATTGAGGCTTCGTATTGATTATGGATAGTTGAATCAAGTGATCATCAAAAATGAGTATTTTATGAAGTAACGACTTGCTTGATTAATTACAGGGTGTGCAAGTATTTTTAAAAATTGATAGAAGGTCGGGTTACCGTCTATTAAGGAACAAGGAGGAGAATATTTCAGTCACTCTTGGATAATTATGTCATTATATTGTATTGATGAAATTATTTGAGAGCAGGAGAAGGAAATAAAGATATCATAATCCTCATCTTTTCGTTGATTGAGCTATGATCAATTTAGAGGACTAAATTTTCTTTTAAGGAGAGGAGAGTGTAATATCCCTCACTTTTGAAAATTATTAATAAGAAACTATATGTAAATTTGAGGACCTATATGTAAATATAAAAATTTCAAGGAATAAACTGCTAAGTTGCAAAATGAAAAGAAAATAAAGAAAACCGAAATTTTCGGTTTTATCCCACCGCCTCCCACTCACTCTCTGTTTCTTCGAGAAACAGAGAGGAGCGGTGGGGCATGAGGAGAGAAGAAAGAAGAAGAAGAGGGAAAAGAATAGAGGAGGAAGAGGGAGAAGAGAAGAAAAGTAGAAGAAGAAGAGAGGGAAGATGGAGAGGAGAGGGAGAGGCAGCAGCAACAGCTAGGGTTGCTGCACCTCTGTTTCCCGCAGGTGGAAACAGAGGAGAGTATGTGTGGGGCGTTGGGGAGGAGAAGAGAAGAAGAAGAAGAAGAAGAAGAAGAAGAAGAAGAAGAGAGGAGGATAGCTGCAGCAAGGCTGCAGCGAGGAGGTGTGTGGCGTTGGGGAGGAAAAGGGAAGGGGAGAAGAAGAGAAGGAGAAGAAGAGGGAAAAGAGAGGGAAGAGGGAGAGGAGCGAGAGGTGGCAGCAGCTAGGGCTGCAGCACCTCTGTTTCCTGCAGGTGGAAACAGAGGAGAGGTGTGGGGCATTCGAAGAGGAGAGGAAGGAGAAGAGGAAGAGAAGAAGAAGTTGAAGCAGGAGAAGAGGTTGTGATACCTCTGTTTCCTGCAGAGGAAACAGAGGAGAGGGTGTGTGTGACGCCGGGGAGGAGGAGGAAAGAAGAAGAGGAGAAGAAGAGAAGGGGAAGGAGGAGCTGTGGCTGCGGCGGTGGCAGCTGCAGCTGGAAGAGAAGGAGAGGAAGAAAAGAAGGTGAGGAAGAAGAGAAGAAGAAGAAAGGAAGGAGAAGGAAAAGAAGCAGCTGCGGCTGCGGCTGTGGTAGCTGCAGCTGTGGCAAGGAAAGAAAAAGAGGTAGGAAGAAGGGAAGAAGAGGAAGATGAGCAGGGGAGGAAGAAGAGGCTGCGGCCGTGGCTGAGGCTGCGACCGCAGCAGTGCAGCTGGGAAAGAAGAGAAGGAAAGGAAGAAGAAGAGAAAGGGGAGGAGAGGAAGAAGAGAGGAAGAGGAGAAGGGGTGGCAACTGCGGTAGTGGCAGCTGCAGTTGGAAGAGAAGAAGGAGAGGAAATAGAGTAGCGGAGGAAGAAGAGGCTGCGGTTGTGGTGGCTGCGCCCATGGTTGCAAATGCGACTACGACTGCGGCAGTTGCAGCTGGGAAAGAAGAGAAAGGAAAGGGGGAAAAAGGGGTTGCGGACGTGATTGCGGCCGCAGCGGCAGCGACTGCGTATGCAGCAGTTATTGTCTGCGAGAGAAGGGAGGAAGGAAGGTAGTGCGGTGGAAGGGGCTGCGATTGTGGCAGCGGTAGCGGCGGCGGCTGTGGCAGCTGCATTTGGGAAAGAAAAAGAAGGAATGAGAGTAAGAGAGAGTAGGTGACTGTGCCTCGATGTTCGACACGTGGTGTAGTTACGAAGAAAGGAAGAAAACGGGAGCACGAAACGAAACAGAGAGAGGACACGGAGGAAAAGTAGAAGGATTTGGGCTAGCACCTTCTTTGGATCTTCGGATCGAAATCTTTGAAAGGCAAGTTCCCTGATCGTTTCTCCTATAATTGCTTTGATATTTCTTATTGCACGTTCCCGATTCGTTCCTCCTGTAATTGTTCTAATCTTTCCTATTGCAAGTATCCTGATCTTTCCTTACTGTAATTTAATCTCTACATTTGATTTGAATATGTGGAACTTGAATTGTTCTAGCCTTGCATTTGATATATCTCTTGTTTAGACATATCGATCCGAATCTGTGAAACTTCTGAGATTCTGACCTTTCGTCCTTGTTATGATTATAACTTCATGTATTGACCTCTGATTTGGACAAAACTTATTTGATCAGAATATAGACTCATAAACCTTTGTTTTGATAGCTTATTTTAAGAATTCGGAGTAAGTTTGTCTGCCCAAACTTCTGTTTCAAATGAGCCTACTGATTTTGCGAAACAGGGATCGTAATTTCTGACCTTTTGATACTGAACTGCTTATAAGTCCCTGTTGCAGATGTTGATTTATTCAAAGCTTAATTCATTGGAAACTAGACTCGTAGATCTTTCTTTTGATATATGGATTGAAAGATTTGGAATCCAAACACCTGCCCAGTTATCTGTTGAATCTGACATTATGAATTCTGCCAAACAGAGATTTTGTTCTACGACCCTTGTTTACCAAATTATTTGTAACTCTCTCTATTGGACAGTTCAATTCATATGAAGCCTGTCTTATCTGAAAGTATAATCCAATGATATATTTCTGAGTAAATTGGAGCACGATTGATAGTTTGAATCATTTGTTCAATGTGCCTCTTGTATTCTGCCAGAAATCGAGCTTTGGTCGATTTCTAATATTCTGGTTTCATTCCTTTGGAAATTGAAATCCTTTAGCTTTCTTATTCAATTGAGCTTTATAATACTACTTTGAATTCTTGTATGCTCTTGTCCTTAAAATTATTTGCATTCTTGAAAACTATTGTGTAACGTTTAAGCTATATCGTATTGACTCCTATAGGCACATGTATAACTCATTGTTCCGCATTTGCTTTCGATGTGTGCCTATTTCATTTCCTTTCAAAATCCGAATATCATTGTGAAAGATTATTGCTTACTTCGTATTGACTCCTAAGGGCACATGTATGTTTTGTTGTTCCGCGTGTGCTTTCGATATATGCTACTTATTGTTAAAACTGCCCTCTTGTACTCTGGTGTGTGGGATTGTCTGGACCTTTGCCAGAAATGGTAAAGGGTATGCGGTTATTGCCCGCTCTGTGGGGTCCCGCTCTATGGGATATTCTGGACCTTTGCTAGAAATGGTAAAGGGTATGCACTTATTGCCCGCTCTGTGGGGTCCCGCTGTGTGGGATATTCTGGACTTTTGTCAGGTGGTCATTCAGAAATGGATGAATCACATTCTGTCTGAGATCCCACTACACCTTCTATATGTTTGGTATGACATCCAGAGTTTTGGTGAGTTGTTTCTGTTCATGCTCTGGATAAGAATTATATGATTGCAACGTCAAGGACGACGTTTGAGCTTCTGTACGGTATTTGTTATTGATATGCTCTGAAATGTTTCATCCACTGTTGATATGTTTCGAAATGTTCCATATGTCGTTGATATGCTCCGGAACATTTCATACGCCATTGATATGCTCCAATTACTCTGTGCTCCATTTGCTATGAACTGATATGTTCTGAAATGTCCTATCTGCCATTGATATGCTCCAATTACTCTATGCTCCATTTGCTATGAACTGATATATTCTGAAATGTCCTATCTGCCATTTATATGCTCCAATTACTCTGTGCTCCATTTGCTATGAACCGATATATTCTGAAATGTCCTCTCTGCCAATGATATGCTCCAATTACTCTATGCTCCATTTGTTATGAATCAAATATGTCTTGAATGACATGATACATATGATTTTGTATCTAATGAGATGGTATCCTTGAGAATTCTTGTATTCTGCCTTACATTATGATACCTTACACGTTTGAAACCGTTCATTTTGTTATGAATATGTTTTGTCACTTGCTGAGTCGTTTTTGGCTCACTCCGTTGTTATATAAATCTTTCAGGTCAACATGTCACTCTTCGAGATGTTTGATTTGGGCTGAGATAGTGGATAGCTATTCAGAATTAAGGGCAAGTCTTGTTGGTTGTTATGT
Organism: Musa acuminata AAA Group; assembly: GCF_036884655.1. Classification (NCBI taxonomy): domain Eukaryota; kingdom Viridiplantae; phylum Streptophyta; class Magnoliopsida; order Zingiberales; family Musaceae; genus Musa; species Musa acuminata. The sequence goes on along the minus strand of NC_088331.1, from coordinate 23,015,812 downwards.
TATTGTTGTATAAGCATATTTTGTATGTAATTAAATGTTGTTGATGAATAGAAATAGATATACTGTGTAAAAGTGTGAGAAGATCTCTCTTATTTGGAATTTCGAAATGTTAAGCCTAATTTATGATGATATGAACTTGTGGTGAATAGTTGGAGTTCTGATTGTAATATTTATTTAGCTTGTGGATTTATAAGTGTTGTTCATGTTTGTCAAGTTGGCTTAGGTTGCCATAAATGTGAATTATCGAGTGATGTGATATATGATTATAAACTGCACAGGTTTTATATATGTGAATTTAATAGAATGTTTTTCAGTGTCCTCAAATGTTAGTTTGGATCCTGGATTGGTCTGTGATGAAAATTTTAAAAATCATGGATATTTTGAGGGGCGTGACACTTAATGCTCTTGATCCTAACACAATTGATGTCACGGAACAAGAAGGGCAATGATTATGTCTTAGTTAATGTAGTTAGATCATAAATTAAGTTAGGATTAGGAGGTAATTCTACTAACTTAATTATGGACCAATTGGGCCCTTAATAGGACTGAATTGGGCCGAATTGAGTAGCCCATTCAACACTTGAAATCTTGGTCGACGGTGGCACCGCTTGGAAGACAGTGCCCCGGGTTGTTTGGGCGGTGGTACCACTGGCAGTGAATGTTGCCAACGGTGGTACCGCCCTTATCAAGTAGTGGTACCACCCAGTGTCAAACCAACGGTAGTCGTACCGCCCAATAACGGCGGTGGTATCGCCAGTACCTCGAAATCCGGGGATGTGACACTTTTTGGCTCCAATTTTAAAGCCATTTGGGCCTCTGAAAACCCCTCTCTTTTCTGCATGAAAGGGCATGAAAGTGTTAAATCATTCTTGAATTGTTGGGGTGTTTAAGTGTTGTAAAAGTAAGAAAGAGTCCTCCCCTCCCTCTCTTAGCTTTGTAAATATCCAAGAAATAGGAGTGAGGCTTGTAAGGGTTATCTCCTAAACCCGGGAAAAGGAGAATGCATTGTAAAGAGGTATTTGGCCTTCACATATTGAAGGAAGGCCTTTAGTAGACACCTGTGACCTCGATGGAGGAGGAATTTGAAAGTGGATTTTGGTCACATCGACCAAACCACTCTAAATTCTAGTGTGATTTTCATTTGTGTAATTTACATTACTGCAAACTTCTTTCATCTTCTTCTTGCATTTTTACGAAAGCTTTCAAATTCAATTTCTCTTTGAAACGAATTGTATCGAAACAATTTATATCAAAATCAATTTTAATCGAAATAAAGACTTTTAAAAATTAAAAAAGTTTTTCGCTACACTAATTCACCCCCCCCCCCTCTTTGTGCCACTCTTGATCCTAACAATTGGTATCAGAGCAAAATTCACTCTCATTTGGTTTTAAACTAAAAAAGAGATGGCATTTGCCGGCAACCTTGAGGGTCATTCAATTACACGTCTGCCCATGTTCAATGGGACGGATTACACATATTGGAAGACTAGAGTGAGGATCTTCCTAATTTCAATAGATTTTGAATTATGGAATATTATAGAAAATGGGTTTCAAAAGTCTTCTCTTACAATGAAGATTGGAATGAGTTGGAGAAGAAGACTTTCGCTTTAAACACCAAGGCTATGACTGCCTTATTTTGTGCTTTAGATAAAATCGAGTTCAATCGTGTATCTATTTGTGAAACCACTTTTGATATTTGACACACACTCGAAGTGACTCATGAAGGCACTAGTAGAGTGAAGGAGTCAAAAATTAATCTTTTAGTGCATTCTTATAAGTTGTTTCAGATGAAACCGAGTGAGACCACTGGAGACATGTACACCCGATTTACGAATGTCGTTAATGGTCTAAAAGGACTTGTTAAAGGTTTCTCGGATTTTGAACTTGTTAATAAAATTTTAAGATCCCTTCCAAAGAGTTGGGACCCTAAAGTCACAGACATTCAAGAGGCCAAAGACTTAAATAACTTTCCTCTTGAAGAACTAATCGGGTCACTAATGACCTATGAGATGACTTGTAATGCTCATAAAGAGCTTAAGAACAACTTTCCAAAGAACAAGAAGGATATGACACTAAAAACCCAAGAAGACTACTTGAAAGAAAGTTCAAGTGAGGACCTTGATGATGACTTTGCTCTCTTAATAAGAAAGTTTAAAAAAGAATAAAATAAATAAATTTAGATATGACATAAAAAATAAATTAGAACCGAAAAAGGAACAAGTAATATGTTACGAATGTAAGAAGCCGGGACATTACAAGAGCAAATGTCCCCAAGCAAAGAAGAGACAACCAAATAAGAAGGCTCTTAAAGCAACATGGGACGATTCAAGTTCATCCGAAGAAGAGGAGCCAACCAACACCGAGTAAGTTGCGCACTATGCGCTAATGGCTATTAGAGATGAGGTGAGTAGTTCATTTGAAGCAAATTTATCCTTTGATGAACTATTAAATGCTTTTCATGATTTATTTGATGAATGTAAATTAATTAGTAAAAAATATAAATTATTGAAAAAGGAGCATACTTCTCTTGTTAGTGATTTCGATAGATTGAAAGTTGAGCACAATGATAGTTTAGCTCTATGTACGAAATATGATGAACTAGAAACAATTTAAAAGGAAAACTTTCTACTCAAATAAACCTTTAAAAAGTTTGATATTGGTAGTAAGTGTTAGGATCAAGAGTACTAAGAGGGGGGGGGGGTGAATTAGGGCAGCGGAAAACTTTCGAGGATTAAAACTGCGTTCGTACGTTGAAATCCGATTTCGACGTAAAAGTCGTTTCGTGCAGATAATAACTTTGAAAGCTTACAGAAACGTATTTGAAGTAAAGTAAGGAAGGCAATTTGTAGTTAAGATAAATAGCACAAAGGAAATGCAAACCAGATTTTAGAGTGGTTTGGTCAAACGTGACCTACATCCACTTTCGGCTTCCTCCTCCGATGAGGTCACCGACGTCCACTAGAGGCCTTCCTTCAATAGGCAAAGGCCAACTACCCTTTTACAGTTTCACTCCTTTTGACGGGCTTAGGAGACAACCCTTACAGAATTTTCTCTCCTCTCTTGAAAGATCAAAACATGGAAGAAAAGAGGGAGGAGAACTTCTAGCCTTTACAACACTTTTGAGCTCTAAAAATCATAAAGTAAGATTGGATTTTCGGTGCCCTTTCATGCAGGAAAGGGTGGGGTATATATAGGCCCCAAACTGGTTTGAATTTGGAGCTCAAAAATATCTTTTCCTGGATTTTCGGGGTCCTGACGGTACTACCTCCTGACTGGGGCGGTACAACTGCTTGGCAGCTCGTAGACTAAGCCTCTAAGCGGTGCCACCATCTGACAGGGGCGGTTGCACCATCTGACAGGGGCGGTTGCACCGCCCAATCTTGCTCGGAGACTGAGCCCAGGCGATGCCACCGCTTGACTTGGGCAGTTGCACCACCCAGCTTTCCTGGGAGACCATCTCCTGGGCGGTGCTACCGCCTGGTAGGAATTCTGGTCCGAATGGGTTAATCCATTCGGCCCAATTTGGGTCTATCAAGGGCCCAATTGCCCCCAGATTAAGTTAATGGGATCACCTACCATTCCTAACTTAATCTATATGCTAACTACAATATTTCTTAAGACATTTACTGTAACTTTCTTCGGTGCATCAATCGCTTCTTCCGGCGAACATCCGACGAACCTTCGGCGATGCTCCGGCGGACTTCCGGCAAACTCCTGGACTTGCGACGATTCACTTGGTGAGTTCCGATGAGCTTCTTTGGCAAGCTCCTGGACTTCTCGGATTTGTTCCCATAGAACCTCCGACGACCGTCCGGACTTCCGTCAAACTCTCGAACCCCCAACATGATCATGGTCTTGACTCCGATGCAACTCCTGCTGCATGTCTTTCTTCCATCATAGTTAATCCTGTACACTTATCTCAACATATGGATTAGATAACAAATGATAATTTACTTCATCATTAAAATCTGAGATTCAACAATCTCCCCATTTTTTATGGTGACAATCAATTGATAACGGAGTTAACCTTAACTCCCCCTATCTATATGCCATACTTTGAATTCAAGAGACATATTGATAAGTTAAGATCGTTTAACATTATCAATTCTCCCATCATGATTTCTATCATGATGTATTTCTTTGAAAATGATGTCAAGGCTTGACATCCATTTTCAGGTTTTACATTTCAAATGTGAAAGATAGCAATCGTAGCAATTCATCATATATCAATTTGTAGAATTGTGATATATGCTCTAGATATCTTAACACAGTGCAAATATGGCAATAACATAGTGCAAATATGGAATAGTGCAAATATGGCAATCATAGCAATTCTATCACCAATTTATCATATATTTCGATGCAAGATTTTGATACCTTAACATAATTCAAAATCAAATATGGCATTCACAGCATCAATTTATATATTTCTCCCCCTTTGTCATCAACAAAAAGGAGAACGATATTAGCAAATTTTAACTAGGTTTATGTCATTTTTCAATAATGAGTGATAGGATACCAATTATACAAACATCTCAAGGAAAACATGACATGGAGATGATTTTCATTACTTCTTCCTCTTTATTTGTTATTGTTTTTTTGCATGAAGGAGGAGAGCCATTTGTGAGCTTACTCGAATGAAGTTAAAATTGATAAGATATTAAAGCTCACTTCATTTTTACAAGAATCAAGATATATGTGTGAATCAAATCCTTGCACGTAAAACTATTTCTCAAAAGATATAAGAAGGAATCATCAAATCCATTTCTCAAAAGATATTTTTCACATGATAAGTCTATGAGAGATGCATTTGCTAGTTGATTCCATATGTCAAAAATTAATGATGTGAATCCAAAACTTGATATGACATATGTTTATTAAGTCCGGAAGAGAATAATGTATCCAGAAAATCCGATTGTTAGGATCAAGAAGATCCAAAAATGAAATTTAACACTTTCATGCATTCGGATGAGGTTTTGCTATAGATTTTCAAATTCAATCATGAAGATAAAACATGCTTATTATCATGAAAATTTTTGTATCCAAAACACATAATTTCCAACATGTAATTAAAGCATGTAATTATGTAAAATCATCATAGCAATTAAGTGATTTAATCATTAAATCAAAAAAGTTTGAAAAATAATCTTAACAAGTTTATGTATTCGGATATATTAACATTCCTGATTCTCTTCTAATGAAATCAAATTGTTCTTCACTTAGAGGTTTTGTAAAAATATCAACTAGTTGATGCTTAGTATCAATGAACTCTATGATTACATTATGATTACTCGTATAAAGTGATGTCTAATATCAATATGTTTTGTTCTTGAGTGTTGAATGAGATTCTTTGTTAAACATATTGCACTTGTGTTATCATATTTAATGGGAATGTTTTTAAGATAGACTTTATAATCTTCTAAGGTGTTTTTCATCCACACAACTTGTGCACAGCATGCACTAGCTGCAATATACTCAGCTTCGGTTGTTGATAGTGCAACCGAGTTTTGTTCTTAGATGACCAGGAAACAAGGGAATGTCCCAAAATTTGACATATTCCTGGTGTGCTTTTTCTATCTAGTCTACACCCAACAAAATCTGCATCAGCATAAACAATTAACTCAAAATTCTCGGATTTTGGATACCATAATCTTAGATTTATGGTACCTTTAAGATATTTAAGTATTCTTTTAACCGCTTTGAGATGAGATATCTTAGGGTTCGATTGAAACCTAGCACAAAGTCCAACACTGAACATGATATCTGGTCTAGTTGCAATGAGGTAAAGTAAACTTCCTATCATACCCCTATAAGTTTTTTGATCGAAGCTTTCTCCACCTTCATCAACTTCTAACTTAGTGGAGGTGCTCATAGGAGTGTTAATAGCTTTTGAGCTATCCATATTAAATCTTTTCAGCAGATCTAAAGCATATTTAGTTTGACTAATAAAGATGTCATTACTTAGTTGCTTAATTTGTAAACCTAAGAAAAAGGTTAATTCTCCCATCAAACTCATTTCAAATTTGAGACTCATAGTTTTAGCAAAAGATTCATAAAGTGATTCATTCGTAGAACCGAAGATAATATCATCAACATAAATCTGAATAATAAGAAAATTATTTTCAAAATTCTTGATAAACAATGTAGTATCGACCTTGCCTTTTGTGAAATTATTTTCAATAAGAAAAGTACTAAGTCTATTATACCAAGCCCTTGGGGCTTGTTTTAAACCATAGAGAGCTTTAGTTAATCTAAACATATGATTAGGGAGGCTATTATTTTCAAATCTAGGAGGTTGTTCAATATAGACTTCTTCGGAAATAAAACCATTAAGAAAAGCGCTTTTAACATCCATTTGAAACAACTTAAAATTATTATTGCTAGCATAGGCAAGGAGCATCCTTATGGCTTCTAATCTAGCCATAGGAGCAAAGGTTTCTTCGTAATCGATACCTTCTTCTTGGTTGAAACCTTTGGCCACTAATCTATCCTTGTTTCTAACCACGATACCATATTCATCTTGCTTGTTTCTAAAGACCCATTTAGTACCAATAACTAAATGGTCATTTGCCCTAGGAACAAGTTTCCACATCTCATTTCTTTCAAATTGATTTAACTCATCTTGCATTGCGATAATCCATGAATCATCTTTCATGGCTTCGTCAATATATTTAGGTTCGATTTGGGAGAGAAAAGCGGCATTGGCACAAAAAATTTTAAGAGAAGAAAGTGTTTGAACCCCCTTAGATGTGTCTCCTAGGATTAGCTCCTTATGATGAGTATCTACATACTTCCAATTCTTGGGTAAGGATGTTTCGGAAGTGGATGCATCCAAGTTGCTAGTTGGAGAAGGGGTTTCATTTAAATTCAAAGAATCAAAATTAACATCATCATCAAAATCATTTTTCTTAATTTCAGAAATCTCATTGAAAACAACATGAATGGATTCTTCTATAATTAAAGTTTTTTTATTGAAGATACGAAAAGCTTTAGAAACTAAGAATAATCAAGAAAAATTCCTTCATCGGATTTAGCATCAAATTTTCCTAAGGCATCTTTTTCATTCAAGATAAAACACTTACACCCAAAAACTTTAAAATATGAAACATTGGGTTTTTTATTGTTCCACAACTCATAGGGAGTTTTGGTGAGTAAGGGTCTTACTAGAACTCTATTCAAAATATAGCATGTAGTGTTTACGGCTTCGGCCCAAAAATATTTGGGTAAGCTATGTTCATTCAACATGGTTCTTGCAATTTATTGTAAATTTCTATTCTTTCTTTCTACTACTCCATTTTGTTGAGGATTTCTTAGAGTAGAGAAGTTGTTGTTGTATCCATTATATTCATAAAATTCTTGGAAATCACGGTTTTGAAATTCACCACCATGATCACTTCGAATTGATGAAATCATAAAACCCTTTTTATTTTGAACAAGTTTACAAAACTTGGTGAAATATCTAAAGCATTCATTTTTATGTTTCAAGAAATAAGTCCATGTATATCTACGATAGTCATCTACAGTGACGAAGGCGTATTTGCTACCTCCTAGGCTTGATGTAGAGATTGGTTCGAACAAGTCCATATGGACTAATTGTTAGGGCCTAGAGGTGCTTATTTGATTCTTAGATTTGAAACTACCCTTAATTTATTTTCCTAATTGACAAGCATCACACACTTTATCTTTGATGAACTTGATATGAGGAATTCCTCATACAAGTTCTTAGGATGATATTTGAGTGATTATTTTCATGCTAGCATGACCTAATCTCCTATGCCAAAGCCAAGCATCTTCATTCAAAGCTGAGAAACACATTTCATTGCAAATATCATTGATGTCAATGGTGTATACGTTATTCTGTTTTAAAGCAATCATATATGTGTTTTTGTGTAGTTTTTCAATTATGCAAGCATTAGATTCGAATTTGACAATATATCCTTTATCACATAATTGACTAATGCTCAAGAGGTTATGTTTTAAACCATCAACTAACAAAACATCTTCTATAAAGAAGTTGGATTTGTTACCTATGGTTCCTTTGTCAATGATTTTACCCTTGTTGTTGTCTCCAAAGGTGACATAGCCTTCATCTATGCTAGTGAGCTTAGAGAATTGAGATGGATCTCTGGTCATATGCCTTGAGCATCCGCTATCAAGATACCATCTCTTGCTCCTAGCTTGTGATGGTGTATGTCTCTACAAGAAAGGATAATTTTTAGGTACCCATTTACTTTTGGGTGCCTCAAAAACTGATCTACATTATTTATTATGTTGCATAGAGTTTATCATGGTTCCTTTAGGAACCCAAATCAGTTTGTTTGGGCTAATTTTCTTGAATGGACAATGATACGTTTTATGTCCATGTTTGCAACAAAAGTTGCATTTGCTTTGGTGCTAACAATGTAAGATATGGCATTTTATGAAGGTGGTTGGATTTTGGTGAGGACTTCTCACAAATTCAATTCCACTTCTTTTGGGAACGTGACCCTTATTTGTAAGGATCATGTTCAAAGACTTGCTACCAACCTCGAATTTCTTCAAGGCGTCCATAAGTAGCAAGTTCTCCTTTTGGAGAGTTTGTAAATCATGGCATTTTTCACATAGAGCTAAACTATCATGATATTTTTCAGTAATTTATATTTTCTACTAATTATTTTGCATTCATCAAATAAGTCATGGAAGGTATTTAATAATTCATCAAATGATAATTTATCAAAATTGCTAACAAGACTATCATGCTTATTTTTCAGTAATTTATATTTTCTACTAATTGTTTTGCATTCATCAAATAAGTCATGGAAGGCATTTAATAATTCATCAAATGATAAATCAGCATCAATTAAATTTGTTACCTCCTCTCCGATGGCCATTAGGGCATAATGAGCAACTTGCTCGGTGTTGGACTCCTCTTCTTCGGACGCGCTCGAGTCATCCCATGTTGCTTTGAGCACCTTTCTTTGATGTTTTCTTCTTGGCTTGGGGACAAACACTTTTGTAGTGTCCCGGCTTTTTGCACTCGTAACAAATAACTTGGTCCTTTTTTTGTTCTAATTTATTTTTTTTGTCATTGTTAAACTTGTTTCTCTTAATAAATTTTTTGAATTTCCTTGTTAGAAGTGCTAAGTCATCGTCACAGTCCTCATTACTTGAGTTTTCTCTCAAGTGGTCATCTAAAGTTCTATGTGTCATATCCTTCCTATTATTTGGAAGGATGTCTTCTTGCTCTTCATAAGCCTTACAAGTCATTTCATAGGTCATTAATGACTCGATTAGTTCTTCAAGAGGGAAGTTGTTTAAATCTTTAGCCTCTTGAATAACAGTGACTTTAGGGTCCTAACTCTTAGGAATGGATCTTAGAATCTTATTTACAAGCTAAAAATCCGAAAAACTTTTGCCGAGTCCTTTTAGACCATTGACGACATCCGTGAAATGGGTGTACATGTCGCCAATAGTCTCGCTCGGTTTCATTCGGAAAAGTTCAAAAGAATATATCAAAAGATTGATTTTTGACTCTTTCACTCTACTTGTGCCTTCGTGAGTTACTTCGAGTGTATGCCAAATATCAAACGTAGTTTCACAAACCGAAACACGATTGAACTCATTTTTATCAAGCGCAAAAAATAAGGCATTCATAGCCCTTGCATTAAGAGCGAAAGTCTTCTTCTCCAATTCATTCCAATCAATCATTGGAAGAGAAGACTTCGAAAATCCATTTTCGACAAGATTCCAAAGTTCAAAATCCATTGAGATATGGAAGATCCTCATTCGGGTCTTCCAATAGGAGTAGACCGTCCAATTGAACATGGGTGGACGTGTAATTGAGTGACTCTCTTGATTTCCGGCGTATGCCATCTCTCTTAGATTTTAATCCATTTGAGAGTTAACCCCACTCTAATACCAATTGTTAGGATCAAAAACACTAAGAGGGGGGGTGGGGGGAATTAGTGCAGCGGAAAACTTTCGAGGATTAAAACTGCGTTCGTACGTTGAAATCCGATTCCTACGTAAAAGTTGTTTCGTGCAGATAATAATTTTGAAAGCTTATGGAAACGTATTTGAAGTAAAGTAAGGAAGGCAGTTTGTAGTAAAGATAATATGCTCAAAGTAAATGCAAACCGAGATTTAGAGTGGTTCGGTCAATCTTGACCTACATCCACTTTTGGCTTCCTCCTCTGATGAGGTCACCGACGTCCACTAGAGGCCTTCCTTCAATAGGTGAAGGCCAACCACCCTTTTACAGTTTCACTCCTTTTGATAGGCTTAGGTGTCACGCCCCTCAAAATATCGACAATATTTAAAGTTTTTATCACATCTAACCCAGGATCCAAACATACATTTGAGGTCACTAAGAAAACATTCAGATCAAAATTTCACCTCTATAGTCTACAAATTCATAACCCTGTGCAGTTCATAAACATACCACACATCACTCAATAATTCATATAATCTGAACTCAACTCATCAAAATAATAAACACAACATAAATTCACAAGTGGGGAAGTCTATGCAGTCACCAAACCAACGATTACCATAAGTTCATATCATTACATGAATTTAACTTAACATTCCAAAAATCCTATACATTAGGGATCCTTTAACTTACACAAAATCCACAGGTTTAGATTCATCGTCAACATTTCAATAGATACAAAGTGGCTTATGCAACACATACATATATGCTAATAAAGATCAGCCCAAAATCTTCTAACTTTCCACTACCTCAACCCAATCTTAACATTTAAGCAAACGGTACGCTATCCTGAAAAATTTATCAACAAACGGGGTGAGCATAAAGAACTCAGCAAGTGACTAACATATCCATATCAAATAGTACAATTTCCAAAGAGATACGGTTTCAAAATATAAGGCAGAATATACGATTTCGTAGACATAATATCATTAGGAGCAGAAACACAATTGTCCTTTCAATCTTACATATTTGGTTCCTGACAGATGGGGCATAGAGTAATTGGAGCATATCAGTGACAAAGGAAACATATCGGAGCATATCAATGGCATATAAAATGTTCCGAAGCATATCAACGGCATATGTAACATTTCGAAGCAAAAATCATCAGTGAATGAAGCATTTCAGAGCATATAAAAAACAAATACCGTACAGAAGCTCAAACGTCGTCCTTGACGTTGCAATCATATCATTCTTATCCAGAGCATGAACAGAAACAACACACCAAAACTCTGGATGTCATATCAAACAAATAGAAGGTGTAGTGAGATCTCAATCAGAATGTGATTCATCCATTTCTGAATGACCACCTGACAAAAGTCTCCCACGTCTGGGAGCTCCATCCACCCACGTCTAGGTGAAGTCAGAGGGGGCCGGCAGAGCATCGCAGGCTCTAAGCACATACCCTTTACCATTTCTGGCAAAGGTCCAGAATATCCCATAGAGCGGGCAATAAGCATATACACTGGGTCGTATGAAACCCTTATCTAATAATTCTTGTATTTGCTTCTTTAATTCCTCTAGCTCGAGTGGTGCCATTCTGTAGGGAGGCTTAGATATTAGGGTTGTACTGGAGACCAGATCAATAGCAAATTCACCCTCTCTATCTAGAGGTAAACCAGGCAAGTCATCTGGGAATACATCAGGGAATTCTTTGACCACTACAATTTCATCTAGGTGGGTTTCCTAATTTGAATGCTCCTTTACACACACCATATAACAAAAACAACATTTCTGCATAAGATGATAAACTTGAAGTGTTGATATCAAGCAAGGAGGCAAATCATGCCTAATGCCCTCAAAGAAAAATATAGGCTGATTTGGTATGCAGAAAGTAATTATTTTCTTGTAACAATCAATACTAGCGTGATGAGAAGATAACCAATCCATGCCAAGTATAATATCAAAACCCTGGATCTCTAGGAGAATCAAATCAGCACAGAGTTTGTGTTCTCCAATATAGATCAAACAAGATGGGTAAACCAAGTTTGTTGCCAATGAATCTCCAACAGCAGTTGTTACATATAACATATAATCAAGGGATCTAGGTAGAATATCCAAGTGACAAACAAAGTATTGTGAAACAAAAGATAAGTTGGAGCCGGGATCAAACAAAACTTTTGCATTTCTTTTAGAAACATGAAGAATACCTTCCACCACCGATTTAGAAGCTTTAGAATCTTGTTCAGTGAAAGCGTACACTCTAGCATGGGCTGAGGGTCTAGGAGATAGTGGCTCTTTCTTCCTTTTCAGTGGGCAATCTCTTAATTGATGATCTAACCTTCCACAAGCAAAACAGGCTCTAGTCACCCGAAAACACTGACTTGTTTCATGATTTAATCCACATTTTGCACATGACTGAGTCCTCCGCAATGGTTTCCATTTCTCAAATCCAGATGTCTTAAACCTCTTGTTACTAACTTCATATTCATTTTCTCTCCTGCTTTTGCTAGTAAATTTATCCTTTTTGTTCTTGCCAATGATTTCTTGAATTTCCTCCATGTCTCTTTCAATTTTCAAAGCTCTTTCTACCGTATCTACATATGTTTGTAGTTTTAAAGCTGACATTCGGCTTCTTATTGCTGGCCATAATCCCCTTTCAAACCTTCTTGCTTTTCTAGATTCATCATCAGTCATATGTGTGGCAAACCTGGAGAGCTCAGTAAATTTAGATTCATACTTTGTAACCGTCATACTTCCCTGGATAAGATTCAAGAACTCCAATTCTTTTTGCTCTCTCATACAATCTGAAAAATATTTATCGTTAAACTTTTCTTGGAATAACTTCATGTCATTGGCTCATGTTTGATTTCAGACATCTTCTTAATCATTCTCCACCAGTGTTCAGCTTCTCCTTCCAGCATAAAGGTGGCAAGAAAAACCTTTCGATCATCAGGGTAATTTAAGGCATCAAATATTTTCTCTATCTGCATCATCCATCGTTCTGCCACCATTGGATCAGACTCACCACTAAAACTGGGAGGACTAAGCTTCTTAAACTGTACAATTCCCAACCCCATCTGGTTTGATGTTCCTGTTCCATCATTTCTTCCTTGTAGGACAGGTTATTGTTGTTGTTGCATCACTTGTGCCATAGTCTCCAAAGTCCACATGATACCACTCAATTGATCAGCAGTAGATGCAATAGGAGAACCAGATGATCTCGTCATCCTTGCTTCCTAAAACATCAAAAGAACATTTTCTTTGATCAATCTCTAAATGATAGTCAATAAACCTCAAAAAAATAATATTCTTAGTGATTCTCAAATCATGCTCTGATACCACTTCTGTCACGCCCCTCAAAATATCGACAATATTTAAAGTTTTTATCACATCTAACCCAGGATCCAAACATACATTTGAGGTCACTAAGAAAACATTCAGATCAAAATTTCACCTCTATAGTCTACAAATTCATAACCCTGTGCAGTTCATAAACATACCACACATCACTCAATAATTCATATAATCTGAACTCAACTCATCAAAATAATAACCACAGCATAAATTCACAAGTGGGGAAGTCTATGCAGTCACCAAACCAACGATTACCATAAGTTCATATCATTACATGAATTTAACTTAACATTCCAAAAATCCTATACATTAGGGATCCTTTAACTTACACAAAATCCACAGGTTTAGATTCATCGTCAACATTTCAATAGATACAAAGTGGCTTATGCAACACATACATATATGCTAATAAAGATCAGCCCAAAATCTTCTAACTTTCCACTGCCTCAGCCCAATCTTAACATTTAAGCAAACGGTACGCTATCCTGAAAAATTTATCAACAAACGGGGTGAGCATAAAGAGCTCAGCAAGTGACTAACATATCCATATCAAATAGTACAATTTCCAAAGAGATACAGTTTCAAAATATAAGGCAGAATATACGATTTCGTAGACATAATATCATTAGGAGTAGAAACATAATTGTCCTTTCAATCTTACATATTTGGTTCCTGACAAATGGGGCATAGAGTAATTGGAGCATATCAGTGACAAAGGAAACATATCGGAGCTTATCAATGGCATATAAAATGTTCCGAAGCATATCAACGGCATATGGAACATTTCGAAGCAAAAATCATCAGTGAATGAAGCATTTCAGAGCATATCAAAAACAAATACCATACAGAAGCTCAAACGTCGTCCTTGACGTTGCAATCATATCATTCTTATCCAGAGTATGAACAGAAACAACTCACCAAAACTCTGGATGTCATATCAAACATATAGAAGGTATAGTGGGATCTCAGTCAGAATGTGATTCATCCATTTCTGAATGACCACCTGACAAAAGTCTCCCACGTCTGGGAGCTCCATCCACCCACGTCTAGGTGAAGTCAGAGGGGGCCGGCAGAGCATCGCAGGCTCTAAGCACATACCCTTTTCCATTTCTGGCAAAGGTCCAGAATATCCCATAGAGCGGGCAATAAGCATATACCCTTTACCATTTCTAGCAAAGGTCCAGACAATCCAACACACCAGAGTACAAGAGGGCAGTTTTAACAATAAGTAGCATATATCGGAAGCACACGCGGAACAACAAAACGTACATATGCCTTTTCAAGACAATATAATGCAAGGAACAAATCTCTCACAAATGTATTCATATTAGGAATGAAACGGAAGCAAGAGTATACAGGGAATCCAAGCAATCATATTTAGCTCAATTTAAATAAGAAGGTTAGAAGAATTCAATATCCAAAGGAATGAAACAGAATACGCGAAATCGATCAAAGCTCGATTTCTGACAGAATTCCAATGGCACATAGAACAAATACTTCAGATTATCAATTATTCTCCAATACCCTTAATAAAGCTGTCATTGAAAGATATATCAACCTATTTTCTGTTGAAATAAGTTTCGTACGAATCAGAGTTTCCAACAAGGAGTTACCTTTGATTTGGTAACCCAAGGTCAAAACACAATCACTGTTTTGCAGAATACATAGGGTCGGATTCAACAGATACTAGGGTAGGCATTTGGATTCTAAAATTCTCAAACTATATGTCAAAAGAAATATTTTCAAGTCTAGTTTCAAATAAAATCAGTTTGGTACAAATCAGAATTTCCAACAGGGAGTTATAGGCATTTCAGTATCAAAAGGTCATAAATCTTAATCCCTGATTTGCAGCGTTCATAGACTCATTTGCAACAGACGTTTGGGTAAGTATTCGGTATTCAAAATCTTCAAAATTTGTGTCAAAAGAAAGATATAAGAGTCTAATTTCAAACAAACTAGGTCCTGTTCAAATCTGCATTTCGTACTAAAAATTATAGCTGGAATCGTATATAGGGGTCAGTTTACCAAAAAATTTCAGAATCGATGGTTCTTTGCCCAAGGAGAGAACATATCGGTTTCTAAATAGAAATCCTTCAGTTTATTTTGAATCAACATAAAACAGAGACTAAAAATTCTATAGGATGGGGTTAGAATACTTGCCTTTGAGAATTTTGACCCCCAATTGAGAAGATTGAGTAAGAAACCTCAAAGCCCCAATTTTTCTTCTTCTTCTTCCCCCTTTCTTTTCTCTTCTTCTTTCTTTCTTTTTCTGTTCTTCCACACAGCAGCTGCCTTCTCTGGTTCCTTAAGAACGAAGGCAGAGAGGCTTAGGCGGTGGGATTTGTTATTTTGTGTATTTTATAGTTTAGTCATTGTTTTTATTATATTCATGATTAGGTCCTCAGGGTTTACATATAGGTCCTCAGGGTTTACATATAGGTCCTCAGATTCTTTTTTGAACAAATCTCCCAAATCTTAAAAATAAGTTACCTCTAATTCATACTCTATTTCTTTTGTCAATTTAAAATAGATGCTTACATTATCACTAGAAATTTATACGAACATTCGGAAACGAGGGATGTTACATTAGGAGAGAACCCTTACAGAATTTTCTCTCCTCTCTTGAAAGATTAAAACATGGAAGAAAAGAGGGAGGAGAACTTCTAGCCTTTACAACACTTTTGAGCTCTAAAAATCACAGAGTAAGATTGGATTTTCGATGCCCTTTCATACAGGAAAGGGTGGGGTATATATAGGCCCCATACTGGTTTGAATTTGGAGCTCAAAAATGTCATTTCTCGAATTTCTGGGGTCCTGGCGGTACTACCTCCTAACTAGGGCGGTAGAACCACCTGGCAGCTCGGAGATTGAGTCTGTGGGTGGTGCCACCGTTTGACAGGGGCGGTTGCATCGCCTAGTCTCGCTCGGAAATTGAGCTCAGGGGGTGCCACCGCCTGACCTGGGCGGTTGCACAGCCCAGCTTTCCTGGGAGACCATCTCCTGGGCGGTGCCACCGCCAACCCTAGCGGTGCCACCGCCAACCCTAGCGGTGCCACCGCATGGTAGGAATTCTGGTCTGAATAGGTTGATCCATTCGGCCCAATTTGGGTCTATCAAGAGCCCAATTGCTCCCAAATTAAGTTAATGGGATCACCTCCCATTCCTAACTTAATCTACATGCTAACTACGATATTTCTTAAGACATTTACTACAACTTGCTCCGATGCGTCAATCGCTTCTTCCGGCAAACTTCCGACGAACATCCGACGAACCTTCAGCGATGCTCCGGCAGACTTTCGGCAAACTCCTGGACTTGCGACGATCCACTTGGCGAGTTATGAAGAGCTTCTTTGGCAAGCTCCTAGACTTCTCGGATTTGTTCCCGTAGAACCTCTGACGACCGTCCGGACTTCTGTCGAACTCTCGAACCCCCAACGTGATCATGGTCTCGACTCCGGTGCAACTCCTACTGCATGTCTTTCTTCCATTGTAGTTAATCCTGCACACTTATCTCAACATATGGATTAGATAACAAATGACAATTGACTTCATCATCAAAATCCGAGATTCAATAGTAAGTCCTTAAACATGATCCTTGTCAACAAAGGTCACGTTTATAGAAAAGGCTGAATCAGATTTGTGAGTAACTCTCACCAAAATCTAACCACCTTTTTTAAAGGCCCTACTTTGCATGTTTCACCCCGAAACAAATACAACTTTTTTTACAAATTTGAGCATGTAGTGTTGAATCTCGGATTTTGATGATGAAGTCAATTGTCATTTGTTATCTAATCTATGTGTTGAGATAAGTGTGCAGGATTAACTACGATGAGATTAAGACAAGCAGCAGGAGTTGCGCCGGAGTCAAGATCATGATCACGTTGGGAGTTCGAGAGTTCGACGGAAGTTCGGACGGTCGTCGGAGGTTCAGAGAGAACAGATCCGAGAAGTCCAGAAGCTTGCCAAGCGAAGCTCGTCGGAACTCGCCAAGTGGATCGTCGCAAAGTCCAGGAGTATGCCGGATGTCCGCAGAAGGATCACCGAGGGTTATCGGTTGATCGACGGAAGTTGGCCGGAAACTCGCCGGAAGAAGCGATTGACGCATCGGAGCAAGCTGCAGAAGTTGTCTTAGAGATAATCGTAGTTAGCACGATGATTAAGCATGAAAATGGGAGGTGATCCCATTAGCTTAATCTTGGGGCAATTGGGCCCCTGAAAAGATTCAAAGTGGGTCGAATGGAGTGAACCATTCGGACCCTGATTGCACCAGGAGGTGCAACCGCCCCAGCCAGGAGGTGCAACCGCCTGGGCTGTGGGGTTGAGAGGTGCAACCGCCCCAGCCAGGAGGTGCAACCGCCTGGGCTGTGGGGCTGAGAGGTGCAACCGCCCCAGCCAGGAGGTGCAACCGCCTGGGCTGTGGGGCTGGGAGGTGCAACCGCCCCAGCCAGGAGGTGCAACCGCCAGGGTTGCAAGGCTGGGAGGTGCAACCGCTCCAGCCAAGAGGTTGCACCGCCAGAGCTCAAGTTCCGAGCTCTGCCAGGCGATGCAACCACCAAGCTCAGTCTTCGAGCTTTGGCAGAGTGGTGCATCAGCCTGAGCTCAGTCTCGAGCTTTGCCAGGTGATGCATTCACCAAGCTCAGTCTTCGAGCTATGGCAGAATGGTGCATCAGCTTGAGCTCAGTTTGGAGCTCTGCCAAGTGATGCAACCACCGAGCTCAGATTTCGAGCTCTGCCAGGTGATGCAACCACCAAGCTCAGTCTTCGAGCTCTGCCAGGTGATGCAACCATTGAGCTCAGTCTTCGAGCTCTGGCAGAGAAGAAGCAATCGGCAGAGCTCAGTCTTCGAGCTCTGCCAGGCGGTGCCACCTCTCCAGTCGAGAGGTGCAACCGCCTGATCCCAGAATTCTGGGATTTGATCGATTTGATCGTTTTGAGCTCGAATTTTGAATTGGGTTGGGGCCTATAAATACCCCACCCATTCAGCACTGAAAAGACACAGACCTATACCGAAATTGTGATCTTTTCTGTGATTCTAAAGAGCTCAAAAGTGTTGTAAAGCCCATGAGTCTCCTCCTTCTGTTCTTCAAGTTTTCAACTGTAAAGTGAGGAGAGAAAGGTCTGTAAAGGTTGTCTCCTAAGCCTGTCAAAAGGAGAGAAACTGTAAGAGGGAAGTTTGGCCTTCGCCCATTGAAGGAAGGCAGCTAGTTGACGTCGGCAACCTCATCGGTGGAGGAAGCCAAAAGTGGAGTAGGTCAAGGCTGACCGAACCACTCTAAATCTCTGGTTTGCGTTTAATTTCGAGCACTTTATCATTACTGCAAACCTCCCTCATCACTACTGCTCTCTGCGCTTTCACGAACAAGTTCTAAGTGCTGTTCTTCCAAATCTGGATTCAGACGTAAACTCGTATTTTCATACATTACAGTTTACGTTTACGTTTGATTCTGCAGAACTGTTTTCCGCGCTTTTACGAACGAGCTTCCTTGCAGTTTACGCTTACATTTTAATCCTATTAATAACTGCAATCTGTCCTCTACGATTTTACGAACGAGTTTCAACATTTAGACGTAAAACTGCATTCGGACGTAAATCGGCTTTCTTCGCTCAATCATCAGATTTCAGTTTACGTTTACGTCTTGGTTTCATCTGCATACTGCCTTCTGCGAGTATACAAACAAGTTTCAAAGTTTAGACGTAAATCTGCGTCTAACTGCGTTTAGACGTAAATCTACGTTTAGACGTAAAACTGCGTTTAAACGTAAAACTGCGTTTAGACGTAAAACTGCGTTTAGACGTAATACTGCGTTTAGACGTAAATCTGCGTTTAGACGTAAAACTACGTTTAGACGTAAAACTGCGTTTAGACGTAAAATCTGCGTTTAGACGTAAATCTGCATTTAGACGCAAAACTGCGCTTAGACGCAATCTGCGCTTAGACGTAAAACTACGTTTAGACGTAAAACTGCGTTTAGACGTAAAATCTGCGTTTAGACGTAAATCTGCATTTAGACGCAAAACTGCGCTTAGACGCAATCTGCGCTTAGACGCAAAACTGCGCTTAGACGCAATCTGCGCTTAGACGCAAACTGCACTTAGATACAAACTGAGAATTTGCTTTTGCATCATAATAGTTTTTGAACAAACGCAGCTTTTGGTTTTAAATTTATTATACGATTTCCGCTGCACTAATTCACCCCCCCCTCTTAGTGCTCTCGATCCTAACAATTGGTATCAGAGCAAGGTTAACTCTCTAAAGGATTAAAATCCAAGAGAGATGGCATACGCCGGAAACCAAGAGGGGCATTCAATTACACGTCCACCCATGTTCAATGGAACGGACTACACTTACTGGAAGACCCGAATGAGGATCTTTCTTATTTCTATGGATTTTGAACTATGGAATCTTGTTGAAAATGGATTTTCAAAATCTTCTCTTCCAATGATCGATTGGAACGATTTGGAAAAGAAGGCTTTCGCTCTTAATGCAAAGGCTATGAATGCCTTATTTTGCGCACTAGATAAAAACGAATTTAATCGTGTTTCAACTTACGAAACTGCTTTTGATATTTGGCACACACTTGAAGTGACCCACGAGGGCACAAGTAGAGTGAAAGAGTCAAAAATCAATCTGTTGCTGCATTCTTTTGAACTTTTTCGAATGAAACCGAGTGAAACCATTGGCGACATGTTTACCCGTTTCACGGATGTCGTCAACGGTTTAAAAGGTCTCGGAAAGAGCTTTTCGGATTTTGAGCTTGTTAATAAGATACTAAGATCCCTTCCTAAGAGTTGGGATCCTAAAGTCACCGCCATTCAAGAGGCAAAAGATCTGCAAAATTTCCCTCTTGAAGAACTAATCGGGTCATTAATGACCTACGAAATGACTTGCAAAGCTCATGAAGAGCAAGAAGACATCCTTCCAAAGAACAGGAAGGATATGGCACTTAAAACTTCTGAATGCCACTTGAGAGAAAACTCAAGTGATGAGGATTGTGACGATGACTTGGCACTATTGACAAGAAAGTTTAAAAAATTCTTCAAAAGAAACAAGTTTAAAAACGATATGAAAAATAAACTTGAACCTAAGAAGGACCAAGTGATCTGCTATGAAAGTAAAAAGCCGGGACATTACAAAAGTGATTGTCCCCAAGTCAAGAAAAGAACAACAAAGAAGAAGGCGCTCCAAGCAACATGGGATGATTCGAGCGCATCCGAGGAAGAAGAATCCAACACCGAGCAAGTTGCTCATTACGCCTTTATGGCCATCGAAGGGGAGGTAACAGATTTATTAGATGCTGATTTATCTTTCGATGAATTATTAAATGCCTTCCATGATTTATTTGATGAATGCAAAGTTATAAATAGAAAATACAAGTTGCTAAAAAGGGTACATGATAATCTTACTTGTGAGTTTGATAAGTTAAAAGTCGAACATCATGATAGTTTAAACTCATGTATCAAATGTCATGATTTAGAAACTATACAAAAAGAAAACTTGCTGCTTAAGGACACCTTGAAGAAATTCGAGGTTGGTAGCAAGTCATTAAACATGATCCTTACAAACAAGGATCATGCTCCCAAAAGAAGTGGGATTGGATTTGTGAGGAGTCCTCACCGAAATCCAACTACCTTTGTAAAAGGCCCCATCTTACACGTTCAACACCAAACCAAGTGCAACTTTTGTTGCAAATCTGGACACAAGACACATTGTTGTCCATTCAAGAAAATAAGTCCAAACAAATTAATTTGGGTTCCTAAAGGAACCATGATAAACTCTATGCAACATGATAGAAAATGTAGATCTATTTATGAGGCACCCAAAAGCAAATGGGTACCTAAACGTCATCCTTTCTTGTAGAAAACTAAACAATTGCAAGCTAGGAGCAAGAAATGGTACCTTGATAGTGGATGCTCAAGGCATATGACCGGAGATCCATCTCAATTCTCTAAGCTCTCTAGCATAGACGAAGGATATGTCACCTTCGGAGACAACAACAAGGGTAAAATCATTGGCAAAGGAACCATTGGTAACAAATCCAACCTCTCTATTGAAGATGTTTTACTAGTTGATGGTTTAAAACATAACCTCTTGAGCATTAGTCAATTATGTGATAAAGGATATATTATAAGATTTGAATCTAATGCCTGCATCATTGAAAAACCACACAAAAATATATCTATGATTGCATTAAAACAAAACAACGTATACACTATTGACATCAATGACTTATGTGATGAAATGTGCTTTGCCGTTATGAATGAGGATGCTTGGCTATGGCATAGAAGATTAGGTCATGCTAGCATGAAACTAATCAATCAAGTATCATCTAGAGAACTTGTAAGAGGAATTCCTCATATCAAGTTCATCAAAGATAATGTATGTGATGCTTGCCAATTAGGTAAGCAAATTAGGGGTAGCTTCAAAGCTAAGAATCAAATAAGCACCTCTAGGCCCTTACAATTGATCCATATGGACTTGTTCGGACCAATTTCTACATCGAGTCTAGGAGGTAGCAAATACGCCTTTGTCATTATTGATGACTACAGCAGATATACATGGACCTACTTCTTAAAACAAAAAAATGAATGCTTTAGACATTTTACCAAGTTTTGTAAACTTGTTCAAAATGAGAAGGAATCTATGATTTCGTCAATTAGAAGTGATCACGGTGGAGAATTTCAAAACCATGACTTCCAAGAATTCTGTGAACTCAACGGATACAACCATAACTTCTCTACTCCAAGAAATCCTCAACAAAATGGGGTAGTAGAAAGAAAAAATCGAAATTTGCAAGAAATGGCTAGAACCATGTTGAATGAACATAGCCTACCCAAATATTTTTGGGCCGAAGCTGTAAGCACTGCATGTTATATTTTAAATAGAGTCCTAGTAAGACCCTTACTCACCAAAACTCCTTATGAGTTATGGAATAACAAAAAACCCAATGTCTCATATTTTAAAGTCTTTGGGTGTAAGTGTTTTATCTTGAATGAAAAGGATAACTTAGGAAAATTCGATGCTAAATCTGATGAAGGAATTTTTCTTGGTTATTCTTCGGTTTCTAAAGCTTTTCGCATCTTCAATAAAAGAACCTTAATTATTGAAGAATCCATCCATGTCGTTTTCAATGAGATTTCAGAAATTAAGAAAAATGATCTTGATGATGATATTAATTTTGATTCCTTGAATTTAAACGAAACCCCGTCTCCAACTAGCAACTTGGTTGCATCCACTTCCAAAACATCCTTACCCAAGGATTGGAAGTATATAGATGCTCATCCTAAGGAGCTAATCCTAGGAGACACATCAAAAGGGGTTCAAACACGATCTTCTTTTAAAAACTTTTGTGCCAACGCCGCTTTTCTCTCCCAAATTGAACCCAAATGTGTTGATGAAGCCATGAAAGATGATTCATGGATTATCGCAATGCAAGATGAATTAAATCAATTTGAGAGAAATGAGGTGTGGACGCTTGTTCCTAGGCCAAATGACCATTTAGTAATTGGTACTAAATGGGTCTTTAGAAACAAGCAAGATGAAAATGGTATCGTGGTTAGAAACAAGGCTAGATTAGTGGCCAAAGGTTTCAACCAAGAAGAAGGTATCGATTACGAAGAAACCTTCGCACCTGTGGCTCGATTGGAAGCCATAAGGATGCTCCTTGCCTATGCTAGTTGCAATAATTTTAAGTTATTTCAAATGGATGTTAAAAGCGCTTTTCTAAATGGTTTCATTTCCGAAGAAGTTTATGTTGAACAACCTCCTGGATTTGAAAATAATGGCTACCCTAATCATGTGTTTAGATTAACTAAAGCTCTCTATGGTTTAAAGCAAGCCCCAAGGGCTTGGTATGAGAGACTTAGCTCTTTTCTCATTGAAAATAATTTCGTAAAAGGCAAGGTTGATACTACATTGTTTATCAAGAATTTTGAAAATGATTTTCTCATTGTTCAGATTTATGTTGATGACATTATCTTTGGTTCTACAAATGAATCTCTTTGTGAATCCTTTTCGAAAACTATGAGTCATGAATTCGAAATGAGTCTAATGGGAGAGTTAACATTCTTCTTAGGCCTACAAATCAAACAACTAAGCAATGGCATCTTTATTAGTCAAACCAAATATGCTGTAAGTTTGCTAAAGAAGTTCAAAATGAATAATTCAAAAGCCATTGACACTCCTATGAGCACCTCCACTAAGTTAGAAATTGATGAGAATGGAGAAAGCTTCGATCAAAAAACCTATAGGGGTATGATAGGAAGTTTACTTTACCTCACTGCCACCAGACCAGACATTATGTTCAGTGTAGGACTTTGTGCTAGATTTCAATCAGACCCTAAGATATCTCATCTCAAAGCTGTCAAAAGAATACTCAGATATCTTAATGGAACTACCAATCTAGGATTATGGTACCCAAAAACAGAAAATTTTGAATTAACAGCCTATGCTGATGCGGACTTTGCTGGCTGTAAACTAGACAGAAAAAGCACATCAGGATCATGTCAATTTTTAGGACATGCCCTTGTATCCTGGTCATCTAAGAAACAAAACTCGGTTGCCCTATCAACAACCGAAGCTGAATACATTGCAGCAAGTGCATGCTGTGCACAAGTTGTATGGATGAAAAACACTTTAGAAGATTACAAAGTGAATCTTAAAGATATTCCCATTAAATGTGATAACACGAGTGCAATATGCTTAACTAAAAATCCTATACAACACTCAAGAACAAAACACATTGATATTAGACATCACTTTATACGTGATCATGTCACTAATCATGACGTGACCATAGAATTTATTGATACCAAACATCAACTGGCTGATATCTTCACAAAACCCCTATGTGAAGAACAATTTGATTACATAAGAAGAGAATTAGGTATGTTGATGTGTCCAAATACTTAAACTAGTTAAAATTATTTTTCGGATGTTATTACTATTACATGCCTTGACAAACGCTTGATCAAATAACATGTTGCAAATTATGTGATAAATATTTTTAACCAAATGCATGTAAGAAGTTCATTTTTCGGGTTGTATGCTAAAAATGGGATGTTCCCGTACACTCTTATGAAAACTCCTTGGAAAATGACTTTCCTCCGTCAAGCAAAAACAATAAAGAGATATATGTGTCATGACTTCCTTTATATGCTTGATCATGCTATCATGCTTTTTGTTGATGACAAAGGGGGAGAAAAATATGAATTGATAAACACTATGTCATAGCTGAACTGCCATAATCATATCTATGTCATAGTTACAAATACTTGAGTGATGCTATAAACAATGTTATGCCATCCTTGCATCACCAAGAGATATGTGAACATGTACTATAGTTTGCATCATATCTTGATTTGATATTGTGAAGAAAATGCAAACTTGCTAGACAATCTCAAATGTGAGCATCATGTAAAAAAGTCCTTCATAGCTTTATATGATTACATGATGATTAGTTACAAACACTATCATACAAACTTGTTGATGTATGTCATGCCTTGACATAATTCTTGAAGAGATACATCATGATAGGCATCATGATGGGAGCATTGATAAGTTTAACTGATCTAACTTATCAATGCGTCACTTGAATTCTTAGGTCTTGAATTCAAGGTTGACTTATCTCAACTATGGCATATAGATAGGGGGAGTTAAGGATAACTCCTTTATCAATTGATTGTCATCATCAAAAAGGGGGAGATTGTTGAATCTCGGATTTTGATGATGAAGTCAATTGTCATTTGTTATCTAATCTATGTGTTGAGATAAGTGTGCAGGATTAACTACGATGAGATTAAGACAAGCAGCAGGAGTTGCGCCGGAGTCAAGATCATGATCACGTTGGGAGTTCGAGAGTTCGACGGAAGTTCGGACGGTCGTCGGAGGTTCAGAGAGAACAGATCCGAGAAGTCCAGAAGCTTGCCAAGCGAAGCTCGTCGGAACTCGCCAAGTGGATCGTCGCAAAGTCCAGGAGTATGCCGGATGTCCGCAGAAGGATCACCGAGGGTTATCGGTTGATCGACGGAAGTTGGCCGGAAACTCGCCGGAAGAAGCGATTGACGCATCGGAGCAAGCTGCAGAAGTTGTCTTAGAGATAATCGTAGTTAGCACGATGATTAAGCATGAAAATGGGAGGTGATCCCATTAGCTTAATCTTGGGGCAATTGGGCCCCTGAAAAGATTCAAAGTGGGTCGAATGGAGTGAACCATTCGGACCCTGATTGCACCAGGAGGTGCAACCGCCCCAGCCAGGAGGTGCAACCGCCTGGGCTGTGGGGTTGAGAGGTGCAACCGCCCCAGCCAGGAGGTGCAACCGCCTGGGCTGTGGGGCTGAGAGGTGCAACCGCCCCAGCCAGGAGGTGCAACCGCCTGGGCTGTGGGGCTGGGAGGTGCAACCGCCCCAGCCAGGAGGTGCAACCGCCAGGGTTGCAAGGCTGGGAGGTGCAACCGCTCCAGCCAAGAGGTTGCACCGCCAGAGCTCAAGTTCCGAGCTCTGCCAGGCGATGCAACCACCAAGCTCAGTCTTCGAGCTTTGGCAGAGTGGTGCATCAGCCTGAGCTCAGTCTCGAGCTTTGCCAGGTGATGCATTCACCAAGCTCAGTCTTCGAGCTATGGCAGAATGGTGCATTAGCTTGAGCTCAGTTTGGAGCTCTGCCAAGTGATGCAACCACCGAGCTCAGATTTCGAGCTCTGCCAGGTGATGCAACCACCAAGCTCAGTCTTCGAGCTCTGCCAGGTGATGCAACCATTGAGCTCAGTCTTCGAGCTCTGGCAGAGAAGAAGCAATCGGCAGAGCTCAGTCTTCGAGCTCTGCCAGGCGGTGCCACCTCTCCAGTCGAGAGGTGCAACCGCCTGATCCCAGAATTCTGGGATTTGATCGATTTGATCGTTTTGAGCTCGAATTTTGAATTGGGTTGGGGCCTATAAATACCCCACCCATTCAGCACTGAAAAGACACAGACCTATACCGAAATTGTGATCTTTTCTGTGATTCTAAAGAGCTCAAAAGTGTTGTAAAGCCCATGAGTCTCCTCCTTCTGTTCTTTAAGTTTTCAACTGTAAAGTGAGGAGAGAAAGGTCTGTAAAGGTTGTCTCCTAAGCCTGTCAAAAGGAGAGAAACTGTAAGAGGGAAGTTTGGCCTTCGCCCATTGAAGGAAGGCAGCTAGTTGACGTCGGCAACCTCATCGGTGGAGGAAGCCAAAAGTGGAGTAGGTCAAGGCTGACCGAACCACTCTAAATCTCTGGTTTGCGTTTAATTTCGAGCACTTTATCATTACTGCAAACCTCCCTCATCACTACTGCTCTCTGCGCTTTCACGAACAAGTTCTAAGTGCTGTTCTTCCAAATCTGGATTCAGACGTAAACTCGTATTTTCATACATTACAGTTTACGTTTACGTTTGATTCTGCAGAACTGTTTTCCGCGCTTTTACGAACGAGCTTCCTTGCAGTTTACGCTTACATTTTAATCCTATTAATAACTGCAATCTGTCCTCTACGATTTTACGAACGAGTT
The DNA here is from genome assembly GCF_036884655.1 of Musa acuminata AAA Group. NCBI lineage: Eukaryota > Viridiplantae > Streptophyta > Magnoliopsida > Zingiberales > Musaceae > Musa > Musa acuminata. Next base: position 22,989,031 of record NC_088331.1, on the reverse strand, counting down.
TCAACATTTAGACGTAAAACTGCATTCGGACGTAAATCGGCTTTCTTCGCTCAATCATCAGATTTCAGTTTACGTTTACGTCTTGGTTTCATCTGCATACTGCCTTCTGCGAGTATACAAACAAGTTTCAAAGTTTAGACGTAAATCTGCGTCTAACTGCGTTTAGACGTAAATCTACGTTTAGACGTAAAACTGCGTTTAGACGTAAAACTGCGTTTAGACGTAAAACTGCGTTTAGACGTAATACTGCGTTTAGACGTAAATCTGCGTTTAGACGTAAAACTACGTTTAGACGTAAAACTGCGTTTAGACGTAAAATCTGCGTTTAGACGTAAATCTGCATTTAGACGCAAAACTGCGCTTAGACGCAATCTGCGCTTAGACGTAAAACTACGTTTAGACGTAAAACTGCGTTTAGACGTAAAATCTGCGTTTAGACGTAAATCTGCATTTAGACGCAAAACTGCGCTTAGACGCAATCTGCGCTTAGACGCAAAACTGCGCTTAGACGCAATCTGCGCTTAGACGCAAACTGCACTTAGATACAAACTGAGAATTTGCTTTTGCATCATAATAGTTTTTGAACAAACGCAGCTTTTGGTTTTAAATTTATTATACGATTTCCGCTGCACTAATTCACCCCCCCCTCTTAGTGCTCTCGATCCTAACATGTAGCTTATCATTGTCCATTTAAGAAATGTAGTTCACACAAATTGATTTGGGTTCTTAAAGGAACCATAAAGAACTCCATTCAAAATGATAAGTTAAGCCGATCGATTTTTGATGTACCCAAGGTCAAATGGGTACCTAAAAATAATTCCTTTTTGTAGAAATATATACCGTCATAAGCAAGGAGTAAGAGACGGTATCTTGATAGTGGATGCTCAAGGCATATGACCGAAGATCCATCTCAATTCTCTAAGCTCACTAGCCTAGACGAAAGATATGTCACCTTCGGAGACACCAACAAGGGTAAAATCATTGGCAAAGGAACCATAAGTAACAGATCCAACCTTTTTATTGAAGATGTGTTATTGGTTGATGGCTTAAAGCATAACCTTTTGAGCATTAGTCAATTGTGTGATAAATGATATATTGTTAAATTTGAATCTAATTCTTGTATCATAGAAAAACTACATAAAAACACATCTATATTTGTCCTAAAACAAAATAACGTATACACTATCGACATTAATGATCTTTGTAATGAAATATATTTTTTGGTTTTGAATGACGATGCTTGGCTTTGACATAGGAGATTAGGTTATGCTTGCATGAAACTAATCTCTCAAATCTCATTTAAAGAACTTGTTTGAGGAATTCCTCACATTAAGTTCGTTAAAGACAATGTGTGTGATGCATGTCAACTAGGAAAGCAAATAAAAAATAGTTTCAAACCAAAGAACCAAACAAGCACCTCTAGGTCATTGCAATTAATTCATATGGACTTATTTGGACCAATTGCTATATCAAGCCTAGGAGGTAGCAAATACGCATTTGTCATCGTGGATGATTATAGTAAATACACATGGACTTACTTTTTGGCACACAAAAGTGATTGCTTTAGATATTTCTCTAAGTTTTATAAACTTGTTCAAAATGAAAAGGGTTTGTTGATTTCATCCATTCGAAGTGATCATGGTGGTGAATTTCAAAACCGTGATTTCCAAGAATTTTGTGAATCTAATGGATACAACCATAATTTCTCTACTCCAAGAAATCCTCAACAAAATAGAGTAGTAGAAAGAAAAAATAGAAACTTACAAGAAATGGCTAAAACCATATTAAACGAACATAGCCTACCCAAATATTTTTGGGCTGAAGCCATAAATACAGCATACTATGTCATGAATAGAGTTCTAGTAAGATCATTGCTCGCCAAAACTCCTTATGAGTTGTGGAATAACAAAAAACTCAATGTTTCATATTTTAAAGTTTTTGGATGTAAGTGTTTTATCTTGAATGAAAAATATGCCTTAAGAAAATTTGATGCAAAATCTGATGAACGAATTTTTCTTGGCTTTTCTTCTATTTCTAAAGTATTTTATATCTTTAACAAAAGAACTTTGATTATAGAAGAGTTTATTCATGTTGATTTTGACGATGATGTTAAATTTGATGCTTTGAATTTAAATGAAACCCCTTCTTTATCTAGCAACTTTAATGCATCTTCTTCTGAAATATCCTTACCCAAGGAATCGAAGTATATAGATGCTCATCCTAAGGAGCTAATCATAGGAGACACATCAAAAGGGGTTCAAACTTGTTATTCACTTAAGAATTTTTGTGCCAACACCGCTTTTTCCTCCCAAATTGAACCTAAAGGCATTAACGAGGCCTTGAAAGATGATTCATGGGTCATCATAATGCAAGAAGAGTTGAATCAATTTGAGAGAAATGAGGTATGAAAGCTTGTTCTAGACCAAATGACCATTTAATTATTGGTACTAAATAGGTCTGTAGAAACAAACAAGATGAATTTGGTATCATGGTTCGAAACAAGGCTAGATTAGTGGCTAAGGGTTTCAACCAAGAAGAATGTATCGATTATGAAAAAATCTTCACTCCTATGGCACGATTAGAAACCATAAGGATGCTCCTTGCCTATGCTAGTAGTAACAATTTTAAGTTATTTCAAATTTATGTTAAAAGTGATTTTCTTAATTGCTTTATTTCTGAAGAAGTTTATGTTGAACAACCTCCCAGATTTGAGAATGATAATCTCCCTAATTATGTATTTAAATTGACTAAAGCTCTCTATGGATTGAAACAAGCCCCAAGGGCTTGGTATGAGAGACTTAGCTCATTTCTTATCGAAAATAATTTCTGTAAAGGCAAGGTCGATACTACATTGTTTATTAAAAAAATTTAAAATAATTTTTTTATTGTTAAAATTTATGTTGATGATATTATTTTTTATTCCATGAATGAATCTCTATGTGAATCATTTGCTAAAAATATTAGTCTTGAATTTGAAATGAGTTTGATGGGCGAATTAACTTTCTTTTTAGGCTTACAAATCAAACAACTAAGTAATGGTATTTTTCTTAGTAAAAAAAAATATGCTTTAGATTTACTAAAAAGGTTTAATATTGATAGCTCAAAGGCTATCAATACTCCCATGAGTACCTCCACTAAGTTAGACATTGATGAAAGTGGAGAAAGCTTTGATCAAAAAGCTTATAGGGGTATGATAAGATGTTTACTATACCTCATCGCGACTAGACCGGATATCATGTTTAGTGTAGGACTTTATGCTAAGTTTTAATCTAATCCTAAGATATCTTATCTTAAAGCAGTTAATAGAATTCTTACATATCTTAAAGGTACCACTAATATAGGATTATGGTATCCAAAATCTGAGAACTTTGAACTAATTGCTTATACTAATACGGATTTTGCTGGATGTAGATTAGATAGAAAAAGCCCATCCGAAACATATCAATTTTTAAGACACACACTTGTTTCTTGGTCTTGAAAGAAACAAAACTCGATTGTACTATCTACAACCGAAGCTAAGTACAATGCAGCTAGTGCATATTGTGCATAAGTTATGTGAATGAAAAACACTTTAGAGGATTATAAGATTCATCTTAAAAATATTCCCATAAAATGTGATAACACAAGTGTAATATGTTTAACAAAAAATCCTATTCAACACTTTAGAACTGAACATATTGATATTAGGCATCACTTTATATGAGATCATGTTAATAATCATGATGTAATCTTAGAGTTTATTGATACGAAACATCAATTAGCCGATATTTTTACAAAACCTTTAAGTGAAGAACAGTTTGATTTTATTAGAAGAGAATGAGGAATGTTAATTTGTCCGAATGCATGAATTTAATGTATATCTTTTCGGGACTATTGGTATATTTTCTGGACTATCTTTCTCTTAATGTATTTCATGAATGGAGCCTTCATGATTTTATTTCATTTTTATCTTCCTTGATACTTCATATCCTTGCTCCATCACTTAATGATTTTCTTTTGTGAGAAACGAACTCGTGATTTATAAAGTCTCATTTGTGATACTCCTCTCCCATGAATTCTTCCTTATTCTTCTCATGAAAGATGAATTTTATAAATTTCAATGGATATCTTAATCCTTAAAAGATGAATTTTCATGTGTGATAATTATTTGCAAGATTGGGGATTTTATTTCATATGGATATCTCGATCCTTTTCATGAATCCCTTCTCTTTGTCAAAATGAAAGCATGTTTTAACGAAAACTTATTTATTGTTTTTGACTTGATTCAAATCATTTCATAAATTTAGTTCTTAATGGATTCCCTCCTTACCTTCTTTCCTCTTCTTCATGCAAAATTGTGATGACAAAGGGGGAGAAGTTGATGGAATATATCACTTTAATGTTGATAACATTTAATGATGAGAACTTTTAAGTGTGAAACTTGCTTGAATTTTTTTATCACATTTGCATTGTTGAATTGTTCTCCTTTTTGTTGATGACAAAGGGGAAGAAATAATACCAAAATGTGGTAAATTGATGATAAATGTATACAATGTATTTCATCATATATACTTAAAATGTTTGCTTGATAAATTTCTTTCATTATGATAAGATATCTAGAGCTTAACTTGCTATTTTATAATTGATATCTTGACATAGAATGATGAATTGCTATCTTTGTCATCTTTCATATTTGAAATATCATACTTGAAAATAGATGTCATGCCTTGACATCATTTTGATAAATACTTGCATCGTATTTTAAGAATGTTAGATCATGATAGGAATCATGATATGCATGTTGATAAGTTTAATGAACTTAACTTATCGGTTTGATTTATGAATTCAAAGGCATTGAATTCAAGAATGTCTTTTCTCAAGCATGGCATATAGATATGGGGAGTTAAGGTTAACTCCATCATCAATTGATTGTCATCATCAAAAAGGGAGAGATTGCTGAATCTCGGATTTTGATGATGAAGTCAATTGTAAATTGTTTAATCTAATCTATATGTTGAGAAAAGTGTGCAGGATTAACTACAATAGCAGTAAGACATAAAGCAGGTGTTGTGCTAGAGTCAAGATCGAGATCTCGTGGGGAGTTCAAGAGTTCGTCGAAAATCCGAACGTTCATTTGAAGTTCTACCGGAACCAACCAAGAAGTCCAGGTGCTTGCCAAAGAAGCTTGATTGAACTCGCCAAGAAGATCATCGTAAAGTCTAGGAGCTTGCCAGGAGTCCGCCGGAGCATTGCCGAGAGTTCGTCGGATGTTCGTCGGAAGTTCATCGGAAGCTCGCTGGAAGAGCAATTGACGCACCGGAACAATAAGGGCTATGATTATGTCTTGGTTAATGTAGTTAGATCATAAATTAAGTTAGGATTGGGAGGTAATCCCAGTAACTTAATTAGGGGCCAATTGAACCCTTAATAGGGCTGAATTGGGTCGAATTGAGTTGCCCATTCAGCACATGAAATCTTGACCAGCAGTGGCACCGCCAGGAAGATGTTAGGATCGGAGCGGCACTAAGAGGGGGGGGGGTGAATTAGTGCAGCGGATTAAAATGTCGGTTTTGATCAATCTTTCATACGAAAAAAATCGAACTCGGAAGTGCTTAACTTGAAAGCGTATTTGTAAAGTGCATGCAGCAAAGGTAATGAGGAAATAAAGCACGTAAGAAGGTTTGCAGTAACGTAAATAGTAATAATGAAATGCAAACCAGAGATCACGCCGATTTTAAAGTGGTTCGGTCAAATGACCTACATCCACTTGCGAGGCCCTCTTCGATGAGACTCCCACCTTCCACTAGCAAATCTCTTGAAAGGGAAGGGCAAATACCCCTCTTATAACTTTTTACAAGCAGTTCACTCTCTTACAGATTTTCAGCAAGAAAGAAGGAGGTGAACACTAGCAAATTGAAAACAAGACTTGCTAAGACTTTTCTAAGACCTTTCTCTCAATCAATTGCTTCTCAAAAAGTTGTTATCTCAGCTGAGATTTGAGGGGTATTTATAGGCCTCAAGAGGATTCAAATTTGGGCTCCAAAATTTGAATTCTCTTTGGTTCCCGATGCTGGCGGTGCCACCACCTATTAGTGGCGATGCCACCGCCTATCAGTGTCTGACACTGACAGTGGACTGGCGGTGCCACCGCCTGGCTCTCGGGTGCTGGGCGGTGCCACCGCCAAACCCTTCGATTCACAGGTTGGGCTTTAATTTCAGCCCAAACCAAGTCTAATTTTGGGCCCAGTTGGCCCCTAACTAGGATATAAGATTATCTCTTAATCCTAATCCTAATTACATGTGAACTACATAACTAAAAACATCCTAAGCAAGTTTTCAAACGTGAACGTCGAGTCTTGTTCCGGTGAGCTTTCCGACGAACTCCCATTAAGCTCCCGATCTTGTGATGACTTTAACGAGTAGCCGAGCCTTCTCGATGATCTCTGCGAACCTCCGACGATCTCTTCGGCGAACTTCCGAAAATTTTGACAGGTTCCCGATTTCTTCTCGGTTGGTTCCGGTAGCATCTCCGACGATTCTTCGATCTCTTAAACGTCCATCGAACTTGACTCCGGTGTTCTTGCTTTGTGTTTTCTGGTTATCGTAGTTAATCCTGCACACTTAACTCAATAATATGGATTAGATCAATTAACCCATCAATTGATTTTATCATCAAAATCTGAGATTCAATAATCTCCCCTTTTTTTATGATGACAATCAATTGATGACGGAGTTAAACATAACTCCCCCTATCTATATGCCATATTATGAGAAGATAAAAAACACTTGAATTCCATCCCATTGAATTTAAGCATAAACCGATAAGTTCTAACCGTAGAACTTATCGTTATTCTCATTAAGCAATAGTAAATACGAAACTTCGATAAAAATCATAAGTCAAATGATAAGGGATGATTTTTACTGCGATAGGAGATAAAGATTTTCAACATGAATTTCATGATATAGATGCAAGGCATGCTTTCAATATGATCAATCAATCTTGTGATTTTCTTAAAGATTTTGCAAGGCATATAAGACATTCATATCACTCAAGCTTTTGTAATTCATATAGGTTATGCTATCAAAATGGTACAAGTCATCACTTTTCTCCCCATTTGTCATCAACAAAAAGGAGATGAGACTTTGAAACACACAGTTTGTGATCATCAAATCAATAGAGAAAAAATCCAGCACTAAGATTAATCATTCAAGTTTGCCAAAAATATATATCCAGACTTTAAAAATACATCTAAGAAGAAGGTTCAGTTTTCGTTCAAAAGATGACAAGCTTCGAACTTGATATTAAGAGTAAACAGAACAGAATAAAAAGATACATCAATTAATCCTTAGGAGGTAATCAATAGTGCTGATACATAGCATCTATTTTTTGATTCATTTGTCGTAGTTCCTTCAAAATTTTAATTTGCTAGAGTTGAATTTGTTCTTGCTGCGATTTAAGTTGGTCTTGTTGGAATTTGATCTGAGACGGTTCTACCATAATGAGTCCTTCAGAGGATGAAATAGGAGCTGAAGGTGTTGCGCCAAAGGGACTAGGAGGACGAGATTCATTTCCCCTAAAAATTGGTGTTTCTGGTTGTTCTACTAGTGGAGGAATATGATGAATCCTTCTAGGTTGCCTTACCCATATTCCATTGTTAAATGTGCACCTAAGTCTCTTTAGTAGATTTTTATTGATGATGTTATATCTATCACTTTGAATTGTTTCTTCATCGGGTGGGATGCAAATGTCATAGGCACGAAGAAATCTAGTGATTAACCCCCCATATGGTAACATAGTATCTTTAGCTGTAATATCCTGCATGTGTTGCCGTATTGAGTATCCAAAACAGTTATGTTCACCGGTCATAATCCAATACATGGTGCTTATCTCTACTAGACTTATTTCATCAAGATGATATTGCTTAGGGAATAGTATGTTTGTTATGATATGATAAAGAATCTTAGAGTTAAAAGGTAGTAAGTGGTCATAACTCTTGGGTATTATTCCGAGGTTCGAGTTTGCAAAAATAGTTTTGACAGCTTCTGTGTAAGTTGCTCATATTATATTAACATCTCATTTACCTCTAAAATAATAGCCCCTATCTTTTTCAGTGATTCCAATTAGTCCACAAATAGTATTATCAGAAATCCTAATTTGTGTTCCTAAAAGGTAAGTACTTAGGCTATCATTATCTACCCATAGGTTTGCATAAAAGAGCCTAACTAACCTGGGATAAATTGGTTCATCTATTTGTAGGAGAGGTAGGTCCTCTAGATGAGCAAACCACCTACTGGGTTCTAAGTCTCCTAGTTCATCGAGATCAACATGTTTACCCTTATGGATACATCTTGTTTCAAGTTTTGGAAACCTAAGGACCTCTTCTTTGGATCTAAAAAGATCGTGGTCATATGAATCTCCTTCAATCCTTTTCCCTTTTGATCTCTTAGGAGCCATTGTCTAGACAAGATGGAAAAAAAAATGAAATTGTAATGAGTAGGTAAAACAAGAAGAAGGGGAAGGAAAGATTTTACCTTATGGAGTGTTTCTTGGAGGATGGAGTGCTTGGACCAATAAGAATCCCTCTCCAAGACTTCTAGAGGTTAGAATGAGAGTTAGGAAGTTTTTGGGAGAGTTTGAGGGAGGTCTGCATGGGTTGGGGGCGGTGTCACCACCGGCCCTAACCATTTAGAATTTATAGGGTGTCTCGGGCGGTGCCACCGCTTGGCGCCCGAGCGCTCAAGCGGTGCTACCGTCGGTTCTGGCGGTGCCACTGCTTGGAGCCCGAGCATTCAAGCAGTGCTACCACCAGTTCTGGCGGTGCCACCGCTGGCGTGCTGCGGAAGAAGAAGAAAAAAAAATTTTCTTCCCCCTTTTGTTTTTCAGAGGTGTTTGACTCAAGATAGGTTAAGATAATGAGTTGTACTTCAATATGTCATTTTGAATCGAAGGAGAATGATGAAGTCAAATCCATAGAAGAACGGAAAAGGATGAGACATTTTTTGAAAAATATATTCAAATAAGCTTATTTTCAGGGACAATTTAACATGCCTAGTTCCCTTCTAATGAATTCAAATTGGTCTTCATTTAAGGCTTTTGTAAAAATATCTGCCAATTGATGCTTTGTGTCAATAAATTCTAAAACAACATTATTGTTAAGGACATGATCGCGTATGAAATGATGCCTAATATCGATATGCTTAGTTTTAGAGTGCTGAATTGGATTTTTGGTAAGACATATGGCACTAGTATTATCACATTTTATGGGAACGTTTTTGAAGTGAATTCCATAGTCTTCTAATGTATTTTTCATCCAAACAACTTGTGCATAGCATGCACTTGCAGCAATGTATTCAGCTTCCGCCGTAGATAGTACAACTGAATTTTGTTTCTTGGAAGTCCAAGAAACAAGTGCATGTCCTAAAAATTGGCATGTTCCGGATGTACTTTTTCTATCTATCCTGCATCCGCCAAAGTCGGCATCTGCATAAGCTATTAAATCAAATTTTTCAGATTTTGGATACCATAATCCTAAATTTGGAGTTCCTTTAAGATACCTAAATATTCTTTTAACACTCTTAAGATGAGATAATTTAGGATTAGATTGAAACCTAGCCCAAAGTCCTACACTAAACATAATATCCGGTCTAATTGCGATGAGGTAGAGTAGACTACCTATCATTCCCCTATATATTTTTTGATCAAAATTTTCACTATTTTCATCCATATCTAACTTAGTCGAAGTACTCATAGGGGTGTTTGTTGCTTTTGAATTATCCATGTTAAATCGTTTTAACAATTCTAATGTATATTTAGATTGGTTAAAAAATATACCATCACTAAGTTGTTTGATTTGTAATCCCAAAAAGAAAGTTAATTCACCCATTAAACTCATTTCAAATTCATGACTCATACATTTGGCAAATGATTCACATAGTGATTCATCCGAAGAGCCAAAAATAATATCGTCAACATAAATTTGCATAATAAGAAAATTAATTTTAAAATATTTGATAAACAATGTAGTATCAACCTTGTCTTTGGTAAAATTATTTAAAATAAGAAAGGAACTAAGCCTTTCATACCAAGCTCTACGAGCTTGTTTCAAGCCATAGAGAGCCTTAGTAAATTTGAATACATGATTAGGAAGAAGAGAATTTTCAAATCCGGGAGGTTGTTCAACATACACTTCTTCGGAAATAAAACCATTCAAGAAAACACTTTTGACATCCATTTGAAACAGTTTAAAATTATTACTACTAGCATAGGCAAGGAGCATCCTTATGGCTTCTAATCGAGCCACGGGAGCGAAGGTTTCTTCGTAATCGATACCTTCTTATTGGTTGAAACCTTTAGCCACTAATCTGGCCTTGTTTCTAACCACGATACCATTTTCGTCTTGCTTGTTTCTAAAGACCCATTTAGTACCAATGACTAAATGGTCACTAGGTCTAGGAACAAGCTTCCATACCTTATTCCTCTCAAATTGATTCAATTCCTCTTGCATTGCAATAACCCAAAAATCATCTTTTAAGGCCTCGTCAATGCATTTAGGTTCGATTTGAGAAAGGAAGGCGGTGTTAGCACAAAAATTCTTGAAAGAGGAACGGGTTTGAACCCCTTTTGATGTATCTCCTATAATTAGCTCCTTTGGATGAGCATCTATATACTTCCATTCCTTGGGTAAAGAAATTTCGGAAGAAAGTGCATCCAAGTTGCTATTTTGAGGAGGGGGTTCATTTAAATTCAAATTATCAAAACCAAGATCATCATTAAAATCATTTTTCTTTAAATTAGAAATTTCATTAAAAACTACATGAATAGACTCTTCTATTACTAAGGTTCTTTTGTTAAAAACCCGAAAAGCCTTAGAAACGGAAGAGTAACCAAGAAAGATGCCATCATCGGATTTAGCATCAAATTTTGCTAAGGCATCCCTTTCATTCAAAATAAAGCATTTACAACCAAAAACTTTAAAATAGGAAATATTTGGTTTTTTGTTATTCCATAATTCATAGGGAGTTTTTGATAGGGATGGTCTTATTAGGACTCTATTCATGATGTAGCAAGCCATATTTACGGCTTCGGCCCAAAAATACTTAGGTAAACTATCTTCATTTAACATCGTTCTTGCCATTTCTTGTAGGTTTCTATTTTTTCTTTCAACTATTCCATTTTGTTAGGGATTACTCGGAGTGAAGAAGTTGTTATTGTATCTATTAACTTCACAAAAATTTTGAAAGTCACGGTTTTGAAATTCGCCACCGTGATCACTCCGAATTGATAAAATCATGAAACCTTTTTCATTTTGAGTGAGTTTATAAAATTTAGAGAAACACTTGAAACAATCACTTTTGTGAGCTAAGAAATAAGTCCAAGTATATCTAGTATAGTCATCCACAATTACAAACACATATTTGCTTCCTCCTAGACTTGTCGTGTCAATTGGTCCAAATAAGTCCAAATGAATCAATTGTAATGGTCTAGTGGTGCTAATTTGAGTTTTTGGTTTGAAACTAGTTTTTATTTGTTTACCTAGTTGACATGCATCGCATACTTTGTCCTTAATAAACTTTATATTTGGAATTCCTCGCACTAATTCTCTAAATGAGATCTTAGATATTAGTTTCATGCTTGCATGGCCTAGTCTCCTATGCCAAGGCCAAGCATCATCATTTAAAGTGGAGAAGCACATTTCATTACTTAGTTCATCAAGGTTGATGGTGTAGACATTATTTTGTTTTAATGCAATCACAGTTATGTTATGGTTTGGTTTTTCAATAATACACACATTTGATTCAAATCTAACGATATAACCTTTATCGCATAATTGACTAACACTCAAGAGATTATGTTTCAATCCATCAACTAGTCAGACATCATCAATAGAAAATTTTAATTTTAATTTTAGGAACCCAAATTAGTTTGTTCGGAGTAATTTTCTTGAATGGACATTTATAAGTTTTATGTCCATATTTGCAACAAAAGTTGCAATTGCTTTGGTGCCAAATATGTAAGATAGGGCCTTTAATGAAGGTGGTTGGATTTTGGTGAGGACTTCTCACAAATCCGATTCCACTTCTTTTAGGAACGTGACCCTTATTTGTAAGGATCATGTTCAAAGATTTGCTACCAACCTCGAATTTCTTCAAGGTGTCCTTAAGTAGCAAGTTCTCCTTTTGGAGAGATTCTATATCATGGCATTTTATATATGGAGCTAAACTATCATGATATTCAGTTTTTAATTTATCGATATCACAAGTGAGACTATCATGCTCCTTTTTTAGCAATTTGTATTTTCTACTAATTGTCTTACATTCATCAAATAACTCATGGAAGGTATATAATAATTCATGATAAGGTAAATCTGCATCAATTAAATTTGTTACCTCTTCTCCGATGGCCATTAGGGCGTAATAAGCAACTTGCTCGGTGTTGGACTCCTCTTCTTCGGATGCGCTTGAATCATCCCACGTTGCCTTGAGCGCCTTCTTCTTTGATGTTCTCTTTTTGGCTTGAGGACAATCGTTCTTGTAGTGTCCCGGTTTTTTGCACTCATAGCAAATCACTTGGTCCTTCTTGTGTTCGAATTTATTTTTTGTATTATTTTTAAATTTATTCTTTCTTAAATATTTTTTAAATTTTTGAGTCAAAAGTGAAATGTCATTGTCACTGTCCTCATCACTTGATGTTCCTTTCAAGTGATCTTCTTGTGATGTGAGTGTCATATCCTTCCTGTTCTTTGGAAGGGGGTTCTCGAGCTCGTCATGAGCTTGACATGTCATTTCGTAGGTCATTAGAGACCCTATAAGTTCTTCAAGAGGGAATGTTTTAAGGTCTTTGGCCTCTTGAATGACCGTAACTTTTGGATCCCAACTTTTAAGGAGGGATCTTAAGATTTTAGTTACTAGTTCAAAGTTAGTAAAATCTTTACCAAGAGCTTTGAGTCCCTTGATGACATCCGTGAACCGGGTGTACATGTCTCCGATGGAGTCACTTGGTTTCATTCAAAAAAGTTCGTAAGAGTGCACAAGGATGTTGATTTTGGACTCTTTCACTCGGCTAGTGCCTTCATGAGTGACCTCAAGAGTTCTCCAAATATCAAAAGCCGAATCACAAATTGAAACACGATTAAATTCATTTTTGTCTAGTGCACAAAACAAGGCATTCATAGCCTTTGCATTTAAAGCAAAAACCTTTTTCTCTGATTCATTCCATTCGCTCATCGAAAGAGAAGATTTTTGAAATCCATTTTCAACAATAGTCCAAAGCTCGAAATCCATGGAAATGAGGAAGATCCTCATACGAGTCTTCCAATAAGTGTAATCCAACCCATTAAATATGGGTGGACGTGTGATAGAATGACCCTCATGTATGCCGGAGTAAGCCATCTCTCTTGGGTATCAAACCAAATATGAGAGTGAGCCTAGCTCTGATACCAATTGTTAGGATCGGAGCGGCACTAAGAGGGGAGGGTGAATTAGTGCAGCAGATTAAAACGTCGATTTTGATCAATCTTTCGTACAAAAAAAATCGAACTCAGAAGTGCTTAACTTGAAAGCGTATTCGTAAAGTTGTGCAGCAAAGGTAATGAGGAAATAAAGCATGTAAGAAGGTTTGCAATAATGTAAATAGCAATAATGAAATGCAAACCAGAGATCACGTCGATTTTAAAGTGGTTCAGTCAAATGACCTACATCCACTTGCGAGGCCCTCTTCGATGAGGCTCCCACCTTCCACTAGCAAATCTCTTGAAAGGGAATGGCAAATACCCCTCTTACAACTTTTTACAAGCAGTTCACTCTCTTACAGATTTTCAGCAAGAAAGAAGGAGGTGAACACTAGCAAATTGAAAACAAGACTTGCTAAGACTTTTCTAAGACCTTTCTCTCAATCAATTGCTTCTCAAAAAGTTGTTATCTCAGCTAAGATTTGAGGGGTATTTATAGACCTCAAGAGGATTTAAATTTGGGCTCCAAAATTTGAATTCTCTTTGGTTCTCGATGCTGGCGGTGCCACCGCCTGTCAGTGTCTGACACTGATAGTGGACTGGCGGTGCCACCGCCCAGCCAAGCGGTGCCACCGCCTGGCTCTCGGGTGCTGGGCGGTGCCACCGCCCAGTCAGGCGGTGCCACCGCCAGACCCTTCGATTCATAGGTTGGGCTTTAATTTCAGCCCAAACCAAGTCTAATTTTGGGCCCAATTGGCCCTTAACCATGATATAGAATTATCTCTTAATCCTAATCCTAATTACATGTGAACTACATAACTAAAAACATTCTAAGCAAGTTTTCAACCGCGAACGTCGAGTCTTGTTCCGGTGAGCTTTCTGACAAACTTCTTCCGACAAACTCCCATCAAGCTCCCGATCTTGTGATGACTTTAACGAGTAGCCGAGCCTTCTCAGTGATCTTCGCGAACCTCCGACGATCTCTTCGATGAACTTTCGAAAATTCCAACAGGTTCCCGATTTCTTCTCGGTTGGTTCCGGTAGCATCTCCGACGATTCTTCGGTCTTTTAAACGTCCATCGAACTTGACTCCAGTGTTCTTGCTTTGTGTTTTCTGGTTATCGTAGTTAATCCTGCACACTTAACTCAATAATATGGATTAGATCAATTAACCCATCAATTGATTTTATCATCAAAATCCGAGATTCAATAGAAGACAGTGCCCTGGGTTGTCTGGGCGATGGTATTGCTAGCAGTGAATGTTGCCAATGGTGGTAGCGCTCCTATCAGGGGGTGGCACCACCTAGTGTCAGACCAACGGCGGTAGTATTGCCCAGTAATGGCGGTGGTACCACCAGTACCTCAAAATCCGGGGATGTGACACTTTTTTGCTCTGATTTTAAAGCTATTGGGGCCTATAAAAACCCCCACCCTTTTCTGCATGAAAGGGTAAGAAAGTGTTAAAACATTCTTGAATTGTTAGGGTGTTTAAGTATTATAAAAGTGAGAGAGAGTCCTCTCCTCCCAGAAAGAGAAGTGAGGCTTGTAAGGGTTATCTCCTAAACCCAGAAAAAGGAGAAACCGCTCTAAAGAGGTGTTTGTTTGGTCTTCACCTATTGAAGGAAGGCCTTTAGTGGACGTCGGTGACCTCGACGGAGGAGGAATCCGAAAGTGGATGTAGGTCACATCGACCGAACCACTCTAAATTCTGGTGTGCTTTACATTTGTGCAATTTACATTACTGCAAACCTCCTTAATCTTCCTCTTGCACTTTTACGAAAGCTTTCAAATTCAATTTCTCTCTAAAACATATTGTATCGAAATAATTTTCGTTGGAATCGATTTTAATCAAAACAAAGATTTTTGAAAATCGGGAAAGTTTTCCACTACACTAATTCACCCCCTCCCTCTTAGTGCCGCTCTTGATCCTAACAAAGATTTTTAAAATCCATTTTTAATGATATTTCATAAGTTTAAAATCCATAGAAAGCAAGAAAACTCTCATTTGAGTTTTCTAATAAATGTAGTCCATCCCATTGAACGAGGACGAAAGATAGAAAAACCCTCTTGAAATCCAAAAAAAGTCATTTCTCTTAGGTGTTAAACCTAATGAGAAATAACGTGGCTCTGATACCAATTATTAGGAACGAGTCGGCACTAAGAGAGTGGGGAGGGGGGGGGGGTGAATTAGTATAGTGGTAAAACGATCGATTTCATAAATCTTTCGTGCGTTGAAAACTGATTGGAAAGATATTAACTTAGAAGTGTAGGGGAGCATAGTGAAAGCAATAAGAAGGTAGTTTACAGTAAAAGTAAATTGCTTAAAAGAAATAAAACTAGATTTTATAGTGGTTCGGTCATCGTGACCTACATCCACTACCGATTCCTCTTTCGTCGAGGCCATTGGTATCCACTAATGGTCTTCCTTCAATGGGTGAAGACCAACTAACCTTTTACACCCCTCTTTTCCTTTTCATAGGTTTATGAGACAACCTTTTACAAGCACATACTCCTCTCTAAACAAAATTCTAAATTTAAGCTAGAGGAGGGGATCTCTCTGTTAGGATCGGAGTGGCACTAAGAGGGGGGGGGGTGAATTAGTGCAGTGGATTAAAACTTCGGTTTTAGTAAAATCTTTCGTACGATAAGAACGGAACTTGAAAAGCTTAACTTGAAAGCGTATTCTTAAAGTTGCACAGCAAAGGTAATGATGAAACAAAGCAAGTAAGAAGATTTGCAGTAATGTAAATGACAATAAGAAATGCAAACCAGAGATTACGCCGTTTTTAAAGTGGTTCGGTCAAGTGACCTACATCCACTTGCGAGGCCCCTCTTCGATGAGGCTTCCACCTTCCACTAGCAAATCTCTTAAAAGTGAAGGGTGAATACCCCCCTTACAACTTTTACAAGCGGTTCACTCTCTTACTGATTTTCAACAAGAAAGAAGGAGGTGAACACTAGCAAATTAAAAACAAGACAAGCTAACACTTTTCTAAGGCTTTTCTCTCAAACACTTGCTGCTCAAAAAGTTGTTCTCTCAGCTGAGATTTGAGGGGTATTTATAGGCCTCAAGAGGATTCAAATTTGGGCTTCAAAATTTGAATTCTCTTTGGGTTCCCGCTGTTGGAGGTGCCACCGCCCAG
Source organism: Musa acuminata AAA Group (assembly GCF_036884655.1). NCBI lineage: Eukaryota > Viridiplantae > Streptophyta > Magnoliopsida > Zingiberales > Musaceae > Musa > Musa acuminata. The sequence goes on along the minus strand of NC_088331.1, from coordinate 22,972,461 downwards.
CCAAGCGGTGCCACCGCCCAGCGCTCGGATGCTGGGCGGTGCCACCGCCCAGCCAGGAGGTGTCACCGCCTAGCTCTTGGGCACTGGGCAGTGCCACCGCCTAGCCCAGGCGGTGCCACCGCCTACAGTGTTTTCAGCCCACTAGTTAGGCTTCAATCTTGCCCGAAACTAGTCCGAACTTGGGCCCAATTGGCCCCTACTTGGGTTATAGGATTAACACCTAATCCTAACCCTAATTAACGTGCTAACTACGAATTTAAAGACATTTTCTAAGCCATTACAAAGTCCGCAAGTCAAGACTTCTTCCGGCGAGCTTCCAGCGAACTTCCAACGGTCTTCCGATAAACTCTCGGAAACCATTCTACGGACTCCCGGCAAGCTCCTAGACTTCACGATTTGATCTTGGCGAGTTCCAACGAGCTTCTTTGGTAAGCTCCGATCTTTCTCGGCGAGCTCCGCGAACTTCCAACGAACCTTCCGGCGAGCTTCCGAAAATCCCTTCGGCAAGCTCCCTACTCATTCTCGGCTAGTTCCGGCAGCATTCCCGACGAACCTTCGGACTTCCGTCGAACTCTCGAACTCCCAACGAATCCTTCGCGCTTGACTCCAGCACTTTGTTTCGCTTTATGTCTTCATCGTTATCGTAGTTAATCCTGCACACACAAACCAAAACTCTACTCCGATCTAGACAATTATTATAAAGCGAATTGACATTCTGTTGCTCGGCACGTCATTGGTTGGCGCTTCGTCCGATTCTTCGGCGCATCATCCTCTCTTGCGGCTTGTTGCCCAATCGGCGGTTGACCTCCGCAACCCCGATATCCTTAGTGCAATTTCGCTCTCCTTGGCCCGATGCCCGACGCCCGAAGCCTTCTGCCATCCAATATCCTGACGTGATCTCCTCCGACGCAACGTCAATTCCTCCTGCATTAATTGTCTAATCCTGATCGAGTAGACCTGTATCACTCAAAATGTAGTCAAACATTTAAACACAATCAATTAGTTTCATCATCAAAATCCGAGATTCAACAATCTCCCCCTTTTTGATGATGACAACTAATTGATGACTAACAGAGTTAACCTTAACTCCCCAGAGTTTAACTAAACTCCCCCTATCAATATGCCATTGATAGAACACTTGGATTATCCCAAATCCAAGTAACATTCATCACATGTTATGAAAAACATTTAAACTATCATGCAAATATATAAAATATTTAATTCAATGCATGAAGTCATCAATATACTTCTCCCCCTATGTCATCAACAAAAAGGAGAAGTAGCTCTAGCTATTTTAAAAGATATGCAAGTTTTTGCAACATAAAGCTAGATTTTCATCACAACATATAAGCACAAAAGTATAGCAAGATTCTTAAGTTCAATCATGGCAATTCAACACTTGCTTCTTGTGCAAGATTGCACTGTGCTTTTCTTTGCAATGTGCATGATAGTATTTCTTTGTAATATTCAAAATAGCAAATTGTACATCATGCTAGCTAGCATATTAAATATGTTCAAGACAGTAAGTATTTCTTCTCTTTTGAGAAGTGTTATTTTTGCTTCCTTTACAAAGTGCAAGCTACCAAAGTATTTGAAAAAGTGAGCAAGTTTTGTAACATACAAGCTAGTAAAAATTTCAAAAGCAAATACAAGATAGCTTTCTTGTTGAAGTGTGTAAGCTATCGATTCTTACTTCCTATTGCAATGTGCAGGTTGCAAGTCTTGCTTCTTGAGATGGGCAAGATAATGATGTTCAAGAAGACAACTTTTGCTTCTTGAAATAAGCAAGTTAGCAATCTTTGCTACTTAAGATAGGCAAGCAAGCAATCAAGTTTTTGCATCTTCTTGACTTGTGCAAGCAAGCTATCTCCCCCTTTGTCATTGTCAAAAAGAAGGGAAGACCCATTACATCAATTATGACAAAGGTAAGTATCAATCTTAATTGTGCATCATCATATTTTCAAATTAGAATATGCACATTTTCAAAAACCTTATATTCATTCATGCATGATATTGAATAAATCGATCAACATTATAAGGATATCATACATGATACTAAAATTTTTAACTATTTGTCAACATTTTGATCATGATACCAAATATTCATCATTTAGAGTATTCATGATACAAAACATTAAATCAATATTTATAATACATCATTTTAGCGACAACTCATAGTATTTTAAATCATGATTTACATCATATGTAATACATCACATCATAATTAGAAAGCACAAGTATTGCATATATCATTGCAAATCATAAATGTTTCATATCATGATGGTATCAATTTGTCAAATTATATCCTACCAAAAACTTATCCCCATTTGTATTTCATGCATAATTTCACCTCATCACATTAGGAGTATCAAGAGGAATTAATTGGGTGATGAGATTAATATTTCACGAATACATGGAATTGTATAAAAAATCATATCATAAGTGTTTCATACATTCATATCATCACATGAAGGAATATAAACAAAAATTAGTGATGAGATCTTACTTCATGAATACAATAAAATTCATATAGCATATCATGGTTTATTAGAATTAGTCTTCCTTTTGGTAAATAGCAAAAAGAGTGGTAGGAGAGCAAGATCTCAATTCATGCATATCAAATATTCAATCATCAAAATCATGAACCATCTAGAAAATTCTCCTCTTTAAATATTCAAAGAGAGAATCATGATGAACATTCTTGGTTTACATAAAGTTTCAAAATGTTTAATATTTTCATTGCACAATTTAATCATTATGCATCATCATATTTTCAAATTCGAACATGCACAATTTCAAAACTATATCTTTTATTTTTCATGCATGATACAAATAAATCAATCATCAATATCGGCATATCATACATGATATTCAAGCATTCATGATAAATCATTTTGGCAACATGATCATAGCTATTCAAATGATAGTATCTAAATGTCAAAATTCATTACATCCTATCATGCATGATCATTAACTTCTTATTTGAATTTCATGCATTATTTTGTTTCATCACATAAGGAATATCAAGAAGAGTTATTGGGTGATGAGATAAATATTTCATGAGTACAAGGAATTGCATGAAAATCATATCATGAAAAGATAATAATAGAAGACACGTTTTGTTTTGAAAAATCTCCTCTTTAATAATCAAGAAAAAATCTTAGGAGATCATGATATAGATAAAATTCATTCAATCTTAGAATAAGATATTAATTCAAGCATATAAAATTTCTCAATTCATTATGAATCATAAAAAGAATTGTGGTTCCGAAATATCACGATTCATTTAGAAAAATTTTCTCTTTAGTGCACGATAAGAAGAAATATAGCAATGATACCAATCATAATTCATTTGGATAATAGATGCTAAAAAGGAACAATGAGGATACAAGATCTTGATTTTTATAGAGTAAATCTCAAGTTATAAATCTCGAAAAATCAAGATAAAGCTCATTCAAATTCAAATCATCAAATCAAAATCATTTTCAAGATATTCATAAAAAGATGATAAAATAGATTCATCAAACCAAGAATTTTCAAGAAAAATACTTTTATCTATTTAGTTGTTTCATATAAGTATGCCTTTGTCCTTTTTGTGCCAAAAAATATATATATATCATCAATCATTTAGGATCGAAAAACAAATTTCTTCATAACAACCATCAAGATCATTATGTATAACTTTTAAAATCTCATACATAAAATGGTATTAAAACATTTAATATTTTCATTCCATCATTTTGCATTTTTATTGAACATAATTTTGAATGATTCTTATAGATAACTAAAACTTCTTTAGTTTTAATTTATATGATTAACTTTATCTTAGCATGCTCAAATTTTGTTCATATGTCAAAACCATACATCATGTTTGAAAACCAAAGACAAGGTTTAAAAAAAAATCATCAAGCCTTCCATTCAAAAGTCATGCATCGTCATTGAAAATCAATATGGAAATCGTCAAAATACAAATTCTTGCTTCTCAATCACATATATAAGATTAATCTTACTAGGTGTATAAGCATTAGATTTATATCTAACATTTTACTGCATTAACATAACACATGCAATTTTCAAGAAAATTAATCCTAAACTAAATTAAAAATAACTCAAGAAAGTATTATGTAATATCGAAATAAATTAGTGGGATTTTGATTACCTCATTGTTGTAAGAGGGTGAGGCTTAGTTTGCCACCTCGCCTTTCTTGATTTTCTCCTCGTCTTCGGAAGAGCTCAATTCATCCCAACTTTTGTTCTTCTTGCGTTCAAAGCAAGTAGTTCCATTCTTTTTTCTTTTTAATTTTTGTTTCATTAGTAGTTTATGTTCACCATCACTTGAGCTTATGCTCGAGTGGTCTTCATGTGTTCTATGTCCCAAATCCTTCCTATCATTTGGAAGGTTGTTCTCGAGTTTCTTTTTTGTCACATTGTTCATTTCGTAGGTCATTAGAGACCCAATAAGTTCTTCGAGAGGGAATGTTTTAAGGTCCTTGGCCTCTTGAATGGCCGTAACTTTTGGATCCCAACTTTTTGGAAGGGGTCTTAAGATTTTAGTGACTAGTTCAAAATTAGAAAAACTTTTACCAAGAGCTTTGAGTCCATTGATGACATCCGTGAACCGGGTGTACATGTCTCCGATGGACTCACTTGGTTTCATCCGGAAAAGTTCGTAAGAATGCACAAGAATATTGATTTTGGACTCTTTCACTCGGCTAGTGCCTTCATGAGTGACCTCTAGAGTTCTCCAAATATCAAAAGCCGAGTCACACATCGAAACACGATTAAATTCATTTTTGTCAAGTGCACAATATAAGGCATTCATAGCCTTTGCATTTAGAGAAAACATCTTCTTCTCCAAATCATTCCAATGGTTCATTGGGAGAGAAGACATTTCAAATCCATTTTCGACTATGTGCCATAAATTCAAATCCAAAGAAAGTAAGAAAACTCTCATTTGAGTTTTTCAACAAGTGTAGTCCGTCCCATTGAAAAAGGGAGGACGAATGAGAGAATGACCCTCTTGAAAGCCATAAAGAGCCATTTCTATTTGGGTGTTAAACCAAAGTAGAAAACCGTGGCTCTGATACCAATTGTTAGGATCGGAGTGGCACTAAGAGGGGGGGGGTGAATTAGTGCAGCGGATTAAAACTTCGGTTTTAGTAAAATCTTTCGTACGATAAGAACGGAACTTGAAAAGCTTAACTTGAAAGCGTATTCTTAAAGTTGCACAGCAAAGGTAATGATGAAACAAAGCAAGTAAGAAGATTTGCAGTAATGTAAATGACAATAAGAAATGCAAACCAGAGATTACGCCGTTTTTAAAGTGGTTCGGTCAAGTGACCTACATCCACTTGCGAGGCCCCTCTTCGATGAGGCTTCCACCTTCCACTAGCAAATCTCTTGAAAGTGAAGGGTGAATACCCCTCTTACAACTTTTACAAGCGGTTCACTCTCTTACAGATTTTCAACAAGAAAGAAGGAGGTGAACACTAGCAAATTAAAAACAAGACAAGCTAACACTTTTCTAAGGCTTTTCTCTCAAACACTTGCTGCTCAAAAAGTTGTTCTCTCAGCTGAGATTTGAGGGGTATTTATAGGCCTCAAGAGGATTCAAATTTGGGCTTCAAAATTTGAATTCTCTTTGGGTTCCCGCTGTTGGAGGTGCCACCGCCCAGCCAAGCGGTGCCACCGCCCAGCGCTCGGATGCTGGGCGGTGCCACCGCCCAGCCAGGAGGTGTCACCGCCTAGCTCTTGGGCACTGGGCGGTGCCACCGCCCAGCCCAGGCGGTGCCACCGCCTATAGTGTTTTCAGCCCACTAGTTAGGCTTCAATCTTGCCCCAAACTAGTCCGAACTTGGGCCCAATTGGCCCCTACTTGGGTTATAGGATTAACACCTAATCCTAACCCTAATTAACGTGCTAACTACGAATTTAAAGACATTTTCTAAGCTATTACAAAGTCCGCAAGTCAAGACTTCTTCCGGCGAGCTTCCAGCGAACTTCCGACGGTCTTCTGATAAACTCTCGGAAACCATTCTGCGGACTCCCGGCAAGCTCCTAGACTTCACGATTTGATCTTGGCGAGTTCCAACGAGCTTCTTTGGTAAGCTCCGATCTTTCTCGGCGAGCTCCGCGAACTTCCAACGAACCTTCCGGCGAGCTTCCGAAAATCCCTTCGGCAAGCTCCCTACTCATTCTCGGCTAGTTCCGGCAGCATTCCCGACGAACCTTCGGACTTCCGTCGAACTCTCGAACTCCCAACGAATCCTTCGCGCTTGACTCCAGCACTTTGTTTCGCTTTATGTCTTCATCGTTATCGTAGTTAATCCTGCACACACAAACCAAAACTCTACTCCGATCTAGACAATTATTATAAAGCGAATTGACATTCTGTTGCTCGGCACGTCATTGGTTGGCGCTTCGTCCGATTCTTCGGCGCATCGTCCTCTCTTGCGGCTTGTTGCCCAATCGGCGGTTGACCTCCGCAACCCCGATATCCTTGGTGCAATTTCGCTCTCCTTGGCCCGATGCCTGACGCCCGAAGCCTTCTGCCATCCAATATCCTGACGTGATCTCCTCCGACGCAACGTCAATTCCTCCTGCGTTAATTGTCTAATCCTGATCGAGTAGACCTGTATCACTCAAAATGTAGTCAAACATTTAAACACAATCAATTAGTTTCATCATCAAAATCCGAGATTCAACACTCTCAAGTAATTTCTACAGCGTTTTCTTACTTTTAAGTTCTCTGTGCTTATGTATGTTAACCAGGGATGAGAGAGGTGTTTATAGGCCTCAAGTGGATTCAAACTTGGAGCCTAAAAGAGTTTTATCCTGGGTTTCCCAGGTTCTGATGATACCATCGCCTGTAGCATTGACACTAGGTAGTACCACCGCTTGGAAGACTGTGTCTGGGTGGTACCACCACCTGACACTACTACTGGATGGTACCACCACTCAGTCTGGCAGTACTATCGCTTGACATAGTCTCAGAGACTATGCCATGATGGTGCCACTTGTTGGGTCACTATTTGGGCCTTGCACTTGGCCCAACATAGCCCAAACTTGGATCCAATTGACCCCTAATTGAGTTGGCCCAATTCCAACCCAATTATGTGCTAACTGTTAGGATCAAGAGCACTAAGGGGGGGGGGGGAAGGGGGGGGGGGTGAATTAGTGCAACGGAAAAACTTTCGACGATTAAAACTGCATTCGTACGATAAAAGTGATTTTGGTAAGAAAGCTAATTCATAGATCACTTTAACATGTGATCAAGTGAGATGCAGTTAAAGCAAATATATAGAGGCAGTTTGCAGTTTAAGATAAACAACATAATATAATAACAAACTGGAATACGACGTTCGTATGATAAAAGTGATTTTGGTATGAAAGTCGATTCGTAAATCACTTCCACTTGTGATCAAGCGAGATGCAATTAAAGCAAAGATATAAAGGCAGTTTGCAGTTATGATGGAAGTCAGAATATAAGCGCAAACTAAAATATGATGTTCGTACGATAAAACCGATTTCCATCTTAACGCCGATTCAAAAAATACTTAACTATGAAACACGTTCATAAATGAGCAGAAGGTAGTAAGCTACTGAGGAGCTTTGCAGTAAAGATAAGATGCTCAAAGTAAATGCAAACCGAGATTTAGAGTGGTTCGGTCAATCTTGACCTACATCCACTTTTGGCTTCCTCCACCGACGAGGCCACCGACGTCCACTGGAGGCCTTCCTTCAATAGGCGAAGGCCAACCACCCTTTTATAGTTTCACTCCTTTTGATGGGCTTAGGAGACAACCCTTACATAATTTCTCTCCTCTCTTGAAAGCTCAAAACTTGGAAGAAAAGAGGGAGGAGAACTTCTAGCCTTTACAACACTTTTAAACTCTAAAAATCACAGAGTAAGATTGGATTTTCGGTGCCTTTTGTTTTCCTTTCATGCAGGAAAGCGTGGGGTTTATATAGGCCCTAAACTGGTTTGAATTTAGAGCTCAACAGTATCTTTTCTTGGATTTCTGGGGTCCTGGCGGTACTACCTCCTGATTGGGCGGTACAACCGCCTGGCAGCTTGGAGACTGAGCCTCTGGGTGGTGCCACCACTTAACAGGGGTAGTTACACCGCCCAGTCTTGCTCGGAGACTGGGCCCAGGCGATTCCACCGCCTGACCTGGGCGGTTGCACCGTCTAGCTTTCCTAGGAGACCATCTCATGGGCGATGCCACTGCCTGGCAGGAATTCTAGTCCGAATGGGTTGATCCATTCGGCTCAATTTGGGTCTATCAAGGGCCCAATTGCCCCTATATTAAGTTAATGGGATCACCTCCCATTCCTAACTTAATCTACATGCTAACTACGATATTTCTTAAGACATTTACTGCAACTTGCTCCGGTGCATCAATCGCTTCTTCCGGCGAACTTTCAGCAAACTCCTGGACTTGCGACGATCCACTTGGCAAGTTCCAACGAGCTTCTTTGGCAAGCTCTTGGACTTCTCGGATTTATTCCCGCAGAACCTCCGACGACCGTCCGGACTTCCGTCGAACTCTCTAACTCCCAACGTGATCATGGTCTTAACTCCGGTGCAACTCCTACTGCATGTCTTACTTCCATCATAGTTAATCTTGCACATGTAAAACAAAACCTCGATCGAGACAATTAATCCTAAGCAATTAACCAAGTTGTCCAGCATGTCATTGGTCCCTCGACGCTTCGAATGATTATTCGGCGCATCGTCCTCTCTTACGGCCTATTGCCCAATCGGCCAGTTGACTCCGCAACTCCGATATCCTTGGCACAATACCCGCTCTTCTTGGCCCGATGCCCGAGTCCACGGCCCGAAGCCTTCTGTCGATACGTCCACCGATCCACCGGCTCGACGTCCAATCTTCTGACATGTTCCTCCGGCATAATATGATTTTTCCTGCTTTAATTGTCTCATCCTGATCGAAGCATCCTACGTCACTCAAAACGCATATTAAAAGATAAACATAATTATCAATTGGTTTCATCATCAAAATATGAGATTCAACAATCTCCCCCTTTTTGATGATGACAACCAATTGATGACGGAGTGAAACTTAACTCTCGGAGTTTAAACAAACTCCCCCTATCAATATGCTATATTGATAGAACCTTGAATTCAAATTGAATTCAAGTCATTGCAATATTCATCATGAATACTTGCAACACGTCATCATGAATTTATGCATAAACTTATGAATAACATGTCATGTTATCAACAATCTCCCCCTTTTTTATGATGACAACCACTTGATGACGGAGTTAACCTTAACTCCCGGAGTTTAAACAAACTCCCCCTATCAATATGCTATATTGATAGAACCTTGAATTCAAACTAAATTCAAGTCATTGCAATATTCATCATGAATACTTGCAACACGTCATCATGAACTTATGCATAAACTTATGCATAACATGTCATGTCATCAACATACTTCTCCCCCTTTGTCATAAAAAAAAAGGAGAAGTACAACTATTCTTGTGTTTGTATTATAAGTTCAACTCATTGCATGAAAAACATAATATCAGGTTTTATCATCATGCAATCTAGCAATTAAAGATGTGCAAGTTTAGCATGTTTGCTTTCATAAGATAGCAACTGTTTGCTTCTCTTTAGACTACAAGCTAGCAATTTTTACGATATGCAAGTTTTACTAGAAAGCTAATGCAAGATAGCTTTCTTGTGTAAGCTCATGATTCTTGCTTCCTTTGCAATATTTGAGCTCGCAATTTTGCTTTCGTTGCAAAGAGCAAGTTTAGCATGTTTTAGCATCTTGAGATAGGCAAGATAGAACATTTTTGCATTTTCTTGAGATTTCAAGATAGCAAGCTCTACATCTTGCAATCTAGCAATGTTACAACATTTTAGAACATGCAAGCTAGCAATTTAGAGATGTTCAAGAAAGCAACTCTTGCCTCTTGAAATATGCAAGTTTGCTAGATGTGCACGTTAGCATGTTTTGCTTCTTCTTGATATTTCAAACTAGCAATTATCGGTAATGTTCAAGATAGCAATTTCTTCTCTTTTGAGAAGTACAATTTTTGCTTTCGTCTTGAATTGTGCAAGCTAGCTAGTTTGTCTCTTTTCATGATGTCAACGCTAGAAATTCTTGCACCCCTTTGTCATTGTCAAAAAGAAGGGAAGACCCTTATATCAATTTTCATATTATGACAAAGGTAAGTATCAATCTTATTTGTGCATCATTAAGCGATTTTGGTAAGAAAGCTGATTCATAGATCACTTTAACTTGTGATCAAGCGAGATGCAGTTAAAGCAAATATATAGAGAAAGTTTGCAGTTTAAGATAGACAACAGAATGTAATGGCAAACTGAAATACGACGTTCGTACGATAAAAGTGATTTCGGTATGAAAGCCGATTCGTAAATCACTTTAACTTGTGATGATGGAAATCACTTTAAAGCAAAGATATAAAGGTAGTTTGCAGTTATGATGGAAATCAGAATGTAAGCGCAAACTGAAATATGATGTTTGTACGATAAAACTGATTTTCGTCTTAACGCCGATTCGGAAAATACTTAACTATGAAACACGTTCGTAAATGAGCATAAGGCAGTAAGCTACTAAGGAGGTTTGCAATAAAGATAAGATGCTCAAAGTAAATGCAAACCGAGATTTAGAGTGGTTCGATCAATCTTGACCTACATCCACTTTTGGCTTCCTCCACCGACGAGGTCACCAACGTCCACTAGGCCTTCCTTCAATAGGTGAAGGCCAACCACCCTTTTACAGTTTCACTCCTTTTGACGAGCTTAGGAGACAACCCTTATAGAATTTCTCTCTTCTCTTGAAAGCTTAAAACTTGGAAGAAAAGAGGGAGAACTTCTAGCCTTTCCAACACTTTTGAACTCTAAAAATCACATAGTAAGATTGGATTTTCGGTGCCTTTTGTTTTCCTTTCATGCAGGAAAGGGTGGGGTTTATATAGGCCCCAAACTGGTTTGAATTTGGAGCTCAAAAGTGTCTTTTCTTGGATTTCCGAGGTCTTGGTGGTACTACCTCCTGACTGGGGTGGTACAACCGCTTGGTAGCTCGGAGACTGAGCCTCTGGGCGGTGCCACCACCTGACAAGGGTGGTTGCACCGCCTAGTCTCGCTCAGAGACTGAGCCCAAGCGGTGCCACCGCTTGATTGGGGCGGTTGCACCGCCCAGTCTCGCTCGGAGATTGAGCCCAAGCGGTGCCACCGCCTGGCAGGAATTCTTATCCAAATTGGTTGACCCATTCGGCCCAATTTGGGTCTATCAAGGGCCCAATTGCCCCCAGATTAAGTTAATGGGATCACCTCCCATTCCTAACTTAATCTACATGCTAACTACGATATTTCTTAAGACATTTACTGCAACTTGCTCCGGTGCGTCAATCGCTTCTTGAGCTTCCAGTGAACTTCCGGCAAACTCCTAGACTTGCGACGATTCACTTGGTGAGTTCCAACTAGCAAGCTCCTGGACTTCTCGGATTTGTTCCCGCAGAACCTCCGACGACCGTCCGGACTTCCGTCGAACTCTCAAACTCCCAATGTGATCTTGGTCTTGACTCCGATGTAACTCCTGTTGCACGTCTTACTTCCATCGTAGTTAATCATGCACATGTAAGACAAAACTTCGATCGAGATAATTAATCCTAAGTAATTAACCAAGTTGTCCGGCATGTCATTGGTCCCTCGATGCTTCGTCCGATTATTCGGCGCATCGTCCTCTCCTACAACCTATTGCCCAATCGGCCAGTTAACTCCGCAACTCCGATATCCGTGGCACAATACCCGCTCTTCTTGGCCCGATGCCCGAGTCCACGGCCCGAAGCCTTCTATCGATACATTAACCGATCCACCGGCCAGACGTCCAATCTTCTGACATGTTCCTCCGGCACAACATGATTTTTCCTGCTTTAATTGTCTCATCCTGATCGAAGCATCCTGCGTCACTCAAAACATAGATTAAAACATAAACACAATTATCAATTGGTTTCATCATCAAAATGCGAGATTCAACACTAACTATGAATTTTTAAGACATTTACTAAGTTAAATAAGTCTGTAAGTCTAGGTTTCTTCCGGAGAGCTTCCGGCGATCTTCCGGCAAACTTCCGACGATCTCTTAGTAATGTTCCAGCGGACTCTCGGCAAGCTCCTGAACTTCATGATGATCTTTTTGATGAGTTTTGATGAGCTTCTTTGGCAAGTTCTTGGACTTCTCGGTAAATTCTGGTAGAACTTTCGACGAACGTTTGGACTTCCGATGAACTCTCAAACTCCCAACGAAATCTCATTCTTGACTCCGAGACTTTATTTTGTTTTATGCATTGCTATCGTAGTTAATCCTACACACTTAAAACCCACTTTGATCTAGACAATTATTATAAAGCTAATCAAGTGTTATCCGAAATGTCATTGGTTTATCGATGCTTCGTCCGATTATTCGACGCATCGTTCTCTCCTGCGGCCTATTGCCCAATCGGTCAGTTATCCTCCGTAACTCTGATATCCTTGGCGCAATTTCTGCTCTTCTTGGCCCAATGCATAAACCCATGGCCTGAAGCTTTCTATCGATACGTCGATCGATCCTTCGGCTCGATGTCCAATCTTCTAACATATTTTTCTCCAGCCTAACATGATTCTTCCTGCTTTAATTATCTCTCCCTAATTGAAACTTCCTGCATCACTCAAAACGTAAATCAAATCATAAACACTATCAATTGGTTTCATCATCAAAATCTGAGATTCAATAATTATGTGGTGCAAACACTTATTTACGAAAACATCATATCAGGTTATTGAAGTTCTACTTTTGTAAGAGGAGAAAATTCATATGGCTCATCAAACATACCATAGATCCATGATTCAAATCTTTTCTTTAGTGAAGAAATAAGAGTAAATGATCTCAAAGAAGAGGACTTAATTATGAAAATCCAGAGAGAAAATTTTAAAGAGGAACTCATCTATCAGAAAAATTTAACATACCTAATTCTCTTCTTATAAAATCAAATTATTCCTTAATCAAGTGTTTTATAAAAATATTAGCTAATTGATATTTTGTATCAATAAATTCTAGAGATATGTCATGGTTATTAACATGATCTCTTATAAAATGATGCCTAATATCAATATGTTTAGTTCTAGAGTGTTGAATAGAATTTTTTGTTAAGCATATTGCACTAGTGTTATCACATTTTATAGGTATGTTTTTCAGGTGAATTCCATAATCCTCTAAAGTATTTTTCATCTATATAACTTGAGCACAACATACACCTGCTACTATATACTCAGCTTCGGTTGTAGATAATATAACGGAGTTTTGTTTCTTGGAAGACCAAGAGACAAGTGTGTGTCCTAAAAGTTGACATATTATGGATGTGCTTTTTCTATCTTGACAGCCAACAAAATCGGCATCGGCATAACCAAGTAATTTAATTTTTTTAGATTCTGGATACCATAATCCTAGTTTAGGAGTTCCCTTTAGGTATCTAAAAATCCTTTTAACAGCTTTTAAGTGAGATTGCTTAAGGTTAGATTGAAACCTAGCATATAGTCCAACACTAAACATAATATCTGGTCTTATTGTTGTAAGGTACAGTAAACTACCTATCATAGCCCTATAGGTTTTCTGATTAAAACATTCTCCATTAGTGTCCATATCTAATTTTCTGGAAGTGCTCATTGGTGTATTAATAACTTTACCACTATCCATCTTGAATCGTTTGAGCAAATCTAATACATATTTGGTTTGACTAAGAAAAATTTTATCACTTAATTGCTTGATTTATAATTCTAAGAAAAAGGTTAATTCGCTCATTAAGCTTATTTCAAACTCTTGACTCATACTTTTGGCAAACGATTCACACAAAGATTCACTTGAAGAACTGAAAATGATATCATCAACATAAACTAGGACAATAAGAAAATCATTTTCAAAATGTTTAATAAACAATGTAGTATCAACCTTGCCTTTCATAAAATTATTTTGAATAAAGAAATAATTAAGCCTCTCATACCAAGCTCTAGGGGCTTGTCTTAATCCATAGAGAGCTTTAATCAACTTAAACACATAATTCAGAAAATTATCATTATCAAATCTGGGAAGTTGATCAATATAAACTTCTTTGGAAATAAAGCTATTAAGAAAAGCGCTTTTGACATCCATTTGAAATACTTAAAATTATTACTACTAGCATAGGCAAGGAGCCTCCTTATGGCTTCTACTATTGCCACAAGAGTGAAAGTTTCTTCATATTCGATACCTTCTTCTTGGTTGAAACCCTTGGCCACTAGTCTAGCTTTGTTTCTAACCACAATACTAAATTCATCTTGCTTGTTTCTAAAGATCCATTTAGTACCGATAACGTAATGATCACTAGGTCTTGGAACAAGCTCCTGTTGAATCACGTAATTTGATGATGAAACCACTTGATATATGTTTATGATTTAATCTGCATTTTGAGTGACACAGGATGCTTCGATCAGGATGAGACAATTAAAGCAGGAAAAATCATGTTGTGCTGGAGGAAAATGTCAGAAGATTGGACGTCGGGCCGGTGGATCGGTCGACGTATCCACAGAAGGCTTCGGGTCATGGACTCGGGCATCGGGCCAAGAAGAGCGGGTATTGCGCCAAGGATATCAGAGTTGCGGAGTCAACTGGCCAATTGGGCAATAGGCCGCAGGAGAGGACGATGTGCTGAAGAATCGGACGAAGCATCGAGGGACCAATGACATGCCGGACAACTTGGTAAATTGCTTAGGATTAATTGTCTCGATCGATGTTTTGTTTTACATGTGCAGGATTAACTACGATGGATGTAAGACATGCAGCAGGAGTTGCTCTAAAGTCAAGACTATGATAACGTTGGGAGTTCGAGAGTTCGACGGAAGTCCAGACGGTCGTCGGAGGTTCTACGGGAACAAATCCGAGAAATTTAGGAGTTTGCCAAAAGAAGCTCGTCGGAACTCGCCAAGTGGATCGTTGCAAGTCCAGGAGTTTGCCGGAAGTCCGCAAGAGCATCACCGAGGGTTCATTGGATGATCGACGGAAGTTCATCAGAAGCTCGCCGGAAGAAGCGATTGACGCACCGGAGCAAGTTGCAGTAAATGTCTTAAGAAATATCGTAGTTAGAACTATGATTAAGTTAGAAATGGGAGGTGATCCCATTAACTTAATCTTGGGTCAATTGGGCCCTTGATAGACCCAAATTGGGCCGAATGAATCAACCCATTCAGACCTAGATTTCTTGGCCAGCGGTGGTACCGCTTGGGTCGGCGGTGGCATCGCCCAGAGCTCAGTCTCCGAGCAAGACTGGGCAGTGCAACCGCCCCTGACAAGCGGTGGAACCGCCTGAGCTCAGTCTCTGAGCTCTGCCAAGCGGTGCAACCGCCCTAGTTAGGCTGTGGCACCGCTTGGGCTCAGTCTCCGAGCGAGACTAGGCGGTGCAACCTCCCTTGTCAGGCGGTGTCACCGCCTAGAGGATCAGTCTCTGAGCTCTGCCAAGCGGTGCAACCGTCCCTGATAGGAGGTGGCACCACCCAGAGGCTCAGTCTCCGAGCTATGCTAGGCGGTGCAACTACCCCAGTCAGGCGGTGCAACCGCCAAACCTTGGAATTCCAGGAGATGATAGTTTTAAGCTCGGAATTCAAACTGGTTTGGGGACTAGTGTGATTGGTCGAGTCCCTCGAGGTTACACTAAGACATTGATTGGATCCTGATCCTCACTAGAAGTCTGCTGAAGACTTCCGTTTCACATGTTGAGGGTGTCGCGTGACTCACAAGTAAAATAGTGGGAGCATATTAAGATAGAAGTTTATATCTTGATTGTTTATTTCTTACAAAATCTGCATGTTATTCATTTATGATGTATCTTTATTTTAGAAAATATCGCATTTAAATCCCTTACATGGCATGCTTGATGTCAACTGCCTCACTGGTCCAAATTATACGAATTGACTCCGCAACTTGAGAATTATTCTCACGGTTAAGAAAATTGCATACGTCCTTGATATAGTGATGCCTACGCCCGAGGAAGGGGCAAGCGAGATCACTTGCTACGTGAAGTACATTAATGACTCCACTCTTCCTCAGTTCTACATGTTGGGCTCTATGACTCCTGAGTTACAAAGACAACATGAAAAGATGGATGTCAGATCCATTCTCCTATATGTCCGTAAATTGTTTGAGGAACAGGGAATGACTTAGTGATATGAGATATCCAAGAGCCTCTTCCGTGCTAGGATGACTAAAGGGACACTGGTTCAGAACCATGTCCTAAAGATGATTGAGTGGATAGAGAAACTCACAGGTCTAGGAATGGTCCTAGAGGATAACTTGTGTGTGGACATTGTACTTCATTCCCTACCAGATTCCTTTTCATAGTTCATAATGAATTTTAATATGAACAAGCTTGAGGTGACTCTCTCATAGCTCATTAATATGTTGAGGGAGGCAGAGAGTACTATCAAGAAAGAGAAGCTAGTTCTCTACACTGGTGAGACCAGAAAGAAAAGGAAAGCAGAAAAGTCCCATAAGAAGGGTAAGGGCAAGGGCAGACCAAGTAAAGCAAAGGTTGTTAAGAAAGACCCAACAAAGGACAAAGGCCAATGCTTCCACTATAGCAAAGATGGGCACTGGAAGAGGAACTACAAAGAGTGCCTTACAAAGAGGGCGAAACAAAAGCTTGGAGAAGCTTAAGGTACATTAATGATTAGTCTTCGTTTTGTCAGACTCTTATGATAACACATGAGTATTGGATACCAGTAGTGCTTATCATATATGCAATTCGTTGCAGGTTCTGGCAAAGCCTAGGAGACTAGAGAGAAGCGAGATGGACCTCAAGATAGGCAATGGAGCAAAAGTTACTATAGTAGTTGTTGGCGAGGTTGCCCTACATCTGCCTAGTGGAGCTTTTATTGCATTAGATACATGTTATTTTGTTCCTTCTATTATCAAAAACACTATCTCCATTTCATATTTGATAGTTAGTAGATATAAATTAGTTTTTGAGAACAATGGTTGTTCGATATTATTAGATGATGAGATCATCACGAATGGAACATTGTATAATGGTTTGTTTATACTATACACTACTCCATATATCATGAATGTAGATGTGTCCAAGAGGAAATAAGATGAGGTGAACAGTGCATACTTGTGATATTGTAGGCTAGGTCACATCCATGAGGGAATGATTCAAAAGTTGCTAAAGGATGGATATCTAGATCCATTCGACTCTAAGTCATATGCAACTTGTGAGCCTTGCCTTCATGGAAAATTAACTAACTCTCCATTTAGTGAAATTGGAGAGAGAGCCACTGAGCTGTTGAAACTCATACATAGTGATGTATGTGGACCCATGTCAACTCATGCCATTGGTGGTTACTCCTACTTCATTACCTTTACTAATGATTTCTCAAGGTATGAATATGTGTACTTAATGAAGTACAAGTCCGAGGCCTTTGAGAAATTCAGAGAGTATAAGAATGAAGTGGAGAACCAGACTGGAATGAGTATTAAGACTCTTCGATTAAATCGAGGAGATGAGTACTTAGGTATAGAATTTACTTAGTTCCTCAAGGACCATGGGATATTATCCCAATGGATACCTCCTTATACATCTCAGCTCAATGGTGTGTCTGAAAGGAGAAATCGTACACTATTAGACATGGTATGATCCATGATGAGTTTTGCTGACCGACCCATCTCATTCTGGGGATATGCCCTAGAGACCGCAGCTTACCTTCTAAACAAAGTTCCAACTAAGTCGGTAGTGTCTACACCATATAAGATATGGAAAGGGAAGAAACCCAATCTTAAGGTTGTTAAAATTTGGGGCTACCCTGCCCACGTTAAAAGACACAATCCCGATAAGTTGGAATCAAGGATGGAGCGGTGCAAGTTCGTGGGATACCCCAAGGAAACTTATGGGTATTATTTCTATCATCTCGAGAACCAAAGGTTTTTGTAGCCAAGAGAGTAGTGTTCTTTGAGAATGAACACATTCTTGGTGGAGACAGTGGGAGCATGATAAAGTTGAGCGAGGTTTGAGAACCTAGCTCAAGCACCACTCCACAGCCCGAGTCTCTTTAGGTATCTAATACACAAGTTCCAACTTTACGTAGGTCCGGCAGAGTATCCCATCCTTCTGAGAGATATATGGGATATATTAAAGGAGAGGATGTTGAGGATATTAATCCTCAGACCTATGAGAAGGCTATTATGAGTATAGATTCCGGGAAGTGGCAAGAAGCCATGAATTCTAAGATGGATTCTATGTACTCCAACAAGGTTTGAAACCTAGTTAATGCGCCCGAAGGTATTATACCCATCGGTTGCAAGTGGATCTTTAAGAAAAAGATCGGAGTAGATGGAAAGGTAGAGACCTATAAAGCAAGGCTAGTGGCTAAGGGGTATCGTCAAAGGCAATGTGTTGACTTTGACGAAACCTTCTCACCCGTAGTAATGCTAAAATCCATCCGAATTCTATTGGTTGTTGTAGCACACTATAATTATGAGATCTGATAGATAGATGTGAATACCACATTCCTCAATGGGAATCTCGAGGAGGAGGTGTATATGATACAACCTGAGGGATTCGTGTCCAAGAATTACCCAGATAAGGTATGCAGGTTGCTTAGATCTATTTATGGACTAAAGCAAGCTTCCCGAAGTTGGAACATAAGATTTGATGAGGCAATAAGATCTTATGACTTCGTTAAGAACGAAGATGAGCCTTGTATGTACAGGAAGGTAAGTGGGAGTGCTATCACCTTTTTGGTGTTATATGTGGATGACATCCTGATCATTAGGAATGACGTAGGAATGCTATCCATAGTAAAGGCTTGGTTATCTAAAGACTTAGGGAAACCATTCTATATCTTGGGGATTCGGATCTATAGAGATAGATCCAAGAGGATGCTTAGCTTGTCCCAGTCTAAGTACATAGAAACCATTGTCAAAAGGTTTTGCATGGAAAATTCCAAGAGAGGTCTCATACCAATGAGGCATAGGATATCGCTTTCTAGAAGTATATCCCCAAAGACTCCTGAAGAAAGGACAAACATAGATATGATACCTTATGCCTCAGCGATATGGTCTATCATGTATGTCATGCTATGTACTAGGCCTGATATAGCGCATGCTCTGAGTGTCACGAGCAGGTTTCAGGCGGATCCAGGCTTGGAACACTGGAAAGCAGTAAAGTGTATCCTTTAAGTACTTGAGAAGGACTAAGGATTTTTTACTAGTATATGGAGGTAGTAGCCTCAAGGTTGAAGGCTACACTAACTCAAGTTTTCAGTCTGATGTCGATGATAGCAAGTCAAATTCGGGGTATGTGTACACCTTGAATGGAGGAGCAGTATGCTGGAAGAGTTCTAAGCAAGATATTAATGCTGACTCGACCACATATGTGGAGTATATTGCTGCAACAAAGGCAGCAAAGGAGGGAGTTTGGGTGAAGAAGTTCATCACAGATCTAGGAGTCATGCTAAGTAGCGAGGAGCTGATTCATTATATTGTGACAACTACGGAGAGATTACTCAAATAAGGAAACCCGGGTCTCATCAGAAATGTTCTGAGGATGTTCTAACTTATTAGAGGGATCATGACCTGAGAAGATGTAGTACTGGAAAGATTTCTATCCGAAGATAACATTGTAGATCCACTGATAAAGTCGTTACCTCATATTATCTTTAAGCGTCACAGGGGTCTGATGGGGATCAAACACATATGTGATTAGCTTTAGGTCAAGTAAGAGATTATTAGTCATAGGTGCCCAGTAAGTCAATCACGTGAGTGATAGCACGTGTGACTTGACACGAAATCTTTTTGCTTATTATATTTTGGCATTTATCACTTTATATTGACTGTTGCATATATGCATGTATATATTGTGATGTCCTTGGATCTATACAATGGGAATTAGATCATGATGAGATCATGATAATGAGACTGATTCACCTTTAAACATAAATCCTAAATAATCCTGGTCATAGGTTACTTGAGAGGGACATCGAGATAACCAGATAAACTAATGTGGTGTATACCCGTCCATATGATGGATACAATTGGTCTCATAGCTACTCATGTGGGGACACTAAGGATACAGTACAGGTGCTCATTGGAGAATGAGTTCACTGATTGATCCACTTACGGAATGTTGGATGGTTGATGATGCCTTATTGTCATACATCAATTTCGTAGTCCTAGTGGTGTATTTGGTCCTTAGACTTGAGATACCAAAGATGTCCTGTATGAGTGTTCCACTCTTTAATACCAAACTTATAGGTTTAAATGTCCTAGATCTAGTACAACTAGTCATTGGGAATGGTAGTCGACCTTACGAGAGCTATTGAGTGTTGATAGAGAATCATCCACTCTCGATGTCATGAGAGAAATATTCCATGTGTTCTTGCTCAGACAAATCCCTGGCCAGGGTTATTCGGATTGAGAGAGAAAGAGTTCTCCGGGAGAATCCGATTAGAGCGAGACTCGAGTAGAAACCATATGGGTCTGAGAGCACCATGCCCAATATACGTTCTCTAGAATATTAGATAGATGAAAGACTATAGGTACACGATAACTGAGGACAGATAGGTCCAATGGATTGGATTCCGCTGTATCGTATAGGGACTACGACGTAATGACCTAGTACGTCCGTAGTCGATGAGTCGAGTGAATTATTGTAGAGATAATAATTCACTGAGTCAGAATGAGTTCTGATAAGTATAACTCACGGCCAGCTTGATATTGGGCCTAGAGGGTCACACACATATGGTAGGTGTTACGATGAGTTGAGGTTCGGATATTAGATATCCACTAGAGCCCATGTCTTATTGGATATCCAATAAGCCCTTGAATTATTGGATCCTATAGATGAGATCCAATAAGAGCCCATAAGAGATTATTGGATAGAGATCCACTAATCTAAGAGGCTTTGGTAGTTGGATGTAGATCCAATACCTAATAGGGGAGGATTCATTAAGGTTTGACAAGGGACCTCTATAAATAGGACGGATTCAGTGGTTCATAGGCTAGAGCTTTTGCTTGCCTCTCCTATTCTCCTCCCCCTCTCCACAGCAAGCCTGGAGTCTTAAGGAGCGTCGTCGCAGCCCTACTATATGGATCACCGCTAGAGAGGAGGACGCTTGACCTCCTTCACCCTCTCCTAGAGATCTACAAGGAAACAGGGATATACGATCTCCCTAGGTAACACAATCTATTCTATACGTAATTTGTTTCATAGATTTTTACACATCAATCTTCGCACAATGACGAACATCCTTTTGGGAAATTTGGGATTTTGTTTTCTTGTTCTTTCGCTGCGCATGTGATGTCGCCCCCAAGATTTTCCAACTCTAACATGTTCCACTTTGGCCCAACATGATTCTTCTTACTTTAATTGTCTTTCCCTAATCGAAATTTCCTACGTCACTCAAAACACAGATTAAATCATAAACACTATTAATTGGTTTTATTATCAAAATCCGAGATTCAATAATCTCCCCTTTTTTATGACGACAACTAATTGATGACGGAGTTAACTTTAACTCCCCCTATCAATGTGTCATATTGATAGAACTCTTGGATTCAAAAATCCAAGCAACATGTCATGATAAAATCATGTATAACATCATACTTCTCCCCCTTTGTCATCAACAAAAAAAGAGAAGTTCAACTATCAAGTGTTTAGACATACAAGTTTAAATCGTTACATAATAAACATAATATTATGTTTTATCAACATTAAAGCTAGCAATAATTTTGAGTTTTGCAAGTTTGTAAATTTTGTTAGATGTGCAAGTTAGCATGTTTTGCTTTTTGAGATAGCAATATTTCTCCCCCTTTATCATTGTCAAAAAGAAGGGAATAACAATATAATGGTGCAATTCATTTCCTTTTATTTCAATTTACAAATTATGATAAAGATAAAGTATCATTTTTATTTCAATATGTCATAAAGATCAACCTTGAATTGAAATCAAGGCAATTTTAATCATGATTCACATCATATGCAAGACATCATATACATCATCGTAATAAAATCATAAGTATTGCATACATCATTTCAATTCATAAATATTTCCCATCATGATAGTATCAAATATCAAGAAATCAAGATGATGATCCATAAAAAAATATCACAAATTATAATCAAGAGAAAAATCATCATTCATTTTCAACTCATTCAATTTGTCAAATCAACATTTCTTGAGTATGCATGATATCAAAACATGGTTTTAAATTTTCAACATATAACATGCATAATTTCAAACAATTAAAACCATTATCAAGGTCATAGTTTGTATGCATAAGTCTCTTATTTAGTAAATGATAAGAAGAAATAATCGAAGATAAAAAAATTTTGATTCGCATAAAAGATAGCTAAAATAGAGAAATCAAAAAGAAAGTTCATGATTCGGTTGAAAATTTTTCATTCAAATTCAAAACATCAAAGTCACTTTTCGGAAAATTCAATGAAGGCAACGTAAATAGATAGATTCACGTGAGAACTCGATTCATGCATAATGTTTCAATTTTTCATGAATGCCACAAGACATAATTTATTTCAATAAATCTCTTATTTTATAAATGGATAAAAGAAATATAAGAGATCAAATGATAAAATATCTTGATTTATGCATAAGAAATCTCAAGTTATAAATCTCAAAAATTAAGATTAAGCTCATTTAAATTTAAATCATCAAATCAAGATCAATAAATCATAAAAACATCATATATAACTTCAAAATCTAATAAAATCATCAATCATGGTATCAAAACATTTAATATTTTCATTACATCATTATGCATCATTAAATCATCAAGATTTTATTAAATACGAAGCATTTTTAATCACAATCGAAAATCATCAATTTAGATACACATTATTTTTTCTTAAAAACATACATAGGATTAATCATTAGATTTAAATCTAACATTTTGTTACTTTATCATAAAACATGTAATTTTCATTATTATTTTCAAAATTAGCTAGAAAAAGAAAAGCATGGTCCCCTTTTATTTATTTATTTTTTTTATATTTTATATACTAATTTAAAAACAACATATGAAATATATCAAATAATTTCAAAATAAATTAAGGGGGTTTCGGGTGAGTCATTTACCTCATTGTCAAGAGCTGTTAAGGCAAAGTTCGTCATTTTATCTTCATCGGTTTGCTCCTCATCATCAGATGAGCTCAATTCATCATAAAGTGCTTCCTTCTTCTTGTGTTCATAGCAAGTAGTTGCATTCTTTTTATGTTTATTTTTGTTATTTGATTCTTATTTTAAAAACTTTTTAAGCTTTATTGTGAGAAGTTTAAGTTCATCATCACTTGAGCTTTCGCTCGAGTGGTCCCTTTTTGTTCTAAGTGCAAAATCCTTCATGTTCTTTAAAAAGTTATTCTCGAGTTGTTCATATGCATTGCACATCATTTCATAGGTTATCAAAGACCCTATAAGTTCTTCAATTGGAAAATGGTTCAAATCTTTTTATTCTTGTATTGTTGATACTTTTGAATCCTAATTTTTAGAAGAAGATCGTAAAACTTTATTAACAAGTTTAAGATTCGAAAAACTTTTACCAAGTCCTTTTAGACTATTGACGACATTTGTAAAACGGGTATACATGTCTCCAATAGTCTCTCTTGGTTCCATAAGAAACAACTCAAAATTATGCATCAAAATATTAACTTTAGAATCTTTAACCCTACTTGTGCCTTCGTGTGTGATTTCAAGAGTATGACAAATATCAAAAGCCGTTTTGCAAGTAGAAATCCGATTGAATTCATTTTTGTCTAAGGCATAAAATAAAATGTTCATAGCTCTAGCATTTAAATAAAAAGTTTTCTTCTCTAAATAATTCCATTCTTTCATTGGAGTTGAAGACTTTTGAAATCTGTTTTCAACGATATTCCATAAGTTTAAATCCATAGAAAGCAAGAAAACTCTCATTCGAGTTTTCCAATAAGTGTAGTCCATCCCATTAGACATGGGAGGACGAACGATAGAAAACCCTCTTGAAAGCCAAAAAGAGTCATTTCTCTTGGTTGTTAAGCCAAACGAGAAAAAACGTGGCTCTGATACCAACTGTTAGGAACGAGTTTGCACTAAGAGAGGGGAGGGGGTGAATTAGTGCAGCGGATAAAATCACGTCGGTTTGAAAATCATTCATTCAATTAAAACCGATCTTGAAAGATGTTAACTTGAAAGCGTATGAGAGCATAGTGAGAGTAAGAAATCAGTTTGCAATGTAAAGTAGATTGCAGTAAAGGTAAATAGCAAAACAGAAATGCAAACCGATTTATAGTGGTTCGGTCATCATTATCTACATCCACTCCACCGATTCCTCTTTCGTCAAGGCCACCGGCATCCACTAATGATCTTCCTTCAATGGGCGAAGATCAACCACCCTTACAACTTGATTCTACTTTTGACAGGTTCATGAGAGAACATTTACAACCCCCTTACTCCTCTCTCAAACTACACTAACACTTAGAGCTTTAAAAGGATTTTATCACAAGATTACAATAGCGTTTTTCTTCTATTTCGCTCTCAATTCTTATGTATGTTAACCAAGGATGAGAGGGGTATTTATAGGCCTTAAGTTGACTCAAACTTGGAGTCTAAAAATGTCTCATTCGGGTTTTTGGGATACGGGCAGTACCATAGCCTGCACTGGGCAGTACCACCGCCTACATTAGGCGGTACCACTGCCTGCATCCTAACATTGGGCAGTACCATTACCCAGTCTGGTGGCACCACCGCCTGACAATCTCTTAGAGATTGTGTTTGGGCGGTACCATTGCCTAGACTGACGGTACCACCGCCTAACATAGTCTCGGAGACTGTGCCATGATGGTTTCACTTATTTGGTCACTGTTTGGGCCTTTCACTTCGCCCAACGTAGCCCAAACTTGGGCCCAACTGACCTCTAATTGAGTTAACCCAATTCCAACTCAATTATGTGCTAACTATAAAGTTTAAGCCATACACTAAGCTAAATGAGTCTGGTAAGTCTAGGTTTCTTTCAACGAGCTTTCGGCGATCTTCTAGTGAACTTCGGACGATCTCTCGGCAATGTTCCAATGGACTCTCGGCAAGCTCTTGGACTTCACGACGATCTTCTTGGCGAGTTCCGATGAGCTTCTTTGGTAAGCTCTTGGACTTCTCAGTCAATTCGAGTAGAACTTCCGATGAATGCTCGGACTTCCGACGAACTCTCGAACTCCCAATGGAATCTCGTTCTTGACTTCGGGACTTCAGTTTGCTTTATGCCTTGATTGCATCATAGTTAATCCTACACAAATAAAATCTACTTTGATCTAGATAATTATTACAAAGCTTGAATCATGTTGTCCAGCATATCATTGGTTCATCAATGCTTCGTTCGATTTTTTGGCGTATTGTCCTCTCTTGCGGCCTATTGCCCAATCGCCCAGTTGACCTCCATAACTCTAATTTTCTTAGTGCAATTTCTACTCTTCTTGGCCCGAAGCTTTCTATCGATACGTCAACCGATCCTCCAGCTTGACATCCATCCAATCTTCTGACATGTTCCACTCCAGCCCAACATGATTCTTTTTGTTTTAATTGTCTCTTACTGATCGAAGCTTCCTACATTACTTAAATCGCAGATTAAATCATAAACACTCTTAATTGATTTCATTATCAAAATCCGAGATTCAACAAGTCCTACGTCACTCAAACGTTGATTACATCATAACTACATCAATTGATTTAATAATCAAAATTTGACATTCAATAGTTATGTCATTTTCTATTGATTTTAATTAATTTATTTATTTAAGTGATTCCTACTACGCCACTTAAATGTTTTGACAATTTTTATAAAAGAATATAATTAATTTTTATTTCTTTAAAGTAAATTCTGAAAAAAAAATCTCTTTCTTCAAAAGGATCAAATCTTTATTTGTTATAATCCTTGAAGTATCTTTTTGATAATATAACTCGAGTAGTACGTGATTATACCCCATGAATTCATCTAATCCTTTATGTATAAAATTTACAGTATCAATTGCATAATAGGCTTGCAGTGTTTTTTTTGGTACTTCAACCAAATACAATATGTCTTTTCAATATATTGTTGTTAGGATCGAGAGCACTAAGAGGGGGGGGGGGGTGAATTAGTGCAGCGGAAATCTTTCAGCGATTAAAAACGAAAGCTGCGTTTGTTCGATAAAAACTATTTTGATGCAAAAGCCGATTCTAAGATTACTTATGATTAAGTGCAGTTTACGTTTAAACACAGTTAGCGTCTAAATGTAGTTTACGTCTAAATGCAGATTGCGTCTAAACTCAGATTGCGTCTAAGCGCAGTTTGCGTCCAAGCGCAGATTGCGTCTAAGCGCAGTTTGCGTCTAAACACAGTTTGCGTCTAAGCGCAGTTTAAGCAGAAGTATAAAGACAATGTGCTGCTATTGTACAGCTCAAAAAGTAATCTGCAGAAAGCAGATTTACGTCTAAACGCAGATTTACGTCTGAACTTTGAAACATGTTTGTATACTCATAGAAGGCAGTATGCAGTTGAAATCAAGACGTAAACGTAAACTGAAATCTGATGATTGTGCGAGGAAAGCCGATTTACGTATAAATGCAGTTTTACGTCTAAATGTTGAAACTCGTTCGTAAAATTGCAGAAGACAGTTTGCAGTTATAAATAGAATCAAAATGTAAATGTAAACTGCAAGGAAACTCGTTCGTAAAAGCGCAGAAGATAGTTCGCAGTTATAAACAGATTTAAGACGTAAATGTAAGCTGCAATGTAAAGATCGTACGAAAACACCTATTGATGTCTGAATCCAGATTCGGAAAGATCAGCACTTAGAACTTGTTCGTAAAGGCGCAGAGAGCAGTAGTTATGTAGGAGGTTTGCAGTAATGATAAGGTACTCGAAATAAAAGCAAACCAGAGATTTAGAGTGGTTCGGTCAGTCTTGACCTACTCCACTTTTGGCTTCCTCCTCCGACGAGGTCACCGACGTCAACTAGCTGCCTTCCTTCAATGGGCGAAGGCCAACTGCCCTTTTACAGTTTCTCTCCTTTTGACGGGCTCAGGAGACAACCCTTACAGATCCTTTCTCTCCTCTCTTTACAACTCAAGACTTGAAGAACAGAAAAGAGGAGAACTTTTGGACTTTACACAAATTTGAGCTCTTAGAATCATTGAAAAGATCAAGAATTCGGTGTGGATCAGTGTCCCTTCAGTGCTGAATGGGTGGGGTATTTATAGGCCCCAACCCAATTCAAATTTGGAGCTCAAAACGATCAAATCCCAGAATTTCAGGATCAGGCGGTTGCACCTCTTGACTGGAGAGGTTGCACCGCTTGGCAGAGCTCGAAGACCGAGCTCAGGCAGTGCTACCTCTCAGTCAGGGAAGTTGCACCGCCTAGTCTTGCTCGAAGACTGAGCCCAGGCGGTGCCACCTCTCTGTCAGGGAGGTTGCACCGCCCAGTCTAGCTCGAAGACTGAGCTCAGGCGGTGCCACCTCTCTATCAAGGAGGTTGCACCGCCCAGTCTAGCTCGAAGACTGAGCTCAGGCAGTGCCACCTCTCTGTCAGGGAGGTTGCACCGCCCAGTCTAGCTCGAAGACTGAGCTCAGGCGGTGCCACCTCCTAGCTGGGGAGGTTGCACCGCCTAGTCTCGCTGGGAGGCTTAGCCCAGGCGGTGCCACCTCTTGGCCTAGGCGGTTGCACCTCCTAGTGCAATCAGGGTCCGAATGGTTAGCTCCATTCGGCCCAATTTCTATCTTTTCAGGGGCCCAATTGCCCCAAGATTAAGCTAATGGGATCACCTCCCATTTTCCAACTTAATCAACGTGCTAACTACGATCAAATCTAAGACAATTTCTGCAGCTTTGCTCCGATGCGTCAATCGCTTCTTCCGGCGAGTTTCCGGCGAACTTCCGTCGATCATCCGATGAACCCTCGGTGATTCTTCTGTGGACTTCCGGCAAACTCCTGGACTTTGCGACGATCCACTTGGCGAGTTCCGACGAGCTTCGCTTGGCAAGCTTCTGGACTTCTCGGGTCTGTTCTCGCAGAACCTCCGACGATCGTCCGAACTTCCGTCGAACTCTCGAACTCCCAACGTGATCATGAACTTGACTCCGGCGCAACTCCTGCTGCTTGTCTAACTTTCATCGTAGTTAATCCTGCACACTTATCTCAACACATAGATTAGACAACAAATGACAATTGACTTCATCATCAAAATCCGAGATTCAACAATCTCCCCCTTTTTGATGATGACAATCAATTGATAATGGAGTTATCCTTAACTCCCCCTGTCTATATGCCATAGTTGAGATAAGTCAACCTTGAATTCAAGACCTAAGAATTCAAGTGACGTATTGATAAGATAGATCAGTTAAACTTATCAATACTCCCATCATGATACTCATCATGATGTATCTCTTCAAAGATGATGTCAAGGCTTGACATACATCATCAAGTTTGTATGATTGTGTTTGTAACTATTCATCATGTAGTTTGAACATTATCATATAAAGCTGTGAAGCGCTATTTCATGATGTACATATTTGAAATATTCTAGCAAGTTTTGCATTTTCTTCACATGATAAGATATCAACTCAGGGCATAATGCAAACTATAGCACACGTTCATATATCTCTTGGTGATGCAAGGATGGCATAATCATAACATTGTTTATAGCATCACTCAAGTATTTTGCAAGTATGACATGATCATGGCAGTTTTTATCAATTCATATGTTTCTCCCCCTTTGTCATCAACAAAAAGCATGGTACAGATTTTCAAAAATACTCATGGAAACATGGTAATCAAGTGATTTGATCATTCAATATAGTCCGAAAAATAATTTTAACAAGTTTATCTATTCGGACACATCAACATTCCTAATTCGCTTCTTATGAAATCAAATTGTTCTTCACTTAGAGGTTTTGTAAAGATGTCAGCTAGTTGATGTTTCGTATCAATGAATTATATGATTACATCATGATTCGTAACATGATTCGTAACATGATCTCGTATAAAGTGATGTCTGATATCAATATGTTTTGTTCTCGAGTGTTGTATAGGGTTCTTTGTTAGGCATATTGCAGTTGTGTTATCACATTTAATGGGAATGTTTTTGAGATGAACTTTATAATCTTCTAAGGTATTTTTCATCCAAACAACTTGTGCACAGCATGCACTTGCTGCATTATATTCAGCTTCGGTTGTTGATAGTGCAACCGAGTTTTGTTTCTTAGATGTCCAGGAAACAAGGGCATGTCCTAAGAATTGACATGTTCCTGATGTGCTTTTTCTATCTAATCTACAACCAGCGAAGTCCGCATCAGCATAAGCAGTTAACTCAAACTTCTCTGATTTTGGGTACCATAATCCTAGATTTGTGGTACCATTAAGATATCTGAGTATTCTTTTAACTGCTTTGAGATGAGATATCTTAGGGTTTGATTGAAATCTAGCACAAAGTCCTACACTAAACATTATGTCTGGTCTAGTTGCAGTGAGGTAAAGTAAACTTCCTATCATACCCCTATAGGTTTTTTGATCGAAGCTTTCTCCACTTTCATCAATTTCTAACTTAGTGGAGGTGCTCATAGGAGTGTTAATAGCTTTTGAGTTATTCATATTAAACTTCTTTAGTAAACTCATAGCATATTTAGTTTGGCTAATAAAGATGTTATTGCTTAGTTGTTTGATTTGTAGACCTAAGAAGAATGTTAATTCTCCCATTAGACTCATTTCGAATTCACGACTCATAGTTTTAGCAAAGGACTCACAAAGAGATTCATTCGTAGAACCAAAGATAATATCATCAACATAAATTTGAACAATGAGAAAATTATTTTCAAAGTCTTTGATGAATAATGTAGTATCAACCTTGCCTTTTATGAAATTATTTTCAATAAGAAAGGAACTAAGTCTCTCATACCACGCCCTTGGAGCTTGTTTTAAACCATAGAGAGCTTTAGTCAATCTAAACACATGATTAGGGAGACTATTATTTTCAAAGCCAGGAGGTTGTTCAACATAAACTTCTTCGGAAATAAAGCCATTTAGAAAAGCGCTTTTAACATCCATTTGAAATAACTTAAAATTATTACAACTAGCGTAGGCAAGGAGCATCCTTATGGCTTCCAATCGAGCCACAGGTGCGAAGGTTTCTTCGTAATCGATACCTTCTTCTTGGTTGAAACCTTTGGCCACTAATCTAGCCTTGTTTCTAACCACGATACCATTTTCATCTTGCTTGTTTCTAAAGACCCATTTAGTACCAATAACTAAATGGTCATTTGGCCTAGGAACAAGCGTCCACACCTCATTTCTCTCAAATTGATTCAATTCATCTTGCATTGCGATAATCCATGAATCATCTTTCATGGCTTCATCAACACATTTGGGTTCAATTTGCGAGAGAAAGGCGGCGTTGCCACAAAAATTCTTAAAAGAGGATCGTGTTTGAACCCCCTTTGATGTGTCTCCTAAGATTAGCTCCTTAGGATGAGCATCTACATACTTCCAATCCTTGGGTAAGGAAGTGGATGCATCCAAGTTGCTAGTTGGAGACGGGGTTTCGTTTAAATTCAAAGAATCAAAGTTAACATCATCATCAAGATCATTCTTCTTAATTTCGGAAATCTCATTGAAAACAACATGGATGGATTCTTCAATAATTAAGGTTCTTTTATTGAAAATACGAAAAACTTTAGAAACCGAAGAATAACCAAGAAAGATTCCTTCATCAGATTTAGCATCGAATTTTCCTAAGTTATCCTTTTCATTCAAGATAAAACACTTACACCCAAAGACTTTAAAATATGAGACATTGGTTTTTTTGTTATTCCATAACTCATAAGGAGTTTTGGAGAGTAAGGGTTTTACTAGAACTCTATTCAAAATATAGCATGCAGTGTTTACAGCTTCGGCCCAAAAATATTTGGGTAGGCCATGTTCATTCAACATGGTTCTTGCCATTTCTTGTAAATTTCGATTTTTTCTTTCTACTACCCCATTTTGTTGAGGATTTCTTGGAGTAGAGAAATTATGGTTGTATCCATTGAGTTCACAGAATTCTTTGAAATCATGGTTTTGAAATTCTCTACCATGATCACTTCTAATTGACGAAATCATAGATTCCTTCTCATTTTGAACAAGTTTACAAAACTTGGTAAAATATCTAAAGCATTCATTTTTCTGTTTTAAGAAGTAGGTCCATGTATATCTGCTGTAGTCATCAACAATGACAAAGGCGTATTTGCTACCTCCTAGACTCGATGTAGAGATTGGTCCGAACAATTCCATATGGATCAATTGTAAGGGCCTAGAGGTGCTTATTTGATTTTTAACTTTGAAACTACCCTTAATTTGTTTACCTAATTGGCAAGCATCACATACATTGTCTTTGATGAACTTGATATGAGGAATTCCTCTTACAAGTTCTCTAGATGATACTTGAGTGATTAGTTTCATGCTAGCATGACCTAATCTTCTATGCCATAGCCAAGCATCCTCATTCATAACCGCAAAACACATTTCATCACATAAGTCATTGATGTCAATAGTGTATACGTTATTTTGTTTTAATGCAATCATAGACATATTTTTATGTGGTTTTTCAATGATGCAAGCATTAGATTCAAATTTGACAGTATATCCTTTATCACATAATTGACTAATACTCAAGAGGTTATGTTTTAAACCATCAACTAACAGAACATCTTCAATAAAAAGGTTGGATTTGTTACCTATGGTTCCTTTGCCAATGATTTTACCCTTGTTGTTGTCTCCGAAGGTGACATAGCCTTCGTCTATGCTAGTGAGCTTAGAGAAATGAGATGGATCTCCGATCATATTCCTTGAGCATCCACTATCAAGGTACCATCTCTTGCTCCTAGCTTGTGATGGTGTGGGTTTCTACAAGAAAGGATGATTTTTAGGTACCCATTTGCTTTTGGGTGCCTCAAAGATAGATCTGCATTGTTTATCATGTTGCATGGAGTTTATCATGGTTCCTTTAGGAACCCAAATCAATTTGTTTGGACTTATTTTCTTGAATGGACAACAATGTGTCTTGTGTCCAAATTTACAACAGAAGTTACATTTGTCTTGATGTCGAATATGTAGGATGGAGCCTTTTATGAAGGTGGTTGGATTTTGGTGAGGACTTCTCACGAATCCAATTCCACTTCTTTTGGGAACGTGACCCTTGTTTGTAAGGATCATGTTCAATGACTTGCTACCAACCTCAAATTTCTTCAAGGTGTCCTTAAGTAGCAAGTTTTCTTTTTGGAGAGTTTCTAGATCATGGCATTTTATGCATGGGCTTAAACTATCATGATGTTCAGCATTTAACTTATCGAAATTACAAATAAGACTATCATGCTCCTTTTTTAGCAATTTGTATTTACTACTGATAGTCTTACACTCATCAAACAATTCATGGAAAGCATTTAATAATTCATCGAATGATAAATCTGCATCTATTGAATTTGTTACCTCATCTTCGATGGCCATTAAGGTGTAATGAGCAACTTGCTCGGTGTTGGACTCCTCTTCTTCGGATGCTCTTGAGTCATCCCATGTTGCTTGAAGCGCCTTTTTCTTTGACGTTCTCCTTTTGACTTGGGGACAATCACTCTTGTAGTGTCCCGGCTTTTTGCATTCATAGCAGATTACTTGGTCCTTCTTGGGTTCAAGTTTTTTTTTTGCATCATTCTTAAACTTGTTTCTTTTAAAGAACTTTTTAAACTTTCTTGTTAGAAGTGCCAAGTCATCATCACAGTCCTCATCACTTGAGTTTTCTCTCAAGTGGCATTCAGAAGTTTTGAGTGTCATATCCTTCCTGTTCTTTGGAAGGATGTCTTCTTGCTCTTCATGAGCTTTACAAGTCATTTCGTAGGTCATTAATGACCCGATTAGTTCTTCAAGAGGGAAATTTCGCAAATCTTTTGCCTCTTGAATAGCAGTGACTTTAGGATCCCAAGTCTTAGGAAGGGATCTTAGTATCTTATTAACAAGCTCAAAATCCGAAAAGCTCTTTCCGAGTCCTTTTAGACCGTTGACGACATCCATGAAACGGGTAAACATGTCGCCAATGGTTTCACTCGGTTTCATCCAAAAAAGTTCGAAAGAATGTAACAGCAAATTGATTTTTGACTCTTTTACTCTACTTGTGCCCTCATGGGTCACTTCGAGTGTGTGCCAAATATCAAATGCAGTTTCACAAGTTGAAACACGGTTAAACTCGTTTTTATCAAGTGCACAAAATAAGGCATTCATAGCCTTTGCATTAAGAGCGAAAGCCTTCTTCTCCAAATCATTCCAATCGATCATTGGAAGAGAAGACTTTAAAAATCCGTTTTCGACAAGATTCCACAGTTCAAAATCCATAGAAATAAGAAAGATCCTCATTCGGGTCTTCCAGTAGGTGTAGTCCGTCCCACTGAACATGGGTGGACGCGTAATAGAATGCCTCTCTTGGTTTCCGGCGTATGCCATTTCTCTTTGGGTTTTAGTCCGTTAGAGAGTTAACCTTGCTCTGATACCAATTGTTAGGATCGAGAGCACTAAGAGGGGGGGGGGTGAATTAGTGCAGCGAAAATCTTTCAGCGATTAAAAACGAAAGCTGCGTTCGTTCGATAAAAACTATTTTGATGCAAAAGCCGATTCTAAGATTACTTATGATTAAGTGCAGTTTACGTTTAAACACAGTTAGCATCTAAATGCAGTTTGCATCTAAATGCAGATTGCGTCTAAACTCAGATTGCGTCTAAGCGCAGTTTGCGTCCAAGCGCAGATTGCGTCTAAGCGCAGTTTGCGTCTAAGCGCAAATTGCGTCTAAAGACAGTTTGCGTCTAAGCGCAGTTTAAGCAGAAGTATAAAGACAATGTGCTGCTATTGTACAGCTCAAAAAGTAATCTGCAGAAAGCAGATTTACGTCTAAACGCATATTTACGTCTAAACGCAGATTTACGTCTAAACGCAAATTTACGTCTGAACTTTGAAACTCATTTGTATACTCGCAGAAGGCAGAATGTGTCACGCCCCTCAAAATATCCATGATTTTTAAAATTTTCGTCACAGACCAATCCAGGATCCAAACTAACGTTTGAGGACACTGAAAACATTCTATTCATATTCACATCCATAAAACCTGTGCAGTTTATAATCATATATCACATCACTCGATAATTCACATTTATGGCAACCCAAGCCAACTTGACAAACAAGAACAACATTTATAAATCCACAAGCTAAATAAATTATACAATCAGAACTCCAACTATTCACCACAAGTTCATATCACCATAAATTAGACTTAACATTCTGAAATTCCAAATAAGAGAGATCTCCTAACACTCTGACACAGTATATCCATTTCGGTTCATCGACAACATTTCATTACATACAAGACATACTTATACAACAATATCGTAATAACCAACCAGACTTGCCCATTATTCTGAATAGCTATCCACTGCCTCAGCCCAAATCAAACATCTCGAAGAGTGACAAGCTGACCTGAAAGATTTATATAACAACGGAGTGAGCCAAAAACGGCTCAGCAAGTGACAAAGCATATTCAGAACAAAAGGAACGGTTTCAAACGAGTAAGGTATCATAATGCAAGGCAGAATACAAGAATTCTCAAGGATACCATCTCAATAGATACCAAATCATACGTATCATGTCATTCAAAAACATATTTGATCCATAACGAATGGGGCATAGAGTAATTGGAACATATCAATGGCAGATAGGACATTTCAGAACATATCTGTTCATAACAAATGGAGCACAGAGTAATTGGAACATATCAATGGCAGATAGGACATTTCAGAACATATCAGTTCATAGCAAATGGAGCACAGAGTAATTGGAACATATCAATGGCACATAGGACATTTCAGAACATATCAGTTCATAGCAAATGGAGCACAGAGTAATTGGAGCATATCAATGGCATATGAAATGTTCCGGAGCATATCAATGGCATATGGAACATTTCGAAGCATATCATCAGTGAATGAAGCATTTCAGAGCATATCGAAAACAAATATCGTACAGAAGCTCAAACGTCGTCTTTGACGTTGCAAACATATCAATCTTATCCAAAGCATGTACAGAAACACATAACCAAAGCTCTGGATATCATATCAAACATACAGAAGGTGTAGTGGGATCTCAGTCAGAATGTGATTCATCCATTTCTGAATGACCACCTGACAAAAGTCTACAATATCCCACATAACGGGACCCCACAAAGCGGGCAAATAAGCGCATACCAGAATATCCCACAAAGCGGGACCCCACAAAGCGGGCAAATAGCGCATACCAGAATATCCCACAAAGCGGGACCCCACAAAGCGGGCAAATCAGCGCATACCTTTTACCATTTCTGGCAAAGGTCCAGACAATCCCACACACCAGAGTACAAAAGGATAGTTTCAACAATAAGTAGCATATATCGGAAGCACACGCGGAACAACAAACGTACATGTGCCTTTACGAGTCAATCCGAAGTAAGCAATAATCTTTCACAAGTATATTCAGATTTGAAGGGAATTGAAAGCAAGGGCACATATGGAATCCAAGCAATCACAAATAACTCAATTCAATAAGAAGATTTGATGAATTCAATGTCCAAAGGAATGAAACTGGAATAGGCACATATCGACAGCAAATGCGGAACAATAGGATATACATGTGCCTATATGAGTCAATACGATATAGCATAAACGTTACACAACAGTTTTCAAGAATGCAATAATTTTAAGGACAAGAGCATACAAGAATTCAAAGTAGTAATATAAAGCTCAATTGAATAAGAAGGCTAAAGGATATCAATTTCCAAAGGAATGAAACCAGAATATGAGAAATCGACCAAAGCTCGATTTCTGGCAGAATACAAGAGGCACATTGAACAAATGATTCAAACTATCAAACGTGCTCCAATTTACTCAGAAATAATCATTGGATAATACTTTCAGATAAGACAGGCTTCATAGGAATTGAACTGTCCAACAGAGAGAGTTACAAATAATTTGGTAAGCAAGTGTCGTAGAACAAAATCTCTGTTGGCAGAATTCATAATGTCAGATTCAACAGATAACTGGGCAGGTGTTTGGATTCCAAATCTTTCAATCCATATATCAAAGAAAGGTCTACGAATCTAGTTTCCAATGAAATCAGTTTTGAACAAATCAGAGTTTCCAACAAAGACTTATAGGCAGCTCGGTATCAAAAGGTCAGAATCTCAAAAGTTGCACAGATTCGAATCGTTACGTTTAAACAGGAGATATAACAAATGCAAGGCTAGAACAATTCAAAGTTCCTCATATTCAAAGCAAATGTAGAGATAAAAATGGCAGTGAGGAAGATCAGGATACTTGCAATAGAAAGGATCGAAACAAGTGGGAAACTTGCAATAAGGCATATCAGAGCAATTATAGGAGAAACGAACAGGGAACTTGCAATAGAAAGGATTGAAACAAGCGGGAAACTTGCAATAAGAAATATCAAAGCAATTATAGGAGAAACGATCAGGGAACTTGCAATAGAAAGGATTGAAACAAGCGGAAAACTTGCAATAAGAAATATCAAAGCAATTATAGGAGAAACGATCAGGGAACTTGCAATAGAAAGGATTGAAACAAGCGGGAAACTTGCAATAAGAAATATCAAAGCAATTATAGGAGAAACGATCAGGGAACTTG
The DNA here is from genome assembly GCF_036884655.1 of Musa acuminata AAA Group. Taxonomy (NCBI): domain Eukaryota; kingdom Viridiplantae; phylum Streptophyta; class Magnoliopsida; order Zingiberales; family Musaceae; genus Musa; species Musa acuminata. The sequence continues at coordinate 22,935,706 of NC_088331.1, read as the reverse complement.
CAATAGAAAGGATCGAAACAAGTGGGAAACTTGCCTTTCAATGATTTCGATCCGAAGATCCAAAGAAGGTGCCAGCTCAAATCCTTCTACTTTTTCTCCGTGTCCTCTCTTTGTTTCGTTTTGTGCTCCCGTTTTCTTCCTTTCTTCGCAACTACATCACGTGTCGAACATCGAGGCACAGTCACCTGCTCTCTCTTACTCTCATTCCTTCTTTTTCTTTCCCAAACGCAGCTGCCATAGCCGCCGCCGCTGCCGCTGCCACAATCGCAGCCACGACCGCAACTGCGGTCACAACCGCAGCCCCCTTCCACTGCACTATTTCCTTCTTCCCTTCTCTCGTTCCTACTCTTTCTCTTTCCCAAAAGCAGCTACTGCAGCTACTGCAGCCACCACCGCTGCCGCAGCTACCGCAGCCAACGTTGCAGCCGCAGCCGGAGTCGCAGCCACGGCTGCAGCCACCACACTCGCAGCCTCTTCTTCCTCCCCTGCTCATCTTCCTCTCCTTCTTCTCTTCCAACTGCAGCTGCCATCGCCGCAGCCGTAGCCCCTTCTCTTCTTCCTCTCCTTCCCTTCTTCCTTTCTCTTCTTCTTCCTTTCCTTCTCTTCTTTCCCAGCTGCATGCTGCAGTCGCAGCCTCAGCCACGGCCACAGCCTTTTCTTCCTCCCCTGCTCATCTTCCTCTCCTTCTTCTCTTCCAACTGCAGCTGCCATCGCCGCAGCCGCAGCCCCTTCTCTTCTTCCTCTCCTTCCCTTCTTCCTTTCTCTTCTTCTTCCTTTCCTTCTCTTCTTTCCCAGCTGCATGCTGCAGTCGCAGCCTCAGCCACGGCCACAGCCTTTTCTTCCTCCCCTGCTCATCTTCCTCTCCTTCTTCTCTTCCAACTGCAGCTGCCATCGCCGCAGCCGCAGCCCCTACTCTTCTTCCTCTCCTCCCCTTCTTCCTTTCTCTTCTTCTTTCCCTGCCACAGCTGCAGCTGCCACAACCGCAGCCGCAGCTACTTTCTTCCCTTCTCCTCTTCCTTTTCCTTCCTTTCTTCTTCTTCTCTTCTTCTCCTTCCTCCCCTTCTTCTCCCCGACGTCACCCACACCCTCTCCTCTGTTTCCTCTGCAGGAAACAGAGGTATCACAACCTCTTCCCCTGCTTCCTCTTCCTCTTCTCTTCCTCTTCTTCTTCTTCTCCTCTTCGAACGCCCCACACCTCTCCTCTGTTTCCACCTGCAGGAAACAGAGGTGCTGCAGCCCTAGCTGCTGCCACCTCTCGCTCCTCTCCCTCTTCCCTCTCTTTTCCCTCTTCTTCTCCTCTTCCCTTTTCCTCCCCAACCCCACACACCTCCTCGCTGCAGCCTTGCCGCAGCTATCCTCTTCTCTTCTTCTTCTTCTTCTTCTTCTCTTCTCCCTCTTCTTCCTCTCTTCTTCTCCCCACGCCCCACAGCTTCTCGCTGCAGCCCTCGCTGCAGCCACCTCCTCTTCTTCTTCTTCTCCTTCTTCTTCTTCTCTACTCCCTCTTCTTCCTCCTCTCTTCTTTTCCCTCTTCTTCTTCTTCTTCTTCTTCTTCCTCTCTTCTTCTACCACTCTCCTTCTTCTCCTCACGCCCCACCGCTCTCTCTGTTTCTGGAAGAAACAGAGTGCGTGGGAGGCGGTGGGATAATACCGAATTTTCGGTTTTCCCTTTTTTTTTCTTTTTTTGCAACTTAGCAGTTTAGTCCTTGTAATTTCTATATTTACATATAGGTCCTCCAATTTACATATAAATCTTTATTAATAATTTTTAAAAGCGAGGGATATTACACTCTCCCCCCCTTAAAAGAAAATTTAGTCCTCTAAATTGATCATAGCTCAATCGATGAAAAGATGAGGATTATGATATCTTTATTTCCTCCTCCTACTCTTAAATAGTTTCATCAATACAATACAATTACATAATTATCCACGAGTGACCGAAATATTCTCCTCCTTGATCCTCAATAGACGGTAACCCGACCTTCAATCAATTTCTAAAAATACTTGCGTACCCTGTAATTAATTGAGCAAGTCGTTACTTCAGAAAATACTCGTTTTTTTGATGGTCACCTAATTCAACTGTCTATAATCATTACAAAGCCTCAATGTTCCATACATTTCTTTTAACTAACACCGGAGCACCCCATGATGAAATATTAAGCCAAATAAAATCCTCATTTAATAATCCTTGTAGTTGCTTTTCTAATTCCACTTACTCAAATGATATCTTTCTGTAGAGAGGCTTAGATTTTAGGATTGTCCCAAGGACCAAATCAAAAGCAAAATCACATTTGGAGGTAATCCAAACAAGTCATCCTGGGATACATTAGGCAAGGAGATAAATAATGTCCAATACTCTTAAAATAAAAGATCGGCTGATCAAATATGCAAAATGTGATCATTTGTTATATACCAATCCATACTGGTATGTTAGGAAGATAGCCAATCCATACCAAGTATAATATCAAAACTCCAAATATCTAGGAGAACTAAATCAGCAAAAGTTCAAGTTCTCCAATAAGAATCAGACAAGAGGACCAGATTCAACTTCGTTATCAAAGAATCTCCAATGATCGTATTTACTTATAGCACATAATGTAGTGGTCTAGGTTGAATACCCAAGTGATAAGCAAAATATTACGAATCAAATCGTAGATTGGACCCATGGTCGAACAAATATTTGCATTCTTTCATAAACATGCATAATACCTTTGACCACTAATTCAGAAGTTTCAGAATCATATTTAGTGATAGCATACACTCTTACATGGGCTGATGATTTAGGAGGCAGTGACTCTTTCTTCTTGTTCAAAGGGCAAACTTTTATTTTATGATCCAACTTTCTACAAGCAAAATAGACTCCAATCACCCGAAAACACAAACTTGTTTCATAATTTAACTTGTAATTCACACATGATTAAGTCTTTGGTGGTGACTTTCCTTTTCAAATCCAAATGTCTTGACCCTCTTGTCATTACTTTCTGATTCATTTCCAATCATATTCTTATTGGTAAACTTGTCCTTATCATTCTTGTCACTGATCTCCAAAAATTCTTTTCATTGTTGCCAATAATAATCAGCCTCTACTTCCAATATAAGGTGGCAAAAGAAATCTTTTGATCATCAAAATAATTTTGTACATCAAATATCTTCTCTGTTTGCATCATTCATTTTTCTACCACCAATGAAATTAGGTCCACCATGCTTCCGCTACGCCACTCTGATTCAATATCCCCAATCAATCCTTTCATTCCCCTTAATTAATCAGAAACAATGAAATAGGAGGACCAAATGTCCTCATCATCCCAGATTCCTAAAATACATCAAAGAAAATTTCCACCAATCACTATAGTTCATTAGACCTCAATATATTTTGCACGTCAACATATCAAATATTTCAGTAATCCTCAAACAATGCTCTGATACCACCTCTGTCACGCCCCTCAAAATATCCATGATTTTTAAAATTTTCGTCACAGACCAATCCAGGATCCAAACTAACGTTTGAGGACACTGAAAACATTCTATTCATATTCACATCCATAAAACCTGTGCAGTTTATAATCATATATCACATCACTCGATAATTCATATTTATGGCAACCCAAGCCAACTTGACAAACAAGAACAACATTTATAAATCCACAAGCTAAATAAATTATACAATCAGAACTCCAACTATTCACCACAAGTTCATATCACCATAAATTAGACTTAACATTCTGAAATTCCAAATAAGAGAGATCTCCTAACACTCTGACACAGTATATCCATTTCGGTTCATCGACAACATTTCATTACATACAAGACATACTTATACAACAATATCGTAATAACCAACCAGACTTGCCCATTATTCTGAATAGCTATCCACTGCCTCAGCCCAAATCAAACATCTCGAAGAGTGACAAGCTGACCTGAAAGATTTATATAACAACGGAGTGAGCCAAAAACGGCTCAGCAAGTGACAAAGCATATTCAGAACAAAAGGAACGGTTTCAAACGAGTAAGGTATCATAATGCAAGGCAGAATACAAGAATTCTCAAGGATACCATCTCAATAGATACCAAATCATACGTATCATGTCATTCAAAAACATATTTGATCCATAACGAATGGGGCATAGAGTAATTGGAACATATCAATGGCAGATAGGACATTTCAGAACATATCTGTTCATAACAAATGGAGCACAGAGTAATTGGAACATATCAATGGCAGATAGGACATTTCAGAACATATCAGTTCATAGCAAATGGAGCACAGAGTAATTGGAACATATCAATGGCACATAGGACATTTCAGAACATATCAGTTCATAGCAAATGGAGCACAGAGTAATTGGAGCATATCAATGGCATATGAAATGTTCCGGAGCATATCAATGGCATATGGAACATTTCGAAGCATATCATCAGTGAATGAAGCATTTCAGAGCATATCGAAAACAAATATCGTACAGAAGCTCAAACGTCGTCTTTGACGTTGCAAACATATCAATCTTATCCAAAGCATGTACAGAAACACATAACCAAAGCTCTGGATATCATATCAAACATACAGAAGGTGTAGTGGGATCTCAGTCAGAATGTGATTCATCCATTTCTGAATGACCACCTGACAAAAGTCTACAATATCCCACATAACGGGACCCCACAAAGCGGGCAAATAAGCGCATACCAGAATATCCCACAAAGCGGGACCCCACAAAGCGGGCAAATAGCGCATACCAGAATATCCCACAAAGCGGGACCCCACAAAGCGGGCAAATCAGCGCATACCTTTTACCATTTCTGGCAAAGGTCCAGACAATCCCACACACCAGAGTACAAAAGGATAGTTTCAACAATAAGTAGCATATATCGGAAGCACACGCGGAACAACAAACGTACATGTGCCTTTACGAGTCAATCCGAAGTAAGCAATAATCTTTCACAAGTATATTCAGATTTGAAGGGAATTGAAAGCAAGGGCACATATGGAATCCAAGCAATCACAAATAACTCAATTCAATAAGAAGATTTGATGAATTCAATGTCCAAAGGAATGAAACTGGAATAGGCACATATCGACAGCAAATGCGGAACAATAGGATATACATGTGCCTATATGAGTCAATACGATATAGCATAAACGTTACACAACAGTTTTCAAGAATGCAATAATTTTAAGGATAAGAGCATACAAGAATTCAAAGTAGTAATATAAAGCTCAATTGAATAAGAAGGCTAAAGGATATCAATTTCCAAAGGAATGAAACCAGAATATGAGAAATCGACCAAAGCTCGATTTCTGGCAGAATACAAGAGGCACATTGAACAAATGATTCAAACTATCAAACGTGCTCCAATTTACTCAGAAATAATCATTGGATAATACTTTCAGATAAGACAGGCTTCATAGGAATTGAACTGTCCAACAGAGAGAGTTACAAATAATTTGGTAAGCAAGTGTCGTAGAACAAAATCTCTGTTGGCAGAATTCATAATGTCAGATTCAACAGATAACTGGGCAGGTGTTTGGATTCCAAATCTTTCAATCCATATATCAAAGAAAGGTCTACGAATCTAGTTTCCAATGAAATCAGTTTTGAACAAATCAGAGTTTCCAACAAAGACTTATAGGCAGCTCGGTATCAAAAGGTCAGAATCTCAAAAGTTGCACAGATTCGAATCGTTACGTTTAAACAGGAGATATAACAAATGCAAGGCTAGAACAATTCAAAGTTCCTCATATTCAAAGCAAATGTAGAGATAAAAATGGCAGTGAGGAAGATCAGGATACTTGCAATAGAAAGGATCGAAACAAGTGGGAAACTTGCAATAAGGCATATCAGAGCAATTATAGGAGAAACGAACAGGGAACTTGCAATAGAAAGGATTGAAACAAGCGGGAAACTTGCAATAAGAAATATCAAAGCAATTATAGGAGAAACGATCAGGGAACTTGCAATAGAAAGGATTGAAACAAGCGGAAAACTTGCAATAAGAAATATCAAAGCAATTATAGGAGAAACGATCAGGGAACTTGCAATAGAAAGGATTGAAACAAGCGGGAAACTTGCAATAAGAAATATCAAAGCAATTATAGGAGAAACGACCAGGGAACTTGCAATAGAAAGGATCGAAACAAGTGGGAAACTTGCCTTTCAATGATTTCGATCCGAAGATCCAAAGAAGGTGCCAGCTCAAATCCTTCTACTTTTTCTCCGTGTCCTCTCTTTGTTTCGTTTTGTGCTCCCGTTTTCTTCCTTTCTTCGCAACTACATCACGTGTCGAACATCGAGGCACAGTCACCTGCTCTCTCTTACTCTCATTCCTTCTTTTTCTTTCCCAAACGCAGCTGCCATAGCCGCCGCCGCTGCCGCTGCCACAATCGCAGCCACGACCGCAACTGCGGTCACAACCGCAGCCCCCTTCCACTGCACTATTTCCTTCTTCCCTTCTCTCGTTCCTACTCTTTCTCTTTCCCAAAAGCAGCTACTGCAGCTACTGCAGCCACCACCGCTGCCGCAGCTACCGCAGCCAACGTTGCAGCCGCAGCCGGAGTCGCAGCCACGGCTGCAGCCACCACACTCGCAGCCTCTTCTTCCTCCCCTGCTCATCTTCCTCTCCTTCTTCTCTTCCAACTGCAGCTGCCATCGCCGCAGCCGTAGCCCCTTCTCTTCTTCCTCTCCTTCCCTTCTTCCTTTCTCTTCTTCTTCCTTTCCTTCTCTTCTTTCCCAGCTGCATGCTGCAGTCGCAGCCTCAGCCACGGCCACAGCCTTTTCTTCCTCCCCTGCTCATCTTCCTCTCCTTCTTCTCTTCCAACTGCAGCTGCCATCGCCGCAGCCGCAGCCCCTTCTCTTCTTCCTCTCCTTCCCTTCTTCCTTTCTCTTCTTCTTCCTTTCCTTCTCTTCTTTCCCAGCTGCATGCTGCAGTCGCAGCCTCAGCCACGGCCACAGCCTTTTCTTCCTCCCCTGCTCATCTTCCTCTCCTTCTTCTCTTCCAACTGCAGCTGCCATCGCCGCAGCCGCAGCCCCTACTCTTCTTCCTCTCCTCCCCTTCTTCCTTTCTCTTCTTCTTTCCCTGCCACAGCTGCAGCTGCCACAACCGCAGCCGCAGCTACTTTCTTCCCTTCTCCTCTTCCTTTTCCTTCCTTTCTTCTTCTTCTCTTCTTCTCCTTCCTCCCCTTCTTCTCCCCGACGTCACCCACACCCTCTCCTCTGTTTCCTCTGCAGGAAACAGAGGTATCACAACCTCTTCCCCTGCTTCCTCTTCCTCTTCTCTTCCTCTTCTTCTTCTTCTCCTCTTCGAACGCCCCACACCTCTCCTCTGTTTCCACCTGCAGGAAACAGAGGTGCTGCAGCCCTAGCTGCTGCCACCTCTCGCTCCTCTCCCTCTTCCCTCTCTTTTCCCTCTTCTTCTCCTCTTCCCTTTTCCTCCCCAACCCCACACACCTCCTCGCTGCAGCCTTGCCGCAGCTATCCTCTTCTCTTCTTCTTCTTCTTCTTCTTCTCTTCTCCCTCTTCTTCCTCTCTTCTTCTCCCCACGCCCCACAGCTTCTCGCTGCAGCCCTCGCTGCAGCCACCTCCTCTTCTTCTTCTTCTCCTTCTTCTTCTTCTCTACTCCCTCTTCTTCCTCCTCTCTTCTTTTCCCTCTTCTTCTTCTTCTTCTTCTTCTTCCTCTCTTCTTCTACCACTCTCCTTCTTCTCCTCACGCCCCACCGCTCTCTCTGTTTCTGGAAGAAACAGAGTGCGTGGGAGGCGGTGGGATAATACCGAATTTTCGGTTTTCCCTTTTTTTTTCTTTTTTTGCAACTTAGCAGTTTAGTCCTTGTAATTTCTATATTTACATATAGGTCCTCCAATTTACATATAAATCTTTATTAATAATTTTTAAAAGCGAGGGATATTACACTCTCCCCCCCTTAAAAGAAAATTTAGTCCTCTAAATTGATCATAGCTCAATCGATGAAAAGATGAGGATTATGATATCTTTATTTCCTCCTCCTACTCTTAAATAGTTTCATCAATACAATACAATTACATAATTATCCACGAGTGACCGAAATATTCTCCTCCTTGATCCTCAATAGACGGTAACCCGACCTTCAATCAATTTCTAAAAATACTTGCGTACCCTGTAATTAATTGAGCAAGTCGTTACTTCAGAAAATACTCGTTTTTTTGATGGTCACCTAATTCAACTGTCTATAATCATTACAAAGCCTCAATGTTCCATACATTTCTTTTAACTAACACCGGAGCACCCCATGATGAAATATTAAGCCAAATAAAATCCTCATTTAATAATCCTTGTAGTTGCTTTTCTAATTCCACTTACTCAAATGATATCTTTCTGTAGAGAGGCTTAGATTTTAGGATTGTCCCAAGGACCAAATCAAAAGCAAAATCACATTTGGAGGTAATCCAAACAAGTCATCCTGGGATACATTAGGCAAGGAGATAAATAATGTCCAATACTCTCAAAATAAAAGATCGGCTGATCAAATATGCAAAATGTGATCATTTGTTATATACCAATCCATACTGGTATGTTAGGAAGATAGCCAATCCATACCAAGTATAATATCAAAACTCCAAATATCTAGGAGAACTAAATCAGCAAAAGTTCAAGTTCTCCAATAAGAATCAGACAAGAGGACCAGATTCAACTTCGTTATCAAAGAATCTCCAATGATCGTATTTACTTATAGCACATAATGTAGTGGTCTAGGTTGAATACCCAAGTGATAAGCAAAATATTACGAATCAAATCGTAGATTGGACCCATGGTCGAACAAATATTTGCATTCTTTCATAAACATGCATAATACCTTTGACCACTAATTCAGAAGTTTCAGAATCATATTTAGTGATAGCATACACTCTTACATGGGCTGATGATTTAGGAGGCAGTGACTCTTTCTTCTTGTTCAAAGGGCAAACTTTTATTTTATGATCCAACTTTCTACAAGCAAAATAGACTCCAATCACCCGAAAACACAAACTTGTTTCATAATTTAACTTGTAATTCACACATGATTAAGTCTTTGGTGGTGACTTTCCTTTTCAAATCCAAATGTCTTGACCCTCTTGTCATTACTTTCTGATTCATTTCCAATCATATTCTTATTGGTAAACTTGTCCTTATCATTCTTGTCACTGATCTCCAAAAATTCTTTTCATTGTTGCCAATAATAATCAGCCTCTACTTCCAATATAAGGTGGCAAAAGAAATCTTTTGATCATCAAAATAATTTTGTACATCAAATATCTTCTCTGTTTGCATCATTCATTTTTCTACCACCAATGAAATTAGGTCCACCATGCTTCCGCTACGCCACTCTGATTCAATATCCCCAATCAATCCTTTCATTCCCCTTAATTAATCAGAAACAATGAAATAGGAGGACCAAATGTCCTCATCATCCCAGATTCCTAAAATACATCAAAGAAAATTTCCACCAATCACTATAGTTCATTAGACCTCAATATATTTTGCACGTCAACATATCAAATATTTCAGTAATCCTCAAACAATGCTCTGATACCACCTCTGTCACGCCCCTCAAAATATCCATGATTTTTAAAATTTTCGTCACAGACCAATCCAGGATCCAAACTAACGTTTGAGGACACTGAAAACATTCTATTCATATTCACATCCATAAAACCTGTGCAGTTTATAATCATATATCACATCACTCGATAATTCACATTTATGGCAACCCAAGCCAACTTGACAAACAAGAACAACATTTATAAATCCACAAGCTAAATAAATTATACAATCAGAACTCCAACTATTCACCACAAGTTCATATCACCATAAATTAGACTTAACATTCTGAAATTCCAAATAAGAGAGATCTCCTAACACTCTGACACAGTATATCCATTTCGGTTCATCGACAACATTTCATTACATACAAGACATACTTATACAACAATATCGTAATAACCAACCAGACTTGCCCATTATTCTGAATAGCTATCCACTGCCTCAGCCCAAATCAAACATCTCGAAGAGTGACAAGCTGACCTGAAAGATTTATATAACAACGGAGTGAGCCAAAAACGGCTCAGCAAGTGACAAAGCATATTCAGAACAAAAGGAACGGTTTCAAACGAGTAAGGTATCATAATGCAAGGCAGAATACAAGAATTCTCAAGGATACCATCTCAATAGATACCAAATCATACGTATCATGTCATTCAAAAACATATTTGATCCATAACGAATGGGGCATAGAGTAATTGGAACATATCAATGGCAGATAGGACATTTCAGAACATATCTGTTCATAACAAATGGAGCACAGAGTAATTGGAACATATCAATGGCAGATAGGACATTTCAGAACATATCAGTTCATAGCAAATGGAGCACAGAGTAATTGGAACATATCAATGGCACATAGGACATTTCAGAACATATCAGTTCATAGCAAATGGAGCACAGAGTAATTGGAGCATATCAATGGCATATGAAATGTTCCGGAGCATATCAATGGCATATGGAACATTTCGAAGCATATCATCAGTGAATGAAGCATTTCAGAGCATATCGAAAACAAATATCGTACAGAAGCTCAAACGTCGTCTTTGACGTTGCAAACATATCAATCTTATCCAAAGCATGTACAGAAACACATAACCAAAGCTCTGGATATCATATCAAACATACAGAAGGTGTAGTGGGATCTCAGTCAGAATGTGATTCATCCATTTCTGAATGACCACCTGACAAAAGTCTACAATATCCCACATAACGGGACCCCACAAAGCGGGCAAATAAGCGCATACCAGAATATCCCACAAAGCGGGACCCCACAAAGCGGGCAAATAGCGCATACCAGAATATCCCACAAAGCGGGACCCCACAAAGCGGGCAAATCAGCGCATACCTTTTACCATTTCTGGCAAAGGTCCAGACAATCCCACACACCAGAGTACAAAAGGATAGTTTCAACAATAAGTAGCATATATCGGAAGCACACGCGGAACAACAAACGTACATGTGCCTTTACGAGTCAATCCGAAGTAAGCAATAATCTTTCACAAGTATATTCAGATTTGAAGGGAATTGAAAGCAAGGGCACATATGGAATCCAAGCAATCACAAATAACTCAATTCAATAAGAAGATTTGATGAATTCAATGTCCAAAGGAATGAAACTGGAATAGGCACATATCGACAGCAAATGCGGAACAATAGGATATACATGTGCCTATATGAGTCAATACGATATAGCATAAACGTTACACAACAGTTTTCAAGAATGCAATAATTTTAAGGACAAGAGCATACAAGAATTCAAAGTAGTAATATAAAGCTCAATTGAATAAGAAGGCTAAAGGATATCAATTTCCAAAGGAATGAAACCAGAATATGAGAAATCGACCAAAGCTCGATTTCTGGCAGAATACAAGAGGCACATTGAACAAATGATTCAAACTATCAAACGTGCTCCAATTTACTCAGAAATAATCATTGGATAATACTTTCAGATAAGACAGGCTTCATAGGAATTGAACTGTCCAACAGAGAGAGTTACAAATAATTTGGTAAGCAAGTGTCGTAGAACAAAATCTCTGTTGGCAGAATTCATAATGTCAGATTCAACAGATAACTGGGCAGGTGTTTGGATTCCAAATCTTTCAATCCATATATCAAAGAAAGGTCTACGAATCTAGTTTCCAATGAAATCAGTTTTGAACAAATCAGAGTTTCCAACAAAGACTTATAGGCAGCTCGGTATCAAAAGGTCAGAATCTCAAAAGTTGCACAGATTCGAATCGTTACGTTTAAACAGGAGATATAACAAATGCAAGGCTAGAACAATTCAAAGTTCCTCATATTCAAAGCAAATGTAGAGATAAAAATGGCAGTGAGGAAGATCAGGATACTTGCAATAGAAAGGATCGAAACAAGTGGGAAACTTGCAATAAGGCATATCAGAGCAATTATAGGAGAAACGAACAGGGAACTTGCAATAGAAAGGATTGAAACAAGCGGGAAACTTGCAATAAGAAATATCAAAGCAATTATAGGAGAAACGATCAGGGAACTTGCAATAGAAAGGATTGAAACAAGCGGAAAACTTGCAATAAGAAATATCAAAGCAATTATAGGAGAAACGATCAGGGAACTTGCAATAGAAAGGATTGAAACAAGCGGGAAACTTGCAATAAGAAATATCAAAGCAATTATAGGAGAAACGATCAGGGAACTTGCAATAGAAAGGATCGAAACAAGTGGGAAACTTGCCTTTCAATGATTTCGATCCGAAGATCCAAAGAAGGTGCCAGCTCAAATCCTTCTACTTTTTCTCCGTGTCCTCTCTTTGTTTCGTTTTGTGCTCCCGTTTTCTTCCTTTCTTCGCAACTACATCACGTGTCGAACATCGAGGCACAGTCACCTGCTCTCTCTTACTCTCATTCCTTCTTTTTCTTTCCCAAACGCAGCTGCCATAGCCGCCGCCGCTGCCGCTGCCACAATCGCAGCCACGACCGCAACTGCGGTCACAACCGCAGCCCCCTTCCACTGCACTATTTCCTTCTTCCCTTCTCTCGTTCCTACTCTTTCTCTTTCCCAAAAGCAGCTACTGCAGCTACTGCAGCCACCACCGCTGCCGCAGCTACCGCAGCCAACGTTGCAGCCGCAGCCGGAGTCGCAGCCACGGCTGCAGCCACCACACTCGCAGCCTCTTCTTCCTCCCCTGCTCATCTTCCTCTCCTTCTTCTCTTCCAACTGCAGCTGCCATCGCCGCAGCCGTAGCCCCTTCTCTTCTTCCTCTCCTTCCCTTCTTCCTTTCTCTTCTTCTTCCTTTCCTTCTCTTCTTTCCCAGCTGCATGCTGCAGTCGCAGCCTCAGCCACGGCCACAGCCTTTTCTTCCTCCCCTGCTCATCTTCCTCTCCTTCTTCTCTTCCAACTGCAGCTGCCATCGCCGCAGCCGCAGCCCCTTCTCTTCTTCCTCTCCTTCCCTTCTTCCTTTCTCTTCTTCTTCCTTTCCTTCTCTTCTTTCCCAGCTGCATGCTGCAGTCGCAGCCTCAGCCACGGCCACAGCCTTTTCTTCCTCCCCTGCTCATCTTCCTCTCCTTCTTCTCTTCCAACTGCAGCTGCCATCGCCGCAGCCGCAGCCCCTACTCTTCTTCCTCTCCTCCCCTTCTTCCTTTCTCTTCTTCTTTCCCTGCCACAGCTGCAGCTGCCACAACCGCAGCCGCAGCTACTTTCTTCCCTTCTCCTCTTCCTTTTCCTTCCTTTCTTCTTCTTCTCTTCTTCTCCTTCCTCCCCTTCTTCTCCCCGACGTCACCCACACCCTCTCCTCTGTTTCCTCTGCAGGAAACAGAGGTATCACAACCTCTTCCCCTGCTTCCTCTTCCTCTTCTCTTCCTCTTCTTCTTCTTCTCCTCTTCGAACGCCCCACACCTCTCCTCTGTTTCCACCTGCAGGAAACAGAGGTGCTGCAGCCCTAGCTGCTGCCACCTCTCGCTCCTCTCCCTCTTCCCTCTCTTTTCCCTCTTCTTCTCCTCTTCCCTTTTCCTCCCCAACCCCACACACCTCCTCGCTGCAGCCTTGCCGCAGCTATCCTCTTCTCTTCTTCTTCTTCTTCTTCTTCTCTTCTCCCTCTTCTTCCTCTCTTCTTCTCCCCACGCCCCACAGCTTCTCGCTGCAGCCCTCGCTGCAGCCACCTCCTCTTCTTCTTCTTCTCCTTCTTCTTCTTCTCTACTCCCTCTTCTTCCTCCTCTCTTCTTTTCCCTCTTCTTCTTCTTCTTCTTCTTCTTCCTCTCTTCTTCTACCACTCTCCTTCTTCTCCTCACGCCCCACCGCTCTCTCTGTTTCTGGAAGAAACAGAGTGCGTGGGAGGCGGTGGGATAATACCGAATTTTCGGTTTTCCCTTTTTTTTTCTTTTTTTGCAACTTAGCAGTTTAGTCCTTGTAATTTCTATATTTACATATAGGTCCTCCAATTTACATATAAATCTTTATTAATAATTTTTAAAAGCGAGGGATATTACACTCTCCCCCCCTTAAAAGAAAATTTAGTCCTCTAAATTGATCATAGCTCAATCGATGAAAAGATGAGGATTATGATATCTTTATTTCCTCCTCCTACTCTTAAATAGTTTCATCAATACAATACAATTACATAATTATCCACGAGTGACCGAAATATTCTCCTCCTTGATCCTCAATAGACGGTAACCCGACCTTCAATCAATTTCTAAAAATACTTGCGTACCCTGTAATTAATTGAGCAAGTCGTTACTTCAGAAAATACTCGTTTTTTTGATGGTCACCTAATTCAACTGTCTATAATCATTACAAAGCCTCAATGTTCCATACATTTCTTTTAACTAACACCGGAGCACCCCATGATGAAATATTAAGCCAAATAAAATCCTCATTTAATAATCCTTGTAGTTGCTTTTCTAATTCCACTTACTCAAATGATATCTTTCTGTAGAGAGGCTTAGATTTTAGGATTGTCCCAAGGACCAAATCAAAAGCAAAATCACATTTGGAGGTAATCCAAACAAGTCATCCTGGGATACATTAGGCAAGGAGATAAATAATGTCCAATACTCTCAAAATAAAAGATCGGCTGATCAAATATGCAAAATGTGATCATTTGTTATATACCAATCCATACTGGTATGTTAGGAAGATAGCCAATCCATACCAAGTATAATATCAAAACTCCAAATATCTAGGAGAACTAAATCAGCAAAAGTTCAAGTTCTCCAATAAGAATCAGACAAGAGGACCAGATTCAACTTCGTTATCAAAGAATCTCCAATGATCGTATTTACTTATAGCACATAATGTAGTGGTCTAGGTTGAATACCCAAGTGATAAGCAAAATATTACGAATCAAATCGTAGATTGGACCCATGGTCGAACAAATATTTGCATTCTTTCATAAACATGCATAATACCTTTGACCACTAATTCAGAAGTTTCAGAATCATATTTAGTGATAGCATACACTCTTACATGGGCTGATGATTTAGGAGGCAGTGACTCTTTCTTCTTGTTCAAAGGGCAAACTTTTATTTTATGATCCAACTTTCTACAAGCAAAATAGACTCCAATCACCCGAAAACACAAACTTGTTTCATAATTTAACTTGTAATTCACACATGATTAAGTCTTTGGTGGTGACTTTCCTTTTCAAATCCAAATGTCTTGACCCTCTTGTCATTACTTTCTGATTCATTTCCAATCATATTCTTATTGGTAAACTTGTCCTTATCATTCTTGTCACTGATCTCCAAAAATTCTTTTCATTGTTGCCAATAATAATCAGCCTCTACTTCCAATATAAGGTGGCAAAAGAAATCTTTTGATCATCAAAATAATTTTGTACATCAAATATCTTCTCTGTTTGCATCATTCATTTTTCTACCACCAATGAAATTAGGTCCACCATGCTTCCGCTACGCCACTCTGATTCAATATCCCCAATCAATCCTTTCATTCCCCTTAATTAATCAGAAACAATGAAATAGGAGGACCAAATGTCCTCATCATCCCAGATTCCTAAAATACATCAAAGAAAATTTCCACCAATCACTATAGTTCATTAGACCTCAATATATTTTGCACGTCAACATATCAAATATTTCAGTAATCCTCAAACAATGCTCTGATACCACCTCTGTCACGCCCCTCAAAATATCCATGATTTTTAAAATTTTCGTCACAGACCAATCCAGGATCCAAACTAACGTTTGAGGACACTGAAAACATTCTATTCATATTCACATCCATAAAACCTGTGCAGTTTATAATCATATATCACATCACTCGATAATTCACATTTATGGCAACCCAAGCCAACTTGACAAACAAGAACAACATTTATAAATCCACAAGCTAAATAAATTATACAATCAGAACTCCAACTATTCACCACAAGTTCATATCACCATAAATTAGACTTAACATTCTGAAATTCCAAATAAGAGAGATCTCCTAACACTCTGACACAGTATATCCATTTCGGTTCATCGACAACATTTCATTACATACAAGACATACTTATACAACAATATCGTAATAACCAACCAGACTTGCCCATTATTCTGAATAGCTATCCACTGCCTCAGCCCAAATCAAACATCTCGAAGAGTGACAAGCTGACCTGAAAGATTTATATAACAACGGAGTGAGCCAAAAACGGCTCAGCAAGTGACAAAGCATATTCAGAACAAAAGGAACGGTTTCAAACGAGTAAGGTATCATAATGCAAGGCAGAATACAAGAATTCTCAAGGATACCATCTCAATAGATACCAAATCATACGTATCATGTCATTCAAAAACATATTTGATCCATAACGAATGGGGCATAGAGTAATTGGAACATATCAATGGCAGATAGGACATTTCAGAACATATCTGTTCATAACAAATGGAGCACAGAGTAATTGGAACATATCAATGGCAGATAGGACATTTCAGAACATATCAGTTCATAGCAAATGGAGCACAGAGTAATTGGAACATATCAATGGCACATAGGACATTTCAGAACATATCAGTTCATAGCAAATGGAGCACAGAGTAATTGGAGCATATCAATGGCATATGAAATGTTCCGGAGCATATCAATGGCATATGGAACATTTCGAAGCATATCATCAGTGAATGAAGCATTTCAGAGCATATCGAAAACAAATATCGTACAGAAGCTCAAACGTCGTCTTTGACGTTGCAAACATATCAATCTTATCCAAAGCATGTACAGAAACACATAACCAAAGCTCTGGATATCATATCAAACATACAGAAGGTGTAGTGGGATCTCAGTCAGAATGTGATTCATCCATTTCTGAATGACCACCTGACAAAAGTCTACAATATCCCACATAACGGGACCCCACAAAGCGGGCAAATAAGCGCATACCAGAATATCCCACAAAGCGGGACCCCACAAAGCGGGCAAATAGCGCATACCAGAATATCCCACAAAGCGGGACCCCACAAAGCGGGCAAATCAGCGCATACCTTTTACCATTTCTGGCAAAGGTCCAGACAATCCCACACACCAGAGTACAAAAGGATAGTTTCAACAATAAGTAGCATATATCGGAAGCACACGCGGAACAACAAACGTACATGTGCCTTTACGAGTCAATCCGAAGTAAGCAATAATCTTTCACAAGTATATTCAGATTTGAAGGGAATTGAAAGCAAGGGCACATATGGAATCCAAGCAATCACAAATAACTCAATTCAATAAGAAGATTTGATGAATTCAATGTCCAAAGGAATGAAACTGGAATAGGCACATATCGACAGCAAATGCGGAACAATAGGATATACATGTGCCTATATGAGTCAATACGATATAGCATAAACGTTACACAACAGTTTTCAAGAATGCAATAATTTTAAGGACAAGAGCATACAAGAATTCAAAGTAGTAATATAAAGCTCAATTGAATAAGAAGGCTAAAGGATATCAATTTCCAAAGAAATGAAACCAGAATATGAGAAATCGACCAAAGCTCGATTTCTGGCAGAATACAAGAGGCACATTGAACAAATGATTCAAACTATCAATCGTGCTCCAATTTACTCAGAAATAATCATTGGATAATACTTTCAGATAAGACAGGCTTCATAGGAATTGAACTGTCCAACAGAGAGAGTTACAAATAATTTGGTAAGCAAGTGTCGTAGAACAAAATCTCTGTTGGCAGAATTCATAATGTCAGATTCAACAGATAACTGGGCAGGTGTTTGGATTCCAAATCTTTCAATCCATATATCAAAGAAAGGTCTACGAATCTAGTTTCCAATGAAATCAGTTTTGAACAAATCAGAGTTTCCAACAAAGACTTATAGGCAGCTCGGTATCAAAAGGTCAGAATCTCAAAAGTTGCACAGATTCGAATCGTTACGTTTAAACAGGAGATATAACAAATGCAAGGCTAGAACAATTCAAAGTTCCTCATATTCAAAGCAAATGTAGAGATAAAAATGGCAGTGAGGAAGATCAGGATACTTGCAATAGAAAGGATCGAAACAAGTGGGAAACTTGCAATAAGGCATATCAGAGCAATTATAGGAGAAACGAACAGGGAACTTGCAATAGAAAGGATTGAAACAAGCGGGAAACTTGCAATAAGAAATATCAAAGCAATTATAGGAGAAACGATCAGGGAACTTGCAATAGAAAGGATTGAAACAAGCGGAAAACTTGCAATAAGAAATATCAAAGCAATTATAGGAGAAACGATCAGGGAACTTGCAATAGAAAGGATTGAAACAAGCGGGAAACTTGCAATAAGAAATATCAAAGCAATTATAGGAGAAACGATCAGGGAACTTGCAATAGAAAGGATCGAAACAAGTGGGAAACTTGCCTTTCAATGATTTCGATCCGAAGATCCAAAGAAGGTGCCAGCTCAAATCCTTCTACTTTTTCGCCGTGTCCTCTCTCTGTTTCGTTTTGTGCTCCCGTTTTCTTCCTTTCTTCGCAACTACATCACGTGTCGAACATCGAGGCACAGTCACCTGCTCTCTCTTACTCTCATTCCTTCTTTTTCTTTCCCAAACGCAGCTGCCACAGCCGCCGCCGCTGCCGCTGCCACAATCGCAGCCACGACCGCAACTGCGGTCACAACCGCAGCCCCCTTCCACTGCACTATTTCCTTCTTCCCTTCTCTCGTTCCTACTCTTTCTCTTTCCCAAAAGCAGCTACTGCAGCTACTGCAGCCACCACCGCTGCCGCAGCTACCGCAGCCAACGTTGCAGCCGCAGCCGGAGTCGCAGCCACGGCTGCAGCCACCACACTCGCAGCCTCTTCTTCCTCCCCTGCTCATCTTCCTCTCCTTCTTCTCTTCCAACTGCAGCTGCCATCGCCGCAGCCGTAGCCCCTTCTCTTCTTCCTCTCCTTCCCTTCTTCCTTTCTCTTCTTCTTCCTTTCCTTCTCTTCTTTCCCAGCTGCATGCTGCAGTCGCAGCCTCAGCCACGGCCACAGCCTTTTCTTCCTCCCCTGCTCATCTTCCTCTCCTTCTTCTCTTCCAACTGCAGCTGCCATCGCCGCAGCCGCAGCCCCTTCTCTTCTTCCTCTCCTTCCCTTCTTCCTTTCTCTTCTTCTTCCTTTCCTTCTCTTCTTTCCCAGCTGCATGCTGCAGTCGCAGCCTCAGCCACGGCCACAGCCTTTTCTTCCTCCCCTGCTCATCTTCCTCTCCTTCTTCTCTTCCAACTGCAGCTGCCATCGCCGCAGCCGCAGCCCCTACTCTTCTTCCTCTCCTCCCCTTCTTCCTTTCTCTTCTTCTTTCCCTGCCACAGCTGCAGCTGCCACAACCGCAGCCGCAGCTACTTTCTTCCCTTCTCCTCTTCCTTTTCCTTCCTTTCTTCTTCTTCTCTTCTTCTCCTTCCTCCCCTTCTTCTCCCCGACGTCACCCACACCCTCTCCTCTGTTTCCTCTGCAGGAAACAGAGGTATCACAACCTCTTCCCCTGCTTCCTCTTCCTCTTCTCTTCCTCTTCTTCTTCTTCTCCTCTTCGAACGCCCCACACCTCTCCTCTGTTTCCACCTGCAGGAAACAGAGGTGCTGCAGCCCTAGCTGCTGCCACCTCTCGCTCCTCTCCCTCTTCCCTCTCTTTTCCCTCTTCTTCTCCTCTTCCCTTTTCCTCCCCAACCCCACACACCTCCTCGCTGCAGCCTTGCCGCAGCTATCCTCTTCTCTTCTTCTTCTTCTTCTTCTTCTCTTCTCCCTCTTCTTCCTCTCTTCTTCTCCCCACGCCCCACAGCTTCTCGCTGCAGCCCTCGCTGCAGCCACCTCCTCTTCTTCTTCTTCTCCTTCTTCTTCTTCTCTACTCCCTCTTCTTCCTCCTCTCTTCTTTTCCCTCTTCTTCTTCTTCTTCTTCTTCTTCCTCTCTTCTTCTACCACTCTCCTTCTTCTCCTCACGCCCCACCGCTCTCTCTGTTTCTGGAAGAAACAGAGTGCGTGGGAGGCGGTGGGATAATACCGAATTTTCGGTTTTCCCTTTTTTTTTCTTTTTTTGCAACTTAGCAGTTTAGTCCTTGTAATTTCTATATTTACATATAGGTCCTCCAATTTACATATAAATCTTTATTAATAATTTTTAAAAGCGAGGGATATTACAGAATGTAGTTGAAATCAAGACGTAAACGTAAACTGAAATCTGATGATTGTGCGAGGAAAGCCGATTTACGTCTAAATGTTGAAACTCGTTCGTAAAATTGCAGAAGAGAGTTTGCAGTTATAAATAGAATCAAAATGTAAATGTAAACTGCAAGGAAACTCGTTCGTAAAAGCGCAGAAGACAGTTCGCAGTTATAAACAGATTTAAGACGTAAATGTAAGCTGCAATGTAAAGATCGTACGAAAACACCTATTGACGTCTGAATCCAGATTCGGAAAGATCAGCACTTAGAACTTGTTCGTAAAGGCGCAGAGAGCAGTAGTTATGTAGGAGGTTTGCAGTAATGATAAGGTACTCGAAATAAAAGCAAACCAGAGATTTAGAGTGGTTCGGTCAGTCTTGACCTACTCCACTTTTGGCTTCCTCCTCCGACGAGGTCACCGACGTCAACTAGCTGCCTTCCTTCAATGGGCGAAGGCCAACTGCCCTTTTATAGTTTCTCTCCTTTTGACGGGCTCAGGAGACAACCCTTACAGATCCTTTCCCTCCTCTCTTTACAACTCAAGACTTGAAGAACAGAAAAGAGGAGAACTTTTGGACTTTACACAAATTTGAGCTCTTAGAATCACTAAAAAGATCAAGAATTCGGTGTGGATCAGTGTCCCTTCAGTGCTGAATGGGTGGGGTATTTATAGGCCCCAACCCAATTCAAATTTGGAGCTCAAAACGATCAAATCCCGGAATTTCGGGATCAGGCAGTTGCACCTCTTGACTGGAGAGGTTGCACCGCCTGGCAGAGCTCGAAGACCGAGCTCAGGCAGTGCTACCTCTCTGTCAGGGAAGTTGCACCGCCTAGTCTTGCTCGAAGACTGAGCCCAGGCGGTGCCACCTCTCTGTCAGGGAGGTTGCACCGCCCAGTCTAGCTCGAAGACTGAGCTCAGGCGGTGCCACCTCTCTGTCAAGGAGGTTGCACCGCCCAGTCTAGCTCGAAGACTGAGCTCAGGCAGTGCCACCTCTCTGTCAGGGAGGTTGCACCGCCCAGTCTAGCTCGAAGACTGAGCTCAGGCGGTGCCACCTCCTAGCTGGGGAGGTTGCACCGCCCAGTCTCGCTGGGAGGCTTAGCCCAGGCGGTGCCACCTCTTGGCCTAGGCGGTTGCACCT
Organism: Musa acuminata AAA Group; assembly: GCF_036884655.1. Lineage (NCBI taxonomy): Eukaryota > Viridiplantae > Streptophyta > Magnoliopsida > Zingiberales > Musaceae > Musa > Musa acuminata. The sequence goes on along the minus strand of NC_088331.1, from coordinate 22,914,432 downwards.
CCTATTGCAATCAGGGTCCGAATGGTTAGCTCCATTCGGCCCAATTTCTATCTTTTCAGGGGCCCAATTGCCCCAAGATTAAGCTAATGGGATCACCTCCCATTTTCCAACTTAATCAACGTGCTAACTACGATCAAATCTAAGACAATTTCTGCAGCTTTGCTCCGATGCGTCAATCGCTTCTTCCGGCGAGTTTCCGGCGAACTTCCGTCGATCATCCGATGAACCCTCGGTGATTCTTCTGTGGACTTCCGGCAAACTCCTGGACTTTGCGACGATCCACTTGGCGAGTTCCGACGAGCTTCGCTTGGCAAGCTTCTGGACTTCTCGGATCTGTTCTCGCAGAACCTCCGACGACCGTCCGAACTTCCGTCGAACTCTCGAACTCCCAACGTGATCATGAACTTGACTCTGGCGCAACTCCTGCTGCTTGTCTAACTTTCATCGTAGTTAATCCTACACACTTATCTCAACACATAGATTAGACAACAAATGACAATTGACTTCATCATCAAAATCCGAGATTCAACAATTGTAATTATTGCAAATAGACGAAGAACCCAATAAAAACTAAATAATTTAAAATTAGGGTTTCGAATATGTATCCTTATTAATTTATGAATAAGAATAGAGAAAGATTTAAAAATATATAGATTTTTAAGTCAATTATAATTTTTTTGACACCTCCATCAAGATACTATAAGTTTAATAAAAAACACTATAACTAAAGAATTAGACTGCATACATATTACTCCACTTATCTTGTTACTAAATATTTTAGGGATTACAATAAATAGGGGTGCCCTTTAGGAAATATGAAAAAAGGCACACCCAAAAAAAAGCCCCCTAAAAGATACGTTTTTTTCAAGAATTTATCTTTTTTTTTCATTTATCACCCTCTAATTATAAACTTTTGATTTTTGTTAAGACATCTGATTAGTTATTACATTATTGTATAAATAATAGGGCTATATTTGAGTCCATATGTGACCATCATATATGTTATTTAATATAATATTTTAAAAAAAGAAAATAATTTTTTTTTTATTTTCTTAATCAATGTAACTCGTCTTCAAAATTTATTTTATATCTGTAGAAGTTTAGAAAGCCTTCTATAATAATATTCAAGTGATTTTTATTATAAAGGATGACAAATTCACCTCGTAAAATTTTAAAAAATAATTTAATACTTTGAAGAATTGAAATAAATTTAAAAAATATTGTTAAAGACTTTAAAAAAATGATAATTTAGACTTAAGTTATATTTAGTGTTCCCTAAAAAATTAATTTTTTAAAGAAAAACTAGAATGTTAGTTATACTATTTTTTGATATGGTTATAGTGTTTTTTAATGTGACCAAAAAACAATATAACCTTACTATGTAACTCAAGCCACCATTTTTTTTATTTTTCTTAAAATAAGATCTTTAGTAATATTGAAGTGGTTTTTGCCCCAAGAGGGTTATAAATTAACCTTCAATTGGGCAAAATTTAAAAATATCATAATTTAATGATTTTAAGGTCTAGAATAAATAAAATTATCTATTTCAAAAGCTTAGAAATATAATGATCATTTATAATTTTAAAGTTATTTATTTTTTAAAATTTAAGAATTTTTAGATAAAGTGGAATGTAAATTAATTATTTTAGATAGACCAAAACACAATGAATCGTATTTAAGGGCAATAGGCTCAGGTATCCAAAAAAATTTTATATCCTCAAAACTTCAGTGGACTCTTCTATAATAAAATATAAGTGATTTTTATTCCAAAGGGTTGTAAATTAAATTTAAATGAGTAAATTTTAAAATGATATAATTTTCATGCTTTTAAGAGTTAACATAAATAAAAAAATGCCAATTTTAAAGACTTAAAAATAGAAAAAAAAAAAAAAAAAAAAAAGTCATTTACGTCTTTGCAAGTTATTTATACGGTTTCTTAAAAAATTAATTTTTTTAAAAAAGGTGGAACGTAAGTTATTCTCTTTTTAATTGGGGCTAAACATTTTTCTAATAAGACCCATAAACAATAATTCCATAAAAAAAAAAGTGACTCAAGTCTCCTTTTTGTTTTTTTGTATGCTTAAAATTTAGAAGATATTCTATAATAATATTCAAATGGCTTTTGTCTCAAATTTGGACTACATAAGTTCATGCTTTCAATGGATGAAACAAATATATAATATATATTTAAAGGTTTAAAATTAAAAAAATGTTATTCTGACCTTTTTAAGTTATTTCTATGTTTTTTAATTTCAAATTTTTTAAAATTAATATTTAATAGTTATTGAATTGTTTAATAACTTTAATGTTTGTTTATCTAAAATATATAAATAAAACTATTATACTATTTTTTCTTAATATTCAATAATATGATTTTGTTCTATTTGTTAGGAATGAGTTAGCACTAAGAGAAAGAGAGAGAGGGGGGGGGGTGAATTAGTGACAGCGGAAAAATCACCGGTTTTGAAATTTCTTTGTACGATGAAAAACTGATTCCGACGAAAACCGTTTTGTAAAGAGAAATTTAACTTGAAAGTTTATAGAAGAGTATATTGAGAAGGTAAAGCAAGTAAGGCAATTTGCAATGTAAATAAAGAGCTTAAAGTAAATCCAAACTGAGTTTTATAGTGGTTCAGTCGTCGTGACCTACATCCACTCCGTCGATTCTCTTTCCGTCGAGGCCACCGGCATCCACTAATGATCTTCCTTCAATGAGTGAAGATCAACTACCCTTACAACTCGATTCTCGTTTTAACGGGTTTAGGAGAGACCATTTACACTCTATTTTTACAAAGCTTCCCTCACACTCTCCCATAGAATGGTCTCTAAACTTTAAAAGAGTATAACTAAAGCTTTGCCTAAATCAGAATTTAGGCCAAAAGTTAGATCTGAAATAGTGCATGGAGGTCAGATTACCGAAAAATTACAGATTCATAGCTTTGTATCGAAATGAAAGAAATGTTTGGTGCTAAGCTAAAATCTTTCGAATTATGAAGAATTAAAATAAAAATAGAGATTAAGATTTATATAGGAAGGGATTAGAACACTTGCCTTAAAAGAGTTTGATTCTCAAATGTGGGAAAATTGATGCAAAACCTCAAGCAACACTTCTTCTTCTTCTTCTCAAACCCACGCTGGCTGTAGCTAAGTTTTCCTCCTTTAGTTAAGATTTCATTTAGTTTCTTCTTTAATTATATTAGGTTTAGTTAATACAAGGCTTGCAAAGTGGCAAGCATGCATGAAAGAAACCTATGTGTCATCCTTAGAGCAAACATAGGTGGCACCAACCTTAGGTTAGCTAGTGACACATGTCCTCCCTTTTTTTTTCTTTAACTTAAATCTGAATCTTTCATAAATCATATCAAATTTCTAATATTTACTCTTAGGTCCCTAGTTATAAATTTTTAATATAATATCATTTAATATAAAAAATATTAAATAATCCTCATATTTATAAACAAGTATTTACTAAATTTTTAAAAATGAGGGTTGTTATAGGTACCGTCGCCTAATAGTCTTGGAGACTGAGTCTGAGCGGTACCACTACATAGACTAGCAGTACCATTACCTAACATAGTCTCGGAGATTGTGCCATGTCGGTTCCACCTATTAGGTCATTATTTGGGCCTTTTTACTTGGCCCAACATAGCCCAAACTTGTCTCAATTAGCCCCTAATTGAGTTGGCTCAATTCTAACCCAATTATGTGCTAACTATGAATTTTAAGACATTTACTAAGCTAAATAAGTTCGTTAGTCTAGGTTTCTTCCGGCGAGCTTCTAGCGATCTTCCGACGAACTTCCGATGATCTCTCGGCAATGTTCCAGCGGACTCCCGGCAAGCTCTTGGACTTCACGATGATCTTCTTGGCGAGTTCTGATGAGCTTCTCTAGCAAGCTCTTGGACTTCTCAGTCAATTTCGACAGAACTTCCGATGAACATATGGACTTCCGACGAACTCTCGAACTCCCAACGAAGTCTCGTTCTTGACTCCGGGACTTCATTTTGCTTTATGCCTTACTATCATAGTTAATCATGCATACTTAAAACCTACTTCGATCTTAGACAATTATTATAAGGCTTAATTCAAATGTTGTCCGGCATGTCATTGGTTCATCAACGTTTCGTCTGATTCTTCGGTGCATCGTCCTGTCTTGCAGCTTATTGCCTAATTGGTAAGTTGACCTCTGCAACTCCGATTTCCTAGGTACAATTTTCGCTCTTCTTTGCTTGATGCCCAAACCCATAGCCTGAGGCCTTTTGTCGATACGTCGACCGATCCTTCGGCTCAACGTCTAATCTTCTGATATATTTCTCTCCAGCCCAACATGATTCTTCCTGCTTTAATTGTCTCTCCTTGATTGAAGCTTCCTACGTCACTCAAAATGTAGATCAAATCATAAATACTATCAATTGGTTTCATCATCAAAATCTGAGATTCAACAATCTCCCCCTTTTTGATGATGACAACCAATTGATGATGGAGTTAACCTTAACTCCCCCTATCAATATGCCATATTGATAGAACCTTATATTCAAATTGAATTCAAGTGAAAGCAATATTTCATCATGAATATTTATAACATATGATTATAAAATCATGCATAATCAAATTTTTCAATACATCATTCACATTATCATCATATCTTCTCCCTCTTTGTCATCAACAAAAAGGAGAAGTGCAAATAGCATTTGTTTTTAAAACGTAATTTCAAATCATTGCATAATAAACATAGTCTTAAGTTTTATTATCATGCAAGCTAGTAAATTTCTTCTCTTTTGAGAAGTATAATTTTTTTGCTTTCTTTGCAAAGTTTGAGATAGCAATTTTTTCTTGTCTAGCAAGTATTTCACTATGCAATTTGCAAGCTAGCAAATTTAGTAAGTTTTACATAATTTTGGAATATGCAAGCTAGCAAATTTTACAAATATGAAAGTTGACAAAATTTTTACATCTTTTGAGATGAGCAAGCTTTTTGCTTCTCTTTATGATGTACAAACTAGCAACTTTTTCTTTCTTCTTGAAGTATGCAAGCTAGCTAGCAAGCTAGCAATTTGGTAAGTGTTACTTCACTTTGAAGTATGAAGGCTAGCAAGTTTTTGAAAAAAGAATGCAAGATAGCAATGCATCATTTTAGAATATGTAAACTAGTAAATTTTACTCCCTCTTTGTCATTGTCAAATAGAAGGGAAGAATACAATGTTATAATTCTTTTTTCCTTTTACAACAATTTTGAAATTATGACAAAGGTAAAGTATCAATCTTATTTGTGCATCATTATAGTTTCAAATTAAAATATGCATAATTTTAAAACCTTACATATCATCCTTACTTTATGCATAACACCAAAAATAAATCATCACTATGGGCATATTATACATGATACTCAAATATTCATGATACATCATTTTAGCATCAAATCATAGTATTACATACATCATTCTAAATCATAAATAATTCAAATCATAATGGTATCAAAATGTCAAATTACATTACATCCTACCATGTATGATCATAGCTTCTCATTTGTATGCATCAACATAAATGAGTATTTCATGCATAATTTCATATCATCACATAAAGAATATCAAGAGAATTTTGGTGATGAAATATACTTCATGAATACAAAGAATTATAAAAATCATATCATGAAAGATAAGATTATGTGAATACCAAAAGACATTATTCATATAAAAAATTTTCTGTTAACAAAAATGCAAGAATCATATGAAAATAAAGAGTAAGAAACCTTGATTCATAAAAGAAAATCTCAAGTTAAGAAATCAAGAGAAGGTTCATGATTTGATTGGAAAAATCTCATTTAGATTCAAATCATCAAAATCATAAGAGATTCAAAATTGCATTAATTGATTTATCAATAGCGATTTTCTTTCTCCCTTTTGTCATTGTAAACTAGAATGAAGAAGGGAAGAATTGCATAACAAAACTCAAGTCATAAATTCTCAAGATGTCAAGTAGCATATTATGATTTGTTAGGATAAGTCTCCCTTTTTTCGTGAACAGAAAAAAGAAACAAGGAGAAAACGATCTTAATTCTTAGAAAGATTTCAAGTATCAAATATCAAGAAATCAAGATTAGATAAAGACATTCCTATAGCAAAAGGCGTCATAAGAGAACACATAAAGGATCTCGATTCATGTATAATATCTCTCAATTCATTATGAATCATAAAAATTATAATTTCGAGAAATCATGATTCATTTGGATAGTAGATAGCAAAAAGAAACATCAAAGATAAAAGATCTTGATTTATATAGGGTAAATCTCAAGCTATAAATATTGAGAAATCAAGATAAACATCATGGTTAGATGAAACTCATCTAAATTTAAATCAACAAATCATCAAAATCACTTTAAGATATTCAAAATGGCATAAATAACTTTATCAATCTCTTAGTGAAAAATTGATAAAGTAGAGAAATTTTTTAAGGTGAAAGCTTTCCTGTTTTTAGTGTTTCAATTCATATGATTGATTTCATATAATCATGCCTAAATTTTGATGCCAAATAAAAATAAGCATCAATATTTAAAACGAAAAAGAATTTTCATTACGGCAAAGATCCATAAATCACAAGAATCATCATGCATAATTTTGAAAGATAAACTAATTAAGCATGATCATTATGCATCATTGATTAAAATCGAAAAATAAATTTCATTATCGAAATCATCAAGATCAATAAACCATAAAGTATCTAAAAATCATCATTACTTCAAATCCTCATGGATAATATAAAATCATCAAGAATGATACAAAATCTTTTAACATTTTCATTACGTCTTACATTATTATGTCATTAAAATATCAATCGTGATTTCATTGAACAAAAGGTATTTTCAATCAAAAATATTTTATTTTTTATATTAATGTATTTTTGTTTTTTAGTGAATCTTAGTGCTAGGAGTTATCATGCAATTGTCATGCTCAAAATTTTCAAGATAACTAGAAAAAGAAACATGAAATAATTTTTTTTAATTTTTTTTACTAACTAAGTTAAAAAGAACTCATGAAAAGAATTATGTAATTTCAAAATAAAGTAAAGAAGTTTCGTTTGAGTTGTTTATCTCATTGTCGAGAGTCACAAAGGCGAAGTTTATCGTTTCGTCTTTATTGGTTGGCTCCTCTTCTTCGGATACACTCGTTTCATCCCAAGTCACTTTAAGTGCTCTCTTCTTCTTTGGTAACTTCTTTTTAAGTTTATTTTTATTTTTTAATTTTTGTTTAATGAAATTTTTAAGTTTTATAGTGAGAAGTTCAAGTTCATCATCACTTGAGCTTTCGCTCGAGTGGTCTTCATTTATTCTAAGTGTCAAATCCTTCCTGTTCTTTGGAATGTAGTTCTTAAGCTCTTCATGAGCATTGCAAGTCATCTCATAGGTTATTAACGACCCGATAAGTTCTTCAAGTTAAAAAGTATTCAAATCCTTGGCATCTTGAATGGTCATTACTTTAGAGTCCCAAGTTTTAGAAAGAGATCGTAAAACTTTATTAACAAGTTCAAAATTTGAAAAACTTTTACCAAGAGCTTTTAGACTATTGACGACATTCGTAAAACGGGTGTATATGTCTCCAATATAAGAAATTTTAATGAAGCCAACTTGTGTTTCTAAATCATTGTAATAGAAACATAATAAAACTAATGCGGAAACGAAATAACGTACCTCCAACCATTGTCGCCAAGAATTTCTGCAGAGGTTTCTTCTTGAACTTTGGTTCTTCTCGGCTCAGAACTCTCGCTTTAGATGGTGTAGGAAAGCCTTTCGCTTCAAAGAGATGATTGAGCCAAGGGACCAAAATCCTCATGTATATATAGATGTTCTTCCATCAAGAACATTTATCATCACCAACTCATAACATTCAAGAATTAATTCAAATTTGTAATGTTTGGACCATAATGAAGAACTTAATGATATTAAATATTTAATTTAATAATAACGGTTTCATGCATAAAGAATAAGAAACTGAAATCATTTAAACCATAATAAATGAAGAAATTCATGATAATGAATTATGAATGTTAATAAGAACGGTTACGTTATTATTAAATAAGATATTTAATAATAACCGTTGCATTCTCCCACTTGGTCCATACGTTTATCTTAATAATTTGAATTAATCTTTCTCAAACAACTTTCTTAAGAAATAAATACATGAATCATACCGATAAGTCCTCTAAGAGTGAGTATTATCATCCATGTATCACGATGTATTTAGTTTCTTAATCTTAATGTGGTAATATTACTTTATGAATAAACCTTATGTTTATTCTTGATCCAACAATAATATATTTTCTCAAAATAATGTGCACATAAATGAGAAAATTTCACAATATATAAGAGTTTCAATATCATTACAAAGTTGAACCAAGTCCCATTTTCTCTACATGATCCTTGAATTTCAGAGGTGGCATGCCTTTAGTCAAAGGATCAGCAATCATCAATTCAGTGCTAATGTGCTCAATGACCACTTTCTTTTCTTTTACACGTTCTGTTATGGCTAAATACTTAATGTCGATGTGTTTACTTCGACTTTCACTTTTATTGTTTTTAGTCATAAAGACAGCAGCTGAATTGTCACAGAAAATTCTTAATGGCCTAGAAATAGAATCCATGATTCTAAGCCCATAAATGAAACTCTTAAGCCATACACCATGTGAAGTAGCCTCAAAGCAGGAGACAAACTCAGCTTCCATGGTAGAAGTAGCAGTCAAGGTTTGCTTAGCGCTTCTCCAAGAAATAGCTCCACCGGCCATCATAAAAATATATTCTGATGTTGATTTACGAGAATCAACACAACCGGCGAAGTCTGAATCTGAGTAACCAATCACATCCAGATTGTCTGTATGTCTATACATAAGCATGTAATCTTTGGTTCCTTGTAGATACCTCATCACTTTCTTTGCAGCTCTCCAGTGGTCCATACCTGGATTACTCTGATATCGACTTAGCATCCCCATAATAAATGCAATATCAGGTCTAGTACAGACTTGAGCATACATAAGGCTTCCTACGACAGAAGCATATGGGATGTTTTTCATTGATTCCCTTTCAAAGTTGTTCTTTGGGCATTGGTTCAAATTGAACCTAACACCTTTTACAATGGGAGCAACACTTGGTGAACAATCCTTCATCCGAAATCTTTCTAAAAGTTTATCAATATAGGTTTCTTGTGATAGACCTAAAATGCCTCGAGGTCTATCTCTATAGATCTTAATGCCAATGACATAAGATGCTTCACCCATATCCTTCGTGTCAAAATTTTTAGAAAGAAATTGTTTCACCTCATGCAGCAAATCCTTATCATTGGTTGCAAGAAAAATATCATCTACATATAAAACAAGGAAACATATTTTACTCCCACTAACCTTCTGGTATATGCATTGATCCATGAGATTTTCAACAAATCCGAATGAAGAAATCACTTCATGAAATTTAAAATACCATTGGCGGGAGGCTTGTTTTAAGCCGTATATAGACTTCCTAAGCTTGCAAACCAAGTGCTCACCAACACTAGAGGAGAAACCTTCAGGTTGTTTCATATAAACCTCTTCCTCTAGATCTCCATTAAGAAACGCCGTTTTCACATCCATTTGTTGCAACTCAAGATCAAAATGAGCAACTAATGCTAAAATAATACGCAGAGAATCTTTCTTAGATACAGGAGAAAACGTCTCCGTATAATCGATTCCCTCTTTTTGAGTAAATCCCTTTGCAACAAGTCTTGCCTTGTATCTCTCAATGTTGCCTAACGAATCTTTTTTAGTTTTAAAGACCCATTTGCAACCAATAGCCTTTGCTTCATTAGGCAACTCTACAAGATCCCAGACTCCATTGCTCATCATGGAATTCATCTCTTTCATAGCATCATGCCATAAATTTGACTTTTTGAAACTCATGGCTTGTGAAAATGTTTCAGGATCATTTTTGGCTCCAATATTATAGTCAGATTCTTGTAGATATACAACATAATCACCAGGAATTGCTGATCTTTTATTTCTAGTAGATCTTCTTAATATTGTACCAATGGTTCCTTAAGGAACTTGTGGTTCAACTAGTTGTTCAAGGGCTTGTTGTAATTCCTAAACTGCTTGATCTATTAGAATACTATCAACAACTTGTGGAATTTCAATGATTGGTTGTTCAGCACTAGTTTGTACTTGATGAGTGCTATGAACTATAACCAATCTATCATTTGATGTGGAAGGTTGAGATTCTATATGATCATGTGCGAAAACTATGTTCCTGAAATGATCGCTCCCACTAATCACATCATCCTCAAGAAATTTAGCGTTTCTTGATTCCACAATCCTAGTTGTGTGAGATGGACAATAGAACCTGTAACCTTTGGACTTTTCGGCATATCCAATGAAATATCCACTAACAGTCCTCGGGTCCAGTTTCTTCTCTTGTGGATTATATATCCTGACTTCAGACGGACATCCCCAAATGCGCATATGTCGTAAACTCGGTTTCCAACCTTTCCATAGTTCAAATGGTGTCTTTTGGACAGCCTTGGTTGGAACTCGGTTTAATATATACACAGCCGTTTTTAATGCTTCAGTCCACAAGAACTTAGGAAGATTGGAGTTGCTAAGCATACTCCGCACCATGTCCAATAATGTTCGGTTTCTTCTTTCTGCAACACCATTCTGGTCTAGAGAACCAGGCATAGTGTATTGGGCAATAATCCCATGTTCTTGAAGAAACTTAACAAAAGGACCAGGTGCTTGTCTATTTTCAGTATATCTACCATAATATTCTCCACCCTTATCTGATCTCACAATTTTAATTTGCTTACCACATTGGTTCTCAACTTCAGCCTTAAAGACTTTGAAGGCATCCAATGCATCATTTTTATTATGAAGCAAATATATATACATATATCGTGAGTAATCATCTATAAAGGAGATGAAGTATTTCTGACCATGTATGTTCATGTCTGGACAACATATATCAGTATGAATTATTTCTAATAAGTCCGAACTCCTATTAGCACCCCTTTTGGACTTATTGGTATGTTTTCCTTTAATACAGTCCATACAAGTCTTAAAATTAGTAAAATCAAGAGTACTAAGTACCCCATCTTTAACTAATCAAGAGTACTAAGTACTACACAATTCTCTCTATGGAGATATGTCCTAATCTCCGATGCCATAATATAGAGGAGTCCTCATTAATATTACACCTCCTAATGCCAGCGTGAACATGCATTGAACCTTGAGTATTATCATTTTGTAATAAAATACGGTAAAGACCATCAAACAAAATACCATTCCCAACACAATCAGATTTATATAATAAATGAAATGATATGTCTTTAAAATTAAAGGAATATCCAAATGGTACGAGTCTGGAAACAGAAATTAAGTTTCGTGAGAAACTTGGTACATAAAAGGTTCTTTCCAATTTTAAAACAAAACCACTACTTAAAGTTAAAATGCATGTTCCAATTGCTTCCACATGTGAGCGCATCTTATTTCCTGATAAGATGCTTTGCTCACTTCCCACTAGCTTCCTTAGGTTTTGCATACCCTGCAAAGAGTTTGCAATATGGATTGTTGATCCAGAGTCAATCCACCAGGTGTTAATATTAACATTGACCATATTAGATTCATAACATACATATGAGGTTGGTTTACCTTTCTTTTCAAGCCATTGTTGGAATTTCGTACATTCCTTCTTTACGTGTCCCTTTCTTTTACAAAAGAAACACCTTGCTTCTTTCTTGATATCAGCTTAGGGTGGTATTTTACCTTTTCCCTACTGATAAGCTTTTTGATTGGCTTGATGTTTGTTAGTTTTGTTCTTCCCTCGAGTGGTTACCATCAATGCACTCTCACCCAATTCCATTACTAGCCTCTCTTCTTCTTGAACACACATGGTTATTAATTCATTAATTGACCAATTGTCCTTATGTGTATTGTATGAAATTTTAAAAGGACTATATTGAGGTGGAAGGGTGTTCAGAATATAGTGCACCAGGAAGGATTCTGACATATTAACCTCAAGTTTCTTAAGTTGAGCCGTAATATCTCGCATTTGCATTATGTGCTCACGCACACCCTTTATGTTGGTGAGTCTAAGGGATGAAAATTTCATTATAAGGGTGCTTGCTAGTGCCTTATCCGAAGTGATGAATTGTTCATTGATAGCCTTTAGCAAGTCTCGGACATTTTCATGCTGGTCAACAGAACCACGTATGCTAGCAATTATCTTAGTTTTGATAAACATCACGCTGAGCCGATTGGATCGCTCCCATCGCTCATATAACGCGATCTTAGTTAGAGTGCTGGTATCAGTGACTATAGGTGGTTCGTCTTTTATAATAGCATAATCAATATCCATCCACCCTAAATGGAGGAGAACCCTCTCCTTCCATATCTTATAGTTATCACCACTAAGTTCGGGAATATCACATCGAATATCAGAGAAATTAACAGTTTGAGAAACTGCATAAAATCAAACATGCTTATGTCAAAATTTGAAGCTTAATAAACTAAAATACATGTTTTATCAATGTGAAACATGCCAAAAATATGAATCTCATGACATAAAAATTGCTTATGGGCTAAATTCTTAATTCAAATAGATTTAAATGAACTTTATGATAAAACTATCAAATTATATTCCAATTCATAATTCCTGTGGGTAAATTATGAAAATAATTTGATATTTTATCATGATTAATTATATTAAATATAATAAAAGATCCTGTGGGATAATAATTATTATATAAAATATAATCAGTCACAATCTGATGTCTAATTACTTATGTGATCCTTATTTTAACTTTATATATAATTTTAATTAATTAAGGATGTTGTGGCTAATTCTTAATTAATTAAGATTATATGGATCACTAGACATTTTAAACATAAAAAATTTGCTCATATACATAATTTAATATAACTAAATATGCATACATAATATGAGCATTTTACCGACTAAAAATGTTGAAAATGATATTTCCTCATGATTTTCAACAAAATATATCAACAAGTTTCCAAGAAGAAACCAAAATCAAATCATTTTCATGGTATAAAAATGAAAAAAATTTCATATCAAGGCAGAGGTCATTCGGATCTGATACCAAATGTAAGAAATTTTAATGAAGCCAACTTGTGTTTCTAAATCATTGTAATAGAAACACAATAAAACTAATGCGGAAACGAAATAACGTAACTCCAGCCATTGTCGCCAAGAATTTCTGCAGAGGTTTCTTCTTGAACTTTGGTTCTTCTCGACTTAGAACTCTCGCTTTAGATGGTGTAGGAAAGCCTTTCGCTTCAAAGAGATGATTGAGCCAAGGGATCAAAATCCTCATGTATATATAGATGTTCTCCCATCAAGAACATTTATCATCACCAACTCATAACGTTCAAGAATTAATTCAAATTTGTAACGTTTGGACCATAATGAAGAACTTAATGATATTAAATATTTAATTTAATAATAACGGTTTCATGCATAAAGAATAAGAAACTGAAATCATTTAAACCATAATAAATGAAGAAATTCATGATAATGAATTATGAATGTTAATAAGAACGGTTACGTTATTATTAAATAAGATATTTAATAATAACCGTTACATCCAATAGTCTCATTTGGTTTCATTCGAAATAGTTCAAAATCATGCATCAAAATATTTATTTTAAAGTTTTTAACTCTACTAGTGCCTTCGTGTGTGATTTCAAGAGTGTGCTAACTGTCAAAAGTCATTTCGCAAGTAGAAACCCGATTGAATTCATTTTTGTCTAAGGCGCAAAATAGAGCATTCATAGCTCTAGCATTTAAAGAAAAAAGTTTTTTGCTCCAAATCATTCTATTCGTTCATTGGAGTTGAAGACTTTTAAAATCCATTTTCCATGATATTCCATAAGTTTAAATCCATAGAAAATAAGAAAACTCTCATTCGATTTTTTCAATAAGTGTAGTTCATCCCATTGAACATAGGAGGATGAACGATTGAAAAGCCCTCTTGAAATCCGAAAAGTGTCATTTCTCTTGGGTGTTAAACCAAATAAGAAATAACATAGCTCTAATACCAACTGTTAGAAACGAGTCGACAATAAGAGGGGGGAGGGGGGCGAATTAGTGTAGCGGAAAAATTACCGGTTTTGAAATTTCTTCGTACGATGAAAAATTGATTCCTACAAAAACCATTTCGTAAAGATAAATTTAACTTGAAAGCATATGGAAGAGTGTATTGAGAAGGTAAAGCAAGTAAGGTAGTTTGTAATGTAAGTAAAGAGCTTAAAGTATATGTAAACCGAGTTTTATAGTGGTTCGGTCATCATGACCTAGATCCACTCCGTTGATTCCCCTTCCATTGAGGCCACTAGCATCCACTAATGATCTTCCTTCAATGGATGAAGATCAATTACCCTTACAACTCGATTCTCCTTTTAACAGGTTTAGGAGAGAACCTTTATACCCCCTTTTTATAAAGCTTCCCTCACACTCTCCCTTAGAATGATCTCTAAATTTTAGGAGGAGGGACTCTATACTTTATAAGGGTTTTCAACTATAGAAACATAGAGTTTTTGTTTATTTTTCTTCTTGCTTCATGTAGGAACAGCTGAGATATTTATAGATCCCAAATGACTTCAAAACTTGGAGTCAAAATTCAAATCCCCAAAATTTTGGGGTACGGGCGGTACCATCGCCTTCACTGGGCGATACCACCGCTTGTAGCCTAACACTGGACGGTACCACCGCCTGACAATCTCGGAGACTGAATTTGGATGGTACCATCGCCCAGACTGGCAGTACCATCGCTCGACATAGTCTCGGAGACTATGCCATGTCGGTTCCACTTGTTGGGTCATTATTTGGTCCTTTTCACTTAGGCTCAACACATTCCAAACTTAGCTCAATTGGCCCCTATCTGAGTTAGCCTAATTCTAACCTAATTATATGCTAACTATGAATTTTAAGATATTTACTAAGCTAAATAAATCCTTAAGTCTAGGTTTTTTTTGGTGAGCTTCTAGCAATCTTCCGGCGAACTTCCGATGATCTCTCGGCAATGTTCCAGCGGACTCCCGGCAAGCTCCTGGACTTCACGATGATCTTCTTGGTGAGTTCCGACGAGCTTATCTAGCAAGCTCCTGGACTTCTCGGTCAATTTCAATAGAACTTTCGACGAACGTTCGAACTTCCGACGAACTCTCGAACTCCCAATGAAGTCTCATTCTTGACTATGGGACTTCATTTTGTTTTATGCCTTGCTATCGTAGTTAATTCTACACACTTAAAACCTACTTCGATCTTAGACAATTATTATAAGACTTAATTCAAATGTTGTGGCATGTCATTGGTTCATCGATGCTTCCTCCGATTCTTCGGTGCATCGTCCTATTTTGCGGCTTATTGCCCAAACGGCTAGTTGACCTTTGGAACTCCGATTTCCTTTGCATAATTTATGCTCTTTTTGGCCTGATGCCCGAACCCATGGCCCAAAGCCTTTTGTCTATACGTCGACCGATCCTTTGGCTCGACGTTCAATCTTTTGACCTATTTCTCTCCGGCCCAACATGATTCTTCCTATTTTAATTGTCTCTCCTTGATCGAAGCTTTCTGCGTCACTCAGAATGCAGATCAAATCATAAACACTATCAATTGGTTTCATCATCAAAATCCGAGATTCAATGCTATTTATTTAATGCTACTTTATTTTTAGTTTTGAGATTAATTTTATTCTTAATATTTTCATTTTTATTATACTTTATTTAATTTTATTGATTATTTTAATTTAAGATCGGTTTACGGTCGAGTCAAACCTGTGCAATATCATGGTTTATTTGGATTTGACTTAAAATAAAGAAAAAGAGAAAGGGGATAAATTAGTCATTGATTGTATTTTTGTCTACCTAAAAAAGATTGGGGTCTAAGGGGAAAAAAATAAGGATATTCTCCAAGAAAAATCAAAATATTAAAAATAGAAACTTTTCTGAAAATTTTGCCTTTAAGATTATCCGATCAAGGGGGATCGATAATTATATGTCCTAAACATAAAATAATATTTTTTTCATGTATTCTAATCAAATTGTTCTTGGATTATTTTGATTTTTAATGACTAGAGAAATGAGCCAAAGAACCTTCTATCATTTTCGTGCATGATTATTAGAGGTTTTACCGAGTTATCTCCGTTTGTTAATAAAGTATTTTGTTTAGTTATTCTTCTACAAATATGATGTTTACATTTTAGTATAATAATCATGATAATTTATCCATAACTCTTTTTTTTTCCCATGCATTTCATGTAGGATTGTACGAACATTATACATTATTGCTAATAGTTTGCATGTATATGTCAAAAGAGTGTACAGCTTAAGTAAAACAGATAGTATCATTATTCAGTCAGTCCATTTCTGTCATTTGTCTTACGAGAGTTTGATGTTTATTTTAATTTTCTTTTACATTTGACATTTTTGTTGGTGTTAATTCGAGTTTGTCCTTAGGCAAATAGAGGTCATTATTGTTTATTCGTACCTTCGTTTATTTATTTATCAGAATTTTTTAAAAAAAATTAATTTAAAAAAAGTTTCTCATATACTACCTCTATTTCTAAAATTATTTTCAAATCACTCGATATTTGAAAAAAAGATAATTTTGTCTCTATGCTTTCACCTGGTTATTTTCGTGCTTAAGCCTCTTACATTTAGCACATCATGTTGTCCTAGGGCTCTCACTCTTCTTTTGTCTCCTTTATTCACCCCTAATTACTTCTATACCTATAAACCCTCCTTCACTCCTCTCACCCTTATTTGTCTCACGTAATTATCCTCATTCCTCTCACATTTTCCTTTAATACTATTATTGTCCCCTTTGCCTAGGTCGATGACGGGGTTGATGGAAACGATAAGCAAAGGAGTGGGAGTCTTATATAACCAAGGACAAATGATGGCGAGTGAAAGAATATCTTTGAAGAATTTTTAAAAATAATCTTTAACAAAAGGAGTATCGTTTAAGAATTTTTAAAAATAGAAGTGTTCCGAGATTTGTTTCAAAAATATCTTTTATTTTTAAATTTATTTATACATATTATAATACCAAGGTTGCGAAAAGTTTACCTGATATAGTTTGAAATGCCACGTGATTTAGTTAAATAATTAAGTTCATCACCGTCATCAAAATAAAATTAAATAAACTAGAAAAGTAATAATCCCAATTACTTGAATTTTATTGCACTATTATAGTTTAATTTCTCGTATTTCCATCCAATTCAACCTACATATTATATTATTTTGGTTATTTGTTCATTTCCAGGCCAAGAAGCAACCTTCGAATTGACTTAAACATGACAACACAAAAAGAAAGGAACAACGTGAAGCAATCGCCAACTCTTCTCTTCGCCTCCTCTCGCGCTTCTCGATTTCTCCCTTTTGTTTCATCCTCACCACCCGACAAAAAAAGCCGCCGTTTTGCCTCCCCTCTTTCTCTTCCCCGAATCCATATCTCGTTCTTGGAACCCTAATACCCTCCCCGCCCTCGTTCTCCAACGATGAGCGCTCAGAGGAAGCGGAACTTCAAGATCGAGGCGTTCAAGCATCGGGTGGATCTCGACCCCAAGTATGCCGAGAAGACATGGAAGGTGCTTGAGCACGCCATCCACGAGATCTACAACCACAACGCCAGCGGCCTTAGCTTTGAAGAGCTCTACAGGTACCTGGCTTGAGTGTATCATCCTTGTTTTTCATCGTTCACCTTGAAGTCCCGTTTTGGTCTGTCAGACGTATCATCGAGCATGTCTCTGATGGTGTGTACTGAGTCAGATTTTACTTTGTTATATTTTCGTGCTGGCTATTAGTTATTGGTATTATTCCTTTATCGGCTTGAGGATATCAAGAAGGTGTCGTATTTGCTTGCTATAGCATTGTATAACATTGCACTGCTTTCCCTTTCTGTAAATTTTGAAAGGTAAAATGAAGGTTTATTTTAACACTGCAAGAATAGCTGCCTTACTACCATTGGTAAATAAGGATGCCACCTTTTCAATAAGCTTGCAACACTTCACAAGCAAGACAATATGAGCGAATTGAGAGTCAAACATGATCCCTGACAAATATGTTCGGAGCAAATGTACTTTGATTTCCATCCTCATGTCTGAGTTTCTTCATCTCGAGAAGACTTTTTATGGGAACCAAAATGTGTTCCCTGGTTTGCAGTAGATTGGCAACCTTATCAATAACAATGGCTTGCACCTACCTCTTTGCTTCCTCCTTGTTGTTGAGGTTCTCGTCTAACTTAAATGCTTGCTTATTATTAGAGAAATGAAATCATGTGATAGCGTCTTCCTGCGGATGTTTTAACCTAGGATGACAAGTACCTAAGCTATATGGCTTTGAAAACTCATTGCAAGGAGTCTGTGCATGTTGATAGTGCAACATGTTGTGCTGCCTTTGTACTCCAACGAAAAGCAGTTGATAGAGAAGACATATATCGAACTGCTTCCTTGTACATTTTGGGATTTCGCCCATTAAGACTTGCCATATCCAATTAACTAAGAGTATTTGGATGAAGGATTAAATGCAACCTGTACTGGTAAGTATGAACCATTATTTATCCGTTGGACAGCCAATCGGAACGTGGACAAGATGATTTTGCCTATTTCGGTCCGGTATGGTTTGTACAGCTTGGTAACCATACTATACCATCTTATCGAGTGATAAGAAGACAAATACTAGTATTCTTATCCTTTTTAAAAAAAAATTAGATAGTTATCCCGATTATATTTTTCTTTTTCTTTTTCTTCTTATTCTTTTCTTTTTCTCTTTTTGTTCATCCTCTCTCCCCTTCCTCTTCCTCCAGCTCGCCACATTGCTGTCTCCTCTCTGCAGTGTCACTTTTGTCTCCTATTGGTGCGCATCACCACTTCCTCATCCTCTGTCGCCTCCACCTCTTCCACCTCCTCCCCTCCCGTCACTCTCTCTCTCTCTCTCTCTCTCTCTCTCTCTCTCTCTCTTTCTCTCTCTCTCTCACTGATTCAGCTGGTAGCGACCCATTTTGAATGTAGATATGTCAAACTGCATCGGTATTATGCTGGGCTGACTGCTGACTGGTATTAGCATCGGAGCAAGATTTTAATCCTTACTCGCATGTTTGTTGATCAGTGTCGCTAGTACTTTCCATGCATGTCTCACAAAGCCCAATTTCATCTTACATAAGAGACTTCTAAGAAGGCTTTTGATAGATGAAACTTCTAAGAAGTTTCATTCTACAAGTTACTTCAGTGTTAAATTTTGTCAGTTTATCAACTATTAATTTCTTAACAGTACTCAGTATAGCTTTTCTGAAATCTGAAAAATCTGTTACCATCTTTCTGCGTCTCAGTGCCCAATGGATAGAGTCTTGATTAACATTTACAAATGAATATCGTTGTCATAACTGACTTTGTGAATTATCTCTACCTCTTTTCTAGCAAGCAGTAAGCATCCACATACATGAAAACATTCAAAATGCTTTTATTCTTTTGTTTCCTGTAAACATATTATACTCGTAGGAACACTTACTAACCTCACTTTCTTGGAGATAGACAAATATTCCATGCTCGAGTGCTTTTTTTCATGTCATAACATATAATGCCTTCATTGATTAATAAATCTTATTATTTAACATAAAAAATTTCTAGCTGTTACATTTCTACATATACACTTTCTAGATATTTCATTGATAAATGCTATTATGTTCATTTGATGTCTTTTGACTTTAATGTCTTGGAAAAGTTAGCTAACGTTACAAGTGAAGAAGAAGATGGTTGTCAGTAATTTTCGTAGCGGCATATTTACTCATATAAGTTACTGCAAGAGCCTCATTTTGTGCCTCCTCAATCTTGCAATCTACTTTCTGGCTTTTGTATATTGTGACTTCACCCAAATTGTAGATGTTGAGATACCTGTGGAGTCGTCATTGATCAATTAATGTAGAAATTAAATGCTAATGTTGAGCATTTATGTTTTCTTGACTTCAAATTTGTTATATTTGAACCCATTCTTTCTGCCTTGTTCTTTGTTCAATTTCATATGACTTTGTCGTTTGACAATACACCCACCTAATCATCACTTTGTCAAATCATTGAGTTGTTTGCATTTGTAAGCCTTTTCCTTCTTATTATTCACCTTGGTCTTTAAATTTCTTTATTTTATTTTTAGGTTTGGTGGTTATAATATAATCACAATTATTTTTTTTTTTCAGTGATTTAAAAGGGTGCTCGAGCGCTCTCCTAAGTACTCGAGTGAGGTGAGGCGAGGCCCGAGCACCTCGTTTAAGGGCCAGGTAGGGCGCTTTAATGAGGCACTGCCTGGGCGCTTCGGACGAGTGCCCGACTGATATAAGGCGATCGAACTAGACTTAAATATGGTTCAGTTAAATTTTTGTTAGTTGGTTCGATTGAATGAACTAATGCATGCAGTTATAGCAGCACACAACCCCGACTCCCAACTTTATGCACACATCTCTCTCTATTTTTGCCATCGAAGATTTCACCCTTTGAGTTCGTCGCTGATGATTTCTTCCTCTGCTTTCGTCCCCGACGGTTTCTCCCCTTGCCACTGAGTCTTCCTCCGTCGCCAATCGAGTCTTCTCAGCTTCTGCTACTATCCGCGACTTCTCACTGTTAGTCTCTACTCTTCCCTACTACTATTAGTAGTAAATATACTATTAACAGTAGATTATTAATTACTATACAAAATAATCTTTATTTATTAGATTAATAATATATTATTTAGATTTTAACATTGCTAATCTTTGTTTATTTAAAATTATTATTAGGGTTTTAGGATAAATGACAAGTATATAAAGCAATTTAATAGATTCTTCAACGAATTCAAAAAAGGATCATGCATAGAAATATAATTATCTAAAGGATCCTAAAGAGCCTAATGTAGTTATTTATATCTTTTGTGATAAGACTACTAGAGGTGATATTTTTCATGTAAAGCAGCATCTAGTAGGAAATTTCAAGAATGTAGCAGCTTGTAAGAAGTGACCACTTGAGGTAAAAGAAGAGCTGCTGGCTCATATGAATGAAAAAAGATGCAAAAGAATGGATCTTATGATATTTTACTGGAGAATAATGTTGAACATATCAGGGATGATGAAGAAGAAGATTATTTTGAGAGTGTCAACCCAAGTGGGAAAAAAGTACGTGACAAAAACTGTAAAGAAGCTATGGTTACTAAGAAGGGTAAAAAAAGACTGATGGAGGAGGCTCAAAATTAAGATAAATAAATATAAGTGATTCTTGTGATAAAGAAATAAGGGGAAGAACAATTTAGCACATTGCTCGCTTCTTCTATTAGGCTAGCCTTCCCCTTAGTATAACTCGTTTAGACAGTTTTAAGGTGATGATTGAAGTTATTGAAAGATATGATGGGGGATTAAAACCTCTAAGTTATTATGAGATGTGGGTTTCATTGTAGAAAAAAGAGTTGGATTATATAAATAACTTACTAAAGAGCCACAAAGAATCATGAGTAAAACATAGTTGCTCTTTTATGTCAGATGTTTGAACCGACAGAAGGCGCATGAGTTTAATTAATTTTATGGTTAATAGTTCTTTAGGAACTATGTTTGTGAAGTCAATAGATACATCATCCTTTGTGAAATCTAGAGAAAAGATATATGATTTACTTAACAAGTTCGTCTAAGTTATAACCGACAATGGAAGCAACTATGTATTAGATGGTAAGATTCATCTTTTGAATTTTTTAATTACTTTGTCTTTAATTAAATGGAAGATGTATTAAACTCCTAAGTCTTATCATTTTTATTATCTTTTGTCTCAGGTAAATTACTTGAAACAAAAAGATAACACTTATATTGGACTTCATGTGTGGCATATTATACTGATTTAATGTTGGAGGATATTGAAAAGATTTCTGAAATCAAGAAAACTTTAAAAAGGACAATCTTTGTTGTTGGATTTTTCTATAATTATGCTGGGGCTATGAATATGATGAGATAATTCATAGGCAATAAGGAATTTGTGAGATATGGTGTCACCCGATTTGCTACTTCCTCTTGACATTACAGAGCATGCATCGTCAAAAACATAACCTGAGAAACATGTTTACCTTGGAGAAATGGGTGATAAGCAAATGGGCAAAAGAAGCAAAAGGCAAGAGGGCTAGTGATATCATTAATGTCATCCTTTTGGAATCTTATATTTTATATATTAAAGGTAATGAGCCCTCTTGTTCGAGTCATTCAGTTGGCGGAAAATAAAATTGAGCCTGGAATTAGATATATTTTTGAGGCTATAGATAGAGCAAATGAGATGATTCAAAAGTCTTTTAATGGAAATAAAAAAAATATGAGAAAATATTTATAATTATCGACGAAAGATGAAATTGTCAGCTTGATTATCCCTTACATGTAGTAGGATATTATTTGAACCCAGAATTCTTTTATAAGATCACATTCGTTGGGTTTGATGGAGAAGTTCTGAATGAGTTATATCAGTGCACTGTAGATTATCCCTTTCGGTGTAAGATAAGATTATTCATAAATTATCTTTATATAAGAATACTGATGGCTTTTTTGGAATTCCAATGGTAATTTGATCAAGGACAATTATATCCCCAGGTATTAATAATTTGATATAATTAATTTCGTTTATAGTATGTTATTATGTTATTGCTAATAATAAAATAAATTTTGCAACCGAATGGTGGAGTTTATTTGGAAATTTCACCCCTAACTTGCAGCAATTTGCTATCTAAATACTTAGTTTGACATGTAGTGCTACGGGTTGTGTGCGAAACTGGAGTATCTTTGAGCATGCATTGATCACAGAATATTTTAATTTATTTTTTTAGATAGATGTATTAATATATTTTTATATTATATGACATGACAGATTCACTAAAAGAGAAGAAATCGGTTAGAGGATCAACAAGTACACGATCTTGTTTATATAAAGTATAATCAAGCTTTGAAGGCTCGTCATGATTTGCGAAATAGAATTGATCCAATCTCATTACAAGACATTGATGATGCAAATGAGCAGTTGGTGGGAGAAATAAGTACGAACTTGCAAGATGTTGAAGATGAATTTGTATTTAAAGATGATAGCTTGACATGGGGAGATGTAGTAAGAGCTTCAAGTGCTGAAGAATTACAAACATATACAAGACGACAAAGAGAAAAATGAGTGCAACAACATCAAGTTCGGTTCTTGTTATTGCTGAAGAGAATGAAACATATTTTGATAAAAAAGAAGAAGGACAAGAGGAAGAGAATAAATTCATTCAAGGTGAATTGTTTAAAAATGACGACGATGTTGATTATGATGATGAATGACTTTGATGTAAAACTTT
Organism: Musa acuminata AAA Group; assembly: GCF_036884655.1. NCBI lineage: Eukaryota > Viridiplantae > Streptophyta > Magnoliopsida > Zingiberales > Musaceae > Musa > Musa acuminata. Next base: position 22,891,086 of record NC_088331.1, on the reverse strand, counting down.
ATTGTTTAGAATTTTGAGTCTATTGACATTTTTGTTATTACGAGATGGATAATGTGACTTGGTACTTTAAATCTTTTTAATTTAATATCATATTTTTATTTAAATAATTATATTTATTAATTATATTATTTTTTTTATATTTTAATATTTTAGAGCGCATCTGTGCTTAGCGCCTCGATCATTTTGGGACCTTGGCGCCTGTTGACACCTAACACTTTTTAAATTATTATTATTTTTTTCATCCAACTGCTTTTTTTAATTTGAGCTTCTTATGAATATAGGAATGCTTACAATATGGTGCTCCACAAACATGGAGAAAAATTGTACTCTGGACTTATGACCACCATGACATGGCACCTAAAGGAAATATCACAATCAATTGAGGCTGTTCAGGGTGATCTATTTCTTGAGGAACTGAACAGAAAATGGGGAGAACACACCAAGGCATTGCAAATGATCCGAGATATACTGATGTACATGGATAGGACATTCATTACCAGTTCCCGTAAGACGCCAGTATATGAACTAGGACTGAATCTGTGGAGAGATAATATCATTCGTTCCAGCAAAATTCAGGACAGGCAACTTAATACAATTCTTGAGCTTATACATAAAGAGCGCACGGGTGAAGTTATTAATCGAGGATTGATGAGGAATATAACAAAGATGCTAATGGATCTGGGATCTTCAGTGTATCAAGAAGATTTTGAGAAGCCCTTTCTGGACGTTTCAGCTAGTTTTTATAGTGGCGAGTCCCAGCAGTTCATTGAGTGCTGCAATTGTGGTGAGTACTTAAAAAAAGCTGAGAGACGGCTCAATGAAGAGATGGAGAGGGTTTCTCAATACTTGGATACAAAAACTGAACCAAAAATTATTTGTGTTGTAGAGAAGGAGATGATTGCTAACCACATGAAACAATTGGTCCATATGGAGAACTCTGGCCTTGTTAATATGCTTGTAGATGATAGGTATGAAGACTTAATCAGAATGTACAATTTGTTCCAGCGAGTTACTGAAGGCCTTCGGTTGATAAGAGATCTCATGACTTCACATCTTCGAGAAACTGGGAAGCAGTTAGTAACAGATCCAGAGAGATTGAAGGATCCTGTGGACTTTGTTCAGCGACTTCTGAATGAAAAGGATAAGTATGATAAGATCATCGCCGCAGCATTTAATAATGACAAGTCTTTCCAAAATGCCTTAAATTCTTCTTTTGAATATTTCATCAATCTCAATAGCCGATCTCCAGAGTTTATTTCCCTATATGTCAATGACAAACTCCATAAAAATTTGAAAGGTGTCAGTGAAGAGGATGTAGAGATTGTTCTCGACAAAGTGATGATGCTCTTTAGGTACTTACAAGAGAAGGACATCTTTGAGAAATATTACAAGCAACACCTGGCAAAGCGGCTCCTTTCTGGGAAGATAGTTTCAGATGATGCCGAGAGAAATCTGATAGTGAAGCTCAAGACCGAATGTGGCTATCAGTTTACCTCTAAACTCGAAGGCATGTTTACAGATATGAAGACCTCCCAGGACACCATGCAAGGATTTTATGCCAGTCAAGGTTTCGAAGCTGGGGAAGGTCCTACCCTGGTCGTGCAGGTTCTCACAACTGGATCGTGGCCAACCCAACCTAGTGCTGCATGTAACCTTCCAGCTGAAATTCTTGGTGTATGTGACAAGTTTCGAGCATATTATCTTGGAACCCATAGTGGCCGGCGGTTGACATGGCAAACCAACATGGGAACAGCTGACCTGAAGGCCACTTTTGCTAAGGGTCAGAAGCATGAGCTGAATGTTTCTACCTATCAGATGTGCATTCTCATGCTGTTCAATTCAGTAGACCGGCTGAGCTGTAAAGAAATTGAACAGGCAACTGCAATACCATCACAAGATCTCAAGCGATGCCTTCAGTCTCTTGCTTGTGTTCTGGGCAAGAATGTTCTCCGTAAGGTTCCAATGAGCAAGGACATAGCCGAGGATGATATCTTCTCCATCAACGACAAGTTCATGAGCAAGTTCTTCAAGATCAAGATTGGCACAGTCACCGCGCAGAAGGAATCAGAGCCAGAGAAGCAGGAGACTCGCCAGCAGGTGGAGGAAGACAGGAAACCTCAGATCGAGGCAGCAATAATCAGGGTCATGAAGGCCCGACGGGTTACGGGTTACAACAGCATTGTGACGGAGGTGACCAAGCAGTTGCAGCCACGTTTCCTGCCGAACCCTGTCGTGATTAAGAAGAGGATCGAGTCTCTGATTGAGCGGGAATTCTTGGAGAGGGACGAGGGTGACAGGAAGTTGTATCGTTATCTCGCCTAGACTTAGATGTGGACTCCATCGAGTATCTAATTGAAATTTCGCATGTCTATATGATTGCTTGTTAATTATGATCTTATTTCATTCACTTTTGTATTTTTCTTAATTAGTTGCAAAATGTTTATACCCACTAAATTCAGCTCCAATTCTATCTTTTTTTTTTAATGAACTACTTTTCTTTGGAAATTATTTTTGATAAAAAGTAGTACTCCTTTTTTTGAGTTTTTTCGTCTATTAGTAAGGCAGGAGATTTCTCTCTGTTTCTTTCATTCTTCTTAGGGCTATTTTTCTAAAAATTATCTATATTTGAGATATTTTTCAAAAAGTAGCGTATCCCTAATTTAAAAACTATCTAAATTACTTTTACCTGTTTTAATATTTAGGCCTATTATAGTATTTTTGATCTTTTGCAGTATTTTAGTTGTCACAATATTATAAATGAGTAAATGAAATCAAAACACGCTAGAATCATTTGATATATTATGCATATTATGATTTAAATATATATTTATTATAATTTAAGACAAACATCACTCAAATACAAATTAAATATTAACTTGTTATAGTGTTTTGACCACTATAATAAGAATACTGTAAAATCTATTTAAAAATGTTATAAATAATCAAAATAAATTTTTTACCTCAATTAAATCAATTATAAAACTAAAAACATGATATCTTAGTGGTCTTCAAGTAATAATAAATAAAAGACACAATATGATATTATTTATATTTTTTATGTTTATAGTATTTTCGGCATCTCAATAAAACCTGTAAATATTATTTAAAAATACTATAAATGAGTTAAATAATAATATTATAATAATTAAAAATTAATAAAAAAAATTAGCAAATTACAAATATTACGATTACTATACAAGTTATTGAGCCTACCACGGCACAAATATTGCATACGCCCTGTCTCTCTTTCTCTCTCTCTCTCTCTCTCTATGGCGACAGAGGTCGACGAACTCCTAGGGTTTCTGTCCGCCCCTTCCCTCCAAGTAATCTCTCTCTCTCTCTCTCTCTCTCTCTCTCTCTCTCTCGGTATCTAATAACGGATTGGTTCTCCAGGTGAAGAAGGCGGCGGTCGACATCGTCCGAGGGCTTACTGGCTCTGATGATGGCCTCGGCCCCCTCGCCGCCCGCGCCGACATCGCCCTGCCTCCGATCGCTCGCCTTATCCGCGACGATCCCGAGCTCGCGGCACCGGCTGCCGAAGCCCTCATTAACCTCTCCCAGGATCCTGCTATCGCCGAGAAGCTCATCGCCCTCGGGACGGTTCCGACAGCCTTGGACGTTCTTTACAAGCACGGCGATCCCAATCTCTCACGCCTCCTTGTTATGCTCCTTGCCAATCTCACGCAGGTCGATTCCGGCGCTAGTGCCCTCCTTCAGGTCCATCTCGAACCAAGTCATCCTTGTTTATTTGGAACAAGAATATCCATCTTTTTTAAGCAATATGGCTTGGGTTGGCGGTGATTGGTTTGGTTTTGTATTAGAGATAAGTAGCACCTCGTGGCTCTCAATAGTGGATGGAGCTCTCGGTATGCTTTTGTGCAACGATTGGTGAGTTTGACTGTTGGAGTGTAATGAAAAGGCTATTGTTAAGTGGATACGCAAATGTTGCTTGCTTCTTGACCATGAAAACTAAGATGTCTACAGAAATCAATTCCTGTGATAAATCTGGGGGAGTTCATCAGTTTTTAACATACTTTATGTTGTATTTATGTATAATATAAAGAATATTATCTGATTTCAATACTTTCGTTTCTTTTTATTATTATATATATGTAATGTCAAGAAAAAAAGAAGAATAATGGTATGGGAAATATTTTCAATTGATGAGGTGTGTCCAATTAATAATCATAAATAGACATTGAATGAATCAATGTTATGTATAATGTGAAATGTTAATTATCTTCTTCTAATATTCTCTCTTTATTATCCAAAAGTTGGCTTAAATTAGTGAATAAGATTGGATTGGAGACACTGTTAGTCACATGTTAAACAAGTATCCTAGGGATATAATTTCCATGTAGCCTTCTGCTACTTACGTGGGGAAATTGCTATTTTAAAGATATTTTTTGGAAAAGCTTGCTTAATATCTTGATTTTTATGTCTTCTAATTCCTTCTAATTTCATATCCTATAAGATGGTAAAATCTTACCATAACAAGTAGCTATTGTGTACCTTTCTTCCAGTAACTCTGCCTTGGAGAGTGTTTTCTTTTACATAAATTATAATACAAATAACAAAGTCATAATGGCGATTGGTACATCAAGAATGTCGTCAGATGTTGTTGAGATGGAGAGCTTAGGTGGTCACGTGGGTTGTTGAACAATAAAAACATTGTTTTGACATGTAAAATAAGAGAGATGTGTAGGGGTTAATTATTGGGGTATTTGTTCCTTATTGGTACACAAAGAGGCAAGGGAGAAAAGGAGACAAATTAAAATAATAAGTGGGATGGGGATATCAAGTGCAAGGCATATAAGCTAAATTCTTTGATTATGAAGAAATCTATTCTGGTGAATAGAACAAACTGGTGCCAAATGGCTCCATCTATTTGTTTTCTGATTGTGATTTTGTACAATTTGACACTTCTCATCTGAATTTATTTTTGCTTATCACTTGAATAATCTTATTATTATTTTGATAAAGAATTCTCATACTATAGTCCACCATATATGCATGACTTTATCCTAATGTTTATTATAATATCAAGGGGAGATGTTATTGCCATGAAATTTTTTCCTTGTTGCATTATTTACTATAGTAGTTTGGATATATATGGCACTTTATACATACTAAACTTTTCAGATTGGAGATGATAAGATGGAGGGTTTGTATATCTCAAAGCTTGTCAGATCATTCTGTAGGTCATCTTCTGGTGAATCAAAAGGTAATTTCTTTCTCTAATGTCATATTTGATGCAGCAAACATTTCTTTACTTCCTTTCATTTTCAATCTTGCTGGTGATCTTGATCATCGGTCGGGTTTTTCGTTTGATGGATAGAATATGCAGCACCTCAGTTCTCTGTAAATTTTTTGAGTCTTTAATTAACACTTCATCTTTTTGTGCTGTTCTATTTCTGATAAATGGAACTGGACAATTTTAGTCAGACTCTACTGATTAAATTGTGTTGTGCACAAATCTCATTTTCCTAGTGAATTTGGAGTGAGAAACTGGAAAATTGTCTTAATTTTTCTTGAAGATATAGAAGAATCTATTGTCCTGTTTGTATGGAGGTTTTAATGCTGACTTATGAAGTTCAAATCAACTTTTGTCCTGAAAATTTCTCATCTTAAGTCATGATTTTAAAGTTTTTCTTTCACCTTTTATGTATTGCATTATGGACAACTTTAGTAAGTTATCTTGGCTGCTTGGCCATAATAATGTGTATTGGTTGCTTTCATGTTATGTGTGCCATTCTTGGCGCAAATCAAAGTTACAGTGGACACCTCTTTGTACTTTCTGCAGCAGAAGATACCTTTGAACATGTTGCTTCAGTACTTGTAAATATATCAAAGGTGGAGTCTGGAAGAAAAATTCTTTTGGAACCCAAGCGAGGTCTTCTTAAGCAGGCCATCTGTCAGTTGGATTCTACGAATCCACTGAGAAAAAAAGGAGTATGTATGAGGATTGTATTATTCTTAAAAATTAAATTAAATCTCCTTTGTGTAGTTTGTCTTTTCATCTTCATTTGGTATTAGTGTTATTTTTTGAAAAAATTAGCACTAAGTCTATGATCCAAAAGTATGCAACAAAATCTTGGAAAATAGCTGCTGCTTCCTGTATCTTGCAGATGCTGCTGAACCTGATTCTCTTAACTACATCCTCATTTATGATACTTGTTTATATTGTTTATACCTCTGTTCTTGTTCAGAAAGTTCAGTAACTATAAATTTGTATCTTAACAGTGCTATTAATTTATAGCACTATGAATTGACAATATTGTACCTTTAATCTGGTGGTGCCAATTATTCCTGGGAATCATAAGACATGCAAAAAATAAAAATAAAAAATGCTCATGCATTTGCAAGATACAAATAACAGAACAACACGTATATGTTCCTAGATTTTCTCTGCATTACCCAATTAACAGAATTATGCTAGAAATTTATCTATGGTGTTTCTAAATAGTATTCAAGAATCTGATGTTTGAGGTTTTGTGAGTATTCTTCGTTGTAATTTAGGTGAGTATAAGTGTAGCTGTCATGTTGCGCAGGGGGTATGTGATGGTATGATATAGTTTCATTGTTGGTTGGAACATTCTTGTGCCAGTTGGCGCATGCCAAAATTTAACTTATTCATGTTGTGGAACTTCCGTCAAAATTACTCTTGTGCCAATTTGTAATGATTCATTTCATCCTGTGCCTGTATGTGGTGATAGGGATAACAGTCTTTGAGTGGGAGTAACCTGTTTTATTGTAAAGCTTAGTTTATGAAGAAATCTTTTCTTTTATGATGAGAGTTAAGAAAGGAAAAGTATTATAGAACATTTGTTTTTTCCTTCTTTGGCTGAAATTTTCTGAATGTATTGGTCTTTGGAGTACATTTTGATAAGAATAATGCAGTCAGTTGTATCAAGACTGATCCCGGTTGTTTACTTTTACTAATCCATCAAAATAAGATTCGATTAATTGATACATGTACCAATCTGACTTTGCATTTGTTTCTAGAGATTTTTGTTGAATCATGTGATGAGGGTGTTCACACTTTGAATCAAATTCTTATAGAAAATTTAAAAAGAAAAGAAGGATAATTTCTATCATTTTGAATAATCTGACTTAAGATGGTGATAGGCATATATTTGTGAGGTTGCATATATATTTTTGGTTACTGTCTTACTTGATCTATTCTTTTCTTTTCGGATAGTTGGTTAACGAGTCATATCTGTTTAGTTTTAATAAGTCTTTGCCTTTTTCATTTGGATATTTGTATGTGGAAGAATAAAAAATATGTAAAAAATGTGCAGGTTTCAGGAACCATTCGCAATTGTTGCTTTGAAGCTGACAACCAATTACAAAATTTGCTTTCAGTAGCAGAGTTCCTTTGGCCTGCTCTACTTCTGCCTGTAGCTGGCAATAAGGTAGATGTTAAACCTAGATTGTTGATGATATATGGTTCTCATGTGGAAGCTGAACCTTCTTTTAAACTTTCTTTTCATGTTATGGTCTTCCAAAGTTCCAAGTATCTTTATGCTGAATTTTTGCTCAGTAGAGTTGCTGCTTTAGCTTTAGCAGGCTAAAAGAAGTTGACTTGGTGATATTCTCCAAATGTTGAGGTACACTAGAGGGAAATTACCTTTGTTATTGTAAGAGCTAATTAATTTTGTCACATCATAAACTACCAGATGTTATCCTCAGTTAAAACTCTTCGAGCATGATGCCAGTAGATCTCCTTAGCTTTTTTCTTGTGATATAAGTTGTATGATATGTGTAGATGCAGATTGTGTAAGACATGTTAGTTTGACTAGCAAGATGAAAACCTAAAATAGTCGCTCTTCTAGCCAATAATGATTAACCTTTTGAATTTAAAACAAAAGCTTTGAATCTGGCATTGCATATGATTGGAAATGAATATCAGTACTTTGTTTGGACTAATCATGCGCACCTTGTTTAATTAAGGTTTGCGATGTTGGTCTTTAGTTTTAGATTAACATTGGACTTTTAGATCCGACTTGGATGTGATTGGCTTGAATCAGCTGAATTGGACCATTAGTGGGGTCAAAATCAACTCGGATGGGTCTCAACACCAGTTGGAATCTGCTCAATCAGTTGATATCACTTTGTACCCAGCAGAATCTATTGAGAATTTCTCGGCATACACTGAAAAGAGCCTGGAACAGGGAGATGGAATTGGAATGAACAGGATTATCGCAATCACTTGGATTGGTGCTTGTCCTGGATCTCCTAAATCTACCTGAACCTGTCACATCCAGCTAAACATGTGGGCTAACTCCATCCAGCTCGATGAGGTTCACACTAAATCAGTCAATTTTTCAAACCGTGTTTAGATGCATATGAGATTTATGCACTGAATAGAAAATTCCTTATTTGTTAATGAAATTTTAACTTTTCTGGTTGATGTTTAAATGGTCCTGTCATATCTGCCATAAAAAAATAATGAGTTTATTGCAGTAGACACTGCAGCATGCTCATCTTGTTCCAATGCCTTCCATTCAGGGTTATCGGTTTTCTAGTTTAATGTTTGCTTTTAGGTGCTACAGAATATTGATTGTTTACTAAGTGTTTTAGTTTTCTTTTAGTAAGTGACTTTAAACTTTCTTGTGAACAACTCTTTTCTGCTTCTAATTGAGAAGTTTCTTCAAAATTTCATGTATTTAAATTCAATTCTCTTTAACTAACTTCGAATAGCTCTGTTTTGTAAATTTAACAGACTTGTCTCATGGACCTCACAGTACTAAATATGTTGCTGTTTTGTACCTGTTGTTATTGATTGATCAAGTACAGGTTTACAGTGAGCAAGATATATCAAAAATGCCTCTCGAGCTTGGAAATGCACTTTCTCATGAACGAGAACCAGTTGATGATCCTGAAATTCGTAAACAGTCATTGGAAGCTCTCTACTTGATCTCTTTGCAAGTAAGACCTCTACCAATGACTAATGATTTGTGTTCCAAACTTTTGTCGTGAAATATTACACGTTTGATTTTGATATTGTCACCTATTTTAAGAGGTGTATGTCGCAGAATGCTACAATTTTCAAAACCTAACACAACTTGTAACTACGCTTCCATACTTCTATTAGTTCAATTGAGTTATTCTATTAAGTAGAACATAGTCTGGTATGCTTAGATTACAAATTGATATGCGGCAAAAAGTGCCTTGGTGGCATCCTTAAAATATCAGAATCCATAGAACCAAACTGCATACTAATAATGCAGTAACAATACATTGTATTGATGGACAAAATTAGTGTAATAAAGAAATACAACAGACTGGAATTGAAGAAAGCTTTTAAGTAACTTTGTGTGGACATATATCAATAAAATATATTTTAAAATTTATATCCAGATTTGTTATTATTTCTCCAGGAAGCCGGAAGAAGAGCACTGTGGTCTGTTAATGGGCCACGAATACTGCAAGTTGGGTATGAAGACGAAGACGATCCTAAAGTAATGGAAGCTTATGAATTGATTGGCTCTCTGGTACTATTGCTGACTTATTTGTTGAAAATAAACAATTTTGCTTTCAAAGTTTTTCTTTCCTATGTATTATTGTTTCTTTTGGCATCTCATTCTGGAAACAATGGGAAAATTGCATCAAGGTGATTGTCAAAGATAGTGTGTTTTGATTGTGTTCATTGAAAGTAAAATCAGAATTTGTTAAATATACATTTTTTCTCATCCTTCAGTAAACAAACTTGAGTTTCCACATGTCGATGTTTACAATTCATGGCCTGCCTAAAGAATTGAGCTTGAACAGAATGGTGTTTTCGACTGAACTTCAGGTTCCGTACATCATCACCTATGCCCTGGACTTTGGCCCTAGTGGTTCTGTCGAAACTCAGATTTCCTCTGGTTAACAGACCCAAACTGACAAAGGATCAGTGTTATGTCCCCATGTGGCCCTCATCCCACAATTGTTGTATAACAAGAAGTTATAATGTGCAACTATTTGGGGTCAGCTACATACGTCTTTTGCCATCAGCTACAAAATAATTTTTGATTAAATTAACAGTATTTAAATATTTATTATAGTTTTTAGTAAAATCTGTTTAAGCATTCTTTTACATTCTCCTTGCAATTGTCCCACAATTGTTATATATGAGAAAAATATTCTATATTTATAAGATCATGTATCTAAGAAAATTTATTTATAGCTAGCTTTTCAACTGAGATCATGGACTCATCACAAATGAAAGCAAAACAATTTGGATCAAGTTCATGTGTGGCTGTGGGTGCTGTTACAAGTTTTTAGTATGGACTGATGATGGAATGATAATGGTGAGTGGATGAAAAACTGGGGATATAAAAGTAGTATGTTATATCTGCTTAGGAAGCATCCCTATTGAGTGTGCATGGTTAACAATATGGGTAATAATAGTTGCCTAGCTCTTCCAGACGAGATATTGGGCTGTAACAATATACAATTTTCCACAGCTTGGTTCACTATATCTCTTCATATATATATATATATATATATATATATATATATATATATAAGAGATATATTTGACAAGTTTCACCATGTTCCCTGCAAAGTTGTTCATTGTTAATATTTATTTAAATGGGTTCAGCTTTTCGTTCATGTTGGAACTTTTTCTCTTCATTTTAAGGGGCATTTACTTTTGTTTTGATTCATGATAGTGGTATTGCTACAGAAGGCTGGCAATATTTAATTGCTTGAATCGTGTGTGCGACCTTTTATAATACAGTGCCATTTAGTTTTTGGGTCCCTCATGAGAATATGATTTTCTTTAATCCTGACCCCTATTCTGTTTGTGTCGACAGCTGGTGAGTAATGTTGAAGCTGAACAATGATCATCCTCATAATCAACATAAGTTGGAGACTTCACTTGTCCACAAGTTCTGTTAATTAGATCTGATATCAGATTCATAATGTGGTTCCTATGGGAAGATGATGATACAGTAGGAAGTTTGGTTTTTACCCCAAATAGCTCGCTCATTGTATTAGTGGAAGATAACACACCATTGGTAGTTTCCTGTAGCTATTTATCTTTAAAATGTCTCATTAAATAATGAAATATTTCTTTTACAACCATTTTGATGACATAATTCTACACTAGTATCTACAAATTGCCTATATATTTATCTGCTGTGTCAAGAAATGTTTCTTTGTGAATCTGTCTGATTTATTTATTCTGTGGGACATAAGCTGGCATTTTTTTTTTTGGCTCTATGCTGTTTGACATATAAATAGAAGGCAACTTTTGTAGATAATGGTATGTTCTAAAGCTAGGCCCTGCTTATCTAGCCCTAAAAGCCGATCTCCAAAGTGAACCTAAATCATAATCCACAATGTTCAAACCCAAGTTAATGGTGGTAGAACTATCTAGCCCCATAAATTGATTAAAGTCTTCTCTCATGTTTGATGTTGGATTAGACTCTAGGATTACACTCTTAGCTCTTGTTTTATGCTGTTCAAAGGTATGTTATCTCTTCTTTGAACAACTGCAAGGCCCAAGTCTGCTTAAAAACCGTGGAAGAAGGATATCATTAGTTAGAGTCAGTTGTAATTTGAACCATGAATTTTTTTTTTTGTAATGAATTGCCAAGGGAACCATTCAAAAGCTGCATGCGGAGGAAGTGTAATCCAAATTATACTGCTTGAGCTGGACCAGTTGGTACTGTTGTCATTAATACTTCCTTATCACTGCAGCCTCTACTGAAACATTCAATTCAATGGGGCCATTGATTAGCTTTCTTCATTTTGAACAGGAGTACTTGGACCCCTAAAGAAACTAATAAATTTCCATGTGAAAGTGGTTTCAGTGGATGTTCTCAATCTAATATATCGTGGAGCTTAGCATTTTCTTTGTTCCCACACTAGCGTACACACAGAACCCTGTTGTATGACTGCTTTAGCTGGGCACTTTGTTATATTTGCTAAAAGGATTGAGATGCACTTCCTATCCCTTCTGCCATGAGCTCAGAGTTAGAGCTCAGACCAGTCTTATCCATTCATCTCTCGAGAGAAAGTTGCCTTTCTTAGAGCTCAGATCAGAGCAAAGAAACTTCTTTTCTTCTGAGATGTTGAAAGTTCGATCACAGCTGGATCAAGAAGGGCTGCATTTAATTGCACTTTTTGGTTATGGGTGCATGGAGTGCATGAGAGTATTTTCAGTCCTTTTCTTTGTACAGCACATTTCTGCAAGCACGGATATACCTCTCCACCATCTGGTCAAGTATCGGGAATAATGTGTGGCAGTAAAAGCACTGTCTGCAGAACATTTATTTGTTTCGCTTCGTTTTCTATCTCCAGTATGGCAGTATCATCACTATGTGAATGTTGTGAACTTCGGAACATAACGAAGGCATTACAACAGTAAACCAAACTGGTTTACTGACTCCACTTGGAGTTGTCGAAGAGTCTTAATCGAAACCTCAACTGGTTTGAAAAATGTTTCATCTTCTGAGCTGATGACTTCATGGATCAATACGTACGACAATGGCTTCATTTTGACTTTTGTCTCTGGGTAAACTGGTGATTGCAGATCATGGAGAAACTAAACTGTTTTGGATTCATTACTCCCTCATTCTTCCACTGCACAGCCTCAAGAACCAAGATGATCTCTCCATTTAAGATGATTGATCACAGGTAACAGTCTTCTGCCATAGAATACAATACCTTCTTCTCCCATACCATTGGAGACAGTATACTTTACAATCGAGCTACCTCATATACAGTTTTTGGGCTGCATGAGCACCTACAACCGATCACCACCAGCATCGTCCGTTGCCATGGTTCTCTGACCCTTGCGCAACAGTCTCATCAAACAACCACGACTCCAACAGCGAAAATGGCGTTTGATAAGATGATGGCTGCCGTGACACGACGGAGTTCGATGTGTTGGCCGTTCCTTGGCTCGATGAGGCCGAATCGGCCTGTGTCGTCGTCGACGCCCCGTCGGCTGCGCCGGTAGCCCCGGCTGGATTCCCGGTCCGGCCTTCGAGAAGCCGGGAGATGTTCTCGGCGCTCGACGCGTACGCCGTCCTGCTCGAGTCATCCGACGCGCAATCCGCTGGCTTCTCGATCAACAGGGCCTCGCACAGAGCTCGCCTTGCCTTGTGGATGTCAGTCTGCAGACTCCTCTCCCACTTCCCCCGGGAGATGGATGGCTTCGGGCCGTTCCCGTCGGCTTCGACCTTCCTGAGCTTCTTCTTCAGGTGGGTGTTCCAGTGATTCTTGATATCGTTGTCTGTTCTTTGAGGGAGATAAGAGGCAATGGCTGCCCATCTGCATGGAGCAACACAACAAAGCAGCTAAACTTCAAATCAGGTCAGTATAAGAGACTGTAAGCATAGTGTTCGACCTATTGCCTAGAAGAGCTTGGAGGTGGATTATGATTCTGTTTTCCTGATCGGTGAAGTTGCCGCGCTTGATCCCTGGCCTAAGGTAGTTTGTCCAGCGGAGCCTGCAGCTCTTGCTACATCGCATTAACCCTGGAAGACAGAGAACACAAGGACATGTCAGTAGTTGAACCAAACTAATACTGGATGAACACCATAAGCATCCTAGATCACCAGTATTGGCCGGAACAGCCCTCCAGTTTCCAGGACCATGCTCTTGGATGTAGGAGACCAGGCTTATGTCCTCCTCCGGTGTCCAAGGGCCTTTCTTCACGCCAACCTCTTCGCTGCATGTTGGTGTACTCATCTCTTTCTATGCCTTCTCCTCCTTGGCTCCTCGTCTTCCAGAATTGGGAGGCAAAGACAAGGGTCACATGGTGTTTCTTCTCCAACCATTGGACACATATTTATGCACAAGATAGCTGCCGTCGTGACCCGCTGACCCAACTTGGCTGCACGGAGAGTCCAAGTGCATTTACTCTGAGGCGCTCTACAAAGTCAGATTGCCGGAGGGAAGCTTCCTATCCTCTCTCTCTCTCTCTCTCACTCTCTCTCACTCTCATACACACCATTTACTACAACTATCATGTGTTTAGCTAGGGATGTCTGTGACAGTTGACTCCAACAGATCGGTGAGGTGAGATGAAGACGAAGAAGAAGAGTGCAGCTTATCTGCCATGACCGAGTCTATGCTCGGACAAGATAGAAGCCATGAACTGGTCAACAGCACGAGCTTCGTGGTTGATAGCGGCTCCGGTAACCTCGCTGTCTTCAACAGTCGGGGACAGGTACGTTGCACCTGGAGGAGAGGTGGCGAAGTCCGAGGGGAAGGGGTACGTGCCTCCTCTTTTTCCGCTAGATAACGTGACAGCGTTGTCAGAGTATCAACCTTCTTCTTCTTCTTCTTCTTGCTGCGTACAGCTACTCTGTGTTACACTTGGGGCCTTGCAACTTGAGCCAGTCTCCCGATAAAATATTGGTGCTATAGTGATTTATCAAATCCATTTGTAGGATAGGATTTGAAATTTCATTAGATAAAGTTTAAAAGATGTCAATCAGATAAATTTCAGATGATGTTAATTAGATTGTTTGATAAGGACTTTACAAAAGAAAAGAGATAAAATGTTATTTATTTATTTTACATATAATAATGAAGTTTTAGATGATAAGGACTTTACAAAAGAAAATGTATAAAAGATAAACTCAGATAGGTAATGAATTAATTAGTTATTTAACCCTTTTAAAAATGTATAATTATATGGAAAATTAAATTTCTAAAACAAAAGGTCTAGATTTTCTTTTAGGACATGCAAAATCACTCCTTATTAAACCCTAGAACTGTGAATTATTGTTGTCAGGAATGCAAATTTTAAGCATAATTTCTTGCCTAGGAAAATGAAAAGAAAATTGATGGAAAAATATTCATCTTTGAGATAGAGATGGAGATATATTATCAAGAATTTAATAGGATCAAGTGACTTATGTTTTGGGTGGTATTAGTTTCCCATTCCATATATATTCCATATATATTTGGATGGAGATAGTTTGCAATTTTTTTTTCTATTTTTAAATTTTTTACAAAAAAAGTAAATGACGAAGATGAAATTTAAACCTTGGACGTTATGATGAATTATTAATACATCTATAAACTACGATAGCTGACATCTTCATTGTCGTTTAATTTTTAGTTACATATAAAGAGAAAAATATATTATATGTGAGATAGATTTTGAGATACTATCATGAATAATCTTATGTTGTTAAGAATTAAAAATATTTGAATGATGTATATTGGAGTTAGACCATACTTTAAATGAGTAAGCTTCATGGTATCCAATCTCACGGATATTTTACTCAAACTCTAGTAATTAAAATCTCAACAAGATCTCTCCCAAATTAATAACCTACTAATTAGAATAATTCTTTTTTAGAGAATTTGAACTCTTATATAGGTCTTCAACTTATTTCTTGTTAAGAGTATTTTGTGTTTCTTCTTCATAAAAATAGAGACATTTGATACAAGAAGTTTAACCAATTGAAAGATATCCTCATCTTCAAAATAGTCGTGTTTGTTTTGGTTCATAATAAGTGTCTTTCTTTGGAACTTAATAACTTTAGTGTCTAGATTATACTAATTTCCAAGCACCATATATGATAACAAAGTAAACTTCAACAAGTCCGATTGAGTTTTATGATGAGGATGCATTAATTGAGAGAGAGAGAGAGAGAGAGAGGTATGAAAATTCAAGCTGGGTAGGACCTGATCACTGAATGCCGTCCATGTCAGAATCAAGTTGTCAATTTTCTCGGGCATCAGACTCGATCAACTTATCAGTTGGGGGTGAATAAATTACTCAAGTTCAAGTCAAAAGGCATTAGCAATGTCAACTTGGACTAACAAAGATTGAAACAAGAACTAACTAAATATATCTTCCAACAGGTGCAATTAACTAAGAGAGTTTTCATGAAGCTTAAGACCTATATGGTATAATCACACTTACAATCCTTTTGTGCAATTTGGGAAAACATAATACTGAGGAGATCTTTTAGAGTATACTTAACCTCAAGATTCTATTTTGAAGTTCGTGTCGATTAATTCCACCATCACAGAGAATTAAAACTTAAATTGTATGATTACAAACAATGGCAAGCCATATAGCTTTCCAAGTAGCTAGGACAAAATACATGAGTTTCATATATATAAAAAGTATTCTTAATTAAATTATGAACATTTTAATTTAAATTTTAACTTTTAATATATATATATATATATATATATATATATATATTTAGAATTATTATTATTATTATTATTTATTTATTTATGTAATTTTATGAGAATGCATGAAATTTATGTTCGTGAGACAGACGATATAGTTTTACATTTAATGTCAATTGATTTATATTTTTAAATCGATATTTTACATTCAGATTTGAGATGATATTGATGGTGTTAACTGATGATTTTTATTTTATTTTATTTTTTCCTCCTCTCAAGAACAGATGATTCAGTGTGTCATATCATCGCTAACTGTGGTGACTACAAGACAATGAATGATGTTCCCCTTAGAGTCAAACATCAACTTGAACCCCATCCAATCCAATGGTGGCTCCATTAAAATTGATGTCAAAACTTTAATGAACGAAGAGTCAAATTTGACCACCCACTCAGGTATTGTCAGATTCAGAATTCAATTCATGACATTTTGTGACAAGACGTACGTCATTTTTGACGATTACTTGGACTATGGTTGCCATCCAATTCCAAAGGGATCTTTCCAAGCATCGTATATGTCCTTGCAAATGTGGATTTACCTCTATCAATTTTTGTATGGACGATTTCCTTAAAAATGTCTAATGTTGTATGAAATTTACTATTCTTCATTCTTGTTTTACTATTATTATTTAAAAAATAATACTATTTATGATTCTTATATTATCGATTAGTATTTTTTTTTTTCCATAACTCTATTTTTATCTCATTATCATCGATGTTGCTATGATGATGATGATGATGATAATAATAATTATTATTTTTATATAAAAAATAAATTGATAATAATAATAAGAAGAAGAAGAAGAAGAAGAAAAAGATATTGAGAAAAAAAAAGGAGGAAGAAGGATGTTTATTGTTACTTTTATATATTTATTATTATAAATTGATATATTAATATTATTTATTCTTTTATTTTTTTATTTTTTTCTGAATCTGTCCAACATTTGAGTTGATTGAAGATGTTAATTCAATCGAGTGAGTTGAAAATGAGGAAAAGCAAAAAAGATAATTAATCCAACCATCATTAATATTCATCTATAAATAATTAAATATTTTAAAGTTTTATATTTTCATAAGATATCTTTGGTAATCCAACCCTTTAGCCCAAAGCATGCACCGGAGAGCATTTTTCTTACATGGTTGGTTATAAAGAGACATTATGCTTTACCTGATACGAATTGACATGAAAAAATGTTTTTAAATCAAAATAAAAAATATTCTATCAAATAAAATTATGCAAAAAAAAAAAAACGAACATCATTTATGAAAAATCAAACACCAATAATGAATCATATTTGGTAGCGGAGCTCCACTTTTGACTGAAAAATATTTATTGGCCCTTATATTGCCAGTTAGTTAATTGCTTTAAATTGTTTTATTCGATCGCTTATATGGTCACGAAAGAGTGCGACTTTCATTTGTACATTACTATCATCATATCATGTTTTCTTTCTTTTATTACCACACTGTAAATTAAATCTTTTTTAATGGTGTTATACAAAGAGGAATAAGTAAATTATTGCACAAGAAGATATAATGAATATAATTACAACCTCTTAAGGTGTCATATATGATAAATATTATATTTTGAAAATAAATTTTTTTGTGTGTGTAAAGTACAACTAAAAAAATAAGATACCTGAGGGAGTGGGATTTTTCTTAAAGAAGAAAATAGAGTTAACTAGTTATTGACTCAATAAATTAAATAATGAAAAATAGCAGCAGTAGCAAATTCTAATTTCATCCACCTAAAAATAAGGGAGGTTTTTCGGTGGGCAGCAAAGTTTTGTTTAGAGACAAAAGTAGATGTCGACAACATGAATGTGTGTTACTACTTCAATTCAATACAAATCAAGCAGATGCCAGCAGCAACTGATGGTGAAGATAAACAAACTTGTTTCAAATCTTGGACTCAGTTTGGCTTAATTCTGATCTTTAAATCAGACAAGCATTTATTGGCCTGAAAAGGGAGTGCCATCCGATCCGATGACTACTAACTTCACATCGCATCAACCTTATTTTATTCCATAAGAAACTCTCAATCTTTTATCTTATAATTATTTTCAAAGCATATTGTCTGTCTGTCATTTCACGACAAATAACACCTATCCACCATGGTGGTTGAAAGAACATTAAATATCCTAGAAAAAAAAAAAGAGTATAAATTTGCAGTGTTTAGCCCAGGGATGGTAACCTTCAATAATTCTTAGAGAAGATAAGATAATACACGAGGCATTAATCAGAATTTTTATTCTTAGTCTATCATAATAATTCACAAAAAAAGAATTTATTATTTTGTTTTGACGTCATGACTAAAATAATAATAATAATAATAATAATAATAATAATAATAATAATAATAATAATAATAATAATAATAATCCAAATATATCTTAGTTTTTGTTATGTTGCAAGATGCATATTTGTTTTGTGACACAAGTGTATTCCCAAAATAGAATATCAAAATTAGTTCTTGGATTTCTTACTCATAGCCTAAGCATAGGAAGGGTTGTGATTTACTCTTGATTTCCTTGATACAATTTCTTGATCCCCTAATAAGCTAAGCATTTATATTTGTTGCGTGGTGCATCTATCTAATCCTTGGAGCTGCATCCGTCACCTAATTTCTGCAAACTAAATCTAGTCATTTGCATTGCTTGAGTTTTTTATTTATATTTATTTTCTTTGTCTTCGATTAAAATAACAAAAACAAAAACATCAACAAATTAAGAAGAGGAAAATTTGGATCACTTCTCCATTCCTCCACATGTTAGTCCACGTAGCTTTCCACTTGGCAAACAATATAAGCTTGTGGCGTCAACTCTCACCACGTTGACGTCTAAAAAGTTGATTAGTTAGTAGTAGTGGGCTTCATTAAAATGATTCTTCTTCATGATGTACGCTTTCAAGTTCATAAGTCGACGACAACAGACTAATTTATGAAGTATATGAGTGTTATTATTGAGGAACTATATGAACTCAAAGGAAAAGCGATTAAGGGCACACCATGTCATCTCTCCACTCTCCCCATTTGAAATGCCAAGGAAGAAAGAGAGGAGTAGATGGATACATCGGAAGATTATGCTGCTGCCTTCTAATTGGGACATACGATCGATGTGGAGTTAACTAATTAATCCAATAATTCTAAAAGGTTCCTCGGAGCACAAGCATCATGATGATGCTGTATCTGTACCATCAAAATCTAATCTAATCTAATCTAATGCACGAGGTTTTCATTAATTGGGAGTTTTTCTTTGACGCAAACCATAGTCAATCGGTTTAATGGTTTGTAGGATTGACCCTTAAAGATGTTTAGAATTTGAATGGAATTTAAAGAAGAAATATATGTAAATGCAAACGATCGCATATAGTGAAGAGCCTTTACATGTCCCGTGTTTAGTGGTTTATCATGTTAATTTCCCGATCCAAAATGATGGAAAAATTATGACAACGGGTTTTCTAGAGATGTTGCGGTACAATTAAGTCAACGGGTTATTAGTACTTGATGGAAAAAGTCATCGTACAAAGTGGACCCTCAATTAATTGTACTTTCTAAAAAAATAGGGTTGCACTTAATGCACAAACAAGTGCGTGCTCGATATATTATCTTTTTATATAGTCATCTAATTAGTATGGCTAATTATATATATATATATATCTCGGACACCTTATTTGTGGTTGACATGAAGAGACCCAATTTGCATGTTGTTGGGAGATCAATTGCATTGCTTTGGCTTGGCATGAATGCAATGCATGAGATGACAAATATCTTGTGCTAGCATCTGCTCAGAAATATGCCTCGTTGTTCATTGTGTAAATTATGCATGCACTGAGCATCACAGGCAGTCTTAATGCATTTGCAAATCTGATGGTTCTATTGGATCGATCATATACACCCATAGCTAAAGTTTCACAACTAGAATGACACTGAAGAAATACTCTACTCATCCAAGTAGTCATATGATAAGCTTTTAATCCTGAAGTTGACACTCTCGAGAATAATGAATGTTGATCATGTCAAACCATTCATAGCATGGACCCTTCAACTTAGGTTTCAGGATGTCTGTTCATGTCAAGAATTTTGTCACCTGGTTAACAGGTTCTGGGTGACAAGAGTGCCACGGGTCTGTCTCCATTAGAGTTTCCCTTGCATGGTGACAACAACTATTCATTTGTTGCCTCTATCAAGTTTGTGTCGGCCTGACTTCTTTCGGTCTTTCCCTTCATCAGAGTTTCCCGTGCATGGTGACAACAACTATTCATTTGTTGCCTCTATCAAGTTTGTGTCGGCCTAACTTCTTTCGGTCTTTCCCTTCATCAGAGTTTTCCGTGCATGGTGACAACAACTATTCATTTGTTGCCTCTATCAAGTTTGTGTCGGTCTAACTTCTTTCGGTCTTTCCCTCACCTTCGGTTTGATCAGCGAAGGATGAAAAGTTGTGTCATCTTCCTAAAGGCATCATCATGATGACCCTTGTAGAAGCTTGTTTATAAACATGACAAGCGATTCCCATGAAGGACAAAAACAAAACATTGGTAAGACAGTTTACCATCCGGAAATGTACACTCGAGTCTCTTGTACCCGAATCAAGTTGAAAAGTATGCACACGCACTTGCGGTCTCTTGGGCAACCTAACACATTATACATGAACAAATAGCTTACACCCCTCCCGCATATTACAAGAACCAATCGAAAATATGGAGATCTCCCAACATGATATCGATGTAATCTCATCTCGAATTTGGTGAGGTCACTACTAAGGATTAGCAGCATTGATCTTGATGGATGAATATTAATTCTGAGTTGATATTTTGATGGAAGGCATCTTTTCTATCATTATAAATTTAGGATTTGATCCTCTCTCCACCCAAACCGACAAATGTAGGATGCTGCTCAGTTGATTTTTATTGATTTGATTAGAAAGATAATCTTTTTATTTTTAATGCAAGACAATAAATATTGATATTCATTGATTTCCTTCTGAAGTAGATGAGTCTGTGAGTCATATTATGATCCTCAATTATATTATGATATTATATTTTTATTTTACTTATATAATTTTATGAGTAATTTGATATTTATGCATTATGACGCTTGTTAGTCACCAAAGTGGTCATACATTAAAACTACACAAAAATCAATTATATAAAATTTATAATTCATTACCGATCATTAGTGATGCTTATTAATAAAAATGACATGATGGTAGCATTTGTAATCTTTATTGATGATGTTGATAGATTATAAGAACTTTTGGGATTATCGAAAGTTTGATCAATTATTCTTATAACTAATAAATATAAATATGATAATTGATATATTTACTAAGATTTACTTTTGTTTATCCAACTATAGCAAAATACCTGATTTGAGTATATTCAATTGTCAAATAGAGTGAGACATAAAGAAACATAATTATGGTTGACTATTTTAGTTTCGTCCAAAGGAGAATTTTGATATGCATTTATAATTTATCTACAATATTAAATTTGAATTATGTGTAACATTTACACTCAAAGCATTAATGTAATAGTATTTTATAATATTGTATCCCTTAATTCATAAAGAATAAATATTAAAAAGATCTCAAAGGAAATAGAGACCCTATATTATATATTATATATATATATATATATATATATATATATATATATATATATATATATATATATATATATATATATATATATAGTAGATAATCTTTTGGTTTTAATGTAAGACAATATTTAAAATATTGGTCGTGTTACTTGTAATAAATATTTAACGAAAAATAATGTTACTCAAAGTTTTAATTCAAAACCAAAATTTATTTAGCTGAAAGAGATTGACCATTATATATAATTTTTCAGATTTTATAACATTGCAAAACAGAAACATTTCTTCCCACAATCGATTTATCACTAAGCTCAAAACCTTAGCCATTTGCATTACCCAAAAACGGCAACATGTTAAAGAAAACATCGAGAGAAGACGAGTGATTGCCATCAACTGCTACACACATCAATGGTTGACCAACCACAACAACTAATGGTGGAAACACAAAGTGATAACATTCCCTGACGTGCATCAAACGTCACTATTAAACCGCGGACTCGTTAGGTATTTGGGGCACCCAATACGTATCCACATCCAAACTGACCTTAGATCTCGCAACTGTTTCATTGGATCACAAGTCAGCTGCGAGAAATCTTAGAACTGATTCCAAGCTGCTCCATTCTCCTCATCCCTTCTTCTCCCTTCTCTCTCTCTCTCTCTCTCTCTCTCTCTCTCTCTCTATATATATATATATATATATATTCTTGTCATCTGCATGCGCATGTAGTAAAGCAATGGCGAGGATAGTGGTATTGGCCACTGGTTTCATGGCCATATGCGCCTTGTCGTTCTCCCCCGCGGGCGCCGCCTCGCTCTCCCCCGCTCCGCCACCCTCTGATTGCTCGGACATCGTGTCCGCCCTGATGGATTGCTTTTCGTACGTCACCAACGACAGCACCACTCCTTGTCCCAGCAGGTCGTGCTGCGCAGGCGTCGCCGACGTCGTCACGGAGAGCCCGGAGTGCATCTGCCAGACGCTGCAGGAGGCTAACGATCTCGGTGTCGCCGTGAACATGACCCGGGCGCTCGATCTCCCCGCCGCTTGCTCCGTCAAGGCGCCCAAAATCCACTGCGACGGTGAGCTGTGAATGCGTTTGTAGATATGCCATTTTCACATCTGCAGACCTCAATTGTTTTGTTTGGGATTGAAATTGCAGCTTCTAGTCCTTCGGCTGCACCTCCATGTAAGTGATGATCGCGAAGATGCTCATCGAGTATTCGCTATAATGTCTTGTTGGTGTCCATGATTCAGCGAACGATGTGATCCTAATCCTTCTCGATCAAATGCAGCACCCCCACGGCCATCTCCAGGCCCATCGCCATCCCCGCGGCCATCTCCAGTGCCATCACCGACCCCGCGGCCATCTCCAGTGCCATCACCATCCCCACGGCCATCTCCAGTTCTATCGCCGCCGCCAACTACACCGCCATCTCCACCGCCAGCTACTCCATCTCCAACACCGGCAACTCCGCTGCCGAACTCGGCTGTTACTCCATCACCGACTCCTGCTTCAGCACCCATGTCATCCGAAGCACCGAGGCTGGCTTCTGTTGTGGTGGCCATTGCAGGCCTTGCTTCTGCTATTTTCTATCAGATTCATTTCTGTTAATTTAGATCAGTATGATGGCAAATGCATTCTGAGCTTGTTAGGAGGTGTCTAGTTTTAGTTTCCATCAGGAATTAATTGTCCTCTTTTTCCTTCTTTATAATAACAATTCAGGATTATTCTTCCAGTAAAATAATCAACCCTGTTAATTTTAGTTCCTCTGTTTTCTAAGGAATTCAGGAATTTTGTTTTTTTTAGATCCATAATTAAAAACTGGAGACCCTAATCGTGTAGGGTTAGTGTATTTTGAAGAAATGATTCCAAGGATAACTTTCTAGATCACTTAAGATCCACTTGTAAAGTTTTTATTGGCCAAGGATGTTGTTACCGTGAAACTTTTCATTGAGGTTAAACCTTGTTTGTTTAACTCGCTATAGTCCGATCTTTGTTACTACTCCGACCAAAGCCAGTCAAGTTTGGCCTCCCTCCCGTCACGCCTAAACCAATCGTCGGGTTGGGCCCCGCAAACTTACCCTGACACCGATGCCAACTACATTCCTTGGTGCCTCTTCCGCAGATCCCGTTGCTATCCCGTGACATACCACCACCCCACCTGTAACCCTGCAATCAAATCTAAACCTCCGACATGTCAGCATTCTCTACCTTTACAGGCTTGACTGACTCTCACCGAAAGTGACGATAACCACTATATATATATATATATATATATATATATATATATATATATATATATATATATATATATATATATATATATATATTTTTTTTTTTTTATATGGAGATTTTGTTTATATTTTATATGGTATAATTGGCACGTAATACGGAAATGGGCTTGGAAAAGAATAGTAAGTCTTTAGCTTCAACAGCTAAGTCACAAAATCTTTGATTATCTAGCACTAATATGTATTACTCCCCGTAAGGGGGTTACTATTTATTGTTGGGCGATTGGTCAGGGAAAAAATATTTTTTTGAAAATTTCCCGAATTATACCCCTTTTTAAAATTCTTAAATCACCACTCTCAATTTTTAATATTCCAAAAATATCCCTTAAAAAAGCTGTCATTTTTAACTGCATTTTAAAAACACTATATATATATATTTATTTAAACTACTATATAGTATTTTGTTTTAAAAACACTATTTTGATGGCACAGTGTTTTTGAAACAAAAATACTATACAATACTTTAAAAAAAAAACACTATATAATCTTTTTATAAAAATATAAAAAGATTGGGATTGGATTGGAATCAGACATGGTTATATAAATGTGTGTCCTCTATGCATGCCAATTGTCCTTCATTTTTCAATAATTAGTTGGTTATTGGCCCGGTAATAAGTGATATTTGGATATCTGAAATCAAGTATAGAACTATTATACTAATTTATCTTAACCAAGGAAAAGTATTATGTGATTGGTTTTTTGAAGTTGTTTGTTTTCCATCTTTCTCATTTTTCCTTTAATCATATCCTTCCTCTTTATGAAATATCATTTGTAGGTTTGAGTTAGTTCCTTCATTATTTGCAGTTGATATATATTCTTCATGGTATATTGTCTTCAATTCCTATCAGAAGCCATTTTCATTGCACATCTGGTTCATATTCATGTCACTTATGATTAGTGTCTATTCATATACATTGAGAGTTCATTATGCCCATAGTCTGGAGACCACTTTTTAGAGCGTTGATGCTTTGTATGTTGATTATATATATTCCAACAGCAATATAGAAAATAAAATTAGCTATATATTGGGTATCTTGAGACCACTTTTTACTGTGTTGATGCTTCCTATATTATTATACACAATATAGAATATAAAAACTAGCTAAATATTGGATATCTTTCATAATTTTAAATGCTTGAACCAAGGCCACCCACTTTTCAAATTCACAAGGATGTGGTACCATCATTCTAGTAGACTCATATGTTGAGAATGCTCGTGGTTGAAAATGTTTAGTGTTTGTATTGTTTCAGTAGTAGAGGATGGTGGTTAGATTATTTCAAGTCAATCACGTAGAATGATGATGTGGGGGAGTCAGAGTAAGAGAGAGATGGCAAGGGATGAGTTGGGAACATGATAATAAGTCATAAAATGATTGGTAGGAAATAATGACAAATAACCTTGACAGGAACAGTTGGCAGAAGTATAAGGTGTTGAATTTTGTGCAGGGTGATCTGTTGATTAAATAATAAACAAAAAGGATTAGCAAAGTGCATGGAGTTGAACTGTGGTGAAGTTGTAAGCATTATTTATTTCGTGTTACTATCGTTATCCAGCGGAAAGATTATGTCAGTTTAAAAATCTTCGTTCTATTAAAATTGATTTCGACAAAAATCATTTCGGAGAGATGTTAACTTTAAAATCGTATTCGTAACCGTAATGGAAGTAAAGCAAGTAAGTAGTTTACAGTGATAAATAGCAAGAATAGAAATACAAATCAAGTTTTTATAGTGGTTCGATCGCCGTGACCTACATCCATTCCACCGATTCTCCTTCCGTCGAGGCCATCGGTATCCATTAACGATCTTCCTTTAATAGGTGAAGATCAACCTTCTTCTTGCAACTCTATTCTCCTTTTGCAGGCTCAAGAGAGAACCTTTATACCCCTTTTTTACAAAGCTTCTCTCGTACTCTTCCTTAGAATGATCTCAAAACTTTAGGAGGAGGGACTTTATACTTTACAAGGGTTTTCAACTCTAGAAATATAGAGTTTTTGTTCACTTTTCTTTCTTCTCCATGCAGGAATAGCTAGGGTATTTATAGATCCCAAATGACTTCAAAAATGGAACCAAAATTTAAATCCCTTAAAATTTTAAGGTATAGACGGTACCACCGCCTATAGCCTGACACTGGGTGGTACTACCGCCTAGAAGACTAGGTCTGGGCAATACCACTGCCCAGACTGGTGGTACCACCGCCTGACACAGTCTCGGAGACTATGCCATGATGGTTTCACTTGTTTGGTCATTGTTTGAGCCTTTCTCTTGGTCCAACACAGCCCAAACTTGGGCCCAACTATCCCCTAATTGGGTTGGCCCAATTATAATACCAATTTTTGTGCTAACTATGGATTTTAAAATATTTACTAAGCTAAATAAGTTCGTAAGTCACTGGTGAACTTCCGATGATCTCTTGGCAATGTTCCAATAGACTCCCAGCAAACTCCCTGGACTTCTCGACGATCTTCTTGGCGGTTTCCGATGAGCTTCTTCAGTAAGCTCCTAGACTTCTCGATTAATTCCTATAGAACTTCAGACTGTTAGGATCGGAGCGGCACTAAGAGGGGGGGGGTGAATTAGTGCAGCGGATTAAAACTTCGGTTTTGATAAATCTTTCGTACGATGAAAAGCAATATCAATGGAAACCGATTTTAGAAGCTTGATAACTTAGAAATGTATAGAAGCATAGTAACTAAGTAGAGAAGTTTGCAGTATGTAAATGACAAGAGTAGGATGCAAACCAGATAACGTAGCAGTTTTTAAAGTGCTTCGGTCAAAATGACCTACATCCACTTGCGAAGCCTTCTTCGAAGAGGCTTCCAACTTCCACTAGCAAATTTCTTGTAGGGGAAGGACTAATACCCCTCTTACAACCTTTACAAGTGGTTCACACTCTTACAATTCTTTTCAACAAGATGGGAGGAGGTGAACACTTAAGCAATATGAAAAACAAGGCTTGCAAAGACTATTCTAAGGCTCTTAACTCAAACTATTGCTTTTCAAAAGGTTGTGATCTTAGCTGAGATTTGAGGGGTATTTATAGGCCTCAAGAGGATTCAAATTTGGGCTCCAAAATTTGAATTCTCTTTGGTTCCCGATGCTGGCGGTACCGTCGCCTGGCTCTTGGGTGCTGGGCGGTGCCACTGCCCAGCCCAAGCGGTGCCACCGCCTGGCTCTCGGGTGCTAGGCGGTGCCACCGCCAAATCTGGCGGTGCCACCGCCTACACTATTTCAGGTCACTGGTTGGGCTCCAAAATTGGCCCAAACCAGTCTGAACTAGAGCCCAATTGGCCCCTACTTGGTTTATAGGATTAACACCTAATCCTAACCCTAAGTAACGTACTAACTACGAATTTAAAGACATTTTCTAAGCTATTACAAAGTCCATAAGTCAAGACTTCTTCCGGCGAGCTTCCGGCGAACTTCCGACGGTTTTCCGATAAACTCTCGGAAACCATTCTGTAGACTCCCGGCAAGCTCCTAGACTTCACGATTTGATCTTGACGAGTTCCAACGAGCTTCTTCGGCAAGCTCCGATCTTTCTCGGCGAGCTCCGCGAACTTCCAACGAACCTTCCGGCTAGCTTCCGAAAAACCCTTCGGCAAGCTCCCTACTCATTCTCGGCTAGTTCCGGCAGCATTCCCGACGAACCTTCGGAGTTCCGTCGAACTCTCGAACTCGCAATGAATCCTTCGTGCTTGACTCCAACACTTTGTTTTGCTTTATGTCTTCGTCATTATCGTAGTTAATCCTGCACACACAAGCAAAAACTCTACTCCGATCTAGACAATTATTACAACGTGAATTGACATTATGTTGCCCGACACATCATTGGTTAGCGCTTCATCCGATTCTTCAGCGCATCGTCCTCTCTTGCGGCTTGTTGCCCAATCGGTGGGTTGACCTCCGCAACCCTGATATCCTTGTCGCAATTCCGCTCTCCTTGGCCCGATGCCCGACGTCCAAAGCGTTCAGCCATCTAATATCCTGACGTGATCTCTTCCGGCGCAACGTCAATTCCTCCTGTGTTAACTGTCTAATCCTGATCGAGTAGACCTGCATCACTCAAAATGCAGTTTAAATTATAAACACATATCAAGTGGTTTCATCATCAAAATACGAGATTCAACAATCTCCCCCTTTTTGATGATGACAACCACTTGTTGACGGAGTTAACCTTAACTCCCGGAGTTTAAACAAACTCCCCCTATCAATATGCCATATTGATAGAACCTTGAATTCAAACAGAATTCAAGTTATTGCAATATTCATCATGAATACTTGCAACACATTATTATGAACATATGCATAAACTTATGCGTCACATGTCATGTCATCAACATACTTCTCCCCCTTTGTCATCAACAAAAAGGAGAAGTACCACAATCTAAGTGTTTGTTATATGGGTTCAACTCATTGCATAAAAAACATAATATTAAATTATTATTATCATGCAATCTAGCAATTTTACAATGTTTTAGAACTTACAAGCTAGCAATTTAGAGATGTTCAAGAAAACAACTCTTGCTTCTTGAAATATGTAAGTTTTATAAGCTAGCAAATTCAAATATATGCAAGTTGGCATATTTGCTTTTCTTGAGATAGGCATGATAGCACATTTTTGCATTTTCTTGATGTTTCAAGCTAGCAATACTCGGTGATGTTCAAGATAGCAATTTCTTCTCTTTTGAGAAGTGTAATTTTTGTTTTTTTCTTGAATTGTGCTAGCAATCTATCTCCCCCTTTGTCATTGTCAAAAAGAAGGAAAAAATCCTTTACATTAATTTCTAAATCATGACAAAAGTAAGTAATTATTCTTATTTATGCATCATTATAGTTTCAATGCACAAATTCATTAACATTACATTTCAATTTTTTTTTTTTATGCATGATACCGAAAAATCAATCATCGTTATGAGCATATCAAACATGATATTCAAGCATTCATGATATATCATTTTGGCAATATGATCATAGCTATTCAAATGATGGTATCTAAATGTCCAAATTCATTACATCCTATCATGCATGATCATTAACTTCTCATTTGTATTTCATGCATTATTTCATTTCATCTCATAAGGAATATCAAAAAAAGTTATTGGGTGATGAGATAAATATTTTATGAATACACGAAATTGTATAAAAATCATATCATAAGTGTTTCATGTATTCATATTATCACATGAAGCATACAAGACAACAATGCCAAGAAATCATGTCATGAAGAATATCAATGTGAAAATTCAGCAAAGATCACATGATACAATCGCAAAGCATGATATAATTATGTGATATATCATGAGATGATAATTTATCATATCAATGAAAGATATCAATAAGGATTAATTCGTGAATACCAAAGATATGATACATGGTTCATTAAAATTCTTCTTAACAAGTTCACGATCAAGATTCATATAATTCATAATAAAGCAAATTGATGTACAATCATCACACAAGACATACAAGGCAAAGAAATCTTGTTATTTCTATATTATGAAATATATGATATCAAGGCTCATGATTCATTTGAAAAGATATAGCACAAAGAGCAAATTGAAACATTCTTATCAAGATCACATTTTACAAGAAATTTCAAGTATCAAATATCAAGTAATCATCATGTTTCTTCAAGGGAAAGTTCATGATTCGGTTAAAACAAAATTTCATTCAAGTTAATTGATAAAAAATCATAATTAAATTATCATTTTTGAGATTCATAACATGGATAACGTTATTACTATTTCATCAAAATCAATTTCGAGATTCATACAATATCATGAAATCATTAATCTCGATAAGATGGGAAAAATCATAAAAAAACTCATTCATAATTCAAGTGATTTACAAGATATCATAAATGAATTTATCACTTGTATTTCATCAAAATCGAGAACTCTAGAGATAGAAAATGATTGAAGCATTTGACATGATTGAAGCATGATTCATATTTAAAATGTATCTTATGTCATAAATACGAATCAAACATTTGTCAAATCTGAAATCATCCTCAAAATTACATTCAATAAATTCATATATGACAAGCATAGATTTATTGAAAAATCAATAAGATAGAGGATTACATTTCATTTTTATAAATTTTTATTCATGTGATTTGCTTCTTATGAGCATGCCTTTGCTTTTTTAAAAAAATGTTAACATTCAAGATAGAAAGGTAAATTTCGTAAAATAAATTATCAAGCATGATTCCATGATAACATCCTTTTAATATCTTGATATTCATTATCAAGTATGATTTCAAAAAGTATGTTCAAGAGAAATCATTAAGACCAAACGCATGATACACTCATTTATATTCATCATGTTTATTTTCATGAGATTCACAAAAATGGTAAAATAAATTCATTAATCTCAATAGGATATAAAATTTATTTCCATTTTATACAATTGATTTCATGTGAGGGTGTTTAAGTCTTTTTGTGAAAACATGTATCATCATTTAAAATAAAAACATAAGTTTCGTCATAAAGCCGTCAAGACAAAACACATAAAAAATAAAACATCATGATATCACATCTATCATCATAAGACTATCAAGAAATTCATACATAGATGTACATGCACTATGTCATCTTAATATGTCATGAGAATGTCATCTTAATTTGTCATAAAAATGATTCAACCAAAACCATGTTAATCCAAAATGAGAGTTTCAAATCATATTTACTTCAAAAACTCATGCATGACTTAAAATCATCAAAATACACATGCATGGATTAATCCTAAGCATTATCATATATCATAACTATCATCCATAATGTTGCATACATCATTCAACATTTCAAAACATTACATGCATGAAATCTTAGCAATATACTTTTCGATCAAATTTTTTAATTTTTCAAAGATGCTAAAAAGAAAAACATGATATAATTTTTAAAAAATAATTTTTTATTTCCTATTCTTATTATCTAAATTAAGCACTCATGAAGGGCTTTAAGTAATTTCAAAATAATTCAAGAGAGTTGAGTTACTTACCTTGTAGTCGAAGCCCGTCAAAGCCCAATTCACCGTTTCACCTTTGGAAGTTTTTGATTCATCCTTGGTTGCCTTTCTCTTCTTTGGCCTCTTCCTCCATTCAAGTTCATTATTTATTTTAGATTTTTGTTTAATAAACTTATTAAGATTTAGTATTCGAAGTTCAAGTTCAACATTGTCCTCATCACTTGAGTCATCGCTCAAGTGGTATTCATTTGTCCGAAGTTCCAAATCCTTCCTATTCTTTGGAAGGTGATTTTGTTCATCATGTTCATCATGTGCATTGTGCACCATTTCATATGTCATCAACGAACCAATTAGTTCTTCAAGTGGTAAGTTGTTTAGGTTTTTAGCTTCTTGTATTGTAGTTACTTTTGAATCCCATTTCTTAGAAAGAGAACGCAAAATCTTGTTTACGAGTTCAAAATCCAAAAAACATTTGCCAAGAGCTCTTAGATTATTGACGACATCCGTGAAACGGGTGTACATGTCGCCTATAGTCTTGCTTGGTTGCATTCGAAAAAGCTCAAAATCATGCAATAAAATGTTAACTTTCGAGTCTTTGACTCTACTAGTTTCCTCGTGCGTGATTTCAAGTGTTCGCCAAATATCAAAAGCCATTTCGCACGTTGAAATCCGATTGAACTCATTTTTGTCCAAAGCGCAAAATAAGGCATTCATAGCCTTTGCGTTTAAAGAAAAATACTTATTCTCCAAATCCGACCATTCGTTCATCGTTTTAGAGGGAAGTTGAAAACTATTTTCAACGTATTCCATAAATCCAAATTCACAGAAATCAAGAAAACTCTCATTCGAGTTTTCCAATAAGTGTAGTCCAATCCGTTAAACAACGGTGGACGAAAAACCGATAAGCCCTCTTGAAAGCCATGAAGAGCCATTTCTCTCGAGTGTAAATCCAAAATGAGAAATATCAGGCTCTGATACCAATTGTTAGGATCAGAGCGGCACTAAGAGGGGGGGATGAATTAGTGCAGCGGATTAAAACTTCGATTTTGATAAATCTTTCGTACGATTAAAAGAAATATCAATGGAAACTGATTTTAGAAGCTTGATAAATTAGAAATGTATGGAAGAGTAGTAACTAAGTAGAGAAGTTTGCAGTATGTAAATGGCAAGAGTAGGATGCAAACCAGATAATGCAGTAGTTTTTAAAGTGGTTCGGTCAAAATAACCTACATCCACTTGCGAAGCCTTCTTCGAAGAGGCTTCCAACTTCCACTAGCAAATTTCTTGTAGGGGAAGGACTAATACCCCTCTTACAACCTTTACAAGTGGTTCACACTCTTACAATTCTTTTCAACAAGATGGGAGGAGGTGAACACTTAAGCAATATGAAAAATAAGGCTTGCAAAGACTATTCTAAGGCTCTTAACTCAAACTATTGCTTTTCAAAAGGTCATGATCTCAGCTGAGATTTGAGGGGTATTTATAGGCCTCAAGAGGATTCAAATTTGGGCTCCAAAATTTGAATTCTCTTTGGTTCTCGATACTGGCGGTGGCATCGCTTGGCAAATTCTCTTTGGTTCTCGATACTGGCGGTGCCACCGCCCAGCCAAGCGGTGCCACCGCCTAGCTCTCTGGTGCTGGGCGGTGCCACCGCCTGGCTCTCGGGTGCTAGGCGGTGCCACCACCAAATCTGGCGGTGCCACCGCCTACACTATTTCAGCTCACTGGTTGGGCTCCAAAATTGGCTCAAACCAGTCCGAACTAGAGCCCAATTGGCCTCTACTTGGTTTATAGGATTAACACCTAATCCTAACCTTAAGTAACGTGCTAAATAAGAATTTAAAGACATTTTCTAAGCTATTACAAAGTCTGTAAGTCAAGACTTCTTCCGGCGAACTTCCGACGGTTTTCCGATAAACTCTCGGAAACCATTCTGCGGACTCCCGGCAAGCTCCTAGACTTCACGATTTGATCTTGACGAGTTCCAACGAGCTTCTTCGGCAAGCTCTGATCTTTCTCGGCGAGCTCCGTGAACTTCCAATGAACCTTCCGGCTAGCTTCCGAAAAACCCTTCGGCAAGCTCCCTACTCATTCTCGGCTAGTTCCGGCAGCATTCCCGACGAACCTTCGGACTTCCGTCGAACTCTCGAACTCGCAATGAATCCTTCATGCTTGACTCCAACACTTTGTTTTTCTTTATGTCTTCGTTGTTTTTATAGTTAATACTGCACACAAAAACAAAAACTCTACTCCGATCTAGACAATTATTACAACGCGAATTGACATTCTGTTGCCCGGCACGTCATTGGTTGGCGCTTCGTCCGATTCTTCAGCGCATCGTCCTCTCTTGCAGCTTGTTGCCCAATCGGTGGTTGACCTCCGCAACCCCGATATCCTTGGCGCAATTCCGCTCTCCTTGGCCCGATGCTCGACGTCCGAAGCGTTCAACCATCCAATATCCTGACGTGATCTCTTCCGACGCAACGTCAATTCCTCCTGCGTTAACTGTCTAATCCTGATCGAGTAGACCTGCATCACTCAAAATGCAGTTTAAATTATAAACACATATCAAGTGGTTTCATCATCAAAATATGAGATTCAACACCGACAAACGTCCGGACTTCCAACGAACTCTCGAACTCCTAACAAAATCATGTCATTGACTCCGAGACTTTATTTTGCTTTATGCCTTGCTATCGTGTTAATCCTGCACACATAAAACCTACTTCGAATTAGACAATTAATACTAAGCTAATTAGATGTTGTCCGGCATGTAATTGGTTCATCGATGCCTCGTCCGATTGTTCGATGTCTTATCCGATTGTTCGACGCATCGTCCTCTCTTATGGCCTATTGCCCAATTAGCCATTTAACCTCTGTAACTCTGATTTCCTTAGAGTAATATCCACTCTTCTTGGCCCGATGCCCGAACTCATGGCCCGAAGTCTTCTGTCGATACATCGACCGATCCTTCGGCTCAACGTTCAATCTTTTGACATATTTTTCTTTGGCCCAAGATGATACTTCCTGCTTTAATTATCTTTCCTTGATCGAAGCATCCTGGTCACTCAAAACACAGATTCAATCATACACACTATCAATTGGTTTCATCATCAAAATCCGAGATTCAACAATTTCCTCCTTTTTTATGATGACAACCAATTGATGACGAAGTTAACATTAACTCCCCCTATCAATATGTAATATTGATAGAACTCTTGGATTCAAAAATTCAAACAACATGTTATCATTAACTTATGCATAATATTATCATATTTCTCCCCCTTTGTCATCAACAAAAAGAAGAAGTTCAACTATCAAGTATTTAAGACATATTACAGTTCAAATCATTGCATTATAAATATAATCTTCAGTTTTATCATCATGCAAGCTAGCAAAAATTTGAGTTTTGCAAGTTTGTAAATTTTGTTATATGTACAAGTTTAGCATGTATTGTTTCTTGAGATAAGCAAGATAGCACTATTGCTTCTCTTGAGATTGAAAGCTAGCAAGTCTTGGTGATCTTCAAGATAGCAAGTTCTTTCTTCTCTTTTGAGAAGCGCAAGCTAGCAATTTTGCTTCCTTTGCAATATTTAAGCTAGCAATTCTAACAAGTTTTATATCAAACAAGCTAACAAATTTTGCACCATACAAGCTAGCAAATTTTACAAGTGTTACTTCTCTTTGAAGTATGAAGGCTAGCAGGTTTTTTAAAAAGAATGCAAGATAGAAAGATAGCAATGCATCATTTTAGAATATGTATGCTAACAATATTTGGGATGTTCAAGAAAGCAACTTTTGCTTTTTGAAATATGCAAGTTAGCAATCTTTGCTTTTTCAGTATATTTTTGCATCTTTTTTGAATTGTACAAGCTAGCAAATATTTCTCTTTTGAGATGTGCACACTAGCAATTCTTTCTCCCCTTTGTCATGGGCAAAAAGAAGGAAAGAATATAATTTTATAATTCATTTTTTCTTTACAATAATTTTTAAATTATGATAAAGATAAATAATAAAGATGAAAAATCAAGTCATGAATGTCAAAACAAATTTTCATAGTGAATATTTAATCATAGCATGCATCATTATCATAAGTTAAAGTATTGCATACATAATACCAAATCATCATTTATAATTACATCAATATTCCAATCATTATTTCAATCATCAAAAAAGAAAGATCAAGTCTAAAATTTGAGAAATGAAGATCATGATCCAAAAAATATATAAGAAGAATTTATATATTTGAGAGCTCTAACATGTCTAAGTTTATCATTCAAACTAGCAAATTTGATTTTTTTTTAGATGTTAACTATTTTTTTTCCCTCTTTTGTCATTGTAAACAAGAAAGAAGAAGGGAAGAACATAATGGTGTAAATATTCAAGTCATTACATGGAAGATATCAAGAACATTTCGGTGATGAGATATACTTCATGAATACAAGAAATTATACAAAGAAAAATCATATCATGAAAAATGATATCATGTGAGTATCAAAAGACATGATTCATTTTGACAAATCTCCTCTTAAATAATTAAAAGAAAGTCTTAGGAGATCAAATAATAATGGATATTCAAAAGAAATTTGAAGTCATGAATTTCAAAAAAGATATTCTCTTTAGTAAATCGCAAAAAGAAACATAGGAAAAAAAATTTCAATTCATGCGTAAGAAATTTTATGATTCAAATTCAAATCTTAAGTAATTCCAAGGAATCAAAATCACGATACAGGTAAAAACTCATTCAAATTCAAATAATCAAAATCATCAAAATCTTTTCAAGAAAATTAAATGAAGGCAACGTAAATAGATTCTCATGAGAACTAGATTCATGCATAATGTTTCAAATTTTCATGAATGCCATAAAACATGATTTATTTTAACAAATCTCTTCTTTTATAAGTGGATAAAAGGATCAAATGATATAATATCTTGATTCATACATAAGAAATCTCAAGTTATAAATTTTGAAAAATCAAGATAAAGCTCATTTAAATTCAAATCATCAAATCAAGATCATTTTCAAGAGATTACATAAGATAGATTCATCAATAAGAATCAGTTGTTGAAAAATCGAAAAGCTTGAGAGGTATTTTCAAGAAAAATATGCATTCTACCTTTTTGTTTTAATCTAAGTGATTTGATTCCATACAAGCATGTTTTTGTCATTTTATGCCAAACAAAAACATGCATCATCGTTTAAAACGAAAAAGAACTTTCATAAAGATCGATAATCCATAAATCATAAGAATCATCATGCATAATTTTTAAAGACAAACTCATTAAGCATGATCTCAAATCATCATTATATTATTTTATTAAAACATCAAGCATGGTTTCATTGAACATAAGGCATCTTCAATCAAAATCAAAAAGCAATACGGAAATCAACATGATTGCATATTATTACTTTTTAAAAACATACATATGATTATTCTTATTAGGTGTACAAGCATTAGATTTATATCTAATATTTTGTTATATTTTCATAAAACATGCAATTATCATTAACATTTTTAAAATTACTAGCATGATCCTCTTTTATTTATTTATTAATTTTTTTTATTAACTAATCAAAAAAAGCACTATGTAATTTCATGGTAAGGAAAAAGAGATTTGATTAAGTTGCTTACCTTATTGACGAAAGCTGTCAAAGCGTAGTTCGCCATCTTGCCCTTGTTGGTTTGCTCCTCGTCTTCGGATGAGCTTGTTTCGACCCAAAGTGCTTCTTTCTTCTTGCGTTCATAGCAAGTAGTTGCATTCTTTTTATATTTATTTTTATTCTTTGATTCTTGTTTTAAGAATTTTTGAAGCTTTAAGAGTTCAAGGTCATCATCATCATCACTTGAGTCATCACTCAAGTGGTATTCTATTGTTTGAAGTGCCAAA
This sequence comes from Musa acuminata AAA Group, assembly GCF_036884655.1. Classification (NCBI taxonomy): domain Eukaryota; kingdom Viridiplantae; phylum Streptophyta; class Magnoliopsida; order Zingiberales; family Musaceae; genus Musa; species Musa acuminata. Next base: position 22,854,187 of record NC_088331.1, on the reverse strand, counting down.
TCCTTCCGATTCTTTGGAAAGTTGTTCTGAAGCTCTTTATAAGCATTGCAAGTCATTTCATATATCAATAATAAACTAATATGTTCTTCGAGTGGAAAGTTGTTTAAATTCTTAGCCTCTTGAATGGTCGTTACTTTCGGATCCCAACTCTTTGGAAGAGATTTTAATATCTTATTAATAAGTTCAAAATTTGAAAAACATTTGCCAAGAGCTTTTAAACTATTGACGACATCCGTAAAGCGAGTGTACATGTCAACAATAGTTTCGCTCGGCTTTATTCGAAACAACTCGAAATCATGCGTCAAAAGATTAATCTTTGAAACTTTTAATTTACTAGTGTCTTCGTGTGTGGTTTCAAGAATGTGTCAAATATCGAAAGTCGTTTCGTAAGTGGAAACCCGATTGAATTTATTTTTGTCTAAGGTGCAAAACAAGGCATTCATAGCCTTTGCATTTAAAGAGAAAGTCTTCTTCTCCAACTCATTCTAATTGTTCATCGGAAGGGAAGACTTTTGAAAACTAAATTCGACTATATGCCATAAATTCAAATCCAAAGGAAATAAGAAAACTCTCATTCAAGTTTTCCAATATGTGTAGTATGTCTTATTAAACAAGGGAGGACGAATGAGAGAGTGACCCTCTTGAAAGCCGAAAAGAGCCATTTCTCTTGAGTGTTAAACCAAATGAGAAACGAATGTGGATCTGATTTTAACTATTAGGAATGAATCGACACTAAGAGGGGGGGAGGGGGGTGAATTAGTGCAATAGAAAGATTATGTCAGTTTAAAAATCTTTGTTCAATTAAAATCGATTTCGACGAAAATCATTTCAGAGAGATGTTAACTTTGAAATTGTATTCATAAGCGTAATGGAAGTAAAGCAAGTAAGTAGGTTGCAGTGAAGGTAAATATCAAGAATAAAAATATAAACCAAGTTTTTATAGTGGTTCGGTCGCCATGACCTACATCCACTCCACCGATTCCCCTTCCGTTGAGGCCACCGACATCCACTAATGATCTTCCTTTAATAGATAAAGATCAACCTCCTTCTTACAACTCTATTATCCTTTTGTAGGCTCAGGAGAGAACCTTTACACCCCTTTTTTTACAAATCTTCCCTCACACTCTCCCTTAGAATGGTCTCTAAATTTTAGGAGGAGGGACTCTATACTTTACAAGGGTTTTCAACTCTAGAAACATAGAGTTTTTGTTCACTATTCTTTCTTCTCCATGCAAGAATAGCTAGGGTATTTATAGACCCCAAATGGCTTAAAAAATGAAGCCAAAATTTAAATCCCCTAAAATTTCAAGATACGGGTGGTACCATCGCCTACAATGGGCGATACCACTGCTTGCAGCCTAACACTGGGTGGTACCACTGCCTAGTCTGGCGGTACCACTGTCTAGAAGGCTGTGTTTGGGTGGTACGATCGCTTGACATAGTCTCAGATATTGTGCCACGATGGTTTCACCTATTTGGCCATTGTTTGGGCCTTTCTCTTAGCCCAACATAAACCAAACTTGGCCATTTACTAAGCTAAATAAGTTCGTAAGTCTAGGTTTCTTTCTGATGAGATTTCGGCGATCTTCCGGTAAACTTTTGATGATCTCTCGGCAATGTTCCAGTAGACTCCTAGCAAGCTTCTGGACTTCACGATGATCTTCTTGGCGAGTTCCGATGAGCTTCTTCAGCAAGCTCCTGGACTTCTCGATTAATTCCGATAGAATTTCCAACGAATGTTTGGACTTCCGACGAAATCTCGAACTCCCAACGAAATTACGTCCTTGATTCCGAGACTTTATTTTACTTTATGTCTTGCTATTGTAGTTAATCCTATATACATAAAACCTACTTTGATCTAGATAATTAATATTAAGCTAATCAGATGTTGTTCGACATGTCATTGATTTATCGATGCATTATCCGATTGTTCGACGTATCATCCTCTCTTGCGGCCTATTGCCCAATCGGTCAATTGACCTCCGCAACTCTGATTTCCTTGGTGCAATATCTGTAAGAAATTTTAATGAAGCCAACTTGTGTTTCTAAATCATTGTAATAGAAACACAATAAAACTAATGCGGAAACGAAATAATGTACCTCCAACCATTGTCGCCAAGAATTTCTGCAGAGGTTTCTTCTTGAACTTTGGTTCTTCTCGGCTCAGAACTCTCGCTTTAGATGGTGTAGGAAAGCCTTTCGCTTCAAAGAGATGATTGAGCCAAGGGACCAAAATCCTCATGTATATATAGATGTTCTCCCATCAAGAACATTTATCATCACCAACTCATAACGTTCAAGAATTAATTCAAATTTGTAACGTTTGGACCATAATGAAGAACTTAATGATATTAAATATTTAATTTAATAATAACGGTTTCATGCATAAAGAATAAGAAACTGAAATCATTTAAACCATAATAAATGAAGAAATTCATGATAATGAATTATGAATGTTAATAAGAACGGTTACGTTATTATTAAATAAGATATTTAATAATAACCGTTACATTCTCCCACTTGGTCCATACGTTTATCTTAATAATTTGAATTAATCTTTCTCGAACAACTTTCTTAAGAAATAAATACATGAATCATAGCGATAAGTCCTCTAAGAGCGAGTATTATCATCCATGTATCACGATGTATTTAGTTTCTTAATCTTAATGTGGTAATATTACTTTATGAATAAACCTTATGTTTATTCTTGGTCCAACAACAATATATTTTCTCAAAATAATGTGCACATAAATGAGAAAATTTCACAACATATAAGAGTTTCAATATCATTACAAAGTGGAACCAAGTCCCATTTTCTCTACATGATCCTTGAATTTCAGAGGTGGCATGCCTTTAGTCAAAGGATCAGCAATCATCAATTCAGTGCTAATGTGCTCAATGACCACTTTCTTTTCTTTTACACGTTCTCTTATGGCTAAATACTTAATGTCGATGTGTTTACTTCAACTTCCACTTTTATTGTTTTTAGCCATAAAGACAGCAGCTGAATTGTCACAGAAAATTCTTAATGGCCTAGAAATAGAATCCATGATTCTAAGCCCATAAATGAAACTCTTAAGCCATACACCATGTGAAGTAGCTTCAAAGCAGGAGACAAACTCAGCTTCCATGGTAGAAGTAGCAGTCAAGGTCTGCTTAGCGCTTCTCCAAGAAATAGCTCCACCGGCCATCAAAAAAATATATCCTGATGTTGATTTACGAGAATCAACACAACCGACGAAGTCTGAATCTGAGTAACCAATCACATCCAGATTGTCTGTATGTCTATACATAAGCATGTAATCTTTGGTTCCTTGTAGATACCTCATCACTTTCTTTGCAGCTCTCCAGTGGTCCATACCAGGATTACTCTGATATCGACCTAGCATCCCCACAATAAATGCAATATCAGGTCTAGTACAGACCTGAGCATACATAAGGCTTCCTACGACAGAAGCATATGGGATGTTTTTCATTGATTCCCTTTCAAAGCTGTTCTTTGGGCATTGGTTCAAATTGAACCTATTACCTTTTACAATGGGAGCAACACTTGGTGAACAATCCTTCATCCGAAATCTTTCTAAAAGTTTATCAATATAGGTTTCTTGTGATAGACCTAAAATGCCTCGAGGTCTATCTCTATAGATCTTAATGCCAATAACATAAGATACTTCACCCATATCCTTCGTGTCAAAATTTTTAGAAAGAAATTGTTTCACCTCATGCAGCAAATCCTTATCATTGGTTGCAAGCAAAATATCATCTACGTATAAAACAAGGAAACATATTTTACTCCCACTAACCTTCTGGTATATGCATTGATCTATGAGATTTTCAACAAATCCGAATGAAGAAATCACTTCATGAAATTTAAAATACCATTGGCGAGAGGCTTGTTTTAAGCCGTATATAGACTTCTTAAGCTTACAAACCAAGTGTTCACCAACACTAGAGGAGAAACCTTCAGGTTGTTTCATATAAACCTCTTCCTCTAGATCTCCATTAAGAAATGCTGTTTTCACATCCATTTGTTGCAACTCAAGGTCAAAACGAGCAACTAATGCTAAAATAATACGCAAAGAATCTTTCTTAAATATAAGAGAAAATGTCTCAGTATAATCGATTCCCTCTTTTTGAGTAAATCCCTTTGCAACAAGTCTTGCCTTGTATCTCTCAATGTTGCCTAACGAATCTTTCTTAGTTTTAAAGACCCATTTGCAACCAATGACCATTGCTTCATTAGGCAACTCTACAAGATCCCAGACTCCATTGCTCATCATGGAATTCATCTCTTCTTTCATAGCATCATGCCACAAATTTGACTTTTTGCAACTCATGGCTTGTGAAAATGTTTCAGGATAATTTTTGGCTCCAATATTATAGTCAGATTCTTGTAGATATACAACATAATCACTAGGAATTGCTGATCTTTTATTTCTAGTAGATCTTCTTAATGTTGTACTAATGGTTCCTTGAGGAACTTGTGGTTCAACTAGTTGTTCAGGAGCTTGTTGTAATTCCTGAACTGCTTGATCTATTAGAATACTATCAACAACTTGTGGAATTTCAATGATTGGTTGTTCAGCACTAGTTTGTACTTGAGGAGTGCTATGAACTATAACTAATCTATCATTTGATGTGGAAGGTTGAGATTCTATATGATCATGTGCGGAAACTATGTTCCTGAAATGATTACTCCCACTAATCACATCATCCTCAAGAAATTTAGTGTTTCTTGATTCCACAATCCTAGTTGTGTGAGATGGACAATAGAACCTGTAACCTTTGGACTTTTCGGCATATCCAATGAAATACCCACTAACAGTCCTCGGGTCCAGTTTCTTCTCTTGTGGATTATATATCCTGACTTCAGACGGACATCCCCAAACGCGCATATGTCGCAAACTCAGTTTCCAACCTTTCCATAGTTCAAATGGTGTCTTTTGGACAGCCTTGGTTGGAACTCGGTTTAATATATACACAGCCGTTTTTAATGCTTCAGTCCACAAGAACTTAGGAAGATTGGAGTTGCTAAGCATACTCCGCACCATGTCCAATAATGTTCAATTTCTTCTTTCTGCAACACCATTCTGGTCTGGAGAACCAGGCATAATGTATTGGGCAATAATCCCATGTTCTTGAAGAAACTTAGCAAAAGGACCATGTACTTGTCCATTTTCAATATATCTACCATAATATTCTCCACCCCTATCTGATCTCACAATTTTAATTTGCTTACCACATTGGTTCTCAACTTCAGCCTTAAAGACTTTGAAGGCATCCAATGCATCATTTTTATTATGAAGCAAATATATATACATATATCGTGAGTAATCATCTATAAAGGAGATGAAGTATTTCTGACCATGTATGTTCATGTCTGGACAACATATATCAGTATGAATTATTTCTAATAAGTCTGAACTCCTATTAGCACCCCTTTTGGACTTATTGGTCTGTTTTCCTTTAATACAGTCCATACAAGTCTTAAAATTAGTAAAATCAAGAGTACTAAGTACCCCATCTTTAACTAATCTTTTAATTCTCTCTATGGAGATATGTCCTAATCTCCGATGCCATAATATAGAGGAGTCCTCATTAATATTACACCTCTTAATACCAGCGTGAATATGCATTGAACCTTGAGTATTATCATTTTGTAATAAAATACGATAAAGACCATCAAACAAAATACCATTCCCAACACAATCATATTTATATAATAAACGAAATGATATGTCTTTAAAATTAAAGGAATATCCAAATGGTACGAGTCTGGAAACAGAAATTAAGTTTCGTGAGAAACTTGGTACATAAAAGGTTCTTTCCAATTTTAAAACAAAACCACTACTTAAAGTTAAAATGCATGTTCCAATTGCTTCCACATGTGAGCCCATCTTATTTCCTGATAAGATGCTTTGCTCACTTCCCACTGGCTTCCTTAGGTTTTGCATACCCTGCAAAGAGTTTGCAATATGGATTGTTGATCCAGAGTCAATCCACCAGGTGTTAATATTAACATTGACCATATTAGATTCATAACATACATATGAGGTTGGTTTACCTTTCTTTTCAAGCCATTGTTAGAATTTTGTACATTCCTTCTTTATGTGTCCCTTTCTTTTACAAAAGAAACACCTTGCTTCTTTCTTGATATCAGCTTGGGGTGGTATTTTACCTTTTCCCTGCTGATAAGCTTTTTGATTGGCTTGATGTTTGTCAGTTTTGTTCTTCCCTCGAGTGGTTACCATCAATGCACTCTCACCCAATTCCATTACTAGCCTCTCTTCTTCTTGAACACACATGGTCATTAATTCATTAATTGACCATTTGTCCTTATGTGTATTGTATGAAATTTTAAAAGGGCTATATTGAGGTGGAAGGGTGTTCAGAATATAGTGCACCAGGAAGGATTCTGACATATTAACCTCAAGTTTCTTAAGTTGAGCCGTAATATCTCGCATTTGCATTATGTGCTCACGCACACCCTTTATGTTGGTGAGTCTAAGGGATGAAAATTTCATTATAAGGGTGCTTGCTAGTGCCTTATCCGAAGTGATGAATTGTTCATCGATAGCCTTTAGCAAGTCTCGGACATTTTCATGCTGGTCAACAGAACCACGTATGCCAGTAGTTATCTTAGTTTTGATAAACATCACGCTGAGCCGATTGGATCGCTCCCATCGCTCATATAACGCGATCTCAGTTAGAGTGCTGGTATCAGTGACTATAGGTGGTTCGTCTTTTCTAATAGCATAATCAATATCCATCCACCCTAAATGGAGGAGAACCCTCTCCTTCCATATCTTATAGTTATCACCACTAAGTTCGGGAATATCACATCGAATATCAGAGAAATTAACAATTTAAGAAACTGCATCAAATCAAACATGCTTATGTCAAAATTTGAAGCTTAATAAACTAAAATACATGTTTTATCAATGTGAAACATGCCAAAAATATGAATCTCATGACATAAAAATTGCGTGGGCTAAATTCTTAATTCAAATAGATTCAAATGAACTTTATGATAAAACTATCAAATTATATTCCAATTCATAATTCCTGTGGGTAAATTATGAAAATAATTTGATATTTTATCCTGATTAATTATATTAAATATAATAAAAGATCCTATGGGATAACAATTATTATATAAAATATAATCAGTCACAATCTGATGTCTAATTACTTATGTGATCCTTATTTTAACTTTATATATAATTTTAATTAATTAAGGATGGTGTGGCTAATTCTTAATTAATTAAGATTATATGGATCACTAGACATTTTAAACATAAAAAATTTACTCATATACATAATTTAATATAACTAAATATGCATACATAATATGAGCATTTTACCGACTAAAAATGTTGAAAATGATATTTCCTCATGATTTTCAACAAAATATATCAACAAGTTTCCAAGAAGAAACCAAAATCAAATCATTTTCATGGTATAAAAATGAAAAAAATTTCATATCAAGGCAGAGGTCATTCGGCTCTGATACCAAATGTAAGAAATTTTAATGAAGCCAACTTGTGTTTCTAAATCATTGTAATAGAAACACAATAAAACTAATGCGGAAACGAAATAACGTATCTCCAGCCATTGTCGCCAAGAATTTCTGCAGAGGTTTCTTCTTGAACTTTGTTTCTTCTCGGCTCAGAACTCTCGCTTTAGATGGTGTAGAAGAGAGTAACCTGATTGAGCTGATTGAGCCTTTCGCTTCAAAGAGATGATTGAGCCAAGGGACCAAAATCCTCGTGTATATATATATGTTCTCCCATCAAGAACATTTATCATCACCAACTCATAACGTTCAAGAATTAATTCAAATTTGTAACGTTTGGACCATAATGAAGAACTTAATGATATTAAATATTTAATTTAATAATAACGGTTTCATGCATAAAGAATAAGAAACTGAAATCATTTAAACCATAATAAATGAAGAAATTCATGATAATGAATTATGAATGTTAATAAGAACGGTTAAGTTATTATTAAATAAGATATTTAATAATAACCGTTACAATATCCGCTCTTCTTGGCTCGATGCCTGAACTAATGGCCCGAAGCCTTCTATCGATACGTCGATCGATCCTTCAGCTCAACGTCCAATCTTCTAATATGTTTTTCTCCAACCCAACAAGATTCTTCCTGCTTAATTGTGTCTCTCTGATCGACGCATCCTACGTCACTCAAAACATAGATTAAATTATAAATACTATCAATTGGTTTTATCATCAAAATTCGAGATTCTAACAACTATATCCGCTTGAAGAAGTTAACATGGCTCATGTAAATCATCACATACATTTGTAGTTATAGATGAAAATATGAACAAGGGAACATTAGTTCTCCTACTTCTGAATTGATAATTGTAGCATAAAATATAATGCATATGATTGATCATAATAGTTGTACCTAAAGTAGATGGAGAAGTAATAGTAGCACATTAAACATGGAGAAGGCTATGAAGATTTCGAGTCTGATGTTATGATGAACCAAAGGTAAAGCGATTTTAGCATCCCTGATCTGACACAAATTTAATCATAATGGTCCGTAATGCCATTTGAACATTTTCATTTCGATACAAGTTGATAATCATGCAGGGCATTTTCACCTTTTTTGATAGCTGATTTTAGTCACTGTAAATACCATTGATCATGCATAAGGATATGGATATTATCAAGATTTTTTGGCACTGCATGAGGATGTGGATTTGCTCTGCGCCATGTGATTGTTCACTTTTTCAAGACTCGAAATTTTTGTACTCTGCAGGTCCAAATGTGAGGGTTGAGTGTCGATCGAAAGCCACTGGCACAAAGACATGCAGTTTCGACGGCACCACCGACCACACGGGTACCTACAACATACTAGTTGTTGATGAGCATGAGCACGAGATCTGTGAATCTTATGCTCATTAGCAGTCCAGAAAATGGTCCAAGGTCGTGAGAGGGCTCGCGTGTTCCTCAGTCACAACGACAAGGGTATCGCCTCAACCACTAGATATGTAAACTCACTTGGCTTCCAGAAGAACACTCCCTTGCCAGCCTGCACCGAGCTGCTCAAGTCCTATGAGCAATATGAAGTTTGAGAAAGAATACTAGTTTACCTCTAACCTATTCGGGCTTTATGTACTTATGGCACCTTCCAACTGAACTGGTTCTCTATTAGTTTTACGTCACATTTGCTTATCATCTACGAGACTATATATCATTTGCTGTGTTGCTTTCCCTTCTGATTGCCGAACTGTTGCTTGGTCATACTGTCCACCAATCAAATCACTATTCAGTGCATCATCCATTGAGTTGGTCTTATAGAGGTGGAATAGTAATTAATGGTAATACTCATAATTGTATCCTCTTCTTCGATTGTGTGCGGTTTTGGGCAAAGTTTATCATCTCTCAGCCAAAAAGAGGACTGATAGTTACCCTCAAGGAACAGAACCAGCATGTTCATTGCATCCACCAAATTTGTTCCCAGACTAACAGAACCTTCATCACTCAGGGCCTGTCTTCTTACAATTCCAGCATTCCAATCTACTCAACAACCTTCTCCCTATGGCCGCAGCCACTACATTTTGCTCCTAGACCAGTGCACTACTCTCCCCCAACTCAAACAAATTCAAGCTCCCCTTGCTACCACAGGCCTCCATTCTAACCCTTTCCTCTTGGGCAAGCTAATAGAGACCCTCACAATTAGACTCCACCACCACCAGCACACACTTCCCTACGCCTTGCTCCTCTTCTCCCACTCCCAGCAACCTCCCAATCTCTTCACCTGGAACACCCTCATCAGAGGCCTCTCACTCAGTCCCGCACCTCATCATGCCCTTCTTCTGTTTGCTACAATGCTCCAAACACCCTTCGCGGTGCCCGACACTTACAGCTACGCCTTCGCGCTCAGAGCGTCCGCTCGCTTGCAGTCTCACCGGGCCACGAAAGCTATCCATTGCCTTGTTATAGCGAGTGGGTGCCAGTCTAGCAACCACGCTATCAACTCTTTGATGCATGCGTACGCTTCCTGCTGCGACGTGGCCTCCATGAGAAAGCTGTTCGACACGGTTCCCTCCTGGGATGTTGTTGCATGGAACGTGATGATCAGTGGCTACGTTCACAACAGCCTCCCGAACGATGCCCTGAAGCTATTGGGCAGGATGTCATCGGCGAGTGTCGCCCCGACCGATGTCACCGTGATCACTGCCCTTTCTGCGTGCTCCCAAATGAAGGATCTTTGCTTGGGAAAGCAGATGCATGGGTGTGTTCACAAAAGGACCATGCAATTTGAAAAGGAGATCAAATTGTGCACTGCTCTCGTTGACATGTACGCCAGATGTGGTCGCTTAGAGCCGGCGAAACAAGTGTTTGACGAGATGAGAGCTAAAGATGTTGGCGTTTGGAATGCTCTTTTAGGTGGGTATGTTCATAATGGCTGCTTCATCAAAGCTCTGCAATTTTACGTGGAACTGCAGGAATCGGGGCTTACGCCCGACGAGCCAACGCTGGTCAGTGCGCTGAGCGCTTGCGGCCACGCAGGCATGCTTGATCTTGGCAAAAGCATCCACTTCTACATCGAAGAAAGATTCCCTCGTTTCGATGTGGTTCTGGGTACAGCTCTAATCGAAATGTACTCCAAATGTGGGTGCATCGAGGGGTCGCAAGAAGTGTTCGACAAGATGGCGAAGAAAGATGCCGTGGCTTGGAGTTCGATGATCCGTTGTCTTGCGGTGCACGGGCACACCAGACACGCACTGGCGCTGTTTGTTTCGATGCAGGGGTCGGACGTGAGGCCGGACGGTGTCACCTTCGTGGCTGTTCTGAGTGCATGTAGCCATGCCGGGTTGGTCGAAGAGGGGCTGGGCTACTTCAAGTCCATGCAGCGAGACTTCGGCATCGTCCCTCGAGTCGAGCACTATGGTTGCGTGATCGACCTTTTGAGCAGGGCCGGCAGACCAAGGGAAGCTCTCCAGTTGATGTGCTCCATGGAGGGGAAGGTGAACGCAGCAGTTTGGAGGAGTCTTCTCAGCGCTTGCAGGGTGAACTTGGACGTCGAACTTGCGGAGATTGTAGTGCGGAACTTGATGGAGCTGCGGTCGGATCACTGTGGGGACTACGTACTCCTGTCGAACACGTACGCGGCGAAGAGGATGTGGGATGATGCGAGGAGAGTGAGGAGGGAGATGAAGGAACGACTGATAAGGAAGAACCCCGCATTTAGTTTAATTGGCTCAAGCTGCTGATACATGCTAAACTAATTATGAGAATTAGGCTATATTTTACTTTAATTGGCTCAATTATGTTTCGTTTGATTAAGCCTAATAATCTTACTCAATTGGCATGGCCCGATTCAGTCTTTTATTTTAATTGGGTCAATTATGGACTAGTTTAGTTTGATTATGCCTAATAATATTGCTCGCGTGGCCCGGTTCAATCTTTTATTTTAATTGGCTCAATTATAGACTAGTTTCGTTTGATTATGCCAAATAATCTTAGCCTAACTTGCTTAGGTCGGTTCTTGCTTGAATATGGTTGAAAATGGTTCGCTGGCGACCATAGTCGAACCGAGCCCTAACTCGTTCATCAAGCGCAAGAGCCAGGAGGGAGATATGCTCTTTCTTCCACCGTGCCAAGAACAACATGCTCACCGTCTGGTTTGCCAACAATGGCGAGAGACTCGGCACTTATTATGGTCATAATGGCATCTAGTCTTGGAATACCTCTCGTTATCTCCTTTGCGGGGTTTTATCTCCTTTGTTTCTCTTTTTTCGTATTTATTTTGATTTTTCAATGACTTTTTGAATTATGTGCCCAAAGTTACCTTTATTTATTTATTTTTTATTCTCGTATATATTAAGATTTAAATTTTGTTATCCTTCTTTTTTTTCACTTAATTGTTTCATCGTGTTGTTTCTTTAATCTTGATAGGGCATATTTTAGCATTGCCCATGTGAACCCAAGTAAGTAGGAACGACGATGCAGATGTGGAACCTCAAGTACGATGTGACATGCAGCACACACATGGCGGGGAATTGTTTGTCACCCCCTCCGTATGAACGACATCATCACAGTACAACCGTCTCAGAAAGCTCAAGGCGGTGTCGTACGATGCCGATCCGTGCAGATCGAGGAGCCGGTCGTAGTTAATTGACCCCGTACGACTAATTAATCCTCGCAGGTATAAAGCTAATCCTCTTGAACACTCAACTCTCTCTCATTTCACCAAAAGCTAACTTAAACTTCGGAGGGATCGAGTTGGGATATCCCCCTCCTGACCTCGACCTGTGTGCAGGAGTTTAGCGATGGAGAAGCAGGCCACTCGCCAAGAGAGAATACTGCACTTGGGGGACGAGGCTCGAACCCGACTCGACCCGACGCTTGCCCTCACCACCCGGGCATCCACGTGGGCAACCTTATACATATCCGGGACTGGACTAAGCCGTGCTGACACCTCGACCATGGTATAAAGATTTATCAATATTTTGACGCTAGAAAGAGGGCTCGATGTCGCAAGGACACACCAACCGAGCAACCCGAGAGAGCGCCCTAGAGAAGAGCCATCCCCGACTCACCTGACCTTTGGGTTTGGAGGGCAACTCTCACTTCCTCCAAGCATAGAAGGGAATATCTCGGCCACGACCCCGAGTCACTATTGGCGGCTATTCAATGATCTCAGGTTGTCGCCTCCCGAGACCATCATGGGGCAACCTGCTATCTTAGCCAAGACGTTCCTCAACTTCACTCACCAAGTGCAAGCGTTAGTTGGGATGTTGCAGACCATCGCACCCCTTGTACCCTAGCTAGCTCAACAGATGATTCGCCCCCCACGGTCATCGCCTGTGATCCAAGCTACACTCATCCCTACACCTCATAATGCCACCTCGGTCGACCAGGCACCTCTGGCTCCAAATGCCCACTCCCCAATCGGGGAGCAATTGAGACACCCGAGGCCAATGATAGAGCGCTATGTCCTTGTGCCCAGATGCGCTGCCTCGACTTTTCCCGAAGCCAACACCCTATCGCCCGACTCGGTGGACGACTCACTCCGGGCCCAATTGCGATTGGCGAATCAACGCTTGGACGAGGTTCAAAGGAAAATGCATAAATCCAAGGAGGAGCTCAGGGAAAGTACCTTAATTGGGTCTCCCTTTGCCCTAGAAATTCAGGACAAGTCTATCCCTCTCAACTTTCACCTCCCGATGCTAGAGGCCTATGATGGTGACTTCGATCCAGCAAACCATGTTGCCACCTTTTGGGCCCAGATGGCCCTATATGGCACTTCTGACGCCTTGATGTGTCGGGCATTTCCTACCACCCTCCGAGGCCTGGCTCGGATGTGGTACAATCGATAGAGGCCGTCATCGGTCTTGTCTTTTGATTAGCTTGCAAGGGAACTCAAGCTTCACTTCTTAGCCAATGTGCGACCTAGACCGTCCATGATCATGCTCCTCGGGCTAAGGCAGAAGGAGGATGAATCTCTTGTTGAATCTCGGATTTTGATGATGAAGTCAATTATAATTTGTTTGATCTAATCTATATGTTGAGAAAAGTGTGTAGGATTAACTATGATGGCAGTAAGACATAAAGCAGGTGTTGTGCCGGAGTCAAGATCGAGATCTCATTGGGAGTTCGAGAGTTCAACGGAAGTCCGAACGTTGTCGGAAGTTTTGCGGGAACAAACCGAGAAGTCCAGGAGCTTGCCATAGAAGCTTGTCGGAACTCGCCAAGAAGATCGTCGTAAAGTCTAGGAGCTTGCCGGGAGTCCGTCGGAACATTGCCAAGAGTTCGTTGGATGTTTGTCGGAAGTATGCCGAAAGCTTGCCGAAAGAGCAATTGACACACTAGAACAAGAAGCACATTAAATTGTGTCTTAATTATCATAGTTAGAGCATAAATTAAGTTAAGATTAGGAGATAATCTCACTAACTTAATTATGGGCCAAATGGGCCCTTAACAGGGCTGAATTGGGTCGAATTGAGCACCCAATTTAGCCCCTGAAAATATGGCCAGCGGTGGCACCGCTTGGAAGGCAGTGCCCCTGGTTTTCTGGGCGATGGTACCACTGGTAGCAGTGCTGCCAACCGTGGTACCACCCCTGTTCGGTAGTAGTACTGCCCAGAGTCAAATCAACAGTAGTAGTACCGCTCAGTAACGATGATGGTACCACTAGTACCCCGGATTTCGAGGATGTGACACTTTTTAGCACCAATTTTGAAGCCATTGGGGCCTATGAAAATCCCACCCTTTTCTGCATGAAAGGGCACGAAAGTATTGGCTTAATCTTGAATTCTTGAGTCATAAAAGTGTTGTAAAAGTTAGAGTTCTCCTCCTTCATCTCTTAGCCTTGTGACCATTCAAGAAAGAGGAGTGAGACTTGTAAGGGTTCATCTCCTAAACCCGGGAAAAGGAGAAAGTGCTGTAAAGAGGTGCTCGGTCTGCACCTATTAAAGGAAGGTCTTTAGTGGACGCCGATGACCTCATTAGAGGAGGAATCCGAAAGTGGATGTATGTCACATTGACCGAACCACTCTAAAACTCGGTTTGCATTTACTTTAAGCAATTTACTTTTATAGCAAATTACCTCTCCTCCTTACTGTGCTTTTACTACGCCTACATACGCTTTCAAGTAAACACCTTCCGAGATCAGCTTTAATTTTATGAAAGCTTTCAAGTTTAAATTCTCTTCAAAATGGATTGAATCGAAACCATTTTCATTAGAATCAGTTTTAATCGAAACAAGTCTTTTGAAATTACGAAAGTTTTCTGCTGCACTAATTCACCCCCCCTCTTAGTGCCGCTCTTGATCCTAACATCTCTCTCCCTCTTCGCTGCCCACTTTGCTACTGAGATCCGAGGGGTTCCAGATGCTCACCCCTCTTTGGTTATGCAGGAGTTCTTAATGGGCTTACGACCTTCAAGGTTCTTTTGGTCGCTGGTCGAGAGACCACTAGTGACCGTTCCCGAGATGCTCCGAGACCAGCTTTTACTATGCCTACATACTCTTTCAAGTAAACACCTTCCGAGATCAGCTTTAATTTTATGAAAGCTTTCAAGTTTAAATTCTCTTCAAAACGAATTGAATCGAAACCATTTTCGTTGGAATCTGTTTTAATCGAAACAAGTCTTTTGAAATTGTGAAAGTTTTCCGCTGCACTAATTCACCCCCCCTCTTATTGTCGCTCTTGATCCTAACATCTCTCTCCCTCTTCACCGCCCACTTTGCTACTGAGATCCGAGGGGTTCCAGATGCTCACCCCTCTTTGGTTATGCAGGCATTCTTAATGGGCTTACGATCTTCAAGGTTCTTTTGGTCGCTGGTCGAGAGACCACTAGTGACCGTTCTCAAGATGCTCCAACGGGCCAACCAATATGTTGCTACAAAGGCACTAGTGGCAAGAAAGTGCGATGAGTCACAAAAGAGGTCCCGGCCAAGAGCTACCCTACCCATGTGAGCAGATCAGGGAAAGAAGAAGGCCTGCCATGGCAAGGCTAGAAGAAGAGCCCAAGATGTGCAGATAAAAAAAAAAAGAGAAGATGTTTCCTAAGATGTTCAGCCAATGCCTGGGCTATGTTACTTGGCTAATCCAGTCCCTACGTTACTTGAGTAGTGTTGCTCGGCTAGTCTTGTACAATCAGTCTTTACTCAGTTGATTCAACGTCTGAGCAGTTACTCGACCAAACATGGGGCCCAAGTAGTATTGGTCGGCCAAGCCAATGCTCGAGCTCCGTTGCTAGGTCGATCCAGTCCCTAGTGCCCGAGTAGTGTTGCTCAGCCAGTCATGTGCAATTAGTCTCTTCTCAGTTCATTCTGCTAGTCATATGTGCCCTGTAAGCCAATCACGTGAGTGATGACACGTGTGACTTGACACATAATCTTTTTGCTTATTATATTTTGGCATTTATCACTTTATATTGCTTGTTGCATGTATGCATATATATATATATATATGTTGAATCTCAAATTTTGATGATGAAATCAATTGATGGGTTAATTGATCTAATCCATATTATCGAGTTAAGTATGCAGGATTAACTACGATAACTTGAAGATATAAAGTAAGTCAACCGGAGTCAAGTTTGATGGGTATTCGAGAGTCCGCTGAGTGTCTGAAGATTCGTCGGAAGTGCTGCCAAAACCAACCGAGAAGAAATCGGGGACTTGCCGAAGTTTTCGGAAGTACGCTGGAGAGATCGTCGAAGGTTCGCGGAGATCACCAAGAAGGTTTGGTTACTTGCCAAAGACTCACTGAACTCGCCACAAGACTAGGAGCCTGCTGGGAGTCCGTCGGAAGAAATCCGAGGGTGTATCGGAAGTCCACCGAAAGTTCGCCGAAAAGCTCGTCGGAAGGAAACTCGATGTTGCCGGTTAAAAACTTGCTTAGGACTATGTCGTAATTTCATAGTTTGTATGTAATTAGGGTTAGAATTAAAGATTAATCCTATAACCTGGTTAGGGGCCAATTGGGCCCAAGTTCGGATTGGTTTGGGCCAAGTTTGGAGCCCAACCAGTGAGCTGAAATAGTCTAAGCGGTGGCACCGCCCAGAGCCTGAAGGATCAGGTGGTGGTACCACCGGACTGTGCGGTGGCACCGCGTAGAACCCGAGAGGTCTAGCGGTGGCACCGCCAGTACACTGTCAGTGTCAGGCACTGACAAACGGTGGCACTGCCACTGACAGGCAGTGGCACCACCAGCACAGGGAAACCCAAAAGCAATTCAAATTTGGAGCCCAAATTTGAATCCTATTGGAGCTTATAAATACCCCTCAATTCTCAGTAGAGAATACAACTTTTTTGAGAAGTCAGAGATTGAGAAAAAAACCTTAGCAAAGTCTTTAGCAAGTCTTGTTTTCAATAGCTTAAGTGTTTACCTCCCTCTTTCTCTTTGAAAAATCTGTAAGAGTGTGAACCACTTGTAAAAGGTTGTAAGAGGGGTATTTGTCCTTCCCCTTCAAAGTGGGAGCCTCATTGAAGAAGGTTTCGCAAGTGGATGTAGGTCATTTTGACCGAACCACTTTAAATTGGTGTGTTCCTTGAATGTGTGTGTATTTACTTTTCTGAAACCGTTATTTACATAGCAGCTAGCTTTCAATTTTCATCTTCTCACTTTACTCGAGCTACTTTCTCCAAGTCATTGACAAATTGAAATCTCTATGCATTTACGAAATCATTTTCAAATTTACAAGTTTTAATCCACTGCACTAATTCACCCCCCCCCCCCCCCCCACCTAGTGCCGCTCTGATCATAACAATTGGTATCAAAGCAAGGCTCACTCTTATATTTGGTTTAATACTCAAGAGAGATGGCTTACTCCGGCATGCAAGAGGGTCACTCTATTACACGTCCGTCTATGTTTAATGGGTCGGATTACACGTATTGGAAGACTCGTATGAGGATCTTCCTTATTTCCATGGATTTTGAGCTTTGGAATATTATCGAAAATGGATTTCAAAAATCTTCTCTTCCGATGAGCAAATGGGATGAATCGGAGAAGAAGGTTTTTGCTTTAAACGCAAAGGCTATGAATGCTTTGTTTTGTGCACTTGACAAAAATGAATTTAATCACGTTTCAATTTGCGATTCGGCTTTTGATATTTGGAGAACTCTTAAGGTTACTCATGAAGGCACTAGCCAAGTGAAAGAGTCCAAAATCAACATTCTTGTGCATTCTTACGAAATTTTCTAGATAAAACCAAGTGAGTCCATCGGAGACATGTACACCCATTTCACGGATGTCTTCAATGGACTCAAAGCTCTTGGTAAAGGTTTTTCTAACTTTGAACTAGTAACTAAAATTTTGAGATCCCTTCCAAAGAGTTGGGATCCAAAAGTTACGGGCATTCAAGAAGCCAAGGACCTTAAAACATTTCCTCTCGAAGAACTTATTGGGTCTCTTATGACTTACAAAATGACGTGCCATACTCATGAATAGCTCGAGAACCCTCTTCCAAAGAACAGGAAGGATATGACACTTAGAACACAGGAAGACCACTTGAAAGGAACATCAAGTGATGATGACAGTGACGATGACATTGCACTTTTAACTCGAAAATTTAAAAAATTTATAAGAAAGAACAAATTTAAAAATAACACAAAAAATAAACTTGAACATAAAAAGGATTAAGTAATTTGCTACGAATGCAAGAGGCTAGGGCACTTCAAAAATGAATGCCCCCAAGCCAAGAAGAAGCAACCGAAGAAGAAGAAAACTTTAAAAGCGACTTGGGACGACTCAAGTGATTCCGAGAATGAAGAAGCTAGCAACAAAGAGGAGGCAAACTTCGCGCTAATGGCTTTAGGAGGAGAGGTATATGATTTAATTAATGAAGATTTATCTTTCGATGAACTTTTTATCGCTTTTCATTTATTATTTGATGAGTGTAGAACTATTAATAAGAAGTTCAATCTATTAAAGAAAGAGCATGCCTTACTACAAAATAAGCTTGATAATCTTCAAACTCCTCCATGCACTAAGTGTGAACACTTAGAAGCAATAAAAGATGAGAATTTGTTGCTTAAGGAGACCTTAAACAAGTTTAAGATCGGTAACAAAGGCTTGGACATGATCCTTGCAAATAAGGGTCACGTCGCAAATAGAAGTGGAATTGGTTTTGTGAGAGGATCTCACCAAAATCGTACCACCTTCATTAAAGGACCCACATTACATGTTTCACCTCATTTGAAATATAACTTTTGTTGTAAATCCGGACATGTTGTTTATAAATATCCATTTAAGAAAATTAGTCCACATAAGTTGATATGAGTTCCTAAAGGAATTATAAATAATTCAATGATGAATGACAAAATTAGTATATCAATTTTTGAGGCACCCAAAATCAAATGGGTACCTAAAAACCATTCTCTTTTGTAGACAAACTCACAAGCTAGGAGTAAGAGATGATATCTTGATAGTGGATGCTCAAGGCACATGACCGGAGATCAATCTCATTTCTCTATACTCACTAGCAAAGAAGAAGGGTATGTCACCTTCGGAGACAACAACAAAGGTAAAATCAATGGCAAGGGAACCATAGGCAACAAATCAAGTTTTTCAATTGATGATGTGTTGCTAGTTGATGGATTGAAACATAATCTCTTAAGCATTAGTCAATTATGCGATAAAGGTTACATCGTTAGATTTGAATCTAATGTGTGTATTATTAAAAAACCAAACAATAACATATCAATAATTGTCTTAAAACAAAATAATGTCTGCACCATCAACCTTGATGAACTTAATAATGAAATATGCTTTTCCATTTTAAATGATGATGCTTGGCTTTGGCATAGGAGATTAGGCCATGCAAGTATGAAACTAATATCTAAGATTTCATCTAGAGAGTTAGTACGAGTGATTCCCAATATGAAGTTTGTTAAGGACAAAGTGTGTGATGCTTGTCAACTAGGAAAACAAATAAAAACTAGTTTCAAACCAAAAAATCAAATTAGCACCACTAGACCATTGCAATTGATCCATTTGGATTTATTTGGACCAATTGATACAACGAGTCTAGGAGGAAGCAAATATGCCTTCGTAATTATAGATGACTATAGTAGATACACTTGGGCCTATTTCTTGGCTGACAAAAGTGATTGTTTCAAATGTTTCTCTAAATTTTGTAAACTTACTCAAAACAAAAAAGGTTTCATGATTTCATCAATTCGGAGTGATCACGGTGGTGAATTTCAAAATCATGACTTTCAAAGTTTTTGTGAATCCAATGGATATAATCACAACTTCTCCACTCCGAGAAATCCTCAACAAAATGGGGTAATTGAAAGAAATAATAGAAATTTACAAGAAATGTCAAGAACTATGTTAAATGAACATAGTCTACCTAAGTATTTTTAGGCCGAAGCCATTAATACGGCTTGCTATGTCATGAATAAGGTTCTATCAAAAACTCCCTATGAATTATGGAATAACAAAAAACCAAATGTTTCTTATTTTAAAGTTTTCGGTTGCAAATGCTTTATTTTGAATGAAAAGGATGCCTTAGGAAAATTTGATGCTAAATCCGATAAAGGCATCTTTCTTGGTTACTCTTCCGTTTCTAAGGCTTTTCGTGTTTTTAATAAAAGAACCTTAGTTATAGAAGAGTCTATTCATATAGTTTTTAATAAAATTTTCGAGTTAAAGAAAAATGATTTTGAAGATAATCTTGATTTTGATAATTTGAATTTAAATGAACCCCCTCCTCAAAATAGCAACTTGGATGTATCTTCTTCCGAAATTTCGTTACCCAAGAAATGGAAGTATATAGATACTCATCCAAAGGAGCTAATTATAGGATATACATCAAAAGGGGTTCAAACTCGTTCTTCCTTCAAGAATTTTTGTGCTAACACCGTATTCCTTTCTCAAATTGAACCTAAATGCATTGACGAAGCCTTGAAAGATAATTCATAGGTTATTGCAATGCAAGAGGAATTGAACCAATTTGAGAGGAATGAGGTATGAAAGCTTGTTCCTAGACCTAGTGACCATTTAGTCATTGGTACTAAATGGGTCTTTAGAAACAATCAAGATGAATGCGGTATCATGGTTAGAAACAAGGCTAGACTAGTAGCCAAAGGTTTCAACCAAGAAGAAGGTATCGACTACGAAGAGACATTCACTCGCTGAACTCGCTACAAGATCGGGAGCCTGCTGGGAGTCCGCTGGAAGAAATCCGAGGGTGTATTGGAAGCCCACCGGAAGTTCACCGAAAAGCTCGCCGAAAGGAAACTCGACGTTGCCGGTTAAAAACTTGCTTAGGACTATGTCTTAATTTCATAGTTCGTATATAATTAGGGTTAGGATTAAAGATTAATCCTATAACCCGGTTAGGGGCTAATTGAGCCCAAGTTCGGACTGGTTTGGGCCAAGTTTAGAGCCCAACCAGCGAGCTGAAATAGCCTAGGCGGTGGCACCGCCCAGAGCCCAAAGGATCAAGCGGTGGTACCGTTGGACTGGGCGGTGGCACCGCCCAGCACCCGAAAGATTGGGCGGTGGCACCGCCAGTACATTGTCAGTGTCAGACACTAATAGGTGGTGGCACCACCACTGATAGGCGGTGGCATCGCCAGCACCGGAAAACCCAAAAGCAATTCAAATTTGGAGCCCAAATTTGAATCCTATTGGGGCCTATAAATGCCCCTCAATTCTCAGCAGAGAATACAACTTTTTTGAGAAGCTACCGCTCCAATCCTAACACTATATATATTATGATGTCCTTGGATCTATGCAATGGGAATCAGATCATGATAAGATCATGATAATGAGATCGATTCACGTTTAAACACAGATCCTAAATAATCCTGGTCATAGGTTACTCGAGAGGGACATCGAGATAACCGGACAAACTGGTGTGATGTATACCCGTCCATATGATGGATGCAGTTGGTCTCATAGTTGCCCATGTGGGGATACTAGGGATACAATACAGGTGCTTATTGGGGAATGAGTTCACTGATTGATCCGCTTATGGAATGCTGAATGGTTGATGATGCCTTATTGTCAGACAATGATTCCGTAGTCCCAATGGTGTATCTGGTCCTTAGAATTGAGACACCAAGGATGTCCTATATGAGTGCTCCACTCTTTGATACCAGACTTATATGTTTAGATGTCCCAGATCTAGCACAGTCGGTTATCGAGAGTGGTAGTCAATCTTACGAGGGCTATTGAGTATCGATAGAGGATCATTCACTCTCGATGTCATGAGAGAAATGTCCCATGTATTCTTGCTCAGACAAATCCTTGGCCAAGGTCATTCAGACTGAGAGAGGAAGAGTTCTCTAGGAGAATCTGATTAGAGCGAGACTCGAGTAGAAACCGTATGGGTCTGACAGCAACATGCCTCGTATATGATCTTTGGGATGTTAGATGGACGAGGGACTATAGGTACATAGTAACTAAGGATAGACATATCCAATGGATTGTTGAATCTCAAATTTTGATAATAAAACCAATTGATAAGTGTTTATGAATTGATCTACATTTTGAGTGATGCAGGATGCTTCGATCAGGATAAGATAATTAAAGCAAGAAGAATCATGTTGGGCTGATGGAACATATCAGAAGATTGGACGTCTAGCCGGAGGATCATATGATGTATCAACATAAGGCTTCAGGCCATGGATTTGGGCATCAGGCTAAGAAGAGCGAAAATTACACCAAGGATATCGGAGTTGCAGAGGTCAACTGACTGATTGGGCAATAGGCCACAAGAGAGGACGATGCATCGAAGAATCGGACGAAGCGTCGATGGAACAATGACATGCCAGACAACATGATTCATGCATAATTGTCTAGATCGAAGTGTGTTTTTACATATGCAGGATTAACTATGATAGAAAGGCATAAAGCAAAATGAAGTCCCGGAGTCAAGAATGCGATTTTGTTGGGAGTTCGAGAGTTCGTCGGAGTTCGGACGTTCGTCGGAAGTTCTATCAGAATTGATCGAGAAGTCCCAGAGCTTGACAAAGAAGCTCATCGAAACTTTCCAAGATGATTATCATGAAGTCCAGGAGCTTATCGGGAGTCCACTCGAACATTGTCGAGAGATCGTTAGAAGTTCGTCGGAAGATCCCCGGAAGCTCGTCGGAAGAAACTTGTGCTAGTCATAGGTGCCCAGCAAGCCAATCACGTGAGTGATGGCACGTGTGAGTTGATACAGAATCTTTTTGCTTATTATATTTTGGCGTATATCACTTTATAACTATTGCATAAATGCATATATATATTGTGATGTCCTTGGATTTGTGCAATGGGAATCGGATCGTGATGAGATCACGATAATGAGATCGATTCACCTTTAAACACATATCCTAAATAATCCCGGTCATAGGTTACTCGAGAGGGACATCGTGATAACCGGATAGACTGGTGTGCTGTATACCCGTCCATATGATGGATGCAGCTGGTCTCATAGCTGCTCGTGTAGGGACACTAGGGATACAGTACAGGTGCTCATTGGAGAATGAGTTCACTGATTGATCCGCTTACGGAATGCTGGATGGTTAATGATGCCTTATTGTCAGACAGCGATTCCGTAGTCCTAGTGGTGTATCTGGTCCTTAGACTTGAGACACCAAGGATGTCCTGTATGAGTGCTCCACTCTTTGATACCAGACTTATAGGTTTGCCTGTCCCAGATCTAGTACAGCTGGTCATTGGGAGTGATAGTCGACCTTACGAGGGCTATTGAGTGTCGACAGAGGATCATCCACTCTCGGCGTCATGAGAGGAATATCCCATGTGTTCTTGCTCAGACAAATCCCTGGCCAGGGTCATTCGGGTTGAGAGAGAAAGAGTTCTCTGGGAGAATCCGATTAGAGCGAGACTTGAGTAGAAACCGTATGCGTCTGACAGCACCATGCTCGATATATAGTCTCTGGGATATTAGATGGATGAGGGACTATAGGTACATGGTAACTGAGGATAGACAGGTCCAATGGATTGGATTCCCCTGTATCGTCTGGGGACTACGGCGTAGTGGCCTAGTACGTCCGTAGTCGATGAGTCGAGTGAATTATTACAGAGATAATAATTCACTGAGTTAGAAGGAGTTCTAACAGGTATGACTCACGGCTAGCTCGATATTGGGCCTAGAGGATCACACACATATGGTAGGCATTGCGATGAGTAGAGGTTTGGATATGAGATATCCGATGGAGCCCTTGTCTTATTGGATGCAGATCCAATACCCACTAGGGAAGGACCCATTAGGGTTTGACACGGGATCTCTATAAATAGGAGGGATTCACAGCCTCATAGGGTAGAGTCTTTGCTTGCCTTTCCTATTCTCCTCTCCTTCTCCACCTTAGAGTAGGCCTGGAGTTTTGAGAAGCGTCGTCGCAACCCTGCTGTGTGGATCACCGATAGAGAGGAGGACGCTTGACCTCCTTCACCCTCTCCTAAGGATCTGCAAGGAAACATGGATATACGATCTCCCTAGGTAACACAATCTCTATACGCAGTTTTATGTTTTGCGGATTTTTTGCGCACCAATCTTCGCACGACGACGAACATCTTTTTGGGAATCGGTGATTTTTGTTTTCTTGTTCTTCCGCTGCGCATATGATGTCGCCCCCCATGATTTCCCAACAACCTGGACTTATGGACTTTATTTATCTTAGTAAATGTCTTAAAATTTATAGTTAGCACATAATAGGGATTATAATTAGGTCAACCCAATTAGGGGATAGTTGGGCCAAGTTTGGGCTATGTTGGGCCAAGAGAAAGGCCCAAACAAGTGAAACCATTGTGGCATAGTCTCCGAGACTATGTCAAGCAGTGGTATCACCAGTCTGGACGTTGGTACTACCTAGGCTCCATCTTCAAGACTGTCTGGCGGCAGTGTTAGACTCAGTCTTCAAAATTTGTACCATCCAGTGTTAGGTTGCAGGCGGTGGTACCACCCAGTGCAGGCGGTGGTATCGCCCGTACCTTGAAATTTTGGGGGTTTAAATTTTGGGCTCCAAATTTGAATCCATTTGGGGTCTATAAATACCCCAGCTTTTTCTACATAGATAAGAAAGAAATATTAAGCAAAACCTTACGATTCTAAAGTTGTAAACCTTAGAAAGTTAAGTTCTCTCCTCCCAAAGCTTAGAGAGAGTTCTAAGGGAGGTGTGAGAGGGATACCTTATAAAAGAGGGTTGTAAAAGGTTGTCTCATAAACTTGTGAAAAGGAGAAGAAGGGTGTAAAAGGGTAGTTGGTCTTCACCCATTGAAAGAAGACTGATATTGGATGCCGGTGGCCTCGATGGAAGAGGAATCGGTGAAGTAGATGTAGGTCATGACGATCGAACCACTATAAAAATATGGTTTACATTTCTCTTGTGCAATTTACTTTACTGCAAACCACTTTACTTGCTTTACATTCACTATGCTCTTCCGTATGCTTTCAAAGTTAATACCTTTACGAAATGATTTTTCGTCAGAAACGGAATTAATCGCAATGAAGTTTTGAACCGACATAATTTTTACCAGTGCACTAATTCACCCCCCCCTCTTAGTGCCGACTCTTTTCGTAACATGGATTGGGTTCCTTTGTATCGTTTAGGGATTGCGGCGTAGTGGCCTAGTACGTCCGTAGTTGATAAGTCGAGTGAATTATTATGGAGATAATAATTCACTGAGCTAGAAGGAGTTCTAATAAGTATGACTCACGACCAACTCGATATTGGGTCTAGAGGGTCACACACATATGGTAGGCATTGCAATGAGTAGAGGTTTGGATATAAGATATCCGTCGGAGCCCCTATCTTATTGGATATCCAATAAGCCCCCGAATTATTTCTATGAATGAGATCCAATAAGAGCCTATGAGAGATTATTGGATAGAGATCCACTAATCTAAGAGGCTTGGATAGTTGGATGGAGATTCAATACCCAATAGGGCAGGATCCATTAGGGTTCAGTTGATAGGGGACCTCTATACTTAAGGATATACTTTACTGCTTTCCAATAGCCAATAGAATTCAGATGGATTTTAGCATGGCTATGGGTGAGAAGGTTTCATCATAGTCAATACCTTGTCTTTGACGATACCTTTTAGCCACTAGCCTTGCTTTATAGGTCTCTACCTTTCCATCTACTCCGATCTTTTTCCTAAAGATCTACTTGCAACCGATGGGTACAATACCCTCGGGTGCATCAATTAGGTTCCGTATGCTCTGAATGTCATGAGCAGGTCTCAGGCAGATCCAGGCTTGGAGCATTAGAAAGTAGTAAAGTGTATCCTTATGTACTTGAGAAGGACTAAAGATCTTTTACTAGTATAGAGAGGTAGTAGCCTTTGGGATGAAGGCTACACAAACTCAAGTTTTCAGTCCGATGTCGATGATAGCAAGTCAAATTTAGGTTATGTGTACACCTTGAATGGAGGAGCAGTATGCTGAAAGAGTTACAAGCAAAATACGACTGTTTGCTCGACCATAAAGGCGGAGTATATTGCTGCAACAAAAGCAGCAAAAGAGGGAGTTTGGATGAAAAGTTTATCATAGATCTAGGAGTCATGCCAGCTAGCGAGGAGCCAATTTTCTTATATTACGACAACAACGGGGTGATTGCTCAAGCAAAGGAACCCAGGTCTCATCAGAAATCTAAGTATGTTTTGAGGAGGTTCTACCTGATCAGAGAGATCATGACCCAAGGAGATGTAGCAGTGGAAAGAGTTCCATTCAAAGATAACATTGCGGATCAACAAACAAAGTCGTTGTCTCATATTGTCTTTGAGCATCACAGGGGTCTGATGGAGATCAGACACATAGATGATTGGCTTAGTCAAGTGGGAGATTGCTAGTCATGGGTGTTGAATCTCATATTTTGATGATAAAATCAATTGGTGAATTATTTGATCTAATCTATATATTGAGAAAAGTGTGCATGATTAACTTGTTAGGATCAAGAGCGCACTAAGAGAGGGGGGTGAATTAGTGCAGTGGAAAACTTTCACAATTTCAAAAACCTTGTTTCGATTAAAGCCGATTCAACTCAATTCGTTTTGGAAGGAATTTGAACTCGAAGTCTAAAGTGAAAATGTAAGAGAAGACTAAGGTGATTTGCAGCAGTGTAAATCACAAAAATGTAGATTTCGTAAAGTCTTCATAGAAATCCGATCTCGGAAGATGTTTTACGTTAAAGTGAATGTAGACGTATTTAAAGCACAGTAAGGAGGAGAGGCAATTTGCTATAAAGGAAAGATGCTCAAAGTAAATGCAAACCGAGATTTTAGAGTGGTTTGGTCAACATGACCTACATCCACTATCGGCTTCCTCCTCCGATGAGGTCACCAGCGTCCACTAGAGGCCTTCATTCAATAAGCGAAAGCCAACCACCCTTTTACAGCTTTTCTCCTTTTGACAGGCTTAGGAGACAACCCTTATAAGTTTCACTCCTCTCTTGAATGATCTCAACACTTAGAAGAAAGAAGGAGGAGAACTCTAGCTTGTACAATACTTTAAGGCCTCAAAGACTCAAGATTAAGCAAGTTTTTCATTGCCATTTCATTTAGGAAAGGGTGGGGTTTTTATAGATCACAATGAGTTAAAAAATGGAGCCTAAAAGTGTCCATTCTCGGATTTTCGGGGATGGTACCACCGCCATTATTGGGCAGTACTATCGCCTGTCATCGGACACTGAGCGGTACTACCGCTTAGTTTGGGCGATACTACCGCCTGACAGCGCTCGAAGACAAAGCTTAGGCGGTACCACCATTGGCAACAATAACTACCGACAGTACCATCGCATGACAGAGGTGGTACTACTGCCTAGAATCCCTAGGAGACCGAGTCTCCTAGGCAGTGCCACCGCCGGCTAGGAATTCTGGGTCCGAATGGGCTGTTCCATTTGGCCCAATTTCGATCTGTTAAGGGCCTAGTTAGCCCCTAATTAAGTTAATGGGATTACCTCCATCCCTAACTTAATCTATACTCTAATTATGATAATTATGACATGATTACTACATTCTGTGTTCCGGTGCGTCAATCGCTTCTTCCGGTGAGCTTTCGGCGTACTTCCGGCGAACATCTGACGAACCCTCGGCGATGTTCCGGTGGACTCCCGGCAAGCCCCTGGACTTCGCGATAATCTTCTTGGTGAGTTCCAACGAGCTTCTATAGCAAGCTCCTAGACTTCTCGGCTGGTTTACGTAGAACTTCCGACGAACATCCGGACTTCCGACGAACTCTCGTACTCCCAACGTGATCTTGATCTTAACTCCGACACAACACCTACTGCATGTCTTACTGCCATCGTAGTTAATCCTGCACACTTTTCTCAACATATAGATTAGATTAACAAATGACAATTGACTTCATCATCAAAATCCGAGATTCAACAATCTCCGCCTTTTTGATGATGATAATCAATTGATGATGGAGTTAACCTTAACTCCTCCTATCTATATGCCATACTTGAGAAAAGTCATTCTTGAATTCAAAGCATTTGAATTCAAGAGACATATTGATAAGTTAAGTTCATTTAAACTTATGAATACACCCATCATGATTCCTATCATGATGTAACTTTCTGAAAATGATGTCAAGGCATGACATCCATTTTCAAGTATTATATTTCAAATATGAAGGATAACGGTCATAGCCATTCATTCTATCACAAGATATCATTTTGTAATATTTCAAATTAAGCTCTAGATATCTTATCATAATGCAAACATTTCAAGTATAAAATTACATATATTTATCATCAATTTACCACATATTTCTCCCCCTTTGTCATAAAAAAAATGGAGAGCGATTTAGCAATATATGTAATTGCAGTAAAAATTAATGTCATTTTTTAACTTGTAAAGAAATTCATACCAATTATTTTTCAAGCATTCATGACATGATATCATTCATTAACTTCTTTCCTTTTACTTATCATCAAAACTTTGCATGAAGAAGGAAAGAAGGAAGGTAAAAACCATTGAGAACCAACTTTAAATAAAGTTAAAAATGATAAGAGATTAAATCATGCTTCATTTTTCACAAGGATCAAGATATACATATGAAATTAAATCCTTGCAAGTGTTCATCTAAAAAAAAATCTTCCTTCATCAAGAAGGAATTCATGTGAAAGATTCATTATATCAAATCCATTTCTCAATAAAAATTAACAAAAGATAAGTCCATGAGAGATTCATTCATCAATTAATTCCATGTATCAAAAATCATTTAGTGATGGAGCATGGATATGAAATAAATTCGATATGGCTCATGAAAGCTCCATTAAAAAAAAATAATAAATCCAGAAGAGAAATACAACAAAATCATACATTCAGACAATGTTTTGTTATAGCCTTTCAATTACATTCATGAAGGTAAACACGTTTATCATCATGGAAATTTTTAGCATAAGGCACAAAATTTCTAACATTAAAGTAAACATGTTATTGAAGCACATAATCTTATGTAGAATTCGTATAATGAAATTTTCAGCACCGAATCAAGAAAGTTCGAAAACGAAATAAATTCATGTATTTGGACAAATCAACATTCCTAATTCTCTTCTAATAAAATCAAATTATTCTTCACTTAAAGGCTTTATAAAAATATCAGCCAATTGATGTTTTGTATCAATAAACTCTAGGATTACATCATGATTAGTGACATGATCTCATATAAAGTGATGCATAATGTCAATATATTTTGTTCTAGAGTGTTGAATGAGATTCTTTGTTAGACATATTACACTTGTGTTATCACATTTAATGGGGATATTTTTAAGATGAATCTTATAATCCTCTAAAGTGTTTTTCATCCACACAACTTGTGCAGAACATGCACTAGCTGCAATGTACTCAGCTTTGGTTATAGATAGTGCAACCGAGTTTTGTTTCTTGGATGACCAAGAAACAAGTGCATGTCTCAAAAATTGACATGTTCCTGATGTGCTTTTTCTATCTAGTGTACATCCAACAAAATCTGCATCAGCATAAGCAATTAGCTCAAAATTCTCAGATTTTGGATACTATAATCTTAGATTTGTGGTATCTTTAAGATATCTAAGTATCCTCTTAACTACTTTAAGATGAGATATCTTATGATTAAATTGAAACCTAGTACAAAGACCTACACTAAACATGATATGCGGTCTTGTTGCGTTGAGGTATAGTAGACTTCCTATCATACCCCTATAAGCTTTTTGATTAAAGCTTTCTCAACTTTCATTAATTTCTAACTTAGTGGAGGTGCTCATTGGAGTGTTGATAGCTTTTGAGCTATCCATATTAAACCTTTTTAGCAAATCTAAAGCATATTTTATTTGACTAATAAAGATGCCACCACTTAGTTACTTAATTTGTAAGCCTAAAAAAAAGTTAATTCTCACATCAAACTCATTTCAAATTCAAGACTCATACTCTTAGCAAATGATTCACAAAGAGATTCATTCGTGGAACCGAAGATAATATCATCAACATAAATTTGAACAATAAGAAAATTATTTTTAAAATTTTTGATAAATAATATAGTATCAACCTTGCCTTTAGAGAAATTATTTTCAATATGACATGAACTAAGTCTCTCATACTAAGCCCTTGGGGTTTGTTTTAAATCATAGAGAGCTTTAGTCAATTTAAATACATGATTAGGGAGACTATTATTCTCAAATCTAGGAGGTTGTTCAACATAAACTTCTTTGGAAATAAAGCCATTAAGAAAAGTACTTTTAATATCCATTTGAAACAACTTAAAATTATTGCTACTAGCATAGGCAAGGAGCATCCTTATGGCTTCTAATTGAGCCACAAGAGCGAAGATTTCTTTATAATCAATACATTCTTCTTAGTTGAAACCTTTGGCCACTAATCTAGCCTTGTTTCTAACCACGATACCATATTTATCTTGCTTGTTTCTAAAGACCCATTTAGTGCCAATAACTAAATGGTCATTTGGCCTAGGAACAAGCTTCCACACCTCATTTCTCTCAAATTGATTTAGCTCATTTTGCATTGTAATAATCTATGAATCATCTTTCATGGCTCCGTCAATACATTTAGGTTCAATTTGGGAGAGAAAAGCTGCGTTGGTAGAAAATTTTTTAAGAGAAGAACGTATTTGAACCCCTTTAGATGTGTCTCTTAAGATCAGCTCCTTAGGATGAGTATCTACATACTTTCAATCTTTGGGTAATGATGTTCCGAAAGTGGATGCATCCAAGTTGCTAGTTGGAAAAGGGGTTTCATTTAAATTCAAAGTATCAAAATTAACATCATCATCAAAATCATTTTTCTTAATTTCAGAAACCTCATTAAAAACAACATAAATGGATTCTTCTATAATCAAGGTTCTTTTATTAAAGATATAAAATACTTTAGAAATCGAAGAATAGCTAAGAAAAATTTCTTCATCGGATTTAGCATCAAATTTTCCTAAGGCATCTTTTTCATTTAAGATAAGACACTTACACCCAAAAACTTTAAAATATGAAACTTTGGGTTTTTTGTTGTTCCACAACTCATAAGGAGTTTTGGTGAGTAATGGTTTTACTAGAACTCTATTCATGACATAGTATGCCTTGTTTACAGCTTCAGCCCAAAAATATTTGGGTAGGCTATGTTTATTCAACATGGTTCTTGTCATTTCTTGTAAATTTCTATTTTTTCTTTCTACTACTTTATTTTGTTGAGGATTTCTTGGAGTAGAAAAGTTATGGTTGTATCCATTGGATTCACAAAATTCTTGAAAATCATGGTTTTGAAATTCACCACCGTGATCACATCGAATTGACGAAATCATAGAACCCTTTTTATTTTGAACAAGTTTATAAAACTTGGTGAAATATCTAAGGCATTCACTTTAATGTGTCAAGAAATAAGTCCATGTGTATCTATTATAATCATCTACAATGACAAAAGCGTATTTGCTACCTCCTAGGCTTGATGTAGAAATTGGTCCGAATAAGTCCATATGGATCAATTACAAAGGTCTAAAGGTGCTTATTTGATTCTTAGGTTTGAAGCTACCTTTTATTTATTTTCCTAATTGACAAGCATCGCACACATTATCTTTAATGAACTTGATATGAGGAATTCCTCTTACAAGTTCTTTGGATGAAATTTGGGTGATTAGTTTTATACTAGCATGACCTAATCTCCTATGCTAAAGCCAAGCATCGTCATTCAAAATCGAAAAATACATTTCATTGCAAAGATCATTGATGTCAATGGTGTATAGGTTATTTTGTTTTAATGCAATCATAGATGTGTTTTTGTGTGGTTTTTTAATAATGCAAGCATTAGATTCAAATTTAATAATATATCTTTTATCACACAATTGACTAATGCTCAAGAGGTTATGTTTTAAACCATCAACTAATAAAACATCTTCAATAAAGAAGTTGGATTTGTTACCTATGGTTGCTTTGCCAATGATTTTACCCTTGTTGTTGTCTCCGAATGTGACATATCCTTCATCTATGTTAGTGAGCTTAGAGAATTGAGATGGATCTCCGGTCATATACCTTGAGCATCCACTATCAAGGTACATCTCTTGCTCCTAGCTTGTGATGGTATATATTTCTACAAAAGAGAATGATTTTTAGGTACCAATTTGATCTTGGGTGCCTCAAAAATCGATCTAAATTGCTTATCATGTTGCATGGAGTTCTTTATGGTTCCTTTAGGAACCCAAATCAATTTGTTTGGACTAACCTTCTTGAATGGACAATGATAAGCTCTATGTCCATGTTTGCAACAAAAGTTGCATTTGTTTTGGTGCGAAATATGCAAGATAGGGCCTTTAATGAAGATGGTTGGATTTTGGTGAGAGCTTCTCACAAATCCGATTCCACTTCTTTTATGAACGTGACCCTTATTGGTAAGGATAATGTTCAAGGACTTGCTACCAACCTCAAATTTCTTCAAGGTATCCTTGAGTAGCAAGTTCTCCTTTTGAATTATTTCTAAATCATGGCATTTCATACATAGAGCTAAACTATCATTATGCTTAATTTTTAATTTATCGAAATTACTAACAAGAGAATCATGCTCCTTTTTTAACAATTTATATTTTCTACTAATTATTTTATATTCATCAAATAAATCATGGAAAGCATTTAATAATTCATCAAATGATAAATTTGCATCAATTGAACTTAAAACCTCCTCTCCAATGGCCATTAGTGCATAATGAGCAACTTGCTCGGTGTTGGGCTCCTCTTCTTCGGATGCGCTTGAGTCATCCCATGTTACTTTGAGCGCCTTCTTCTTTGGTGTTCTCTTCTTGGCTTGGGGACATTTACTTTTATTGTGTCCCGGCTTCTTGCTTTCGTAGCAAATTACTTAGTCTTTCTTGTGTTCAAATTTATTTTTAGTGTCATTTTTAAATTTATTTATTTTAATAAATTTTTTGAATTTCCTTGTTAAAAGTGCCAAGTCATCATCAAAGTCCTCATCACTTGAGTTTTCTCTCAAGTAGTCTTCTTGAGTTCTAAGTGTCATATCCTTCCTGTTCTTTGGAAGGGTGTCCTCATGCTCTTCATGAGCTTTGCATGTCATTTCGTAGGTTATTAGTGACCCAATTAAAATCTTCAAGAGGAAAGTTGTTTAAATATTTGGCTTCTTGAATAG
This sequence comes from Musa acuminata AAA Group, assembly GCF_036884655.1. Lineage (NCBI taxonomy): Eukaryota > Viridiplantae > Streptophyta > Magnoliopsida > Zingiberales > Musaceae > Musa > Musa acuminata. The sequence goes on along the minus strand of NC_088331.1, from coordinate 22,821,115 downwards.
CCGTGACTTTAGGGTCACAACTCTTTGGAAGGGATCTTAAAACTTCATTAACGAGCTCAAAATTCGAAAAACCTTTACCGAGTCCTTTTAAACCATTGACGACATCCGTAAAACGGGTGTACATGTCTTCTATGATCTCACTCGGTTTCATTCGAAATAGTTTATAAGAATGTACTAAAAGGTTGATTTTTGACTCTTTCACTCTACTTGTACCTTGATGAGTCACTTCGAGTGTGTGCCAAATATCAAAAGCCGTTTAACAAATCGAAACACGATTAAACTTTTTTTTATCTAGTGAACAAAACAAGGCATTCATAGCCTTGGCATTTAACGTGAAAGTCTTCTTTTCCAGCTCACTCCAATCATTCATTGGAAAAGAAGACTTTTGAAAACCATTTTCGACAAAGTTCCAAAGCTCAAAATCTATAGAAATAAGGAAGATCCTCATTCGAGTCTTCCAATAGGTGTAATCCGCCCCATTGAATATGGGCAGACGTGTAACTAAGTGACCCTCTTGGTTCCCGGCAAATGCCATCTCTCTTGGGTTTTAATCCAACTGAGAGTGAACCTTGCTCTGATACCAATTGTTAGGATCAAGAGCGCACTAAGAGAGGGGGGGGTGAATTAGTACAGTGGAAAACTTTCACGATTTTAAAAACCTTGTTTCGATTAAAGCCGATTCAACTTAATTCGTTTCGGAAGGAATTTGAGCTTGAAGTCTAAAGTGAAAATGTAAGAGAAGACTAAGGTGATTTGTAGTAGTGTAAATCACAAAAACATAGATTTTGTAAAGTCTTCGTAGAAAGCTGATCTCGGAAGATGTTTTATGTTAAAGCAAATGTAGACATATTTAAAGCACAGTAAGGAGGAGAGGCAGTTTGCTATAAAGGAAAGATGCTCAAAGTAAATACAAACCGAGATTTTAGAGTGGTTCGGTCAACGTAACCTACATCCACTATCGGCTTCCTCCTCCAACAAGGTCACCGGCATCCATGTGAGATCTTCCTTCAATAGGCGAAGGCCAACCACCCTTTTATAGCTTTTCTCCTTTTCGACGGGCTTAGGAGACAACCCTTACAAGTTTCACTCCTCTCTTGAATTATCTCAACACTTAGAAGAAAGAAGGAGGAGAACTCTAGCTTTTACAACACTTTAAGGCCTCAAAGACTCCAGATTAAAGCAAGTTTTTCATTGTTCTTTTATGCAGGAAAGGGTGGCGTTTTTATAGACCTGAATAAGTTCAAAAATGGAGCCTAAAAGTGTCCATTCCTAGATTTCCGGGGTTCTGGAGGTAGTACCGATACCACTGCCATTATTGAGTGGTACTACCACCTATCATAAGACACTAAGCGGTACTATCGCTCAGTCTGGGCAGTACTACCACCTGACAGTGCTTGAAGATCGAGCTCAAGCTGTACCACTGCCTGACAAGGGCGATACCACCATTGGAGCAATAACTGCCGGCGGTACCACTGTTTGAGAAGGGCGGTACTACCGCCCAGAATCCTTGGGAGATCGAGTCTCCTGGGCGGTGCCACCGTTGGCCAGGAATTTTGGGTCCGAATGGGCTATTCCATTTGGCCCAATTTTGGTCTGTTAACGGCCTAGTTGGCCCCTAATTAAGTTAGTGGGATTATCTCCCAACCATAACTTAATCTATACTCTAACTATGACAATTATGACATGATTATTGCAATTCTGTATTCCGGTCCGTCAATCGCTTCTTCCGACGAGCTTCCGGCGTACTTTCGGCGAACATCCGACGAACCCTCGGCGATGCTCCGACAGACTCCCGACAAGCTCCTGGACTTCGCGACGATCTTCATGGCGAGTTCCGATGAGCTTCTATGCCAAGCTCCTGGACTTCTCAGCTGGTTCTCGTAGAACTTTCGACGAATGTCCGGACTTCCGATGAACTCTCGTACTCCCAACATGATCTTGATCTTGACTCCGGCACAACACCTGCTGCATGTCTTACTGCCATCATAGTTAATCCTACACACACTTTTCTTAACATATAGATTAGATCAATAAATAACAATTGACTTCATCATCAAAATCCAAGATTCAACATAACTATGATAGCAGTATGGCATAAAACAAATGTTGGGCTGGAGTCAAGATCAAGATTTCGTTGGGAGTTCGAGAGTTCGTCGGAAGTTCGGATGTTCATCGAAAGTTTTGTCGGAATTGACCGAGAAGTCCAGGAGCTTTCTAAAGAAGCCCATTGGAACTCACCAAGAATATCATCGTAAAGTCCAGGAGCTTGCTAAGAGTCCGCTAGAACTTTGCCGAGAGATTATCGGAAGTTCGCTGGAAGCTCGCCGGAAGAACAATTGACATACTGGACCAAGATTACTTAGTTAATATCTTAAATTATCATAGTTAGACCTTAATTTGAGTTAGGATTGGGAGATAATCCCACTAACTCAGTTAGGGGCCAATTGGGCCCTTAACAGGGCTGAACTGGGTCGATTGAACAGCCCATTCAGCACTTGAAGTCACGACTGATGGTGGCACCGCTTGGTGACTCGGTCTACCAAGTTGTCTGAGCGGGGGTACTGCCAGTAGTTAATGCTGCTAGTGGTAGTACAACCCTTGTTAGGCGGTGGTATTGCTAGAGCTCGATCTCCGAGTTCTGTCAAGCGGTGGTACTGCCAGTACCCCGAAATCTGGGGATGTGACATTTTTTGGCTCCAATTCTGAAGCCATTGGGGCCTATAAATACGCCACCCTTTTCTGCATGAAAGGATAACAAAAGTACAATCAAAGTGTTAAAAAATTATAAGTGTTGGGGTGTTAAAAGTGTAGTAAAAGTGAGAAGAGTCCTCCTCCTCTGTCTCCTTAGTTCTGTAATCATTCAAGAGAGGTGTGAGGCTTATAAGGGTTATCTCCTAATTCGTGAAAAGGAGAAAGTGCTATAAAGAGGTGGTTGGTCTTTGCCAATTGAAGGAAGACTATTAGTGGACGTCGGTGACCTCGATGGAGGAGGAATCGGAAGTGGATGTAGGTCACAACAACCGAACCACTATAAATTCTAGTTTGCATTTCTATTATTGTCATTTACTTCCTTTGCAATTGCTTCAGTTCCTCCTTACTTGGCTTTCACTACCCTATAAATAAACATGCCTTCAAGCTATCTTCCGAGATCATTTTTAATGTATAAAGTTTTCTTTAAACTGAGACTTCTATCCGCTGCACTAATTCACCCCCCCCCCCCCCCCTCTTAGTGCCGACTCGATCCTAACAATTAGTATCAAAGCTTGATTACTCTCGATTTGGTTTGAAACATAAGAGAGATGGCTTTTACCGGCAATCAAGAGGGTCATTCAATTATATGTCCACCTATGTTCAATGGGTTGGATCACACATATTGGAAGACTAGAATGAGGATTTTCTAATATCAATGGATTTTGAGTTATGGAACCTTATGGAAAATGACTTTCAAAAGTCTTAAAAAGGAGAATTTGCAACTACATGAAACCTTAGAAAATTTTGAAATAGGTAGAAAATCCTTAAACATGATTCTTGTAAGTAAGAATCTTATTCATAGAAGAGATGGAATCAGCTTTGGGAGTAACACTCATAAGAATCCAACCATCTTTGTTAAAGGCCCAACTTTATATGTTTCACCCTTAAATAAATGTAACTTTTGTTACAAATTTGGACATGTTGTTTATCAGTGTCCGTTTAAAAGATGTAGTCCACACAAATTGATTTTGGTTCTTGAAAGAACCGTAAAGAACTCCATGCAAAATGATAATTTAAGTTGATCGATTTTTGAGGCACCCAAAGTCAAATGGATACCTAAAAATCACCTTTTTTTGTAGAAATTTTTACCATCACAAGCTTGAAGCAAAAGATGGTACCTTGATAGTGGATGCTCAAAATACATTACCAGAGATCCATCTCAATTCTCTAAGCACACTAGCCTAGACGAAGGGTATGTCACCTTTGGAGACAATAAGAGTAAAATCATTGGCAAAGGAACCATAGGTAACAAATCTAACTTTTTGATTGAAGATGTGTTGTTGGTTGATGGCTTGAAACATAATCTTTTGAGTGTTAGTCAATTGTGTGATAAAGGATACATTATTAGATTTGAATCCAATGCTTGCATTATTGAAAAACCATACAAAAACATATCTATGATTGCCCTAAAACAAAATAATGTATACACTATCGACATTGATGATCTTTGTAATGAAATATGTTTTTCGATTTTGAATGACGATGCTTGACTTTAGCATAGGAGATTAGGTCATGCTAATATGAAACTAATCTCTAAAATCTCATCTAAAGAACCTATAAGAGGTATTCCTAACATCAAGTTTATTAAAGATAATATGTATGATGCATATCAACTAGGAAAACAAATAAAAGGTAGTCTCAAACCAAAGAATTAAATAAGTACCTCTAGACCATTGTAATTGATCCATATGAATTTATTTGGACCAATTGATACATCAAACCTAGGAGGTAGCAAATATGCCTTTGTAAATATAGACGATTAAAGTAGATACACTTGTACATACTTCTTGGCACACAAAAGTGATTGCTTTAGGTATTTTTCTAAGTTTTGTAGACTTATTCAAAATAAAAAAAAGGTTTATGATTTCATCAATTTGGAGTGATCACGGTGGCAAATTTCAAAATCGTGATTTCTAAAATTTTTGTGAATCTAATAGATACAATCATAATTTTTCTACTCCAAGAAATCCTCAACAAAATGGAGTAGTAGAAAGAAAAAGTAGAAATTTACAAGAAATGATAATAACCATGTTGAATGAACATAGCCTACCTAAATATTTTTGAGTCAAAACTGTTAATACGATATGCTATGTTATGAATAGGGTTATAATAAGACCATTACTTTCCAAAACTCCTTGTGAATTGTGGAATAATAAAAAACCCAACGTTTCATATTTTAAAATTTTCAGTTGTAAATGTTTTATCTTGAATGAAAAAGATGTATTAGGAAAGTTTGATGCAAAATTTGATGAAGAAATTTTTCTTGGCTATTCTTCTATTTCTAAAGCATTTTGTATCTTTAACAAAAGAACTTTGGTTATAGAAGAGTCTATTCTTGTTGTCTTTAATGAAGTTTCTGAATTTAAGAAAAATGAGTTTGATGATGATCTTAATTTTGATGCTTTGAATTTAAATGAGCCCTCTCCTCAAACTAGCAACTTGGATACATCTTCTTCCAAAACATCCTTACCCAAGGAATGAAAGAATGTAGATGCTCATCCTAAGGAGTTAATCATAGGAGACACATCAAAAGGGGTTCAAACTCGTTCTTCTCTTAAAATTTTTTATGTCAATGCTGCTTTTCTTTCTTAAATTGAACCTAATTGCATTGACGAGGCCTTGAAAGATGATTCATGGGTTATCGCAATGCAAGAAGAGTTAAACCAATTTGTAAGAAACAAAGTGTGGAAGCTTATTCCTCGGCCAAATGACCATTTAGTTATTGGTACTAAATGAGTTTTTAGAAATAACCAAGATGAATTTGGTATCGTGGTTAGAAACAAGGCTAAATTAGTAGCCAAAGGTTTCAATCAAGAAAAATATATCGATTATAATGAAACCTTTGCTCCTGTGGTATGATTAGAAGCCATAAGGATGCTCCTTGCCTATGCTAGTAGTAATAATTTTAAGTTATTTCAAATGGATATCAAAAGTTCATTTCTTAATCACTTTATTTCTGAAGAAGTTTATGTTGAACAACCTATCGGATTTGAGAATGATAATTTTCTGAATCATGTGTTTAAATTTGTTGAATCTCGTATTTTGATGATGAAACTACTTGATATATGTTTATGATTTAATCTGCGTTTTGAGTGACGCAGGATGCCTTGATCAGGATGAGACAATTAAAGCAGGAAAATCATGTTGTGCCGGAGGAACATGTCAGAAGATTGGACGTCGGGCCGGTGGATCGGTCGACGTATCGACAGAAGGCTTCGGGCCGTGAACTCGGGCATCGGGCCAAGAAGAGCGGGTATTGTGCCAAGGATATCGGAGTTGCGGAGTCAACTGGCCGATTGGGCAATAGGCTGCAGGAGAGGACGATGCGCCGAAGAATCGGACGAAGCGTCGAGGGACCAATGACATGTCGGACAACTTGGTTAATTGCTTAGGATTAATTGTCTCGATCGAAGTTTTGTTTTGTTGTGCAGGATTAACTATGATAACGATGAAGACATAAAGCGAAACAAAGTGTCGGAGTCAAGCGCGAAGGATTTGTTGCGAGTTCGAGAGTTCGACGGAAGTCCGAAGATTCGTTGGGAGTTCGCGGAGCTCGCCGAGAAAGATCGGAGCTTGCCGAAGAAGCTCGTTGGAACTCGCTAAGAACAAATCGTGAAGTCTAGGAGCTTGCCGGGAGTCCGCAGAATGGTTTCCGAGAGTTCATCGGAAGACCGCCGGAAGTTTGCCGGAAGCTCGCTAGAAGAAGTCTTGACTTGCGGACTTTGTAATAGCTTAGAAAATGTCTTTAAATTCATAGTTAGCACGTTAATTAGGGTTAGGATTAGGTGTTAATCCTATAACCCAAGTAGGGGCCAATTAGGCCCAAGTTCGGACTGGTTTGGACCAAGTTTGGAGCCAAACCAAGTGAGCTGGAATAGTGAAGAGGTGCCACCGCCAGGGTTGGAGGTAGCACCGCCCAGGCTATGTCTTCCTACGAGGTTGGGAGGTGCAACCGCCCCAGCCAGGAGGTGCAACCGCCAGGGCTGCGAGGCTGGGAGGTGCAACCGCCCCAGCCAAGAGGTGCTACCGCCCAGAGCTCAGTCTTCGAGCTAGACTGGGCGGTGCAACCTCCTCTGCCAAGAGGTAGCACCGCCAGAGCTCAAGTTTCGAGCTCTGCCAGGCGATGCAACCACCGAGCTCAGTCTTCGAGCTCTGGCAGAGAGGTGCATCAGCCTGAGCTCAGTCTCGAGCTCTGCCAGGTGATGCAATCACCGAGCTCAGTCTTCGAGCTCTGGCAGAGAGGTGGATCAGCCTGAGCTCAGCTTGGAGCTCTGCCAGGTGATGCAACCACCGAGCTCAGTTTCGAGCTCTGCCAGGTGATGCAATCACCAAGCTCAGTCTTCGAGCTCTGCCAGGTGATGCAACCATCGAGCTCAGTCTTCGAGCTCTGGCAGAGAGAAGCAATCGGCAGAGCTCAGTCTTCGAGCTCTGCCAGGCGGTGCCACCTCTCTAGTCGAGAGGTGCAACCGCCTGATCCCAGAATTCTGGGATTTGATCGATTTGATCGTTTTGAGCTCGAATTTTTGAATTGGGTTGGGGCCTATAAATACCCCACCCATTCAGCACTGAAAAGATATAGACCTACACCGAAATCTGGATCTTTTCTGTGATTCTAAGAGCTCAAAAGTGTTGTAAAGCCTTTAAGTCTCCTCCTTCTGTTCTTCAAGTTTTCAATTGTAAAGTGAGGAGAGAAAGGTCTGTAAAGGTTGTCTCCTAAGCCTGTCAAAAGGAGAGAAACTGTAAGAGGGAAGTTTGGCCTTCGCCCATTGAAGGAAGGCACCTAGTTGACGTCGGCAACCTCATCGGTGGAGGAAGCCAAAAGTGGAGTAGGTCAAGGCTGACCGAACCACTCTAAATCTCTGGTTTGCGTTTATTTTCGAGCACTTTATCATTACTGCAAACCTCCCTCATCACTACTGCTCTCTGCGCTTTCACGAACAAGTTCTAAGTGTTGTTCTTCCAAATCTGCATTCAGACGTAAATTCGTATTTTCATACATTACAGTTTACGTTTACGTTTGATTCTGCAGAACTGTTTTCCATGCTTTTACGAACGAGCTTCTTTGCAGTTTACGCTTACATTTTAATCCTATTAATAACTGCAATCTGTCCTCTACGATTTTACGAACGAGTTTCAACATTTAGACGTAAAACTGCATTCAGACGTAAATCGGCTTTCCTCGCTCAATCATCAGATTTCAGTTCACGTTTACGTCTTGATTTCAACTGCATACTGCTTTCTGCGAGTATACAAACGAGTTTCAAAGTTTAGACGTAAATCTGCGTCTAGACGTAAAACTGCGTTTAGACGTAAATCCGCGTTTAGACGTAAAACTACGTTTAGACGTAAAACTGCGTTTAGACGTAAATCTGCGTTTAGACGTAAAACTGCGTTTAGACGTAAATCTGCATTTAGACGTAAATATGCATTTAGACGTAAATCTGAGTTTAGACGTAAAACTGCGTTTAGACGCAAAACTGCGCTTAGACGCAAAACTGCGCTTAAACGCAATCTGCGCTTAGACGCAAACTGCACTTAGATACAAACTGAGAATTTGCTTTTGCATCATAATAGTTTTTGAACGAACGCAGCTTTTGGTTTTTAAATTATTGTAAGATTTCCGCTGCACTAATTCACCCCCCCCCTCTTAGTGCTCTCGATCCTAACAATTGGTATCAGAGCGGGGTATTTCTCATTTCGGATTTACACCCGAGAGAAATGACTTTTCAAGAGGGCTGTTCGGTCTTTCGTCCACCGTTCTTTAACGGATTGGACTACACTTATTGGAAAACTCGAATGAGAGTTTTCTTAATTTCTCTAAATCTGGATTTATGGAATATCATTGAAAACGGTTTTCAACTTCCCTCCAAACCGATGAACGAATGGTCGGTTTTGGAGAAGAAGAATTTTTCTTTAAACGCAAAGGCTATGAATGCCCTATTTTGCGCATTGGACAAAAATGAGTTCAATCGGATTTCTACGTGTGAAACGGCTTTCGATATTTGGCGCACTCTTGAAATCACGCACGAGGGAACTAGTAGAGTCAAAGACTCGAAAGTTAATATTCTACTGCTTGATTTCGAGCTTTTTCATATGAAACCAAGCGAAACCGTTGTTGACATGTACACCCGTTTTATGGATGTCGTCAATGGTTTAAAATCACTTGGTAAAAGCTTTTCGGATTTTGAACTCGTTAACAAAGTTTTGCGCTCACTTTCTAAAACTTGGGATTCAAAAGTAACTGCTATTCAAGAATCAAAAAACTTGAACCATTTTCCACTTGAAGAACTAATTGGTTCATTGATCACATGTGAAATGACGTGCAATGCACGTGAAGAACTTGAGAACCACCTTCCAAAGAACAGGAAGGATTTGGAACTCTGGACAAATGAATGCCACTTGAGCGATGACTCAAGTGATGAGGACAATGATGAACAAACCAACCTTCCAAAGAACAGGAAGGATTTGGGACATAGAACATTTGAAGACCACTCGAGCATAAGCTCAAGTGATGGTGAACTTAAAATGAAATGAAAATTAAAAAGCAAAAAGAATGGAACTACTTGCTTTAAACGCAAGAAGAAGAACAAAAATTGGGATGAATCGAGCTCCTCCGAAGAAGAGAAAGTCAACAAAAGCAAGGCGGCAAACTACGCCTTAACAGCCTACAATGATGAGGTAATCGAAATCCCCCTAATTTACTTCGAAATTACATGATGCTTTTCATGATGCAATTTTCTTTTTCTTTAAATTTTCTTGAAAATTATATTTTTAATAATTTAATAATGAAAATGCAAAAATATGATCATGCTTGTAATCTTGAAAATGATAATGAAAATTGCATGTCTTATGTTAATACAAGATAGAAATCTAATGATTTTACACCTAGTGAGATTAATCTTATTTATGTGCTTGAGAAGCAAGAATGTATATTTTGATGATTTTCATATTGCTTTTCAATGACGATACATGGCTTTTGTCTGGAAGGCTTGATATTTTTCATTGTCTTTGTTTATTAAATATAATATATGGTTTTGACATAAAAATAAAGATTTGAGCATGCTATTATAAAGTCAATCATAAATTAAAACTAAAGAAGTTTTAGGCATTTATAAGAATCATTCAAAATTATGTTCAATGAAACCTTGCTTAATGTTGCAATGAAAATATTAAAGTTATACTTGATGATTTCAGATTTGACAAATGCTACACTTTAAATATGAATCATTCTTCAATCAGATTAAATGCTTCAATCATTTTCTATCTCTAAGAGTTCTCGATTTTGGTGAAATACAAGTGATAAATTCATTTATGATATCTTGTAAATCACTTGAATTATGAATGAGTTTTTCTTTTTTATGATGTGTTAAAAAAATCACTTAAAAAGAAAATGTTTTTCCCATTTTATCGAGATTAATGATTTCATGATATTATGTGAATCTCGAAACTGATTTTGATGAAATAGTAATAACGTTATTCATGTTATGAATCTTAAAAATGATTGAAATATTTAACACTTTTATGCTCTTCCCCCTACTTTCTTCTTGTTTTCAATGATAAAATGGGGAGAAGTTTTGATCATGCATGGTAGGATATAATTTGACAAAATTGATACCATCATGATATGAAACATTTATGATGTACAATTATACATGCAATACTTGTGCTTTCTAATTATGATGTGATGTATTGCATATCATGATTTAAAATGCTATGAGTGCCAAGTTACACATTTTGAGAAGAAATTATTATATTGAAATATTAATGTAATTATGAATGGTGATATGATATCATGCATGTAATACTTCAATTTATGATAATGATGCATGCAATGATAAAATATTCATGATGAAAAATTGTCTTGACATTCATAACTTGATTATCCATCATTTGTCATGATTTTGAAATCGTTCTAAAAGGAAAAGAGAACTACAAAACTGTATTCTCTCTTTCTTTTTTACAATGACAAAGGGGGAGATAGCTAGCTTGTACAAGTCAAGAAGATGCAAAAACTTGATTGCTAGCTTGCCTATTTTAAGAAGCAAAGATTGCTAACTTGCTTATTTCAAGAAGAAAAATTGTCTTCTTGAACATCACTATCTTGAATATCTCAAGAAGCAAAACTTGCAATTTGCACATTGCAATAGGAAGCAAGAATCATGAGCTTACACAAGAAATTTATCTTGCATTTGCTTTCGAAATTTTTGCTAGCTTATATATTGTGAAACTTGTATATCATAAAAATTGCTAGCTTGTTGGTCTAAAGAGAAGCAAAAAGTTGCTATCTCAAAAGAAGCAAATATGCTATCTTGCCTATCTCAAGAGGCAAAAATGCTAACTTGCGCATCTAGCAAAATGAGCTAAATTTTCAAGAAGCAAGAGTTGCCTTCTTGAACATCTCTAATTTGCTAGCTTGCATAATATAGAACTTGCTATCTTGAACATTACCAAAAGTGCTATCTTATATGCTATAAAACTTGCATATCTAAAACTTGATAGCATGAATGTTCTAAGCATTATATAACACTTGCTAAATCTTCTAGCTCCAAGATTGCATGATGATAAAACTTGATATTATGATTTTCATGCAAAGAGTTGAACCAATATCACACACAAACACTTGATTGTGATACTTCTCCTTTTTGTTGATGACAAAGGGGGAGAAGTATGTTGATGAAAGTATGTTGATGACATGACATGTGATGCATAAGTTTATGCATATGTTCATGTTGACGTATTGCAAGTATTCATGATGAATATTGCAATGACTTGAATTCAGTTTGAATTCAAGGTTCTATCAATATGGCATATTGATAGGGGGAGTTTGTTTAAACTCCGGGAGTTAAGTTTAACTCCGTCATCAAGTGGTTGTCATCATCAAAAAGGGGGAGATTGTTGAATCTCGTATTTTGATGATGAAACTACTTGATATATGTTTATGATTTAATCTGCGTTTTGAGTGACGCAGGATGCCTTGATCAGGATGAGACAATTAAAGCAGGAAAATCATGTTGTGCCGGAGGAACATGTCAGAAGATTGGACGTCGGGCCGGTGGATCGGTCGACGTATCGATAGAAGGCTTCGGGCCATGAACTCGGGCATCGGGCCAAGAAGAGCGGGTATTGTGCCAAGGATATCGGAGTTGCGGAGTCAACTGGCCGATTGGGCAATAGGCTGCAGGAGAGGACGATGCGCCGAAGAATCGGACGAAGCGTCGAGGGACCAATGACATGTCGGACAACTTGGTTAATTGCTTAGGATTAATTGTCTCGATCGAAGTTTTGTTTTGTTGTGCAGGATTAACTATGATAACGATGAAGACATAAAGCGAAACAAAGTGTCGGAGTCAAGCGCGAAGGATTTGTTGCGAGTTCGAGAGTTCGACGGAAGTCCGAAGATTCGTTGGGAGTTCGCGGAGCTCGCCGAGAAAGATCGGAGCTTGCCGAAGAAGCTCGTTGGAACTCGCTAAGAACAAATCGTGAAGTCTAGGAGCTTGCCGGGAGTCCGCAGAATGGTTTCCGAGAGTTCATCGGAAGACCGCCGGAAGTTTGCCGGAAGCTCGCTAGAAGAAGTCTTGACTTGCGGACTTTGTAATAGCTTAGAAAATGTCTTTAAATTCATAGTTAGCACATTAATTAGGGTTAGGATTAGGTGTTAATCCTATAACCCAAGTAGGGGCCAATTAGGCCCAAGTTCGGACTGGTTTGGACCAAGTTTGGAGCCAAACCAAGTGAGCTGGAATAGTGAAGAGGTGCCACCGCCAGGGTTGGAGGTAGCACCGCCCAGGCTATGTCTTCCTACGAGGTTGGGAGGTGCAACCGCCCCAGCCAGGAGGTGCAACCGCCAGGGCTGCGAGGCTGGGAGGTGCAACCGCCCCAGCCAAGAGGTGCTACCGCCCAGAGTTCAGTCTTCGAGCTAGACTGGGCGGTGCAACCTCCTTTGCCAAGAGGTAGCACCGCCAGAGCTCAAGTTTCGAGCTCTGCCAGGCGATGCAACCACCGAGCTCAGTCTTCAAGCTCTGGCAGAGAGGTGCATCAGCCTGAGCTCAGTCTCGAGCTCTGCTAGGTGATGCAATCACCGAGCTCAGTCTTCGAGCTCTGGCAGAGAGGTGGATCAGCCTGAGCTCAGCTTGGAGCTCTGCCAGGTGATGCAACCACCGAGCTCAGTTTCGAGCTCTGCCAGGTGATGCAATCACCAAGCTCAGTCTTCGAGCTCTGCCAGGTGATGCAACCATCGAGCTCAGTCTTCGAGCTCTGGCAGAGAGAAGCAATCGGCAGAGCTCAGTCTTCGAGCTCTGCCAGGCGGTGCCACCTCTCCAGTCGAGAGGTGCAACCGCCTGATCCCAGAATTCTGGGATTTGATCGATTTGATCGTTTTGAGCTCGAATTTTTGAATTGGGTTGGGGCCTATAAATACCCCACCCATTCAGCACTGAAAAGATATAGACCTACACCGAAATCTGGATCTTTTCTGTGATTCTAAGAGCTCAAAAGTGTTGTAAAGCCTTTAAGTCTCCTCCTTCTGTTCTTCAAGTTTTCAATTGTAAAGTGAGGAGAGAAAGGTCTGTAAAGGTTGTCTCCTAAGCCTGTCAAAAGGAGAGAAACTGTAAGAGGGAAGTTTGGCCTTCGCCCATTGAAGGAAGGCACCTAGTTGACGTCGGCAACCTCATCGGTGGAGGAAGCCAAAAGTGGAGTAGGTCAAGGCTGACCGAACCACTCTAAATCTCTGGTTTGCGTTTATTTTCGAGCACTTTATCATTACTGCAAACCTCCCTCATCACTACTGCTCTCTGCGCTTTCACGAACAAGTTCTAAGTGTTTTTCTTCCAAATCTGCATTCAGACGTAAATTCGTATTTTCATACATTACAGTTTACGTTTACGTTTGATTCTGCAGAACTGTTTTCCGTGCTTTTACGAACGAGCTTCTTTGCAGTTTACGCTTACATTTTAATCCTATTAATAACTGCAATCTGTCCTCTACGATTTTACGAACGAGTTTCAACATTTAGACGTAAAACTGCATTCAGACGTAAATCGGCTTTCCTCGCTCAATCATCAGATTTCAGTTCACGTTTACGTCTTGATTTCAACTGCATACTGCCTTCTGCGAGTATACAAACGAGTTTCAAAGTTTAGACATAAATCTGCGTCTAGACGTAAAACTGCGTTTAGACGTAAATCTGCGTTTAGACGTAAAACTGCGTTTAGACGTAAAACTGCGTTTAGACGTAAATCTGCGTTTAGACGTAAAACTGCGTTTAGACGTAAATCTGCGTTTAGACGTAAATCTGCATTTAGACGTAAATCTGAGTTTAGACGCAAAACTGCGCTTAGACGCAAAACTGCGCTTAGACGCAAAACTGCGCTTAAACGCAATCTGCGCTTAGACGCAAACTGCACTTAGATACAAACTGAGAATTTGCTTTTGCATCATAATAGTTTTTGAACGAACGCAGCTTTTGGTTTTTAAATTATTGTAAGATTTCCGCTGCACTAATTCACCCCCCCCCTCTTAGTGCTCTCGATCCTAACAAAATTGACTAAAACTCTCTATAGATTAAAACAAGCCCCAAGGGCTTGGTATGAGAGACTTAGATCATTTCTTATCCAAAATAATTTCTCTAAAGGCAAGGTTGATACTACATTATTTATTAAAACTTTTAAAAATAATTTTCTTATTGTTCAAATTTATGTTGATGATATTATTTTTGGTTCTACAAATGAATCCTTATGCGAATCGTTTGCTAAAAGTATGAGTCAAGAGTTTGTAATGAGTATAATAGGTGAACTAACTTTCTTTTTAGGCTTACAAATTAAATAACTTAGTGATGGTATTTTTCTTAGTCAAACAAAATATACATTAGACTTGCTAAAATAATTTAATATAGATATTTCAAAGGCTATCAATACTCCTATGAGTACATCCACTAAGTTAGACATTTTGAAAGTAGAGAAAGCGTTGATCAAAAAGCTTATAGAGGTATGATAGAAAGTTTACTATACCTCACTGTAATTAGACTGGACATCATGTTTAGCGTAGGACTTTGTACTAGGTTTAAATCTAATCCTAAGATATCTCATCTTAAAGCAGTTAAAAGAATTATTAGATATCTTAAATGAACCACTAATCTAGGATTATGGTATCCAAAATCTGAAAACTTTGAACTAATTACTTACGCTGATGCAGATTTTGCTGGATGTAGAATAGATAGAAAAACCACATCCGGAACATGTCAATTCTTAGGTCATGCACTTGTCTGTTGGTCTTCCAAGAAACAAAATTCGATTGCACTATCTATAACCGAAGCCGAATACATAGCGGCGAGTACATGTTGTGCACAAGTTGTATGGATGAAAAATACATTAGAAGATTATAAGATTCACCTTAAGAATATTGATATTAGGCATCATTTTATAAGAGATAATGTTAATAACCATGACATATCTTTAGAGTTTATTGATACGAAATATCAATTAGTCAATATTTTTACAAAACCTTTAAATGAAGAACAATTTGATTTTATTAGAAGAGAGTTAGGGATGTTAAATTGTCCAAATGCATGAATTTGATGTATATCTTTTCCGGACTTTCTTGATATTTTTAAAAAAGGCTTTCATGAAATTATTTCATTTCGTATCTAAGGCCTTTATGAAATCCAGAATATCAATTTGCTTGCTATCAAATTTATTTCACACCCTTGCTCCATCACTTAATGATTCTTGATACACTTAATCACTTCACTCATAGAATTCATTGATAAATGCATCTCTCACGGATTTCACTCTTGTGAATTTTTAATGAGAAACAAATTTAATTTATAAAGTTTTATTCATGAATTTCTTTTTCATGTGATGCTCCTCTCCCATGAATTATTCCTTACTCTTCTCATGAAAGATGAATTTTATGAATTCCAATGGATATCTTAATCCTTGAAAGATGAATTTTAGTGTGTGATGATTACTTGCAAGAATGGCAATTTGATTTCATATGGATATCTTGATCCTTTTCATGAATCCCTTCTCTTTGTTAAAATTAAAACATGATTTAATGAAACTCATTTATTGTTTTGAATTTGACTTGATTCAAATCATTTCATATATTTGGCTCTTAATGGATTCTTTCCTTACCTTTCTTCATATTCTTCTTATTTTTATGACAAAAAGAAGAAAGAAACTTGCACATCTAAAGAAGAACCAAAAAGCCCTTGAGTAAAAATATTAGCTTATCTAAAAAGGTTATCATGAAAAGTTTTTGTTTACCCTCCTTTATGGCTTGGATAAATTGGTGTGAAACTTGTTTAATTTTGTTTACCATACTTGCATTGTTGAATGGTTCTTTTTGTTGATGATAAAGGGGGAGAAATATGGTAAATTAATGACATATTGAATATTTGAGACAAATATATAAATTGTATCTTGTCGTAAATGCTTGAAACTGTTGAATCTCGGATTTTGATGATGAAATCAATTGATAAATTGTTTGATCTAATCTATATGTTGAGATAAGTGCGCAAGATTAACTACGATAGTGGTAAGGCATAAAGTAGATGATGAGCCGGAGTCGAAGATTCAGATGATGTATCGGAAGTGTGTCGAGAGCTCGCCAAGAGTTCGTCGGAAGATCACTGAAAGTTCGTTGGGAGTTCGTTGAGGGTTCATCTGGAGTTCTTCGGAAGCTTGCCGGAAAACTTGTCGAGAAGTTGGCTGGGGTTTGCTTGCCTTAATTATAGTTAGTACATTAGTTGAGTTAGGATTGGAAGATAATCCCACTAACTCAGTTAGGGGCCAATTGGGCCCTTAAAAGAGCTGAATTAGACCGGTTGAACAACCCATTCAACACTTAAAGTCACGGCCGGTGATGGCACCGCTTGGGACTTGGTCTCCTAAGTGCTATAGGAGGTGGTATCGCTGGCAGTTAATGTTGCCAAGCGGTGGTACCGCCATAGCTTGGTCTCCGAGCTTTATTAGGTGATCGTACCATCCAATAATAGCGGTGGTACTGTCAGTACCCCAAAATCCAGGGATATGATACTTTTTTGCTCTAATTTTGAAGCTATTGGGGCCTATAAATACCCCACCATTTTCTACATGAAAGGGCATGAAAGTGTGAACATATTATTAAATTCTTGGGGTGCTAAAAGTATTGTAAAATTACAAAGAGTCCTCCTCCTCCCTTTCTAAGTGTTGAGATCATTCAAGAGAGGTATGAGGCTTGTAAGGGTTATCTCCTAAACCTATGAAAAGGAAAAAATATTGTAAAGAGGTGGTTGGTCTTTGCCTATTGAAGGAAGACCATTAGTGGATGCCGGTGACCTCGACGGAGGAGGAATCAGAAGTGGATGTATGTCACAATGATCAAATCACTATAAATTCCAGTGTACTCATTTCGCTTTTGTGTTTCATTACTATCATTACTTTCTTAGATAACTGCTAGTTCTTTCATTCTAAACTCAAGCACTTTTCGAAATTGGTTTTCGATGAACAAAATATTTTACAAACCGATGATTTTCTCCGCTACACTAATTCACCCCCCCCCCCCCCTCTTGGTGCCACTCTTGATCCTAACAATTGGTATCAGAGCTTAGTCACTCTCGTTTGGTTTGAAATTCAAGAGAGATGGCATTTGCCGGCAATCAAGAGGGTCATTCAATTATAGGTCCTCCCATATTCAATGAGACGGATTATATATATTGGAAGACTAGAATGAGGATCTTTCTAATTTCAATGGATTTTGAGTTATGGAACCTTGTGGAAAATGACTTTCAAAAGTCTTCTCTTCCAATGAATAATTGCAATGAGTTGGAGAAGAAGACTTTCGCTTTAAATGTCAATGCTATGAATGCCTTGTTTTGTGCTTTAGATAAAAACGAGTTCAATCGAGTGTCTATTTGTGAAACGACTTTTGATATTTGGCACACACTCGAAATCACTAACGCAGGCACTAGTAGAGTAAAGGAGTTGAAGATAAATCTTTTAGTTCATATTTATAAATTATTTCGGATGAAGTCAAATGAAACTATTGTCGACATATACACCCGTTTTACGGATGTCATCAATAGTTTAAAAGCTCTTGGTAAATATTTTTTGAACTTTGAACTTGTTAATAAAATCTTGAGATCCCTTCCAAAGAGTTAGGACTCTAAAGCAACAGTCATTCAAGAGGCTAAGGATTTAAATAACTTTTCTCTTGAAGAACTTATCGGATCACTAATGACCTATGAGATGACTTGCAACACTCATGAAGAGCTTAAGAACAACCTTCTAAAGAACATGAAGGATATGACACTAAAAACTCATAAAGATCACTTGAAAGAAAATTCAAGTGATGAGGACTATGATAATGACTTAGCACTCTTGATAAGAAAGTTCAAAAAATTCATAAAAAGGAATAAATTTAAAAATAACACTAAAAATAAATTTAAACCTAAGAAATAATAAGTTATATGCTACGAATGTAAGAAGTCGGGATATTTCAAAAGTGAATGTCTCTAAGCAAAGAAGAAGCAACCAAAGAAGAAGAATTCTCTTAAAGCAACTTGGGACGACTCAAGTGCATCCGAAGAAGAGGAGTCAACCAACACAGAGAAAGTTACTTACTATGCACTAATGGCTATCGGAGATGAGGTAAGCAATTCATTAGATGCAAATTTATCTTTTGATGAATTATTAAGTGCTTTTCATGACTTATTTGATGAATGTAAATTAGTTAGTAAAAAATATAAACTATTAAAAAAGGAGCATGCTTCTCTTGTTAATGATTTTGATAGATTAAAAATTGAGCATGATGATAGTTTAGCTCTTTGCACAAAATGTGATGAATTAGAAACATTTAATAAGGAGAATTTGTAACTACATAAAACCTTAGAAAAATTTGAAATAGGTAGTAAATCCTTAAACATGATTCTTGCAAGTAAGAATCATGTTTATAGAAGAGATGAAATCGGCTTTGTGAGTAACACTCATAAGAATCCAACTATCTTTGTTAAAGGTCGAACTTTACATGTTTCACCCCGAAATTAATGTAACTTTTGTTAGAAATTTGGATATGTTTCTTATCAATGTTTGTTTAAAAGATGTAGTCCACACAAATTGATTTGGGTTCCTAAAGGAACCGTAAAGAACTCCATACAAAATGATAAGTTAAGTCGATCGATTTTTTAGGCACCCAAAGTCAAATGGATACCTAAAAATCACTTTTTTTCGTATAAATGTTTACCATCACAAGCTAGGAGCAAGAGAAGGTACCTTGATAGTGGATGCTCAAGACACATGATCAAAGATTCATCTCAATTTTCTAAGCTCACTATCATAGACGAAGGGTATATCACATTCGAAGACAACAACAAGGGTAAAATTATTGGCAAAGGAACCATAGATAATAAATCTAATTTTTTGATTGAAGATGTATTGTTGATTGATGGCTTAAAGCATAATCTTTTGAGCATTAGTCAATTGTGTGATAAAGGATACATCATTAGATTTGAATCCAATGCTTGTATTATTGAAAAACTACACAAAAACACATCTATGATTGCCCTAAAACAAAATAATGTATATACTATCGACATTGATGATCTTTGTAATGAAATGTATTTTTCGGTTTTGAATGACGATGCTTGGCTTTGGCCTATGAGATTAGGTCATGATAGCATGAAACTAATCTCTCAAATCTCATCTAAAGAACTTATAAGATGTATTCCTAATATTAAGTTCATTAAAAACAATGTATGTGATGCATGTCAATGAGGAAAACAAATAAAAGGTAATTTTAAACCAAAAAATCAAATAAGCACCTCTAGACCATTGCAATTGATACATCAAGCCTAGGAGGTAACAAATACGCCTTTGTCATTGCAGACGATTATAGTAGATATACTTGGACATACTTCTTGGCACACAAAAGTGATTGCTTTTTGTATTTTTCTAAGTTTTGTAAACTTGTTCAAAATGAAAAAGCCTTTATGATTTCATCAATTCAGAGTTATCACGGTGCGAAATTCCAAAACCATAATTTTTAAAATTTTTGTGAATCAAATGGATATAACGATAATTTCTCTACTCTATGAAATTATCAACAAAATAGAGTAGTAGAAAGAAAAAATAGAAATTTACAAGAAATGACAAGAACCATGTTAAATGAACATAGCCTACCCAAATATTTTTAAGCCGAAGCCGTTAATACAACATGCTATGTTATGAATAGGATTCTAGCAAGGCCATTACTTTTCAAAACTCTTTATAAATTATGGAATAACAAAAACCCAAAGTTTCATATTTTAAAATCTTCGGTTGTAAATATTTTATCTTAAATGAAAAAGATGCCTTAGGAAAGTTTGATGCAAAATCCAATAAAAGGATTTTTCTTGGCTATTCTTATATTTCTAAAATCTTTCGTATCTTTAACAAACGAACTTTAGTTATAGAAGAATCTATTCATATTATCTTTAATGAAATTTTTGAATTTAAGAAAAAAGTGTTTGATGATGATCTTAATTTTGATGCTTTGAATTTAAATGAACCCGCTTTGAATTTAAATGAACCCTCTCCTTCAACTAGCAACATTGATTTCCTTTCTCAAATTGAAGCTAAATGTATTGACGATACCTTCAAAGATGATTATTGGGTTATTGCAATGCAAAATGAGTTGAACCAATTTGAAATAAACGAGGTGTGGAAGCTTGTTCCTAGGCCAAATCACCATTTAGTTATTGGTACTAAATGAGTCTTTAGAAACAAGCAAGATGAATTTGGTATCATGGTTAGAAATAAGGCTAGATTAGTGGTCAAGGGTTTCAACCATGAAAAAGGTATCGATTATGAAGAAACCTTCACTCTTGTGGCAAGAATAGAAGCCATAAAGATGCTCATTGCCTATGCTAGTTGTAATAATTTTATGTTATTTCAAATGAATGTTAAAAGTGCTCTTCTTAATGTCTTTATTTTCGAAGAAGTTTATGTTGAACAACCTCCTGGATTTAAGAATGATAATTTTTTGAATCATGTGTTTAAAATTGACTAAAGCTCTCTATGGATTAAAACAAGCCCCAAGGGCTTGGTATGAGAGACTTAGCTCATTTTTTATCCAAAATAATTTCTCTAAAGGCAAGGTTGATACTACATTGTTTATTAAAAATTTTGAGAATAATTTTCTTATTGTTCAAATTTATGTTGATGATATTATTTTTGGTTATGCAAATGAATCTTTATGAAAATCATTTACTAAGAGTATGTGCCTAGAGTTTGAAAAGAGTTTAATGGGGGAACTAACTTTCTTTTTAGGCTTATAAATCAAATAACTTAGTGATGGTATTTTTCTTAGTCAAACAAAATATGCATTAGACTTGCTAAAATAGTTTAAAATGGATAGTTCAAACGCTATCAATACTCCTATGAATACCTCCACTAAGTTATACATTGATGAAGGTGGAGAAAGCTTTGATCAAAAAGCTTATAGGGGTATGATAGGTAGTTTACTATACCTAACTACAATTAGACCGGACATTATGTTTAGCATAGGACATTGTGCTATGTTTCAATCTAACCCCAAGCAATCTCATTTAAATACTATTAAAAAGATTTTTAGATACCTAAAATGAACGTATAAACTAGGATTATGGTATCCAAAATCTAAAAACTTTGAATTGCTTGGTTATGCGGATGCTGATTTCGTTGGCTGCAAAATAGATAGAAAAAGCACATTTGGAACATGTCAATTTTTAGGATACGCACTTGTCTCTTGTGTTAAATCTCAGATTTTGATGATGAAACCAATCGATAAGTATTTATGTTTTAATATACATTTTGAGTGACGTAGGATGCTTCGATCAGAATGAGACAATTAAAGCAGAAAATATCATGTTGGGCCAGAGGAACATGTCAGATGATTGGACGTCGGGCCGGTGAATCGGTCGACATATCGATAGAAGGCTTCGGGCCGTGGATTCGGGCATCGGGCCAAGAAGAGTGGATATTGTATTAAGAATATCGGAGTTGCAGAGTCAACTAGCCAATTGGGCAATAGGCTACAAGAGAGGACGATGCTCCGAAGAATTGGACGAAGCGTCGAGAGACCAATGACATGCCGAACAACTTGATTAATGCTTAGTATTAATTGTCTAGATTGAAGTGTATTTTATATGCATAGGATTAACTATGATACCAAGACATGAAGCAAAATGAAGTCCCAGAGTCAAGGATGTGACTTCGTTGGGAGTTTGAGAGTTCGTCGGAAGTTTGGATGTTTGTTGAAAGTTCTGGCGGAACTAGCCGAGAAGTCTCGGAGCTTGCTAGAGAAGCTTGTCGGAACTCACCAAGAAGATCATCGTGAAGTCCAGGAGCTTTCCGGGAGTCCGCCGGAACATTGCCGAGAGATCGTCGGAAGTTCGACAGAAGATCGCTGGAAGCTCGCCGGAAGAGCCAAGACTTACGGACTTGTTTAGCTTAGAATATGTCTTAGGAATCGTAGTTAGCATGTAATTGGGTTTGGATTTAGGCTAACCCACCAATTAGGGGCTAGCTAGGCCCATGTAAGGATTGTGTTGAGCCCAATAAGAGGCCCAAATAGTGCCCCAAGAAGTTTCATCGTCGTGGCACAGTCTTCGAGACTGTTTGGGCACAGTCTTCGACACTGCCCAAATAGTGCCCCAAGAAGAAGTCTTCTTGGGGCACTATTTGGGCAGTGTCAGCTAGACTAACACTAGGCGGTGATACTGCCCAACACAGGTGGTGGTACCGCCCATGCCCGGGGAACCCGAGATGGGAAAGTTTTAGGCTTCAAGTTTGAATCAACTTGAAGCCTATAAATACCCCTCTCATCCCTGGTTAAAGCACATAAGTATTAAAAGAAAAAAAGTATAGAAATGCTATTGCAATCTTGTGTGAGCTCCTCTCAAAGATCTAAAGTGTTAGAATAGTTTGAGTGGAGTGAGTGGGGGTGTAAGGGTTATCTCCTAAACCTGGTAAAAGGAGAATTGAGTTGTAAAAGATGATTGGCCTTTGCCTATTGAAGGAAGGCCTCTAGTGGATGCCGGTGACCTCGTCGGAGGAGGAAGCCGAAAGTGGATGTAGGTCACGTTGATCGAACCACTCTAAAATCTGGTTTACATTTATGTCTTGTGCAATTTACTTTAATTGCAAACCTCTTCTATTGCTTACAGCCTTCAATTCATTTACGAATACATTTTTAAAGTTAAGCATTTTTGAGTTCGGGTTTTATCGTACGAAAGATTTTTTGAAACCGACGATTTTTATCCGCTGCTCTAATTCACCGCTCTCTTAGTGCCGACCCCGATCCCAACAATTGGTATAAGAGTCTCGTTATTTCTCAGTTGGTTTAACACCCAAGAGAAATGGCTCTTTACGACTTTCAAGAGGGTCACTCTCTCATTCATCCTTCCTTTTTCAATGGGACGAACTACACTTATTGGAAAACTTGAAAGAGAGATTTCTTGCTCTCTATGGATTTGAACTTATGGAAAATTGTCAAATCTGGTTTTAAAATGTCTTCTCTTCCTATGAAAGATTAAAATGATTTAGAAAAGAAGACTTTTTCTTTAAATGCTAGAGCTATGAACGCTCTATTTTGCGCCTTAGACAAAAACGAGTTTAATTGACTTTCTACTTACGAAATGGCTTTTGATATTTGGTGCATTCTTGAAATCACACATGAAGGAACTAGCAAAGTTAAAGATGTTAGGATCGAGAACACTAAGAGGGGGGGGGTGAATTAGTGCAGCAGAAATCTTACAGCAATTTAAAACCGAAAGGTGCGTTCGTTTGATAAAATCTATTATGATGCAAAAGTCGATTCACAGTTTGTATTTAATCACAGTTTGCGACTAAGCGCAGATTGCGTCCAAGTTCAGTTTACGTCTAAACTCAGTTTTATGTCTAAACACAATTTTACGTCTAAACGTAGTTTTAGTCTAAACGTAGTTTTACGTCTAAACGCAGTTTTGCGTCTGAACGCAGTTTTACGTCTAAACGCAGTTTTACGTCTAAACGCAGTTTTACGTCTAAACGCAGTTTTACGTCTAAACGCAGTTTTGCGTCTGAATGCAGTATTACGTCTAAACGCAGTTTTACGTCTAAACGTAGTTTTACGTCTAAACACAGTTTTACGTCTAAACGCAGTTTTGCGTCTGAACGCAGTTTTACGTCTAAACGCAGTTTTACGTCTAAACGCAGTTTTGCGTCTAAACGTAGTTTTACGTCTAAACGCAGATACTAAACTTTGAAAAGCGTTTTATGAATGCGCAGAAAGCAGTTTGCAGTTATAAATGGAATCAATACGTTAACGTAAACTGCAATGTAAAGATCGTACGAAAACACCAATTTACGTCTTAATGCAGATTCGGAAAGATCTGAACTAAGAGAATCGTTCGTAAAAGCGCAGAGGGCAGTAGCTATGTAGGAGGTTTGCAGTAATGGTAAAGTGCTCAAAATAAACGCAAACCAGAGATTTAGAGTGGATCGATCAGCCTTGACCTACTCCACTTTTGGCTTCCTCCACTGATGAGGTTGCCGACGTCAACTAGAGGCCTTCCTTCAATAGGCAAAGGCCAACTGCCCTTTTACAGTTTCTCTCCTTTTGACAGGCTCAGGAGACAACCCTTACAGATCCTTTCTCTCCTCTCTTTACAACTCAAGACTTGAAGAACAGAAGAGAAGAGAACTTTTGGACTTTACACATGTTTGAGCTCTTAGAATCACTGAAAAGATCAAGAATTCGGTGTGGATCTGTATCCTTTCAGTGTTGAATGGGTGGGGTATTTATAGGCCCCAACCCAATTCAAATTTGTAGCTCAAAATGATCAAATCCCGGAATTTCAGGATCAGGCGGTTGCACCTCTTGACTGGAGAGGTGGCACCGCCTGGCAGAGCTCGAAGACTGAGCTCAGGCGATTGCACCTCTCTGCCAGAGCTCGAAGACTGAGCTCGATGGTTGCACCGCCTGGCAGAGCTCGAAGACTGAGCTCGGTGGTTGCACCGCCTGGCAGAGCTCGAAGTCTGAGCTCGGTGGTTGCATCACCTGGCAGAGCTCGAAACTGAGCTCAAGCTGATGCACCTCTCTGCTAGAGCTCGAAGACTGAGCTTTGTGGTTGCACCGCCTGGCAGAGCTCGAAGACTGAGCTTGGTGGTTGCACCGCCTGGCAGAGCTCGAAGTCTGAGCTCGGTGGTTGCTCCGCCTAGCAGAGCTCGAAACTTGAGCTCTGGCGGTGCTACCTCTTGACAGAGGAGGTTGCACCGCCCAGTCTCGCTTGGAGACTGAGCCCTGGGCGGTTGCACCTCTTGGCTGGGGCGGTTGCACCTCCTAGTCTCGCTGGAAGACATAGCCTGGGCGGTGCTACCTCCAACCCTAGCGGTGCCACCTCTTTTACTATTCCAGCTCACTTGGTTTGGCTCCAAACTTGGTCCAAACCAGTCCAAACTTGGGCCTAATTGGCCCCTACTTGGGTTATAGGATTAACACCTAATCCTAACCCTAATTAACATGCTAACTATGAATTTAATGACATTTTCTAAGCTATTACAAAGTCCGCAAGTCAAGACTTCTTCTGGCGAGCTTCCGGCAAACTTCCGGCGGTCTTCCGATGAACTCTCGGAAACCATTCTGCGGACTCCCAGCAAGCTCCTAGACTTCACGATTTGATCTTAGCGAGTTTCAACGAGCTTCGTCGGCAAGCTCTGATCTTTCTCGGCGAGCTCCGCGAACTTCCAATGAACCTTCCGGCGAGCTTCCGAAAAACCCTTCGGCAAGCTCCCAACTCATTCTCGGCTAGTTCCGGTAGCATTCCCGACGAACCTTCTGACTTCCGTCGAACTCTCGAACTCGCAACAAATCCTTCGCGCTTGACTCCGACACTTTGTTTCGCTTTATGTCTTCATCGTTATCATAGTTAATCCTGCACAACAAAACAAAACTTCGATCGAGACAATTAATCCTAAGCAATTAACCAAGTTGTCCGACATGTCATTGGTCCCTCGACGCTTCGTCCTATTCTTCGGTGCATCGTCCTCTTCTGCAACCTATTGCCCAATCGGCCAGTTGACTCCGCAACTCCGATATCCTTGGCACAATACCCGCTCTTCTTGGCCCGATGCCCGAGTCCACGGCCCGAAGCCTTCTGTTGATACGTCGACCGATCCACCGGCCCGACGTCCAATCTTCTGACATGTTCCTTCGGCACAACATGATTTTCCTGCTTTAATTGTCTCATCCTGATCGAAGCATCCTGCGTCACTCAAAACGCAGATTAAATCAAAAACATATATCAAGTAGTTTCATCATCAAAATACGAGATTCAACAATCTCCCCCTTTTTGATGATGACAACCACTTGATGACGGAGTTAAACTTAACTCCCGGAGTTTAAACAAACTCCCCCTATCAATATGTCATATTGATAGAACCTTGAATTCAAACTGAATTCAAGTCATTGCAATATTCATCATGAATACTTGCAACACGTCAACATGAACATATGCATAAACTTATGCATCACATGTCATGTCATCAACATACTTCTCCCCCTTTGTCATCAACAAAAAGGAGAAGTATCACAATTAATCGTTTGTGTGTGATATTGGTTCAACTTATTGCATGAAAATCATAATATCAAGTTTTATTATCATGCAATCTTGGAGCTAGAAGATTTAGCAAGTGTTACATCATGCTTAGAACATTCATGCTATCAAGTTTTAGATATGCAAGTTTTATAGCATAGCAAGTGTTACATCATGCTTAGAACATTCATGCTATCAAGTTTTAGATATGTAAGTTTTATAGCATATAAGATAGCACTTTTTGGTAATGTTCAAGATAGCAAGTTCTACATCATGCAAGCTAGCAAATTAGAGATGTTCAAGAAGGCAACTCTTGCTTCTTGAAAATTTTGCTCACTTTGCTAGATGCGCAAGTTAGCATTTTTGCCTCTTGAGATAGGCAAGATAGCACATTTGCTTCTTTTGAGATAGCAACTTTTTGCTTCTCTTTAGACCAACAAGCTAGCAATTTTTACGATATACAAGTTTCACAATATATAAGCTAGCAAAAATTTCGAAAGCAAATGCAAGATAGCTTTCTTGTGTAAGCTCATGAGTCTTGCTTCCTATTGCAATGTGCAAATTGCAAGTTTTGCTTCTTGAGATATTCAAGATAGTGATGTTCAAGAAGACAATTTTTCTTCTTGAAATAAGCAAGTTAGCAACTTTGCTACTTAAGATAGGCAAGCTAGCAATCAAGTTTTTGCATCTTCTTGACTTGTACAAGCTAGCTATCTCCCCCTTTGTCATTGTCAAAAAGAAAGGAAGAATACAGTTTTGTAGTTCTTTTTCCTTTTACAATGATTTCAAAATCATGACAAAGGATGAATAATCAAGTCATGAATGTCAAGACAATTTTTCATCA
This sequence comes from Musa acuminata AAA Group, assembly GCF_036884655.1. Lineage (NCBI taxonomy): Eukaryota > Viridiplantae > Streptophyta > Magnoliopsida > Zingiberales > Musaceae > Musa > Musa acuminata. The sequence continues at coordinate 22,793,954 of NC_088331.1, read as the reverse complement.
TGAATATCATTGCATGCATCATTATCATAGGTTGAAGTATTACATGCATAATTTCATATCATCATTCATAATTACATTAATGTTTCAATATAGCAATTTTTTCTCAAAGTGTATAACTTAGCACTCATAGCATTTTAAATCATGATTTACATCATATGCAATACATCACATCATAATTAGAATACACAAGTATTGCATGCATAATTGCACATCATAAATATATCATGATGGTATCAATTTTGTCAAATTATATCCTACCATACATGATTGAAACTTCTTATTTGTATATATCAAAACAAATTAATGAATATTTCATGTATTCTTCTCTTCACATAAGGAATATCAAGAAGAATTATTAGGTGATGAGATAAACATTTCATGAATACAAGGAATTGCATAAAAATCATATCATAAGTGTTTCATGTATTCATATTATCACATGAAGCATACAGGACAACAATGCAAAGAAATCATGTCATGAAGAATATCAATGTGAAAATTCAGCAACGATCACATGATACAATCGCAAGGCATGATATAATTATGCGACATATCATGAGATGATAATTTATCATATCAATGAAAGATATCAATGAGGATCAATTCGTGAATACCAAAGATATGATTCATGGTTCAATACAATTCTTCTTAACAAGTTCACGATCAAGATTCATATAATTCTTAATAAAGCAAATTGATGTACAATCATCACACAAGACATACAAGGCGAAGAAATCTTGTTATTTCTGTATTATGAAATATATGATATCAAGGCTCATGATTCATTTGAAAAGATATAGTACAAAGAGCAACTTGAAACATTCATATCAAGATCACATTTTAAAATATTCCAAGTTTCAAGATATCAATATGACACTTCATTGAATTCTAAGAAATCAAAAGACAAGTTGCATTTCATTTGAAGAACTCCTTTTTGATAAATGTAGGGAGCATAATGAACGATCTTGATTTATAAAGAGCTTCATGTTATAATTATCAAGATCATGATTTTAATAATTATTTTCTTTAGCAAAAACACTATCATTCATATTTCGAGATAGAATTTATAAGCAGGAATCATTTCATCAAATCCATTTTAGAAAAATATTTTTCATAAGTGTATGAGAAAATCCGATTGTTAGGATACCAATTGTTAAGTGAATCTGAAAATGAAATTAGTACTTTCATGCATTCGGATAAGATTTTGCTATAGATTTTCAAGTTCAATTATGAAGATAAAACATGCTCATGATCATAAAAATTTATGTATCCAAAAAATATAATTTCCAACATGTTATAGTGTAAAATCATCATGGCAATTAAGTGTTTTGAACATTGAATCAAGAATGTCCGAAAAATAATCTTAACACGTTCATGCATTCGAGCATATTTTTGCTATAGTTTTTCAAATATACTCATGAGAATAACACATGCTTATCATCGGCTTAAAATCTCATGCATAAAATTGTTAATCAAAATATTTAATTTCATCATTATGCATTTCTTCAAATCAAACATGATCTTTAATCAAAATCAAGAAATAATAATGGAAATCAACGTAATGCACATTATTACTTCTTAACCATGATTTCATATTTTCAATCAAGATCATTTTATTTGTTTATCATAAAATATGCAATATTATCATTTTCGAAATTACTTAGTATGATCATAATAATTTTTTTTTTTAACATGTAATTTTTAAGAAAATTAATTCTAAACTAAAAGAGAAAAATACATCATGAAAGCATCAAGTAATTTGAAAATAAATTAGGGGGATTTCGATTACCTCATCATTGTAGGCTGTTAAGGCGTAGTTTGTTGCCTTGCTTTTGTTGACTTTCTCTTCTTCGGAGGAGCTCGATTCATCCCAATTTTTGTTCTTCTTCTTGCGTTTAAAGCAAGTAGTTCGATTCTTTTTGCTTTTTAATTTTCGTTTCATTTGTAATTTAAGTTCACCATCACTTGAGCTTATGCTCGAGTGGTCTTCAAATGTTCTATGTCCCAAATCCTTCCTGTTCTTTGGAAGGTTGGTTTGTTCATCATTGTCCTCATCACTTGAGTCATCGCTCAAGTGGCATTCATTTGTCCAGAGTTCCAAATCCTTCCTGTTCTTTGGAAGGTGATTGTGTTCAACATGTTCATCATGTGCATTGTGCACCATTTCATATGTCATCAATGAACCAATTAGTTCTTCAAGTGGTAAGTTGTTTAGATTTTTAGCTTCTTGTATTGCAGTTACTTTTGCATCCCACTTTTTAGAAAGAGAACGCAAAATTTTGTTTACGAGTTCAAAATCTGAAAAACATTTTCCAAAAGCTCTTAAACTATTGACGACATCCGTGAAACGGGTGTACATGTCGCCTATAGTCTCGCTTGGTTGCATTTGAAAAAGCTCGAAATCATGCAATAAAAAGTTAACTTTCGAGTCTTTGACTCTACTAGTTCCCTCGTGCGTGATTTCAAGAGTGCGCCAAATATCGAAAGCCGTTTCGCACAAAGAAACCCGATTGAACTCATTTTTGTCCAAAGCGCAAAATAAGGCATTCATAGCCTTTGCGTTTAAAGAAAAATACTTCTTCTCTAAATCCGACCATTCGTTCATCGGTTTAGAGGGAAGTTGAAAACTGTTTTCAACGATATTCCATAAATCCAGATTTAGAGAAATTAAGAAAACTCTCATTCGAGTTTTCCAATAAGTGTAGTCCAATCCGTTAAAGAACGGTGGACGAAAGATCGAAAAGCCCTCTTGAAGAGTCAATTCTCTCGGGTGTAAATCCGAAATGAGAAATACCCCGCTCTGATACCAACTGTTAGGATCGAGAGCACTAAGAGGGGGGGGTGAATTAGTGCAGCAGAAATCATACAGCAATTTAAAACCGAAAGGTGCGTTCGTTTGATAAAATCTATTATGATGCAAAAGCCGATTCACAGTTTGTATTTAATCGCAGTTTGCGACTAAGCGCAGATTGCGTCCAAGTTCAGTTTACGTCTAAACTCAGTTTTACGTCTAAACACAATTTTATGTCTAAACGCAGTTTTACGTCTAAACACAGTTTTATGTCTAAACGCAGTTTTGCGTCTGAACGCAGTTTTACGTCTAAACTCAATTTTACGTCTAAACGCAGTTTTACGTCTAAACGCAGTTTTACGTCTAAACGCAGTTTTACGTCTAAACGCAGTTTTACGTCTAAACGCAGTTTTGCGTCTGAACGCAGTATTACGTCTAAACGCAGTTTTACGTCTAAACGTAGTTTTATGTCTAAACACAGTTTTACGTCTAAACGCAGTTTTACGTTTGAACGCAGTTTTACGTCTAAACGCAGTTTTACGTCTAAACGCAGTTTTGCGTCTAAACGTAGTTTTACGTCTAAACGCAGATACTGAACTTTGAAAAGCGTTTTATGAATGCGCAGAAAGCAGTTTGCAGTTATAAATGGAATCAATACGTTAACGTAAACTGTAATGTAAAGATCGTACGAAAACACCGATTTACGTCTTAATGCAGATTCGGAAAGATCTGAACTTAGAGAATCATTCATAAAAGCGCAGAGGGCAGTAGCTATGTAGGAGGTTTGCAGTAATGGTAAAGTGCTCAAAATAAACGCAAACCAGAGATTTAGAGTGGTTCGGTCAGCCTTGACCTACTCCACTTTTGGCTTCCTCCACTGATGAGGTTGCCGACGTCAACTAGAGGCCTTCCTTCAATAGGCGAAGGCCAACTGCCCTTTTACAGTTTCTCTCCTTTTGACAGGCTCAGGAGACAACCCTTACAGATCCTTTCTCTCTTCTCTTTACAACTCAATACTTGAAGAACAGAAGAGAAGAGAACTTTTGGACTTTACACAAGTTTGAGCTCTTAGAATCATTGATAAGATCAAGAATTCGGTGTGGATCTGTATCCTTTCAGTGTTGAATGGGTGGGGTATTTATAGGCCCCAACCCAATTCAAATTTGGAGCTCAAAATGATCAAATCCCGGAATTTCGGGATCAGGCGGTTGCACCTCTTGACTGGAGAGGTGGCACCGCCTGGCAGAGCTCGAAGACTGAGCTCAGGCGATTGCACCTCTCTGCCAGAGCTCGAAGACTGAGCTCGATGGTTGCACCGCCTGGCAGACCTCGAAGACTGAGCTCGGTGGTTGCACCGCCTGGCAGAGCTCGAAGTCTGAGCTCGGTGGTTGCATCACCTGGCAGAGCTCGAAACTAAGCTCAGGCTGATGCACCTCTCTGCCAGAGCTCGAAGACTGAGCTCGGTGGTTGCACCGCCTGGCAGAGCTTGAAGACTGAGCTCGGTGGTTGCACCGCCTGGCAGAGCTCGAAGTCTGAGCTCGGTGGTTGCTCCGCCTGGCAGAGCTCGAAACTTGAGCTCTAGCGGTGCTACCTCTTGACAGAGGAGGTTGCACCGCCCAGTCTCGCTTGGAGACTGAGCCCTGGGCGGTTGCACCTCTTGGCTAGGGCGGTTGCACCTCCCAGTCTCGCTGGAAGACATAGCCTGGGTGGTGCTACCTCCAACCCTGGCGGTGCCACCTCTTTTACTATTCCAGCTCACTTGGTTTGGCTCCAAACTTGGTCCAAACCAGTCCGAACTTGGGCCTAATTGGCCCCTACTTGGGTTATAGGATTAACACCTAATCCTAACCCTAATTAACGTGCTAACTATGAATTTAATGACATTTTCTAAGCTATTACAAAGTCCGCAAGTCAAGACTTCTTCTGGCGAGCTTCCGGCAAACTTCCGGCGGTCTTCCGATGAACTCTCGGAAACCATTCTGTGGACTCCCGGCAAGCTCCTAGACTTCACGATTTGATCTTAGCGAGTTTCAACGAGCTTCGTTGGCAAGCTCCGATCTTTCTCAGCGATCTCTGCGAACTTCCAACGAACCTTCCGGCGAGCTTCCGAAAAACCCTTTGGCAAGCTCCCAACTCATTCTCGGCTAGTTCCGGTAGCATTCCCGACGAACCTTCGGACTTCCGTCGAACTCTCGAACTCGCAACAAATCCTTCGCGCTTGACTCCGACACTTTGTTTCACTTTATGTCTTCATCGTTATCATAGTTAATCCTGCACAACAAAACAAAACTTCGATCGAGATAATTAATCCTAAGCAATTAACCAAGTTGTCCGACATGTCATTGGTCCCTCGGCGCTTCGTTCGATTCTTCGGCGCATCGTCCTCTTCTGCAGCCTATTGCCCAATCGGCCAGTTGACTCCGCAACTCCGATATCCTTGGCACAATACCCGCTCTTCTTGGCCCGATGCCCGAGTCCACGGCCCGAAGCCTTCTGTCGATACGTCGACCGATCCACTGGCCCGACGTCCAATCTTCTGACATGTTCCTTCGGCACAACATGATTTTCCTGCTTTAATTATCTCATCCTGATCGAAGCATCCTGCGTCACTCAAAACGCAGATTAAATCAAAAACATATATCAAGTAGTTTCATCATCAAAATACGAGATTCAACAAAAGATTCAAAAATTAATTTTTTTATGCATGATTTCGAGCTTTCTCGAATGAAGCCGAGCGAAACCATTGTTGACATGTACACCCATTTTATGGATGTCGTCAATGGTTTAAAAGTACTTGGTAGAAGTTTTTCGGATTTTGAACTCGTTAATTAGATTTTACGATCACTTTCAAAAATTTGGGATTCAAAAATAATGGTAATACAAGAATCAAAGAACTTGAACCATTTTTCGATTAAAGAACTAATTGGTTCATTGATCACATATGAAATGACGTGCAATGCACCTAAAGAACTTGAGAACCACCTTCTAAAGAACAAGAAGGATTTCAAACTCAGAACATTTGAAGATGACTCGAACATAAGCTCAAGTGATGGTGAACATGAACTACTGACTAAGAAATTTAAAAAGTTCATGAAACAAGAATTAAAGAACAAAAATAAACTTAAAAAGAATGAACCTACTTGCTTTGAACGTAAGAAGAACACAAAGTGAGATGAATCGAGCTCCTCCGAAGATGAGGAGAAAATCAACAAAGGCGAGGTGACAAACTATGCCTTAATAACCTTCGACGTTAAGGTAATCAACAAGCCTTTAGTTTATTTTAAAATTACATAATGCTTCTCATGACTTATTTTTAATTTAGCTTTAATTTATTTTAAGAAAATTAAATATTTTTTATTGCATGTTTAATGAAAATGCAAAAATAAAATTAGATCATGCTTACCTTTCCAATTATTTTAAAAATAATCATGAAAAATGTATATTTTATGATAAACAAACAAAATAATTTTAATTTAGAATATGAGATCATGTTTAATGATTTAATGATGCATAATGATATTTTAAAACCATGTTTTGAAGTCATGTATAATGATCATGCTTAATAAATTTATATTTCGAAATTATGCATGATGATTTTTGTGATTATCGAACTTTACGATCTTTTGAAAGATCTTTTTCATTGTTAATGAATGATGCATGGATTTAGCATAAAAGAAAAGAACAAGCATGTATGAAATCAATTAATGAGTTGAAACAAAAGGAGGAAAGCATTTTTCTTGAAAATTTTCCTTTTTATCGATTTTTCACTAAGAGACCAATAAAATTATTTATGTCTTTCTGAATCTCTTGAAAGTAAGGTTGAGATTTTGATGGCTTTGATGATTTGAATTTGAAATGAATTTTATCAAAATCATGATATTGATTTCTTGGAATAATATGAGATTACCTTTGATAATCATTTTGATTATTTTGATTCATGGAATTTTGGATTCATGACTTGATCTTTCATTCATTTATGAGAAGGTCGAAATCTTTGTACCTTTGAATTATTTCCTTCTCTTTTCAAATTTTGAATTTATGCATGTTATATGTTAAACATTTGAAACCATGTTTTGGTATCATGCATATCTAAGAAATGTTGATTTGACAAATTGAATGAGTTGAAAATGAATGATGATTTTTCTCTTGAATATTACTTGAGATATTTTTTATAAATTATTATCTTGATTTCTCGATATTTGATACATGAAACTTTTCTATAAATCAAGATGATATGATTCTTCTTGGTATTCACTAAAAATGACATATTTAAATTAACCATGATATGCTACTCGACATCTTGATAAATGACTTAAATTTTATGATGTAAAATTCCTTGCATTCATGAAATGTGTATCTCATCACCAGAATTCTCTTGATATTTTGAATGTGATGAAATAAAATTATGCATGAAATACAAATGAGAAGTTAATGATCATGCATGATAGGATGTAATAAATTTTGACATTTAGATACCATTATTTGAATAGCTATGATCATGTTGCCAAAATGATGTATCGTGAATGCTTGAATATCATGCATGATATGCCCATAGTGATGATTGATTTATTTGTATCATGAATGAAAAATGAAATGTATGGTTTTGAAAATGTGCATGTTTTAATTTGAAAATATAATGATGCACAAATAAGATTGATACTTACCCTCGTTATAATTTAAAAATTGATGTAAAGGGTCTTCTCTTCTTTTTGCCGATGATAAAAGGGGAGAAAGAGTTGCTAATGAGCACATCTCAAAGAGAAAGATGCTAGCTTGCACAATTCAAGAATGAAGCAAAATTTTGCTAGCTTGCACTTTGCAAAGGAAGCAAAAATGGCACTTCTCAAAAGAGAAGAAAGAGCTTGCTATCTTGAACATCACTAGCTTGCCTATCTTAAGAAATAAAAATTGCAAAAGTGCTATCTTGCCTATCTCAAGAAAAACAAACATACTAAACTTGCACATCTTTAATTTTTGCTAGCTTTAAATTGCATGATGATAAAACTTGATATTAAGTTTTTCATGCAATGAGTTGAATTTATATCTTCTAAACACATGAGAATTGTACTTCTCCTTTTTGTAGATGACAAAGGGGGAGAAGTATGTTGATGATATCCATGGTTTGATCATGACATGTTGCTTGGATTTTTGAATCCAAGAGTTTCTATCAATAAGACATATTGATAGGGGGTGTTTGTTTAAACTCTAGGAGTTAAGGTTAACTCCGTCGTCGATTGGTTGTCATCATCAAAAAGGGAGAGATTGTTGAATCTCATATTTTGATGATGAAACCAATCAATAAGTGTTTATGTTTTAATCTACATTTTGAGTGACGTAGGATGCTTCGATCAGGATGAGATAATTAAAGCAGGAAATATCATGTTGGGCTAGAGGAACATGTCAAAAGATTGGACTTCGGGCCATGGATTCGGGCATCGAGCTAAGAAGAGCAGATATTGCGCTAAAGATATTGGAGTTACAAAGTCAATTGGCCGATTGGGCAATAGGCCATAAGAGAGGATGATGCGCCGAAAAATCGGACGAAGCGTCGAGAGACCAATGACATGCCGGACAACTTGATTAATGCTTAGTATGAATTGTTTAGATTGAAGTATATTTTACATGTGCAGGATTCACTATGATAGTAAGGCATGAAGTAAAATGAAGTCCCGGAGTCAAGGACGCGATTTCGTTGGGAGTTTGAGAGTTCATTGAAAGTTCGGATGTTCGTTGGAAGTTATGGCGGAACCAGCCGAGAAATCTCGAAGCTTGCCAAAGAAGCTCATCAGAACTCACCAAGAAGATCATCGTGAAGTCCAGAAGCTTACTGGGAGTCCATCGGAACATTGCTAAGAGATCGTCGGAAGTTCGTCGGAAGATCGCTGGAAGCTCGTCAGAAAAACCAAGACTTACGGACTTGTTTAGCTTAGAATATATCTTAGGAATCGTAGTTAGCACGTAATTGGGTTTGGATTTAGGCCAACCCAATTAGGGGCCAACTAGGCCCATGTAAGGACTATGTAGGGCCTAATAAGAGGCCCAAATGGTGCCCCAAGAATTCTCATCATTATGGCATAGTCTTCGAGACTGTGTCAGGCGGTGGTACCACCAGTCTAGGCGGTTGTATCGCCCCTGGCAGGGTGCCAAGCGGTGGTACTGCCCAGCACTACCCCCCAGGCGGTGGTACCACCAGACCTGGGTGGTGGTATCGCCCAGGGCAGTGTTAGCCAGAATGACACTAGGCGGTGGTATCGCCCAGCGTAGGTGGTGGTACTACCCGTGCCCAAGGAACTCGGGATGAGAAAGTTTTAGGCACCAAGTTTGAATCAACTTGAAGCCTATAAATACCCCTCTCATCCCTGGTTAAAGCACACAAGTATTGAGAGAAAAAAAGTATAGAAACGCTACTGCAATCTTGTGTGAGCTCCTCTCAAAGATCTAAAGCGTTATAATAGTTTGAGAGAGGAGTGAGTGGGGGTATAAGGGTTATCTCCTAAATCTAATAAAAGGAGAATTAAGTTATAAAAGGTGATTGGCCTTCGCCTATTGAAGGAAGGCCTCTAGTGGATGCCGGTGACCTCATTAGAGGAGGAAGCCGAAAGTGGATGTAGGTCACGTTGACCGAACCACTCTAAAATCTAGTTTGCGTTTATGTCTTGAGCAATTTACTTTAACTACAAACCTCTTCAATTGCTTACTGCCCTCAATTAATTTACGAATACATGTTTAAAGTTAAGCATTTTCGAGTTCGAGTTTTATCATATGAAAGATTTTTCGAAACCGACGATTTTTATCCATTGCACTAATTCACCCCCCCTCTTAGTGCCGACCTCGATCCCAACATCTTAGTTTTCCAAGAAACAAAACTCGGTTGTACTATATACGATCGAAGCTGAGTATATAACAATAGGTGCATGCTGTGCTCAAGTTATATGGATGAAAATCACTTTTAAGGATTATGAAATTCACTTGAAAAATATACCTATAAAATGTGATAACACTAGTGCAATATGCTTAATAAAAAATCCTATTCAATACTCTAGAACTAAACATATTAATATTAGGCATCACTTTATATGAGATCATATTAATAACCTTGACATATCTCTAGAATTTATTGATACAAAACATCAATTAGCTGACATTTTTATAAAATCATTTATTGAGGAACAATTTAATTTTATAAGAAGAGAATTAAGTATGCTAAATTTCTCTGATACATGAGTTCCTCTTTAAATTTTTCTCTAGATTTTCTTAATTGAGTTCTATTTTTCGAGATCATTCACTATTATTTCTTCACTTGAGATAAGATTTAAAGCATGAATTTATGGTATGAGCCATATAAATTTTCCATACAAATTTTCTCCTTTTACGAAAGTAGAACTTCAAAAATCTTATATGATAATTGTGTAAATAAGTGTCTGCACCACATAATGATAAAGATCTTGTGCGCTGGAACCACACAATGTCGACACCACACAAATTTGCACCACACCATAATGCAGCAAATACTCACTGCCTATAGGTGGTGGCATCGCCAGTGCTCACTGGTTGTAGGCGGTGGCACCACCCAGCTGGTGATGGCACCACCCGCAACTCAACACCATAAAAACCCAAGTTAGGGCCGACGATAGAACTTACCCCAACTCACTATACACCTCTCCAAAGAGCCCCAAATCCCTAATTCCTCTTGCTATCCCTCTAGTAACTCAAAAGAATCCTCATCCTCTACTAAATCAAGGATCAATCTCAAACCCCCCTTTTGGTGATCACATGAAGGTTAAAGGTAATCCCTAAACCAAATCATTTCCTTCTTTGCATTACTTGTCTTTGCCTCTCATTTGTTCTTAATAAATGTAGTCTCTATGACTTCTAGAAGATCCTCAAGGGACAAAGGGAAGAGGAGATTAGATGAAACCTATGACTCCCTATTTTTTTATTCTCTTCAACATGCCCTTAAATTTCCAACCATAGAGACTAGAAATGTTTATAAGGGGAAATACGTAGATTTAGTGGAATTAAGCAATTTGGAACCAATTTAATGGTTTGCTAACCTAGATATCCTACCAATCCTTCAAATTAGTAAACCTATCTATCCTAAACTTGTTAGGTTGTTTTACAACAACTTGCATGTGGATGAACACGATAGGGTCTACACTTATCTCTTAGGACATCATATACCCATTACGAATAGCATAATTTACAACCTCATAAGAATTATTGAGAAAAGGAGAGGTTGTTACTTTAGAGGACAATAGGATGAAGAATTAGTTAGGACCACTTATTTTGATGCAGTAGGTATAATTTTTGGTAATTCAAACTTGTTTATACTTCCAAAAAGCTGTGAACACTTACTACCTTTCAACACCAAATTGCTTATCACATCTAGATAAATATTATACTCCCAAAATAGTATCATCGTGATGAAGTTAGCCAAATGAAATTAGAAATGATGTATTGGATTATGAAGGGACATGACAATTGTTTTGGTTACCTAATACAACAAAACATGATTGAACTATCAAAAAAGGATATGATGCTTCCATATGGTGGCTTGATCACTAGACTAATTCATGCCTATGACATAATCATTCCACCTGATGCAAAAATCTTGAAACTAGATAGGTTCAACATCATAAATAGAAACTCGTTAAGAAGGTTAAGATGTATAGTCAGAAATGGAACTTGGACTAGATTACCTAGAAGGACTAACGCCTTCTTACCTGATCCAGAACCTGAAACACCAATATTTAGGGAACATTAATCTCCTCCTACTAGTCCCTTTGAGGCAACACCTCCAATAGAGTAAGCACCCTCCTCATTTGTCGACGACATAAACACTCGAATGGATCGATTGGAACAATGTCAAGTTCAAATCATAACTGAGTTGCAGCAGATTCATTGACAACTTAATACTTTATTTAGATATTTTGACTTGCCACTACCTGAATAGATAATGTATGTCTTTTTGCTGATGACAAAGGGGGAGAAGTTGACGGAATCTCTCACCTTAATGATGTGAACTTTTGATGTTGTGTTCACTTTGATATTGTATTCATTGTTGTGTTCACTTTGATGTTGTGATTTCTTTAATATTGATAACTTTTGATGTTGTGTTCACTTTGATGTTGTATTCACTGTTGTGTTCACTTTGATGTTGTGATTTCTTTAATATTGATAACTTTTGATGTTGTGTTTACTTTGATGTTATGATTTCTTTAATATTGATAATTTTTTATGTTGTGATCTCTTTAATGTTGAGAACTTTTAAATGTTACCATACAATGATGCAATATCATATTCTTAATATTGTGAACTTTTGAATGCTACCATGCAATAGTCATAAAAGTTATATCATGATGATGCTTCATTCAAGTAGTAATGTAAGACTATGTTCGAAGTATTTTATCATGTATTGATGAAATTATGCATTTAATATCTTGATAACTTGAAACTATAATGATGCATGCATGTGATTTCTAATTAAAATTGATTAAAGCTTGAATTCAAGGTTGTGAATTCAAGTTTGTATTCTCTCAAGTATGACATATAAATAGGGGGAGTTAAAGTTAACTCCGTTACCAATTGATTGTCATTATCAAAAAGGGGAAGATTATTGAATCTCGAATTTTGATGATGAAATCAATTAGTAAATTTTTTGATCTAATCTATATGTTGAGATAAGTGTGTAGGATTAACTACGATAGTGGTAAGGCATAAAGCAGATGATAAGCCAGAGTCGAAGATTCAGACGATATACCAAAAGTGTGTCGATAGCTCATCGGAAGATCGCCGAGAGTTCGTCGGGAGTTCGCTGAGGGTTCATCAGGAGTTCGCCGAAAGCTCGTCGGAAAACTCATCGAGAAGTTGGTCGGAGGATCGCCGAGATAAAACTCGACACACCGGACAGAGATTGCTTGCCTTAATCGTAGTTAGTACATTAGTTGGGTTAGGATTGGGAGGTAATTCCACTAATTCAATTAAGGGCCAATTGGGCCCTTAATAGGACTGAATTGAGCTAGTTGAACATCTCATTTAACACTTGAAGTTAGCCGGCGGTGGCACCACTTGGGACAAGATCTCCCAGGTGCTCTGAGCGATGGTACTACCCATACTAGGCGGTGGTACCGCCCCTATCAAGCATTTGTACCACCAAAGCTCAGTCTCCGAAAACTGTTAGGCGGTGGTACTACCCAGACTTGGCGATGGTACAACCTAGTGTTAGTCTGCAGGTGATAGTTGTTGAATCTCGTATTTTGATGATGAAACTACTTGATATATGTTTATGATTTAATCTGCGTTTTGAGTGACGCAGGATGCTTCGATCAGGATGAGACAATTAAAGCAGGAAAATCATGTTGTGCCGAAGGAACATGTCAGAAGATTGGACGTCGGGCCGGTGGATCGGTCGACGTATCGACAGAAGGCTTCGGGCCGTGGACTCGGGCATCGGGCCAAGAAGAGCGGGTATTGTGCCAAGGATATCGGAGTTGCGGAGTCGACTGGCCGATTGGGCAATAGGCTGCAGAAGAGGACGATGCGCCGAAGAATCGGACGAAGCGTCGAGGGACCAATGACATGTCGGACAACTTGGTTAATTGCTTAAGATTAATTGTCTCGATCGAAGTTTTGTTTTGTTGTGCAGGATTAACTACGATGAAAGTTAGACAAGCAGCAGGAGTTGCGCCGGAGTCAAGATCATGATCACGTTGGGAGTTCGAGAGTTCGACGGAAGTTCGGACGGTCGTCGGAGGTTCAGCGAGAACAGATCCGAGAAGTCCAGAAGCTTGCCAAGCGAAGCTCGTCGGAACTCGCCAAGTGGATCGTCGCAAAGTCCAGGAGTATGTCGGATGTCCGCTGAAGGATCACCGAGGGTTTATCGGATGATCGACGGAAGTTGGCCGGAAACTCGCCGGAAGAAGCGATTGACGCATCGGAGCAAAGCTGCAGAAGTTGTCTTAGAGTTAATCGTAGTTAGCATGATGATTAAGCATGAAAATGGGAGGTGATCCCATTAGCTTAATCTTGGGGCAATTGGGCTCCTGAAAAGATTCAAATTGGGCCGAATGGAGTGAACCATTCGGACCCTGATTGCACCAGGAGGTGCAACCGCCCCAGCCAGGAGGTGCAACCGCCTGGGCTGTGAGGTTGGGAGGTGCAACCGCCCCAGCCAGGAGGTGCAACCGCCAGGGCTGCGAGGCTGGGAGGTGCAACCGCCCAGAGCTCAGTCTTCGAGCTAGACTGGGCGGTGCAACCTCCTCTGTCAAGAGGTAGCACCGCCAGAGCTCAAGTTTCGAGCTCTGCCAGGCGATGCAACCACCGAGCTCAGTCTTCGAGCTCTGGCAGAGAGGTGCATCAGCCTGAGCTCAGTCTCGAGCTCTGCCAGGTGATGCAACCACCAAGCTCAGTCTTCGAGCTCTGGCAGAGAGGTGCATCGGCCTGAGCTCAGTTTCGAGCTCTGCCAGGTGATGCAACCACCGAGCTCAGATTTCGAGCTCTGCCAGGTGATGCAACCACCGAGCTCAGTCTTCGAGCTCTGTCAGGTGATGCAACCATCGAGCTCAATCTTCGAGCTCTGGCAGAGAGGAGCAATCGCCTGAGCTCAGTCTTCGAGCTCTGCTAGGCGGTGCCACCTCTCCAGTCATGAGGTGCAACCGCCTGATCCCAGAATTCTGGGATTTGATCGATTTGATCGTTTTGAGCTCGAATTTTGAATTGGGTTGGGGCCTATAAATACCCCACCCATTCAGCACTGAAAGAAGCAAGAACTTACCCGAAATCTTGATCTTTTCAGTGGTTCTTAGAGCTCAAAACTGCTAGTTTTCTTCCTCCTTCTGTTCTTCAAGTTTGAGTTGTAAAGAGAGGAGAGAAAACATCTGAAAGGGTTGTCTCCTAAGCCCGTCAAAAGGAGTGAATCTATAAGAGGGTAGTTGGCCTTCGCCTATTGAAGGAAGGCCCCTAGTTGACGTCGGCAACCTCGTCGGTGGAGGAAGCCAAAAGTGGAGTAGGTCAAGGCTGACCGAACCACTCTAAATCTCTGGTTTGCGTTTATTTTCGAGCACTTTATCATTACTGCAAACCTCCTTCATTACTACTGCTCTCTGCGCTTTCACGAACAAGTTCTAAGTGCTGTTCTTCCGAATCTGCATTCAGACGTAAATTCGTATTTTCATACATTACAGTTTACGTTTACGTTTGATTCTGCAGAACTGTCTTCCGTGCTTTTACGAACGAGCTTCTTTGCAGTTTACACTTACATTTTGATCCTATTGATAATTGCAAACTGTCCTCTACAATTTTACGAACGAGTTTCAACATTTAGACGTAAAACTGCATTCAGACGTAAATCGGCTTTCCTCGCTCAATCATCAGATCTCAGTTCACGTTTACGTCTTGATTTCAACTGCATACTGCCTTCTGCGAGTACACAAACAAGTTTCAAAGTTTAGACGTAAATCTGCGTCTAGACGTAAAACTGCGTTTAGACGTAAATCTGCGTTTAGACGTAAATCTGAGTTTAAGACGTAAATCTGAGTTTAGACGTAAATCTGCGTTTAGACGTAAAACTGCGTTTAGACGTAAATCTGCGTTTAGACGTAAATCTGCATTTAGACGTAAATCTGCGTTTAGACGTAAAACTGCGTTTAGACGTAAATCTGAGCTTAGATGCAAAACTGCGCTTAGACGCAATCTGCGCTTAGACGCAAACTGCACTTAGATACAAACTGAGAATTTGCTTTTGCATCATAATAGTTTTTGAACGAACGCAGCTTTTGGTTTTTAATCGCTGTGAGATTTCCGCTGCACTAATTCACCCCCCCCCTCTTAGTGCTCTCGATCCTAACAATAGTACCACCCAATAATGGTAGTGGTACCGCTAGTATCCCGAAATTCGGGGATGTAACATTTTTTGGCTCCAATTCTGAAGCCATTGGGGCCGATAAATACCCCACCATTTTCTGCATAAAAAGGCATGAAAGTATGAACATAATCTTGAATTCTTGGGGTGCTAAAAGTATTATACAAGTGCAAAGAGTCCTCCTCCTCACTTTCTAAGTGTCGAGATCACTCAAGAAAGGTATGAGGCTTGTAAGGGTTATCTCCTAAACCCGTGAAAAGGAAAAAGCACTGTAAAGAGGTGGTTGGTATTCTCCTATTGAAGGAAGACTATTAGTGGACGCTGGTGACCTCGACGGAGGAGGAATCAAAAGTGGATGTAGGTCACAACGACCGAACCACTATAAATTCCAGTGTGCTCATTTCCCTTATGCTTTTTATTACTGTCATTACTTTCTTAGTTAACTGCTAGTTCTTTTATTCTAAAGTGAAGCACTTTCTGAAATCAATTTTTGATGTGTTAGGATCGGAAAATCTTTCGTACGATAAGAACGAAACTTGAAAAGCTTAACTTGAAAGCGTATTCTTAAAGTTGCGCAGCAAAGGTAATAAGGAACTAAAGCATGTAAGAAGGTTTGCAGTAATGTAAATAGCAATAATGAAATGCAAACCAGAGATTACGCCGATTTTAGAGTGGTTCGGTCAAATGACCTACATCCACTTGCGAGGCCCCTCTTTGATGAGGCTCCCACCTTCCACTGGCAAATCTCTTGAAATGGAAGGGTAAATACCCCTCTTACAACCTTTTACAAGCAGTTCAACCTCTTACAAGTTTTCAATAAGAAAGAAGGAGGAGAACTCTCTAGCAAATTGAAAACAAGACTTGCTAAGACTTTCTAAGACTTTTCTCTCAATCAAATGCTTTTCAAAAGTTGTAATCTCAGCTGAGATTTGAGGGGTATTTATAGGCCTCAAGAGGATTTAAATTTGGGCTCCAAAATTTGAATTCTCTTTGGGTTCCAGATGCTGGCGGTGCCACTGCCCAGTCAAGCGGTGCCACCGCCCAACGCTCGGGTGCTGGACGGTGCAACCGCCCAGCCCAGGAGGTGTCACCGCCCAGCTCTCGGGTGCTGGGCGGTGCTACCGCCCAGCCAGGCGGTGCCACCGCCTAGCTCTCCGATTCACTGGTTTGGCTTAATTTTAGCCCAAACCAAATCTGACTTTGGGCCCAGTTGACCCCAAACCAGGATATAGGATTATCTCTTAATCCTAATCCTAATTACAAGTGAACTACATAACAAAAAAAACATCCTAAGTAAGTTTTCAACTGCGAACGTCGAGTCTTGTTCCGACAAGCTTTCCGAGGAACTTCTTCCGACGGATTCCCTGCAAGCTCCCGATCTTGTGATGACTTTAACGAGTAGCCGAGCCTTCTCGGTGATCTCCGTGAACCTCCGACGATCTCTTCGGCGAACTTCCAAAAATTCCGATAGGTTCCCGATTTCTTCTCGGTTGGTTCCGGTAGCATCTTCGATGATTCTTCGGACTCTTAAACGTCCATCGAACTTGACTCCGGTATACTTGCTTTGTGTTTTCTGGTTATCGTAGTTAATCCTACACACTTAGCTCAATAATATGGATTAGATCAATTAACCCATCAATTGATTTTATCATCAAAATCTGAGATTCAACAATCTCCCCCTTTTTGATGATGACAATCAATTGATGACGGAGTTAAACATAACTCCCCCTATCTATATGCCATATTATGAGAAGATAAAAAACACTTGAATTTCATCCCATTGGATTCAAGCATAACCCGATAAGTTCTAACCGTAGAGCTTATCGTAATCCTCATTAAACAATAGTAAGTATGAAACTTCGATGAAAATCATAAGTTAAATGATAAGGGACGAATTTTACTTCGACAGAAGATAAAGATTTTCAATATAAATTTCATGATATAGATGTAAGGCATGCTTTCAATATGATCAATCAATCTTGTGATATTTTCAAGGATTTTACAAAGCATATAAGACATTTATGTCACACAAGCTTTTGTAATTCATATAAGTCATGCTATCGATATGGTGTAAGTCATCACTTAGTCATCACTTCTCCCCCTTTGTCATCAACAAAAAGAGACAAGCCAGCTAATTGATGATCATAGAATTCGCTAAAAATGATCATTGAATCATTAAAAAAGTTTAGCATTTAATAGTAAACAAAATTCATCATTCAAATTTGTCAGAAATAGTTTATCCAAAAGAAATCATCATTTATGCAGATCAAAATAGTAGTTATCTAAAAGGAAGTATCAGTTATCGTTCAAACGATGACAAACTTTGAACTTGTTGTTAAAAGTAAACAAAACAGAATAAAAAGATACATCAATTTAATCCTTAGGAGGTAATCCACAGTGTTGATACATGATATCTATTTTTTCATTCATTTGTCGTAGTGTCTTCAAAATTTCAACTTGTTGATTTTGAATTTGTTCTTGTTGTGATTTGAGTTGATCTTGCTGGAATTTGATCTGAGACAGTTCCACCATAATGAGATCTTCAGAGGAGGAAACAGGAGCTGAAGGTGCTGCACCAAAGGGACTAGGAGGAGGAGATTCATTTCTCATAAGAATTGGTGTTTCAGGGTGTTCTATTGGTGGAGGAATTGGATCCGTCCTTCTAGGCTGCCTAACCCATATGCTATTGCTAAAAGTGCACCTAAGTCTTTTTACTAGGTTTTTATTTATTATGTTATATCGATCATTTTGAATAGATTCTTCATCGGGTGGGATGCAAATGTCATAGGCATGAAGAAATCTAGTGATTAACCTCCCATATGGCAACATAGTATCTTTAGCCATAATATCCTACATGTGTTGCCGAATTGAGTATCCAAAACAATTATGCTGACCGGTCATAATCCAATACATGGTACTTATCTCTATTTGACTTATTTCGTCAAGATAAAATTGTTTGGGGAATATGATGCTTGTGATAATGTGATGAAGAATTTTAGAGTTGAAAGGCAGTAAGTGTTCATAGCTCTTGGGTAGGAAGTCAAGGTTTGGATTTGCAAAAATTGTTTCTACGGCTTCGGTATAGGTTGCTCCTATTGTGTTGACGTCCCATTTACCTTTAAAATAGCATCCCCTATCTTTTTCAGTTATGCCAAGTAGCTCACAAATAGTGCTGTCAAATATTCTAATGGGTGTTCCTAGAAGGTAAGTGCTTAGGCTATCATTGTCCTCATATAGGTTGGCATAGAACAATCTAACTAATCGCGGATAGATTGGTTCATCTATTTGTAGTAGAGGTAGAGCTTCTAGGTGTGCAAACCACCTAATGGGTTCTAAGTCCTCTAGTTCATCCAGATCAACGTATTTTCCCTTATGGATACATCGTCTTTCAAATTTTGGAAAACTAAGGGCTACCTCTTTTGATCTAAAAAGATCATGGTCAAATGAATCTTCTTCAATCCTTTTTCCTTTTGATCTCTTAGGAGCCATTATCTAGACAAGGTGATGATGAAATTGTTGGGAAATCATGGGGGCGACATCACATGCACAGCGGAAGAACAAGAAAATAAAATCCCCGATTCCCAAAAAGATGTTCGTTATCGTGCGAAGATTGGTGGGCAAAAATCCGCGAAACATGAAACTGCGTATAGAGTAGATTGTGTTACCTAGGGAGATCGTATATCCCTGTTTCGTTGCAGATCCTTAGGAGAGGATAAAGGAGGTCAAGCATCCTCCTCTCTAGCGGTGATCCACATAGCAGGGTTGCGACGATGCTCCTCAAAACTCCAGGCCTGATCTGAGGTGGAGAGGAAGAGGAGAATAGGAAAGGCAAGCAAAGGCTCTACCCTATGAGGCTCTGAATCCCTCATATTTATAGAGGTCTCCTATCAAACCCTAATGGGTCCTCCCCTAGTGGGTATTGGATATGCATCCAATAAGACAAGGGCTCCGTCGGATATCTCATATCCGAACCTCTACTCATCGCAATGCCTACCATATGTGTGTGACCCTCTAGGCCCAATATCGAGCTGACCGTGAGTCATATCTGTCAGAACTCCTTCTAACTCAGTGAATTATTATCTCTATAATAATTCACTTGACTCATCGACTACGGAAGTACTAGGCCACTACGCCGTAGTCCCCAGACGATACAGGGGAATCCAATCCATTGGACCTGTCTATCCTCAGTTACCGTGTACCTATAATCCCTCATCCATCTAATATCCTAGAGACCGTATATTGAGCATGGTGCTGTCAGACCCATATGGTTTATACTCGAGTCTCGCTCTAATCGGATTCTCCCGGAGAACTCTTTCTCTCTCAACCCGAATGACCCTAGCTAGGGATTTGTCTGAGCAAGAACACATGGGATATTCCTCTCATGACGCCGAGAGTGGATGATCCTCTATCGACACTCAATAGCCCTCGTAAGGTCGACTACCACTCCCAATGACCAACTATACTAGATCTGGGATAGCCAAACCTATAAGTCTAGTATCAAAGAGTGGAGCACTCATACAGGACATTCTTGGTGTCTCAAGTCTAAGGACCAGATACACCACTAGGACTACGGAATCGCTGTCTGTCAATAAGGCATCATCAACCATCCAACATTCCGTAAGCGGATCAATCAGTGAACTCATTCACCAATGAGCACCTGTACTGTATCCCTAGTGTCCCTACACGAGCAGCTATGAGACCAGCTGCATCCATCATATGGTTAGGTATACAGCACACCAGTCTATCCGATTATCATGATGTCCCTCTCGAGTAACCTATGACCGGGATCATTTAGGATATGTGTTTAAAGGTGAATCGATCTCATTATCGTGATCTCATCACGATCCGATTACCATTGCACAAATCCAAGGACATCATAATATATATATGCATTTATGCAATAGTTATAAAGTGATATACGCCAAAATATAATAAGCAAAAAGATTCTGTATCAAGTCACACGTGCCATCACTCACGTGATTGGCTTACTGGGCACCTATGACTAGTAGAAATTGTGAAAAATAAGCAAGGGAAAGAGAAAAGAAAAGAGGGAATGGGATACCAAAAAGAGGGATTACAAGTGTTACCTTATGGAGATTATGTTGAGATATGGAAAGCTTGGACCACCAAGAATCCTTCTCTAATGCTTCTAAGAGTTAGAATGAGGGTTAGAGGGAATGGGAGAGGGTTTTGAGAGCTCTTTCTTCGGGTTGGGGGCGGTGTCACCGCCGGCCCTAACCCCTCGGGTTAATAAGGGTCGCTCGGTCGGTACCACCGCCAAACCGAGCGGTGCCACCGCCAAACCGAGCGGTGTCACCGCCTGGCGCCCGAGCGCTCAGGAGGTGCAACCGCCGGATCTGGCGGTGCCACCGCTGGCATCCCGCGGAGGAAAGAAAAAAAAAATTTTCTTCCTCCCTTTTGTTTAGCTTCTTCCCTCAAGATAATAAGTTATACTTTAATGGATCATTTTGAATTGAAGAAGAAGGAAGAAATCAAATCCACAAAAGAAAGGAAAAGGACGAGTCATTTTTCGTGAAGCTCATTTTAGGGACAATTTAACATGCCTAATTCCCTTCTAATGAATTCAAATTGATCTTCGTTCAAAGCTTTTGTAAATATATCTACTAATTGATGCTTTGTATCAATGAATTCTAGAACAACATTATTGTTAAGGACATGATCGCGTATGAAATGATGCCTAATGTCGATGTGCTTAGTTCTAGAGTACATAATTGGATTTTTAGTAAGACATATGGCACTAGTATTATCACATTTTATGGGAATATTTTTAAAGTGAATTCCATAGTCTTCTAATGTATTTTTCATCCAAATGACTTGTGCACAACATGCACTTGCAGCAATGTATTCGGCTTTCATCGTAGATAGTGCAACTGAATTTTGTTTCTTGGAAGTCCAAGAAACAAGTGCATGTCCTAAAAATTGGCATGTTCCGGATGTACTTTTTCTATCTATCCTGCATCCGCCAAAATCAGCATCTGCATAAGCTATTAGATCGAATTTTTCAGATTTTGGATACCACAATCCTAAATTTGGAGTTCCTTTAAGATACCTAAATATTCTTTTAACACTCTTCAGATGAGATAATTTAGGATTAGATTGAAACCTAGCGCAAAGTCCTACACTAAACATAATATCTGGTCTAGTCGCGGTGAGGTAGAGTAGACTACCTATCATTCCCCTATATGTTTTTTGATCGAAATTTTCACTATTTTCAATCATATCTAACTTAGTCGTAGTACTCATAGGGGTGTTTATTGCTTTTGAATTATCCATGTTAAATCGTTTTAACAATTCTAATGTATATTTGGATTGGTTAAGAAATATACCATCACTAAGTTGTTTGATTTGTAATCCTAAAAAGAAAGTTAATTCACCCATTAAACTCATTTCAAATTCATGACTCATACATTTGGCAAATGATTCACATAGTGATTCATCCGAAGAGCCAAAAATAATATCGTCAACATAAATTTGCACAATAAGAAAATTATTTTCAAAATGTTTGATAAACAATGTAGTATCATCCTTGCCTTTGGTAAAATTATTTAAAATAAGAAAGGAACTAAGCCTTTCACACCAAGCTCTAGGAGCTTGTTTCAAGCCATAGAGAGCTTTAGTCAATTTGAATACATGATTAGGAAGAAGAGAATTTTTAAATCTGGGAGGTTGTTCGACATATACTTCTTCGGAAATAAAACCATTCAAGAAAGCACTTTTAACATCCATTTGAAATAGTTTAAAATTATTACTACTAGCATAGGCAAGGAGCATCCTTATGGCTTCTAATCGAGCCACGGGAGCGAAGGTTTCTTCGTAATCGATACCTTCTTCTTGGTTGAAACCTTTGGCCACTAATCTAGCCTTGTTTCTAACCACGATACCATTTTCATCTTGCTTGTTTCTAAAGACCCACTTAGTACCTATGACTAAGTGGTCACTTGGTCTAGGAACAAGCTTCCATACCTCATTCCTCTCAAATTGGTTCAATTCTTCTTGCATTGCAATGACCCAAAAATCATCTTTTAAGGCTTCGTCAATGCATTTAGGTTCAATTTGAGAAAGGAAAGCGGCGTTAGCACAAAAATTCTTGAAAGAAGAATGAGTTTGAACCCCTTTTGTTGTATCTCCTATAATTAGCTCCTTTGGATGAGCATCTACATACTTCCATTCTTTGGGTAAAGAAATTTCGGAAGAAGATGCATTCAAATGGCTATTTTGAGGAGGGGGTTCGTTTAAATTCAAATTATCAAAACCAAGATCATTATCAAAATCATTTTATTTTAAATCAGAAATTTCATTAAAAACTACATGAATAGACTCTTCTATTACTAAGGTCCTTTTGTTAAAGACACGAAAGGCCTTAGAAACGGAGGAGTAACCAAGAAAAATGCCTTCATCGGATTTAGCATCAAATTTACCTAGGGCATCCTTTTCATTTAAAATGAAGCATTTACAACCTAAAACTTTAAAATAAGAAATATTTGGTTTTTTGTTATTCCATAATTCATAGGGAGTTTTTGATAGAGATGGTCTTATTAGGACCCTATTCATGATGTAACAAGCCGTATTTACGGCTTCGACCCAAAAATATTTGGGTAAACTATGTTCATTTAACATAGTTCTTGCCATTTCTTGTAGGTTTCTATTTTTCCTTTCAACTACTCCATTTTGTTGAGGATTTCTTGGAGTTGAGAAGTTGTGATTGTACCCATTAACTTCGCAAAAATTTTGAAAGTCACGGTTTTGGAATTCACCACCGTGATCACTCCGAATTGATGAAATCATGAAGCCTTTTTCGTTTTGAGTGAGTTTACAAAATTTAGAGAAACACTTGAAGCAATCACTTTTGTGAGCTAAGAAATAGGTCCAAGTGTATCTAGAGTAGTCATCCACAATCACAAAAGCATATTTGCTTCCACCTAGACTTGTTGTATCAATTGGTCAAAATAAGTCCAAATGGATCAATTGTAATGGTCTAGTGGTGCTAATTTGATTTTTTGGTTTGAAGCTTGTTTTTATTTGTTTTCCTAATTGACATGCATCGCATACCTTATCCTTAATAAACTTCATATTCGGAATCCCTCGTACTAATTCTTGAGATGAGATTTTAGATATTGTTTTCATGCTTGCATGACCTAATCTCCTATGCCAAAGCCAAGCATCATCATTTACGGCGGAGAAACACATTTCATTACTTAGTTCATCAAGATTGATGGTATAGACATTATTTTGTTTTAAAGCAATCATAGTCATGTTATGATTTGGTTTTTCAATAATGCACATATTTGATTCAAATCTAACGATATAACCTTTATCGCATAGTTGACTAATACTCAAGAGATTATGTTTCAATCCATCAACTAGTAAAACATCATCAATGGAAAAACTAAATTTGTTACCAATAGTTCCCTTGCCAATGATTTTGCCTTTGTTGATGTCTCCGAAGGTGACGTACCCTTCTTCTTTGCTAGTGAGCATAGAGAAATGAGATGGATCTCCAGTCATATGTCTTGAGCATCCACTATCGAGATACCATCTCTTGCTCCTAGCTTGTGGGTTTGTCTACAAAAGAGGATGATTTTTATGTACCCATTTGATTTTGGGTGCCTCAAAAATTGACCCACTAACCTTGTTATTTATTTTTGAATCCTTTATAGTTCCTTTAGGAACCCATATTAATTTTTTTGAACTAATTTTCCTAAATGGACATTTGTAGGCAATATGTCCGGATTTGCAACAGAAGTTGCATTTCATATAAGAGGAAACATGTAATGTAGGTCCTTTTATGAAAGTGGTAGGATTTTGATGTAATCCTTTTACAAATCCAATTCCATTTCTATTTGCGATGTGACCCTTGTGTGCAAGGATCATATCTAATCCTTTGCTACCATCCTTAAACTTGTTTAAGGTTGCCTTAAGAAGTAAATTTTCATTTTTTATTGCTTCTAAATGCTCACACTTAGAGCATGGAGGAGTTTGAAGACTATCAAACTTATCTTTTAGCAAAGCATGCTCTTTCTTTAAGATACTTAACTTCTTGCTAACAGTTCTACATTCATCAAATAATTCATGAAAAGCGATAGAGAGTTCTTCAAAAGATAAATCTTCAATAAATAAATCACATACCTCTTCTCCTAAAGCCATTAGCGCGTAATGAGCAACTTGCTCGGTGTTGGACTCCTCTTCTTCGGACGCGCTTGAATCATCCCATGTTGCCTTGAGCGCCTTCTTCTTTGATGTCCTCTTTTTGGCTTGAGGACAATCGTTCTTGTAGTGTCCCGGTTTTTTGCATTCATAGCAAATCACTTGGTCCTTCTTTTGTTCAAATTTATTTTTTATATTATTTTTAAATTTGTTCTTTCTTAAATATTTTTTAAATTTTTGAGTCAAAAGTGCAATGTCATTGTCACTGTCCTCATCACTTGATGTTCCTTTTAAGTGGTCTTCTTGTGATTTGAGTGTCATATCCTTCCTGTTCTTTGGAAGGGGGTTCTCGAGCTCGTCATGAGCTTGACATGTCATTTCGTAGGTCATTAGAGACCCAATGAGATCTTCAAGAGGGAATGCTTTAAGGTCTTTGGCCTCTTGAATGGCCGTAACTTTTGGATCCCAACTTTTAGGGAGGGATCTTAAGATTTTAGTTACTAGTTCAAAATTAGTAAAATCTTTACCAAGAGCTTTGAGTCCATTGATGACATCCGTAAACCGGGTGTACATGTCTCCGATGGACTCACTTGGTTTCATTCGGAAAAGTTCATAAGAGTGCACAAGGATGTTGATTTTGGACTCTTTCACTCGGCTAGTGCCTTCATGAGTGACCTCAAGAGTTCTCCAAATATCAAAAGCCGAATCACAAATTGAAACACGATTAAATTCATTTTTGTCTAGTGCACAAAACAAGGCATTCATAGCCTTTGCATTTAAAGCAAAAACCTTCTTCTCCGATTCATTCCATTCGCTCATCAGAAGAGAAGATTTTTGAAATCCATTCTCGACAATAGACCAAAGCTCAAAGTCCATAGAAATGAGGAAGATCCTCATGCGAGTCTTCCAATATGTGTAATCCGACCCATTAAACAAAGGTGGTCGTGCAATAGAATGGCCCTCTTGCATGCCGGAGTAAGCCATCTCTCTTGGGTATTAAACCAAATATGAGAGATAACCTCGCTCTGATACCACTTGTTAGGATCGGAGTGGCACTAAGAGGGGGGGGTGAATTAGTGCAACGGATTAAAACTTCGGTTTTAGAAAAATCTTTCGTATGATAAGAACAGAACTTGAAAAGCTTAACTTGAAAGCGTATTCTTAAAGTTGCGCAGCAAAGATAATAAGGAACTAAAGCATGTAAGAAGGTTTGCAGTAATGTAAATAGCAATAATGAAATGCAAACCGGAGATTACGCCGATTTTAGAGTGGTTCGGTCAAATGACCTACATCCACTTGCGAGGCCCCTCTTCGATGAGGCTCCCACATTCCACTAGCAAATCTCTTGAAATGGAAGGGTAAATACCCCTCTTACAACCTTTTACAAGCAGTTCAACCTCTTACAAGTTTTCAATAAGAAAGAAGGAGGAGAACTCTCTAGCAAATTGAAAATAAAACTTGCTAAGACTTTCTAAGACTTTTCTCTCAATCAAATGCTTTTCAAAAGTTGTAATCTTAGTTGAGATTTGAGGGGTATTTATAGGCCTCAAGAGGATTCAAATTTGGGCTCCAAAATTTGGGCTCCAAAATTTGAATTCTCTTTGGGTTCCCGATGCTGGCGGTGCCACCGCCCAGCGCTTGAGTGCTAGACGGTGCAATCACCCAGTGCTCGAGTGCTGGACAGTGCAACCGCCCAGCCCAAGAGGTGTCACCGCCCAGCTCTCGGGTGCTGGGCGGTGCTACCGCCCAGCTCTCGGGTGCTGGGCGGTGCTACCGCCCAACCAGGCGGTGCCACCGCTTGGCTCTCCGATTCACTGGTTTGGCTTAATTTTAGCCCAAACCAAATCTGACTTTGGGCCTAGTTGGCCCCTAACCAGGATATATGATTATCTCTTAATCCTAATCCTAATTACAAGTGAACTACATAACAAAAAAAACATCCTAAGCAAGTTTTCAGCCGCGAACGTCGAGTCTTGTTCCGGCGAGCTTTCTGACGAACTTCTTCCGACGGACTCCCTACAAGCTCTCGATCTTGTGATGACTTTAACGTGTAGCTGAGCCTTCTCGGTGATCTCCGTGAACCTCCGACGATCTCTTCGGCGAACTTCCGAAAATTCCGATAGGTTCCCGATTTCTTCTCGGTTGGTTCCGGCAGCATCTCCGACAATTCTTCGGACTCTTAAACGTCCATCGAACTTGACTCCGATATACTTGCTTTGTGTTTTCTGGTTATCGTAGTTAATCCTGCACACTTAGCTCAATAATATGGATTAGATCAATTAACCCATCAATTGATTTTATCATCAAAATCCGAGATTCAACATGATGAACGAAATATTTTACAAACCGACGATTTTCTCCGCTACACTAATTCACCCCCCCCCCCCTTTTAGTGCCGCTCTTGATCCTAAACGAAACATATTAAAATGTATTATAGATATTTGAAATGTTTCATGAATGCTTGATAAATGTCTTTCATTATGATAAGATATCATGAGCTTAACTTGTTATTTAAAATTGATATCTTGCCATGGAATGATGAATTTATATCTTTGTCATCTTGCAAAATTTCATATTTGAAATTTGTATCATACTTTAAAATGATGATTGTCTATCATTGACTTGAAAATGTTTGTCAAGCCATGACATCATTTTTTATAAATACGTGGTATCGTATTTTGAATTGGTAAATCATGATAAGTATCATAATGTGCATGTTGATAAGTTCAAATGAATATAACTTATCGGATTAATGCTCGAATTCAAAGGCCTTGAATTCAAGAGTATCTTTCCTCAAGTATGGCATATAGATAGGGAGAGTTAATATTAACTCTGTCATCAATTGAGTGTCATCATCAAAAAGGGGGAGATTGTTGAATCTCATATTTTGATGATGAAATCAATTGGTAAATTGTTTGATCTAATCTATATGTTGTGAAAAGGGTGAAGGATTAACTATAATAGCAGTAAGGCATAAAGCATATGTTGCGCTGGAGTCAAGATTGAGATTTCGTTGGAAGTTCGAGAGTTCGTCGGAAGTCTGGATATTCATCGGAAGTTCTACTAGAATTAACCAATAAGTCCAAGAGCTTACCAAAGAAGCTCATCGGAACTCGCCAATAATATCATCATAAAGTCCAGGAGCTTGCTAGAAGTCCGCTGGAACATTGCCGAGAGATTGTCGGAAGTTCCCTGGAAGATTGTCGGAAGCTCGCCGGAAGAACAATTGACATACCGGACCAAGATTACTTAGTTAATGTTGTTGAATCTGGAATTTTGATGATGAAGTCAATTGTCATTTGTTATCTAATCCATATATTGAGATAAGTGTGCAGGATTAACTACGATGAAAGTAAGACATGTAGTAGGAGTTGCACCGGAGTCAAGACTATGATCACGTTGGGAGTTCGAGAGTTCGACGGAAGTCCGAACGGTTGTCGGAGGTTCTACGGGAACAAATCCGAGAAGTCCAGGAGCTTGCCAAAAGAAGCTCGTCGAAACTCGCCAAGTGGATCGTCGTAAGTCCAGGAGTTTGTCGGAAGTCCGTCGGAGCATCGCTGAAGGTTCATCGGATGTTCGCCGGAAGAAGTGATTGATGCACCAGAGCAAGCTATAGTAAATGTCTTAAGAAATGTCATAGTTAGCATGTAGATTAAGTTAGGAATGGGAGGTGATCCCATTAACTTAATCTAGAGGCAATTGGGCCCTTGACAGACCCAAATTGGGCCGAATGGATCAACCCATTCATACTAGAATTCCTGCTAGGCGGTGGCATCGCCTAGGAGAGGGTCTCCCAGGAAAGCTGGGCGGTGCAACCACCCCAGGCAGGCGGTGGCCCCGCTTGGGCTCAGTCTCTGAGCGAGACTGGGCAATGCAACCGCCCCAATCAAGTAGTGGTACCGCCAGGGCTCAGTCTCCGAGCAAGACTGGGTGGTGCAACTGCCCCTGTCAGGCGGTGGCACCGCCCAAAGGCTCAATCTCTGAGCTGCCAGGCGATTGTACCGCCCCAATCAGGAGGTGGTACCGCCAGGACCCCGGAAATCCGGGAAAAGACATCTTTGAGCACCAAATTCAAACTAGTTTGGGGCCTATATATAACCCACCCTTTCCTGCTTGAAAGGGCACCGAAAATCTAATCTTACTCTATGATTTTTAGAGCTCAAAAGTGTTGTAAAGGCTAGAAGTTCTCCTCCCTCTTTTTCCAAGTTTTGATCTCTCAAGAGAGGAGAGAAAAGTTTGTAAGGGTTATCTCCTAAGCCCGTCAAAAGGAGTGAAACTATAAAAGGGTGGTTGGCCTTTGCCTATTGAAGGAAGGCCTCTAGTGGACGTCAGTGACCTCGTTGGTGGAGGAAGCCAAAAGTGGATGTAGGTCAAGATTGACCGAACCACTCTAAATCTTGGTTTGCATTTACTTTGAGCATCTTATCTTTACTGCAAACCTCCTCAATAGCTTACTGCCTTCTGCTCATTTATGAACATGTTTCATAGTTAAGTATTTTCTGAATCAGCGTTAAGATGGAAATCGGTTTTATCATACGAACATCATATTTCAGTTTGTGCTTACATTCTGATTTCTATCTTAACTACAAACTGACTTTCTTACTTTACTTCAAATACGTTTCCGTAAGCTTTCAAAGTTATTATCTGCACGAAACGACTTTTACGTCGGAATCGGATTTCAATGTATGAACGCAGTTTTAATCGTCAAAAGTTTTCCGTTGCACTAATTCACCCCCCCCCCCTCTTAGTGCTCTTGATCCTAATAATTGGTATCAGAGCGGGGTTAACTCTCAAACGGATTAAAACCCAAGAGGGATAGCATACGCCGAAAACCCAGAGGGCCATTCTATTACACGTCCACCCATATTCAATGGGACAAACTACACCTATTGGAAGACCCAAATGAGGATCTTCCTTATTTCAATGGATTTTGAACTTTGGAATCTTGTCGAAAATGGATTTTTGAAGTCTTCTCTTCCAATGATCGATTGGAATGAATTGGAGAAGAAGACTTTCGCTCTTAATGCAAAGGCTATGAATGCCTTATTTTGTACGTTTGATAAAAATAAGTTCAATCGTGTTTCGGTTTGTGAAACCGCATTTGATATTTGGCATACACTCGAAGTGACTCACGAAGGTATAAGTAGAGTGAAAGAGTCAAAAATCAATCTTTTGATACATTCTTTTAAACTTTTTCGAATGAAATTGAGAGAGA
Organism: Musa acuminata AAA Group; assembly: GCF_036884655.1. Taxonomy (NCBI): domain Eukaryota; kingdom Viridiplantae; phylum Streptophyta; class Magnoliopsida; order Zingiberales; family Musaceae; genus Musa; species Musa acuminata. Next base: position 22,763,924 of record NC_088331.1, on the reverse strand, counting down.
CTATTGGCAACATGTACACCCATTTCACGGATGTCGTCAATGGTCTAAAAGGACTCGGCAAAAGTTTTTTGGATTTTGAGCTAGTAAATAAGATTCTAAGATCCTTTCCTAAGAGTTGGGACCCTAAAGTCACTGCTATTCAAGAGGCTAAAGATTTAAATAACTTCTCTTTTGAAGAACTAATCGGGTCATTAATGACCTATGAAATGACTTGCAAGGCTCATGAAGAGCAAGAAGACATCCTTCCAAAGAACAGGAAGGATATGGCACTTGGAACTTTAGATGACAACTTGAGAGAAAACTCAAGTGATGAGGACTGTGACGCTGACTTGGCACTTCTAACAAGGAAATTTAAAAAATTCATTAAGAGAAACAAGTTTAAAAGTGACACAAACAATAAACTTGAAACAAAAAAGGACCAAGTTATTTGCTACGAATGTAAAAAGCCGGGACACTACAAAAGTGATTATCCCCAAGCCAAGAAGAGGCCATCAAAGAAGAAGGCGCTCAAAGCAACGTGGGATGACTCGAGCGCATCCGAAGAAGAGGAGTCCAACACTGAGCAAGTTGCTCATTACGCCTTAATGGCCATCGGAGAAGAGGTAACAAATTTAATTGATGCAGATTTATCATTTGATGAATTATTAAATGCCTTCCATGACTTATTTGATGAATGTAAAATAATTAGTAGAAAATATAAATTGCTGAAAAATAAGCATGATAGTCTTGTTAGCAATTTTGATAAATTAAAAACTGAATATCATGATAGTTTTACTCAATGTGAAAAATGTCATGATCTAGAAACTCTCCAAAAGGAAAACTTGCTACTTAAGGACACCTTGAAAAAATTCGAGATTGATAGCAAGTCTTTGAACAAGATCTTTGCAAACAAGGGTCACGTTCCCAAAAGAAGTGGAATCAGATTTATGAGAAATCCTCACCAAAATCCAACCACCTTCATAAAAGGCCCCATCTTACATGTTCGACACCAAAGCAAATACAACTTTTGTTGCAAATATGGACACAAAATGCATCAGTGTCCATTCAAGAAAATTAGTCCAAACAAATTAATTTGGGTTCCTAAAGGAACCATGATAAATTCTATGCAACATGATAAACAATGTGGATAAGTTTTTGAGGCACCCAAAAGTAAATGGGTACCTAAAAATCACCCCTTGTAGAAATATACACAATCAAAAGCTAGGAGCAAGAGATAATATCTTATTTTTTGGGTACTCGATATTCATGACTCGAGATCCAAAAGAACACATAATGCTCTCTAGCCTAAATAGTGAAAAGAGGATTAGAAAATTAATATTGCAGAGTGATACTAATACAATCCTGTTTAATCCCTCAGATTTTAAAACTCATAATTCTCCCTTCACATACCCTCCGGATTTCTGAACTCATCGAATTGATATCTTCTTTACCTTAAGATCCAACTATATCATGAACTTATGTCTTGTAAGCAAAGTTTGTCATAAACTTACGAAGCTTACCAACTTGGATAATAAATCATGAACATGTCTAAAATTGTGTACGATATTTAAAGTAGAATATGCGCGTCACAAGATCTATCTTGAACGTATGAAATTTCTCATCTTGAAATGGAAACTCTTACGTAATTACGAAAGTAAAGTTGATTGCTCCACAAATGAAAACTCTCCTCAAGTTGAAAACATCCAAATCAGCCCATACAACCCCCAAACAAGTGCTCACCGCCTGTAGGCGGTGGCACTGCCCAGCTGGTGGTAGCATTGTCGACTGTCATGGGTTGCAATCGGTTGCACCGCCCCAGCCAGCGGTGCAACCGCCCACAATCTTGCCCCCTTTTAAACCGAGCTAGGGCCGGCGGTGGAACCGACCCCAACTCACTCCCTTCCCCTCTTTACACCACCAAAGCTTCTCCACCTCCATTTCTCCCATCTTAGCATCCCAAATACTCCTCATTTCAAAGCAAAAGATCAGCAATCTCTCCTTCTCTTAAGGATCTCACTTAAGGTATTCTCCAAGAAGCCTTTAAATTCTGTTTTTGAGTCATTTACTCTTCTCATTACTATCATATTAAATAGCAGTAGTTATGGGCTCTAGAAGATCCTCTAGGGACAAAGGGAAGAGGAGATTAGAAGAAGACTTTGATCTTACCCTTTTCGATTCAAAATATCGTGCTAAAAAATTTTCTTCCTTCAAATTTAGAAGTGTCAATAAGGGAAAACATGTAGATCTAGATGAACTAAGAGACTTAGAGACAATCCAATGGTTTGCAAACTTAGATCTTCTCCTAATTTTATAAATTAGTGAACCCATCTATCCAAGACTTGTTAGATTGTTTTACAACAATCTACAAGTAGATGAAGAAGAAAGAGTGTCTACCTATCTCTTAGGACAACACATCTCCATTACGGATATATTCATTTGCGACATGATAGGCATTCTCGTAAAAAATAGATGTCTTTATTTTAGAGGATCGTGGGATAATGAAATAGTTGGGACAACATATGTTGAAGCCTTAGGAACAATTTTCGGTAATCCCAACTTAGTGATAGTTCCTAAAAGCAGTGAACATCTACTACCACTAAACACTAAGGTACTTCATCATATCATAACTAGTATCATTCTCCCTAAACAATACCATCATGATGAAGTAAGTCAAATGGAACTATCATGATAAGTAGTAGATGTTCACAGCTTTTAGTAGAATGTATTTTAGGAACTATCGACTTATGATATGATGAAGTACCTTAGTGTTTAGTGGTAATTGATTTCATCATCAAAATCCAAGATTCAATAATCTCCTTTTTTATGATGACAATCAATTGATAACAGAGATAACCTTAACTCCCCCCTATCTATATGTCATACTTAAGAAAATACATTCTTGAATTCAAGGCCTTTGAATTCAAGTATCAAAGCAATAAGTTAAGTTCATTTAAACTTATCAATATGCATATCATGATTTAACATTCTCATAATACATACGATGCCACATATTTATCAATAAAAATGATGTCATGACGTCCATTTTTAAGTTCAATCATAGACATTCATCATTTGTAAGTATGATACAAATTTCAAATATGAAATATAGCAAGATGACAAAGATAACAATTTATCATTCCATAACAAGATATCAATTGTAGAATATCAAGCTAAGCTCAAGATATCTTATCATGATGAAAGACATTTATCAAGTATTCATATAGCATACAAGTGTTTATGATAAGCATTTACGATAAGATATATTGCATACATTTACAATGCCAATTTGTCATCAATTTATCACTTTTTGGTATTATTTCTCCCCCTTTGTCATCAACAAAAAGGAGAACAATTCAACAATGCAAGTGTAGTAAAAATTCATACAAATTTCACACTAATTTATTCAATCAATATTGCATCATTGCATGGTAACATTCAAAATTTCTTAATATTAAAGAGATAGATTCCATCAAATTCTCCCCCTTTGTCATAAAAAACTTTGCATGATGAAGGCAGGTAAGGTGGGAATCCAATAAGAACCTAATTTGTGAAATGATTTGAATAAAAATATCATTTGAAATCAAATCGACATTCTTGCAAGTAATCATCTTAAATGAAAATTCATCTTTCAAGAATCAAGATATCCATTGGAATTCATAAATTTCATCGTTCATGAGAAGAATAAGGAAGAATTCATGGGAAAGAAGCACCATATGAAGGATAAAGGAAATTTCATGAATAAACCTTCATAAATCAAATCCATTTTTCATTTAAAGATTCATAAGAGTGAAATCCATGAGAGATGCATTTGTGAATGAATTCCATATGTTAAGCATCATTAAGTGATAGAGCAAGGATATGAAGTAAACTTGATATCAACGAAGTTAAAATCGAAATAAATTCATGAAAGCTCCATTCATGAAATACATTAAGAGAAGGCACCAAGTCCGGAAAAGAAATACAAGAAACTTATGTATTCGGACAATTTAACATCCCTAATTCCCTTCTAATGAAATCAAATTATTCTTCATTTATGGGTTTTGTAAAGATATCGGCCAATTGATGTTTCGTATCAATAAACTTTAAGATTACATCATGATTATTAACAAGATCTTGTATAAAGTGATGCATAATGTCAATGTATTTAGATTTAAATTGTTGAATATGATTTTTTGTTAAACATATTGCACTTATATTATCATATTTTATAGAAATATTCTTAAAATAAATTTTATAATCTTCTAATGTATTTTTCATCTATACAACTTGTGCACAACATGCACTAGCCGCAATGTATTCAGCTTCGGTCATGGATAGTGCAACCGAGTTTTGTTTCTTGGAGGACCAAGAGACAAGTGTGTGTCCTAAAACTTGACATGTTCTAGATGTGCTCTTTCTATCTATTCGACACCCAGCAAAATCAGGATCGCCATAACCAAGCAATTCAAAATTTTTATATTTTGGATAACATAATCCTAATATAGGAGTTTCTTTTAGGTATCTAAAAATCCTTTTAACAGTTTTAAATGGGATTGCTTGGGGTTAGATTGAAATCTAGTACAAAATCCTACACTAAACATGATATTCGGTTTAGTTATGATGAGATATAGCAAACTACCTATCATACCAATATAGGCTTTTTTATTAAAGCTTTCTTCACCTTCATCAATGTCTAACTTAGTGGAGGTACTCATAGGAGTATTGATAGCCTTTGAACTATTCATATTAAATCATTTTAGCAAGTCTAATGCATATTTTATTTGACTAATAAAAATATCATCCTTAAGTTGTTTGATTTGTAAGTCTAAAAAGAAGGTTAGTTCCCCCATTAGGCTCATTTCAAACTCTAGACTCATACTTTTGGCAAATGACTCACATAAGGATTCATTTGTAGAGCCAAAAATAATGTCATCAACATAAATTTGAACAATAAGAAAATTATTTTCAAAATTTTTGATAAACAATGTAGTATCGACCTTGCCTTTAGAGAAATTATTTTAAATAAAAAAAGAGCTAAGTTTCTCATACCAAGCCCTTGAGGCTTGTTTTAAACCATAGAGAGCTTTAGTCAATTTACACATATGATTGGGGAACTTATCATTCTCAAATCTAGGGGATTGTTCAACATAAACTTCTTCGAAAATAAAGCCATTAAGAAAATCACTTTTAACATCCATTTAAAACAACTTAAAATTATTACTACTAGTATAGGTAAGGAGCATCCTTATGGCTTCTAATCGTGCCACAAGAGCGAAGGTTTCTTCATAATCGATACTTTCTTCTTGGTTAAAACCCTTGGCCACTAGTCTAGCCTTATTTCTAACCACGATACCAAATTCATCTTTCTTGTTTCTAAAGACTCATTCAGTACCGAAAACTAAATGGTCATTTGGCCTAGGAACAAGCTTCCATACCTCATTTCTCTCAAATTGATTCAACTCTTCTTGTATTGCGATAACCCATGAATCATCTTTCAAAGCCTCATCAACGTATTTAGATTCAATTTGGGAGAGAAGAGCAGTGTTTACACAAATATTCTTAAGAGTAGAATGAGTTTGAACCCCTTTTGATGTGTCTCCAATGATTAGCTCCTTAGGAGGAGCATCAACATACTTTCATTCCTTAGGTAAGGATATTTCAAAAGAAGATGTATCCTAGTTGCTAGATGGAGAAAGGGTTTCATTTAAATTCAAAGCATCAAAATTAAGATTATCATCAAAATCAATTTTCTTAACTTCGGAAACTTTATTAAAAACAACATGAATAGATTCTTCTATTACCAAAGTTCTTTTGTTAAAAAATACAAAATGTCTTAGAAATAGTAGAATAGCCAAGAAAATTCCTTTTGTCAGATTTTGCATCAATTTTTCCTAAGATATCTTTCTCATTCAAGATAAAACATTTACACCCAAAAACTTTAAAATATGAAACATTAGGTTTTTTGTTGTTCCACAACTCATAAGGAGTTTTGGAAAGTAATGGTCTTACTAGAACCCTATTCATGACATAGCATGTCGTATTTACAGCTTCGGCCCAAAAATATTTGGGTAGGCTATGTTCGTTTAACATGGTTCTAGCCATTTCTTGTAAGTTTCTATTTTTTCTTTCTACTACTCCATTTTGTTGAGGATTTCTTGGAGTAGCGAAATTATGGTTGTATCTATTAGATTCATAAAATTCTTGAAAATTACGGTTTTAAAATTTACCACTGTGATCACTTCGAATTGATGAAATCATAAAACCCTATTCATTTTGAACAAGTTTACAAAACTTAGAAAAATACCTAAAGCAATCACTTTTGTATGTCAAAAAGTAAGTTCATTTATATTTACTATAATCATCCACGATAATAAAGACATATTTGCTACCTCCTAGGCTTGATGTAGCAATTGGTCTGAACAAGTCCATATGGATCAAATGCAATGGTCTAGAGATGCTAATTTGGTTCTTTGGTTTGAAGCTACCTTTTATTTGTTGTCCTAGTTGACATGCATCACACACATTATCTTTATTGAACTTAATTTGAGGAATCCCTCTTACAAGTTCTTTAGATGAGATTTGAGAGATTAGTTTCATGCTAGAATTACCTAATCTCCTGTGCCAAATCCAAGCATCATCATTTAAAACCGAAAGACACATTTCATTACAAAGATCATCAATGTTGATAGTGTATACATTATTTTATTTTAGGGCAATCATAGATGTCTTTTTGTATGATTTTTTTATAATACAAGCATTTGATTCAAATCTAACAATATATCTTTTACCACACAATTGACTAATGCTCAAAAGGTTATGTTTTAAGTCATCAACTAACAATATATCTTCAATAAAAAAGGTAGATGTGTTACCTATGGTTCATTTGCCAATGATTTTACCCTTGTTGTTGTCTCCGAAGGTGACATATCCTTTGTCTAGGCTAGTAAACTTAGAGAATTGAGATGGATCTTTGGTTATATGCCTTGAGTATCTACTATCAAAGTACTATCTCTTACTTCTAGCTTGTGATGGTAATCATTCTACAAAAAAAGGATGATTTTTAGGTACCCATTTAACCTTAGGTGCCTTAAAAAAATGGGTACCTAAAAATCAATTGGCTTAAATCATCATTTTGCATGGAGTTCTTTACGGTTCCTTTAGGAACCTAAATCAGTTTGTGTGGACTACATTTCTTAAATAGACAATGATAAGCTACATGTCCAAATTTGTAACAAAAGTTATATTTATTTCGGGGTGAAACATACAAAGTAGGGCCTTTAACAAAGGTGATTGGATTTTGGTGAGAGCTACTCACAAATCCGATTCCACCTTTTCTATGAACGTGACCCTTGTTGGCAAGGATTATGTTCAAGGACTTGCTACCAACCTCAAATTTTTCTAAGGTTTCTTTAAGTAGCAAGTTTTCCTTTTAAAGTATTTCTAGTTCATCACATTTCGTACATGGAGCTAAACTATTATTGTGCTCAACTTTTAATCTATTGAAATCACTAACAAGAGAAGCATTCTCTTTTTTCAATAATTTCTATTTTTTACTAATTAATTTATATTCATCAAATAAATCATGAAAAATATTTAATAGCTCATGAAAGGATAAATTTGCATCAATGGAACTACTCACATCATCTTCAATAGCCATTAGCGCATAGTGAGCAACTTGCTTAGTGTTGGTTGGCTCCTCTTCTTCGGATGCACTTGAGTCATCCCAAGTTGCTTTAAGAGCCTTCTTTTTCTTCGGTTGCTTCGTCTTTGCTTGGGAATATTTACTCTTGAAGTGTCCCGACTTTTTACATTCATAGTATATCACTTGTTCTTTCTTAGGTTCAAATTTATTTTTTGTATCATTTTTAAATTTATTAATTTTTATGAATATTTTGAACTTTCTTGTCAAGAGTGCCAAGTCTTCATCAAAGTCCTCATCACTTGAATTTTCTTTCAAGTGGTATTTTTGAGTTCTTAGTGTCGTATCCTTCCTGTTCTTTGGAATGTTGTTTTCAAGCTCTTCATGAGTATTACAAGTCATCTTATAGGTCATTAGTGACTCAATTAGTTCTTCAAGAGGAAAGTTATTTAAATCTTTGGCATATTGAATGACCGTGACTTTAGGGTCTCAACTCTTTGGAAGAGATCTTAGAATTTTATTAACAAGTTCAAAATCCGAGAAACCTTTACCAAGTCCTTTTAGACTATTGACGACATCCGTAAATCGGGTGTACATGTCTCCAATGGTCTCACTCGGTTTTATCCGAAACAACTCATAAGTATGCACTAAAAGATTAATTTTTGACTCCTTCACTCTACTAGTGCCTTCATGAGTCACTTCGAGTGTGTGCCAAATATCAAATGTGGTTTCACAAATAGACACACGATTGAACTTGTTTTTATCTAAAGCACAAAACAAGGCATTCATAGCCTTGGAATTTAAAGCGAAAGTCTTCTTCTCCAACTCATTCCAATCGTTCACTAGAAGAGAAGACTTTTGAAACCCATTTTTAATAATATTCCATAATTCAAAATCCATTGAAATTAAGAAGATTCTCATTCTAGTCTTCCAATATGTGTAATACATCTCATTGAACATGGGCGAACGTGTAATTGAATGACCCGCTTGGTTGCTGACAAATGTCATCCCTCTTGGGTTTTAAACCAAATGAGAATGAACCTTACTCTGATACCAATTTTTAGGATCAAGAGCGGCACTAAGAGGAGAGAGTGAATTAGTGCAATGGAAAATTCTTCGATTTCGTATAAAATTCGTCTCGATTCAAATCGTTTCGGAAAGATGTTGAACTTAAAACTTTCGTAAGAATGTAAGGAGAAGCTCAAGGAGATTTGAAGTAAAGTAAATTACACAAAATGAAAAGCAAACTAGAATTTAGATGGTTCGGTCAATGAGACCTACGTCCACTTCGGATTCCTCCTCCGTTGAGGTCACCAGCGTCCACTAAAGGCCTTTCTTCAATAGGCGAAGACCAACCACCTTTTACAGCACTTTCTCATTTTGTCGGGTTTAGGAGACAACCCTTACAAGTTTCACTCCTCTTTCTTGGGTGGTTACAAGGCTAAGAGAGGGAGGAGGAGAACTCTTCTCACTTTTACAACACTTTTCACACCCCAAACACTTAGAATTTTTCACACATATGATAGCACTTTGTTACCCTTTCATGTCAAAAAGGGTGGAGAATTTATAGGCCCCAATGGCTTCAAACGTTGGAGCCAAAAAATTCAAATCATTGGATTTTCGGATGCTGGCAGTACCACAACGTGACAGAGCTCAGAGACCGAGCTCTGGTAGTTCCATTGCCTGACAAGGGCAGTACCACCGCTAGCAGCATTGATTGCTAGTGCTACTACCACCTAGACTGCCTGAGAGACTAGGTCTCCCAAGCGGTGCCATTGCAAGCCATATTTTCAAGGGCTGAATGGTCTATTTAATATGGCCCAATTCAGCCCTGTTAAGGGCCCAGTTGGCCCCTACTTAAGTTAGTGGGATTACCTCCAAATTCTAACTCAATCTACTATCTAATTATAATAACTACGACATAATCAAAGCACTCTTGTTCCGATACGTTAATTGCTCTTCCGGCGAGCTTTCGGTGATCTTCCGACGAACTCTCGGCAAGCTCCCGGGCATTACGACGATCTTCTAAGCGAGTTCCGATGAGCTTCTTTGGCAAGCTCCTAAACTTCTTGATTGGTTCCGAAAGAACTTCCGACGAACGTTCGGACTTTCGACGAACTCTTGAACTTACAACGAGATCTCGATCTTGACTCTAGCACAACACCTGCTTTATGTCTTACTGCTATCGTATTTAATCCTACACACCTTTCTCAACATATAGATTAGTTTAAACAATTTATAATTGATTTCATCATCAAAATCCGAGATTCAACACCAAATATACTACTGGGACTATATAATCACTATTTGATAACAAGGCATCATCAACCATTCAGTATTTCATAAGTGGATCAATCAGTGAACTTATTCTCCAAGAGCATCTGTATTGTATCCCTAGTGTCCCCACATGAGCAGCTATGAGATCAGCTGCATCCATTATATGGACGAGTATATAACACACCAGTCTGTCTGATTATCTTGATGTCCCTCTTGAGTAACCTATGATTGGGATTCTTTAGGATCTGCTTTTAAAGGTGAATCAGGCTCATTATTGTGATCTTATCACGATCTGATTCCCATTGCACAAATCCAAGGATATCATAATATATATATATATATATATATATATATATATATATATATATATATATATATATATATATATGCAACAAGCAATATAAAGTGATAAATGTCAAAATATAATAAGCAAAAATACTACATGTCAAGTCACATATACCATCACTCACGTGATTGCCTTGTAGGACACCTATTATTAGGATCAAGTCGGCACTAAGAGAGGGGGGTGAATTAGTGTAGTAGATAAAAGTGACAATTTTAAAAAAACTTCATATGTTAAAAATGATCTCGGAAGATAGCTTGAAGGTATGTTTGTTCGTAAGGGTAGTGAAAGCCAAGTAAAGAGGAAGTGAAGCAATTGCAAAGTAAGTAAATGACAATAATAGAAATGCAAACAAGAAATTATAGTGGTTTGGTTGTTGTGACCTACATCCACTTCTGATTCCTCCTCCGTTGAGATCACCGATGTCAACTAATGGTCTTCCTTCAATAAGCGAAGACCAACCACCTCTTTACAGCGCTTTCTCTTTTTTATGAATTTAGGAGATAACCCTTACAAGCCTCACACCTCTCTTGAATGATTACAAAACTAAGGAGAGGTAGGAGGACTCTTCTCACTTTTACAACACTTTTAACACTTCAACACTTAGAATTTTTCAACACTTTGATTGCACTTTTGTTACCCTTTCATGCAGAAAAGGGTGGGGTATTTATAGGCCCCAATGGCTTCAAAATTGGAGCAAAAAAGTGTCATATCGCTGGATTTTGGGGTACTGGTGGTATCACTACCATTATTGGGTGGTATTACCGCCTATAGATTGACACTAGGCAATACCACCGCCTGATAGAGCTTAGAGACCGAGCTTTGGCTTTACCACAGCTTGACAAGGGCGGTACCGCTGTTGGTAGCATTAACTGCTGGCGGTACCATTGCTAGCAGCATTAATAGCCAATGATACAACTGCCCAGTTTGGGTGGTACCACCACCCAGACCACCTGGGAGACTGAGTCACCAGGCAGTGCCATTGTTGACTGTGACTTCAAGTGCTGAATGGGCTATTTAACCGGACCAGTTCAGCCCTATTAAAGGCACAGTTGGCCCTTAACAGAGTTAGTGGGATTACCACCCAATCCTAACTCAATTTAAGGTCTAGTTATGATAATTTAAGACATTTGTTAGGATCAAGAGCACTAAGAGGGGGGGGTGAATTAGTGCAGTGGAAAACTTTCGATGATTAAAACTACGTTCGTACGTTGAAATCCGATTCCGACGTAAAAGTCGTTTCATGTAGATAATAACTTTGAAAGCTTATGGAAACATATTTGAAGTAAAGTAAGGAAGGCAGTTTGCAGTTAAGATAGAAATTAGAATGTAAGCGCAAACTGAAATATGATGTTCGTACGATAAAACCGATTTCTGTTTTAATGTCGATTCGGAAAATACTTAACTATGAAACACATTCGTAAATGAGCAGAAGGTAGTAAGCTATTGAGGAGGTTTGCAGTAAAGATAAGATGCTCAAAGTAAATGCAAACTGAGATTTAGAATGGTTCGATCAATCTTGACCTACATTCACTTTTGGCTTCCTCCACCAACGAGGCCACCGACGTCCACTAGAGGCCTTCCTTCAATAGGCGAAGGCCAACCACCCTTTTACAGTTTCACTCCTTTTGACGGGCTTAAGAGACAACCCTTACAAACTTTTCTCTCCTCTCTTGAAAGATCAAAACTTGCAAAAAGAGGGAGAAGAACTTCTACCTTTATAACACTTTTGAGCTCTAAAAATCACAGAGTAAGATTGGATTTTTGGTGCCCTTTCATGCAGGAAAGAGTGGGGTATATATAGGCCCCAAACTAGTTTGAATTTGGAGCTCAAAGATGTCTTTTCCCGGATTTCTGGGGTCTGTTAGGACTCTAGCTAGGAGAGTCCTAATTGAGAGGGACATTCATGTAAAACCTACCTAAGCCGACCCCTATTAAAGAGGTGAAGAGGCCGGCTAGGGTTAGGAGGTTGTTTCTTAGAGAAGAATTAGGAGTTGTAAAGGAATAGGAGTCTTAAGTAGAAGTCCTATTAGGAGTTGATTAGAAGTAGGAGTCTTGAGTAGGAGTCCTATTAGGAGTTAGGGTTTAAAAACCCTATAAATAGGCATGTATTCCTTCTCTTTTGATAAGCAATAGATGAATCTTTTCTACAGCCTTTGAGCAGCAACTTGGAGGGAGGAATCCCTATAGAGTTCCAAGGAGGCCGATCCCCTAAAGAGATCAACCCCAAGTTTAGAATCTGCAAGGGTTCTAACAGGGTCATGGCGGTACCACCTCCTAACTAGGGCGGTACAACCACCTGGTAACTCAGAGATTGAGCCTCTTGGAGGTGCCACCGCTTGATAGGGGCGGAGGCACCACCCAGTCTCGCTCGGAGACTGAGCCCTGGCGGTGCCATCGCCTGGCAGAGCTCGGAGATCGAGCTCAAGAGGTTCCACTACTTGTCAGGGGTGGTTACACTACCCAGTCTCGCTAGGAGACTAAGCCCAGGCAGTGCCACCGCTTGCCTAGGGCAGTTGCACCGCCCAGTTTTCCTGGGAGACCCTCTCCTAGGCGGTGCCACCGTCGACCATAGCGGTGCCACCACCTAGCAGGAATTCTGGTCCAAATGGGTTGATCCATTCGGCCCAATTTAGGTTTGTCAAGGGCCCAATTGCCCCCAGATTAAGTTAATGGGATCACCTCCCATTCCTAACTTAATCTACATACTAACTATGACATTTCTTAAGACATTTACTATAGCTTGCTCTAGTGCGTCAATCGCTTCTTCCAGCGAGCTTATGGCGAACTTCCGGCGAACATCCGATGAACCTTCGGCGATGCTCCGACGGACTTCCGGCAAACTCCTGGACATGCGACGATCCACTTGGCGAGTTCCGACGAGCTTCTTTTGGCAAGCTCCTGGACTTCTCGGATTTGTTCCCGCAGAACCTCCAACGACCGTCCGGACTTCCGTCGTATTCTCGAACTCCCAACGTGATCATAGTCTTGACTCCGGCGCAACTCCTGCTGCATGTCTTAATTCATCGTAGTTAATCCTGCACACTTATCTCAACATATGGATTAGATAACAAATGACAATTGACTTCATCAACAAAATCCGAGATTCAACAATCCACCCCTTTTTGATGATGACAATCAATTGATAATGGAGTTAACCTTAACTCCCCCTATCTATATGACATACTTGAGATAAGTCATTCTTGAATTCAAGGCCTTTGAACTCAATAGACTTATTGATAAGTTATGAACTCTTAACCTTATCAATGACTCCCATCATGATTCCTATCATGATGTATCTTACTGAAAATGATGTCAAGACTTGACATCCATTCTCAAGTTTTACATTTCAAATATGAATGATGGTAGTAGTTCAACATAAGATATCAACTTGTAAATTTATAATTTAAGCTTTTGATATCTTAATGTAAAGCAAACATTTCAAGTGTTTAGCAATCGTAGCATTTCATCACATGGTAAGATATCAACACGTAAAATTATGATGCAAATATGGCAATCATAGTTATCATCAATTCATATATTTTTGATGATGTAAGCATGGCATAATCATAGTACCAATACTCATAGCATCAATTCATATATCTCTCCCCCTTTGTCATCAACAAAAAGGAGAACGATATAAGGAAATTTTAAGCATAAGTGCGGTATTTATTCATGTCATAACTAGGTTCATGTCATTTTCCAACAGTGAGTGATAGGATACCAATTATGCAAACATCTCAAGGAAAACATGACATGGAGATAGCCTTTAATACTTCTTCCTTTTCATTTGTTATTATCTTTTTGTATGAAGGAGGAAGGCTATTTGTGATACCAACTATTTGTGAGTTTACTTTGAATGAAGTTAAAATCGATAAGAGATTAAATCATACTCCATTTTTACAAGGATCAAGATATGTATGTGAAACAAATCCTTGCAAATAAAAACACTAATATCGATATTTTAAGAAGGAATTTACAAGCAGGAATCATTTTATCAAATCCATTTCTCAAAAAAAATATTTTTCATATGATAAGTGTATGAGAGATGTTTTTGCTAGTTGATTCCATATGTCAAAAATCAATTATGAGAGTCAAACTCGATATAACATATGCTTATTAAGTTCAGAAAAGGATAATATATCGAGAAAATCCGATTGTTAGGATACCAATAGTTAAGAGAATTCGAAAATGAAATTAACACTTTCATCCATTCGGACAAGACAATACTATAGATTTTCAAATACAATCATGAAGATAAAACATGCTCATTGTTATGAAAATTTTTGTATCCAAAAAACATAATTTCCAACATGTAATTTTAGGCATGTAATGGCAATTAAGTGATTTGATCATTCAATCAATAAAATCCGAAAAATGATTTTTACAAGTTTATACATTCGGACACATTAACATTCCTAATTCTCTTCTAATGAAATCAAATTGTTCTTCACTTAGAGGTTTTATAAAAATATCAGCTAGTTGATGTTTAGTATTATGGCAATATAATGACACATTAACATCATGGCAATACATCAACATCATGGTAATATCATGACACATTAACATCATGGAAATGACACATCAATTTCATGGCTATATTACTTTCTCAAATCATATTTATCATGGAAACCAAGACACAAGGTTTTCAAAGTAGGCATTATAGAAACATTTAATTTCAACATGAAATCCGACAATGAGTAACGAGATTAAGCAACGTAACCCTGCATATTCTTACCAATTAATACATCAAGTAACCAAATCAAAGATTAGTAGTCATCAAGGCATTGTGATCAAGGTAAGTAACATAAAGAGTTTACAACAACGTAATTGTTACAACAAGAGGTGATTGTGTCCATATATACAAGCTTATTCAGGAGGTGAAAAATTAAAATGCCTAAATAAAGAGTCAAATTATCGATGAATTTGCTGCAGCTTAGATAGGATTTGATTTTGTCGATGTTCAAGCCGATCTTGTCTTTGTTCAAATCGGTCCATCTGAATCCCAATGTCTTCGATAGATGATGCAGGAGCTTGCTCAAATGGATGTGTTTCCTCAAAGGGACAGATCGGAGGAGATTGAGTACTTGTAAAGACTGGTGTTTCGGGTTTTGGTTCAGGTTGAGAGGGATCGGTTCTTCTAGGCATTCTAACCCAATTACCATTTCTATAAAAACATCTCAATCGGTGAATTAGATTTTTATTTATTATGCTAAACTTGTCTACTTTCATCACTTCTTCGTCGGGTGGTATTGGAATATCGTAGGCTTTAAGTATTCTAGTGATTATACCACCATATGGAAGCATCATGTCTTTCTTAGATAGTTCTATCATGTTTTGTTGGATTAGGTAACCAAAATAGATGTTATGTCCTTTCATGATCCAATACATGGTTCCTAATTCCATTTGACTTACTTCATCATGATGGTATTGTTTAGGGAGAATGATACTAGTTATGATATGATGAAGTACCTTAGTGTTTAGTGGTAGTAGATGTTCACAGCTTTTAAGAGCTAATGACTTGTCGGTATTAAGTGGGTTTCGTAGCAGAACTTCGTTCAGATATTTTGAGAGAGCCACTAGTAGAGAGAGGAGTTGTAACCGTATTTGCGTCCTACATGTTTATCTTTTATAATAAATCTTGAATGTACTTTCTTTATGATAGAAAGAGACCTGAAGATGTAAATTTAGCTTCTATGCCTAGAAGGTAGTTCAAGGGTCCTAGATCTTTAAGCGAGAATTGATCTGCCAACTGTTTGATGAACGCTTGGATTTCTACAGGATTGTTGCCTGTGACAATAATGTCATTCATATATATTAGAATATATATTGTCTCTATAGTGTTGTCAATAAAATAACAGGGTATCAGATTTGGAGTTGAGAAAGCCAACTGAAGTAAAAAAAAGAGCAAAGTTTAGTGTACCAAGCTCTTGGAGCCTAACAAAGTCCGTAAATAACATTTTGAAGTTTGCAAACATGCCTTAGATACTGAGGATGAGTGAAACCAGGAGGTTATTGCATAAAAACATCTTCAGTTAGAGTCCCCTATAAAAAGGAATTATTAATATCTAATTATCGTAATTGCCAACCCTTAGTGGTGGCCAGACTCAGGATAAGTCGGATTATAGTAGGCTTAACAATAGGACTAAACATCTCAGTGAAATCAACTCCAAGTCTTTGATGAAACCCTTTGGCGACGAGGCATGCCTTATATCAGGCAACAAAGCCATCTAGGTTCCGCTTAATTTGAAATACCCACTTATACCCGATGATATTTTTTGTATGATAAGAGGGTACTAGATCCCATGTTGAGTTATGGAGGAGGGCATTATATTCCTCACACATGACGGTATACCAATGGGAGATTTTTGGGCTTGAGTGAAGGTGGTGGGTTCAACGATGGTGGATGAGGAATCCATGATAGCATGTAGGTCAAGGACTCGACATGGTTTGAAAATATCACTTTTAGAGCATATGGTAATATGATGGTTAGAGACTATGGGATCGTGATATTGTGTTATTGGAATAAGCGGTTGAGAGTCATTGACACAGGCCGAGTCAGGTAGAGGCACATCAGGGTCACTTGGTCGAGAAGGAGATAAAGATAATGGTTGTGTTTCTGAACTTATGACCCCATCAATTTGAGAAGAAAGGAGTGGAGTAGGAATGGAGGGAATGGGCAATTGCTGAACTGGAGGAGTAGTATAGTGTGGATCTTGAGGAGAGGAACTGGACAATGTCATGAGAGGCTCATCTGATTGGATCGGAGGTATACTCTAGTGAGAAATGGTTAGTGAAGTGGTCCGTATGGTAGGATAGTTATGGTTTTGAACAGGAAAGATAGACTCAATACAAATAACATGACGTGATATAAAGAGTTTGTGAGTGTGGAGATTATAGCAGCGAAAAGCATTATGTTTAAGAGAGTAACCTATAAAGACGCAAGGATTGGATCTTGATGTTAACTTATGAGAGGCATAGGGATGTAACCATGGATAATAGACAACCGAATACTCTGAGTTTACGAAGGTTTGCAAGTTTGTGAAATAGTATGTCAAAGGATGACTAGTATTGTAGGACTAGTGTAGGCATTCTATTAATAAGGTAGACGGCAGTTTGAAAGGCTGTTGTCCAAAAGATTGAAGGTATAGAGGCCAAATATAGAAGTGTGAGCCCAGTTTCAACTATATGTCGATGTTTACGTTCGGTGAAGCCAACTAGTTGAGGAGTATGCAGGGGAGACTTGAGGTGTTGGATACTACAAGCTGAGAGATACGATACCAGGGCTTGATATTCACCGCCACTATCAGAGTAAACCATTTTGATTGTATACTGAAAGTAATTCTCGACTAACTTTCAAAAGGTGGTAAAGATGGTGGAAACTTTAGATTTATGGTGAAGAGGATATAACCATGTGTACTTAGTGAAGTGATCTACAAAAATGATATAAAATCTGAATTTATCAAAAGATAGGATTGGAGCAGGGGCCCTAAATATCAGTATAAATAATTTCAAACGGTTTAGAGGAGGATATAAAGGATGAGCCAAAGGGCTGTCGATGACTTCTATTGCTAAGATCTGCATCACAATGCGTTATATAACTATGTGATTTAAAAATAGGAAGAGAGTAACAAGAAAGTAATTTCTGCTGAATAAGGGACAAGGGATGACCAAGATGACGATGCCACACATTAACTGGAGCTACAACGGAGTAGTGAATAGTGGGCTGGGTTATTTATTGAGTTGACAACCATTCATAAATATTGCCTCTATTTGAGCCCTGGCCAAGGATGCTCCCGTGCTCAAGTTCTTGATAAGAAATGAATCAGGAAAGAATTCAATTGAAGTATTGTTATGTTTATAAAATTGAGAAACAGAAATGAGGTTACGTTTGACATGAGAGGCATATAAAACATCATCGAGTGTAAAGGTTGTAGTATCAGAATTAAGCGTTGTGGAACCAGTATGAGTTATAGGAAGTCCTTTACTGTCACCGATGATGATATCTTCATTGCCACCATAGGTGTTGTGGAGAGACAAATTCTGAAGATCAAAGGTGATGTGATGAGAGGCGTCAGAGTCTATAATCTAGTTGGGTTGGCTAGTCGTCAGAGTAGTTAGGAGATTTGCTTGAGGCTAGTGTGACGGAGCAGGGAGGCGGGGTCGAGACCGATAAACTTTAGCGGAGTGTTCGATTTTATCACACAATTGGCAGACAACCCATCTTTGTTGGCTTGGAGGGGTAGGATGGCAAGGCGGACGAGTATTCGAGTTGCCACTTTGCTAGAAATTATGATTATGAGGATAAGGGGGGTTTGCATGGGACCTATAGGGTCAAGAGATGTATTGGCCAAACCTTTAGTGATGTTCGTAATGTATTGAGTGCCCTTCCGTTTAGACTTGTGACTGACTTGAACTGTGATAGTTGTTCCAGGCAGTTTGTCCTCATGCTTCAAATATGTCTTATAGTCAGTCAAATTGTCATAGAGTTCTTCAAATAACACTGGTGAGTCGCATGCCCGAATTGTAGCTGCCAATTCCTTGTATTCATCTCCGAGGCCATTAATGTTAGGAAACGAGTCGGCACTAAGAGGAGGGGCGGGGGGGCGGGGAATTAGTGCAGCGGTAAAAATTACGTCGATTCAAAACTTCGTTTCGATTAAATCTGTTTCCGACGAAAAACCGTTTCGTAAAGGTAATAACTTTGAAAGTATACTGAGTTTAGGCATAGTAAAAGCACAGTAAGAAGGAGAGACAATTTGCTTATAAAAGTAAATTGCAAGAAGTAAAGGCAAACCAGATTTTTATAGTGGTTCGGTCGTCGTGACCTATATCCACTTTGTCAATTCCTCTTCTATCGAGGCCACCGGCATCCACTATCGATCTTTCTTTAATATGCAAAGATCAACCTCATTTTTACACCCTTCTTCTCCTTTTTCACAGGTATATGAGACAACCTTTACAAGCACTCACTCATCTCTCAAACTATTCTAACACTTAAACTAGAAGAGGATGATTCTCATAGGAGATTACAACAATGTTTTTCCCTCTTTAAATTCTCTGTGCTTGTGTTGTTAACCAGGGATGAGAGGGGTATTTATAGGCTTCAAGTTGATTCAAACTTGGAGAATAAAAAGGTCTCATCCCAGGTTTCCTGAGTACTGGTGGTACCACCGTCGTTCTTGGGCGGTACTACCGACGCAAGATCTACTATTGGGCGGTACTACCATCGAATAGGGGCGGTACCACTGCCCAGTCTAGGCCATACCACCGCCTAGATTTCCTAGGGTGTTGTTCCCCAGGTGGTGCCACCGTCGGCCAAGGTTTCAACACCCTGGTTGGGCCTTGAATCCGACCCAAACCAGCCCAACATCAGGCCCAATTAGCCCCTAACCGAGTTGATGGGATTACCTCCCATTCCTAACTCTAATTATGTGCTAACTATGATTCCTAAGACATATTCTAAGCAAGATAAGTCCTATTTCTTCCGGTGATCTTCCGGCGAACTTCCGACGATCTCTTCGTAATGTTTCGGCGAACTCCCGAAAAGCCCTTGGACTTCACGACAATCTTCTTGGCGAGTTCTGATGAGCTTCTTTGGCAAGCTCTTGGATTTCTCAGTTGGTTCCGATAGAACTTCTGACGAACGTTCAGACTTCCGAAGAACTCTCGAACTTCCAACAAATCATGTTCTTGACTCCGGGACTTCATTTTACTTTATGCCTTGCTATCGTAGTTAATCCTACACACATAAAAATATACTTCGATCTAAACAATTATTACTAAGCATGAATCATGTCGTCCGGCATATCATTGGTCCATCGACGCTTCGTTCGATTCTTCGGCGCATCGTCCTCTCTTGTGTCCTATTGCCCAATCGGCCAGTTGACCTCGCATCTCTGATATCCTTGGTGCAATATCTGCTCTTCTTGGCCCGATGCCAAAATCCATGGCCCGAAGCCTTCTGTCGATACGTCGACCGATCCTTCGACCTGACGTCCAATCTTCTGACATGTTTTCCTTTGACCCAATATGGGTCTTTCTACTTTAATTATCTCTTCTTGATCGAAGCATCCTGCGTCACTCAAAATATAGATTAAACCATAAACACTTATCAGTTGGTTTCATCATCAAAATTCGAGATTCAACAATTAAGGGTATGGATGATGACCTTTTTGTCACATAGGAAATGACCTATCAAAGCCAAGTCAGCGATGATAACTTTGATATTTTGTAGATAATCAATTATAGTACTTTCCTCTTGTTTTGTCACCATTAGTTTGGATAGAAGATTAAGATTGCGAGTACGTGAATGATTCACCGAGGTTGTTTGTAGTTTAGACCACGCTTCTATAGCAGTCACACATGAAGAGATCAATGGAGCGATGAATCCAGCAATTAAGGCTTGAATAGCTTGAAGGATTAGACAATCTTACCGCAGCCATAGTTTGTGAGCTGGATTTGGTACTGGACTAGGATCTCCAGAGATGGTGATCATGGTTGGTGGACAATTGAGAGAGCCATCAATGTAGCCTAATAAGTCATAGCCAAATAAGAGATTAGAAAACTGAGCCCGTCAGGATGCATAGTTGCCACCTTTGGACAACTTGAAAGGGATTCATGTGGCAGCATTGATGGAGATAAGTCATGTAGGAGAAGCACTATTCCCTATAAAAATAGTAACTAGAACGTTAGAAGAAGATAATAAAGACATCCCAAGCAGTTTTTTTTTTCTAAAGAGCAGCTGTCTCACAGTGAAGAGAATTTGGGGGTTTGGAGAGTAGTGAGATTTGAGGAAAGAAGAGAGGAGGTTTGTGAGAAGAGCAGTGGGAATTAAGGAAAGAAGAGAAGAGCAAAGGGTCGAGAGGCAAATCTCTGTTGCTTCTACTATGGTTTGAGAGGTAGATCTATGTTGCTCGCGCTATGGCGGCCTCTGGTGAGACTGGAGGGCGCGACGCTCATGAACTCCCAGGTGGCGGCTATTGGGAACAAGGGCAACTGGTGAGTTGCCCTATTTCTGTCACTACGGATGCAAAGCAAGGGGGACCGGCTGCTGGGAGGCCAATGGCAGTCGTCGCACGGTGGCTGGCAGTAGTGGTGGCTCGAAAACGAAGGAGGGGGGGTTGGCATTGAAGAGGTTGGGAAGCAGCGGTGGTGGGGGAGGCAACCGGCGCCTGCGGTAGCAAAGGGACCAGCGGTTGCTCTATTTCTATCGCACCACAGAAATAGTGACGTCGATGGATCACGCGGCCAAAACTACAACGAAGGGAAGGTAGTGATGGCAGTGCGGGAAGGGCAGCATCACCGACAGTAGAAGCGGGAATGAGGAGGAGAGGTCCGCTGGCTGGGAAATGGCAGTCGTGGCCCTTCTCGCTCGAGCGAGATGTGGGAACAAGGAGGAGAGGTGGTTGGTCGGGGAGCAGTGGCGACTATGGTCGAGCGGTCGGAGAGCAATAACAGCGGTGGAGAAGAAGGGAAGCAGGGTCGTGGTGGCTGTCGCTGTGGCGGTAGCGGTTCGGGTGAATGGGTTGGTGATGAGTGTTGGGAAATCTTGGGGGCGACATCACCTGGGCAGCGGAAGAACAAGAAAACAAAATCCCCGATTCCCAAAGAGATGTTCATCGTCGTGCGAAGATTTATGAGTTCCAACAACTCAGTGGCTCTCTCTCCAGTTCTACTAAATGGAGAGTTGGTCAGTTTTCCACGAATGCAAGGCTCACAAGTTGCATATGACACATAGTCGAATGGATCTAGATATCCATCATTTAGCAACTTTTGAATCATTCCCTCATCGATATGACCTAGCCTATAATGCCATAGGTATACAATGTTCATCTCATCTCGTTTCCTCTTAGACACTTACATTCATGATATGTGGAGTAGTGTCTTGCATAAACAGACCTTTATACAATATTCCTCTCGTCAATCTCCCCTCGGCTTTGCTAGAATTTACAATAAATTGTAGATGTGATAAGCAATATTGGTATCCAATACCAATGCACTATCACAAAAATCTAACAATTGGAGATTGATCATGAATGTACTTGAAGCTTCACCAAGCTTCTTGTTTCGCCCTTTTTGCAAGGTACTCTTTGCAGTTCCTCTTCCAGTGCCCATCTTTACCATAGTGGAAGCATTGGCCTTTGTCCTTTATTGGGTCTTTCTTAGCAACCTTTGCTTTACCTGGTTTGCCCTTGCCCTTTCCCTTCTTAAGGGACCTTTCTGCTTTCCTTTTTTGGTCTCACCAGTGTAGAGAACTGGCTTCTCATTCTTAATAGTACTCTCTGTCTCCCTCAACATATTGAGGAGCTCTAGGAGAGTCACCTCAAGCTTGTTCATATTAAAATTCATTATGAACTATGAAAAGGAATCTGGTAGGGACTGAAGCACAATGTCCACACACAAGTTATCCTCTAGGACCATTCCTAGACCTGTGAGTTTCTATATCCACTCAATCATCTTTAGGACATGGTTCTGAACCGGTGTCCCCTTAGTCATCCTAGCGTGTAAGAGGCTCTTAGATATCTCATATCGTTGAGTCCTTCCCTGTTCCTCAAACAATTTACGGACATGTAGGAGAATAGATCTGGCATCCATCTTTTAATGTTGTCTCTGTAACTCAGGAGTCATAGAGTCCAACATATAGCACTGAGCAAGAGTGGAGTCATCGATGTACTTCACGTAGCAAGTGATCTCATCCTCGTTTGCCCCTTCTTCGGGCGCAGGCATCACTGTATCAAGGATGTACATGATTTTCTCTGCTATGAGAATAATTCTCAAGTTACGGAGCCAATCCGTATAATTTGGACCAGTGAAGCGGTTGACATTCAGTATGTCACGTAAGGGATTTGAAAGCGACATTTTCTGAAAATAAAGATGCAGTAGAAATGAATAACACGCAGATTTTGCAAGAAATAAACTATCAAGATATGGACTTCTATCTTAATATGCTCCCACTATTTTACTAACGAGTCACGCGACACCCTCAGCACGTGAAACGGAAGTCTCCGGCAGACTTCTAGTGGGGATCAGGATCCAATCAGCGTCTTAGTGTAACCTCGAGGGACTCGACCAATCACACTAAGCCTAAAAGGTAAGCAACTCTTGCCGATCACAACTCCTTGTGATTCCCGTCCTGTTCGGCCTCCGAATCACCATGGCCTCGAGAGACTCGACCAACCATGATGCTCGGTTAAGTCAACACCTTTGTTATAAGATGAGTCTGATTTGATGATATACCCTCGAGGGACTCGACCAAGTAAACCATGCCCTTAGGTCACCGGTGACATCTCTATGTCGTAAGCAAGATAGCGAATCGCGATATAGGTGAGTCTCGAGGGACTCGACTAACTCAACCTACACCAGGAATCGGTTCCTACTTATAACGATGGAAGGTCACGTGGGTCAATCTAATTGCCTCACGTTTACCGACTTAATATTATCGAGAGATGTTTCTAAGATTTGGTCTCCTAATATGACATGTCACACATATACATATTTAATATATATCTACATCGCATGCAAATATATATACTTATCTAGTATGTGTATAATCAATTACACTAGATGATCATGGACCACAACCTAATGTGATTAGGCCTAAGCCAGTAGGCCTAATCACTCACATCAAGATCTATGTGTGCAACGGTGCATCTCCATGCCCTGTGATCGTCCATCTTGTCCTCGTCGGTTCCGTCAACATCTTGATGCATCTTCATGCATCGCGATCGTCCGTCTCGTGGGTCCCGCTATCGCATCCACGCTCCCGCTGCGCCTCCTCATGTGATTACAACTTAATCATAAGCACGCAGGCCCGACAATAAATAAGAAATATAATGGAGGCTCGCAGACCTCAATAATAATAATCACAAGTACACACATCACATGGTCCATGATCATCCGTCCACACATCATACATCACATGTATAAATAATCATCATCATGTAGGACTACTAGATAATAATAAAAATAATAATCAACTAAACCTTTTAATTAATTAATATTTTCTGAAATCAGGGACATGTAGAGAATTTCTGAATTTATAGGGGTATTTTCGTAATTTGGATAAAAGACAGAAATTAGAATTTCTCAAATTTCGAGGGGCAAAACTATCTTTTGCCCAGAAAACCCTAATGCCCTTTCCCCCTTTCGCTGCTGCCGCCGCCGCCACCCTGCCGGCGGCGGCCTGTGCGGCGGGGCGAGGGCACTGCACTCGCCTGCAAGCGGCACGCCCGCTGGCGGCGCTGCCGCTATGAGTGGGTGCCCCCTTCGGGCGCCGCTGCCTCCGCAGGCGGTGCTGTCCCGACGGGCGGCCGCCCCTATGGGGGGGGTTTCGCCCACGGGAGCAGAGGCGGCAAGCATCGCTGCCCTGCGGCGCCTCTGCCCGTGGGCTGCCAGCCCCGCCGGTAGCAAGCCTGCTGTAAGCTGGCCGCCGGCCGGCTGCTGCAGACGCAGCCCCTGTGCTGCCCGTCGCTTCACGCACGTAGATCGAGGGCAGCAACTGTTGCTGCCCTTTCTCGCTTTTGCGTTAATGATTTTGACGTCAATATTCTTCCTAAATACAACACACGTAGTTCAAAACCAATCATTCGCACTAACAACCTGGCTCTGATACCACTGTTGGGAAATCTTGGGGGCGACATCACATGCGCAGTGGAAGAACAAGAAAACAAAATCCCTGATTCCCAAATAGATGTTCGTCGTCGTGCGAAGATTAGTACGCAAAAATCCGCGAAACATTAAACTGCATATAGAGTAGATTGTGTTACCTAGGGAGATCGTATATCCATGTTTCCTTGCAGATCCTTAGGAGAGGGTGAAGGAAGTCAATCGTGACCTACATCCACTCCTCTGATTCCTCTTCCGTCGAGGCCACCGACATCCACTAATGATCTTTCTTTACTAGGTGAAGATCAATCTCCTTCTTACACCCCTCGTCTCCTTTTACCGGGTTTAGGAGACAACCCTTATAAGCACTCACTCTCCATCTTAAACAGAATTCTAACACTTAAGCTATATAGGAGGGATTTTTCAACTGATTTCTACAGCGTTTCTTTCCTTTTTTGCTCTTTGTGCTTGTTTGAATTAACTAGGGATGAGAGGGGTATTTATAGGCTTCAAGTTGATTCAAACTTGGAGCCTAAAAACATCTCATCCCGGGTTCCCCGGGCACGAGCGGTACCACCGCCTGGTGTCAGTTTGACTAACACTGTCCTAGGCGGTACCACCGCTCAGGTCTGGCGGTACCACCACCTGGCACCTTGCCAAGGGCGGTACAACCGCCCAGACTGGCGGTACCACTGCCTGACACAGCCTCGAAGACTATGCCACAATGGTGAGTCTTCTTAGGGCACTATTTGGGCTTCTTATTGGGCCCAACATAGTGATTACATGGGCCTAGTTGGACCCTAATTGGGTTGGCCTAAATCCAATCCCAATTACATGCTAACTACGATTCCTAAGACATATTCTAAGCTAAACAAATCCCTATGTCAATTCTTCCGGCGAGCTTCTGACGATCTTCCGGTGAACCTCCGACAAACTCTCGGCAATGTTCCGGCGGACTCCCGGCAAGCTCCTGGACTTCACAACAATTTTCTTGGCGAGTTACGACGAGCTTCTCTGGCAAGCTCCGTGACTTCTCTGCTGGTTCCCATAGAACTTCCGACGAACGTCCGGACTTTCGACGAACTCCTAACGTGATCTTGATCTTGACTTCGAGACTTCATTTTGCTTCATGTCTTGCTATTATAGTTAATCCTACATATGTAAAACATACTTCGATGTAGACAATTAATCCTAAGCATCTAATTAAGTTGTACGGCATGTCATTGGTCCCTTGATGCTTCGTCCGATTCTTCGACGCATCATCCTTTTTTGCGGCCTATTGCCTAATCGGCCAGTTGACTCCGCAACTCTGATATCCTTGGCACAATCTCCGCTCTTCTTGGCCCGATGCCCGAATCCATGGCCCAAAGCTTTCTATCGATACGTCGACCGATCCACCGGCCCAACGTCCAATCTTCTAACATGTTCCTCTGGCCCAATATGATTTTTCTTGCTTTAATTGTCTCATCCTGATCGAACCATCCTGCATCACTCAAAACACAGATTAAAACAAAAACACATATTGATTGGTTTCATCATCAAAATCCGAGATTCAACAATCTCCCCTTTTTTGATGATGACAACCAATCGACGACGGAGTTAACCTGAACTCCCGGAGTTTAAACAAACTCCCCCTATCAATATGCCATATTGATAGAAACTTTTGGATTCAAAAATCTAAGTAACATGTTATGATCAAATCATGACATACCAACAACATACTTCTCCCCCTTTATCATCAACAAAAAGGAGAAGCACAATTCTCATGTGTTTAGAAGTAGAAGTTCAAATTGTTGCATATTAAAGATAATCTCCAGTTTTATCATTATGCAATTTTGCTATCATTATAGATATGCAAGGTAGTAAGATAGCAAGTTCTACAACATCAAGCTAGCAAATTTTATAATATTTTAGAACATACAAGCTAGCAGTTTTGAGATGTTCAAGAAAGCAACTCTTGCTTCTTGAAATATGCAAATTTGTTAAGTTTTGCTAGATGTGCAAGTTAGCATTTTTGCCTCTTGAGATAGGCAAGATAGCACATTTGCTTCTTTTGAGATAGCAACTTTTTGCTTCTCTTTATAAAACAAGCTAGCAATTCTAGCAAATTTTACATTATGCAAGGTAGCAAATTTTTGTAATGTTCAAGATGTCAAGTTCTTCTCCTTGCAATATGTAAGCTAGCAAATATTTGCTTCCTTTGCAAAGTGCATATTTCTAAATTTTGCAAGATGAGCTAGCGATATTTTTTCCCTTTTGTCAATGTAAAAAAGAAGGGAAGATGCTTTGCGTCAATTTCTAAATCATGACAAAGATAAGTATCAATCTTATTTGTGCATCATTATATTTTCAAATTAAAACATGCACATTTTCAAAACCATACATTTCATTTTTCATGCATGATACAAATAAATCAATCATCATTATGAGCATATCATACATGATATTCAAGCATTAAAATTTTTAAGCATTTATCAACATGTTGATCATGATATCAAACATTCATCTATTAAAGCATTCATGATACACATCATATACAATACATCATGTACATCATTATCATAAGTATTGCATGCATCATTACAAATTTATGAATATTTCATGCATTCATATCATCACATAAAGAATATCAAGAAGAATTAGTTGCGTGATGAGATAAACATTTCATGAATATAAGGAATTGAATAAAGATCATATCATGAAAGATTTGAACATGTGAATACCAAAAGACATGATATTTTTTTAAAAAACCTCCCCATAAATAATCGAAAGAAAATCTTAGGAGATCGATTAAACAAAAAATCTTAATTTATAATAAAATTTCATGTATCGAATATCGAGAAATCAATATGCTGATTCATAAAAAAAAACATATCATAAGTTATATTCAAGAGAAAAATCATCATTCATTTTGTCAAATCAACATTTCTTGGGTATGCATGATATCAAAACATGGTTTCAAATCTTCAACATATAACATACATAAATTCAAAAATCGAAAGGAGAAGGGAAGAATTCAAAGGTACAAAGATTTCAACCATCTCATAAACAAATGAAGGATCAAGTCATGAATTAAAAATTCCATGAATCATTTCGACAAATCTAGTTTTAAATAATCGAGATGATCATCAAGGGAAATCTCATGTTATTCTAAGAAATCAAGATCATGATTTTGATAAAACTCATCTCAAATTCAAATCACCAAAATCATTTTTATGGTTCACAAAATTCATAACATAAGTAGATTCATGATTTCATTGATAATATATTTTCCCTTTTTTAAGTATTTCATTTTAAGTGATCAATTTCATGTTAGCATGCTTTTTCATTTATGTTAAATAAAAACATACATCAATGTTTAGGATCGAAAAATAAATTTCGTCATAAAACCATCAAGATCAATAAATCACAAAAATCAAGAGAATCCGAAAATGAAATTTAACACTTTCATGCTTTCGGATATAGTTTTGCCATATGTTTTTCAAATACACTCATGAAAATAACACATGATTATCATCATGTATAACTTATAATCTCATGCATAAAATTGTCAATCATGGTATCAAAATGTTTAATATTACATCATTATGCATTTCTTCAAACATGATTTTATTTAATCAAAATCGAGAAATAACAATGGAAATCAATATGATACACATTATTACTTCTTAACCACATATAGCATGATTTCATATTTTCAATCAAAATCATTTTGTTTGTTTATCATAAAATATATATTTTTCATGATTATTTTTAAAATTACGAGCATGATCATATTCTTGCATTTTCAATTTTTTTAAAATATAATTTTTAAGAAAAATAATTATTCTAAAAAAGAAAATGCATCATGGAAAACATCAAGTAATTTCAAAATAAATTAAGGGGGTTTCGATTATCTCATCGTTGAATGTCGTTAAGGCGTAGTTTGCCACCTCACCTTTGTTGATTTTCTCCTCGTCTTCGGAGGAGCTCGATTCATCCCACTTTGTATTCTTCTTCTTGTGTTCAAAGCAAGTAGTTCCATTCTTTTTGTTCTTAAATTTTTATTTCTTTAATCTTTTAAATTTCTTAGTGAGTAGTTCTTGTTCACCATCACTTGAGCTTATCATCGAGTGGTTTTCAAATGTTCTATGTCCCAAATCCTTCCTGTTCTGTTCATCATGTGCATTGTGCACCATTTCATATGTCATCAATGAACCAATTAGTTCTTCAAGTGGAAAAATATTTAAATCTTTTGTTTCTTGTATTGCCGTTACTTTTGATTCCCAAGCTTTAGAAACTGATCATAAAACTTTACTAACAAGTTCAAAATTCAAGAAACATTTGCCAAGAGCTTTTAAACCATTGACGACATCCGTGAAACGGGTGTATATGTTAACAATGGTTTCGCTCAGCTTCATTCGAAAAAGCTCGAAATCATGCATTAAAAAATTTACTTTAGAATCTTTTACACTACTTATGCCTTCGTGTGTGATTTCAAGAGTGTGCCAAATATCGAAAGTCATTTCGCACATAGAAACCCAATTAAACTCATTTTTGTCTAAGGCACAAAATAGAGCATTCATAGCTCTAGCATTTAAAGAAAACATCTTATTCTCCAAATCATTCCAATGGTTCATTGGAAGAGAAGACATTCGAAAACCATTCTCGACAATATTCCATAAATTTAAATCCATCGAAAGCAAGAAAACTCTCATTCGAGTTTTCCAATAAGTGTAGTCCGTCCCATTGAAAAAGGGAGGACGAATGAGAGAATGACCCTATTGAAAGCCGAAATGAGCCATTTCTATTTAGGTGTTAAACCAAATTAGAAAATCATGGCTCTAATACCAATTGTAACGAGTGTAGCAGAAAACTTTCGACGATTAAAAACGAGTTCGTACGTTGAAATCCGATTCTGACGTAAAAGTCATTTCATGCAGATAATAACTTTGAAAGCTTACGGAAACGTATTTGAAGTAAAGTAAGGAAGGCAGTTTGCAGTTAAGATAAATAGCAAGAATAAAATGCAAACCAGAGAAGACTGCAGTTTATAGTGGTTCGGTCAATCGTGACCTACATCCACTCCTCCGATTCCTCTTCCGTCGAGGCCACCGGCATCCACTAATGATCTTCCTTTACAAGGTGAAGATCAATCTCTTTCTTAGACCCCTCTTCTCCTTTTACCGGGTTTAGGAGACAACCCTTACAAGCACTCACTCTCCTCTCTTAAACAGAATTCTAACACTTAAGCTACAAGAGGGATTTCTTAACTGATTTCTACAGCGTTTCTTTCCTTTTTTGCTCTCTATGCTTGTGTGAATTAACCAGGGATGAGAGGGGTATTTATAGGCTTCAATTTGATTGAAACTTGGAGCCTAAATATATCTCATCCCGGGTTCCCCAGGCATGGGCGGTACCACCACCCAGTGTTAGTTTGACTGACACTATCCTGGGCGATATCACCGCCCAGGTCTAGCGGTACCACCGTCAAGGGCAGAGTGCTGGGCAATACCACCGCCTGGCACCCTGCCAGGGGTGGTACAACCGCCCAGACTAGGGGTATCACCACTTGACATAGCCTCGAAGATTGTGCCACGATGGTGAGTCTTCTTGGGGCACTGTTTGGGCTTCTTATTGGGCCCAACACAGAGATTACATGGGCCTAGTTGGACCCTAATTGGGTTGGCCCAAATCCAATCCCAATTACGTGCTAACTACGTTTCCTAAGACATATTCTAAGCTAAACAAATCCCTATGTCAATTCTTCCGGCGAGCTTCCGGTGAACCTCCGACAAACTCCCGGCAAGCTCCTAGACTTCACGACGATCTTCTTGGCGAGTTCCGACAAGCTTCTCTGGCAAGCTCCGTGACTTCTCGACTGGTTCCCGCAGAACTTCCGACGAACTCTCGAACTCCCAACGTGTTCTCGATCTTAACTTCGAGACTTTATTTTGCTTCATGTCTTGCTATCGTAGTTAATCCTACACATGTAAAACATACTTCGATCTAGACAATTAATCCTAAGCATCTGATCAAGTTGTCCGGCATGTCATTGGTCCCTCGACGCTTCGTCCGATTCTTCGGTGCATCGTCCTCTCTTGTGGCCTATTGCCCAATCGACTAGTTGACTCCGCAACTTCAATATCCTTGGTGCAATCTCCTTTCTTCTTGGCCCGATGCCCAAATCCACGGCCCGAAGCCTTCTGTCGATACATCGACCGATCCATCGGCCCGACGTCTAATCTTTTGACATGTTCCTCTGGCCCAATATGATTTTTCTTGCTTTAATTCTCTCATCATGATCGAAGCATTCTGCGTCACTCAAAACACAAATTAAAACATAAACATATATTGATTGGTTTCATCATCAAAATCTGAGATTCGACAGATAGGAATTATAAAGAAGCTGTTTTGTATTGACATGTTCTCACCCTATTTATACAAGTTGAGAGGGAGGATTTTCTGTAACAGAGTAAAGAGATTTCCTCATACAGTTAGGGAAATCTTATCTGCTATCAAGTAGGTCATATAGCAATCTATTTTATTGCTTGCACATAGATCTATTTTGAAATCTATTTATTAGATTTCACCTTTTGAGCATAATTGTGGTTTATATTTGATGGTGTCATGAGTACTATCGTTTGATGAGTTGATACGGTTGGTCCATTACAAAAGATGCAGGCTCATCTAGGTGCTTCTTCCTAATTGACGTTAGAGATTTGGTGAGGTGAGACCGTATAGGCTGCCCGATCAAAAGTAGTTCTATTAGTGAGGACCCAGTTTGGGATGGTCGGGTAGGTAGTCTGGGATCTTCCTGGTTGCAAGGTTCCTCCTTGGGGTTGGGTTGTCCGAGTGTCCTTGGGTGGCCGACATCTGGGGGCCCCTACTAAGCCCCTAGAGCCACTACCCGTGTTAGTAAAGGTGGTCCGTCTCTTGTGCTAGGATCACCCGTGGGGGCGGGGGCCTCCTAGGAGCCATTATAGGAAAATCTGAAGGTGACATCACATGCATAACGGAAGAACAAAAAGAAAAATCTCATATTTCCATAAAAAGGTTTCATCATCATGCGAAGATTTGTGCGCAAAATCTCACGAAACTGAAAACCACGTATGAGATAGTTATGTTACCTAGGAAGATCGTATATCCCTAAATTTTTATAGATCCATGGAAGAGGATGAAGGAGGTCAAACGCCCTCCTCTCTAGCAGTGATCCACACGGTAGGGGCTGTAAAGATGCCCCTCGAATCACTGCCCAAATCTTTGTTAGAATCGTGAATAACAATAAGAGGGGGGTGAATTAGTGCTATCAGAAACTTTCGATGATTTTAAAAAATTACGTTCGATGAAAGTTGATATTGAAAGTGAGCTTGACTTAGAGTAAGTGTAAAGTGGAGTGAGTGATAAAATCAGTAAGCAATAAAGGTAAATAGTAAAGGAAAAGAGCACACAAGATTTATAGTGGTTCGGTCGTTGTGACCTACGTCTACTCCCGATTCATCTTTTGTCGAGGCTATCGGCATTCACTAACGGTCTTCTTTCGATGGGCGAAGACCAACTACCCTCTTACAACTCTTTCTACTTTTCACAAGTTTAGAAGAGAACCTTTACAAGTCTCACACCTCTCTTAGACAGGATTCTAAGCTTTTAAATAACGGGAGGGGAACTCTCAAAATATTGTAACAGAGTTTTCTCACTTAGAGTCACAGGTTTTCATTCACTTTTTTGTGCTTTTCAAGCAGGAAAGAGTGGGATATTTATAGGCCCTAATTGACTTCAAAATGGAGCCAAAAAAGGTCTCATCCCAAGTTTTTGGGGTACTAGGTGGTATCACCATCAGTACTGGACGGTACCACTATCTATCAGATTGATAATTGACGGTACTATTGCCTGACAACCCTGCACTAGTGGTACTACCATTAGTCTGAGCAGTATGACTACTTGACACAGCCTCAAAGACTATGTTTGGGTGGTAGCACCGCCCAGTCAATGCTTAGGAGACTGAGCTTCTAGCGATGGCATCGCCAGACATTGCTACAAGTCATTGAATAAGCTAAACAATAGACCCAATTCAACTCCGATTTAGGCCTAATTAGTTTCTAATTGAGTTAGTAGGGTTACACCTAAAACTAACTCAATTCAAGACCTAACAATGATAATTAAGACCTAAATAATTACAAAACAAGAAATCTAAGTTACTCGGTATGTCATTGGTTCATTTAAACTTCCGGCGAACTTCCAATGCATCGTAAGAACCTTTGGCATATCGCCCGATCCATTGACATGTTGACTCTTGCAACATTCAATCTTAGCGCAACGTTTGATTTTTCCAACCCGATGCTCAAATTTTGACTCTAACCCAATGTTTGATTTTTCTTTCTTTAATCATTGAGTGCTTTCTTCTTCTTTGGTAGCGTCTTTTTCATCAGTTGAGGGCATTCACTTTTGAAGTGTCCTGGCTTCTTACATTCGTAGTAGATGATTGTGTCCTTTTTGAGTTCGTTTTTATTCTTAGTATCTTGTTTTACAAAATTTATTTTGTTTCTTCTTATGAATTTTTTATATTTTCTTATTAGAAGTGTCAAGTTCTCATCATTATATGAGCTTTTGCTCGAGTGGTATTCTTTAGTTCTAAGTATCATATTCTTCATATTCTTTGGAAGATTATTCCTAAGTTCGTCATTTGTTATACAAGTCATTTCATAGGTCATTAATGACCCTATAAGTTCTTCAAGAAGAAAGTTATTCAAGTCCTTTGCTTCATTGATTGTAGTCACTTTTGGATCATAACTTTTTGGAAGAGATCTTAGAATTTTATTGACAAGTTCAATATTAGAAAAACTTTTACCAAGTGCTTTCAAACCATTGATGACATCCATAAAATGGGTGTACATGTCTCCAATGATTTCAATTGGTTTTATTTGAAACAACTCAAAACTATGCATCAAAAGATTTATTTTAGACTCTTTAACTCTACTTGTGCCTTCATGTGTGACTTCGAGTGTATGCCAAATGTCATGTGCAGTTTTGCATATAGAAATACGATTAAACTCATTTTTGTATAAAATACAAAATAAAGCATTCATAGCTTTTACATTTAAAGAAAACGATTTTTCTCTATATCATTCCACTCATTTATTAGTCTAGAGGATTTTTAAAAATTATATTCAACAATGCTACATAAATTAAAGTCCATAGAAATCAAGAAAATCCTTATACGAGTTTTTCAATACGTGTAGCTTGTCCCATTGAACATAGGAGGATGAGTGATAGAGTGACCCTCTAGATTATTGGCAAAAGTCATTTAAACTCTCTTAGGTGTTAAACCAAATGAGAGTAATGTGATTTTGATACCAATTGTTAGAATTGTGAATGGTACTAAGAGGGGGGGGGGTGAATTAGTGCTATCGAAAACTTTTAATGATTTTAAAAAATTACATTCGATGAAAGCCAATATCGAAAGTGAGCTTGACTTAGAGTAAGTGTAAAGTGGAGTGAGCAATAAAATTAGTAAGCAATAAAGGTAAATAACAAAGGAAAAGAGTACACCGAATTTATAGTGGTTCGGTCATCGTGACCTACGTCTACGCTCGATTCCTCCTTCGTCGAGGCCATCAACATTCACTAATGGTCTTCTTTCAATGGGAGAAGACCAACTACCCTCTTACAACTCTTTCTCCTTTTCACATGTTTAGGAGACAACCTTTACAAGTCTCACACCTCCCTTGGACAAAATTCTAAGCTTTTAAAGAAGAGAAGGGAAACTCTCAAAAGATTGCAATAGAGTTTTCTCACTTAGAGTCATAGGTTTTCATTCGCTTTTTCGTGCTTTTCAAGCAAAAAAGAGTAGGGTATTCAGAGGCCCCAATTGACTTTAAAAATGAAGCAAAAAAAGGTCTCATCCTGAGTTTTTGGGGTATTGGCGGTACCATCACTAGTACTGGGTAATACCGCTGACAATATTGGGCAGTACGACCAAATTTATAGTGGTTCGATGGTCGTGACCTATGTCCACTCTCAATTCCTCTTTCGTCGAGGCCACCGACATTCACTAACGGTCTTTTTTCAACGGGACAAGACCAACCACCCTCTTACAACTCTTTCTCCTTTTCACAGGTTTATAAGACAACCTTTACAAGTCTCACACCTCCCTTAGACAAAATTCTAAGCTTTTAAAGAAGAGGAGGAAAACTCTCAAAAGATTGCAATAGAGTTTTCTCACTTAAAGTCACAAGTTTTTATTCACATTTTGGTGCTTTTCAAGAAAGAAAGAGTGGGGTATTTATAGGCCTCAATTGACTTTAAATATAAAGCAAAAAAAGGTCTCATCCTGAGTTTCTAGGGTATTGGCGGTACCATCGCTAGTATTGGGCGGTACCACCGCTAGTATTGGGCGGTGCTATCGCCTTGTCTACATAGTACTACTACCTAACAACCTTGCACTAGTGGTACTACTACATGTTTGAGTGGTATGACTACTTAACATAGCCTAAAAGATTGTGTTTGGGCAATACCATCGTTAGTCTAGTAGTACCATCACCTAGTCAATGCTTGGGAGACTGAACTTCTAGCGATGCCACCGCCAGACCCTATTATAGGTCACTGAATGGGCCAAACAGTAGGCCCAATTTAGCCATGATTCAGGCCCAATTAGTCCCTAATTGAGTTAGTAGGATTGTACCCAAAACTAACTCAATTCAAGACCTGACTACGATAATTAAGACCTAAAAAATTATAAAATAAGATATCTAAGTTGCCTGACATGTTGTTGGTTCATTTGAACTTCTAGCGCATTGTCCGAACCTTCGACGTATCACCTTATCCATTAGCATGTTGACTTCTGCAACATCCGATTCTTTCGACCCGATACCAGAATTCTAACTCTGACACGATGCCCAATTTTGCCTTTTCTAATCGAAGTTGGTCCTACATCACTTTTCTCAAAGTACATATTAGATCGTAGACTCATCAATTGATTTTTTCATCAAAATCTGAGAGTTAACAATCTTCATGCTTATTGGCCGAGGAGGAGAAGAGGAGAGGAGAATATGAGGTGATAAACTAGAAGGCCTAGCCTATGTCCCTTTGGTTCCTTTTATTTATATCGGTCATTTATAAATTTAACCCTAATGGATCCTGCCCTATTGGGTATTGGATCTCTATCCAATTTCTTAGGCCTCTTAGATTAGTGGGTGTTTACCCAATAATCTCTTATTAGCCCTTATTGGATCTGATCTATAGGATCCAACAATTCACGGGTTTAATGGATATATCCAATAAAATAGGGGCTCCGGTGGATATCTCATATTCGAATCTCTACTCGTCATAACACCTACCATATATATGTGACCCACTAGGCCTAATATTGAGCTGGTCATGAGTCATACTTGTTAGAACTTCTTCTGGCTTAATGAATTATTATCTCCATAATAATTCACTCGACTTATCGAGTACAGACGTACTAAGCCATTACGCCATATTCCCTAGATGATATAGGGGAATCAAATCCTTTGGACCTATCTATCCTCAATTACCATGTACTTGTAGTCTCTCATCCATCTAATATCCTAAAGATCATATATCGGGTATGGTATTGTCAGGCCCATACGGTTTCTTTTCGAGTCTCGCTCTAATTGAATTCTCCCATAGAACTCTCTCTATCAATCTGAATGACCTTGGCCAAGGATTTATCTGAGCAAAAATATATAGGATATTTCTCTCATGATACCGAGAGTGGATGAAATTGGTCGCCATGCCCGATTACCGATTGTGATAGATTTGAAACTTTCAAACCTATAAGTTTGATATTAAAGAGTGGAGTACTCATACAAGACATCTTTGGTGTCATAAGTCTAAGGACTAGGTACATCATTAGGACAACGAAATCATTGTCTGATAATGAGGTATCATTAATCATCCAACATTTTGTGAGCGGATCAATTAGTGAACTCATTCTCTAATGAGAACTTATACTATAACCTTAGTATCTCCACACTAGCAGTTATGAGACCAACTAGCTCCTCATATAGATGGGTAGATGTGTATATAGTACACCAGTATGTCCGGTTATCTAGATGTCCATCTCGCGTAAGCTATAACCAAAATTATATATGGTTTGTGTTTAGAGGTGAATCAATCTCATTATCATAATCTCATCATGATCCGATTCCCATTGTATAAATCCATAGACATCATAATATATTTATGCAAAAAGCAATATAAAGTAAGAAAATATCATAATAATAGTAAACAAAAAGAGTGTATGTCATGTCACATGTGTCATCACTCACGTGATTGGCTTGTAGGGCACCAATGACTAGTAATCTCCCACTTGATCTAAAGCTAATCACCTATGTGCCTGATCCCCATCAGACCCCTGTGATGTTTAAAGATAATCTTAGACAACGACTTTGTTAATAGATCTATGATGTCATCTTCGGATGAAATTCTTTCCACTGTTACATCTCCTCGGGCCACGATCTCTCTAATAAGACCCGATTCCTTCATTTGAGTAATTGTCCCATAGTTGTCGTAATATAAGGGAATTAGTTCCTCGCTGTCTTGCATGACTCACAGATCTATTATGAACTTCTTTATCCATACTCCCTCCTGTTTTACTTTTGTCATAGTAATATACTCCGCGTCTATGGTCGAGTCAGCAACAGTATCTTACTTGGAACTCTTGTGACATAATGCTCCTCTATTCAAGATGAATACATTCATGTTCATAAAAGTTTTGCATCTTAAAGTTTATCATCTCATTCATGTTCATAAAGGTTGATAATCTTCCTAAGAAAATATTAGTCAGCGATGGCATTTTTTTTTTTGACCTCAGGAAAATGCATGCAATGGAGTCTTGACATAAAGCATGCATGGCATCCACAAGTTTTATTGCTTTATGAATTTGGATTATCAATTCAATCTCAAATAAGATTATATAATATTGGTCTATGACATAATAACTGAAGATTTTCAAGCTTGTTGCTTGCACAATTCTATTGTTGTGAGTAGCTTCTCTAGCAGGGTCCAAGATGGCTATGTAACACTGCATCACTTCGATCCTAACTAATTTCAATATATAGATGTGAAGATAAGGTCCTATTTTGTGGTCATTTCCCAATTTCAGTTATGAATGGGATCACGGATATTATTGTTGTTGCATGGATCGGTATGTTCTATCTTGTAATTGGTGTGTGGTACAGCTATTTGGAGAGAGAAAGAAAGAGATTCTTGACTTGGTGGCATATGTTGGAGAACTTTGAAGAATTGGGAGTTTTGTTGCTCTGGTTCTGATGATCTTGGAAGCTTTGATGGGCCGCCACATTTGCTTTGCCCAGTTACAAGATGGTTCTTGGAATACCTAGCAATGGCCTTTTGTTCACAGTTATCTAGCAAATCAATATTTCTGATATTGAGTTTGTATCTAATTGGCGTTGTTGTTATCTGCAGTTGCTTTCATTATCAGAATTTTAGTGTGACCAGTGGAAATTTGGAATGTAAACTATATTATCTATTCATATATGTATATATATATATACCCATGCATTGATTGATGACACTGAAACGCGTCTAGCTCAGTCGCTAGAGCGCAAGGCTCTTAACCTTGTGGTCGTGGGTTCGAGCCCCACGGTGGGCGCTGTTCGTTTTAGGGCCATTTGCTTCACATGCTTACGGTTTTTTCTTTGCTCACTACGCTTGTTTAGGTGATTTTTAGCCGTCTCAATCTTTCTCTTTCTGGGTTTTTTCTTTTGCAGTCTCAATCTTTCTCTTTCATTCTAATTCTTGATGAGTAGAGGTTTCTAGCTTGGTTTTTCTCTAACTGAAGTATTTGAAGATAATGTACAAATCATTTTCTTATATGATTTGGAGATTTTTTCATCTTATTTGATTCGTTCGCAGTCGGTCTCATTAGATTTTGTTGATCACTGCTGTTTTTGATGAGATGCAAGCGAGCATTACGATTGTTTTACATTGTGACCCCAATTCCTTTTCAAAGTAGAGGTTGACACTTGAGTCATAATTCAGTTCAGGACGATGATTGTGAGAATTGGCCTTTCTTGGAATGGAGTAGAATGATACCATTATCAATTGCACGACTCATTTTTAGTGCATCATTGTCATTATTTTTATTGTCTTTTTTTATCTTCTCTCCTGAATTAAATTAAATTTTCTTGCCATGATACTCTAAATCATGAATAAAATCACCAATGACCTTGGAAGGATGAATTGGTGAATTTCTATATGGCCTTGGAAAACTTGCATGTCATATAGATGAATTGCTATAGGTGAATTGCTAAATCACCGATAAAATCTCCTCATGTTAGTGGAAGGATTAATTGCTATATGACCTTGGAAAACTTGATTTGATTTGATTTGATGTTTGATGTAATAGTAAGTAGGTCATATTGTAATATATTTTATTGCTCGCACATAGATCTATTTTGAAATCTAATTATTAAATTTCATCTTTTGAGCATAATTGAGGTTTATATTTGATGGTATTATGAGTACCGTAGATGATAAGTCGATAAGATTGATCCATTACCAAAGATGTAAGCTCATGCATGTGCTTCTTCCTAACTAATGTGGGAGATTTGGTGAGGTGAGACCGCATAGATTGCCCAGTCAAAAATTGTTCTATTGGTGAGGACCCGATTTGGGATGGTCAGATAGGCAATCTGGCATCTTTTTGGTTGTAAGGTTCCTCCCTGTGGCTGGGTTGTCCGAGTGTCCTCGAATGGCCGATGTCTGAGGACCCCTACTAAGCCCTAGAGCCACTACCCGTGATAGTAAAGGTGGTCCGTCTCTTGGGCCGAGATCGCCCATGGGGGCGGGGGCCTCCTAGGAGCTATCGTAGAGAAATCTAGGGGCGATATCTTATTCACAACGGAAGAACAAAAAGAAAAATATCATATTTTCATAAAAAAAAGTTTTATCATCGTGTGAAAATTAGTGTGCAAAATCTTATGAAACTGAAAACCACATATGAGATAGTTGTGTTATCAATTTTTGTCAAATCTTAGTTAAGATCATGAATAGTACTAAGACAGAAGTAAATTAGTGTTATCTAAAACTTTCATTTAGTTGGTAGAGCGCAATGCTCTTAACCTTGTGGTCGTGGGTTTTAGCCCAGCGTTTTTAATTGAATAAAAATATCTCAAAAATATCTAATGGTAAACTAATAATCTTATTATAAAAAAAAAGTGACTTTTATCTAATTTTTTTGTATGAATCACGCAATCCTATGATTTCATGGTCGAATAAAGTTATTAAATAAATCATAATCTCAATTAACAATATCAAAAAGAGATATAATTTAATATATGTTCCAAAGTTATAAATATAAAAAAGCAAGAGTTCTCATTAGAGAATTTAAATCGAGAATTGAATAAAAAAAGAATCTATTATATTTTTTAAATGATTTATTTTCTAAGATTTATATGATGCCATCACGAACTAAGATACTCTAACACTACTTCCTTAGGGTAGTGTGTCTACCGAGCCCCACGATTGGTATTTTTAATTTAATAAAAAATATCTCAAAAAAATATAATGATAAACTAATAATCTTATTATCGAGAAAAAAGTGGCTATTATCTAATTTTTTTGTATGAATCATGCAATCCTATGATTTCATGGTCTAGTAAGGTTATTAAATAAATCATAATCTCAATTAAAAAATAAAAAAAAGATATAATTTAATATATTTTCTAAATTTATAAATAAATAAAAAAAGAGTTCTCATTAGAGAATTGGAATGGAGAATTAAATACATAAAAGGATCTATTATATCTTTTTTAATTAATTAATTTTCTAAGATTTATAGGATGCCATCACTTGAACTCGAACTAAGATACTCTAACACTACTTTCCTAAGGGTAATTTGATCATGGCAGCTTACTTGAAATAATAATAGTAGTGTGCATTACAGTTGTTGCCATATTCCTTTTTAAAGTGGAGTTTGACACTTGTGTCTAAATTCAGGTGAGGGAATATGAATACAAGAACTATCCCTTGGGATGGAGGGTTGAGAGGTAACGTGGTAATATTGTCAATTGTACTACTCTCATTTTTACTAGTGCATGACCATCATTGTTCTTATTGTCTTTTTTATATTTTCTATTGAATTAAATTGAATTTT
This sequence comes from Musa acuminata AAA Group, assembly GCF_036884655.1. NCBI lineage: Eukaryota > Viridiplantae > Streptophyta > Magnoliopsida > Zingiberales > Musaceae > Musa > Musa acuminata. The sequence goes on along the minus strand of NC_088331.1, from coordinate 22,722,980 downwards.
CTTACCAGCTCTAAATCTGGAATAAAATCACAAATGATGAATCTCCTCTTGTGTTAGTGGAATGATAAATTGCTATATGACCTTAGAAAACTCAATTTGATTTGATGTTTGAGGTGATAAATTGCTCCCTCCACGTCTATTGTAGCAATGAATACTCCTTTAGCAGTAACTTATGTTGGCCATTAGGAAATTCTAAAAAACCTCTTCCTCGAATTTGTCAATTAAAGGGCGTTTTGAAAAATCTTGACTATTAAAGAGTCTCAAAAGATGTCACGAAGTAGGTACCAAATTTGTCATTTAACAATATTGCAGGAAGCGAAGAGATGGCATGTGCGGCTTCTTCACAATGCACAAAAGGGAAATCCAACCCAAATCCTCCTCTTATGTTTTTTTTTTTTAAAGAAAAATTAAACTTTACTTCGTGTAATGGAAAAAGTACATAACTATTTATTTGCATAATCATAAACCAAAAAATCAAGTTCTGAAAGCCAACCTTTAGTTCAAAAAATATATGATTTGAATCAATATGCTCCCTAGGTATGCCCTCTTGTATTATTGCCTGTATGGCTCCAAAAATTATAGCAACCTCACAATAGATGCTATTTCTATTAGCTACGTACCTACGACCAAAAAAAATAATAACATCATAATTCTCTACAATCCTTTATAGATCGTGAGGTTAAATAAGCTTGCCATGTGGATAACTTGGCTATCTCCATCGTTGAAGCCTCCTTTTCTTTGCTACTCCCCAAATCTCACCTCTCCTCCTCCTCCCTCTTACAAAGCCATCACTAATTCCCTCCTATGGACCTCAGCTCCTCCTTATGCTTGTCATGCCTTTTTCTTAATTGTCCAATTGCCATTCTCATTCGGAACATCCCCTCTAGATGATTCTGAATGCAAAGCACCCATGTAGGCATAGGATGCTCCGTCGTCCTTCGATGATCTATCGTTAAGGGTGGTTCAAGCGTTCAAGGCAGTGGTCTGTTGGGCTGGCAGCCCACAGATTCAGCCCATAGTAGGTTTGGGCAGCCCACAGCCCACACCCTCTTAACCTAACCCTAATTAATATTAGGGGGGTGTGGTAGCTACGTTTTGGAGGCAGAAAAAAAGCATAAATAAGGCAGCAACGTGGGAGAAGAAAAAGCCACGAGATTCGAAAGAAAAGAAGGAAAACAAAGCAGAAAAGGAAGAAGACAAGGACAACGCAGAGAGGCTATTCTCAATCATCTAGTAGTGTTCTATCTTAGGTTAGATCAAATCTACAGTAGACTCTTACTATGATTACTTGGGGAGGTTTTAGATATTGTGGGCAGTGACGTGATCCTTATATCCCAATTATTCTCTTGAGATTGTTCTAGGGTCTAGGGCAAGAGATTGAGATTTGTATATTCATTATTCTCATAGTGGATTATCTCTAGTTTGCCACGTGGTTTTTACCCTTCACATTGGAGGGATTTTCCACGTATATCTTGGTGTTCTATTTGATTGTGGTTCCATTTAATTCCGCTACGTATTATGGTCTTCTAGTATTTGTTCATATACAAAGGTTATTCCTGTTTATATCCCCATTAACTAGTATCAGCTAATATCAGAGCAAAGGGTTTTAGTGATTTAAATTTTGTATTTGAACATGGAGGCCAGTAATGTTTCTCGCATGATTAGTTTAAATGGAAATAATTGGATGATATGGAAACCAAGAATAGAAGATCTCTTGTATTGCAAAGATTTGTATGGACCTTTGCAGGGGGATAGTACAAAACCCATAACTATGACAGATGATGAGTAGAAGAGGTTAGATCGAAAAACAATTATATTTATTCGACAGTGGCTTGATGATAGTGTATTTCACTATGTTTCTACTGAAATTTCTACATATTCTCTTTGGAAAAAGTTGGAAAGTCACTATGAAAGAAAAACAACCGGCAACAAAGCTTTTTTGATCAGAAAACTTGTGAACCTAAAATATAGAGAGGGTGCTTCTATTGCTGAACATTTGAATGAAATGCAAAGTATTACTAACTAGTTATCCTCTATGAAAATGTCTCTTGATGATGAGTTGCAGGTATTGTTACTTCTCAGTTCATTACTAGAAAGTTGGGAGACAATGGTGGTTTCCCTCAGTAATTCTGCACTAGATGGTGTTGTCACTATGAGTCAAGTAATAAGTAGTTTGTTGAATGAGGAGTTGAGAAGAAAGAGTTCTGCAACATCTCAGAATGATTCACAGGCACTTATCTCAGAGAACAGAGGAAGGTCAAAGTCTAGAAACAGTTCACGCATGGGTAGAAATAAGTCAAGATCAAGAAAATATATTATTTGCTATAATTATGGTGAGAAAGGAGATTACAAGAACTAATGTAAGCAACCTAAGAAGCGCAAGAAAAAGGGAAAAGAAGTGGAGTCTATAGAGTCGAAAGATAATATCACAACTATAATGCAGGGTGGTGATTATTTGATTTTGTCTCCTTCTAATGATTATTTTTTCTTGTGTGTGTCAGGATCTTGAGTGGGTGATTGACACAGGTGCTTCTTATCATGCTACATAACGGAGGGAGTTTTTTGCTACATACAGGTCTGGAAATTTTGGTGTTGTCAAGATGGGCAACTATGGCACAGCAGACATCATAGGCATGGGTGATATACATTTAAAGACCAACCTAGGCTGCAAGTTGGTGCTTAAAGATGTGAGGCATGTGGTTGACTTGAGGCTGAATTTAATTTCAGTTGGAAGACTAGATGATAAAGACTATGAAAGCAGATTTCACAAAGGGCAATGGAAGCTCAGTAAGGGTTCTCTTGTTATAGCTAGTGAAAAGAAATGTCATACTTTGTACAGGTTGCAGGCTAAAGCTTATGGTGAGCAATTAAATGCTACAGAAAAAGACTTCAGTATGGAGTTGTGGCATAGGCGATTGGGACACATGAGCGAGAAGGGGCTGCAAGCTCTTTCCAAGAGAGAGGTATTACCAGACCTTAGAGGTATACATCTGAATCCTTGTATTGATTGTTTGGCAGGTAAATAACATAAAGTTTCATTTGCTAGTCCTACTTTGTCTAGAAAAATGTATGCCTTAGACTGTGTTTATACAGATGTATGTGGTCCTTTGAGGACAAAAACTCATGGTGGATCTGTTGATGTTCTTGGTATAAGTGGTGCACTTTATTTTATCACTTTTATAAATGATTTTTCCAGGAAAGTTTGGGCCTATGTTTTGAAGACTAAAGATCAGATGATTAATATCTTCAAAGAGTTTCATGCCAAGGTTGAAAGGGAGACAGAAAGGAAATTGAAATGCATAAGATCAGATAATGGTGGTGAGTATACAGGATTGTTTAATGACTATTGCAGGTCACATGAGATCCAACATGAGATGACAGTTCATGGTACACCTCAGCATAATGCAATTGCAGAGAGGATGAACCGCACCATCATGGAAAAGATCAAATGTATGCTTTCACAAGCCAAGCTACCCAAAAGGTTTTGGGATGAGGCTTTGAGGACTACAGTTGATGTGATCAACTTATCACCATGTACAGCCCTAGATGGTGATGTTGCAGAGCATGTATGGTCAGGGAAAGATGTTTCCTATAAGCATTTGAGAGTGTTTGGTTGTCGTGCATTTGTACATGTTCCAGATAATGAGAGGTCCAAGCTAGATGGTAAGACTAAAGAATGTATTTTTCTTGATTACTCACATGATCACTTTGGTTATAGGCTTTGGGAACCAGAAAAGCAGAAGGTGTTTAGAAGCAGAGATGTAGTCTTATTTGAGGATCAAACTTTTGAAGATTTGAAGAAGGCACCAGCCAATACTTCTGCAGAAGGATTAGCAGATTGTGACCCAGTTATTCCTCCAATATATCAGGGTGATGGGGGAGATGTGAAGGAAGATGGTGTAGAGCCTGACATTGATCTACCTGCAGGAAATGTTGAGCAAAATGAAGTAGGAGAGCAAGTTCCCGTAGAACCTTAGTTGAGAAGATCTTCTAGACAATGTCAACCTTCCAAAAGATACTCTATATATAAGTATGTGATGCTTACTGATGCAGGTGAACTAGAGAGTTACCAAGAAGCAGTTGAAAGTGAGCAGAAAGAGAAGTGGTTAGTTGCTATGTAGGAAGAGATGGATGCTCTTCAGAAGAACCACACTTATGATTTGGTACTACTACCAAATGGAATAAAGATCTTACCAAAACAAAAGGCAGGAGATATGCTGACAACTGGTTGGCATGGCTTCACATTGAGGAGTCATGGGACAACCTTCCTTATGGGCTGAAGGGGGAGGTTGTTGGGTTGACAGCCCACAGATTCAGCCCATAGTGGGCTTGGGCAGCCCATAGCCCATACCCCCTCTTAACCTAACCCTAATTAACATTAGGGGGTGTGGTGGCTGCATTTTGGAGGAAAAAAAAAAGCATAAATAAGGCAGCAACGTAGGAGAAGAAAAAGCCATGGGATTCTAAAGAAAAGGAGGAAAACAAAGCAGAAAAGGAAGAGAAAGAAAGGGAAGAAGACAAGGACAACGTAGAGAGGCTGTTCTCAATCATCTAGCAGTGTTCTATCTCAGGTTATATCAAATCTACAGTAGACTCTTGTTGTAATTACTTGGGGAGGTTTTAGATATTGTGGGCAGTGACGTGATCCTTGTATCCCAATTATTCTCTTGAGATTGTTGCTAGGGTTTAGGGCAAGAGATTGAGATTTGTATATTCATTATTCTCATAGTGGATTATCTCTAGTTTGCCTCATGGTTTTTTCCCTTCACATTGGAGGGGTTTTCCATGTATATCTTGGTGTTCTATTTTATTGTGGTTCCATATAATTCTGCTGCATATTATGGTCTTCTAGTGTTTGTTCATATACAAAGGTTATTCCTGTTTATATCCCCATCATGGTCAGCAAAGCCTCGAAGTTCAATAGAAACTTCTCAGCGGATAAAGAAGAATCAAACTAGAGTAAACAAGGCTTTATTTGAGCAGATCCCTCCCCTTGATAAAATTTGATTTATCTTCTCATTTTGTTTGTAATAAATATATAAATGTGAGTCTAACCATCTTGCTTTCTTAGTTAGATCTTATTTGATTTAAGTACTCGTTCTCTTGGAGACTCACATGAAGTAACAAGTCAAAACAAGATCAAGTCTCAGAGACTCACTTTAGGAGGGGGACTTTCATCCCTTTAGGGATAGTCTAAGGTTTTGCTGGTGGCATGGAGAGTAGATCTCACTAGAACGACTATAATATGTAGGAATGATCATTATATGCATTGTTGAATCTCAGATTTTGATGATATAATCAATTGGTGGGTTAATTGATCTATTCCATATTATTGAGTTAAGTGTGTAAGATTAACTACGATAACCAGAAAACATAAAGCAAGGATACCAGAGTCAAGTTCGATGGACGTTTAAGAGTCCAAAGAATCGTCGGAGATGCTGCCGGAACCAACCGAGAAGAAATCGAGAACCTGTCGAAACTTTCGGAAGTTCGCCGAAGAGATTATCGGAGGCTCACGGAGATCACCGAGAAGGCTCGGCTACTCGTTAAAGTCATCACAAGTTCGGGAGCTTGATGGGAGTCAGTCGGAAGAAGTTCGTCGGAAAGCTCGCCGAAACAAAACTCGACGTTCGCGGTTGAAAAATTGCTTAGGATGTGTTTTGTTATGTAGTTCACTTGTAATTAGGATTAGGATTAAGAGATAATCCTATATCCTGGTTAGGGGCCAACTGGGCCCAAAGTCAGATTTGGTTTGGGCTAAAATTAAGCCAAACCAATGAACCGAAGAGCCAAGCGGTGGCACCGCCCAGCACTCGAGAGCTGGGCGGTGACACCTCCTTGGCTGGGCGGTTGCACCGTCCGGCACCCGAGCGTTGGGCGGTGGCACCGCTTGGTTGGGCGGTGGCACCTCCAACATCGGGAACCCAAAGAGAATTCAAATTTTGGAGCCCAAATTTGAATCCTCTTGAGGCCTATAAATACCCCTCAAATCTCAACTGAGGTTACAACTTTTGAGAAGCATTTGATTGAGAGAAAAGTCTTAGGAAGTCTTAGCAAGTCTTGTTTTCAATTTGCTAGAGAGTTCTCCTCCTTCTTATTGAAAATTTGTAAGAGGTTGAACTGCTTGTAAAAGGTTGTAAGACGGGTGTTTACCCTTCCATTTCAAGAGATTTGCTAGTGGAAGGTGGGAGCCTCATCGAAGAGGGGCCTCGCAAGTGGATGTAGGTCATTTGACCGAACCACTCTAAAATCGGCGTAATCTCTGGTTTGCATTTCATTATTGCCATTTACATTACTGCAAACCTTCTTACTGCTTTAGTTCCTTATTACCCTTGCTGCGCAACTTTAAGAATACGCTTTCAAGTTAAGCTTTTCAAGTTCCGTTCTTATCGTACGAAAGATTTTTCTAAAACTGAAGTTTTAATCCGCTGCACTAATTCACCCCCCCCCTCTTAGTGCCGCTCCGATCCTAACATGCATTTCATAACTCAACAACCTAGTGAGCCCATCTGGCTCTTATTTGTCATTTATACAAGCATGCATTACTAAGAGATGTTGTCGGAACCAACCAAGAAAGATTGGAGACTTGTCGGAACTTTCGGAAGTCTGCCGAAGAGATCATCAGAGGTTCGCAGAGATCACCGAGAAGGCTCGACTACTCGTTGAATTCGTCACAAGATCGGGAGCTTGCTGGGAGTCCGCCGGAAGAAACCCGAGGGCGTATCGGAAGTCCACCGGAAGATCGCAAGAAAGCTCGTCGAAACAAAACTCGACGTTGGCCGGTTAAAAACTTGCTTAGGATTATGTTTTTAGGTATGTAGTTCACATGTAATTTGGGTTAGGATTAAGGGACAATCCTATATCTTGGTTAGGGGCCAACTAGGCCCAAAAGTGACCTGGTTTGGGACGGACTTGAAGCCCAACCAGAGATCTGTAAGGACGGGCAGTGGAACCGTCGGACTAGGCGGTGGCACTGCCCAAAGCCCGAAGTGTCAGGTGGTGGCACCACCAGACTAGGCGGTGGCACCGCCCAGCACCCGAGATCAGGCGGTGGTACCACCAATACACCGTCTGATAGACATTGACAGCTGGTGGCACCGCCAGTCTCAGAAACCCAAGAGAATTCAAAATTTGGAGCCCAAATTTGAATCATCTTGGGGCCTATAAATACCCCTCAATTCTTAGCAGAGAATACAACTTTTGCAAAGCAATAGTTTGAGATAAGAGCCTTAGCAAAGTCTTAGCAAGTCTTGTTTTCAAATTGCTTGAGTGTTCACCTCCTTTCTTCTTGTTGAAAAAATTGTAAGAGTGTGAACCACTTATAAAGGTTGTAAGAGGGGTACTAGTCCTTCCCCTTCAAAGTGATTTGCTAGTGGAAGTTGGGAGCCTCATTGAAGAAGGCTTCGCAAGTCGATGTAGGTCATTTGACCAAATCACTTTAAATTGGCGTGTTCATTGAATCTGTGAGTACTTACCTTTCTGCAATCGTTTCCGGTTTCTTACTTTACTCAAGTTACAATCAAAGCGAAATCCCCTTGCATTTTATGGAATCATTTTCGAACTTACAAGTTTTAATCCGCTGCACTAATTCACCCCCCCCTCTTAGTGCCGCTCCGATCCTAACAATTGGTATCAGAGCAAGGCTCACTCTCATATTTGGTTTAATACCCAAGAGAGATGGCTTACTCCGGCATGCATGAGGGTCATTCTATCACATGTCCACCTATGTTTAATGGGTCGGATTACACGTATTGGAAGACTCGTATAAGGATCTTCCTCATTTCCATGGATTTCGAGCTTTGGACTATTGTCGAAAATGGATTTCAAATATCTTGCCTTCTGATGAGCAAATGGAATGAATAGGAGAAGAAGGTTTTTGCTTTAAATGCAAAGGCTATGAATGCCTTGTTTTGTGCACTAGACAAAAATAAGTTTAATCGTGTTTCAATTTGTGATTCAGCTTTTGATATTTAGAGAACTCTTGAGGTCACTCATGAAGGCATTAGCCGAGTGAAAGAGTCCAAAATCAACATCCTTGTGCACTCTTATGAACTCTTCCGAATGAAACCAAGTGAGTCCATCGAAGACATGTACACCCGTTTCACGGATGTCATCAATGGACTCAAAGCTCTTGAGAAAGATTTCTCTAACTTCGAACTAGTAAATAAAATCTTAATATCCCTTCCTAAAAGTTGGGATCCAAAATTTACGGCCATTCAAGAGGCCAAGGACCTTAAAACATTCCCTCTTGAAGAACTTATTGGGTCTCTAATGACCTACGAAATGACGTGTCAAGATCATGACGAACTCGAGAACCCCCTTCCAAAGAATTGGAAGGATATGACACTCACATCACAAGAAGATCACTTGATAGGAACATCAAGTGATGAGGACAGTGAAAATGACATTGCACTCTTGACTAAAAAATTTAAAAAAATTTTAAGAAAGAACAAATTTAAAAATAACACCAAAAACAGACTTGAATATAAAAAGGACCAAGTGATATTCTATGAATGCAAGAAGCCAAGACATTTCAAAAATGAATGCCCCCAAGTCAAGAAGAAGCAACCAAAGAAGAAGAAAGCTCTAAAGGTAATTTGGGACGATTCAAGTGATTCCGAAAGTGAAGAAGCTAGCAATAAAGAGGAGGCAAACTTCGCGCTAATGGATTTAGGAGAAGAGGTATGTGATTTAATTAATGAAGATTTATCTTTTGAAGAACTCTCTATCGTTTTTCATGAATTATTTGATGAATATAGAACTATTAGTAAGAAGTTAAATATCTTAAAGAAAGAGCATGTTTTACTACAAAATAAGTTTGATAGTCTTCGAACTCCTCCATGCTCTAAGTGTGAGCATTTAGAAGCAATGAAAAATGAAAATTTGCTTCTTAAAGAAACCTTAAACAAGTTTAAGGTTGGTAGCAAAGGATTAGACATGATCCTAGCAAACAAGGGTCACGTCGTAAATAGAAGTGGAATTGGATTTGTAAAAGGATCACATCAAAATCCTACCACTTTCATAAAATGACCTACATTACATGTTTCATCTTATATGAAATGCAACTTTTGTTGCAAATTCGGACATATTGCCTATAAATGTCCATTTAGGAAAATTAGTCCACATAAATTAATATGGGTTCCTAAAGGAACTATAAATAATTCAATAATAAATAACAAAATTAGTGGATCAATTTTTGAGGCACCAAAAATCAAATGGGTACCTAAAAATCATCCTCTTTTGTAGACAAACCCACAAGCTAGGAGCAAGAGATGATATCTCGATAGTGGATGCTCAAGACATATGACTGGAGATCCATCTCATTTCTCTATGCTCATTAGCAAAGAAGAAGGGTACGTCACCTTTGGAGATAACAACAAAGGCAAAATCATTGGCAAGGGAACTATAGGTAACAAATTAAGTTTTTCTATTGATGATGTTTTACTAGTTGATGGATTGAAACATAATCTCTTGAGTATTAGTCAATTATACGATAAAGGTTATATCGTTAGATTCGAATCAAATATGTGTATTATTGAAAAACCAAACAATAACATGACTATGATTGCATTAAAACAAAATAATGTCTACACCATCAACCTTGATGAACTAAGTAATGAGATGTGCTTCTCTGCTCTAAATGATGATGCTTGGCTTTGGCATAGGAGATTAGGCCATGCATGCATGAAACTGATATCTAAGATCTCATCTAGAGAATTTGTACAAGGGATTCCATATATAAAGTTTAATAAGGACAAAGTATGCGATGCATGTCAACTAGGTAAACAAATAAAAACTAGTTTCAAACCAAAAAATCAAATTAGCACCATTAGACTATTACAATTGATTGATTTGGACTTATTTGGACCAATTGAACGACAAGTCTAGGAGGAAGCAAATATGCTTTTGTAATTGTGGATGACTATACTAGGTACACTTGGATCTATTTCTTAGTTTACAAAAGTGATTGTTTCAAGTGTTTCTCTAAATTTTGTAAACTCACTCAAAACGAAAAAGGCTTCATGATTTCATCAATTCGGAGTTATCACGGTGGCGAATTTCAAAACTATGATTTTCAAAATATTTGTGAAGTTAATGGATACAATCAGAACTTCTCCACTCCAAGAAATTCTCAAAAAAATGGAGTAGTTGAAAGAAAAAATAGAAATCTACAAGAAATGGCAAGGACTATGTTAAATGAACATAGTCTACCCAAGTATTTTTTGGTTGAAGCCGTGAATACGACTTGCTACATCATGAATAGGGTTCTTATAAGACCGTCTTCATCAAAAACTCCCTATGAATTATGGAATAAAAAACAATCAAATGTTTCTTATTTTAAAATTTTCGGTTGCAAATGCTTTATTTTGAATGAAAATGATGCCTTAGGAAAATTTGATGCTAAATCCGATGAAGACATCTTTCTTGGTTACTCTTCTATTTCTAAGGCTTTTGGTGTTTCAACAAGAGAACCTTAGTTATAGAAGAGTCTATTCATGTAGTTTTTAATGAAATTTATGATTTAAAGAAAAATTATTTTGATGATGATTTTGGTTTTGATAATTTGAATTTAAATGAACCCCCTCCTAAAAATGGCAACTTGGAGGCATCTTCTTCCGAAATTTCCTTACCCAAGGAATGGAAGTATATAGATGCTCATCCAAAGGAGCTAATTATAGGAGATACATCAAAAGGGGTTCAAACTTGTTCTTCTTACAAGAATTTTTGTGCTAACGCCACATTCCTTTCTCAAATCGAACCGAATTGCATTGACGAGGCCTTAAAAGATGATTTTTGGGTCATAGCAATGCAAGAGGAATTGAACCATTTTGAGAGGAATGAGGTATGGAAGCTTGTTCCTAGACCTAGTGACCATTTAGTCATTGGTACTAAATGGGTCTTTAGAAATAAGCAAGACGAATGTGGTATCATGGTTAGAAACAAGGCTAGATTAGTGGCCAAAGGTTTCAACCAAGAAGAAGGTATCGACTACGAAGAAACCTTCGCTCCTATGGCAAGATTAGAAGCCATTAGGATGCTCCTTGCCTATGCTAGTAGTAATAATTTTAAACTATTTCAAATGGATGTCAAAAGTGCCTTCTTGAATGGTTTTATTTCCGAAGAAGTATATATTGAACAACCTCCCGGATTTGAAAACTCTCTTCTTCCTAATCATGTATTCAAATTGACTAAGGCTCTCTATGGCTTGAAACAAGCTCCTAGAGCTTGGTATGAAAGGCTTAGTTCTTTTCTTATTTTAAATAATTTTACCAAAGGCAAGGTTGATACTACATTGTTTATCAAACACTTTGAAAATAATTTTCTTATTGTGCAAATTTATGTTGACGATATTATTTTTGGTTCTTCGGATGAATCGCTATATGAATCATTTGCCAAATGTATGAGTCATGAATTTGAAATGAGTTTAATGGGTGAATTAACCTTCTTTCTAGGATTACAAATCGAACAACTTAGTGATGGTATATTTCTTAACCAATCTAAATATATACATTAGAATTGTTAAAACGATTTAACATGAATAATTCAAAAGCGATAAACACCCCTATGAGTACTTCGACTAAGTTAGATATGAATGAAAATAGTAAAAATTTCGATAAAAAAACATATAGGGGAATGATAGGTAGTCTACTCTACCTCACCGCGACTAGACCGGATATCATGTTTAGTGTAGGACTTTACGCTAGATTTCAATCCAATCCTAAATTATCTCATCTTAAGAGTGTTAAAAGAATATTTAGATATCTTAAAGGAACTCCAAATTTAGGATTGTGGTATCCAAAATCTGATAAATTCGATTTAATAGATTATGCAGATGTCGATTTTGGTAAGGTAAAATATGAAATCTTTCCTCTCTTCTCATTATTTTATCTACTCTTTATAGTTTCATCTATCTTGTCTAGATAATGGCTCCTAAGAGATCAAAAGGGAAAAGGGTTGAAGGAGATTCATATGACTAAGACCTTTTTAGATCCAAAGAAGTAGCTCTTAGGTTTCCAAACTTCGAAACAAGATGTATCCATAAGGGTAAACACGTTGATCTTAATGAACTAGGAAACCTAGAACACATTAGGTGGTTTGCACATCTAGATGCCCTACCTCTGCTACAAATAAATGAACCAATTTATCCTAGGTTAGTTAGGCTATTTTATGTAAACATATATATGGATAATGATAGCCTAAGTACTTACCTACTAGGAACACAAATTAGAATTTTTGATAGTACTATTTGTGAACTAATTGGAATCACTGAAAAAGATAGGGGTTGTTATTTTAGAGGTAAATGAGATGTCAATATAATCGGAGCAACTTACTCCGAAGCCGTTGAAACTATTTTTGCAAATCCGGACCTCGGCATAATACCCAAGAGTTGCGAGCACTTACTGCCCTTTAACTCTAAAATCCTTCCTCATATCATAACAACATACTATTCCCTAAGCAATTTCATCTTGATGAAATTAGTCAAATAGAAATAAGCACCATGTATTGGATTATGACCAGTCAACATAACTATTTTGGATACTCAATCCGGCAACACATGAAGGATATTATAGCTAAAGACACTATGTTGCCATATGGAGGGTTAATCACTCGATTCCTACTTGCCCATGACATTTGTATCCCACCCGATGAAGAAACAATTCAAAGTGATCGGTATAACATCATCAATGGAAATCTGCTGAAAAGACTTAGGTGCACATTTAGCAACGGTATATGGGTTAGACAACCTAGAAGGACTAATCCAATTCCCCCACTAGTAGAACACCCCGAAACACCAATTCTTAGGGGAAATGAATCTCCACCTCCTAGTCCCTTTGGCGTAGCACCTTTGGCTCCTATTTCATCCTCCGAAGAACTCATTATGGCATAATTGTATCAGATCAAATCACAGCAAGAACAAATTCAAATCCAGCAATTTAAAATTTTAAAGGAACTACGACAAATGAATCAAAAAATAGATGTCATATATTAGCACTGTAGATTACCTCCTAAGGATTAATCGATGTAGTTTCTTATTCTATTCTGATTACTCTTAATGTCAAGTTAGAAGTTTGTCGTCTTCTTTTGAACAAAAACTAAACCTTTGTTTGAGATGTATTGTTAAATTCTGGATAATTGCTGCTTTGATTTGGAATCTGGATAAATATTTCTTGCCAGATTAACTTTGTATGATGAATTCGAATTTTGTATGATATGATCACAAACTGTATGTTTCAAGTCTCATCTCCTTATTTTTTGTTGATGACAAAGGGGGAGAAGTGATGACTTGTATGACTTATGCGCATCGATAGCATGACTTATATGAATTGCAAAAGCTTATCTTATATGCCTTGCAAAATCTTTGAGTATATCGCAAGATTAGTTGATCATATGAAATCATTCCTCATATTTATATCATGAAATTCATGTTGAAAATCTTTATCATGTTGAAAATTTTTTATCTCTCGTCGAAGTGAAAATTGTCTCTTATCATTTGACTTGAAAATGATTTTCAATAGCTGATAATTATGAGAAATACGAAGTTTCGTATTTGCTCATGCTTAATAAGACAACGATAAGTTCAACGGTTAGAACTTATCGATTTATTCTTGAATTCAAAGGGATGGAATTCAAGTGGTTTTATCTTCTCACAATATGGCATATAGATAGGGGGAGTCATGTTTAACTCCGTCATCAATTGATTGTCATCATCAAAAAGGGGGAGATTGTTGAATCTCGGATTTTGATGATGAAATCAATTGATGAGTTAATTGATCTAATCCATATTATTGAAGTTAAGTGTGTAGGATTAACTATGATAGCCTAAAAACATAAAGCAAGGATACTAGAGTCAAGTTCGATGGACGTTTGAGAGTCTGAAGATTCGTCGGAACCAACCAAGAAAGATCGGAGACTTGTCGAAACTTTCAGAAGTCTAACAAAGAGATCGTCAGAGGTTCGCAGAGATCACCGAGAAGGCTCGGCTACTCGTTGAATTCGTCACAAGATAGGGAGCCTGTTGGGAGTCCGCTGGAAGAAATCCGAGGGTGTATCGGAAGTCCACCGGAAGATCGTAGGAAAGATCGCCGAAACAAAACTCAATGTTGGCCGGTTTGTATTTTTTTAGCAATTTGTATTTTCTACTAATTGTCTTACATTCATCAAATAACTCATGGAAGGCATTTAATAATTCATGATAAGGTAAATCTGCATCAATTAAATATGTTACCTCTTCTCCGATGGCTATTAGGGCGTAATAAGCAACTTGCTCGGTGTTGGACTCCTCTTCTTCGAATGCGCTTGAATCATCCCACGTTGCCTTGAGCGCCTTCTTCTTGGATGTTCTCTTTTTGGCTTGGGGACAAATGTTCTTGTAGTGTCCCGATTTTTTGCACTCATAGCAAATCACATGGTCCTTCTTGTGTTCGAATTTATTTTTTGTATTATTTTTAAATTTGTTCTTTCTTAAATATTTTTAAAATTTTTGAGTCAAAAGTGCAATGTCATTGTCACTGTTGTTAGGATCGAGAGCACTAAGAGGGGGGGGGTGAATTAGTGTAGCGGAAATCTTACAGCGATTAAAAACCAAAAGCTACGTTCGTTCAAAAACTATTATGATGCAAAAGCTAATTCTCAGTTTGTATCTAAGTGTAGTTTGCGTCTAAGCGCAGATTGCGTCTAAACTCAGATTTACGTCTAAACGCAGTTTTACGTCTAAACGCAGATTTACGTCTAAACGCAAATTTACGTCTAAACGCAGTTTTACGTCTAAACGCAGTTTTACGTCTAAACGCAGATTTACGTCTAAACTCAGATTTACGTCTAAACGCAGATTTACGTCTAAACGCAGTTTTACGTCTAGACGCAGATTTACGTCTAAACGCAGATTTATGTCTGAATGCAGTTTTACGTCTAAATGTTGAAACTCGTTAGTAAAATCGTAGAGGACAGTTTGCAGTTATCAATAGGATCAAAATGTAAGTGTAAACTGCAAAGAAGATCGTTCGTAAAAGCACGGAAGACAGTTCTGCAGAATCAAACGTAAACGTAAACTGTAATGTATGAAAATACGAATTTACGTCTGAATGCAGATTCGGAAGAACAGCACTTAGAACTTGTTCGTGAAAGCGCAGAGAGCAGTAGTAATGAAGGAGGTTTGCAGTAATGATAAAGTGCTCGAGAATAAACGCAAACCAGAGATTTAGAGTGGTTCGGTCAGCCTTGACCTACTCCACTTTTGGCTTCCTCCACCGACGAGGTTGCCGACGTCAACTAGGGGCCTTCCTTCAATAGGCGAAGGCCAAACTGCCCTTTTACAATTTCTCTCCTTTTGACAGGCTCAGGAGACAACCTTTACAGACCTTTCTCTCCTCACTTTACAACTGAAAACTTGAAGAACAAAAGGAGGAGACTTAAAGGCTTTACAACACTTTTGAGCTCTTAGAATCACAGAAAAGATCAAGATTTCGGTGTAGGTCTGTATCTTTTCAGTGCTGAATGGGTGGGGTATTTATAGGCCCCAACCCAATTCAAAATTCGAGCTCAAAACCATCAAATCCCGGAATTCCGGGATCAGGCGGTTGCACCTCTTGACTGGAGAGGTTGCACCGCCTGGCAGAGCTCGAAGACTGAGCTCAGGCGGATGCACCTCTCTGTCAGGGGTGGTTGCACCTTTCTGCCAGAGCTCGAAGACCGAGCTCAGGCGATGCATCACCTGTCCAAAGAGGTTGCACCTCTCTGCTAGAGCTCGAAGACCGAGCTCGGTGGTTGCACCTCTTGGCAGAGCTCGGAACTTGAGCTTTGGCGGTGCTACCTCTTGACAGAGGAGGTTGCACCGCCCAGTCTCGCTTGGAGACTGAGCCCTGGGCGGTTGCACCGCCTGGCTGGAGCGGTTGCACCGCCCAGTCTCGCTGGGAGACTTAGCCTGGGCGGTTGCACCGCCTGGCTGGAGCGGTTGCACCGCTCAGTCTCGCTGGGAGACTTAGCCTGGGCGGTGCTACCTCCCTGCCTGGGCGGTTGCACCTCCCACAGCTACTTGGGTTCGAATGGGTTGAACCATTCGACCCAACTTGAGTTCTTCAGGGGCCCAATTGCCCCAGGATTAAGCTAATGGGATCACCTCCCATTTCTAACTTAATCACCGTGCTAACTACGATTAAATCTAAGACAATTTCTGCAGCTTTGCTTCGGTACGTCAATCGCTTCTTCCGGCGAGTTTCCGGCGAACTTCCGTCGATCATCCGATGAACTCTCGGTGATGCTCCTGCGGACTTCCGGCAAACTCCTGGACTTTGCGAAGATCCACTTGGCAAGTTCCGACGAGCTTCGCTTGGCAAGTTTCTGGACTTCTCGGATATGTTCTCGCAGAACCTCCGACGACCGTCCGAACTTCCGTCGAACTCTCGAACTCCCAACGTGATCATGAACTTGACTCCGGCGCAACTCCTGCTGCTTGTCTAACTTTCATCGTAGTTAATCCTGCACACTTATCTCAACACATAGATTAGACAACAAATGACAATTGACTTCATCATCAAAATCCGAGATTCAACAATCTCCCCCTTTTTGATGATGACAATCAATTGATAATGGAGTTATCCTTAACTCCCCCTATCTATATGCCATAGTTGAGATAAGTCAACCTTGAATTCAAACTGAATTCAAGTCATTGCAATATTCATCATGAATACTTGCAACACGTCAACATGAACTTATGCATAAACTTATGCATCACATGTCATGTCATCAACATACTTCTCCCCCTTTGTCATCAACAAAAAGGAGAAGTACTACAATCAAGTGTGTGTGATATTGGTTCAACTCATTGCATGAAAATCATAATATCAAGTTTTATCATCATGCAAGTTTGCTAATATCAAATACCAACATGAAAAATTGCGATGTAAGCTTTTGATATCATAATGCAAACATTTCAAGTGTTTATCAATTATAGCATTTCATCACATGGTATAATACAAGTTTGGCAATCATAGCATCAATTCATATATCTCTTAATGATGCAAGCATTGCAAATATGGTAATCATATCAATTCATATATCTCTTGATGATGCAAGCATAGCATCAGTGTTCATAGCATCAATTCATATATTTCTCATCATGGCAGTGTTTATCAATTCATATATATATCTCCCCCTTTGTCATCAACAAAAAGCATAGTAACTATGATACCAGAAAATAATAATAGCAAGCTTATAGAGGAATTTTACATAGATTGCTTTAAATACTTCTTCCCTTTTGTGTTATAATCCATTGTAAAGATTTTGCAAGATGGAATACATACACATGAATCACTTCATCAAATCTATTTCAAAAACTCAATTTTCATGAAGGTGTACGAGAAAATCTGTTTCATAAATAAGATGCATTCGGACAAGATTTTGCAGATTTTCACATATAATCATGGAAATCAAGTGATTTGATCATACAATATAGTCCGAAAATTTTTTTTTAACAAATTTATCTGTTCGGACACATCAACATTCCTAGTTTTCTTCGAATGAAATTAAAACACAAGATTTTCAGAACTTTTAGTTTCAAAGCACAACATTCTTAATTTGGACACATTACAAACAGTAATGATAAGAAGTGAGTATCACAAACAGTAACTTTTACCACAATAGATGTTTACAGCCAGTTCATCAGAAGTGAGTATCATAAGAAGTTTACAACAACAACAGGTGTTCAATAAGTTCATTGATGCGGTGGAAAATTAAAGTGCCTAAACAAGGAGTCAAATTGACTATGAATTTGCTGCAGCTCAGATAGGATTTGATCTTATCTTTGTTCAATCCGTTCTTGTCTCTGTTCGAATCGATCCATACGAATCCCAATTTCTTCGATGGATGTATGAGTTTGCTCAGCTGGATGTGTTTCCTCAAGGGGAAGGATCGGAGGAGATTGAGTACCCCTAAATACTGGTGTTTCCGGTTCTGGTTCAGATTGAGGGTGATCTGTCCTTCTAGGGAGTCTAACCCAATTACCGTTTCTATAGTAGCATCTTAGTCGGTGAAGTAGATTTTTGTTTATTATGCTGTATCGATCTACTTTCATTACTTCTTCTTCTGGTGATATTAGAATGTCGTAAGCTTTTATTATTCTAGTGATTATACCACCATATGGAAGCATCATATCTTTCTTAGATAATTCTAACATATTTTGTTGAATAAGATAGCCAAGACAGATGTCATGTCCCTTCAAGATAGAGTACATAGTTCCTAATTCTAGTTGACTTATTTCATCATGATGGTATTGTTTAGGAAGAATTATACTAGTCATGATATAATGAAGTATCTTAGTGTTCAAAGGCAATAGATGTTCACAACTTTTAGGAACGAATGCTATGTTAGGATTAGCAAAGATTGTTCCTAAGGCTTCAACATAGGATGTTCCAATACTTTCATCATCCCATGATCCTCTAAAGTAGAGTCCTATGCTTTTTATGGGAATGCCTATCATATCACAAATGAATTTATCAGTGATTGAGATGTGTTGTCCCAAAAGATAGGTGGACATTCTTCCTTCATCATCTATTTGTATGTTATTGTAAAATAATCTAACAAGCCTAGGATAGATGGGTTCATTAATCTGCAAGATTGGAAGTAGATCTAGGTTCGCAAACCATTGGATGGTCTCTAAGTCTCTTAGTTCATTTAGATCTACGTATTTTCCCTTAGCAATACATCTAAGTTGGAAAGAGGGAAATTTTTCAGCATGGTATTTTGAATCGAAAAGAGTGAAATCAAACTCTTCTACTAATCTCCTCTTTCCCTTGTCCCTTGAGGATCTTCTAGATCCCATAACTACTGCTGTTTAGAGGGATGATGATGAGCTAAAGTAAAAGAAGAACAAAACAGAATTTAAGAGCTTCTTAGAGAGTACCTTTGTGAAATCTTCAAGAGAAGGAAGGATTCTTGATGTTTTGCTCCGAAATGGGAAGTATTTGGAAGGCTTAGAGGAGTGAAATGGGAATGGAGGAGACTTGGAAGAGTAGAGGAGAAAATGGGGGTGAGTTGGGGTCGGTTCCATAGCCGGCCCTAGTGTGGGTTTAAAGGGCAGAGCTGCTGGCGGTTGCACCTCTGGCTGGAGCGGTGCAACCTCTGGCAACCCGTGATAGCTGGAGGTGCCACCGCCAGCTGGAGAGGTGCCACCGCCTGCAGCCAGTGAGCACCTAATATGATTTGATTAGGGAGCCTTTGCCTTGAGGAGAGTTTCAGAGCAATTAATGTTTGTTACATGATTTCGTATGAGTTTTTATTTAAGGAAGAAGCTCTTGTACGATCAAGATAGATCTTTTAACGTGCATACGTATGTTGTTTGGTATCCCTTTTAAGATCATAACATATTTATGTGAATTTGGATATCATACGTTTCTAATAAGGTTGTATCATATTTGTGATTTCACAACTTCCACTTGTTACTTAAGCGTTGCGAGTTCCTTTTTGATTCTTGGTTTATGACCATTGAGAGTCAAGGAGCAGAATATTATTTCTTGCTCCGGCCTAGACTTTTAATGTTTTTATAGGAAGGGATGATCTTTAGGAACCCATTTGCTTTTGGGTGCCTCATAAATAGATCTACATTTTCTATCATGTTGCATAGAGTTTATCATGGTTCCTTTAGGAACCCAAATTAATTTGTTTGGACTCAATTTCCTGAATGGACAATAATGTGTCTTGTGACCAAACTTGCAACAAAAGTTGCATTTGCTTCTAGCATGTAAGATGGGGCCTTTTACAAAGGTAGTTGGATTTCGGTGAGGACTCCTCACAAATCCAATCCCACTTCTTTTGGGAGCATGACCCTTGTTTGTAAGGATCATGTTTAATGACTTGCTACCAACCTCGAATTTCTTCAAGGTGTCCTTAAGTAGCAAGTTTTCTTTTTGCATAGATTCTAAATCATGACATTTGATACATGAATTTAAACTATCATGATGTTCGACTTTTAACTTATCAAACTCATAAGTAAGACTATCATGCATCTTTTTCAGCAATTTGTATTTTCTATTTATAACTTTGCATTCATCAAATAAATCATGGAAGGCATTTAATAATTCATCGAAAGATAAATCAGCATCTAATAAATCCGTTACCTCCTCTCCGATGGCCATTAAGGCGTAATGAGCAACTTGCTCGGTGTTGGACTCCTCTTCTTCAGATGCGCTCGAGTCATCCCATGTTGCTTGAAGAGCCTTCTTCTTTGATGTTCTTCTTTTGACTTGGGGACAATCATTCTTGTAGTGTCCCGGCTTTTTACATTCGTAGCAGATCACTTGGTCCTTCTTGGGTTCAAGTTTATTTTTCACATCGTTTTTAAACTTGTTTCTTTTGAAGAATTTCTTAAACTTTCTTGTCAAAAGTGCCAAGTCATCATCACAATCCTCATCACTTGAGTTTTCTCTCAAGTGGCATTCAGAAGTTTTAAGTGCCATATCCTTCCTGTTCTTTGGAAGGATGTCTTCTTGCTCTTCATGAGCTTTGCAAGTCATTTCGTAGGTCATTAATGACCCGATTAGTTCTTCAAGAGGGAAGTTGCGCAGATCTTTTGCCTCTTGAATGGCAGTGACTTTAGGATCCCAACTTTTAGGAAGGGATCTTAGTATTTTATTTACGAGTTCAAAATCCGAAAAACTTTTTCCGAGTCCTTTTAGACCGTTGACGACATCCGTGAAACGGGTAAACATGTCGCCAATGGTTTCACTCGGTTTCATTCGGAAAAGTTCAAAAGAATGCAGCAACAGATTGATTTTTGACTCTTTCACTCTACTTGTGCCCTCGTGGGTCACTTCAAGTGTGTGCCAAATATCAAATGCAGTTTCGCAAGTTGAAACACGATTAAACTCGTTTTTATCAAGTGCGCAAAATAAGGCATTCATAGCCTTTGCATTAAGAGCGAAAGCCTTCTTCTCCGAATCGTTCCAATCGATCATTGGAAGAGAAGATTTTGAAAATCCATTTTCAACAAGGTTCCATAGTTCAAAATCCATAGAAATAAGAAAGATCATCATTCGGGTCTTCCAGTAGGTGTAGTCCGTTCCACTGAACATGGGTGGACGTGTAATAGAATGCCCCTCTTGGTTTCCGGCGAATGCCATCTCTCTTGGGTTTTAATCCTTTAGAGAGTTAACCTTGCTCTGATACCAATTGTTAGGATCGAGAGCACTAAGAGGGGGGGGGGTGAATTAGTGCAGCGGAAATCTTACAGCGATTAAAAACCAAAAGCTGCGTTCGTTCAAAAACTATTATGATGCAAAAGCTAATTCTCAGTTTGTATCTAAGTGCAGTTTGCGTCTAAGCGCAGATTGCGTCTAAACTCAGATTTACGTCTAAACGCAGTTTTACGTCTAAACGCAGATTTGCGTCTAAACGCAGATTTACGTCTAAACGTAGTTTTACGTCTAAACGCAGTTTTACGTCTAAACGCAGATTTACGTCTAAACTCAGATTTACGTCTAAACTCAGATTTACGTCTAAACGCAGATTTACGTCTAAACGCAGTTTTACGTCTAGACGCAGATTTACGTCTAAACGCAGATTTACGTCTGAATGCAGTTTTACGTCTAAATGTTGAAACTCGTTAGTAAAATCGTAGAGGACAGTTTGCAGTTATCAATAGGATCAAAATGTAAGTGTAAACTGCAAAGAAGCTCGTTCGTAAAAGCACGGAAGACAGTTCTGCAGAATCAAACGTAAACGTAAACTGTAATGTATGAAAATACGAATTTACGTCTGAATGCAGATTCGGAAGAACAGCACTTAGAACTTGTTCGTGAAAGCGCAGAGAGCAGTAGTAATGAAGGAGGTTTGCAGTAATGATAAAGTGCTCGAGAATAAACGCAAACCAGAGATTTAGAGTGGTTCGGTCAGCCTTGACCTACTCCACTTTTGGCTTCCTCCACCGACGAGGTTGCTGACGTCAACTAGGGGCCTTCCTTCAATAGGCGAAGGCCAAACTGCCC
Organism: Musa acuminata AAA Group; assembly: GCF_036884655.1. NCBI lineage: Eukaryota > Viridiplantae > Streptophyta > Magnoliopsida > Zingiberales > Musaceae > Musa > Musa acuminata. The sequence goes on along the minus strand of NC_088331.1, from coordinate 22,701,003 downwards.
TTTTACAATTTCTCTCCTTTTGACAGGCTCAGGAGACAACCTTTACAGACCTTTCTCTCCTCACTTTACAACTGAAAACTTGAAGAACAGAAGGAGGAGACTTAAAGGCTTTACAACACTTTTGAGCTCTTAGAATCACAGAAAAGATCAAGATTTCGGTGTAGGTCTGTATCTTTTCAGTGCTGAATGGGTGGGGTATTTATAGGCCCCAACCCAATTCAAAATTCGAGCTCAAAACCATCAAATCCCGGAATTCCGGGATCAGGCGGTTGCACCTCTTGACTGGAGAGGTTGCACCGCCTGGCAGAGCTCGAAGACTGAGCTCAGGCGGATGCACCTCTCTGTCAGGGGTGGTTGCACCTTTCTGCCAGAGCTCGAAGACCGAGCTCAAGCGATGCATCACCTGTCCAAAGAGGTTGCACCTCTCTGCTAGAGCTCGAAGACCGAGCTCGGTGGTTGCACCTCTTGGCAGAGCTCGGAACTTGAGCTCTGGCGGTGCTACCTCTTGACAGAGGTGGTTGCACCGCCCAGTCTCGCTTGGAGACTGAGCCCTGGGCGGTTGCACCGCCTGGCTGGAGCGATTGCACCGCCCAGTCTCGCTGGGAGACTTAGCCTGGGCGGTGCTACCTCCCTGCCTGGGCGGTTGCACCTCCCACAGCTACTTGGGTTCGAATGGGTTGAACCATTCGACCCAACTTGAGTTCTTCAGGGGCCCAATTGCCCCAGGATTAAGCTAATGGGATCACCTCCCATTTCTAACTTAATCACCGTGCTAACTATGATTAAATCTAAGACAATTTCTGCAGCTTTGCTTCGGTACGTCAATCGCTTCTTCCGGCGAGTTTCCGACGAACTTCCGTCGATCATCCGATGAACTCTCGGTGATGCTCCTGCGGACTTCCGGCAAACTCCTGGACTTTGCGAAGATCCACTTGGCAAGTTCCGACGAGCTTCGCTTGGCAAGTTTCTGGACTTCTCGGATCTGTTCTCGCAGAACCTCCGACGACCGTCCGAACTTCCGTCGAACTCTCGAACTCCCAACGTGATCATGAACTTGACTCCGGCGCAACTCCTGCTGCTTGTCTAACTTTCATCGTAGTTAATCCTGCACACTTATCTCAACACATAGATTAGACAACAAATGACAATTGACTTCATCATCAAAATCCGAGATTCAACAATCTCCCCTCATCACTTGATGTTCCTTTCAAGTGATCTTCTTGTGATGTGAGTGCCATATCCTTCCTGTTCTTTTGAAGGGGGTTCTCGAGCTCATTGTGAGCTTGACATATCATTTCGTAGGTCATTAGAGACCCAATGAGTTCTTCAAGAGGGAATGTTTTAAGGTCTTTGGCATCTTGAATGGCCATAACTTTTGGATTCCAACTTTTAGGGAGGGATCTTAAGATTTTAGTTACTAGTTCAAAGTTAGTAAAATCTTTACCAAGAGCTTTGAGTCCATTGATGACATCCGTGAACCAGGTGTACATGTCTCTGATGGACTCACTTGGTTTCATTCGGAAAAGTTCGTAAGAGTGCACAAGGATGTTGATTTTGGACTCTTTCACTCGGCTAGTGCCTTCATGAGTGACCTTAAGAGTTCTCCAAATATCAAAAGCCGAATCACAAATTGAAACACGATTAAATTCATTTTTGTCTAGTGCACAAAACAAGGCATTCGTAGCCTTTGCGCTTAAAGCAAAAATCTTTTTCTCCGATTCATTCCATTCGCTCATCGGAAGAGAAGATTTTTGAAATCCGTTTTCAACAATAGTCCAAAGCTCGAAATCCATGGAAATGAGGAAGATCCTCATATGAGTCTTCCAATAAGTGTAATCCGACCCATTAAACATGGGTGGACGTGTGATAGAATGACCCTCATGTATGCCGGAGTAAGCCATCTCTCTTGGGTATCAAACCAAATATGAGAGTGAACCTTGCTCTGATGCCAAATGTTAGGATCGGAGCGACACTAAGAGGGGGGGGGTGAATTAGTGCAGCGGATTAAAATAATAGTTTTGATAAATCTTTCATACGATAAAAATCGAACTCGGAAGTGCTTAACTTGAAAGCGTATTCGTAAAGTTGCACAACAAAGATAATGAGGAATTAAAGCACGTAAGAAGGTTTGCAGTAATGTAAATAGCAATAATGAAATGCAAACTAGAGATCACGCCGATTTTAAAGTGGTTCGGTCAAATGACCTACATCTACATGTGAGGCCCTCTTCGATGAGGCTCCCACCTTCCACTAGCAAATCTCTTGAAAGGGAAGGGCAAATACTCCTCTTACAACTTTTTACAAGCGGTTCACTCTTTTACAGATTTTCAGCAAGAAAGAAGGAGGTGAACACTAGCAAATTGAAAACAAGACTTGCTAAGACTTTTCTAAGACCTTTCTCTCAATCAATTACTTCTCAAAAAGTTGTTATCTCAACTGAGATTTGAGGGGTATTTATAGGCCTCAAGAGGATTCAAATTTGGGCTCTAAAATTTGAATTCTCTTTGGTTTCCGATGCTGGCGGTGCCACCGCCTGTTAGTGTCTGACACTGACAATGGACTGGCAGTGCCACCGCCCAGCCAAGCGGTGCCTATCATTCATTCCATACACAAAAGAAGAGATATGTTAAAACTCATGACTTGATTTTTCATTTTTTATGATTGAAATAATGATTGGAATATTGATGTAAATTTGTTATTTATCTTTTTCATGCTTTAAAAATTATTGTAAAGAGAAAAAAAAATTACAAAATTATATTTTTCCCTTCTTTTTGACAATGACAAAGGGGGAGATAAAATATGCTAGCTTGCATACTTCAAGAAGAAGCAAAATGTTGCTAGTTTGCACATCATAAAAAGAAGCAAAAAGCTTGCTCATCTCAAAAGATGCAAAAATTTTGCCAACTTTCAAATGTGTAAAATTTGCTAGCTTACATGTTCCAAAATTTATATATCTCTTACTAAATTTGCTAGCTTACAAATTGCAAGGAGAAAAACTTGCTAGGAAGCAAAATTGCTAGCTTATTCTAAAATGATGCATTGCTATCTTACTAGCTTGCTATCCTTCATTATTTTTCAAAAACTTGTTAGCCTTCATACTTAAAGAGAAGTATCACTTGCCAAATTGCTAGCTTGTATGTTGTAAAATGATATAAAATTTTGCTAGCTTGCACGATGCAAAGGAAGCAAAAATTACACTTCTTAAAAGAGAAAAAAAAGAACTTGCTATCTTGAACTTCACCAAAAATTGCTAGCTTGCCTATCTTAAGAATAAAAAATGCAAAGTTGCGAAAATTACAATCTTGTACATCTTAAAAATTTAAGATGATTTGGTGATTATGCATATTTTAAAGTGATGGGAAAGTTGCTAAATTGCTAAGCTTATATCTCTAGAACATTGATAGTTGCACTTTTCCATTTTGTTAATGATAAAGAGGGAGAAGTTATGATGACAATCATGCATGGGACGATATACTTGGATATTTTGATTATGCATGAGTTTATATTACATGCAATGATATGATAAATTGGTTATGTCAATATTCATGATGCATGCAATATTGAAGTACTTTTATATTTTGAAACATTACAAGATTTCTTGAATTCAAGAGTTCTATCAATATAACATATTGATAGGGGGAGTTAAGGTTAACTTCGTTATCAATTGGTTTTTATCATCAAAAAGTGGGAGATTATTGAATCTCAGATTTTGATGATAAAACCAATTGATAATATTTACTATTTGATCTGCATTTTGAGTGATGTAGGAAGCTTCAATTAGGGAGAGACAATTAAAGTAGGAAGAATCATGTTGGGCCGGAGAAGAACATGTCAGAAGATTGGACGTCGAGCCAGAGGATCGGTTGACGTATCAACATAAGGCCTCGGGCCATAGGATCAGGCATCAAGTCAAGAAGAGTGAAAATTGTGCCAAGGAAATCAGAGTTGCAGAGGTCAACTAGTCGATTGAGCAATAGGCCGCAAGAGAGGATGATGCATCGAAGAATCAGACGAGGCATTGATGAACCAATGATATGCCGGACAACATTTGATTAGCTTTATAATAATTATCTAGATCAAAGTAGGTTTTAGGCGTAATTGGATTATAATTATGGGCCAATTGGGCTCAAGTTTGGGTTGTGTTGGGCCAAGTGAAAGGCCCAAACAATGACCCAACAGATGAAACCATTATGGCACAATCTCCGAGACTGTGTCAAATGGTGGTACCACCCAAACACAGTCTCCAAGAGACTATAAGGTGGTAGTACTGTCCAGTGGTAGGGTGTCCGATGGTGGTACCATCAATTTGGGCAATGGTACTGCCAAGTGTTAGTGCTACAGACGATAGTACCGCCCAACATAGGCGGTGGTACCGTCAGTACCCTGAAAACCAGGGATAAGACACTTTTAAGCTCTAAGTTTGAATCCACTTGAGGCCTATAAATACCCTTCTCATCCTTGGTTAACATATACAATAATTAAAAGCAAAAAAGTAAAAAAATGTTATTGTAATCTTATGAGAACTTCGCTCAAGCTCTAAATGTTAGTGTGGTTTAAGAGAGGAGTAAGTGGGGTTGTAAAGGTTCTCTCCTAAACCTGTTAAAAGGAGAATCAAGTTGTAAGGGTAGTTGATCTCCTAAACCTGTTAAAAGCCAATGGCCTCAATAGAGGAGGAATTGAAAGTGGATGTAGGTCACAGCGATTAAACCACTATAAATTGGTTTGCATTTCTTTTTGAGTAATTTACCTTTATTGCAAACTGCTTTACCTTCTTATTGCTTTCACTATGCTCCCTTACGCTTTCAAGTTAATATATTTTCGAAATGGGTTTAATCGAAATGAAAATTTGAATCGACATGATTTTTATCTGCTGCACTAATTCACACCCCCCTTCTTTAGCTTTATGATCATTGTAAGAGAGGTGTGAGGCTTGTAAAAGATTATCCCCTAAACCTACAAAAATGAAAAACAGTTGTAAGAGGGTTGTTGGTCTTCGCCCATTGAAGAAAGACCATTAATGGATGTCGGTGGCCTTAACGGAGGAGAAATCGTTAGTGGATGTAGGTCACAATGACCGAACCACTATAAATTTGGTGTGCACTCTCCTTTTGATCTTTATTACTATTGTTCTCTATTTTAAATTGCTTATTACATTTACTTTAAGTAAACACACTTTCGATATCATTTCTGATATAGGTTTCATCGAATCAAGCTTTTCAAAATCATTGAAGTTTTTCGAATCAATAAAAATTTTATCGTAAGCACTAATTCACCTCCCCCCTCTTAGTGTTGACTTGATCCTAATGTTATTCTCCATTTGGTTTAAAACCCAAAAGAGATAGCTTTTCCCAGCAATCATGAGAGACTTTATATCACTCGTCCTCCTATGTTCAATGAGACGGACTACACATATTGAAAAACTAGAATAAGAATTTTCTTGCTTTCTATAGATTTTGAATTATAGAACATTATTGAAGGTGATTTTGAGAAGTCTTCCAAACCAATGAACAAATGGAATGATTTGGAAAAGAAGACTTTCTCCTTGAATGCCATAGCGATGAATGATTTGTTTTGTGCTCTTAATAATAACGAATTTAATCAGGTGTCTACATGCGAAACTACACATGACATTTGGCATACACTTTAAGTCACACACGAAGGCACAAGTAGGGTTAAAGAGTTAAAAATTAATCTTTTGATTCATAGCTATGAGTTGTTTTACATAAAACTAAGTGAGACCATTGGAGACATGTACACCTATTTTACAGATATCGTCAATGGTCTAAAAACACTTGGTAAAAGTTTTTTTGATTTGAACTTGTTAATAAGATATTAAGATCCATTCCAAAAAGTTGGGATCCTAAAGTAACGGCAATACAAGAAGCAAAAGACCTTAATAACTTTCTGCTTGATGAACTTATCGGGTCTTTGATGACTCATGAAATGACATGCATAACATATGATGAACTTGAGAACAACCTTTCGATGAACAGGAAGAACATGTCACTTAGAACCAAAGAAGGCCACTTGGGTTAAAACTCAAGTGATGATGATGATGATGATGATGATGATGATGATGATGATGGCTTGGCACTTCTCACAAGGTTTAAAAAATTCTTTAAAATAAATAAAACAAAATAAGACACTAAGAAAAAAAGTGAACTAAAAAATGACTAAATAATATACTATGAATGCAAGAAGCTGAGACACTTTAAAAATGAATGTCCCCAAGTGAAGAAGAAGCTACCAAAGAAAAAGAAAGCGTTCTAAGCAACTTGGGACGATTTGAGTGCATCTAAAGATGAGAAGCCAATCAACAAAGACAAAGTTGTTAACTATGCTCTAATGGCACTCAATGATGAGGTAAGTGACTCAATCAAGCTCATTTATCTTTTAATGAATTAGTAAGTCTAATCAAGCTCATTTATCTTTTAATGAATTAGTAAGTGTTTTTCATGATTTTTATGATGAATGTAAGCTAATTGGTAAAAAATATAAGTTGTTAAAAAAGAATCATGTTAGTAAATTTGATAAATTAAAAAATAAGCATAATGATAGTATGTTAGCTTCTTGTACTAGGTGTGATGAGATAGATTCACTTAAGAAATATTATGTCTTACTATAAGAAATATTAGAAAATTTTAAAATAGATAATAAATCTCTAAATATGATCCTTGCTAATAAGGGTCATGTTCAAAGAAAGGAAGGAATTGGCTTTGTGAGTAACACTCAACAAAGGCCAATATCTTTGTTAAAGGATAAGGATCTACATTGCATGTCTCAACAATGTAATTTTTATGGAAAATATAGATATTATGCCCATAGATGTTCTTTTAAAAGGTATAGTCCACACTGTTAAATCTCAGATTTTGATGATAAAATTAATTGTAAATTATTTGATCTAATCTATATGTTGAGAAAAGTGTGCGGGATTAACTATGATAGTAGTAAGACATAAAGCAGGTGTTATGCTAGAGTCATGTTCGAGATCTCATTGGAAGTTCAAAAGTTCATCAGAAGTCCGGACATTCGTCGGAAGTTCTGTTGGAACCAACCGAGAAGTCTAGGAGCTTGCCAAAGAAGCTAGTCGGAACTCACCAAGAAGATCATCATAAAGTCTGGGAGCTTGCCGAGAGTCCACCAGAACATTGTCGAGAGTTCGTCGGAATATCACCAGAAGCTCGCCAGAAGAGCAATTGACGTACCGGAATAAGAGTGCTTTGTTTATGTCTTAGTTATTATTGTTAGATAGTAGATTGAGTTAGAATTAGGAGGTAATACCACTAACTTAATTAGGGGCTAACTTAGCCCTTAATAGGACTGAATTGGGCCGGATTGAACAGCCCATTCAACCCTTGAAAAAATGGCCGACGGTGGCATCGCCTGGTGACCCAGTCCCCCAGGTGGTCTGGGTGGTGGTACCACCTAGACTAGGCAATGGTACCACCGGCAATTAATGCTATCAACGGTGGTACTACCCTTGTTAGGCAGTGGTACCGCTAGAGCTCGGTCTCCAAGCTTTGTCAAGTAGTGGTATCGCCTAGTGTCAGACTACAAGCAGTAGTACCGCTTTGTAATGGCGATGGTACTGTTAGAACCCTAAAAATCTAGGATAAGACACTTTTTGGCTCTATTTTTGAAGCCATTGGGGCCTATAAATACCTCACCATTTTTTGCATGAAAGGGTAACAAAGTGCTGTTAGATGTGTGAAAAATTCTAAGTGTTTAGGGTGTAAAAAGTGTTGCAAAAGTGAGAAGAGTTCTCCTCCTCCATCTCTTAGCCTTGTAACAATCCAAGAAAGAGGAGTGAGACTTGTAAGGGTTGTCTCCTAAACCCAACAAAAGGAGAAAGAGCTGTAAAAGGTTATTGGACTTCACCTATTGAAGAAAGACCTTTAGTGGACGTCAGTGACCTCAATAGATAAGGAATCTGAAGTGGATGTAAGACTCATTGATCGAACCACCCTAAATTCTAGTTTGCTTTTCTTTTTATGCAATTTATTTTACTACAAACCTCCTTGAGCTTCTCCTTACATTCTTATGAAAGTTTTAAGTTTAATATCTTTCCGAAACGATTTGAATCAAGACAAACTTTATACGAAATCAAAGAATTTTTCACTACACTAATTCACCCCTCCCCCTAGTGCCGCTCTTGATCCTAACATACACAAATTAGTTTGGGTTAATAAAATAACCCTAAATAACTCAATGACATTAGTCAAAATAGATAGACCTTTTTATGAGGGACCCAAAGCTAAATAGGTACCTAAAGTAAACCTCCCCCCCCCCCCTTTCTTGTAGATATGTATATAATCGAAAGCTAGGAGTAAAAATAAAATTTTGATAGTGGATGCTTAGGGATTATGACCGCATATCCAACATACTTCACAAAGCTCACTAGCCAAAACAAAATGATTTTAATTGAGAATGCTTTATGAAATCATGCTTGATGATTTTATATTATACATGAGGATTTGAAGTAATGATGATTTTTGTGATAAATATTATCTTTAGGTTTTAAATCATGATACATGGTTTGTGTATGGAATGCTAGAGCATACTAAGTATAAAAATGAATTAAGTAAAAGAACATTAGCTATTTTTAATCTTATAGGAAACTATCTACATTGCTTTCATTGGATTTCTCGAAAAGTCATTTTGATGATGACTTTGGATTTATCTTCATATGAGATGATATGTCAATGTTTACCACTTGAGATGTATTCTATACATGAAACAATTTTTTTTATTCTCAAGAATATTTATCCAAACAAATCTTGATTCTTTCACCTGATATTATTTGAATTTATTTCTAAGTTTTCATAGATTATTTTCCCTACGATTCTGCCTCTTATTAACTAAGGAAATGATTTATCCAAATAAACCATGATATATCACTAGACTTCTTGATGTCTATGACTTGAATTATATTATAAACTTTTTTATATTTATGATTTGTATGTCTCATGATATGATTGAATCATTGATGTACAAGGACAGAAAATTGTTGGCCTACACATCTCAAAAGAGTTGTGAAGCTTGTACCTTCAATAAGCAAAAAGTGATGACTTGAATGCTAAATATAGGATTGGTATTATCCACTTAAACATTAGCTTGAACATTATTGCATATTGACTTGAATATGTTGAATCTCAGATTTTGATGATGAAACCAATTGATAGTGTTTATGATTTGATTTGTGTTTTGAGTAACGCATGATACTTCGATCAGGGAGAGATATTTAAAGTAGAAAGAATCATGTTGGGCTAGAGAAAAACATGTTAGAAGATTGGACGTTGACCCAAAGGATCAGTCGATATATCGAAAGAAGGCTTCGGGCCATGAGTTCGAGCATCTGGCCAAAAAGAGCGGATATTACGCCAAAGAAATCGGAGTTGCAAAGGTCAATTAGCCGATTGGGTAATAGGCCGCAAGAGAGTGTTAGGATCAAGAGCGACACTTAGAGAGGGGGTGAATTAATGCAGCGGAAATTTTTTTGATTTCGTATAAAGTTTGTCTCGATTCAAATCGTTTTGGAAAGATATTGAACTTAAAACTTTCGTAAGAATGTAAGGAGAAGCTCAAGGAGGTTTGCAGTAAAGTAAATTACGTAAAAAGAAAAGGAAACCAGAATTTAGAATGGTTCGGTCAATGAGACCTACATTTACTTCGGATTCCTCCTCCATCAAGTTCATCGGTATCCATTAAAGGCCTTCCTTCAATAGACAAAGACCAACTACCTTTTACAACTCTTTCTCTTTTTGCCGGGTTTAGGAGAAAACCCTTACAAGTCTCACTCCTCTTTCTTGGATGGTTACAAAGCTAAGAGAGGGAGGAGGAGAACTTTTCTCCCTTTTACAATACTTTTCACACTCCAAACACTTAGAATTTTTCACACATATAATAGCACTTTGTTACCCTTTCATGTAGAAAAGGATGGGGTATTTATAGGCCCTAATGACTTTAAAAAATAGAACCAAAAAGTGTCTCATCTCATATTTTCGGGGTATTGGCGGTACCACCGAAATTACTGGGTGGTACTACCACCTACAGTTTAACAATAGGCGGTACCACCACCCAATCTGGGCGGTACCATTGCTTGATAGAGCTCAGAGACCGAGCTCTAGCGGTACCACCGCTTAATAGGGTGGTACCTGTTAGGATCGGAGCGGCACTAAGAGGGGGGGGTGAATTAGTGCAGCGGTAAAGTGCGATAAACTTTTAACGATTTAAACACTTTTCGAAAACTTCGTACGATAAAAGCAACGTTTTTGTTTAAAATTGTTTCGATTGCGTTTTAACTTGAAGGGATAAGTAAGACGGAGACAAAGTAGTATAGCATTAAAGTGCAAATGGTTTGTAGTAATGTAAATGACACTAAGTAAATGCAAACCAGAGATCACGCCGATTTTACAATGGTTCGGTCAAATGACCTACATCCACTTGCAAGGCCCCTCTTCGATGAGGCTCCCACCTTCCACTAGCAAATCTCTTGAAAGGGAAGGGTGAATACCCCTCTTACAACTTTTTACAAGTGGTTCACTCTCTTACAGATTTTCAGCATGAAAGAAGAAGGTGAATACTAGCAAATTGAAAACAAGACTAGCTAAGACTTTTCTAAGGCCTTTCTCTCAAACACTTACTGCTAAAAAAGTTGTAATCTCAACTGAGATTTGAGGGGTATTTATAGGCCTCAAGAGGATTCAAATTTGGGCTCCAAAATTTGAATTCTCTTTGAGTTCCCAATGCTGGCGGTGCCACCGCCTGTCAGTGGCGGTCCCACCGCCTGTCAGTGTCAGACACTGACAGTGCTGGGCGGTGCCACCACCCAGCTCTCGGGTGCTGGGTGGTGCAACCGCCCAGTCTGGCGGTGCCACCGCCAGACCCTTCGGTTCACTTGTTAGGCTTCAAATTTAGCCCAAACCAAGTCTAATTTTGGACCCAGTTGGCCCCTAACTAGGATATAGGATTATCTCTTAATCCTAATCCTAATTACAAGTGAACTACATAACAAAACACATCCTAAGCAAGTTTTCAACCGCGAACGTCGAGTCTTGTTCCGGCGAGCTTTCCGACAAACTTCTTTCGACGGGCTCCTAGAAAGCTCTCGAACTTGTGATGACTTTAATGAGTTGCCGAGCCTTCTCGGTGATCTCCGTGAACCTCCGACGATCTCTTCGGCGAACTTCCGAAAATTCCGACAGGTTCCCGATTTCTTCTTGGTTGGTTCCGGCAGCATCTCTGACGATTCTTTGGACTCTTAAACGTCCATCGAACTTGACTCCGGTATCCTTGCTTTGTGTTTTCTGGTTATCGTAGTTAATCCTGCACACTTAACTCAATAATATGGATTAGATCAATTAACCCATCAATTGATTTTATCATCAAAATCCAAGATTCAACAATCTGTTAGGACTCTAGCTTAGAGAGTCCTAATTGAGAGGGACATTCATGTAAAACTGTTAGGACTCTAGCTAGGAGAGTCCTAATTGAGAGGGGCATTCATGTAGGAGGTGTTTTCTTATAGAAGAATTAAGAGTTGTAAGGGAATAGGAGTCTTGACTATGAGTCATACTAGGAGTTGGTTAGAAGTAAGAGTCTTAAGTAGGAGTCCTATTAGGAGTTAGGGTTTAGAAGCCCTATAAATAGCCATGTATTCCTTCTCTTTTCATAGGCAATAGATGAATCTTTTCTGCAGCCTTTGAGCAGCAACTTGGAGGGAGGAACCCCTATAGAGTTCCAAGAAGGCCGATCCCCTAAAGAGATCAACCCCAAGTTTAGAATCTGTAAGGGTTCTAACACAATCTTCCCCTTTTTGATGATGACAATCAATTGATGACAGAGTTAAATATAACTCCCCCTATCTATATGTCATATTATGAGAAGATAAAAACACTTGAATTCCATCCCATTGAATTCAAGCATAAACCGATAAGTTCTAACCGTAGAACTTATCGTTATTCTCATTAAGCATAATGTAAATGCGAAACTTCGATGAAAATCCTTTTCAAGTCGAATGATAAGAGACAATTTTTACTACGACATGAGATAAAGATTTTCAATATGAATTTCATGATATACATATTAGACATGCTTTCAATATGATCAATCGATCTTGCGATATTCTTAAAGATTTTGTAAGGCATATAAGACATTCATCGATCGATCACTTTTCTTAATGATTTTGCAAGGCATATTGTCAAAGATTTTGAAAAGCTTTTGCAATTCATATAAGTCATGCTATTAAAATGAGACAAGTCATCACTTTTCTCCCCCTTTGTCATCAACAAAAAGGGAATGAGACTTGAAGCACATAGTTTGTCATACAAAGATTTTATCATTCAAAATTAAGTATGCTAAAATATTTACGCAGAGTTCATCTTAAAGGAAAATTCAGCATTTATCCATATTATTGAATCTCTTCGTTCTATAAATAACAGAAATTGTAGATGTACAAGGAAGAGATTGGGATAAAAAAAAAATTTCAAGTAGTAACTTCAATAAGTCAAGATTATAATTCAAATACAAACTCATTCAAATTCAAATTGTCAACTTGAAACTCATAATAAAAAAAAAAATCAATTTCGAGATTCACAAAATGTTATAGAATCATTAATCTTGAGCAGATTGGAGCAGTGTTTGACTCAAGGTAGGATAAGATAATTTAACATGTCATTTAGAATTGAAGGAGAAGGATTAGATTCACCGAGGAATGAAGAGAAGATGAAAAACTTTACGGAAAATCCATTCAAACAAGTTTATTGTTTAGGGACAATTTAACATACCTAATTCCCTTCTAATGAATTCAAATTGGTCTTCATTCAAGGCTTTTGTAAATATATCTGCCAATTGATGCTTTGTGTCAATGAATTGTAGAACAACATCATTGTTAAGGACATGATCGCATATGAAGTGATGCCTAGCGTCGATGTGCTTAGTTCTAGAGTGTTGAATTGGATTTTTAGTCAGACATATGACACTAGTATTATCACATTTTATGAGAATGTTTTTAAAGTGAATTCCATAGTCTTCTAATGTATTTTTCATCCAAACAACTTATGCACAGAATGCACTTGCAGCAATGTATTCGGCTTCCGCCATAGATAGTGCAACTGAATTTTGTTTCTTGGAAGTACAAGAAACAAGTGCATATCCTAAAAATTGGCATGTTCCGGATGTACTTTTTCTATCTATCATGCATCCGCCAAAATCGACATCTGCATAGGCTAATAAATCGAATTTTTCAGATTTTGGATACCACAATCCTAAATTTGGAGTTCCTTTAAGATACCTAAATATTCTTTTAACACTTTTAAGATGAGATAATTTAGGATTTGATTGAAACCTAGCGCAAAGTACTACACTAAACATAATATCTGGTCTAGTCGTGGTGAGGTAGAGTAGACTACCTATCATTCCCCTATATGTATTTTGATCGAAATGTTTACTATTTTCATCCATATCTAGCTTAGTCGCAGTACTCATAGGGGTGTTTATTGCTTTTGAATTATCCATGTTAAATCGTTTTAACAGTTCTCATGTATATTTAGATTGGTTAAGAAATATACCATCACTAAGTTGTTTGATTTGTAATCCTAAAAAGAAAGTTAATTCACCCATTAACCTCATTTCAAATTCATGACTCATACATTTGGCAAATGATTCACATAGTGATTCATCCGAAGAGCCAAAAATAATATCGTCAACATAAATTTGCACAATAAGAAAATTATTTTCAAAATGTTTAATAAACAATGTAGTATCAACCTTGCCTTTGGTAAAATTATTTAAAATAAGAAAGGAACTAAACCTTTCATACCAAGCTCTAGGAGCTTGTTTCAAGCCAAAGAGTGCCTTAGTCAATTTGAATACATTATTAGGAAGAAGAGAATTTTTAAATCCGGGAGGTTATTCGACATATACTTCTTCGGAAATAAAACGTCACTTTTGACATCCATTTGAAATAGTTTAAAATTATTACTACTAGCATAGGCAAGGAGCATCTTTATGGCTTCTAATCGAGCCACGGGAGTGAAGGTTTCTTCGTAATCGATACCTTCTTCTTGGTTGAAACCTTTGGCCACTAATCTAGCCTTGTTTCTAACAACGATACCATTTTCGTCTTGCTTATTTCTAAAGACCCATTTAGTACCAATGACTAAATGGTCACTAGGTCTAGGAACAAGCTTCCATACCTTATTCCTCTCAAATTGATTCAATTCCTCTTGCATTGCAATAACCCAAAAATCATCTTTTATGGCCTCGTCAATGCATTTAGGTTCGATTTGAGAAAGGAAGGCGGCGTTAGCACAAAAATTCTTGAAAGAGGAACGAGTTTGAACCCCTTTTGATGTATCCCCTATAATTAGCTCCTTTGGATGAGCATCTATATACTTCCATTCCTTAGGTAAGGAGTTTTCGGAAGAAGGTGCATCCAAGTTGCTATTTTGAGGAGGGGGTTCATTTAAATTCAAATTATCAAAACGAAGATCATCATCAAAATCATTTTTCTTTAAATTAGAAATTTCATTAAAAACTACATGAATAGACTCTTCTATTACTAAGGTTCTTTTGTTAAAAACCCAAAAAGCCTTAGAAACGGAAGAGTAACCAAGAAAGATGCCTTCATTGGATTTAGCATCAAGTTTTCCTAAGGCATCCTTTTCATTCAAAATGAAGCATTTACAACCGAAAACTTTAAAATAGGAAATATTTAGTTTTTTGTTATTCCATAATTCATAGGGAGTTTTTGATAAGGATGGTCTTATTATGACTCTATTCATGATGTAGCAAGCCGTATTTACGGCTTCGGCCCAAAAATACTTAGGTAAACTATGTTCATTTAACATAGTTCTTGTCATTTCTTGTAGGTTTCTATTTTTTCTTTCAACTACTCCATTTTGTTAGGGATTCCTCGGAGTGGAGAAGTTGTGATTGTATCCATTAACTTCATAAAGATTTTGAAAATCACAGTTTTGAAATTCGCCACCGTGATCACTCCGAATTGATGAAATCATGAAGCCCTTTTCGTTTTGAGTGAGTTTACAAAATTTTAAGAAGCACTTGAAGCAATCACTTTTGTGGACTAAGAAATAGGTCCAAGTGTACCTAGTATAGTCATCCACAATTACAAATGCATATTTGCTTCCTCCTAGACTTGTTGTGTCAATTGGTCCGAATAAGTCCAAATGGATCAATTGTAATGGTCTAGTGGTGCTAATTTGATTTTTTGGTTTGAAACTAGTTTTTATTTGTTTACCTAGTTGACATGCATCACATACTTTATCCTTAGTAAACTTTATATTTGGAATCCCTCATACTAATTCTCTAGATGAGATCTTAGATATTAGTTTCATGCTTGCATGGCCTAATCTCCTATGCCAAAGCCAAGCATCATCATTTAGAGCGGAGAAGCACATTTCATTACTTAGTTCATCAAGGTTGATGGTGTAGACATTATTTTGTTTTAATGCAATCATAGTCAAGTTATTGTTTGGTTTTTCGATAATACACATATTTGATTCGAATCTAACGATATAACCTTTATCGCATAGTTGACTAATACTCAAGAGATTATGTTTCAATCCATCAACTAGTAAAACATCATCAATGGTAAAACTAAATTTGTTACCAATAGTTCCCTTACCAATGATTTTGCCTTTGTTGTTGTTTCCGAAGGTGACGTACCCTTCTTCTTTGCTAGTGAGCATAGAGAATTGAGATGGATCTCCAGTCATATGTCTTGAGCATCCACTATCGAGATACCATCTCTTGCTCTTAGCTTGTGGGTTTGTCTACAAAAGAGGATGACTTTTAGGTACCCATTTGATTTTGGGTGCCTCAAAAATTGATCCACTAACTTTATTATTTATTATTGAATCCTTTATAGTTCCTTTAGGAACCCATATTAATTTTTATAAACTAATTTTCCTAAATGGGCATTTGTAGGCAATATGTCCAGATTTGCAACAGAAGTTGCATTTCATATAAGAGGAAACATGTAATGTAGGCCCTTTTATGAAAGTGGTAGGATTTTGATGTAATCCTTTTACAAATTCAATTCTATTTCTATTTGCGATGTGACCCTTGTGTGCAAGGATCATATCTAATCCTTTGCTACCAACCTTAAACTTGTTTAAGGTTTCTTTAAGAAGCAAATTTTCATTTTTTATTGCTTCTAAATGCTCACACTTAGAGCATGGAGGAGTTTGAAGACTATCAAACTTATCTTGTAGCAAAGTATGCTCTTTCTTTAAGATACTTAACTTCTTGCTAATAGTTCTACATTCATCAAATAATTCAAGAAAAGCGATAGAGAGTTCTTTAAAAGATAAATCTTCATTAAATAAATCACATACCTCTTCTCCTAAAGCCATTAGCGCGTAATGAGCAACTTGCTCGGTGTTGGACTCCTCTTCTTCGGACGCGCTTGAATCATCCTTCTTCTTTGATGTTCTCTTTTTGGCTTGAGGATAATCGTTCTTGTAGTATCCCGGTTTTTTACACTCATAGCAAATCACTTGGTCCTTCTTTTGTTTAACTTTATTTTTTGTATTATTTTTAAATTTGTTCTTTCTTAAATATTTTTTAAATTTTTGAGTCAAAAGTGCAATGTCATTGTCACTGTCCTCATCACTTGATGTTCCTTTCAAGTGGTCTTCTTGTGATGTAAGTGTCATATCCTTCCTGTTCTTTGGAAGGGGGTTCTCGAGCTCGTCATGAGCTTGACATGTCATTTCGTAGGTCATTAGAGACCCAATAAGTTCTTCAAGAGGGAATGTTTTGAGGTCCTTGGCCTCTTGAATGGCCGTAACTTTTGGATCCCAACTTTTAGGAAGAGATCTTAAGATTTTGTTTACTAGTTCAAAGTTAGAAAAATCTTTACCAAGAGCTTTGATTCCATTGATGACATCTGTGAAACGGGTGTACATGTCTCCGATGGACTCACTTGGTTTCATTCGGAAAAGTTCATAAGAGTGCACAAGGATGTTGATTTTGGATTCTTTCACTCGGCTAGTGCCTTCATGAGTGACCTCAAGAGTTCTCCAAATATCAAAAGCCAAATCACAAATTGAAACACGATTAAACTCATTTTTATCTAGTGCACAAAACAAGGCATTCATAGCCTTTGCGTTTAAGGCAAAAACCTTCTTCTCCGATTCATTCCATTCGCTCATCGGAAGAGAAGATTTTTCAAATCCGTTTTCGACAATAGTCCAAAGCTCGAAATCCATGGAAATGAGGAAGATCCTTATATGGGTCTTCCAATACGTGTAATCCGACCCATTAAACATGGGTGGACGTTGTTGAATCTCGGATTTTGATGATGAAGTCAATTGTCATTTGTTATCTAATCTATGTGTTGAGATAAGTGTGCAGGATTAACTACGATGAGAGTAAGACAAGCAGCAGGTGTTGCGCCGGAGTCAAGATCATGATCACGTTGGGAGTTCGAGAGTTCGACGGAAGTTCGGACGGTCGTCGGAGGTTCAGCGAGAACAGATCCGAGAAGTCCAGAAGCTTGCCAAGCGAAGCTCGTCGGAACTCGCCAAGTGGATCG
This sequence comes from Musa acuminata AAA Group, assembly GCF_036884655.1. Taxonomy (NCBI): domain Eukaryota; kingdom Viridiplantae; phylum Streptophyta; class Magnoliopsida; order Zingiberales; family Musaceae; genus Musa; species Musa acuminata. Next base: position 22,683,443 of record NC_088331.1, on the reverse strand, counting down.
TTGCAAAGTCCAGGAGTATGCCGGATGTCCGCAGAAGGATCACCGAGGGTTTATCGGATGATCGACGGAAGTTCGCCGGAAACTCGCCGGAAGAAGCGATTGACGCATCGGAGCATAGCTGCAGAAGTTGTCTTAGAGTTAATCGTAGTTAGCACGATGATTAAGCTTGAAAATGGGAGGTGATCCCATTAGCTTAATCTTGGGGCAATTGGGCCCCTGAAAAGATTCAAATTGGGCCGAATGGAGCGAACCATTCGGACCCTGATTGCACCAGGCGGTGCAACCGCCTGGGCTGCGGGACTGGGAGGTGCAACCGCCCCAGCCAGGCGGTGCAACCGCCCAGGCCATGTCTTCCAGCAAGACTGGGCGGTGCAACCGCCCCAGCCAAGAGGTGCTACCGTCCAGGGCTCTGTCTCCAAGCGAGACTGGGCGGTGCAACCTCCTCTATCAAGAGGTAGCACCGCCAGAGCTCAAGTTTCGAGCTCTGCCAAGAGGTGCAACCACCGAGCTCGGTCTTCGAGCTCTGGCAGAGAGGTGCAACCACCTCTGGCAGAGAGGTGCAACCACCTCTGGCAGAGAGGTGCATCAGCCTGAGCTCAGTTTCGAGCTCTGCCAGGTGATGCAACCACCGAGCTTAGACTTCGAGCTCTGCCAAGCGATGCAACCACTAAGCTCAGTCTTCGAGCTCTGGCAGAGAGGTGCAATCGCCTGAGCTCAGTCTTCGAGCTCTGCCAGGCGGTGCCACCTCTCCAATCAAGAGGTGCAACCGCCTGATCCCGGAATTCCGGGATTTGATCGTTTTGAGCTCCAAATTTGAATTGGGTTGGGGCCTATAAATACCCCACCCATTCAACACTGAATTGACAACAGATCCACACCGAATTCTTGATCTTTTCAGTGATTCTAAGAGCTCAAATTTGTGTAAAGTCCTAAAGTTCTCCTCCTTCTGTTCTTTAAGTCTTGAGTTGTAAAGAGAGGAGAGAAAGGATCTGTAAAGGTTGTCTCCTAAGCCTGTCAAAAGGAGAGAAACTGTAAAAGGGCAGTTAGCCTTCGCCCATTGAAGGAAGGCAGCTAGTTGACGTCGGTGACCTCGTCGAAGGAGGAAGCCAAAAGTGGAGTAGGTCAAGACTGACCGAACCACTCTAAATCTCTGGTTTGCTTTTACCTTGAGCACTTTATCATTACTGCAAACCTCCTACATTGCTACTGCCCTCTGCGCCTTTACGAACGAGTTTCTAAGCTCTGATCTTTCAGAATCTGCATTCAAACGTAAATCGTGTTTTCGTACGATCTTCACACTGCAGTTTACGCTTACATTCGGATTCCATTTATAACTGCAAACTGCTTTCTACGTAAAACGCTTTTCAAGGTTCAAAACTGCTTTTAGACGCAAAACTACATTTAGACGTAAAGTTACGTTTAGACGTAAAACTGCGTTTAGACGCAAAACTGCGTTTAGACGTAAAACTGCGTTTAGACGTAAAACTGCGTTTAGACGTAAAACTGCGTTTAGACGTAAAATTGCGTTTAGACGTAAAACTGCGTTTAGACGCAAAACTGCGTTTAGACGTAAAACTGCGTTTAGACGTAAAACTGCGTTTAGACGTAAAACTGCGTTTAGACGTAAAACTGCGTTTGGACGTAAAACTGAGTTTAGACGCAAACTGCGCTTAGACGCAAACTGCGCTTAGACGCAAACTGTGCTTAGCCGCAAACTGCGCTTAGACCTAAAACTGCGCTTAGACGCAAACTGCACTGTGATTCTGCTTGTATATCGAAATCGTTTTTTATCGGACGAACGCAGCTTTCGTTTTTAAATTACTGTAAGATTTCCGCTGCACTAATTCACCCCCCCCCCCCCTCTTAGTGCTCTCGATCCTAACAATTGGTATCAGAGCAAGGTTAACTCTCTAAAGGATTAAAACCCAAGAGAGATGGCTTACGCCGGAAACCAAGAGGGGCATTCTATTACACGTCCACCCATGTTCAGTGGAACGGACTACACCTACTGGAAGACCCGAATGAGGATCTTTCTTATTTCTATGGATTTTGAACTGTGGAACCTTGTTGAAAATGGATTTTCAAAGTCTTCTCTTCCAATGATCGATTGGAACGATTTGGAGAAGAAGGCTTTCGCTCTTAATGCAAAGGCTATGAATGCCTTATTTTGCGCACTTGATAAAAACGAGTTTAATCGTGTTTCAACTTGCGAAACTGCATTTGATATTTGGCACACACTTGAAGTGACCCACGAGGGCACAAGTAGAGTAAAAGAGTCAAAAATCAATCTGTTGCTGCATTCTTTTGAACTTTTCCGAATGAAACCGAGTGAAACCATTGGCGACATGTTTACCCGTTTCACGGATGTCGTCAACGGTCTAAAAGGACTCGGAAAAAGTTTTTCAGATTTCGAACTCGTAAATAAAGTACTAAGATCCCTTCCTAAAAGTTGGGATCCTAAAGTCACTGCCATTCAAGAGGCAAAAGATCTGCGCAACTTCCCTCTTGAAGAACTAATCGGGTCATTAATGACCTACGAAATGACTTGCAAAGCTCATGAAGAGCAAGAAGACATCCTTCCAAAGAACAGGAAGGATATGGCACTTAAAACTTCTGAATGCCACTTGAGAGAAAACTCAAGTGATGAGGACTGTGATGATGACTTAGCACTTTTGACAAAAAAGTTTAAGAAATTCTTCAAAAGAAACAAGTTTAAAAACGATGTGAAAAACAAACTTGAATCCAAGAAGGACCAAGTGATCTGCTACGAATGTAAAAAGCCGGGACACTACAAGAATGATTGTCCCCAAGTCAAAAGAAGAACATCAAAGAAGAAGGCTCTTCAAGCAACATGGGATGACTCGAGCGCATCTGAAGAAGAGGAGTCCAACACCGAGCAAGTTGCTCATTACGCCTTAATGGCTATCGGAGAGGAGGTAACGGATTTATTAGATGCTAATTTATCTTTCGATGAATTATCAAATGCCTTCCATGATTTATTTGATGAATGCAAAGTTATAAATAGAAAATACAAATTGCTAAAAAAGGTACATGATAGTCTTACTTGTGATTTTAATAAGTTAAAAATCGAATATCATGATAGTTTAAATTCATGTATAAAATGTCATGATCTAGAAATCTGTCAAAAAGAAAACTTGCTACTTAAGGACACCTTGAAGAAATTCGAGGTTGGTAGCAAGTCATTAAACATGATCCTTACAAACAAGGGTCATGCTCCCAAAAGAAGTGGGATTGGATTTGTGAGGAGTCCTCACCGAAATCCAACTACCTTTGTAAAAGGCCCCATCTTACATGTTAGAAGCAAATGCAACTTTTGTTGCAAGTTTGGTCACAAGACACATTATTGTCCATTCAGGAAATTGAGTCCAAACAAATTGATATGGGTTCCTAAAGGAACCATGACAAATTCTATGCAACATGATAAAAAATGTAGATCTATTTGTGAGGAACCCAAAAGCAAATGGGTACCTAAACATCATCCTTTCTTGTAGAAAACTAAACCATCGCAAGCTAGGAGCAAGAGATGGTACATTGACAGTGGATGCTCAAGGCATATGACCGGAGATTCATCCCAATTCTCTAAGCTCTCAAGCATAAACGAAGGATATGTCACCTTCGGAGACAACAACAAGGGTAAAATCATTGGCAAAGGAACCATAGGTAACAAATCCAACTTTTCTATTGAAGATGTTTTGCTAGTTGATGGTCTAAAACATAACCTCCTAAGCATTAGTCAATTATGTGATAAAGGATATATCATCAAATTTGAATCTAATGCTTGCGTCATTGAAAAACCTCACAAAAACATATCTATGATTGCTTTAAAACAAAATAACGTATACACTATTGACATCGATGATTTATGTAATGAAACATGTTTTTCTGCTTTAAATGAGAATGCTTGGATATGGCACAGAAGATTAGGTCATGCTAGCATGAAGCTAATCACTCAAATATCATCCAAAGAACTTGTAAGAGGAATTCCTCATATCAAGTTCATCAAAGATAATGTATGTGATGCCTGCCAATTAGGTAAACAAATTAAGAGTAGCTTCAAATCTAAAAATCAAGTAAGCACCTCTAGGCCCTTACAATTGATCCATATGGACTTGTTCGGACCCATCTCCACATCAAGCCTAGGAGGTAGCAAATACGCTTTCGTCATCATAGATGACTATAGCAGATACACATGGACTTACTTTTTAAAACAGAAAAGTGAATGCCTTAGATCTTTTACCAAGTTTTGCAAACTCATTCAGAATGAGAAAGGTTCTATGATTTCGTCAATTAGAAGTGATCATGGTGGTGAATTTCAAAACCATGATTTCCAAGAATTTTGTGAACTCAATGGATACAACCATAATTTCTCTACTCCTAGAAACCCTCAACAAAATGGAGTTGTAGAAAGAAAAAATCGAAATTTACAAGAAATGGCAAGAACCATGTTAAATGAACATAACCTACCCAAATATTTTTGGGCCAAAGCCGTAAATACTGCATGCTATATCTTAAATAGAGTTCTAGTGAGACCTCTACTAACCAAAACTCCCTATGAGTTATGGAACAATAAAAAACCCAACGTTTCATATTTCAAAGTCATTGGGTGTAAGTGTTTTATCTTGAATGAAAAAGACAACTTAGGAAAATTTGATGCTAAATCCGATGAAGGAATCTTTCTTGGTTATTCTACAGCTTCTAAAGCCTTTCGTATCTTTAATAAAAGAACTCTAATTATTGAAGAATCCATTCATGTTGTTTTCAATGAGACTTCTGAAATCACGAAAAATGATCTTGACGATGATGTTAATTTTGATTCTTTAAATTTAAACGAGACCCCGTCTCCAACTAGCAACTTGGATGCATCCACTTCTCAGATTTCCTTACCCAAGGATTGGAAGTATATAGATGCTCATCCTAAGGAGCTAATCTTAGGAGACACATCAAAGGGAGTTCAAACACGATCTTCTCTTAAAACCTTTTGTGCAAATACCGCCTTTCTCTCCCAAATTGAACCCAAATGCGTTGATGAAGCCATGAAAGATGATTCATGGATTATCGCAATGCAAGATGAATTAAATCAATTTGAAAGAAATGGAGTGTGGAAGCTTGTTCCTAGGCCAAATGACCATCTAGTTATTGGTACTAAATGGGTCTTCAGAAACAAGCAAAATGAAAATGGTATCGTGGTTAGAAACAAGGCTAGATTAGTGGCCAAAGGTTTCAACCAAGAAGAAGGTATCGATTACGAAGAAACCTTCGCTCCTGTGGCACGATTGGAAGCCATAAGGATGCTCCTTGCCTACGCTAGCAGTAATAATTTTAAGTTGTTTCAAATGGATGTTAAAAGCGCCTTTCTTAATGGCTTTATTTCCGAAGAAGTCTATGTTGAACAACCTCCTGGATTTGAAAATAATAGTCTCCCTAATCATGTGTTTAGATTAACTAAAGCTCTCTATGGTTTAAAACAAGCTCCTAGGGCTTGGTATGAGAGACTTAGTTCTTTTCTTATTGAAAATAATTTCATAAAAGGCAAGGTTGATACTACATTATTCATCAAGAACTTTGAAAACAATTTTCTCATTGTTCAAATTTATGTTGATGATATTATCTTTGGTTCTACAAATGAATCTCTTTGTGAATCCTTTGCGAAAACTATGAGTCATGAATTCGAAATGAGTCTAATGGGAGAGTTAACATTCTTCTTAGGCCTACAAATCAAACAACTAAGCAATGGCATCTTTATTAGTCAAACCAAATATGCTGTGAGTTTGCTAAAGAAGTTCAAAATGAATAATTCAAAAGCCATTGACACTCCTATGAGCACCTCCACTAAGTTAGAAATTGATGAGAATGGAGAAAGCTTCGATCAAAAAACCTATAGGGGTATGATAGGAAGTTTACTTTACCTCACTGCCACCAGACCAGACATCATGTTCAGTGTAGGACTTTGTGCTAGATTTCAATCAGACCCTAAGATATCTCATCTCAAAGCAGTCAAAAGAATACTCAGATATCTTAATGGAACTACCAATCTAGGATTATGGTACCCAAAATCAGAAAATTTTGAATTAACAGCTTATGCTGATGCGGACTTCGTTGGCTGTAGACTAGACAGAAAAAGCACATCAGGATCATGTCAATTTTTAGGACATGCCCTTGTATCCTGGTCATCTAAGAAACAAAACTCGGTTGCCCTATCAACAACCGAAGCTGAATACATTGCAGCAAGTGCATGCTGTGCACAAGTTGTATGGATGAAAAACACTTTAGAAGATTACAAAGTGAATCTTAAAGATATTCCCATTAAATGTGATAACACGAGTGCAATATGCTTAACTAAAAATCCTATACAACACTCAAGAACAAAACACATTGATATTAGACATCACTTTATACGAGATCATGTCACTAATCATGATGTAACCATAGAGTTTATTGATACCAAACATCAACTAGCTGATATCTTTACAAAACCCCTATGTGAAGAACAATTTGATTACATAAGAAGAGAATTAGGAATGTTGATTTGTCCGAATACTTAAACTAGTTAAAATTATTTTTCGGATGTTATTACTATTACATGCCTTGACAACGCTTGATCAAATAACATGTTGCAAATTATGTGACAAATATTTTTAACCAAATGCATGTAAGAAGTTCATTTTTCGGTTTGTATGCTAAAAATGGGATGTTCCTGTACACTCTTATGAAAACTTTTTGAAAAATGACTTTTCTCCTTCAAGCAACAAACAATAAAGAGATATTCAAAGAATTATATGTGTCATGACTTCCTTTATGTGCTTGATAATGCTATCATGCTTTTTGTTGATGACAAAGGGGGAGAAACATATGAATTGATAAACACTATGTCATAGCTGAACTGCCATAATCATGTCTATGTCATAGTTGCAAATACTTGAGTGATGCTATAAACAATGTTATAGTTATGCCATCCTTGCATCACCAAGAGATATGTGAACATGCGCTATAGTTTGCATCATGTCTTGATTTGATATTCTATATTGTGAAGAAAATGCAAACTTGCTAGAAAATCTCAAATGTGTGCATCATGTAAAAAGTCCTTCGTAGCTTTATATGATTACATGATGAATAGTTACAAACACTATCATACAAACTTGATGATGTATGTCATGCCTTGACATCATTCTTGAAGAGATACATCGTGATGGGCATCATGATGGGAGCATTGATAAGTTTAACTGATCTAACTTATCAATACGTCACTTGAATTCTTAGGTCTTGAATTCAAGGTTGACTTATCTCAACTATGGCATATAGATAGGGGGAGTTAAGGACAACTCCTTTATCAATTGATTGTCATCATCAAAAAGGGGGAGATTGTTGAATCTCGGATTTTGATGATGAAGTCAATTGTCATTTGTTATCTAATCTATATGTTGAGATAAGTGTGCAGGATTAACTACGATGAGAGTAAGACAAGCAGCAGGTGTTGCGCCGGAGTCAAGATCATGATCACGTTGGGAGTTCGAGAGTTCGACGGAAGTTCGGACGGTCGTCGGAGGTTCAGCGAGAACAGATCCGAGAAGTCCAGAAGCTTGCCAAGCGAAGCTCGTCGGAACTCGCCAAGTGGATCGTCACAAAGTCCAGGAGTATGCCGGATGTCCGCAGAAGGATCACCGAGGGTTTATCGGATGATCGACGGAAGTTCGCCGGAAACTCGCCGGAAGAAGCGATTGACGCATCGGAGCATAGCTGCAGAAGTTGTCTTAGAGTTAATCGTAGTTAGCACGATGATTAAGCTTGAAAATGGGAGGTGATCCCATTAGCTTAATCTTGGGGCAATTGGGCCCCTGAAAAGATTCAAATTGGGCCGAATGGAGCGAACCATTCGGACCCTGATTGCACCAGGCGGTGCAACCGCCTAGGACAGGCGGTGCAACCGCCTGGGCTGCGGGACTGGGAGGTGCAACCGCCCCAGCCAGGCGGTGCAACCGCCCAGGCCATGTCTTCCAGCAAGACTGGGCGGTGCAACCGCCCCAGCCAAGAGGTGCTACCGCCCAAGGCTCTGTCTCCAAGCGAGACTGGGCGGTGCAACCTCCTCTGTCAAGAGGTAGCACCGCCAGAGCTCAAGTTTCGAGCTCTACCAAGAGGTGCAACCACCGAGCTCGGTCTTCGAGCTCTGGTAGAGAGGTGCAACCTCTTTGGACAGGTGATGCATCGCCTGAGCTCGGTCTTCGAGCTCTGGCAGAGAGGTGCAACCACCTCTGGCAGAGAGGTGCATCAGCCTGAGCTCAGTTTCGAGCTCTGCCAGGTGATGCAACCACCGAGCTCAGACTTCGAGCTCTGCCAGGCGATGCAACCACTGAGCTCAGTCTTCGAGCTCTGGCAGAGAGGTGCAATCGCCTGAGCTCAGTCTTCGAGCTCTGCCAGGCGGTGCCACCTCTCCAGTCAAGAGGTGCAACCGCCTGATCCCAGAATTCCGGGATTTGATCGTTTTGAGCTCCAAATTTGAATTGGGTTGGGGCCTATAAATACCCCACCCATTCAACACTGAATTGATAACAGATCCACACCGAATTCTTGATCTTTTCAGTGATTCTAAGAGCTCAAATTTGTGTAAAGTCCTAAAGTTCTCCTCCTTCTGTTCTTTAAGTCTTGAGTTGTAAAGAGAGGAGAGAAAGGATCTGTAAAGGTTGTCTCCTAAGCCTGTCAAAAGGAGAGAAACTGTAAAAGGGCAGTTAGCCTTCGCCCATTGAAGGAAGGCAGCTAGTTGACGTCGGTGACCTCGTCGAAGGAGGAAGCCAAAAGTGGAGTAGGTCAAGACTGACCGAACCACTCTAAATCTCTGGTTTGCTTTTACCTTGAGCACTTTATCATTACTGCAAACCTCCTACATTGCTACTGCCCTCTGCGCCTTTACGAACGAGTTTCTAAGCTCTGATCTTTCAGAATCTGCATTCAAACGTAAATCGTGTTTTCGTACGATCTTCACACTGCAGTTTACGCTTACATTCGGATTCCATTTATAACTGCAAACTGCTTTCTACGTAAAACGCTTTTCAAGGTTCAAAACTGCTTTTAGACGCAAAACTACATTTAGACGTAAAGTTACGTTTAGACGTAAAACTGCGTTTAGACGCAAAACTGCGTTTAGACGTAAAACTGCGTTTAGACGTAAAACTGCGTTTAGACGTAAAACTGCGTTTAGACGTAAAATTGCGTTTAGACGTAAAACTGCGTTTAGACGTAAAACTGCATTTAGACGCAAAACTGCGTTTAGACGTAAAACTGCGTTTAGACGTAAAACTGCGTTTAGACGTAAAACTGCGTTTGGACGTAAAACTGAGTTTAGACGCAAACTACGCTTAGACGCAAACTGCGCTTAGACGCAAACTGTGCTTAGATGCAAACTGCGCTTAGACGCAAAACTGCGCTTAGACACAAACTGCACTGTGATTCTGCTTTTATATCGAAATCGTTTTTTATCGGACGAACGCAGCTTTCGTTTTTAAATTACTGTAAGATTTCCGCTGCACTAATTCACCCCCCCCCCCTCTTAGTGCTCTCGATCCTAACAGACATGTGATAGAGTGTCCCTCATGCATGCCGGAGTAAGCCATCTCATTGGGTATTAAACCAAATATGAGAGTGAGCCTTGCTCTGATACCAATTGTTAGGATCGGAGCAGCACTAAGAGGGGGGGGTGAATTAGTGCAGCGGTAAAGTGTGATAAACTTTTCATGATTTAAACACTTTTCGGAAACTTCGTACGATAAAAGCAACGTTTTTGTTTAAAATCGTTTCGATTGCGTTTTAACTTGAAAGGATAAGTAAGACAGAGACAAAGCAGTATAGCATTAAAGTGCAAATGGTTTGCAGTAATGTAAATGACACTAAGTAAATGCAAACCAGAGATCACGCTGATTTTAAAGTGGTTCGGTCAAATGACCTACATCCACTTGCGAGGCCTCTCTTCGATGAGGCTCCCACCTTCCACTAGCAAATCTCTTGAAAGGGAAGGGTGAATACCCCTCTTACAACTTTTTACAAGCGGTTCACTCTCTTACAGATTTTCAGCAAGAAAGATGGAGGTGAACACTAGCAAATTGAAAACAAGACTAGCTAAGACTTTTCTAAGGCCTTTCTCTCAAACACTTGCTGCTCAAAAAGTTGTAATCTCAGCTAAGATTTGAGGGGTATTTATAGGCCTCAAGAGGATTCAAATTTGGGCTCCAAAATTTGAATTCTCTTTGAGTTCCCGATGCTGGCGGTGCCAACGCCTGTCAGTGTCAGACACTGACAATGCTGGGCGGTGCCACCGCCCAGCTCTCGGGCGCTGGGCGGTGCCACCGCCAGACCCTTCGGTTCACTTGTTGGGCTTCAAATTTAGCCCAAACCAAGTCTAATTTTGGACCTAGTTGGCCCCTAACTAGGATATAGGATTATCTCTTAATCCTAATCCTAATTACAAGTGAACTACATAACAAAACACATCCTAAGCAAGTTTTCAATCGCGAACGTCGAGTCTTGTTCCGGCGAGCTTTCCGACAAACTTCTTCTGACGGGCTCCCAGCAAGCTCCCGAACTTGTGATGACTTTAATGAGTAGCCGAGCCTTCTCGATGATCTCCGTGAACCTCCGACGATCTCTTCGGCGAACTTCCGAAAATTTCGACAGGTTCCCGATTTCATCTTGGTTGGTTCCGGCAGCATCTCCGACGATTCTTCGGACTCTTAAACGTCCATCGAACTTGACTCCGGTATCCTTGCTTTGTGTTTTCTGGTTATCGTAGTTAATCCTGCACACTTAACTCAATAATATGGATTAGATCAATTAACACATCAATTGATTTTATCATCAAAATCTGAGATTCAACAGTACCACCATTGGTAACATTAATTACCGGTGGTACTACCGCCCAAACCACTTGGGAAATTGGGTCACCAGGTGGTGCCACCGCCGACCATGTTTTTAGTGGCTGGATGGGTTATTCAATTTGGCCCAATTTAGCCTTGTGAAGGGCCCAATTGGCCCCTAATTAAGTTAGTGAAATTATCTCCTAATTCTAACTCAATCTACTATCTAACTACAATAACTAAGATATAATCAAAGTACTCTTGTTCCGGTACGTCAATTGCTCTTCCGACGAGCTTCCGACGATCTTCCGACGAGCTTCTGGCGATCTTCCGACGAACTCTCGGTAATATTCCGGCGGACTCCTGGTAAGCTCCTAGACTTTACAATGAACTTCTTAGCGAGTTCCGACGAGCTTCTTTAGTAAGCTCTGGGACTTCTCGGTTGGTTCTAGTAGAACTTTCGACGAACGTTCGGACTTCCGACGAACTCTTGAACTCCCAACGAAGTTTCAATCTTGACTCTAGCACAACACATACTTTATATCTTATAGCTGTCATAGTTAATCTTGTATACTTTTCTCAATATGTAGATTAGATCAAACAATTTATAATTGATTTCTTTATCAAAATTCGAGATTCAATAATCTCCCCCTTTTTTATGATGACAATCAATTGATGATGGAGTTAACCTTAACTCTCCCTATCTATATGCCATACTTGAGAAAATACATTCTTGAATTCAATGCCTTTGACTTCAAGCATCAAACCGATAAGTTAAGTTCATTTAAACTTATCAACATGCATATCATGATTTACCAATTCAAAATACAATGCTATGTATTTATGAAAATGATGTCAAGGCATGACATCCATTTTCAAGTCCAATGATAATTAATCATTATTTACGAATTTTGAATTTGAATTTAAATTTTAACAAGATGATAATTCTTGATAAAATATAACAATTCATCGATCCATGGTAAGATATCAATTGTAAATAGCAAGTTGAGCTTATGATATCTTAACATAATGAAAGACATTTATCAAGTATCTATTTACACATTGTTTAATATGTCAAGTTGTCATCAATTCATCATATTTCTCTCCTTTTGTCATAATGCAAGTGTGGTAAAAATTCAAGCAAGTTTCATAATGAATGTATGCAAGCAATAAATGAAGGCAAGCAAAACTTTGCATGATAATTTTTCTTTGAATAAGCTAACATTTTTACTCAAGGGCTTTTTGGTTCTTCTTTAGTTATGCAAGTCTCTTTCTTCCCTTGTCATAAGAACAAGAAAAGGAAGAAGGTAAGGAAGGAATCCATGAAGACCTAAATTCATGAAAGGATTTTAACTATGTCAAATTCAAAACAATAAATGAGTTTCATTAACTCATGCATCAATTTTTACAAAAAGAAAGATTAAGTGTATCAAACATAAAGCAAGTCCATTACACACTCAATCAAATCCATTAGATACTAAATTAAATCATCATTCTTGCAAGTAATCATTACACACTAAAAATTCATAAAACCTCTTCTTTCACGAGAGAAGGTAGAGTTCATGAGAAAGGATAAAAAAGAGGTCCGTGAATATAATTTGTTTCTCAATAAGAATTCATAATAGTGAAATCCATGAAAGATGCACTTATCAATAAGTTCAATGGGTGAAGGGACTAAGCGTATCAAACATCATTACATGATGGAGCAAGGGTATGGAATAAACTTGATACGGCATAAATTCATGAAAGCTCTATTCATGAAATACATAAAGATAGTCCGAAATAAAATATAACAACTCATGCATTCAGACATTTTAACATGCCTATTTCTCTTCTAATAAAATTAAATTATTATTCATTTAAGGGTTTTGTAAATATATCAGCCAATTGATGCTTTGTATCAATGAATTTTAATTTTACATCATAATTATTAACATGATCTCTTATGAAATAATACCTAATGTCAATATGTTTAGTTCTAGAGTGTTGAATAAATTTTTTTGTTAAACATATTACACTTGTGTTATCACATTTATGGGAATATTCTTAAGATAAATTCTATAATCTTCTAATTTATTTTTTATCCATACAACTTGTGCATAACATACCTAATTCGCTTTCTACGAGTATGTCCCCAAAGACTCCAGAAGAAAATGCGAACATGGATATGACACCTTATGCCTCAGTAATAGGGTCTATCATGTATGTCATGATATATACTATGCCTGATATAGCACATGCTTTGAGTGTCATGAGCAGGTATCAAGCGGATCCATGCTTGGAGCCTTGGAAAGCAGTAAAGTGTATCCTTAAGTACTTGAGAATGACTAAGGATCTTTTACTAGTATATAGAGGTAATAGCCTTAAGGTTGAAGGCTACACGGACTCAAGTTTTCAGTCTGATGTCGATGATAGCAAGTCGAATTCAAGGTATGTGTACACCTTGAATGGAGAAGCAGTGTGCTGGAAGAGGTCCAAGCAAGATACTATTACTGACTCGATAACAGAGGCAGAGTACATTGCTGCATCAAATGCAGCAAAGGAGGGAGTTTGGGTGAAGAAGTTCATCAAAGATTTGGGAGTTGTGCCGAATAGCGAGGAGTTGATTTCCTTATATTGCGACAACTATGGGGTCATTACTCAAATAAGGGAACTTGGGTCTCATCAGAAGTGTTCTGAGGAGGTTCTAGCTTATCAAAGAGATCGTAACCCGAGGAGATGTAGTAGTGGAAAGAGTTCCATCCGAAGATAACATTGCAGATCCACTGACAAAGTCGTTGTCTTAAATTGTCTTTGAGCGTCACAGGGGTCTGATGGAGATCAGACACATAGGTGATTGGCTTTAGGTCAAGTGGGAGATTGCTAGTCATAGGTGCCTAGCAAGCCAATCACGTGAGTGATGGCGCATGTGACTTGATACAGAATCTTTTTGCTTATTATATTTTGGCGTATATCACTTTATAACTATTGCATATATGCATATATATATATTGTGATGCCCTTGGATTTGTGCAATGGGAATTAGATCGTGATGAGATCACAATAATGAGATTGATTCACATTAAACACATATCCTAAATAATCTCGGTCATAGGTTACTCGAGAGGGACATCATGATAACCGGACAGACTGGTGTGCTGTATACCCGTCCAAATGATGGATGTAGATGGTCTTATAGCTGCTCATGTAGGGACACTAGGGATGCAGTACAGGTGCTTATTGGAGAATGAGTTCACTGATTGATCCGCTTACGGAATGTTGGATGGTTGATGATGCCTTATTGTCAGACAACGATTCCATAGTCCTAGTAGTGTATCCGGTCCTTAGACTTGAGACACCAAGGATGTCCTGTATGAGTGCTCCACTCTTTGATACTAGACTTATAGGTTTGGTTGTCCCAAATCTAGTATAACTGGTCATTGGGAGTGGTAGTCGACCTTACGAGGGCTATTGAGTGTCAATAGAAGATCACCCACTCTCGGCATTATGAGAGGAATATCCCATGTGTTCTTGCTCAGACAAATCCTTGGCCAAGGTCATTCGGGTTGAGAGAAAAAGAGTTCTCCGGGAGAATCCGATTAGAGCGAGACTCGAGTAGAAACCATATGGGTCTGACAGCACCATGGTCGATATACGGTCTCTGGGATATTAGATGGATGAGGGACTATAGGTACATGGTAACTGAGGACAGACATGTCCAATGGATTGGATTCCCCTGTATCGTCTGGGGACTACGGCGTAGTGGCCTAGTACGTCCGTAGTCGATGAGTCGAGTGAATTATTACAGAGATAATAATTCAATGAGTTAGAAGGAGTTCTGATAGGTATGACTCACGGCCAGCTCGATATTGGGCCTAGAGGGTCACACACATATGGTAGGCATTACGATGAGTAGAGGTTCAGATATGAGATATCCGACGGAGCCATTGTCTTATTGGATGCAGATCCAATACCTACTAGGGGAGGACCCATTAGGGTTTAACAGGAGACCTCTATAAATAGGAGGGATTCAGAGCCTCATAGGCTAGAGCCTTTGATTGCCTCTCCTATTCTCCTCTCCCTCTTCACCTTAGAGCATGCTTGGAGTTTTGAGGAGCGTCGTCGCAGCCCTACTGTGTAGATCACCACTAAAGAGGAGGACGCTTGACCTCCTTCACCCTCTCCTAAAGATCTGCAAGGAAATAGGGATATACGATCTCCCTAGGTAACACAATCTACTCTATACGCAGTTTTAAGTTTCGCGGATTTTGCGCACCAATCTTAGCACAACGATGAACATCTCTTCGGGAATCGGGGATTTTGTTTTCTTGTTCTTCCGTTGCTCATGTGATGTCGCCCCCAAGATTTCCCAACAATGGCATCGCCAGTACACTGTCAATGTCAGAAACTAACAAGTGGTGGCACCGCCACTGATAAGCGGTGGCACCGCTAGCACTGGGAAACCCAAAAGCAATTCAAATTTGGAGCCCAAATTTGAATCCTCTTGGGGCCTATAAATGCCCCTCAATTCTCAACAGAGTATACAACCTTTGAGAAGTTAGAGATTGAGAAAAAGCCTTAGCAAAGTTTTTAGCAAGCCTTGTTTTCAATAGCTTAAGTGTTCACCTCCCTCTTTCTCTTTAAAAAATCTATAAGAGTGTGAACCACTTGTAAAAGGTTGTAAGAGGGGTATTTGTCCTTTCCCTTCAAAATGATTTGCTAGTGAAAGTTGCGAGCCTCATCGTAGCAGCAAGATTAAACAAACTATGCTATATGGCTGAAATTTTACAGTGTAAATTTTCAAGTAAAGTAGATTAGACGTAAAATATCAATGGTTTATATTAAGAATTTTTTGACAAAACTAAAGAGAAATCTACTGTTAGGAAGTGTCAAAGATATTATAAAAATTTTATCAAGATTTGGATAGAAAAAATATAGTAGCAAGATCAAACAAACTGTGCTATGCAGTTGGAATTCTGTAATGTATCTTTCGTCGTAGAGATAAAAACTTTACGATGAAAAGTTTATGCAGCAATATAGGAATATTTTTTTTTTTTTTTCGAATAAGATAACTAAATTGCAGCAATAGTAAGGTAGGAAATCAGAACCTGTTGCAATTCATGGGGAGATCAAAGGATGATCCATGGTGGTGGAGATGATAGCAAAATTTAGCGACAATCTTTTAAGCAATTGTGAGAATTACTTTGGGTGGCTATAGAGGGCTGATGGATGGCTATGGAAGGGTAGTGAGATGCTAAGAACACTGCTCTGATACCTAGGTGGTAGAACCCTTACAGATTCTAAACTTGGGGTTGATCTCTTTGGGAGATTGGCCTCCTTGGAACTCTATAGGAGTTCCTCCCTCCAAGTTGCTGCTCAAAAGCTGCAGAAAAGATTCATCTATTGCTTATAAAAAGAGGAGGAATACATGGCTATTTATAGGGCTTCTAAATTCTAACTCCTAATAGGACTCCTACTCAAGATTCCTAGTTATAACCAATTCATAATATGACTCCTACTCAAGACTCCTATTCATTTATAACTCATAATTCTTCTCTAAAAAATAACCTCCTAACCCTAGCCAGCCTCTTCACCTCATTAATAGGGGTCAGGTTAGGTAGGTTTTACATGAATGTCTCACTCAATTAGGACTCTCCTAGCTAGAGTCCTAACACTTGATTACTAAACTAATATATGCACATGACATAGTCATTCCACTAGATAAAGAAACTATGAAACTAGATAGATTTAATGTCATTAATAGAAACCTATTAAGAAGATTAAGATATATAATAAGAAATGATATTTAGACTTGATTACCTAGGAGAATTGATCCTCCCCCACTAGAACTAGAACTAGAAACACATATATATAAGGGAAGTCAATCTCCTCCTACTAGTCTCTTTGAGGCGGTGCCTCTAACGGAGCCAACACCCTCCTCATCTGTCAATTCGATAGTGACTCAATTGGATCGAATTGAACTATGACAAGATCAAATCTTAACTGAGATGTAGCAAATTCAACGATAACTTGACACTTTGTTTAAGCATTTAGTTTACCACCACCTGAATAGCTTGTATATTTCTCCTTTTTTTTGTTAGTGAATGAGAAAATTCAATAGTAACTCCTTATTCTTACCCTCTATGATGTACTTTTTGACGTTATGTGCTTTTCAATATTATGATATACTTCTTGATAATATTATAATACATGCAATACTCTAAGAATTAGGTACGTTAAATCTTCCGAATGTATGAATTCCTCTATATATTTTTCAGATTTCTTAATTTTTCGTAACTTGAGTTTTCTTTTTAAATCGAGATCATTTCCTTCATTCCTTCTTCTTGCAATTCACTAAAGAAGTGATTTTATTCATGGATTTTTTATCCTTCATGAAAGAAGAGTTTTTATTCATAGACTTTTGGTATACTTGATATTTTATATGATGATCATTTCCTATGAATCCTTCTTCCTTCTATTTACAAGAATAGGGATTTAATTCATGAATTTTTAGTATACACATTTTGATCTTTTATCAATAATCCTTTTTGTTTACCAAAGTAGAATCTTTTAATGAAACTTATTTTTTCATGGATTTGGTTCTTATAACTTGATTTTCTTGTGATGAATGAATTCCTTCCTTCTTCTTCTTCCTTTTTTTTTTATTTTTATAACAAAAGGAAGAAAGAAACTTGCACATCTCAAGAAGAACCAAAAAGTGCTTTCATATCTAAAGTAAAAATGCTAGCTTGCCCATTTCAAAAAGCAAAAGTAGTTGTCACTCAAAGTTTTTGCTTAACTTCTCATTCCACATATTTGCTAACTTGCATAAATTAGTGTAAAACTTACATAAATTGTTGCATAAATACATACATAAATTGTTGAATGATTCTTCTTTTTGTTGACGATAAAGGGGGAGAAACGATGAATGTTTGGAATCATGCCAAAATGATGTTGAATGTGGTATCATGAAGTGACAAATGGTTAATGTTTGGAATCATGCCAAAATGATGTTGAAGGTGGTATCATGCATAAAGTGATAAATGGTTAAACATGCTTTAGTATCATGTATGTTATGTTAAATTTGGTATCATGTATGAAGTGATAAATGATACTTTAGTATCATATATATTATGCCCAAAATGATTGAAAATTTGAATGATTTAGTATCATGAATGTTATACCCAAAATGATGTTAATTTTGGTATCACGTAGGTTATGCACAAAGTGATTTATTATGCATGAAGTGATGAAATTGTGCATGTTATACTTTGATGGCTTGAAACTATGATGATGCATAATGATATGATGATATATTACATTTGATCGAAATTATTTCACTTGAATTCGAAGGTTATGATTCCTTTTGAATTCAAGTTTGACTTCTCTCGATATTTCATATAGATATAAGGAGTTAAGGTTAACTCTGTCAACAATTAGTTATCATCATCAAAAAGGTAGAGATTGTTGAATCTAGGATTTTGATGATAAAATCAATTGGTGAATTAATGATCTAATCTATGTCGTGAGATAAATGATGCAGGACTAACTACAATTGTGAGAAAGGCAAAATGATTAAAGAATAATTGAAGTTGGGCTAGAGTCAATGATCGGGCATCGGGCCAGGTGAATCGAGGGATAGATTGAAGGATCGGACAATACAGTGAAAGCCTATTGGAAGTTCGCTGAAAGCTTACCGGGAGTTTGTCGAAGCTTGTCGGAAGATCACAAGGAGTCCGCCAGAAGTTTATCGAGAGTTTGGTTGAACAATTGATGTGTCGGACAATGTAGATTACTTATATCGTAATTTTTTTAGCCTTAACTATCATAGTTAGCACTTTAATTTGAGTTAGTTTTGGGAAAAATCCTACTAACTCAATTAACGGTCAACTGGGCCCTTAACAGGGCTAAATTAGGCCAGTTGGATGGCACATTCAGTCACTTTGAGCTATGTTAGGCGGTGGCACCGCCTAGACTTGGCGATGGTATCGCCTAAATTGGGTGGTGGTACCACCGATAGTTAATGTTGCCAAGCGGTGATACCACCATAACTCGATCTCCAAGACTTTATTAGGTGATCGTACTACCTAGACTAGGCGGTGGTACCACCTAGTATCAGTCTGTAGGTGGTGGTACCATCCAATAATGACGATGGTATCGCTAGTACCCCAGAAACCCAAGATGAGACACTTTTTTACTTCATTTTTAAAGCCACTGAGACTTATAAATATCTCACTCTTTTCTGCATAAAATAGCATGAAACTACGAGCAAAAGTCATAAGATTTTGGGGTGATAAAGTATTGAAAAAGTGTTAAGTATCCTCCTCTTCTTTAGCTTTGCGATCATTGTAAGAGAGGTGTGAGACCTGTAAAAGGTTATCTCCTAAATCTGTAAAAAGAAGAAAGAGTTGTAAGAGGGTAGTCGGTCTTCGCCCATTAAAGGAAGACTATTAGTAGATATCGGTGCCTCAACGGAGAAGGAATCGAGAGTGGATGTAGGTCACGACGATCGAACCACTATAAATTTGGTATGGACTCTCCTTTTGCTATTTATTACTGTTGTTTTCTGTTTTAAATTGCTTACTAAATTGACGAACTTTTTATCATAAGTACTAATTCACCCCATCTCTCTTAGTGTCGACTTGATCCTAACATTCATAACTATATTTATGTCAAATGACCATTCACAACTAAAGTAAAGGTTCACTAGATTAAGATAAGTGATAGAATATAAAATATTTCTACAACATGTTCAACCTTAGGGAAAAGTAGAATACCTTTAAGATCCTGCAATTAGATAAGAATATTCTTATCCAACTCATTCTATGACCATTTCGCAAATTTGTATGCTAATCTTTGGATGTATAATACAACTCTTTTGCTACCTATTGGCCTCTTTGCCCTCCCCTTCCACATATTAACAATGCCTATTGGACTTCTTTGACTAGTAACTTTTCAACCATCGAGATTTACAATGCTCTTAAATCTATAGGCCTAGGGAAATATTCTAAATCTAGTGGTTTTATCATGAAATTTTACATGCATTTTTGGGGGATCTTAAAGACCTCTATCTCAAATGTCTTTAACACCTTTCACTGAACCTATAACCTTTCTGAATCTTGGAGCAAAACCTATTTGGTCTTTATTCCTAAAAAGAATAACCCAACAAGGATATTTGATTATGCCCAATCGCTTTATGCAACATCACTAAAGTCTCTTTAAATCAACTAAAGAGTGTCCTCAGCTCCTTAACTAACCAAGAGCAATCAACTTTCACTCCAAGCAGATGTATTCATGATAATATTACTATTGATCAGGAGCTCACCCACATTATGTTTAACTTTAAAGGAAAAATCCTTTTATTCTAATGAAGATTGATCTTCAAAAAGCTTTTAACTATCTCCTAATCTACCCATCATAATGTTCTTATTAGATTGAACTTTCTAAAACACTATATCAAGTGGATTATGACATGTGTCTCCTCCCTTTTATTCTTGCTCTATTAACAATATACATTCTAATTGTTTTAGAAGTCGTCATGCTATTCAATAGATTGACCGTATATCTCTTTACCTTTTTGTCCTTGTCCAACAATTCTCTTTTTTTATTTTGGATGACTTTATTTTAAATAAAAAGATAAATATTCGAGTGCTCCAACTTTCTTATTTTATCTTCGAGGATGATTTTCTTATAGCCATGACCATTAGAGCTATCCAAAATCCTATACTAATTTGTATAAGGACTTTAATTTGTATTTTCTTTTGGTTTATCTTCATATAAACAAGGATAAGTCTGTAAACTAACCATCGTGTTTCCTATATTAAGTATAAAATATATGATTGTTGATCCGAAAGTTCACATATATATTCAATATATAATGATGCATTAAAATTTAATATTAAGGCTCATTTAGCTCAATTGATAGAGCATAAGGATGGTTCAAAAGTCTCGCATGGATGACTTTTTTTTTTTTAGGTCCGATTTTACCTTTTAAGCTTGCTTCCCTTGGTTAGGGTTTTCTTCGTAGCCTCAATCTCTTTCTCTTTATTCAAAATCTTGACAAGTAAAAATTTCTAGCTAGGTTTTTTCTCACTTGAGTATTTGAGAATAATGTATAAATTATTTTCTTATATGATTTAGATGATTCGTTATCTTATTTGTTTCGTTCATAATCGGTACTATTAGATTCGTTAAATTTTGTTGGGTAGTATTGTTTTTGATGAGATGCAAGTGTTTTCTTCATACTTTGCAATTATTGCTGCTATTTCAAAGTGGAGATTGACTTATGTCCTGATTCAATTCAGGGAATCCAGCTATGAGAACTGCATCTTCTTGCATGATAATATTATCAACTACTCCACTCTCAATTTTACTAGTGCATCGTTATTATTTATTTTGCCCTTTTTATTTTCTGTCTTGGATTAAATTAAAATTTCTTATCATAATTCTATAATTGTCACTAAAATCATCGATGATGAATCTCCTTCTCTTGCATGTAATTCATGTTGTAAGCCATTCTTTTGCTTGCATGTCATATAGACCTATTTGGAAATCTAGGTCACCTTTTGAGTAGAAATATGAGGTTTACCTTCACCTATCATAGTAATCAAAGATTAAAGCCTTAGGTGTTAGTGTTATTCCTAGTCCTAGTCTTGGATCCTAAATCTATTAATTATTTGGATCCTAAAATGAAGTAAAGTTCTAATCTTAGGATTAAGATATTGGAAAATTAAATTTACAGTGATCATACACTGTGATGGTATACCCAAACGAGACCATCAATCTGATCATGAAAATGAAACTTAATTCTTTGTTTCTTAGCTGGTTAGGCCTATTGTGATTAGAAACTTATTGAGTGATATAGAAATAAATACATGGTTGTTGGGAATGTCATGCAATGCTTAAAATCCTTTTCTATCTTGATTTGGCTTACCTTAGCAACAATCATCCAAGTGATGATCTCTAATGTGGATGATGATTCCTCTAGCATATGTCATCTTCGTTCTAGTTTGTATTGTGGATGTGGATGAAAAAGAATGAAAATGGTGGGAATCGTCTAACATGGTATGGACCTAAGAAAAGGAAATCTATAAATGCTATCGTTGGATGAGGTGAGTTAGTAAAGACAGAAAAAATAGAGGGCTTAAAAGCACTTTAATAAAAACTTTCGTATAAATGATATGTTCATTGCACTTTCATGTTTTTAAATGTCTCTGAATTCTTTGCATTCATCAGAAACTTCTATGAAAATTGTCCATGAAACTTTCTTCTGCCATTGAATCATTAGGCACGGATGTCTCAACTGGCAGCTAGATATTGAGTGGGCCATACGAACATTGCCTGAGATCCTAAGTTTGAAGGTTCAATTTTAGTTTCAGACAATGATCATCATCGCCTATTATAATCCAATCATACAGCTACATCCTTCTCTGTTGGATCTTTAGATTCAGATCTTCCCATCGTCCAGAAGCATTCACTCGTTATGGGAACTTGTTGGAATAATGTAAATATGATGTTATTCAAGAACCATCCGTTAACACATATTCATAAGTTGTCTCGCTGTTTAGTTGACGATATCGATAGTTACAACTGCAGTCTGATATGTTGCTGTGACTACGGCTATTTGTGCTGATAACAATGTCCCAAACGTGCGCAAAAGTAAATACTCTCAACTTCTCTCTAATGATATTAGTTACTTTGTCAATGAACATAACAATGCATTTAGCTCGGTTCGGTTCAATTTTCTTGAGATAGAATTTGACTCTTTCTACATAATAAAATACATCTGAAAGTTGTGTACGGTTGAGGCACTGAGAGAGAGAAGTTTACAGGTGATGTAATAGTATCTTAGAGAGCATAGCAATAACCATAAGAATTCCCCCTTTAACATGTGATCTTTTTATGGTCTGTCATTTTTTGCTTTTAATCAGATCTATAGCAAACTCATATTTGCATTATAGTTAAATTGTTGTGGAAAGTTTAAATCTCAAAAGATCAGGATCATTTCTAAATGAGTTGAATATGATGATTCGCAAAACCAAGTAAAGATAAATTTGGGAAAAATAGATGTTATATTTGGTGTCAAAATAATATAAAAATACAATATAAGTACTTAAATATTTAAAAATACTCAGTGTAATGTGCTCTGGTTTAGAAAGAGAACATTCAGATGTGAACAATAAACAGTCCGGCAGCAAGATGTCAAGAAGTATTTGATGGCATCCAAACAGAAGTTTATAATGGAATAATTCTTCTACTCTCAAGGTGTGTAGAGTAAACAGCTAAATATGTAGTTATTATTGTGGAACTCAATTTAACTGCCAATGCCTGGTTATTTCCTGATGGACTGGACTGCTGGTAAATCTCAAGTCTGCAATGACCTTCAAGCTGGACTACTGCCGCTGCCACCATCTACACATGAAAAAGTAGCGGTCATCAGTATCTTGTCAGGTAAAAACCTTTGATGTTTTTGCTACTCTCAGAAAATAAAAAATTGTATAACTGCATACGAAGTGAAACAAAGGAAAACAAAATTCTCTATTAGAACACATTGCTAGTTTCTTCTGTAGCATGGAGTATACAATTAGCACCATGCTTAATGGTAAAAAAGATACTGACTCAAATGGTGTATATAGCAAGTATAATAATATTAATCGACAGGCAAAAGTTAGTGGAAGTACAAACCCACGAGCAGTAGCCATGACAAGACCTACCTGAAAAAGCCAAGGCAGATGCTATATGCATTTGCACCTTAAATGAATTGCTCATGAAGATTCTTTTAGGCATAAATTTTAAGAACCATTGATGCTATAATCCTAGGACTAAACTAAAGAGTCAAAAAAAAAAAAAAAAGTTCAGATATCCCAGTAATACAAAACCATCTGAAAAAAGTTTTGCTATGTGAAAAACAACTTACAAGATATCCCAATAATCCATTATTCAAGGGTTAAAATCCATTTTAAATCTTGTGATTTTGATCATGGACATTTTAAGCTCTTATAATTTATTCGTGTCTAAAATAATTCATACATTTTAAAAAATATAGTATATAAGCCCCTCCTATCAAGTCTGAGTTAATAGACATTAAAGTCTGCTTACATGACATACTGACTCACAATAAATCATTAATATAATGATACGTATAATTTAAGTTAAAAAAAAAACTAAGACCTCCATTAATGACGGGAGGAGGTGTTGTCGTAAAAGCGACTACCAACAACTGTATCGAGTCGCTGCTGCTAAGCAAGGCATCGTACGCATGAAGCCTCTCCCGCATTGATAACGAGCTCAGGAGCTTTGGTCCTGTCTCTGGTGAATGTGCGTTAATCAGTCCGACGGTAGGTATATAGTAGTCTCTTGGTCCCTCATTATATTAGTGGTTTATTGTGAGTCAGCATGCCACGTAAGCAGACTTTAATGTCTATTAACTTAAACTTGACAGAAGGAGCTTATATGTTATGTTTTTGAAAATGCAAGGGTTATTTTAGGCACGAGTGAACTATACAGGCTTAAGAGGTCCATGGCCAAAACCACGTGTCATTATATTAATAGTTTATTTGTGAGTCAACATACCACGTAAGCAGATTATAACGTCTTGTAACTCGGACTTGACAGAAGGGGCTTATATGCAACATTTCTGAAAATGTATGAATTATTTGAGACAAAATAAACCATATGGAATTAAGATGTCTATAGTCAAAACTACATAGACCAAAATGGACGTTAACCCATTATGCAAGGAAGTGCATGCATTATCTCCATGTTGAGCTAACATGGGGGGCAGAAAGTTCCACTCATTTATCCTTAGAATGCTGAACTAGAAACTTGGAAGCGAATAATCATACATCCATGTCAGGAGATCAATTTGGAATAAAGTTTTATCTCACAAATTTGGTGGATATTTGAAGATTATTATTTCACAACACTTGAGTGAAAAAGACTGAGTCTGAAAAATAAAATCCTTTTTGAAGGAAATGTCGGAGAATCCTTGACTCATACTTGGATTAGGAAAAGCTAAATCAGAATGCAATGATCCACTTTTGCTACATTTTAAGTCTTCAATACTAACCTAGCATCTTGATAGATGGTGACAGCTGTGTGGTCCTAGTTCTATCAAATACAAGGAAACGGTACTAAAGAACCTTAAGGAAGCACAAAAATCTTCTAAATCGACTGCCAATAAAGAGACTAGGGAGTTGTTGTGGCGCTTATATACTGATTCCTAACAGGATGATACTAGATTTGGTATATTGACCCCTATTAGTGTACTGTTCTCCCATAACGAAAAGGAAAATAAAGCTACTATATCTGAGCTTAAATTTTTGAAACATGTATGATGTTGAAATCAATACACATCAAGAACATTTTATCCACTAAAGCAAGCTTGATAATTCCATAAATCGCCATTCTAACTGCACCTTTTAATGTTCCATATAAGAAATGCTTAGGTTCACTTCAACTACTTTCTTTGCTTTACCTAAATTACTGGTATGGGCACTACAACAAGCTAGACAAGCGATTCATGAAATTATCATGTCCCACAATGGCGCACATTGTTTGCACCTACTTTGAAATCAAAACTAAAAAATCACAGGAATCTCTTGTCCATCCCACAAGGCCATATATTATACATAAGGTGTTAAATCATTTGACTAGAAGTTACCTTGAAGATTGGACTTAAATCCACAGGTTGTCAAGTGTTTTGCAAGCTTCTCTCCAAGTTCTTGCTGCCAATCCTGCACAACCTTGGCTTCTGGTACAGTCCAAATGAATGCCATCTCTTTCTCAAGGTTAACTATGGCAGATGATACCTGAGGCTGCATCAACATCCATTTGTGTGAACAATATATCTCTTAACTCAAGTTGGGAATAGGATCGCAGAGATTTTGTATGAGTTTCTGCAATATAGTCACTAGAATAATGGTAACCTACAGACTCATTGATTGGTAGTCTATCACTCATAACAGTTTATATCCAAAACGAAGCTGAAAGTTACTAAATTCATCGTCTCGGAGTAAAAAGATCAAATCAATCTCTCAATAGTGAAAGAGTCGTCTATCAGATCTTTCTCATGCTAAGAGTTATACGTACTTGACTTTCCAAGATACGTTTCACGCTTGCAGCGCATCCACCGCAGGACATTCCCTGCAAGAAATCATCAAAGCAAAACTCTAAAAATCCCCCTCTTTTTCACAACGAAAAGAGGCAAAGCGGATGAGACGAATTACCCCGACATGGAGGACAATCACGTCGGCACCCAACGCAGGGACGTCCTCCAGATCACCGGCGACGGGTTTGGCCACGGTCTCCCCGCCGCTGGACCCGCCATCTCCGCCGCCGCCCCCACTGCCTCCGTCGACGCCATCGCCGCCGCCGCCGGAGCCGGAGACCGCGTGGGAGCTCGACACCGACGTGAACCTGCTCAGGGTGGGAGCAAAGGGTGAGCTGCAGAGGTTAGCTCCGGCGAGGGGCCTCGGGGGGACGCCGCGACCGCTCTCAAAAGTTAGGAAGCAACGGGCTTTGTGGGAAGCGGGGCGTTTGGGAAAGGGAA
Source organism: Musa acuminata AAA Group (assembly GCF_036884655.1). Taxonomy (NCBI): domain Eukaryota; kingdom Viridiplantae; phylum Streptophyta; class Magnoliopsida; order Zingiberales; family Musaceae; genus Musa; species Musa acuminata. The sequence goes on along the minus strand of NC_088331.1, from coordinate 22,657,055 downwards.
GGAGCGGGTGGAGGTTTCGTGAATAGTCGGTGGTCCTCGAGGGAGGCAGGAGGGCGATTCTGCGAATAGGAGACCATACCGCGCTCTCCATCGCCGTTGGAGAGCGAGCTTTGGGAGTCAGAGGTTGGTGGATGGGAGGAGGTAGTCGTAGATGAGGGTCAAAGCTCCGTTATCATGAGAATTCGTGATGATGCTGCTAACGTACCGTTATGTATTTCACTACCACAATGAACCGTTATGAAAAGACGATGAAATAGAACAAGTTTCGAAGTATTCAAATGATGCAGCTCCCGTTACAATGGAATACTTCGTACCAATTGAGTTATAAGGATTGTAACACTACGTTCTTTCCCCGTGCAGTCATTCAAAAACGTGGGACGGTGGAAGGTCAGTAGGCTTCTGGGATCTTGCAACGTGTTTCACGTGACCCCAAATAAAAAAAACACAAAGTAATTTGCGTCATCAGGGAAGCGAAACAAAATTTTCTGCGCCGTCGGAGCTCTTTTGTCACCTACTTGCGTCGGCATCGCAGATAAAAGGTGAAGTTTGTGTTTCATATATAATCTGACATGCAGAAAATTTGAGGTGAATTCTCTATGAATTAATGGAAGTTTATATCATCCAACTTAACATAATAAATCAGAATTATTGCAACGGTAGGAGCCCAAATCCAAATCTATTCAGTTCGCCTCTCATTCCTTATTCCGGCATTGTTCCTTTCTGACCGGAATGCTTCAGAAACCAAATATTTTCTGACCGGAATCCTTTCATAACTCTAGCTTCTCATTAGCTAGAGTTATTAAAGGTTTATGTAGGCAACTTGAATAATTAGAGCATTATGACCTGGTACATGATGTTTTTATTAGTAGCTTTTTGTTTGATGTGCATTTATCTTTTATATGTCATGACTTCAAATATTTGATGCAAATGAGTATGATTTTTCTCTTTTATTCAAGGATCTTGTATGATATATTCAGGTTTAATTTGATTCAGAGATACACATCTTCCTGAAAGAGATGTGCTAATTAATGCAATAAAATTGATCAAATGGCTAAATCAAATCTAGTAATGCAAAATTAACAAAAATTATTATTCTACTTTGTGAAGGATTTAGGCTTTGGCATTATGAGTCTTTAGCCAAGTAGATCGTTCATGGATTATTTAGAAGTAATATCCACTATGTTGTTGGACGAAAAATATAGCATTTCTGTCCATAAAATATGGCACATTTGATAGCTCTCAAATTTAAATTCATGATTTAAATGTAATGTAATGATAGGAATAAATACCATAGCTGTTAATATAAGCAAGTTCCTTTGTTGTCTTTTAACTCATTGAGTTTGGACCCAACAGATTGTTAGGATCGAGAGCACTAAGAGGGGGGGGGGTGAATTAGTGCAGCGGAAATCGTATAATAAATTTAAAACCAAAAGCTGCGTTTGTTCAAAAACTATTATGATGCAAAAGCAAATTCTCAGTTTGTATCTAAGTGCAGTTTGCGTCTAAGCGCAGATTGCGTCTAAGCGCAGTTTTGCGTCTAAGCGCAGATTGCGTCTAAGCGCAGTTTTGCGTCTAAATGCAGATTTACGTCTAAACGCAGATTTTACGTCTAAACGCAGTTTTACGTCTAAACGTAGTTTTACGTCTAAGCGCAGATTGCGTCTAAGCGCAGTTTTGCGTCTAAATGCAGATTTACGTCTAAACGCAGATTTTACGTCTAAACGCAGTTTTACGTCTAAACGTAGTTTTACGTCTAAACGCAGATTTACGTCTAAACGCAGTATTACGTCTAAACGCAGTTTTACGTCTAAACGCAGTTTTACGTCTAAACGCAGTTTTACGTCTAAACGTAGATTTACGTCTAAACGCAGTTAGACGCAGATTTACGTCTAAACTTTGAAACTTGTTTGTATACTCGCAGAAGGCAGTATGCAGATGAAACCAAGACGTAAACGTAAACTGAAATCTGATGATTGAGCGAAGAAAGCCGATTTACGTCCGAATGCAGTTTTACGTCTAAATGTTGAAACTCGTTCGTAAAATCGTAGAGGACAGATTGCAGTTATTAATAGGATTAAAATGTAAGCGTAAACTGCAAGGAAGCTCGTTCGTAAAAGCGCGGAAAACAGTTCTGCAGAATCAAACGTAAACGTAAACTGTAATGTATGAAAATACGAGTTTACGTCTGAATCCAGATTTGGAAGAACAGCACTTAGAACTTGTTCGTGAAAGCGCAGAGAGCAGTAGTGATGAGGGAGGTTTGCAGTAATGATAAAGTGCTCGAAATTAAACGCAAACCAGAGATTTAGAGTGGTTCGGTCAGCCTTGACCTACTCCACTTTTGGCTTCCTCCACCGATGAGGTTGCCGACGTCAACTAGCTGCCTTCCTTCAATGGGCGAAGGCCAAACTTCCCTCTTACAGTTTCTCTCCTTTTGACAGGCTTAGGAGACAACCTTTACAGACCTTTCTCTCCTCACTTTACAGTTGAAAACTTGAAGAACAGAAGGAGGAGACTCAAGGGCTTTACAACACTTTTGAGCTCTTTAGAATCACAGAAAAGATCACAATTTCGGTATAGGTCTGTTTCTTTTCAGTGCTGAATGGGTGGGGTATTTATAGGCCCCAACCCAATTCAAAATTCGAGCTCAAAACGATCAAATCGATCAAATCCCAGAATTCTGGGATCAGGCGGTTGCACCTCTCGACTGGAGAGGTGGCACCGCCTGGCAGAGCTCGAAGACTGAGCTCTGCCGATTGCTTCTTCTCTGCCAGAGCTCGAAGACTGAGCTCAATGGTTGCATCACCTGGCAGAGCTCGAAGACTGAGCTTGGTGGTTGCATCACCTGGCAGAGCTCGAAATCTGAGCTCGGTGGTTGCATCACTTGGCAGAGCTCCAAACTGAGCTCAAGCTGATGCACCATTCTGCCATAGCTCGAAGACTGAGCTTGGTGAATGCATCACCTGGCAAAGCTCGAGACTGAGCTCAGGCTGATGCACCACTCTGCCAAAGCTCGAAGACTGAGCTTGGTGGTTGCATCGCCTGGCAGAGCTCGGAACTTGAGCTCTGGCGGTGCAACCTCTTGGCTGGAGCGGTTGCACCTCCTGGCTGGGGCGGTTGCACCTCCCAGCCCCACAGCCCAGGCGGTTGCACCTCCTGGCTGGGGCGGTTGCACCTCTCAGCCCCACAGCCCAGGCGGTTGCACCTCCTGGCTGGGGCGGTTGCACCTCTCAACCCCACAGCCCAGGCGGTTGCACCTCCTGGCTGGGGCGGTTGCACCTCCTGGTGCAATCAGGGTCCGAATGGTTCACTCCATTCGACCCACTTTGAATCTTTTCAGGGGCCCAATTGCCCCAAGATTAAGCTAATGGGATCACCTCCCATTTTCATGCTTAATCATCGTGCTAACTACGATTATCTCTAAGACAACTTCTGCAGCTTGCTCCGATGCGTCAATCGCTTCTTCCGGCGAGTTTCCGGCCAACTTCCGTCGATCAACCGATAACCCTCGGTGATCCTTCTGCGGACATCCGGCATACTCCTGGACTTTGCGACGATCCACTTGGCGAGTTCCGACGAGCTTCGCTTGGCAAGCTTCTGGACTTCTCGGATCTGTTCTCTCTGAACCTCCGACGACCGTCCGAACTTCCGTCGAACTCTCGAACTCCCAACGTGATCATGATCTTGACTCCGGCGCAACTCCTGCTGCTTGTCTTAATCTCATCGTAGTTAATCCTGCACACTTATCTCAACACATAGATTAGATAACAAATGACAATTGACTTCATCATCAAAATCCGAGATTCAACAATCTCCCCCTTTTTGATGATGACAATCAATTGATAAAGGAGTTATCCTTAACTCCCCCTATCTATATGCCATAGTTGAGATAAGTCAACCTTGAATTCAAGACCTAAGAATTCAAGTGACGCATTGATAAGTTAGATCAGTTAAACTTATCAATGCTCCCATCATGATGCCTATCATGATGTATCTCTTCAAGAATTATGTCAAGGCATGACATACATCAACAAGTTTGTATGATAGTGTTTGTAACTAATCATCATGTAATCATATAAAGCTACGAAGGACTTTTTTACATGATGCTTACATTTGAGATTTTCTAGCAAGTTTGCATTTTCTATAGAATATCAAATCAAGATATGACATGACATACATCAACAAGTTTGTATGATAGTGTTTGTAACTAATCATCATGTAATCATATAAAGCTATGAAGGACTTTTTTACATGATGCTTACATTTGAGATTTTCTAGCAAGTTTGCATTTTCTATAGAATATCAAATCAAGATATGATGCAAACTATTGCACATGTTCACATATCTCTTGGTGATGCAAGGATGGCATAACATTGTTTATGGCATCACTCAAGTATTTGTAACTATGACATAGATATGATTATGGCAGTTCAGCTATGACATAGTGTTTATCAATTCATATTTTTCTCCCCCTTTGTCATCAACAAAAAGCATGATAGCATGATCAAGCATATAAAGGAAGTCATGACACATATATCTCTTTATTGTTTTTGCTTGACGGAGGAAAGTCATTTTCCAAGGAGTTTTCATAAGAGTGTACGGGAACAACCCATTTTTAGCATACAACCCGAAAAATGAACTTCTTACATGCATTTGGTTAAAAATATTTGTCACATAATTTGCAACATGTTATTTGATCAAGCGTTGTCAAGGCATGTAATAGTAATAACTCAAGTATTTGTCACATAATTTGCAACATGTTATTTGATCAAGCGTTGTCAAGGCATGTAATAGTAATAGCATTCGAATAATTTTGATGTAGTAACACAATTATTTCAAGTGCAGCATTATATCATATTGCATAGCAGGATTTTTATTTCAGCAAGTGTAGCATTGCATCACATGGTAAGATATCAGCTCGTATGATGCAAATTTTTGTTTGATACATGGCATGATAGCAATCATATTAGCAATAGCTACCATATCAATGTCATACTGCTGACTTATCAACTTACATTGGTATGTTGCTTCATATTTTCAAGGCATAGGCTTTTAAACCTTTTTAGTTTCAGTGCAAAAACCGAGATAAACAATAAGAGATGTTTGCAAATATGCTTACGCAGACAAAGATAACCATATCAGGGTAACATATGTACAGTATATCAGATAACCATAAAGACAAAGTCCTTCATGAATAACATAAGGAGTTTACAACATGTCATATCAAAAACATCAGATGTTTATACAAGCTTATTCATGAGGTGGAAGATTAAAGTGCCTAAATAAAGAGTCAAATTGTCGATGGATTTGTTGTAGCTCGGTTAGGATTTGATCTTGTCGAAGTTCAAGCCGTTCTTGTCGTTGCTCAAATCGGTCCATCCGAATCCCGATATCTTCGATGGATGATGTGTGAGTTTGCTCAACCGGATGTGTTTCCTCAAAGGGACAGATTGGAGGAGAGTGGGTACTCCTAAAGACTGGGGTTTCCGGCTCTGGTTCAGGTTCAGGTTCAGGGGGATTAGTTCTTCTAGGCATTCTAACCCAGTTGCCGTTTCTATAGTGACATCTTAGTCGGTGAAGTAGATTTTTGTTTATTATGCTGTATCTATCTGATTTCATTACTTCTTCTTCTAGTGGTATTTGAATGTCGTAAGCTTTCATTATTCTAGTAATAATTCCACCATATGGGAGCATCATATCTTTTGTAGATAATTCCAACATGTTTTGTTGGATCAGATAGCCAAGACAAATGTCACGTTCTTTCATAATTAGGTACATAATTCCTAATTCCAATTGACTCACTTCATCATGATGGTATTGCTTAGGAAGAATTATACTAGTCATGATATGATGAAGTATCTTAGTGTTAAAGGGCATTAGATGTTCACAACTTTTAGAAATAGATTCTATGTTAGGATTGGCAAGGATTGTTCCTAAGGCGTTAACGTAAGATGTTCCAATAGTATTTTCATCCCATGATCCTTTAAAGTAAAGTCCTATGCTTTTCATGGGAATACCTATTATATCACAAATGAATCTATCAATGATTGAAATGTGTTGTCCTAATAGATAGGTTGATATCCTTTCTTCATCATCTTTTTGCATATTGTTATAAAACAATCTAACTAGTCTAGGATAAATGGGTTCGTTGATCTGCAAAATGGGAAGTAGATTTAGGTTTGCAAACCAATGGATAGTCTCTACATCTCTTAGTTCATTCAGATCTACATATTTTCCCTTATTAATGCTTCTTAGTTCGAAGGAGAGAAATTTTTCAGCATGGTTTTTGGAATCAAAAAGAGTGAGATCAAACTCTTCTACTACTCTCCTCTTTCCCTTGTCCCTTGAGGATCTTCTAGATCCCATTACTACTGCTTTGTGAAATCTTCAAGAGAAGGAAGGATTCTTGATGTTTTGCTCCGAAATGGGAGGTATTTGGAAGGTTTAGAGGAGTGAAGTGGGAATGGAGGAGTCTTGGAAGAGTAGAGGAGGAAATGGGGGTGAGTTGGGGTCGGTTCCTTAGCCGGCCCTAGCGTGATTTTAGAGGGCAGAGCTGCTGGCGGTTGCACCTCTGGCTGGAGCGGTGCAACCTCTGGCAACCCGTGATGGCTGGAGGTGCAACCGCCAGCTGGAGAGGTGCCACCGCCTGCAGCAGGTGAGTACTTAGGATGATTTGATTTGGGAGAGTTTGCCTTGAGGAGAGTTTCAGAGCAATTGATGTTTGTTATATGATTTCGTATAAGTTTTTATTTAAGGAAGAAGCTCTTTGTAAGATAGATCTTTTAACGTGCATACGAATGTTTGTTTGGTGTCCCTTTTAAGATCATGACATGTTTAGTTTCTACAAGAATTAATTCGTAGATGAACAGGTTTTGAAGATCAGGGGGGTATGTGAATTTGGATATCATAAGTTTCTAATTGTATCGTATTTGTGATTTCATAGCTTCCACTTGTTACTTAAGCGTTGCGAGTTCCTTTTTGATTCTTGGTTTATGATCATTGAGAGTTAAGGAGCAGAACATTATTTCTTGCTCCGGCCTAGACTTTTAATGTTTTTATAGGAACGGATGATTTTTAGGAACCCATTTGCTTTTGGGTGCCTCATAAACAGATCTATATTTTCTATCATGTTGCATAGAGTTTATCATGGTTCCTTTAGGAACCCAAATTAATTTGTTTGGACTTATTTTCTTGAATGGACAACAATGTGTCTTGTGTCCAGATTTGCAACAAAAGTTGCACTTGGTTTGGTGTTGAACGTGTAAGATGGGGCCTTTTACAAAGGTAGTTGGATTTCGGTGAGGACTCCTCACAAATCCAATCCCACTTCTTTTGGGAGCATGACCCTTGTTTGTAAGGATCATGTTTAATGACTTGCTACCAACCTCGAATTTCTTCAAGGTGTCCTTAAGCAGCAAGTTTTCTTTTTGTATAGTTTCTAAATCATGACATTTGATACATGAGTTTAAACTATCATGATGTTCGACTTTTAACTTATCAAACTCACAAGTAAGATTATCATGTACCCTTTTTAGCAACTTGTATTTTCTATTTATAACTTTGCATTCATCAAATAAATCATGGAAGGCATTTAATAATTCATCGAAAGATAAATCAGCATCTAATAAATCTGTTACCTCCCCTTCGATGGCCATAAAGGAGTAATGAGCAACTTGCTCGGTGTTGGATTCTTCTTCCTCGGATGCGCTCGAATCATCCCATGTTGCTTGGAGCGCCTTCTTCTTTGTTGTTCTTTTCTTGACTTGGGGACAATCACTTTTGTAATTTCCCGGCTTTTTACATTCATAGCAGATCACTTGGTCCTTCTTAGGTTCAAGTTTATTTTTCATATCGTTTTTAAACTTGTTTCTTTTGAAGAATTTTTTAAACTTTCTTGTCAACAGTGCCAAGTCATCGTCACAATCCTCATCACTTGAGTTTTCTCTCAAGTGGCATTCAGAAGTTTTAAGTGCCATATCCTTCCTGTTCTTTGGAAGGATGTCTTCTTGCTCTTCATGAGCTTTGCAGGTCATTTCGTAGGTCATTAATGACCCGATTAGTTCTTCAAGAGGGAAATTTTGCAGATCTTTTGCCTCTTGAATGGCGGTGACTTTAGGATCCCAACTCTTAGGAAGGGATCTTAGTATCTTATTAACAAGCTCAAAATCCGAAAAGCTCTTTCCGAGACCTTTTAAACCGTTGACGACATCCGTGAAACGGGTAAACATGTCGCCAATGGTTTCACTCGGTTTCATTCGAAAAAGTTCAAAAGAATGCAGCAACAGATTGATTTTTGACTCTTTCACTCTACTTGTGCCCTCGTGGGTCACTTCAAGTGTGTGCCAAATATCAAAAGCAGTTTCGCAAGTTGAAACACGATTAAACTCGTTTTTATCAAGAGCGCAAAATAAGGCATTCATAGCCTTTGCATTAAGAGCGAAAGCCTTCTTTTCCAAATCGTTCCAATCGATCATTGGAAGAGAAGATTTTGAAAATCCATTTTCAACAAGATTCCATAGTTCAAAATCCATAGAAATAAGAAAGATCCTCATTCGGGTCTTCCAGTAAGTGTAGTCCGTTCCATTGAACATGGGTGGACGTGTAATTGAATGCCCCTCTTGGTTTCCGGCGTATGCCATCTCTCTTGGATTTTAATCCTTTAGAGAGTTAACCTTGCTCTGATACCAATTGTTAGGATCGAGAGCACTAAGAGGGGGGGGTGAATTAGTGCAGCGGAAATCATATAATAAATTTAAAACCAAAAGCTGCGTTTGTTCAAAAACTATTATGATGCAAAAGCAAATTCTCAGTTTGTATCTAAGTGCAGTTTGCGTCTAAGCGCAGATTGCGTCTAAGCGCAGTTTTGCGTCTAAGCGCAGATTGCGTCTAAGCGCAGTTTTGCGTCTAAATGCAGATTTACGTCTAAACGCAGATTTTACGTCTAAACGCAGTTTTACGTCTAAACGTAGTTTTACGTCTAAGCGCAGATTGCGTCTAAGCGCAGTTTTGCGTCTAAATGCAGATTTACGTCTAAACGCAGATTTTACGTCTAAACGCAGTTTTACGTCTAAACGTAGTTTTACGTCTAAACGCAGATTTACGTCTAAACGCAGTATTACGTCTAAACGCAGTTTTACGTCTAAACGCAGTTTTACGTCTAAACGCAGTTTTACGTCTAAACGTAGATTTACGTCTAAACGCAGTTAGACGCAGATTTACGTCTAAACTTTGAAACTTGTTTGTATACTCGCAGAAGGCAGTATGCAGATGAAACCAAGACGTAAACGTAAACTGAAATCTGATGATTGAGCGAAGAAAGCCGATTTACGTCCGAATGCAGTTTTACGTCTAAATGTTGAAACTCGTTCGTAAAATCGTAGAGGACAGATTGCAGTTATTAATAGGATTAAAATGTAAGCGTAAACTGCAAGGAAGCTCGTTCGTAAAAGCGCGGAAAACAGTTCTGCAGAATCAAACGTAAACGTAAACTGTAATGTATGAAAATACGAGTTTACATCTGAATCCAGATTTGGAAGAACAGCACTTAGAACTTGTTCGTGAAAGCGCAGAGAGCAGTAGTGATGAGGGAGGTTTGCAGTAATGATAAAGTGCTCGAAATTAAACGCAAACCAGAGATTTAGAGTGGTTCGGTCAGCCTTGACCTACTCCACTTTTGGCTTCCTCCACCGATGAGGTTGCCGACGTCAACTAGCTGCCTTCCTTCAATGGGCGAAGGCCAAACTTCCCTCTTACAGTTTCTCTCCTTTTGACAGGCTTAGGAGACAACCTTTACAGACCTTTCTCTCCTCACTTTACAGTTGAAAACTTGAAGAACAGAAGGAGACTCAAGGGCTTTACAACACTTTTGAGCTCTTTAGAATCACAGAAAAGATCACAATTTCGGTATAGGTCTGTTTCTTTTCAGTGCTGAATGGGTGGGGTATTTATAGGCCCCAACCCAATTCAAAATTCGAGCTCAAAACGATCAAATCGATCAAATCCCAGAATTCTGGGATCAGGCGGTTGCACCTCTCGACTGGAGAGGTGGCACCGCCTGGCAGAGCTCGAAGACTGAGCTCTGCCGATTGCTTCTTCTCTGCCAGAGCTCGAAGACTGAGCTCAATGGTTGCATCACCTGGCAGAGCTCGAAGACTGAGCTTGGTGGTTGCATCACCTGGCAGAGCTCGAAATCTGAGCTCGGTGGTTGCATCACTTGGCAGAGCTCCAAACTGAGCTCAAGCTGATGCACCATTCTGCCATAGCTCGAAGACTGAGCTTGGTGAATGCATCACCTGGCAAAGCTCGAGACTGAGCTCAGGCTGATGCACCACTCTGCCAAAGCTCGAAGACTGAGCTTGGTGGTTGCATCGCCTGGCAGAGCTCGGAACTTGAGCTCTGGCGGTGCAACCTCTTGGCTGGAGCGGTTGCACCTCCCAGCCTTGCAACCCTGGCGGTTGCACCTCCTGGCTGGGGCGGTTGCACCTCCCAGCCCCACAGCCCAGGCGGTTGCACCTCCTGGCTGGGGCGGTTGCACCTCTCAGCCCCACAGCCCAGGCGGTTGCACCTCCTGGCTGGGGCGGTTGCACCTCTCAACCCCACAGCCCAGGCGGTTGCACCTCCTGGCTGGGGCGGTTGCACCTCTCAACCCCACAGCCCAGGCGGTTGCACCTCCTGGCTGGGGCGGTTGCACCTCCTGGTGCAATCAGGGTCCGAATGGTTCACTCCATTCGACCCACTTTGAATCTTTTCAGGGGCCCAATTGCCCCAAGATTAAGCTAATAGGATCACCTCCCATTTTCATGCTTAATCATCGTGCTAACTACGATTATCTCTAAGACAACTTCTGCAGCTTGCTCCGATGCGTCAATCGCTTCTTCCGGCGAGTTTCCGGCCAACTTCCGTCGATCAACCGATAACCCTCGGTGATCCTTCTGCGGACATCCGGCATACTCCTGGACTTTGCGACGATCCACTTGGCGAGTTCCGACGAGCTTCGCTTGGCAAGCTTCTGGACTTCTCGGATATGTTCTCTCTGAACCTCCGACGACCGTCCGAACTTCCGTCGAACTCTCGAACTCCCAACGTGATCATGATCTTGACTCCGGCGCAACTCCTGCTGCTTGTCTTAATCTCATCGTAGTTAATCCTGCACACTTATCTCAACACATAGATTAGATAACAAATGACAATTGACTTCATCATCAAAATCCGAGATTCAACACAGATACCATATTTAAGAAAAGAAAAAGACATACTTACTCTCTTTTATTGTAATATCGTTTCGACAGATACATGACGTTCGGTAAGTGAAAAAACAGAATCAAACAACATTTTAAGGTGGATTTTATTCTTTATCCTTGTGTGGGGGTATTTTGCCCTCTGATGATGCGATCCACAACATCAACTTCACTTGACTCGACAGAATCATATCTTTCTTGGATTACATGGATTATTTATTCCTTCATCAACCGCTGCGTGTTGGTATACCATTTGGCTAATGTACAGAGAGATTTGATGATTCTCTTGGATTGAACAAGGCCCTCTTTCTTAAAAAGCCTGCATTAAGGGGCAGTTATGTTGGGATCAAAAGCATCAAGAGGAGGGGGTGAATTAGTGTAGCGAAAAACTTTCGTCGATTAAAATGACGTTCGTTCAATGAAATCGTTTTCGATGAAAATCATTTTGAAAAGTTCTTCAACTTAAGAGTAAACGGAAGTATAGTTGACGTAAAACAACGGAGGCAGTTTGCAGTTAAGATAAGGAGCAAAATGTAAATGCAAACTGAGATTTAGAGTGGTTCGGTCAATCTTGACCTACATCCACTTTTAGCTCCCTCCTCCGATGAGGTTACCGACATCCAATAGAGGCCTTCCTCAATAGGCAAAGGCCAACTACCCTTTTATAGCTTTACTCCTTTTGACGGGCTTAGAAGACAACCCTTACATATTTCCACTCCTCTCTTGAATGATCAAAACTAAGAAGAAAAGAGGGAGAAGAACTTCTAGCCTTTTACAACACTTTTAAGCTCTCAAATTCTTAGAATAAATGTAAGTTTTCAGTGTCTTTTCATGCAGGAAAGGGTGGGATTTATATAGGCCCCAACTGGTTTGAATTTGAAGCTCAAAAGTATCATCTCCTGGATTTTCGGGGTCCTGGCGGTACCACTGCCAGAACTGGGTGGTACTACCGCTTGACGCTGCTCGAAGACCGAGCTCCGGTGGTACCATCGCTTGACAGGGGTGGTACCACCGCTTGACTTCGCTTGAAGACCGAGCTCAAGCGGTACCATCGCCTGATAGGGGCGGTACCACTACTTGACTTTGCTCAGAGATTGAGCTTCTGGGCGGTGCCACCGCCGTCCAAGAAATCTGGGTCTGAATGGGCTGATCCATTTGGCCCAATTTGGATCTATCAAGGGCCCAATTGGTTCCAGATTAAGTTAATAAGATCATATCCTATTCCTAACTTAATCTTCATGCTAACTATGATATTTAAGACATTAATACTACAACTCGTGTTCCGGTGCATCAATCATTTCTTCTGGCGAGCTTTCGGCGAACTTCCGGCGAACATCCGACGAACCCTCGCGTGATGCTCCGGCAAACTCCTGGACTTGCGACGATCCTCTTGGCGAGTTGTGACGAGCTTCTTTGGCAAGCTCTTGAACTTCTCGGATTTGTTCCAACAGAACCTCCGATGACCGTCCGGACTTCTGTCGAACTCTCGAACTCCCAACGTGATCTTGGTCTTGACTCTAGCGTAACACCTGCTGCATGTCTTACTGCCATCGTAGTTAATCCTACACACTTATCTCAACATATGGATTAGATAACCAAATGATAATTAACTTCATCATCAAAATCTGAGATTCAACAATCTCCCCTTTTTTTATGATGACAATTAATTGATGATAGAGTTAATATTAACTCCCCCTATCTATATACCATGCTTGAGATAAGTCATTCTTGAATTCAAAGCCTTTGAATTCAAGAGACATATTGATAAGTTAAGTTCATTTAACCTTATCTATACTCTTGATTCCTATCATAATGTATTTCTCTGAAATTGATATCAAGACTTGACATCCATTTTCATGTTTTACATTTCAAATATGAAAGATAACAATCGTAGCAATTCATCATATGGTAAGATATCAACATGTAAAATTACCATGTAAGGTCTTGATATCTTAACATAATGCAAACATTTTAAGTGTATAGCAATCATAGCATGGCAAGATATCAACATTATAAAACTACGATGTAAGCTCTTGATATCTTAACATAATGCAAACATTTGAAGTGTATAGCAAACATAGCATTTCATCACATGGTAAGATATCAACATTGTAAAATTGTAATGTAAGCTCTAGATATCTTTACATTAATGCAAACATTTCACGTGTATAGCAATTCTATCATTAATTGACCACATATTTTAAGATACCAATATTGTAAAATTACGATGCAAGCTTTTGATATCTTAACATAATGTAAATATGGCAATTATAGCAATTCTATCATCAATTTACCACATATTTCTCCCCCTTTATCATCAGCAAAAAGGAGAACGATTTAAGTAAATTTTAAGCATAAGTGTGGTAACAATTCATATCATAAAAAGGTTCATGTCATTTTTTAACAATAAGTGATAGGATACAAATTTTTCAAGCAAACATGATATAAAAATAGCTTTCATTGCTTCTTCCCTTTTACTTGTCATTAACGTTTTGTACAAAGGAGGAAAGCCATTGTGAACTTATTTGAATGAAGTTAAAATGATAAGAGATTAAATCATACTTTATTTTAAAAATCTTTCTTCATCGAGAAGGAAGTCATAAAAAGGAATCATTTCATTAAATCCATTTCTCGAAAAAATATTTTTCACAAGGTAAATCTATGAGAGATGCATTTGTTAATTGATTCTATATGTCAAAAATCAATGATATGAAACAAACTTGATATGACATAGGCTTATGAAAGCTATATTAAGTCCGGAAGAGAAATACTAAATCATGTATTGTTAGGATCAAGAAAGTCCGAAAGTGAAATTTAACACATTCATTCATTCAGACAAGGTTTTGCTATGGATTTTCAAACACAATCATGAAGGTAAAACATGCTCATAATCTTGGAAGTTTTGTATCCAAAACACATAATTTTCAACATGTTATTAAGGCATGTAATCGTGTAAAATTCTCATCATAGTAATTAAGTGATTGATCATTGAATTAAGAAAGTCTGAAAAATAAATTTAATAAGTTCATGCATTCGGACACATCAACATTCCTAATTCTCTTCTAATGAAATCAAATTGTTCTTCACTTAAAGGCTTTGTAAAAATATCAGCTAGTTGATGTTTAGTATCAATAAACTCTATAATTACATCATGATTAGTGACATGATCTCGTATAAAGTGATGTCTAATATCAATATGTTTTATTCTTGAGTGTTGAATGAGATTCTTTGTTAAACATATTGCACTTGTGTTATCACATTTAATGGGAATATTTTTAAGATGAACTTTATAATCTTCTAAGATGTTTTTCATCTGCACAACTTGTGCACAGCATGTACTAGCAGCAATATACTAAGCTTTGGTTGTTGATAGTGCAACCAAGTTTTGTTTCTTAGATGACCAGGAAACAAGAGCGTGTCCCAAGAATTGACATATTCTTGATGTGCTTTTTCTATCTAGTCTACACCCAGCAAAATCCACATCAACATAAGCAATTAACTCAAAATTCTCAATTTTTGGATATCATAATCCTAGATTTGTAGTGCCTTTAAGATATCTAAGTATTCTTTTAACTGCTTTGAGATGAGATATCTTGTTGAATCTCGGATTTTGATGATGAAACTAATTGATTGTGTTTAGATGTTTAATTGCATTTTGAGTGATGTAGGTCTTCTCGAATAGGATTAGACAGTTAACGCAGGAGGAATTGACGTTACGCCAGAGGAGATCACGTTAGGATATTGGATGGCAGAAGGCTTCGGACGTCGGGCATCGGGCCAAGAGCGGAATTGCGCCAAGGATATCGGGGTTGCGGAGGTCAACCGCCGATTGAGCAACAAGCCACAAGAGAGGACGATGCGTTGAAGAATCGGACGAAGCGCCAACCAATGATGTGCCAGGCAACAGAATGTCAATTCGCGTTGTAATAATTGTCTTGATCGGAGTAGAGTTTTGACTTGTGTGTGCAGGATTAACTACGATAACGATGAAGACATAAAGCGAAACAAAGTGTCGGAGTCAAGTACGAAGGATTTGTTACGAGTTCGAGAGTTCGACGGAAGTCCGAAGGTTCGTCGGGAATGCTGCCGGAACTAGCCGAGAATGAGTAGGGAGCTTGCCGAAGGGTTTTTCGGAAGCTCGCCGGAAGGTTCGTTGGAAGTTCGCGAAGCTCACCGAGAAAGATCGGAGCTTGCCGAAGAAGCTCATTGGAACTCGCCAAGATCAAATCGTGAAGTCTAGGAGCTTGCCGGGAGTCCGCAGATTGGTTTTCGAGAGTTTATCGGAAGACCGCCGGAAGTTCGCTAGAAGCTCGCTGGAAGAAGTCTTGACTTGTGGACTTTGTAATAGCTTAGGAAATGTCTTTAAATTTATATTTAGCATATTAATTAGGATTAGGATTAGGTGTTAATCCTATATCCCAAGTAGGAGCCAATTGGGCCTGAATTCAGACTGGTTTGGGCCAAGTTTGGAGCCCAACTAGTGAGCTGAAATAGTGCAGGTGGTGGCACCACCAGATTAGGAGGTGGCACCGCCAGATTAGGCGGTGGCACCACCTAGAACCCGAGAACCAAGCAGTGGCACCATTGGACTGAGCGGTGGCACCGCCCAGCACCCGAGAGGTTCGGCGGTGGCACCGCCAGCCTCGGGAACCCAAGAGAATTCAAAATTTGGAGCCCAAATTTGAATCCTCTTAGGGCCTATAAATACCCCTCAATTCTCAATAGAGAACACAACCTTTGAGAAGCAAGAGATTGAGATAAAAGTCTTAGCAAAGTCTTTAGCAAGTTTTTGTTTTCAATTGCTTTAGTGTTCACCTCCTTCTTTCTCTTTAAAAATTTGTAAGAGAGTGAACCACTTGTAAAAGGTTGTAAGAGGGGTATTTGTCCTTCCCCTTCAATGTGATTTGCTAGTGGAAGTTGGGAGCCTTATCGAAGAAGGCTTCGCATGTGGATGTAGGTCGCATGACCGAACCATTATAAATCGGTTTGCGTTTATCTTATTGTCATTTATATTACTGCAAACTATCTTCACTTTGATGCTCTACTTCTTTGTCTCCTTCTTACGTATCCCTTCAAGTTAAAACGCAATCGAAACGGTTTCAAACGAAATGTTGCTTTTATCGTACGAAGTTTCCAAAAGTGTTTAAATCGTCAAAAGTTTATCGTACATTACTGCTGCACTAATTCACCCCCCCCCCCTCTTAGTGCCGCTCCGATCCTAACAAATCTTAGGGTTCGATTGAAACCTAACATAAAGTCCTACACTGAACATGATATCTGGTCTAGTTGTAGTGAGGTATAGTAAACTTCCTATCATACCCTTATAAGTTTTTTGATCGAAGCTTTCTCCACTTTCGTCAATTTCTAACTTAGTGGAGGTACTCATAGGAGTGTTGATAGCTTTTAGTTATCCATATTAAATCTTTTTAGCAAATCTAAAGCATATTTAGTTTGACTAATAAAGATGTCATTACTTAGTTGTTTAATTTGTAAGCCTAAGAAGAAGGTTAATTCTCTCATCAAACTCGTTTCAAATTCAAGGCTCATAGTTTTAGCAAAAGATTCACAAAGAGATTCGTTCGTAGTTCCGAAGATAATATCATCAACATAAATCTGAATAATAAGAAAATTATTTTTAAAATTTTTGATAAATAATATAGTATCGACCTTGCCTTTTGAGAAATTATTTTCAATAAAAAAAGAACTAAGTCTCCCATACCAAGCCTTTGGGGCTTGTTTTAAACCACAAAGAACTTTAGTTAATTTAAACACATGATTAGGGAGGCTATTATTTTCAAATCCGAGAGGTTGTTCAACATAAACTTCTTCTGAAATAAAGCCATTAAGAAAAGCCCTTTTAACATCCATTTAAAACAACTTAAAAATATTATTACTAGCATAGGTAAGGAGCATCCTTATGGCTTCTAATCGAGCCACAAGAGTGAAGGTTTCTTTGTAATTGATACCTTCTTCTTGGTTAAAACCTTTGGCCACTAATCTAGCCTTGTTTCTAACCACAATACCATATTCATCTTGCTTGTTTCTAAAGACCCATTTAGTACCAATAACTAAATAGTCATTTTGCTTAGGAACAAGCTTCCACACCTCATTTCTATTAAATTGATTTAACTCATCTTGCATTGTAATAATCCATGAATCATCTTTCATGGCTTCGTCAATACATTTAGGTTCAATTTGGGAGAGAAAAGTAGCGTTGGCATAAAAATTTTTAAGAGAAGAACATGTTTGAACCCCCTTAGATGTGTCTCCTAAGATTAGCTCCTTAGGATGAGCATCTACATACTTCCAATCCTTGGATAAGGATGTTTCAGAAGTGGATGCATCCAAGTTGCTAGTTCGAGAAGGGGTTTCATTTAAATTCAAAGAATCGAGATTAACATCATCATCAAAATCATTTTTCTTGATTTCAGAAATCTCATTGAAAACAACATGAATGGATTCTTCTCTAATTAAAATTTTTTTATTAAAGATACGAAAAGCTTTAGAAACCGAAGAATAACTATGAAAAATTCCTTCATAAGATTTAGCATCAAATTTTCCTAAGGCATCTTTTTCATTTAAGATAAAACACTTATACCCAAAAACTTTAAAATATGAAACATTAGGTTTTTTGTTGTTCCACAACTCATAAGGTTTTTTGGTGAGTAAGGGTCTTACTAGAACTCTATTCAAAGTATAGCATGCAGTGTTTACGGCTTTGGCCCAAAAATATTTAGGTAGGCTATGTTCATTCAACATGGTTCTTACCATTTCTTGTAAATTTTTATTTTTTCTTTCTACTACTCTATTTTGTTGAGGATTTCTTGGGGTAGAGAAGTTGTGATTGTATCCATTAAATTCACAAAATTCTTGGAAATCATGGTTTTGAAATTCACCACCATGATCACTTCTAATTGATAAAATCATAGAACCCTTTTCATTTTGAATGAGTTTACAAAACTTGGTGAAATATCTAAAGCATTCATTTTTGTGTTTCAAGAAATAAGTCCTTGTGTATCTACTATAATCATCTACAATAATAAAGGCGTATTTGCTACCTCCTAGACTTGATGTAGAGATTGGTCCGAATAAGTCCATATGGATCAATTGCAATGGTCTAGAGGTGCTTATTTGGTTCTTAGATTTGAAGCTACCCTTAATTTGTTTTCCTAATTGACAAGCATCACACACATTATCTTTGATGAACTTGATATTAGAAATTCCTCTTACAAGTTCTTTAGATGAAATTTGAGTGATTAGTTTCATGCTAGCATGACATAATTGTTAGGATCAGAGCGGCACTAAAAGATGAGGGTGAATTAGTGCAGCAGATTAAAACTCGTAACTTTGAAATCGATTTCGTAAATGTGTAGATATTTCGATTTGATGAAGGATGACTTAACTAAAATAGCTCGAGTAAAGGAAGTCAAGAGTAGGGAGAAGAAAACTGAATAGTTTACTGCTAAGAAGATAAGTGGTTCAAAAAATTAAACACTCATATATTCAAGGAACACCACAATGTAAAGTGGTTCGGTCAAATGACCTACATCCACTTGCGAAGCCTTCTTCGATGAGGCTCCTAACTTCCACTAGCAAATCACTTTGAAGAGAAAGGACCAAATACCCCTCTTACAACCTTTTTACAAGTGGTTCACACTCTTACAGATTTTTCAAAGAGAAAGAGGGAGGTGAACACTTAAGCTATTGAAAACAAGACTTTGCTAAAGCTTTTTTTCAATCTTTAACTTCTCAAAAAGGTGTATTCTCTATTGAGAATGGAGGGGTATTTATAGGCTCCAAGATTATTAAAATTTGGGCTCCAAATTTAAATTAATTTTGGGTTTCCCGGTGCTGGCGGTGCCACTGCATATCAGTGTCTGACACTGACAGTGTACTGGCGGTGCCATCGCCAGACCTCTCGGGTTCTGGGCGGTGCCACCACCTAGTCCAGTAGTGTACTGGTGGTGCCACCGCCCAGTCCAGCAGTGTACTAGCGGTGCCACCGCTGGACCTCTCGGGTTCTAGGCGGTGCCACCGCCTAGTTCGGTAGTGTACTTGTAGTGCCACCGCCGGAACTCTCGGGTTCTGGGCAGTGCCACTGCCCAGTCCGACGGTGCCACTGCCTGGACTGTTCCAGCTCACTAATTGGGCTCCAAACTTAGCCAAACCAATCTAAACTTGGGCCCAATTGGCCCTTAACCAGGTTATAGGATTAACCCTTAATCCTAACCCTAATTACATGCAAACTATGAAATTAAGACATAGTCCTAAGCAAATTTTTAAGCGGCAACGTCGAGTTTCCTTCCGGCGAGCTTTCCGACGAACTTCCGGTGGACTTCCGATACACCCTCGGATTTCTTCCGGTGGACACCCAGTAGGCTCCCGGTCTTGTGGCAAGTTCAACGAGTCTTTGGCAAGTATCTAAACCTTCTCAGTGATCTCTACGAACCTCCCATGATCTTTTCGGTGGACTTCTGAAAACTTCGGCAAGTCCTCGATTCTTTCTCGGTTGGTTCCAGTAGCACTTTCAACGATTCTTTGGACTTTCGACGGACTCTCGAACACCCAACGAACTTGACACTAGTAAACTTACTTTATGTCTTCAAGCTATTATAGTTAATCCTGCACATGTAAAACACACTTTAATCTAGACAATTAATCCTAAGCATCTAATCAAGTTGTCCGGCATGTCATTGGTCCCTTGACGCTTCATCCGATTCCTCGACGCTTCGTCCGATTCTTCGGCGCATCGTCCTCTCTTGTGGCCTATTACCTAATCGGCCAGTTGACTCCGCAACTCCGATATCCTTGGTACAACTCCACTCTTCTTGGCCCGATGCCCGAATCCACGACTCGAAGCCTTCTGTTGATACGTCGACCGATCCACCAGTTCGACGTCCAATCTTCTGACATGTTCCTCCGACTCAATATGATTTTCCTACTTTAATTGTCTCATCCTGATTGAAGCATCCTATGTTACTCAAAACGCAGATTAAATCATAAACACATATCAAGTGGTTTCATTATCAAAATATGAGATTCAACATTACTCTCCTATGCCAAAGCCAAGCATCGTCATTCAAAACTGAGAAACACATTTCATTATAAAGATCATTGATATCAATGATGTATACATTATTTTATTTTAATGCAATCATAGATGTGTTTTTGTGTGGTTTTTTAATGATGCAAGCATTAGATTCGAATTTGACAATATATCCTTTATCACACAATTGACTAATGCTCAAGAGGTTATGTTTTAAACCATTGACTAACAAAACATCTTCAATAAAGAAGTTGGATTTGTTACCTATGGTTCCTTTGCTAATGATTTTACCCTTGTTGTTATCTCCGAATGTGACATAGCCTTCGTCTATGCTAGTGAGCTTAGAGAATTGAGATGGATATCCGGTCATATTCCTCGAGCATCCACTATCAAGGTACCATCTCTTGCTCCTAGCTTGTGATAGTATATGTTTCTACAAGAAAGGATGATTTTTAGGTACCCATTTAATTTTGGGTGCCTCAAAAACTGATCTAAATTATTTATCATGTTGCTTGGAATTTATCATGGTTCCTTTAGGAACCCAAATCAATTTGTTTGGACTAACTTTCTTGAATGGGCAATGATAAGTTCTATGTCTATATTTACAACAAAAGTTACATTTGTTTTGGTGCGATACATGCAAGATAGGGACTTTAGTGAAGGTGGTTGGATTTTGGTGAGGACTTCTCACAAATTCGATTCCACTTCGTTTAGGAACATGACCCTTATTTGTAAGGATTATATTCAAAGACTTACTACCAACCTCGAATTTCTTCAAGGTGTCTTTAAGTAGCAAGTTCTACTTTTGGAGAGTTTCTAGATCATGACATTTCATAAGAATATCATTATATTCAATTTTTAATTTATCAAAATTATTAATAAGAATATCATGCTCCTTTTTTAATAATTTATATTTTCTACTAATTATTTTGCATTCATCAAACAAGTCATGGAAATCATTTAACGATTCATCAAATGATAAATCTGCATTAATTAAATTTGTTACCTCCTCTCCAATGGCCATTAGGGTGTAATGAGCAACTTGCTCAGTGTTGGACTCATCTTCTTCAGACGCACTTGAGTCATCCCACGTTGCTTTGAGCGTCTTCTTCTTTGGTGTTCTCTTCTTGGCTTAGGGACAATCACTTTTGTAGTGTCCCGGCTTCTTGCATTCGTAGCAAATAACTTTGTCTTTTTTGGATTTAAGTTTATTTTTAGTGTCATTTTTAAATTTGTTTCGTTTAATAAATTTTTAAAAATTTCTTGTTAGAAGTGCCAAGTCATCGTCAAAGTCCTCATCACTTGAGTTTTCTCTCAAGTGGTCTTCTAGAGTTCCAAGTGTCATATCCTTCCTGTTCTTTGGAAAGATGTCTTCTTGCTCTTCATGAGCTTTGCAAGTCATTTCATAGGTCATTAATGACCCAATTAATTCTTCAAGAGGGAAGTTGTTTAAATCTTTAGCCTCTTGAATAGTAGTGACTTTAGGGTCCCAACCCTTTGGAAGGGATCTTAGAATTTTATTGACGAGCTCAAAATCTAAAAAAATTTTACCGAGTCCTTTTAGACCATTGACGACATTCGTGAAATGGGTGTACATGTCGCCTATGGTCTCGCTCGGTTTCATTCAAAAAAGTTCATAAGAATGTACTAAAAGATTGATTTTTTACTCTTTCACTCTACTTGTGCCTTCATGAGTCACTTCGAGTGTATGTCAAATATTAAATGCAGTTTCACAAATCAAAACACGATTGAACTCGTTTTTATCAAGAGCACAAAATAAGACATTCATAGCCTTTGCATTAAGAGCGAAAGTCTTTTTCTCCAATTCATTCCAATCGATCATTGAAAGAGAAGACTTTGAAAATCTATTTTCAATAATATTCTAAAGTTCAAAATCCATGGAAATAAGGAAGATCCTCATTTGGATCTTCCAATAGGTGTAGTCCGTTCCGTTGAACATGGGTGGACGTGTAATAGAGTGACTATTAGGACCCTTTTTCTAAGCTTTTGAATAATGTTTATTGAGTCTGTTTAGTCCAATTGTTTATTGAGTCGGTTTGGTTCAGTTAGAATCAAGTAGAGGTTTATTTAATATTTATTTATTATTAGAGTTCAAGTCCTGATTGACTCTGGGTGGAACTCTATAAATAAGGATGTAACTGCTTCTTTTCAATAATCTATGAAAAATACCATTGTCTTTGGACAAACCCTAGGAGGCCGATCCCCTCGAAGTGATCAAGGAGGGCCGATCCCCTCGAAGCGATCAAGGAGGGCCGATCCCCTCGAAGCGATCATTATCATCCCCATTTCTTCCGTTTCTTCGACGATAAGACTTTAGGGTCTTATCATTTGCTTAGAGATCAAGGAGGGCCGATCCCCTCGAAGCGATCAAGGAGGGCCGATCCCCTCGAAGCGATCATTATCATTCTCTTTTCTCCCATTTCTTCCACGATAAGACCTTAGGGTCTTATCATTTGGTATCAGGGCCTACGATAAGACTTTAGGGTCTTATCATTTGGTATCAGAGCCTACGATAAGGCTTTAGGGTCATATCATTTGGTATCAGAGCAGCGATCCTCGGCGTCTCGCTGTAGTTCGTCATCTCGTTCAAAAAAAAAAAAAAAAAAAGGAAAAGGAAAAGAAGAAACACGAGAGGAAGAAGAAGCCGCAGCCACCCCTGCGTCCCCTGCTTCCGGCCAGCCCACCCGCCGCTGCTTCTCTCCGGCCAGCGCCCACCATCGCCCCGCTTCCTGGCAGCCATCGCAGCGGTGAGCCCTTGGCGATGCTGCCCTAGCCGCACCACCATCGCTACCTCCAAGCCCTCAGCAACAGTGATCCCTCTACGCAGCGACCGCAACAAGCATCGCTGCCTCCCACGCGACAACCACAGCTACATCCCCGCATCCTCGTAGCAACCCTTCATTCCCATAGTGTTGCCATCAATTGCATCACAACAGCAGCACCGAATAGGACAGTGATTGATGCCCTTGACCAACACCAAAAATACGACTTGAGATTACAGATTTGCAGTCTTACGAAATAGCCATCGATAACTCAGTGAAAGCACAAATGGAAGCATTGGAAATTAGAATTGAGAACCGGTTACAAGAAGTACTTAATGATTTCAAAAAGGACTTACTGTGGAGCCTTAGTAAATTTCAACAAAGTAGGAGCTCAAGTTCTACGTTGCACAGATCTGAAGATACAGGAAAAGGGCCCCAAGATTATGACACAAATTACTCACACATGAAGATGGAATTTTCGAGATGGAAAGATGGAGATCCGACCAATTGGATCTCTAAGGCAGAAAATGTTTTTCGTTTTCACAGAACCCCAGAAGAATCCAAGGTAGAAGTGGCCTCAATCCAACACGAGGGAGATGCACTCCAGTGGTATGATTGGTATGAAACTTTTCACGGAGTTCCTTCGTGGGAGCAGTTCAAAAGAGGACTTCTTGTTCGCTTTGGCCCATCCGAATATGAGAATGTTGATTGCTATCTCACCAAAATTCATCAAACTTCTACAGTGTTAGAATATCAGAGTAAGTTTGAAAGATTATCAAATCAAGCTAGAGATTGGTCGAACCGACAACTTCTGGATACATTTATTGAAGGGCTTATTCCAGAGATCCGGTGTGAAGTTAAGGCTCGTCAACCCCGTACTATGATAGCTGCAATCTCATTTGCAAATCTACATGAGAAAAAAATTAGCAAGGAAAGATTAGCAAGGGGTTTGTATTATGATGAAAAATGGAGTATGGAGCACCGATGTAAACAAGGGCAACTTCTGATGATTGAACCAATTAGAGAGGAACCGAAAGCTAAGAATGTGGACTCCGATCATGAAGGTATAAATTCTAATTAAGATGTTGGACCTACCATATATACAATGCATGCATTAGCCGACTACTCTAACCCGTAAACTATGGAAGTTGGCGAAACTCTAGAACATCAGCCTGTTATAGTTTTGATTGATACTGGTAGCACTAACAATTTTATGGACAGTGAGACTATTGACCGATTGGCCCACCACATTGAAGACTATGACAGATTCGAAGTAAAGAATGTTGATGGACGGATTTTCACTTGTGATAGCAAAGGTTCAAAGATAAATTTGATTATACAGGGCCAGAAGTTTCATGCAACGATTGCTACATTGAAAGATCGACTTGTTGCTTACACTATTAAAAAGTGGAGATCATACTTACTTGATCAACGGGTTGTGATGCGTTACAGATAGTCTATGGCTAAAGTGCTGAAAGAGAAGCTCCTAGAGATTGATGCTGCTCAGCCTTGAGGACAAGGCTGATTTGAAGAGGGAGGAACTGTTAGGAACCTTTTTCTAAGCTTTTGAATAATGTTTGTTGAGTCTGTTTAGTCCAATTGTTTATTGAGTCGGTTTGGTTCAGTTAGAATCAAGTAGAGGTTTATTTAATATTTATTTATTATTAGAGTTCAAGTCTTGATGGACTCTGGGTGGAACTCTATAAATAAGGATGTAACTGCTTCTTTTCAATAATCTATGAAAAATACCATTGTCTTTGGACAAACCCTAGGAGGCCGATCCCCTCGAAGTGATCAAGGAGGGCCGATCCCCTCGAAGCGATCAAGGAGGGCCGATCTCCTCGAAGCGATCATTATCATCCCCATTTCTTCCTTTTCTTTCACGATAAGACCTTAGGGTCTTATCATTTGGTATCAAAGCCTACGATAAGACTTTAGGGTCTTATCATTTGGTATCAGAGCCTACGATAAGACTTTAGGGTCTTATCAGTGACCCTCTTGGTTTCCGACGTATGCCATCTCTCTTGGGTTTTAATCCGATTAAGAGTGAACCCCACTCTGATACTAATTGTTGGGATCAAAAGCACTAAGAGGGGGGGGTGAATTAGTGCATCGAAAAACTTTCGTCGATTAAAATGACATTCGTACGATGAAATCATTTTCGATGAAAACCATGTCGGAAAGTTCTTTAACTTAAGAGTAAAGGGAAGTATAGTTGATATAAAGTAATGGATGTAGTTTGTAGTTAAGATAAGGAGCAGAATGTAAATGCAAACCGAGATTTAGAGTGGTTCGGTCAATCTTGATCTACATAAACTTTTGGGTTCCTCCTCTGATGAGGTCACCGACGTCCACTAGAGGCCTTCCTTCAATAGGCGAAGGCCAACCACCCTTTTACAGCTTTACTCCTTTTAATGGGCTTAGGAGACAACCGTTACAGATTTCCACTCCTCTCTTGAATGATCAAAACTTAGAAGAAAAGAGGGAGAAAAACTTCTAGCCTTTTACAACACTTTTAAGCTCTCAAATTCTCAGAATAAATGCAAGCTTTCGATGCCCTTTCATGTAGGAAAGGGTGGGGTATATATAGGCCCCAACTGGTTTGAATTTGGAGCTCAAAAGTGTTATCACCCGGATTTCTGGGGTCTTGGCGGTACCACCGCCAGAACTAGGCAGTACTACCACCTAACATTGCTCGGAGACCGAGCTTAAGCAGTACCACTGCCCGACTTCGCTCGGAGACCGAGCTTAGGTGGTACCACTACCTGACAGGGGCGGTACCATCGCCTGACTTCTCTCAAAGACTGACTTTCTGGGCGATGCCATCGCGGGCCTTAGCAATGCCACCGTCGGCCAAGAAATCTAGGTCCAAATGGGCTGATCTATTCGACCCAATTTGGGTCTATCAAGAGCCCAATTGGCCCTAGATTAAGTTAATGGGATCACGTCCCATTCCTAACTTAATCTTCATGCTAACTATGACATTTAAGATATTAATACTGCAACTCGTGTTCCGGTGCGTCAATTGCTTCTTCCAGTGAGCTTTCAGTGAACTTCCGGCGAACATCCGATGAACCCTCGGTGATGCTCCGGCGAACTTCTGGCAAACTCTTGGACTTGCAACGATCCTCTTGGCACGTTGCGATGAGCTTCTTTGGCAAGCTCCTGGACTTCTCATATTTGTTCTCGCAGAACTTCCGACGACCGTCCGGACTTCCGTCGAACTCTCGAACTCCCAACGTGATCTTGGTCTTAACTCTGGTGCAACACCTGCTGGATGTCTTACTACCATCGTAGTTAATCCTGTATACTTATCTCAACATATGGATTAGATAACCAAATGACAATTGACTTCATCATCAAAATCCGAGATTCAACAAGTTAATGGTGGTAATTGGGAAGAATCCAAGGGAATTCTTCTTCTTCTTGACAATGAAGTGCATGTATTGTTGAATCTCATATTTTGATGATAAAACCAATTGATATATGTTTATGTTTTAATCTGCATTTTGAGTGATGCGGGATGCTTCCATCAGGATGAGACAATTAAAGCAGGAAAAATCATTTTGGGCCGAAGGAACATGTCAGAAGATTGGACGTCGGGCCGGTGGATCGGTCGATGTATCGACAAAAGGCTTCAGGGCATGGATTCGAGCATCGGGCCAAGAAGAGCATATATTATGCCAAGGATATTGGAGTTGCGGAGTCAACTAGCCGATTGGGTAATAGGCCACAAGAGAGGACGATGCGCCAAAGAATCAGACGAAGCGTCGAGAGACCAATGACATACTGGACAACTTGATTAATGCTTAGTATTAATTGGCGAGTTCTGACGCCAAGAAGATCGTCGTGAAGTCCAGGAGCTTGCCGGGAGTCCGCCGAAACATTGTCGAGAGATCGTCAAAAGTTCGTCGGAAGATCGCCGGAAGAATAGACATAGGGACTTGTTTAGCTTAGCAAATGTCTTAGAATTTCGTAATTAGCACGTAATTGGGCTTGGATTTGGGCTAACCTAATTTGGGGCCAACATGGCCAATGTAAGAACTATGTTGGGCCCAAAAAGAGGCCCAAACAATGCCCCAAGAAGTCTCACCGTCATGGCATAGTCTTTGAGACTATGTCAGGCAGGGGTATCGCCAGTCTGGGCAATTGTACCGCCCTTGGCAAGGTGCCAGGTGGTGGTACCACTAATTTGGGTGGTGGTACCACCCAGCATTGCTCCTAAGGCGGTGGTACCGTTAGACCTGGGTGATGGTACCGCCCGTGCCCGAGAAACTTGGGATGGGAAAGTTTTAGGCTCAAAGTTTGAATCAACTTGAAGCTTATAAATACCCCTCTCATCCTTGGTTAAAACACACAAGCATAGAGAATTTAAAGTGGGAAAAATGCTATTGTAATCTCTTAAGTGTTGAATCTCGGATTTTGATGATGAAACTAATTGATTGTGTTTAGATGTTTAACTACATTTTGAGTGATGCAGGTCTACTCGATCAGAATTAGACAGTTAACGCAGGAGGAATTGATGTTGCGGCGGAGGAGATCACGTCAGGATATTGGACGGCAGAAGGCTTCGGACGTCGGGCATCGGGCCAAGAGTGGAATTGCGCCAAGGATATCGGGGTTGCAGAGGTCAATCGCTGATTGGGCAACAAGCCGCAAGAGAGGACGATGCGCCGAAGAATCAGACGAAGCGCCAACCAATGACGTGCCGGGTGTTGAATCTCGGATTTTGATGATGAAGTCAATTGTCATTTGTTGTCTAATGTATGTGTTGAGATAAATGTGCAGGATTAACTACGATGAAAGTAAGACATGCAGCAGGAGTTGCGCCGGAGTCATGACAATGATCACGTTGGGAGTTCAAGAACTCAACGGAAGTTCGGACAGTCGTCGGAGGTTCTGCGGGAACAAATCCGAGAAGTTCAGAAGCTTGCCAAAGGAGCTCGTCGGAACTTGCCAAGTGGATCGTCGCAGTCCAGGAGTTTGCCGGAAGTCCGCAGGAGCATCACCGAGGGTTCATCGGATGATCGACGGAAGTTCGCCGGAAACTCGCCGGAAGAAGCGAGTGACGCACCGAAGCAAGCTACAGAATATGTCTTAGGAAATAATCGTAGTTAGCACTTTGATTAAGTTAGAAATGGGAGGTGATCCCATTAGCTTAATCCTGGGGCAATTGGGCCCTTGAAAAACTCAAATTGGGTCGAATGGTTCAACCCATTCGGACCCAGGTTGCTGTGGGAGGTGCAACCGCCTAGGCAGGGAGGTAGCACCGCCCAGGCTATGTCTCCCAGCGAGACTGGGAGGTGCAACCGCTCCAGCCAAGAGGTGGCACCGCCTCGGGCTCAGTCTCTGAGCGAGACTGGGCGGTGCAACCTCCTCTATCAGGAGGTAGCACCGCTAGAGCTCAAGTTTCGAGCTCTGCCAGGCGGTGCAACCTCTCCAGTCAGGCGGTGCAACCGCCTGAGCTCGGTCTTCGAGCTCTGGCAGAGAGGTGCAACCGCCCCTGACAGAGGTGGCACCGCCCAGAGGCTCAGTCTTCGAGCTCTGCCAGGCGGTGCAACCGCCCCAGTCAGGAGGTGCAACTGCCTGATCCTGGAATTCCCCACCCATTCAGCACTGAAAAGATACAGACCTACACCGAATTCTTGATCTTTTCTGTGATTCTAAGAGCTCAAATTTGTGTAAAGTCCAAAAGTTCTCCTCTTTCTGTTCTTCAAGTCTTGAGTTGTAAAGAGAGGAGAGAAAAGTTCTGTAAGGGTTGTCTCCTGAGCCCGTCAAAAGGAGTGAAACTGTAAAAGGGCAGTTCGCCTTCGCCTATTGAAGGAAGGCCTCTAGTTGACGTCGGTGACCTCGTCGGTGGAGGAAGCCAAAAGTGGAGTAGGTCAAGACTGACCGAACCACTCTAAATCTCTGGTTTGCTTTTATTTTGAGCACTTTATCATTACTGTAAACCTCCTACATAGCTACTGCTCTCTGCGCTTTTACGAACAAGTTTCTAAGTTCTGATCTTTCCGAATATGCATTCAGACGTAAATCGGTGTTTTCGTACGATCTTTACATTGCAGTTTACATTTACGTTTTGATTCTATTTATAATTGCAAACTGTCTTCTGCGCTTTTACGAACGAGTTTCTTTGCAGTTTACGTTTACGTTTTGATTCCATTTATAACTGCAAACTGCCTTCTGCGCTTTTATGAACGAGTGTTTGAGTTCAGATCTTTCCGAATCTGAGCTTAGAAGCAAACTGCGCTTAGACGCAATCTGCATTTAGACGTAAACTATGCTTAGATGCAAACTGCATTTAGATGCAAACTGCGTAAACTACGCTTAGACGCAAACTGTGTTTAGACGTAAACTGCACTTAATCATAAGTAATCTTAGAATCGGCTTTTGCATCAAAATAGTTTTTATCGAACGAATGCATCTTTCATTTTTAATCGCTGAAAGATTTCCGCTGCACTAATTCACCGCCCCCTCTTAGTGCTCTCGATCCTAACAATTGGTATCAGAGCCCGGTTAACTCTCAAACGGATTAAAACCCAAGAGAGATGGCTTATGTCGGAAACCAAGAGGGCCATTCCATTACACGTCCACCCATGTTTAATGGGACGGACTACACCTATTGGAAGACCCGAATGAGGATCTTTCTTATTTCTATGGACGTTGAACTCTGGAATCTTATCGAGAATGGTTTTTCAAAGTCTTCTCTTCCAATGATCGATTGGAACGATTCGGAGAAGAAGGCTTTCGCTCTTAATGCAAAGGCTATGAATGCCTTATTTTGCGCACTTGATAAAAACAAGTTTAATCGTGTTTCGATTTGTGAAACTGCATTTGATATTTGGCACACACTTGAAGTGACTCATGAAGGCACAAGTAGAGTGAAAGAGTCAAAAATCAATCTTTTTTTACACTCTTTCGAACTTTTTCGGATGAAACCGAGTGAGACTATTGGCGACATGTTTACCTGTTTCACGGATGTTGTCAACGGTCTAAAAGGACTCGGAAAAAGTTTTTCAGATTTTGAGCTCGTAAATAAGATTCTAAGATCCCTTCCTAAGAGTTGGGATCCTAAAGTCACTACTATTCCAAAGGCAAAAGATCTAAACAACTTCCCTCTTGAAGAACTAATTGGGTCATTAATGACCTACTAGATGACTTGCAAAGCTCATGAAGAGCAAGAAGACATCCTTCCAAAGAACAGGAAGGATATGGCACTTAGAACTTTGGAAGATCACTTGAAAGAAAACTCAAGTGATGAGGACTGTGATGATGACTTGGCACTTCTAACAAGAAAATTTAAAAAATTCATTAAAAGAAATAAGTTTAAGAATGACACTAAAAGTAAACTTGAACCCAAGAAAGACCAAGTTATTTGCTATGAGTGCAAAAAGCCGGGACACTACAAGAGTGATTGTCCCCAAGCCAAAAAGAGAATAACAAAAAAGAAGGCGCTCAAAGCAACATGGGATGATTCGAGCGCGTCTGAAGAAGAGGAGTCTAACACTGAGCAAGTTGCTCATTATGCCTTAATGGCCATCGGAGAGGAGGTAACGAATTTATTAGATGCTGATTTATCTTTCGATGAATTATTAAATGCCTTCCATGACTTATTTGATGAATGCAAGATTATCAATAGAAAATACAAATTGCTGAAAAAGGAGCATGATAGTCTTACTTGTGATTTTGATAAGTTAAAAATTGAATATCATGATAGTTTAAATTCATGTATCAAATATCATGATCTAGAAACTCTCCAAAAAGAAAACTCGCTACTTAAGGACACCTTGAAGAAATTCGAGGTTGGTAGCAAGTCATTGAACATGATCCTTGCAAACAAGGGTCACGTTCCAAAAAGAAGTGGAATTGGATTTGTGAGAAGTCCTCACCTAAATCCAATCACCTTTATAAAAGGCCCCATCTTACATGTTCAACACCAAGCAAAATGTAACTTTTGTTGCAAAATTGGACACAAGACGCATTATTGTCCATTCAAGAAAATTAGTCCAAACAAATTGATTTGGGTTCCTAAAGGAACCATGATAAACTCTATACAACATGATAAACAATGTAAATCTATCTTTGAGGCACCCAAAAGCAAATGGGTACCTAAAAATCATCCTTTCTTGTAGAAACCCACACCATCGCAAGCTAGGAGCAAGAGATGGTACCTTGATAGTGGATGCTCAAGGCATATGACCGGAGATCCATCTCAATTCTCTAAGCTCACTAGCATAGACGAAGGCTATGTCACCTTCGGAGACAACAACAAGGGTAAAATCATTGGCAAAGGAACCATAGGTAACAAATCCAACTTCTTTATTGAAGATGTTTTGTTAGTTGATGGTTTAAAACATAACCTCTTGAGCATTAGTCAATTATGTGATAAAGGATACGCTGTCAAATTCGAATCTAATGCTTGCATCATTGAAAAACCACATAAGAACATGTCTATGATTGCATTAAAACAAAATAACATATACACTATTGACATCAATGATTTATGTGATGAAATGTGTTTTGCGGTTATGAATGAGGATGCTTGGCTATGGCATAGAAGATTAGGTCATGCTAGCATGAAACTAATCACTCAAATATCATCTAGAGAACTTGTAAGAGGAATTCCTCATATCAAGTTCATCAAAGATAATGTATGTGATGCTTGCCAATTAGGTAAACAAATTAAGGGTAGTTTCAAAGCTAAGAATCAAATAAGCACCTCTAGGTCCTTACAATTGATCCATATGGACTTATTCGGACCAATCTCTACATCGAGTCTTGGAGGTAGCAAGTACGCCTTTGTCATTGTTGATGACTATAGCAGATATACATGGACCTACTTCTTAAAACAAAAAAATGAATGCTTTAAATATTTTACCAAGTTTTGTAAACTTGTTCAAAATCAGAAGGGTTCTATGATTTCGTCAATTAGAAGTGATCATGGTGGAGAATTTCAAAACCATGACTTCCAAGAATTCTGTGAACTCTATGGATACAACCATAACTTCTCTACTGCAAGAAATCCTCAACAAAATGGGGTAGTAGAAAGAAAAAATCGAAATCTACAAGAAATGGCAAGAACCATGTTGAATGAACATAGCCTACCCAAATATTTTTGGGCCGAAGCCATAAACACTGCATGCTATATTTTGAATAGAGTTCTAGTAAGACCCTTACTCACCAAAACTCCTTATGAGTTATGGAATAACAAAAAACCCAATGTCTCATATTTTAAAGTCTTTGGGTGTAAATGTTTTATCTTAAATGAAAAGGATAACTTAGGAAAATTCGATGCTAAATCTGATGAAGGAATCTTTCTTGGTTATACTTCGGTTTCTAAAGCTTTTCGTATTTTCAATAAAAGAACTTTAATTATTGAAGAATCCATCCATGTTGTTTTCAATGAGATTTCCGAAATTAGGAAAAATGACCTTGACGATGATGTTAATTTTGATTCTTTGAATTTAAACGAAACCCCATCTCCAACTAGCAACTTGGATGCATCCACTTCTCAGATTTCCTTACCCAAGGATTGGAAGTATGTAGATGCTCATCCTAAGGAGCTAATCTTAGGAGACACATCAAAGGGGGTTCAAACACGATCTTCTTTTAAAAATTTTTGTGCCAACGCCGCCTTTCTCTCCCAAATTGAACCCAAATGTGTTGATGAAGCCATGAAAGATGATTCATGGATTATCGCAATGCAAGATGAATTGAATCAATTTGAGAGAAATGAGGTGTGGACGGTTGTTCCTAGGCCAAATGACCATTTAGTTATTGGTACTAAATGGGTCTTTAGAAACAAGCAAGATGAAAATGGTATCGTGGTTAGAAACAAGGCTAGATTAGTGGCCAAAGGTGTCAACCAAGAAGAAGGTATCGACTATGAAGAAACCTTCGCTCCTGTGGCTCGATTAGAAGCCATAAGAATGCTCCTTGCCTACGCTAGCAGTATTAATTTTAAATTATTTCAAATGGACGTTAAAAGCACTTTTCTTAATGGCTTTATTTCCGAAGAAGTCTATGTTGAACAACCTCCTGGATTTGAAAATAATAGTCTCCCTAATCATGTGTTTAGATTAACTAAAGCTCTCTATGGTTTAAAACAAGCTCCAAGGGCTTGGTATGAGAGACTTAGTTCTTTTCTTATTGAAAATAATTTCGTAAAAGGCAAGGTTGATACTACATTATTCATCAAGAACTTTGAAAATAATTTTCTCATTGTTCAAATTTATGTTGCTGATATTATCTTTGGTTCTACGAATGAATCTCTTTATGAATCCTTTGCTAAAACTATGAGTCTTGAATTCGAAATGAGTCTAATGGGAGAGTTAACATTCTTCTTAGGTCTACAAATCAAACAACTAAGCAATGACATCTTTATTAGTCAAACTAAATATGCTATGAGTTTACTAAAGAAGTTTAATATGAATAACTCAAAAGCTATTAACACTCCTATGAGCACCTCCACTAAGTTAGAAATTGATGAAAGTGGAGAAAGCTTCGATCAAAAAATCTATAGGGGTATGATAGGAAGTTTACTTTACCTCACTGCAACTAGACCAGACATAATGTTCAGTGTAGGACTTTGTGCTAGATTTCAATCAAACCCTAAGATATCTCATCTCAAAGCAGTTAAAAGAATACTCAGATATCTTAATGGTACCACAAATCTAGGATTATGGTACCCAAAATCAGAGAAGCTTGAGTTAATTGCTTATGCTGATGCGGACTTCGCTGGTTGTAGATTAGATAGAAAAAGCACATCAGGAACATGTCAATTCTTAGGACATGCCCTTGTTTCCTAGTCATCTAAGAAACAAAACTCGGTTGCACTATCAACAACCGAAGCTGAATATATTGTAGCAAGTGCATGCTGTGCACAAGTTGTTTGGATGAAAAATACCTTAGAAGATTATAAAGTTCATCTTAAAAATATTCCTATTAAATGTGATAACACAAGTGCAATATGCCTAACAAAAAACCCTATACAACACTCAAGA
Source organism: Musa acuminata AAA Group (assembly GCF_036884655.1). Taxonomy (NCBI): domain Eukaryota; kingdom Viridiplantae; phylum Streptophyta; class Magnoliopsida; order Zingiberales; family Musaceae; genus Musa; species Musa acuminata. The sequence continues at coordinate 22,622,986 of NC_088331.1, read as the reverse complement.
ACAAAACATACTGACATCAGACATCACTTTATACGAGATCATGTTACGAATCATGATGTAATCATAGAATTCATTGATACGAAACATCAACTAGCTGATATCTTTACAAAACCTCTAAGTGAAGAACAATTTGATTTCATAAGAAGAGAATTAGGAATGTTGATGTGTCCGAATACTTAAACTAGTTAAAATTATTTTTCGGACGTTATTGATTACTATTACATGCCTTGGTATCACTTGATCAAATAACATGTTGGAAATTATGTGACAAATGTTTTTGAAAATCAGTAGCTTACTCATATCCGAATGCATGTAAGAAGTTCATCTTATTTTCGGTTTGAATGCTAAAAATAGGATTTTCCTGTACACTCTTATGAAAACTTTTTGAAAAATGAGTTTCCTCCAAGCAACGAACTATAACATAACAAGGAGAAGAGATATTCAAAGTATTATATGTGTCATGCCTTCCTTTATGTGCTTGATAACCTGCTGGAATCACATCTACCATGCTTTTTGATAATGCTACCATGCTTTTTGTTGATGACAAAGGGGGAGAAAAATATGAATTGATATGGTTGCTATTACTAATGCTATGATTAGGCCATACCTTCTATCACTGATAATGATATTGTTGCTATTACTGATGTTGATATGGTTGCTATCACTGATACTATGATTAGGCCATACTTGCATCACCAAGAAATATATGATTGCCATATGCCCTGTATCAAGATATCAAACAAAAATTTGCATCGTACGAACTAATATCTTACCATGTGATGCAATGCTACACTTGCTAAAATATTCGAAATGTGTACATCATGTAATGATATCAAAATCTTGCTTCACAGCTTTACATGTCGATATCTTACAATATGATGAATTGCTACAATAACCATTATTCAAATTTGTTAAATTTGAAAATGTATGTCAAGCCTTGACATCATCTTCAAAGAGATACATTATGATAGGAATCATGATGGGAATATGTCTCTTGAATTTATAAAGTTTTTAAATTCGAGAAGTATGGCATATAGACAGGGGGAGTTAAGGTTAACTCCATTATCAATTGATTGTCATCATCAAAAACGGGGAGATTGTTGAATCTCGGATTTTGATGATGAAGTCAATTGTCATTTGTTGTCTAATGTATGTGTTGAGATAAGTGTGCAGGATTAACTACGATAAAAGTAAGACATGCAGCAGGAGTTGCGCCGGAGTCATGACAATGATCACGTTGGGAGTTCGAGAGCTCGACGGAAGTTCGGACAGTCGTCGGAGGTTCTGCGGGAACAAATCCGAGAAGTCCAGAAGCTTGCCAAAGGAGCTCGTCGGAACTTGCCAAGTGGATCGTCGCAGTCCAGGAGTTTGTCGGAAGTCCGCAGGAGCATCACCGAGGGTTCATCGGATGATCGACGGAAGTTCGCCGGAAACTCGCCGGAAGAAGCGAGTGACGCACCGAAGCAAGCTGCAGAATATGTCTTAGGAAATAATCGTAGTTAGCACTTTGATTAAGTTAGAAATGGGAGGTGATCCCATTAGCTTAATCCTGGGGCAATTGGGCCCCTGAAAAACTCAAATTGGGTCGAATGGTTCAACCCATTCGGACCCAGGTTGCTGTGGGAGGTGCAACCGCCCAGGCAGGGAGGTAGCACCGCCCAGGCTATGTCTCCCAGCGAGACTGGGAGGTGCAACCGCTCCAGCCAAGAGGTGGCACCGCCCCGGGCTCAGTCTCCGAGCAAGACTGGGCGGTGCAACCTCCTCTGTCAGGAGGTAGCACCGCCAGAGCTCAAGTTTCGAGCTCTGCCAGGCGGTGCAACCTCTCTAGTCCGGCGGTGCAACCGCCTGAGCTCGATCTTCGAGCTCTGGCAGAGAGGTGCAACCGCCCCTGACAGAGGTGGCACCACCCAGAGGCTCAGTCTTCGAGCTCTGCCAAGCGGTGCAACCGCCCCAGTCAGGAGGTGCAATCGCCTGATCCCGGAATTCCGGGATTTGATCGTTTTGAGCTCCAAATTTGAACTGGGTTGGGGCCTATAAATACCCCACCCATTCAGCACCGAAAAGATACAGACCTACACAGAATTCTTGATCTTTTCTGTGATTCTAAGAGCTCAAATTTGTGTAAAGTCCAAAAGTTCTCCTCTTTTTGTTCTTCAAGTCTTGAGTTGTAAAGAGAGGAGAGAAATGTTCTGTAAGGGTTGTCTCCTGAGCCCATCAAAAGGAGTGAAACTGTAAAAGGGCAGTTCGCCTTCGCCTATTGAAGGAAGGCCTCTAGTTGACGTCGGTGACCTCGTCGGTGGAGAAAGCCAAAAGTGGAGTAGGTCAAGACTGACCGAACCACTCTAAATCTCCGGTTTGCTTTTATTTTGAGCACTTTATCATTACTACAAACCTCCTACATAGCTACTGCTCTCTGCGCTTTTACGAACAAGTTTCTAAGTTCTGATCTTTCTGAATCTGCATTCAGACGTAAATCGGTGTTTTCGTACGATCTTTACATTGCAGTTTACATTTACGTTTTGACTCTATTTATAATTGCAAACTGTCTTCTGCACTTTTACGAACGAGTTTCTTTGCAGTTTATGTTTATGTTTTGATTCCATTTATAACTACAAACTGCCTTTTGCACTTTTACGAACGAGTGTCTGAGTTCAGATCTTTCCGAATCTGAGCTTAGACGCAAACTGCGCTTAGGCGTAATCTGCGCTTAGACGTAAACTACGCTTAGACACAAACTGCGCTTAGACGCAATCTGAGCTTAGACGCAAACTGCACTTAGACGCAATCTGAGCTTAGACGCAAACTGCACTTAGATGCAAACTGCGCTTATACGCAATCTGCATTTAGACGTAAACTGCGCTTAGACGCAAACTGCATTTAGACGCAAACTGCGTAAACTGCGCTTAGACGCAAACTGTATTTAGACGTAAACTGCACTTAATCATAAGTAATCTTAGAATCGGCTTTTGCATCAATATAGTTTTTATCGAACGAACGCAGCTTTCGTTTTTAATCGCTGAAAGATTTCCGCTGCACTAATTCACCCCCCCCTCTTAGTGCTCTTGATCCGAACACCAGGCAACAAAATGTCAATTCGCTTTGTAATAATTGTCTAGATCGGAGTAGAGTTTTGACTTGTGTGTACAGGATTAACTATGATAACGATGAAGACATAAAGAGAAACAAAGTGTTGGAGGCAAGCGCGAAGGATTTGTTGCGAGTTTGAGAGTTCGACGGAAGTCCGAAGGTTCATCAGGAATGCTGCCGGAACTAGCCGAGAATAAGTAGGGAGCTTGCCGAAGGGTTTTCCGGAAGCTCGCCGGAAGGTTCGTTGGAAGTTCACGGAGCTCGCTGAGAAAGATCGGAGCTTGCCGAAGAAGCTCATTGGAACTCGCCAAGATCAAATCGTGAAGTCTAGGAGCTTGCCGGGAGTCTGTAGAATGATTTCCGAGAGTTTTTCGGAAGACCGTCGAAAGTTCGCTGGAAGCTCACTAGAAAAAGTCTTGACTTGCGGACTTTGTAATAGCTTAGAAAATATCTTTAAATTCATAATTAGCACATTAATTATGGTTAGGATTAGGTGTTAATCCTATACCTCAAGTAGGGGCCAATTGGGCCCGAGTTCGGACTGGTTTGGGCCAAGTTTGGAGCCCAACCAGTGAGCTGAAATAGTGTAGGCGGTGGCACTACCAGATTAGGCGGTGGCACCGCCTAGAACCCAAGAACCAAGCGGTGGCACCGTTGGACTGAGCAGTGGCACCGCCTAGCACCCGAGAGGTCCGACGGTGGCACCGCCAGTACACTGTCAATTTCTGACACTAACAGGTGGTTGCACCGCCAACCTCGGGAACCCAAGAGAATTCAAAATTTGGTGCCCAAATTTAAATCCTCTTGGGGCCTATAAATACCCCTCAATTCTCAGCAGAGAACACAACCTTTGAGAAACAAGAGATTGAGATAAAAGTCTTAGTAAAGTCTTTAGCAAGTTTTTGTTTTCAATTGCTTGAGTGTTCACCTCCTTCTTTCTCTTTAAAAATTTGTAAGAGAGTGAACCACTTGTGAAAGGTTGTAAGAGGGATATTTGTCCTTCTCCTTTATAGTGATTTGCTAGTGGAAGTTGGGAGCCTCATCGAAGAAGGCTTCGTAAGTGTATGTAGGTCGCATGACCGAACCACTATAAATCGGTTTGCGTTTATCTTATTGTCATTTATATTACTGCAAACCATCTCCACTTTGATGCTCTACTTATTTGTCTCCTTCTTACATATCTCTTCAAGTTAAAACGTAATCAAAATGATTTCAAACGAAATGTTGCTTTAACGTATGAAGTTTCCAAAAGTGTTTAAATCGTCAAAAGTTTATCGTACTTTACCGCTGCATTAATTCACCCCCCCATCTTAGTGCCGCTCTGATCCTAAATTGGTATCAGAGCCCGGTATTTGTTATTTCAGATTTACACCCAAGAGAAATGACTCTTCATGGCTTTCAAGAGGCTTATCGTTTGTTTGTCCACCATTGTTTAACGGGACGGACTACACTTATTGGAAAACTCGAATGAGAGTTTTCTTACGTTATTTGGATTTGAATTTATGGCACATAGTCGAAAATGAATTTGAAATGTCTTCTCTTCTAATGAACCATTGGAATGATTTGGATAAGAAGATGTTTTCTCTAAATGCAAAGGCTATGAATGCCTTATATTGTGCACTTGACAAAAATGAATTTAATCGCGTTTCGATGTGTGACTCGGCTTTTGATATTTGGAGAACTCTAGAGGTCACTCATGAAGGCACTAGCCGAGTGAAAGAGTCCAAAATCAATATTCTTGTGCATTCTTATGAACTTTTCCGGATGAAACCAAGTGAGTCCATCGGAGATATGTACACCCATTTCACGGATGTCATCAATGGACTCAAAGCTCTTGGTAAAAGTTTTTCTAATTTTGAACTAGTCACTAAAATCTTAAGATCCCTTCCAAAAAGTTGGGATTCTAAAATAATTGCAATACAAGAGACAAAAAAAATAAATGATTTTCCATTAGAAGAATTAATCGGGTCATTAATGACCTATGAAATGACACTTTTGGAACATTTTGAACCCGATGAACACTTGGACCACCTTCCAAAGAACAGGAAGGATTTGGAACTCTGGACAAATGAATACCACTTGAGCATTGACTGAAGTGATGAGGTAAATGATGAATTTGAACTTCGAACACTAAATCTTAATAAGTTCATTAAACAAAAATCTAAAATAAACAATAAACCTGAACGGAGGACGAGGCCAAAGAAGAGGAAGGCACCCAAGGATGAATCAAGAACTTCCAAAGGTGAAACGGCGAATTGGGCTTTGACGAGCTTCGACTACAAGGTAAGTAACTCAACTCTCTTGAATTATTTTGAAATTACTTGATGTTTTCCATGATGCATTTTCTCTTTTCTTTTTTTTTGAATAATTATTTTTCTTGAAAATTGTATGTTTTATTTAAATGATCATATATATATATATATATATATATATATATATATATATATATATATATGTGTGTGTGTGTGTGCTTGAGAAGCAAGAATGTGTATTTTGATGATTTCCATATTGACTTTCAATGATAATGCATGGTTTTTATATGGAAGGCTTGATGATTTTTTTATGAATCTTGTCTTTGGTTTTCAAACATGATGTATGTTTTTGACATAAGAACGAAACTTGAGCATGCTAATATAAAGTCAATCACATAAATTAAAACTAAAAAAGTTTTAGTTATCTATAAGAATCATTCAAAATTATGTTCAATGAAACCATTGCATAACGATGTAATGAAAATATTAAACATTTTGAAACTATGTTTTAGTGTCATGCATAATGATCATGCTTAATAAATTTCGAAATTATGCATGATGAATCTTGTGATTTATGGATTATTGAGTTTTACCATAATGAAAGTGTCTTATTAATCTTTGTTGTAATAAATCTTACACTTTCGGTTTTAAACATGATACATGTTTTTATTTGGTATAAGTGAAATAAAATCATATGAAGTGAAACAACTAAAAAGAGGAAAATATTTTTTCCTTGAAAAATTATTTTTCTCTATCCTATTAATCTTGATGTTTATTATGATAAATCTATGTATACCATTTTGAATCTCTTGAAAGTAATGTTGAGATTTTGATGAATTTGATGGTTTGAATTTGAATGAGTTTGTATTCAAATTATGATCTTGATTTCTTGGATTTATTACTTGATTTTCTTTTAAAACAAGATATCTTCTTTGTACTCCTATGATTTTTCTTGATATTTTATTTAAAGAAGATATTTGAAAAAATGAATCATGTCTTTTGTAATTCAAGAGGTCTTATCTTTCATGACATGATGCCATTAGATTTATGGCTTGTATGTGTAACATCCCATTAGTCCCACATCGGAAGTGGCCAATGTGTATGATTAGCTTATAAGGGCCTGATGAGTGTACTACATTAACTCCCACTTAAGCAATTTGGTCCGTGGTTGCAGGATCAAAATGGAGTTATTGACCAGTTAGCTCATCAGACTCGGGTCGTGACATTTTGGTCAGTGGTTTAGACTAAACGAAGTTGATAGGCCAGTTAGCCCATCAGGCCCGAGTCATAATATTTGGTATCAGGGCCGACTTAGCATTTGAGGCCCGAGTCATAATATTTGGTATCAGGGCCGACTTAGCATTTGGGCATGGTGAGGGGGCTCGATTAGGAAAGAGCTATAGATGGAGTCAAAAGACTCGTCACGGCGTGGAGCCACCAATGGGCTACGCCTCACATGCACTATGCTAGGGTTTGATCTGGGTTATGTTAGGGCTTGACAAGGACGTCAAGCCTTTGAGTGGGGGTGATTGTAACACCCCTTATTAGTCCCACATTGAAAGTGGGCAAGATTAAGACTAAACGAAGTTGATAGATTAATACCATGATGATTTAGAATGATGCATATGTTTTTTATTATGATGATGTATGTGATGTATTGCATATGATGTGTATCAAAAATGCTTTAAATGATAAATGTTTGGTACCAACAATCATGAAGTGATAAATACTTAAAAATATTGATTTAATGTCCGGTATCATGAATACTTTATTATCATACATGAAAATAGTGATAAATATTTTAAAAATAAATGTTTGTATCATGTTAGATAATTTTACATTTTGTGCATGATGAGTTATAGTGATGATTGAAAAAATGATTGAAATAATATAAATGATGATTTGGAATCATGCATATAATGATGAGTTTATATATTTTCAAAATATATATGATGATTTGGTATTATGTATGCAATACTTTAAAGTATGATAATGATGCACGCAATAATGAAATATTCATGATAAAATTATTATTTTGATATTCATGACTTGAATCTTCCTTTCCTTTTGCCAATGACAAAGGGGGAGAAAGAGTTGCTAATGTGCTATCTTGAATTGATATAAAGGGTCATCTCAAAAAGAAATTAGCTAGCTTGCACAAGTCAAGAAAATGTAAAAACTTGCTTACTTTCTTACACATCTAAAGAGAAGATGCAAATGTAGCACTTGCCAAATTGCTTGCTTGCCACATGTAAAACATTGTCCCTTGCTAGGTTGGCATTTTACTAAGGAAGCAAAAATGACACTTCTCAAAAGAGAAGAAAGTGTTAGGACTGGAGCGGCACTAAGAGGGGGGGGGGGTGAATTAGTGCAACGGTAAAGTATGATAAACTTTCGACGATTTAAACACTTTCGGAAACTTCATACGATAAAAGCAACTTTTCGTTTGAAACCATTTCGATTGCGTTTTAACTTGAAGGCAGTAAGCTATTGAAGGGGTTTGCAGTAAGGTAATAGCAGGAAGTAAAGGCAAACCAGAGAAGACGGTAGTTTATAGTGGTTCGGTCAATCGTGACCTACATCCACTCCTCCGATTCCTCTTCCGTCGAGGCCACTGGCATCCACTAACGATCTTCCTTTACTAGGCGAAGATCAACCTCCTTCTTACACCCCTCTTACAACCTCTTACAAGTGGTTCACCCTTTTACAAAGATTTCAATGAAAGGAAAGGAGGTGAACACTCAAGCTATTGAAAACAAGACTTTTCCTAAAGCCTTTCTCAACTTCTAGCTTCTCAAAAGGTTGTATTCTCTGCTGAGAAATGAGGGGTATTTATAGAACTCAAGAGGATTCAAATTTGGGCTCCAAAATTTGAATTCTCTTTGGTTTCCGAGGCCGGCGGTGCCATTGCCTGTTAGTGGCGGTGCCACCGCCTGTTAGTGTCTGACACTGACAGTGGACTGGCAGTGCCACAGCCCAGCCAAGCGGTGCCACCGCCCAGCTCTTGGCTGTGGGGCGGTGCCACCGCCTAGGCCAATTCAGCTCATTGGTTGGGCTCCAAACTTGGCCCAAACAAGTCCGAAATCGGGCCCAATTGGCCCCTACTTGGGTTATAGGATTAACACCTAATCCTAACCCTAATTAACATGCTAACTACGAATTTAAAGACATTTTCTAAGCTATTACAAAGTCCGTAAGTCAAGACTTCTTTCGGCGAGCTTCCGGTGAACTTCCGGCGGTCTTCCGATAAACTCTCGGAAACCATTCTGCGGACTCCCGGCAAGCTCCTAGACTTCATGATTTGATCTTGGCGAGTTCCGATGAGCTTCTTCGGCAAGCTCCGATCTTTCTTGGCGAGCTCCGTGAACTTCTAACGAACCTTCCAGTGAGCTTCCGAAAAACCCTTCGGCAAGCTCCCTACTCATTCTCGGTTAGTTCCGGCAGCATTCCCGACGAACCTTCGGACTTCCGTCGAACTCTCAAACTCGCAACAAATCCTTCACGCTTGACTTCAACACTTTGTTTCGGTTTATGTCTTCATCGTTATCGTAGTTAATCCTGCACACACAAGTAAAAACTCTACTCCGATCTAGACAATTATTACAACGCGAATTGACAATCTGTTGCCCGGCACGTCATTGGTTGGCACTTCGTCCGATTCTTCAGCGCATCGTCCTCTCTTGTAGCTTGTTGCCCAATCAATGGTTGACCTCTACAACCCCGATATCCTTGGGGTAATTTCGCTCTCCTTGGCTCGATGCCCAACGTCTGAAGCCTTCTACCGTCCAATATCCTAACATGATCTCCTCCGGTGCAACGTCAATTCCTCCTGCATTAACTGTCTAATCCTGATCGAGAAGACCTGCATCACTCAAAATGCAGTTTAAATTATAAACACATATCAAGTGGTTTCATCATCAAAATACGTCAACAATCTCCCCCTTTTTGATGATGACAACCACTTGATGATGGAGTTAACCTTAACTCCCGGAGTTTAAACAAACTCCCCCTATCAATATGTCATATTGATAGAACCTTGAATTCAAACTGAATTCAAGTCATTGCAATATTCATTATGAATACTTGCAACACATCATCATGAACATATGCATAAACTTATGCATCACATGTCATGTCATCAACATACTTCTCCCCCTTTGTCATCAACAAAAAGGAGAAGTACCACAATCAAGTGTTTGTTATATGGGTTCAACTTATTGCATGAAAAACATAATATTAAATTTTTATTATCATACAATCTAGTAATTTTACAATGTTTTAGAACTTACAAGCTAGCAATTTAGAGATGTTCAAGAAAGCAACTCTTGCTTCTTGAAATATGCAAGTTTTATAAGCTAGCAAATTCAAATATATGCAAGTTGGCATATTTGCTTTTATAAGCTAGCACATTTTTGCATTTTCTTGATGTTTCAAGCTAGCAATTCTCGGTGATGTTCAAGATAGCAATTTCTTCTCTTTTGAGAAGTGGAATTTTTGTTTTTTTCTTGAATTGTGCTAGCAATCTATCTCCCCCTTTATCATTGTCAAAAAGAAGGGAAAAACCCTTTACATCAATTTCTAAATCATGACAAAGGTAAGTAATCATTCTTCTTTGTGCATCATTATAGTTTCAATGCACAAATTCATTAACATTACATTTCATTTTTTTTTTTTATGCATGATACCAAATCATCATTATGAGCATATTAAACATGATATTCAAGCATTCATGATATATCATTTTGGCAACATGATCATAGCTATTCAAATGATGGTATCTAAATGTCAAAATTCATTACATCCTATCATGCATGATCATTGACTTCTCATTTGTATTTCATGCATTATTTCATTTCATCTCATAAGGAATATCAAGAAGAGTTATTGGGTGATGAGATAAATATTTTATGAATATACGAAATTGTATAAAAATCATATCATAAGTGTTTCATGTATTCATATTATCACATGAAGCATACAAGACAATAATGCAAAGAAATTATGTCATAAAGTATATCAATGTGAAAATTCAGCAAAGATCACATGATACAATCGCAAAGCATGATATAATTATGCGATATATCATGAGATGATAATTTATCATATCAATGAAAGATATCAATTGTTAAACATGATATGATAATAGTCTCAAAATTTTCAATTTGTGATACATGTGATACATTGCGATACACTAAAAACTTTAATGCGATGCTTTTAAGGATATCAACCTATTTTTGATACAAAGCATGGCAAGAGCAATTATATTGCAAGTTTTCTAAGTTTTGCATTTTTTTGCTTCTTTCGAAATAGCAATTCTTTGCTTCACTTTATATTGCAAGATTTGTAATTCATTGGTAGTGTTTATGATAGCAAGTTCTTTCAATGAAATGATCGAGCTAGCAAATTTTTCTTCCTTTGAAATATGCAGGCTAGTAAACTAACTCCCCCTTTATCATTATCGAAAAGAAGGGAGAACTCAATGGCTAAAAATTTCAACCATTCAACAAGCCAAATATGCAAAGAATTCATGAAAGATATCAATAAGGATCAATTCGTGAATACCAAAGATATGATTCATGGTTCATTAAAATTCTTCTTAACAAGTTCACGATCAAGATTCATATAATTCATAATAAAGCAAATTGATGTACAATCATCACACAAGACATACAAGGCAAAGAAATCTTGTTATTTCTATATTATGATATCAAGGCTCATGATTCATTAGAAAATATATAGCACAAAGAGCAAATTAAAACATTCTTATCAAGATTACATTTTACAAGAAATTTCAAGAATCAAATATCAAGTAATCATCATGTTTCTTCAAAATTCTTAAGTCAAGAAGTCAAGGGAAAGTTCATGATTCGGTTAAAACAAAATTTCATTCAAGTTAATTAAAAAAAAATCATAATCAAATCATCATTTTTGAGATTCATAACATGAATAACATTATTACTATTTCATCAAACTCAATTTCGAGATTCACACAATATCATGAAATCATTAATCTCGATAAGATGGGAAAAGCATTTTCTTTTTAAGTGATTCTTTTAACACATAAAAAAAAAAAACTTATTTATAATTCAAGTGATTTACAAGATATCATAAATGAATTTATCACTTGTATTTCATCGAAATCAAGAACTCTAGAGATAGAAAATGATTGAAGCATTTAACATGATTCATATTTAAAATGTATCTTATGTCGTAAATACGAATCAAGCATTTGTCAAATCTGAAATCATCCTCAAAATTACATTCAATAAATTCATATATGACAAGCATAGATTTATTGAAAAATCAATAAGATAGAGGATTACATTTCATTTTTATAAATTTCTATTCATGTGATTTGCTTCTTATGAGCATGCCTTTGCTTTAAAAAAAAATGTCAACATTCAAGATAGAAAGGTAAATTTCGTAAAATAAATTATCAAGCATGATTCCATGATAACATCCTTTTAATATCTTGATATTCATTATCAAATATGATTTCAAAAAGTATGTTCAAGAGAAATCATTAAGACCAAATGCATGATACACTCATTTATTTTCAAAATATTCATCATGTTTATTTTCATATGATTCACAAGATTGATAAAATAAATTCATTAATCTCAATATGATATAAAATTTATTTCCATTTTATACAATTGATTTCATGTGAGGGTGTTCAAGTCTTTTTGTGAAATCATTGTATCATCATTTAAAGTCAAAACATAAGTTTCGTCATAAAGCCGTCAAGACCAAACACATCAAAAATAAAACATCATGATATCACATCTATCATCAAAAGACTATCAATAAATTCATACATAGATGTACATGCACTATGTCATCTTAATATGTCATGAGAATGTCATCTTAATTCGTCATAAAAATGATTAAACCAAAAACATGTTAATCCAAAATGAGAGTATCAAATCAACATTTACTTCAAAAACTCATGCATGACATAAAATCATCAAAATAAACATGCATGGATTAATCCTAAGCATTATCACATATCATATAACTATCATCCATAATGTTGCATACATCATTCAACATTTCAAAACATAACATGAAACCTTAGCAATATACTTTTCATGATCAAATTTTTAATTTTTTTAAAGATGCTAAAAAGAAAAACATGATATAATTTTTGAAAAATAAATTTTTATTTCCTATTCCTACTATCTAAATTAAGAACTCATGAAAAACTTTAAGTAATTTCAAAATAATTCAAGAGAGTTGAGTTACTTACCTTATAGTTGAAGCCCGTCAAAACCCAATTCGCCTTTTAACCTTTGGAAGTTCTTGATTCATCCTTAGTTGCCTTCCTCTTCTTTGGCCTCTTCCTCCGTTCAAGTTCATTATTTATTTTAGATTTTTATTTAATAAACTTATTAAGATTTAGTGTTCGAAGTTCAAGTTCATCATTGTCCTCATCACTAGAGTCATCGTTCAAGTGGTATTCATTTGTCCGGGGTTCCAAATCCTTCCTGTTCTTTGGAAGGTAGTTCAAGTGTTCATTGTGTTCATCATGTGCATTGCGCACCATTTCATATATCATAAATGAGCCGATAAGTTCTTCAAGTGGAAAAATATTTAAATCTTTTGTTTCTTGTATTGCCGTTACTTTTGATTCCCAAGCTTTAGAAAGTGATCGTAAAACTTTACTAACAAGTTCAAAATTCGAGAAACATTTGCCAAGAGCTTGTAAACCATTGACGATATCCATAAAATGGGTGTACATGTCAAAAATGGTTTCACTCGGTTTCATTCGAAAAAGCTCGAAATCATGCATTAAAATATTAACTTTCGAGTCTTTGACTCTACTAGTTCCCCCGTGCGTGATTTAAAGTGTTCGCTAAATATCAAAAGCCGTTTCGCACATAGAAATCCGATTGAACTCATTTTTGTCCAAAGTGCAAAATAAGGCATTCATAGCCTTTGCGTTTAAAGAAAAATACTTCTTCAAATCCGACCATTCGTTCATCGGTTTAGAGGGAAGTTGAAAACCGTTTTCAACGATATTCCATAAATCCAAATTTATAGAAATCAAGAAAACTCTCATTCGAGTTTTCCAATAAGTGTAGTCCAATCCGTTAAACAATGGTGGACGAAAAATCGATAAACCCTCTTGAAAGCCATGAAGAGCCATTTCTCTCGGGTGTAAATTCGAAATGAGAAATACCGGGCTCTGATACTAATTGTTTGGACCAGAGCGACACTAAGAGGGGGGGGGGGTGAATTAACTTGAAGGCAGTAAGCTATTGAAGGGGTTTGCAGTAAGGTAATAGCAGGATGTAAATGCAAACCAGAGAAGACGGTAGTTTATAGTGGTTCGGTCAATCGTGACCTACATCCACTCCTCCGATTCCTCTTCCGTCGAGGCCATCGGCATCCAATAACGATCTTCCTTTACTAGGCGAAGATCAACCTCCTTCTTACACCCCTCTTACAACCTCTTACAAGTGGTTCACCCTTTTACAAAGATTTCAATGAAAGGAAAGGAGGTGAACACTCAAGCTATTGAAAACAAGACTTTTCCTAAAGCCTTTCTCAACTTCTAGCTTCTCAAAAGGTTGTATTATCTGCTGAGAAATGAGGGGTATTTATAGGCCTCAAGAGGATTCAAATTTGGGCTCCAAAATTTGAATTCTCTTTGGTTTCCGAGGCCGGCGGTGCCACCGCCTGTTAGTGGCGGTGCCACCGCCTGTTAGTGTCTGACACTGATAGTGGACTGGCGGTGCCACCGCCCAGCCAAGCGGTGCCACCTCCCAACTCTCGGGTGCTGGGCGGTGCCACCGCCTAGGCCAATTCAGCTCACTGGTTGGGCTCCAAACTTGGCCCAAACTAGTCCGAACTCGGGCCCAATTGGCCCCTACTTGGGTTATAAGATTAACACCTAATCCTAACTCTAATTAATGTGCTAACTACGAATTTAAAGACATTTTCTAAGCTATTACAAAGTCCGTAAGTCAAGACTTCTTCCGGCGAACTTCCGGCGGTCTTCCGATAAACTCTCGGAAACCATTCTGCGGACTCTTGGCAAGCTCCTAGAATTCACGATTTGATCTTGGCGAGTTCCGATGAGCTTCTTCGGCAAGCTCCGATCTTTCTTGGCGAGCTCCGCGAACTTCCAATGAACCTTCCGGTGAGCTTCCGAAAAACCCTTCGGCAAGCTCCCTACTCATTCTCGGCTAGTTCCGGCAGCATTCCCGACGAACCTTCGGACTTCCGTCGAACTCTCGAACTCGCAACTATTGAATCTCGGATTTTGATGATAAACTCAATTGATGGGTTAATTGATCTAATCCATATTATTGAGTTAAGTGTGCAGGATTAATACGATAACCAGAAAATACAAAGCAAGAATACCGTAGTCAAGTTCAATGGACGTTTAAGAGTCCGAAGAATCGTCGGAGATGCTGTCGGAACCAACCGAGAAGAAATCGGGAACCTGTCGGAATTTTTAGAAGTTCACCGAAGAGATTGTCGGAGGTTCACGGAGATCACTAAGATGGCTCGGCTACTCGTTAAAGTCATCACAAGTTCGGGAGCTTGCTGGGAGTCCGTCGGAAAGCTCGCCGGAACAAGACTCGACGTTCGCGGTTGAAAACTTGCTTAGGATGTTTTTTTTGTTATCTAGTTCACTTGTAATTAGGATTAGGATTAAGAGATAATTCTATATCCTAGTTAGGGGCCAACTGGGCCCAAAATTAGACTTGGTTTGGGCTAAATTTGAAGCCCAACAAGTGAACCGAAGGGTCTGGCGGTGGCATCGCCAGACTAGGCGTTTGCATCGCCCAGCACCCGAGAGCTGTGTGGTGGCACCGCCCAGCACCCGAGAGCTGGGCGGTGGCATCGCCAGACTAGGCGTTTGCATCGCCCAGCACCCGAGAGCTGTGTGGTGGCACCGCCCAGCACCCGAGAGCTGGGCGGTGGCACTGCCCAGCACTGTCAGTGTCTGACATTGACAAGCGGTGGCACCGCCACTAACAGGCGGTGGCACCGCCAGCATCGGGAACCCAAAGAGAATTCAAATTTTGGAGCCCAAATTTGAATCCTCTTGAGGCCTATAAATACCCCTCAAATCTCAACTAAGATTACAACTTTTTGAGAAGCAATTGATTGAGCGAAAGGTCTTAGAAAAGTCTTTGCTAGTCTTGTTTTCAATTTGCTAGTGTTCACCTCCTTCTTTCTTGCTGAAAATCTGTAAGAGAGTGAACCGCTTGTAAAAAGTTGTAAGAGGGGTATTTACCCTTCCCCTTCAAGAGATTTGCTAGTAAAAGGTGGGAGCCTCAACGAAGAGAGGCCTCACAAGTGGATGAAGGTCATTTGACATTTGCACTTTAATGCTCTACTTCTTTGTCTCCGTCTTACTTATCCCTTCAAGTTAAAACGCAATCGAAACGATTTCAAACGAAAACGTTGCTTTTATCATACGAATTTTCTGAAAGTATTTAAATCGCCAAAAGTTTATCGCACTTTACCGCTGCACTAATTCACCCCCCCCCCTCTTAGTGCCGCTCCGATCCTAACAATTGGTATTAGATCTAGGCTCACTCTCATATTTGGTTTGATACCCAAGAGAGATGGCTTACTCCGGCATACATGAGGGTCATTCTATCACACGTCCACCATTTGCTTAATGGGTCGGATTATACTTATTGGAAGACTCGTATGAGGATCTTCCTCATTTCTATGGATTTCGAGCTTTGGACTATTGTCGAAAATGGATTTCAAAAATCTTCTCTTCCGATAAGCGAATGGAATGAATCGGAGAAGAAGGTTTTTGCTTTAAATGCAAAGGCTATGAATGCCTTGTTTTGTGCACTAGACAAAAATGAATTTAATCGTGTTTCAATTTGTGATTCGGCTTTTGATATATGGAGAACTCTTGAGGTCGCTCATGAAGGCACTAGCCGAGTGAAAAAGTCCAAAATCAACATCCTTGTGCACTCTTACGAACTTTTCCGAATGAAACCAAGTGAGTCCATCGGAGACATATACACCCGGTTTATAGATGTCATCAATGGACTCAAAACTCTTGGTAAAGATTTTACTAACTTTGAACTAGTAACTAAAATCTTAAGATCCCTCCATAAAAGTTGGGATCCAAAAGTTACGGCCATTCAAGAGGCCAAAGACCTTAAAACATTCCCTCTTGAAGAACTCATTGGGTCTCTAATGACCTACGAAATGACATGTCAAGCTCATGACGAGCTCGAGAACCCCCTTCCAAAAAATAGGAAGGATATGACACTCAAATCACAAGAAGACCACTCGAAAGGAACATCAAGTGATGAGGACAGTGACAATGACATTGCACTTTTGACTCAAAAATTTAAAAAATATTTAAGAAAGAATAAATTTAAAAATAATACAAAAAATAAATTCGAACAAAAGAAGGACCAAGTGATTTGCTATGAATGCAAAAAACCGGGACACTACAAGAACAATTGTCCTCAAGCCAAAAAGAGAACATCAAAGAAGAAGGCGCTTAAGGCAACGTGGGATGATTCAAGCGCGTCCGAAGAAGAGGAGTCCAACACCGAGCAAGTTGCTCATTACGCCCTAATGGCCATCGGAGAAGAGGTAACGAATTTAATTAATGCAGATTTACCTTATCATGAATTATTAAATGCTTTCCATGAGTTATTTGATGAATGTAAGACAATTAGTAGAAAATACAAATTGCTAAAAAAGGAGCATGATAGTCTCACTTGTGATATCGATAAATTAAAAACTAAATATCATAATAGTTTAGCTCCATGTATAAAATGCCATGATCTAGAATCTCTCCAAAAGGAGAACTTACTAATTAAGAACACCTTGAAGAAATTCAAAGTTGGTAGCAAATCTTTGAGCAATGATCCTTACAAACAAGGGTCACGTTCCTAAAAGAAGTGGAATTGGATTTGTGAGAAGTCGTCACCAAAATCCAACCACTTTCATTAAAGGCACCGTCTTACATGTTCGGCACCAAAGCAATTGCAACTTTTGTTGCAAATATGGACATAAAACTTATAAATGTCCATTCAAGAAAATTAGTCCGAATAAACTAATTTGGGTTCCTAAAGGAACCATGATCAATTCTATGCAATATGATGAACAAGTTTTTAAGGCACCCAAAAGAAAATAGGTACCTAAAAATAATCCCTTCTTGTAGAAACATACACCATCACAAGCTAGGAGCAAGAGATGGTATCTAGATAGTGGATGCTCAAGACATATGACTGGAGATCCATCTCATTTCTCTATGCTCACTAGCAAAGAAGAAGGGCACGTCACCTTCGGAGACAACAACCAAGGCAAAATCATTGGCAAGGGAACCATAGGTAACAAATTAAAATTTTCTATTGATGATGTCTTACTAGTTGATGGATTGAAACATAATCTCTTGAGTGTTAGTCAATTATGCGATAAAGGTTATATCGTTAGATTTGAATCAAATGTCTGTATTATTGAAAAACCAAACCATAACATAACTATGATTGCATTAAAACAAAATAATATCTACACCATCAACCTTGATGAACTAAGTAATGAAATGTGCTTCTCCGCTTTAAATGATGATGCTTGGCTTTGGCATAGGAGACCAGGCCATGCAAACATGAAACTAATATCTAAGATCTCATCTAGAGAATTAGTGTGAGGAATTCCAAATATAAAGTTTATTAAGGACAAAGTATACGATGCATGTCAACTAGGTAAACAAATAAAAACTAGTTTCAAACCAAAAACTCAAATTAGCACCACTAGACCATTACAATTGATTCATTTGGACTTATTTGGACCCATTGACATGACAAGTCTAGGAGGAAGCAAATATGCGTTTGTAATTGTGGATGACTATACTAGATACACTTGGACCTATTTCTTAGCTCACAAAAGTGATTGCTTCAAGTGTTTCTCTAAATTTTGTAAACTCACTCAAAATGAAAAAGGTTTCATGATTTCATCAATTCGGAGTGATCACGGTGGCGAATTTCACAACCGTGACTTTCAAAATTTTTGTGAAGTTAATGGATACAATCACAACTTCTCCACTTCGAGGAATCCCCAACAAAATGGAGTAGTTAAAAGAAAAAATAGAAACCTACAAGAAATTGCAAGAACGATGTTAAATGAATATTGTCTACCCAAGTATTTTTGGGCCGAAGCCGTAAATACGGCTTGTTACTGTTAGGATCAAGAGCACTAAGAGGGGGGGGGGGGGTGAATTAGTGCAGCGGAAATCTTTCGATGATAAAAACCTTCGAACGATAAAAACGATTTCGGTGTGAAAGCCGATTCTAAGATTACTTTAACTTAAGATCAAGCGAGATGACGTTAAAGTCAATCTATGAAGGCAGTTTGCAGTTATGATGAAAACCAGAATATGAGTGCAAACTGAAATATGATGTTCGTACGAAGAAATTGATTTACGTCTAAATGTTGATTCGTAAATCACTTGATTAGGCGAGATGCAGCTTAAGCAAGGATATTAAGGCAGTTTGCAGTTAAGATAGAAATCAAAACGTAAACACAAACTGAAATATGATGATCGTACGAGAAAATAGATTTACGTCTAAACGCTGATTCAGAAAGTGCAAAGCTTGAAACCCGATTGTAAATGCGCAGAAAGTAGTAAGCTTTAGAGGAGGTTTGCAGTAAAGATAATATGCTCAAAGTAAATGCAAACCGAGATTTAGAGTGGTTCGGTCAATCTTGACCTACTCCACTTTTGGCTTCCTCCACCGACGAGGTCACCGACGTCAACTAGAGGCCTTCCTTCAATAGGCGAAGGCCAGCCACCCTTTTACAGTTTCACTCCTTTTGATGGGCTTAGGAGATAACCCTTACAGAATTTTCTCTCCTCTCTTTACAGCTCAGAACTTGGAAGAAAAGAGGGAGAAGGACTTTTGGCCTTTACAACAATTTTGAGCTCTAAAAATCACAAAACAAGATCAAGATTTCGGTGTGTATTCTGTATCCTTTCAGTGCTGAATGGGTGGGGTATTTATAAGCCCCAACCCAGCTCAAATTTGGAGCTCAAAACTGTAAATTCCTGGAATTCCGGGATCAGGCGGTTGCACCTCCTGACTGGAGCGGTTGCACCGCCTGGCAGAGCTCGAAGACTGAGCCTCTGGGCGGTGCCATCTCCTGTCAGGAGCGGTTGCACCTCCTGCCAGAGCTCGAAGACCAAGCTAAGGTGGTGCAACCTCCTGACTGAGGCGGTTGCACCGCTCAACCAGTGCTCGGAGACCGAGCCCAGGCGGTGCCACCTCCTGTTAGGGGAGGTTGCACCGCCTAGTCTCGCTCAGAGACTGAGCCCAGGCGGTGCAACCTCCTACCTTGGGCGGTTCAACCGCCTGGCAGAAATTAGGGTCCGAATGGGTTGATCCGTTCGGCCCAATTTGGGTTTTTCAGGGGCCCAATTGCCCCATTATTAAGTTAATGGGACCACCTCCCATTTCCAACTTAATCATTGTGCTAACTACTATATTCCCTAAGACATTTACTGCAACTTGCTCCGGTGCGTCAATCGCTTCTTCCGGTGAGCTTCCGGCGAACTTCCATCGATCATCCGATGAACCCTCGGTGATGCTCCTATGGACTTTCGACAAACTCCTGGACTTGCGACGATTCACTTGGTGAGTTCCGACGAGCTTCTTTGGCAAGCTCATGGACTTCTCGGATTTGTTCCTGCAGAACCTCCGACGATTGTCCGAACTTCCGTCAAACTCTCGTACTCCCAACGTGATCATTGTCTTGACCCCGGTGCAACTCCTACTGCACGTCTTACTTTTATCGTAGTTAATCCTGCACACTTATCTCAACATATGGATTAGATAACAAATGACAATTGACTTCATCATCAAAATTCGAGATTCAACAATCTCCCCCTTTTTTATGATGACAATCAATTGATAATGGAGTTAACCTTAACTCCCCCTGTCTATATGCCATACTTGAGATATGTCTTTCTTGAATTCAAAACCTTTGAATTCAATAGACATATTGATAAGCTAAAATCATTTAAACTTATCAATACTCCCATCATGATTCCCATCATGATGTATCTCACTGAAGATGATGTCAAGGCTTGACATTCATTTTCAAATTTTACATTAAAAGTTTGAATGATGGTAATAGTAGCAATTCATCATATTGTAAGATATCAACATGTAAAACTGCGAAGTAAGATTTTGTTATCATTACATGATGCACACTTTTCAAATGTTTTAGCAATTATTGCATTTCATCACACGGTAAGATATCAATACGTAAAATTTGGATACAAGTTTTTTTGTTTGATATCTTGACCTGATTATAGCAATCATAGCATCTCTTGGTGATGTGAGCATGGCATTAATACTCATATATTTCTCCCCCTTTGTCATCAACAAAAAGCATGGTAATTGTGATACCAGGAGAATAATATAAGCAAATTTTAAGCATTAGTGTGATAATTGTTTATGCCTTTACTCGGTTCATGTTATTTTCTAATAGTAAGTAATAGGAAATCAAGCATGATATGTAGATCACTTTGAATACTTCTTCCTTTTTATTTGTTATAATCTTTTTGCATGAAGGAGGAAGGCCATTTGTGATACCAGCTATTTGTGAGTTTACACTGAGTGAAGTTAAAACTGATGAGAGATTAAATCATGGTTCAGGTATCAAGATATGTATGTGAAGCAAATCTTTGCAAGTAAAAACACTATCATTCATATTTCAAGATGGAATTCATAAGTAGGAATCATTTCATCAAATCCATTTCAGAAAAATATTTTTCACATATAAGTGTATGAGAAAATCCAATTTTTTGGATACCAATTGTTAAGCGAATCCACACATGAAATGAACACTTTCATGCATTCGGACAAGACTATGCTATAGATTTTCATATACAATCATGAAGACAAAACATGCTTATTGTTATGGAAATTTTTGTATTCAACACATAATTTCCAACATGTTATTTTGGCATGTAATGGCAATCAAGTGATTTGATCATTTAATAAAGTCTGAAGGATAATTGTAACTAGTTTATGTACTCGGACACATCAACATTCCTAATTCTCTTCTTATGAAATCAAATTGTTCTTCACTTAGATGTTTTATAAAAATATCAGCTAGTTGATGTTTAGTATCAATCAATTCTATGATTACATCATGATTAGTAACATGATCTCGTATAAAGTGATGTCTAATATCAATATGTTTTGTTCTTAAGTGTTGATAGGATTTTTCGTTAAGCATATTGCACTTGTGTTATCACATTTAATAGGAATATTTTTAAGATGAATTTTATAATCTTCTAAGGTGTTTTTCATCCATACAACTTGTGCACAGCATGCACTTGCTGCAATATATTCAGCTTCAGTTGTTGAAAATGCAACCGAGTTTTGTTTCTTAGATGACCAGGAAACAAGGGCATGTCCTAAAAATTGACATGTTCCTGATGTACTTTTTCTATCTAGTCTACAGCCAGCAAAGTCCGCATCAGCATAAGCAATTAACTCAAGATTCTCTGATTTTGGGTACCATAATCCTAGATTTGTGGTACCATTAAGATATCTAAGTATTCTTTTAACTGCTTTAAGATGAGATATCTTAGGGTTTGATTGAAATCTAGTGCAAAGTCCTACACTGAACATGATATCTGGTCTAGTTGCAATGAGGTAAAGTAAACTTCCAATCATACCCCTATAAGTTTTTTGATCGAAGCTTTCTCCACTTTCGTCAATTTCTAACTTAGTGGAGGTGCTCATAGGAGTGTTAATAGCTTTTGAGTTATTCATATTAAACTTTTTCAGCAAATTCATAGCATATTTAGTTTGACTAATAAAGATGCCATTGATTAGTTGTTTGATTTGTAAGCCTAAGAAGAATGTTAATTCTCCCATTAAACTCATTTCGAATTCAAGACTCATAGTTTTAGCAAAAGATTCACAAAGAGATTCATTCGTAGAACCAAAGATAATATCATCAACATAAATCTGAATAATAAGAAAACTATTTTCAAAATTCTTGATGAACAATGTAGTATCAACCTTGCCTTTTGTGAAATTATTTTCAATAAGAAAAGAACTAAGTCTTTCGTACCAAGCCCTCGGAGCTTGTTTTAAACCATAGAGAGCTTTAGTTAATCTAAACACATAATTAGGGAGGCTATTATTTTCAAATCCAGGAGGTTGTTCAACATAGACTTCTTCGGAAATAAAGCCATTTAGAAAAGCGCTTTTAACATCCATTTGAAACAACTTAAAATTATTACTACTAGCGTAGGCAAGGAGCATCCTTATGGCTTCTAATCGAGCCACAAGAGCGAAGGTTTCTTCGTAATCGATACCTTCTTCTTAGTTGAAACCTTTAGCCACTAATCTAGCCTTGTTTCTAACCA
This sequence comes from Musa acuminata AAA Group, assembly GCF_036884655.1. Taxonomy (NCBI): domain Eukaryota; kingdom Viridiplantae; phylum Streptophyta; class Magnoliopsida; order Zingiberales; family Musaceae; genus Musa; species Musa acuminata. The sequence goes on along the minus strand of NC_088331.1, from coordinate 22,600,261 downwards.
CGATACCATATTCATCTTGCTTGTTTCTAAAAACCCATTTAGTACCAATAACTAAATGGTCATTTGGCCTAGGAACAAGCTTCCACACCTCATTTCTCTCAAATTGATTTAATTCATCTTGCAATGCGATAATCCATGAATTATCTTTCATGGCTTCGTCAACACATTTGGGTTTAATTTGGGAGAGAAAGGCGGCGTTGGAACAAAATTTTTTAAGAGAAGAACGTGTTTGAACCCCCTTTGATGTGTCTCCTAAGATTAGCTCCTTAGAATGAGTATCTACATACTTCCAATCCTTGGGTAAGGATGTTTCTGAAGTGGATGCATCCAAGTTGCTAGTTGGAGACGGGGTTTCATTTAAATTCAAGGAATCAAAATCAACATCATCATCAAAATCATTTTTCCTGATTTCAAAAATCTCATTGAAGACAACATGAATGGATTCTTCAATAATTAAAGTTCTTTTATTGAAGATACAAAAAGCTTTAGAAACCGAAGAATAACTAAGAAAGATTCCTTCATCGGATTTAGCATCAAATTTTCCTAAGTTATCTTTTTCATTCAAGATAAAACGCTTATACCCAAAGACTTTAAAATATGAAACATTGGGTTTTTTGTTGTTTCATAACTCATAGGGAGTTTTGGTGAGTAAGGGTCTTACTAGAACTCTATTCAAAATATAGCATGCAGTATATATGGCTTCGGCCCAAAAATATTTGGGTAGGCTATGTTCATTCAACATGGTTCTTGCCATTTCTTGTAGATTTCAATTTTTTCTTTCTACTACTCCATTTTGTTGAGGATTTCTAGGAGTAGAGAAATTATGGTTGTATCCATTGAGTTCACAAAATTCTTGGAAATCATGGTTTTGAAATTCACCACCATGATCACTTCTAATTGACGAAATCATAGAACCCTTCTCATTTTGAACAAGTTTACAAAACTTGGTAAAATATCTAAAGCATTCATTTTTCTATTTTAAGAAGTAAGTCCATGTGTATCTGCTATAGTCATCTACAATGACGAAGGCATATTTACTACCTCCTAGGCTTGATGTAAAGATTGGTCCGAACAAGTCCATATGGATTAATTGTAAGGGCCTAGAGGTGCCTATTTGATTCTTAGATTTGAAACTGCCCTTAATTTGTTTACCTAATTGGCAAGCATCACATAAATTATCTTTGATGAACTTGATATGAGGAATACCTCTTACAAGTTCTTTAGATGATATTTGAGTGATTAGTTTCATGCTAGCATGACCTAATCTTCTATGCCATAGCCTGGCATCCTCATTCAAAACCGAAAAACACATTTCATTACATAAATCATTGATGTCAATAGTGTATATGTTATTTTGTTTTAATGCAATCATAGATGTGTTTTTGTGTGGTTTTTCAATGATGCAAGCATTAGACTCGAATCTGACAATATATCCTTTATCACATAATTGACTGATGCTCAAGAGATTATGTTTTAAACCATCAACTAACAAAACATCTTCGATAAAAAAGTTGGATTTGTTACCTATGGTTCCTTTGCCAATGATTTTACCCTTGTTGTTGTCTCCGAAGGTGATATAGCCTTCGTCTATGCTAGTGAGCTTAGAGAATTGAGATGGATCTCCGGTCATATGCCTTGAGCATCCACTATCAAGGTACCATATCTTGCTCCTAGCTTGCGATGGTATATGTTTCTACAAGAAAGGATGATTTTTAGGTACCCATTTGCTTTTGGGTGCCTCAAAAATAGATCTACATTGTTTATCATGTTGTATAGAATTTATCATGGTTCCTTTAGGAACCCAAATTAATTTGTTTGGACTAATTTTCTTGAATGGACAATAATACATTTTGTGTCCAAGTTTGCAACAAAAGTTGCATTTGCTTTGGTGTCGAACATGTAAGATGGGGCCTTTTATGAAGGTGGTTGGATTTTGGTGAGGACTTCTCACAAATCTGATTCCACTTCTTTTGGGAACATGACCCTTGTTTGCAAGGATCATGTTCAATGACTTGCTACCAACCTCGAATTTCTTCAAGGTGTCCTTAAGTAGCAAGTTTTCCTTTTGGAGAGTTTCTAGATCATGGCATTTTATGCATGAACTTAAACTATCATGATATTTAGTTTTTAACTTATCAAAATTACAAGTAAGACTATCATGCTCCTTTTTTAGCAATTTGTATTTTCTGCTAATAATCTTGCATTCATCAAATAAGTCATGGAAGGCATTTAATAATTCATCAAATGATAAATCTGCATCTATTAAATTCGTTACCTCCTCTCCGATGGCCATTAAGGCGTAATGAGCAACTTGCTCGGTGTTGGACTCCTCTTCTTTGGACGCGCTCGAGTCATCCCATGTTGCTTTGAGCGCCTTCTTCTTTGATGTTCTCTTCTTGACTTGGGGATAATCACTCTTGTAGTGTCCTGGCTTCTTGCACTCATAGCAAATAATTTGGTCCTTCTTGGGTCAAATTTATTTTTTGTTTCATTCTTAAACTTATTTCTTTTAATGAATTTTTAAAATTTTCTTGTTAGAAGTGCCAAGTCATCGTCACAGTCCTCATCAATTGAGTTTTCTCTCAAGTGGTCTTCTGAAATTTTAAGTGCCATATCCTTCCTGTTCTTTGGAAGGATGTCTTCTTGCTCTTCATGAGCTTTGCAAGTCATCTCGTAGGTCATTAATGACCCGATTAGTTCTTCAAGAGGGAGGTTTTTTAGATCTTTCACCTCTTGAATAGCAGTGACTTTAGGATCCCAACTCTTAGGAAGAGATCTTAAAATCTTGTTTACGAGCTCAAAATCCGAAAAACTTTTTTCGAGTCCTTTTAGACCATTGACGACATCCGTGAAACGGGTAAACATGTCGCCAATAGTCTCACTCGGTTTCATCCGGAAAAGTTTGAAAGAGTGTAACAAAAGGTTGATTTTTTATTCTTTCATTATACTTGTGCCTTCGTGAGTCACTTTGAGTGTGTGCCAAATATCAAATGCGGTTTCACAAACCGAAACACGGTTGAACTCGTTTTTATCAAGTGCACAAAATAAGGCATTCATAGCCTTTTCATTAAGAGTGAAAGCCTTCTTCTCCAATTCATTCCAATCGATCATTGGAAGAGAAGACTTCGAAAATCTATTTTCGACAAGATTCCAAAGTTCAAAATCCATAGAAATAAGAATGATCCTCATTCAGGTCTTCCAATAGGTGTAGTCCGTCCCATTGAACATGGGTGGACGTGTAATAGAGTGGCCCACTTGGTTTCCGGTGTATGCCATCTCTCTTGGGTTTTAATCCGTTTGAGAGTTAACCCTGCTCTGATACCAATTGTTAGGATCAAGAGCACTAAGAGGGGGGGGTGAATTAGTGCAGCGGAAATCTTTCGACGATAAAAACCTTCAAACGATAAAAACAATTTCAATGTGAAAGCTGATTCTAAGATTACTTTAACTTAAGATCAAGCGAGATAACATTATAGTCAATCTATGAAGGCAGTTTGCAGTTATGATGAAAACCAGAATATGATTGCAAACAAAAATATGACATTCGTACGAAGAAACTGATTTACGTCTAAATGCTGATTCGTAAATCACTTGATTAGGCGAGATGCAGCTTAAGTAAGGATATTAAGGCAGTTTGCAGTTAAGATCGAAATCAAAACGTAAACGCAAACTGAAATATGATGATCGTACGAGAAAACAGATTTACGTCTAAACGCTGATTCGGAAAGTGCAAAGCTTGAAACCCGATCGTATACGCGCAGAAAGTAGTAAGCTTTAGAGGAGGTTTACAATAAAGATAATATGCTCAAAGTAAATGCAAACCAAGATTTAGAGTGGTTCGGTCAATCTTGACCTACTCCACTTTTGGCTTCCTCCACCGACGAGGTCACCGACATCAACTAGAGGCATTCCTTCAATAGGCGAAGGCCAACGACCCTTTTACAGTTTCATTCCTTTTGACGGGCTTATGAGATAACCCTTATAGAATTTTCTCTCCTCTCTTTACAGCTCAGAACTTGGAAGAAAAGAGGGAGAAGGACTTTTGGCCTTTACAACAATTTTGAGCTCTAAAAATCATAGAACAAGATTAAGATTTCAGTGTGTATTCTGTATCCTTTCAGTGCTGAATGGGTGGGGTATTTATAGGCCCCAACCCAGTTCAAATTTGGAGCTCAAATTTGTCAATTCTCGGAATTCTGGGATCAGGCGGTTGCACCTCTTGATTGGAGCAGTTGCACCGCCTGGCATAGCTCGAAGACTGAGCCTCTGGGCGGTGCTACCTCCTGTCATGGGCGGTTGCACCTCCTGCCAGAGCTCGAAGACCGAGCTCAGGCGATGAAACCTCCTGACTAAGGCGGTTGCACCGCTCAGCCAATGCTCGGAGACCGAGCCCAAGCGGTGCCACCTCATGTCAGGGGTGGTTGCACCGCCCAGTCTCGCTCGGAGACTGAGCCCAGGCGGTGCCACCGCCTGGCTGGAGCGGTTGCACCTCCTAGTCTCGCTCGGAGACTAAGCCCAAGCGGTGCAACCTCCTGCCTTCGGCGGTTCAACCGCATGGCAGAAATCAGGGTCTGAATGGGTTGATCCATTCGACCCAATTTAGGTTTTTCAGGGGCCCAATTGCCCCATGATTAAGTTAATGTGATCACCTCCCATTTCCAATTTAATCATTGTGCTAACTACGATATTCCTGAAGACATTTACTGCAACTTGCTTCGGTGCGTCAATCGCTTCTTCCAGCGAGCTTCCGGCGAACTTCCGTCGATCATCCGATGAACCCTCGGTGATGCTCTTGCGGACTTCCGGCAAACTCCTGGACTTGCGACGATCCACTTGGCGAGTTCCGACGAGCTTCTTTGGCAAGCTCATGGACTTCTCGGATTTGTTCCGTCGAACTCTCGAACTCCCAACGTGATCATTGTCTTGACTCTAGCATAACTCCTGCTGCACGTCTTACTTTTATCGTAGTTAATCCTACACACTTATCTCAACATATGGATTAGATAACAAATGACAATTGACTTCATCATCAAAATCCGAGATTCAACAGTTATATCATGAATAGGGTCCTAATAAGACCATCCCTATCAAAAACTCCCTATGAATTATGGAATAACAAAAAACCAAATATTTCCTATTTTAAAGTTTTCGGTTGTAAATGCTTTATTTTGAATGAAAGGGGGGATGCCTTAGGAAAATTTGATGCTAAATCCGATGAAGGCATCTTTCTTGGTTACTCTTCCGTTTCTAAGGCTTTTCGGGTTTTTAACAAAAGATCCTTAGTAATAGAAGAATTTATTCATGTAGTTTTTAATGAAATTTCTAATTTCAAGAAAAATAATTTTGATGATGATCTTGGTTTTGATAATTTGAATTTAAATGAACCCCCTCCTCAAAATAGCAACTTGGATGCACCTTCTTCCGAAATTTCCTTACCCAAGGAATGGAAGTATATAGATGCTCATCCAAAGGAGCTAATTATAGGAGATATATCAAAAGGGGTTCAAACTCGTTCGTCTTTCAAGAATTTTTATGCTAACGCCGCCTTCCTTTCTCAAATCGAACCTAAATGCATTGATGAGACCATAAAAGATGATTTTTGGGTTATTGCAATGCAAGAGGAATTGAATCAATCTGAGAGGAATAAGGTATGGAAGCTTGTTCCTAGACCTAACGACCATTCAGTCATTGGTACTAAATGGGTCTTTAGAAACAAGCAAGACGAAAATGGTATCGTGGTTAGAAACAAGGCTAGATTAGTGGCCAAAGGTTTTAACCAAGAAGAAGGTATCGATTACGAAGAAACCTTCGCTCCCGTGGCTCGATTAGAAGTCATAAGGATGCTCCTTACCTATGCTAGTAGTAATAATTTTAAACTATTTCAAATGGATGTCAAAAGTGCCTTCTTGAATGGTTTTATTTCCGAAGAAGTATATGTCGAACAACCTCCCGGATTTAAAAATTCTCTTCTTCCTAATCATGTATTCAAATTGACTAAGGCTCTCTATGGCTTGAAACAAGCTCCTAGAGCTTGGTATGAAAGGCTTAGTTTTTTTCTTATTTTAAATAATTTTACCAAAGGCAAGGTTGATACTACATTGTTTATTAAATATTTTGAAAATAATTTTCTTATTGTGCAAATTTATGTTGACGATATTATTTTTGGCTCTTCGGATGAATCACTATGTGAATCATTTGCCAAATGTATGAGTCATGAATTTGAAATGAGTTTAATGGGTGAATTAACTTTCTTTTTAGGATTACAAATCAAACAACTTAGGGATGGTATATTTCTTAACCAATCTAAATATACATTAGAATTGTTAAAACGATTTAACATGGATAATTCAAAAGCAATAAACACCCCTATGAGTACTGCGACTAAGTTAGATATGGATGAAAATAGTGAAAATTTCGATCAAAAAATATATAGGGGAATGATAGGTAGTCTACTCTACCTCACCGCGACTAGACCGGATATTATGTTTAGTGTAGGACTTTGCGCTAGGTTTCAATCAAATCCTAAATTATCTCATCTTAAAAGTGTTAAAAGAATATTTAGGTATCTTAAAGGAACTCCAAATCTAGGACTGTGGTATCCAAAATCTGAAAAATTCGATTTAATAGCTTATGCAGATGCCGATTTTGGCGGATGCAGGATAGATAGAAAAAGTACATCCGGAACATGCCAATTTTTAGGACATGCACTTGTTTCTTGGACTTCCAAGAAACAAAATTCAGTTGCACTATCTACGGCGGAAGCCGAGTACATTGCTGCAAATGCATGCTGTGCACAAGTTGTTTGGATGAAAAATACATTAGAAGACTATGAAATTCACTTTAAAAACATTCCCATAAAATGTGATAATACTAGTGCCATATGTCTTACTAAAAATCCAATTCAGCACTCTAGAACTAAGCACATCGACGTTAGGCATCATTTTATATGCGATCATGTCCTTAACAATGATGTTGTTCTAGAATTCATTGACACAAAGCATCAATTAGCAAATATATTTACAAAAGCTTTGAATGAAGACCAATTTGAATTCATTAGAAGGGAATTAGGTATGTTAAATTGTCCCTAAAGAATAAACTTGTTTGAATGGATTTTCCGTAAAGTTTTTCATCCTCTCTTCGTTCCTCGGTGAATCTAATCCTTCTCTTTCGATTCTAAATGACATGTTAAATTATCTTATCCTACCTTGAGTCAAACACTGCTCCCATCTGATCAAGATTAATGATTTTATGATATTTTGTGAATCTCGAAATTGATTTTGATGGCTTGATTATGAGTTTCAAGCTGACAATTTGAATTTGAATGAGTTTGTATTCGAATTATGATCTTGACTTATTGGAGTTACTACTTGAAATTTTTTTCCTTGTACAACTACAATTTTTGTTATTTATAGAAAGAAGAGATTTGATAAAATGGATGAATGTTGAATTTTCCTTTATGATGAACTCTGCATAAATATTTTAGCATACTTAATTTTGGATGATTAAATTTTTGTATGATCAATGTTATAATCACAAATTATGTGCTTCAAGACTCATTCCCTTTTTGTTGATGACAAAGGGGGAGAAAAGTGATGACTTGTACCATTTTGATAGCATGACTTATATGAATTGCAAAAGCTTGTATGAATGTTTTATATGCCTTGCAAAATGCCTTGCAAAATCCTTGAGAATATCACAAGATTGATTGATCATATTGAAAGCATGCCTTACATCTATATCATGAAATTCATGTTGAAAATCTTTATCTCCTGTCGTAGTAAAAATTGTCTCTTATCATTCGACTTGAAAATGATTTTCATCGAAGTTTCGTATTTACTTATGCTTAATGAGAATAACGATAAGTTCTACGGTTAGAACTTATCGGTTTATGGTTGAATTCAATGGGATGGAATTCAAATGTTTTTATCTTCTCATAATATGGCATATAGATAGGGGGAGTTATGTTTAACTCCGTCATCAATTGATTGTCATCATAAAAAAGGGGGAGATTGTTGAATCTCGGATTTTGATGATAAAATCAATTGATGGGTTAATTGATATAATCCATATTATTGAGTTAAGTGTGCAGGATTAACTACGTTAACCAGAAAATACAAAGCAAGAATACCATAGTCAAGTTCGATGGACGTTTAAGAGTCCGAAGAATCGTCGGAGATGCTGCCGGAACCAACCGGGAAGAAATCGGGAACCTGTCGGAATTTTTGAAAGTTCGCCGAAGAGATCGTCGAAGGTTCACGGAGATCACCAAGAAGGCTCAGCTACTCGTTAAAGTCATCACAAGTTCGGGAGCTTGCTGGGAGTCCGTCGGAAGAAGTTTGTCGGAAAGCTCGCCGGAACAAGACTCGACGTTCACGGTTAAAAACTTGCTTAGGATGTTTTTTTTGTTATGTAGTTCACTTGTAATTAAGATTAGGATTAAGAGATAATCCTATATCCTGGTTAGGGGTCAATTGGGCCCAAAATTAGACTTGGTTTGGGCTAAATTTGAAGCCCAACAAGTGAACCGAAGGGTCTGGCGGTGGCACCGCCAGCATCGGGAACCCAAAGAGAATTCAAATTTTGGAGCCCAAATTTGAATCCTCTTGAGGCCTATAAATACCCCTCAAATCTCGACTGAGATTACAACTTTTTGAGAAGCAATTGATTGAGAGAAAGGTCTTAGAAAAGTCTTTGCTAGTCTTGTTTTCAATTTGCTAGTGTTCACCTCCTTCTTTCTTGCTGAAAATCTGTAAGAGAGTGAACTGCTTGTAAAAAGTTGTAAGAGGAGTATTTACCCTTCCCCTTCAAGAGATTTGCTAGTGGAAGGTGGGAACCTCATCGAAGAGGGGCCTCGCAAGTGGATGTAGGTCATTTGACCGAACCATTGTAAAATCGGCGTGATCTCTGGTTTTCATTTACTTATTGTCATTTATATTACTGCAAACCATTTGCACTTTAATGCTCTACTTCTTTGTCTCCGTCTTACTTATCCCTTCAAGTTAAAACGCAATCGAAACGGTTTCCAACGAAAACGTTGCTTTTATCGTATGAAGTTTCCGAAAGTGTTTAAATCGCCAAAAGTTTATCGCACTTTACCGCTGCACTAATTCACCCCCCCCTCTTAGTGCCGCTCCGATCCTAACAGCAATAAATCCTTCGTGCTTGACTCCGACACTTTGTTTCGCTTTATGTCTTCATCGTTATCGTAGTTAATCCTGCACACATAAGTAAAAACTGTACTCCGATCTAGACAATTATTACAATGTGAATTGGTATTCTGTTTCCCGGCACGTCATTGGTTGGTGCTTCATCCGATTCTTCAATGCATCGTCCTCTCTTGCGGCTTGTTACCTAATCGACGGTTGACCTCCGTAACCCCGATATCCTTAGCGTAATTCCGCTCTCCTTGGCCCAATGCCCGACGTCCGAAGCCTTCTGCCGTCCAATATCCTGACGTGATCTCCTCCGGTGCAACGTCAATTCCTCCTGCGTTAATTGTCTAATCCTGATCGAGTAGACCTGTATCACTAAAATGTAATTTAAATTATAAACACATTTCAAGTGGTTTCATCATCAAAATACGAGATTCAATAGAAAGAGATTGCTTTCTTGAACATCTTTAATTTGCGAGCTAGCATAATATACAATTTGCTATCTTGAACATTACAAAGAAATGCTATCATGCACATCGCAAAGAAAAGCAAATATGCTAACTTGTAAATCTTTAAATTTGCTAGCTTGGATGTAGTAAAACTTGCAAGCTTGCACTTCTCAAAAAGAGAAGAAAGATCTTGCCTATCGAAAGAAGCAAAAAGTGCAAAACTTAGAAAACTTGCAACAAAATTGCTCTTGCCATGCTTTGTATCAAAAATAGGTTGATATCCTTAAAATCATCACATTAAATTTTTTAGTGTATCACATGTATCGCAAATTGAAATTTTTGAGACTATTATCATATCATGTTTAACAATTGATATCTTTCATTGATATGATAAATTATCAATCTAATGATGTATCGCATAATGATATCATGATTTACGATTGTTTCATGTGATCCTTGGTGAATTTTCACATTGATATCCTTCATGAAATGATTTCTTTGCATTATTGTCTTGTATGCATCATGTGATGATTGAAATATTGATTGATGCAAAGTTAATGTAAAAGTCTAAATCATTGGTTCCTCTCCTTTTTGACATTGACAAAGGGGGAGAAAGTTATTTCTAGCTTGCACACTTGAATGAAAAATTTGCTAGCTTGATAATTGTAATGAAGAAATTTGCTATATCAAACATCAAACATCATAAATATTGTTACTTGCAAAGAAAAGCAAAGTGCAATCTTGCACAAAAATTCAAGTGTTGAATTGCCATGATTGAACTTAAGAATTTTGGTATGCTTTTGTGCTTATATGTTGTGATGAAAATCAAGCTTCATGTTATTAAAACTTGAATATATTTTAAAATAGCTAGAGCTACTTCTCCTTTTTGTTGATGACATAGGGGGAGAAGTATATTGATGACTTCATGCATTGAATTGAATATTTTATATATATTTACATGATGGTTTAAATGTTTTTCATAATATGTGATGAATGTTACTTGGATTTTGGATAATCCAAGTGTTCTATCAATGTCATATTGATAGGGGGAGTTTGGTTAAACTCTAGGGAGTTAAGGTTAACTCCGTTAGTCATCAATTAGTTGTCATCATCAAAAAGGGGGAGATTATTGAATCTCGGATTTTGATGATGAAACTAATTTATTGTGTTTAAATGTTTAACTGCATTTTGAGTGATGCAGGTCTACTCGATCAGGATTAGACAGTTAACGTAGGAGGAATTGACGTTGCGCCGGAGGAGATCACGTCAGGATATTGGACGGCAGAAGGCTTCGGACGTCGGGCATCGGGCCAAGAGTGGAATTCCGCCAAGGATATCGGGGTTGCAGAGGTCAACCACCGATTGGGCAACAAGCCGCAAGAAAGGATGATGCGCCAAAGAATCGGACGAAGCGCCAACCAATGACGTGCCGGGCAACAGAATGTCAATTCACTTTGTAATAATTGTCTAGATCAGAGTAGAGTTTTGACTTGTGTGTGCAGGATTAACTACGATAACGATGAAGACATAAAGCGAAACAAAGTGTCGGAGTCAAGCGCGACGGATTTGTTGCGAGTTCGAGAGTTCGATGGAAGTCCGAAGGTTCGTCGGGAATGCTACCGGAACTAGCCGAGAATGAGTAAGGAGCTTGCCGAAGGGTTTTTCGGAAGCTCGCCGGAAGGTTCGTTGGAAGTTCGCGGAGCTCGCCGAGAAAGATCGGAGCTTGCCGAAGAAGCTCATTGGAACTCGCCAAGATCAAATCGTGAAGTCTAGGAGCTTGCTGGGAGTCCGTAGAATGGTTTCCGAGAGTTCGTCGGAAGACCGTCGAAAGTTCCCCGGAAGCTCACCAGAAAAAGTCTTGACTTACGGACTTTGTAATAGCTTAGAAAATGTCTTTAAATTCATAGTTAGCACATTAATTAGGGTTAGGATTAGGTGTTAATCCTATAACTCAAGTAGGGGCCAATTAGGCCCGAGTTCGGACTAGTTTAGGCCAAGTTTGGAGCCCAACCAGTGAGCTGAAATAGTGTAGGCAGTGGCACCGCCAGATTAGGCGGTGGCACCGCCTAGAACTCGAGAACCAAGCGGTGGCACCGTCCAGCACCCGGGAGGTCTAGCGGTGGCACCGCCAATACATTGTCAGTGTCCGACACTAATAGGCGGTGGCACCTCCAGCCTTAGGAACCCAAGAGAATTCAAAATTTGGAGCCCAAATTTGAATCCTCTTGGGGCCTATAAATACCCCTCAATTCTCAGCAGAGAACACAACCTTTGAGAAGCAAGAGATTGAGATAAAAGTCTTAGCAAAGTCTTTAGCAAGTTTTTGTTTTTAATTGCTTGAGTGTTCACCTCCTTCTTTCTCTTTGAAAATTTGTAAGAGAGTGAACCACTTGTAAAAGGTTGTAAGAGGGGTATTTGTCCTTCCCCTTCAAAGTGATTTGCTAGTGGAAGTTGGGAGCCTCATCAAAGAAGGCTTCGTAAGTGGATGTAGGTCGCATGACCGAACCACTATAAATCGGTTTGAGTTTATCTTGTTGTCATTTATATTACTGCAAACCATCTCTACTTTGATGCTCTTCTTATTTGTCTCCTTCTTACATATCCCTTCAAGTTAAAACGCAATCGAAACAGTTTCAAACGAAACGTTGCTTTAATGTACGAAGTTTCCAAAAGTGTTTAAATCATCAAAAGTTTATCGTACTTTACCGCTGCACTAATTCACCCCCCCTCTTAGTGCTGCTGTGATCCTAACATTAAGAATCCTCCTCTTTGAGTCTAAGTGTTAGAATAGTTTGAGAGGAGTGAGTGCTTGTAAGGGTTATCTCCTAAACCCGGTAAAAGGAGAAAAGGGGTGTAAAAAGTGATTGGCCTTCGCCTATTGAAGGAAGGCCTCTAGTGGATGCCGGTGACCTCATCGGAGGAGGAAGTCAAAAGTGGATGTAGGTCACGTTGACCGAACCACTCTAAAACTGTCGTGTTCTCTGGTTTGTATTTTATTCTTCCTGTTACCTTACTGCAAACCTCTTTAAGTGCTTACTGCCTTAAATTCATTTATGAACTTGTTTCAAGTTAAGATATTTACGAAATAGTTTTACGTTGGAAATCGATTTTATCGAAATGAAGCTTTTGAAAACGTGATTTTATCGCTGCATTAATTCACCCCCCCTCTTAGTGCCAACCCTTGATCCTAACATGTATGACTATATTAACCCCCTAGAATGATAGGTATGACTATTATATGAAATAAGTTTAATATTAATATCTGAAATTAAATAATAATATATTAAGATTAGGATGCATATATTTTGATGTCATTTAGAATATATATATTTGATTTATACATTGTACTCCATCATTTAATAATATCGATCTATAAAAAAACTCTACTCAATTTCTTCTATTTTATTATCCTTCGTAGACTATTATGAGTAATCGAATAGGAATTAAAAGAAAACAAGAATAAATCTATAATCTCGATCATGTGGTATGTAATTCCTAAACGATCTCATCTAGTTACAAGTGAGAGAATAAGGGGATTGATGATAAATGATTAGGAGAGCTTCTCCAATCAAAGTAATCTTTACATAATCCTAATATAAATGAACTTTTTTTTATTAATTGATAACCATAATAAAATCTAACCATAATTATAATATATTTTATCCAATTAAATTGGGTCACATAATCTAATATTTTCTTACTTGATCCATTAATTAGTAAGATATAAAATAACTAAAATCAAAATAAATAAAATAAATTTTTATTTAAAAATAATTTTACCTAATTAGATTCTAAAAATTTTGAAAAAAAATTTATACATGGTTATAAATTTTAAAACATACTAATAAATCCAACAAGTATAATAATACTTTATTAAGACTGACTATCAATACGAGTCATAATAATTTTTTATCATCAATATCACAATATTGTTAATCTTTCCTAATATAATCCATAATGATTATGTAATTTATCTTGTCAAGATAATAATATTATCACATTTAATTATAGTATGCACATACATAAATATAAACATGATAATATAAATAAATAATTTTAATTAAGATAAAAATAATAATATATATTTAAATATGCATCATTATATCTTTATGAGTTGCTCATAAGCCTTATTTTACCAACATATTCCTTAAGTACTTTCGGTTATAAAATCTTAGTAAATGAATCAGTAATCACCAAAATGGTGATTAGATTTTCAATTGACACTTGTTATTTTTAGATTCTTTCTCTAATCATCAAATACTTTATCTCGATATATTTGAAATCACTAGAGTACTTGTCATTCTTAGATAAGAAAAAGCTGAGATGCTATCACAAAACATCTTTAATAGCTTGACAATTGAGTTCACTACACTAAGTCTTTAAATAAAATTTCACAACTATAAAGTTTTATTTGTAACCTCAAAGCATACCACAAAATTTATATTTTCTTATTGATGATGTAATAGGCAATTGTTTATACTTTTTTCAAAAAATTACCCCTCCAATTAATATGAATATAAATCTTAAAGTGGATATTGTCAATGTAATTTACAAAACCAATATTTGAATATCCTATATTTTAAGTTGATCTTATCTCCTATATATGTGTATATAATATTTTATCTCTTGTAGATATATCATTACTTTCTTAACAAGTTACTAATTTTTCATTCCTTGGATGCTATAGTATCCACCTAGCATTCCAATTATAAAATTGATATATGATATCGTATAGATTTGAGTATATAATAGACTTTTAACTACATATATGTAAAGAATATTCTTCATTTGATTCCTTTATAAGTCATTGTTAAGACACTAGCTTTGATTGACCCTTTCACCCTTGGTAATAAATATATTATTAGCTAAATAAAGCTATATACTAAATCTCTACTCGATCAATATATTCTTTATAAGACAAAATAATCCTAATAATTATTGAGATTTATTCCTAAATATCTAAACCAAAAACATAAGCTGTCTTATTTATACTAATTATTTTAAAATTCTTGGTGAGAAATAACTTAGTCTCATATAATAAACCAAGATCACAATTGACAAACAAAATATTATCCATGTATAAGATCAATATAATAAACTTACTTCTATTGACCTTTAAACCTAAACACTGATCAACAATATTTTTTAAAATCTGAATGAAATAATGATATCATAAAACTTTATATCTTATTGTCTATAAGCTTGTTTAAGAGTTATAAATTGATTTTTTAAGTTTGCAAGCCCAACTTTCCTTTCCCTTCTCTATTAATCCTATAAGTTGTTTCATATATATTTTCTTATCTAGATTCTTATTTAGAAATATTATTTTTACATTCATTTAATATAACTTATGATTATAATAAGCTACTAATACCATAATAATTTTTAATTAGTTTTTTTTAAAATAAAAATTTTATTATATTCAATACCTTTTGAAAAAACTTTGACAATAAGTTTGGCTTTATATTATATGATATTACTTTGTGAGTCACATTTAATTTTAAAGATTCATTTGCAACTGACTCTTTTATAATCATTGAAAAATTTAACAAGTTTTCATATACTATTTTAGTTCATTGATTTCAACTTTTTTTTCATGAATCATACCATTATTTAAAAATGCTACTTTCTATGATTTGTGAAAATGATAAGGGCCCCTTTTTTATTTATATATCACAATCTAATTCTTATAAATATACTATATAATCATTATAAATGATAAGTCTCCTTTCCCTTTGAAATTTTCTTAAAATTGTTAGTTGTATTTATTTTATAAGATCATTAGTGGTGACATTATATGAAAGTTTGTCATTGATATTCTATTATTTAGTAATTTGAAAAACAATAACCTCTCGAATAGAAAATGATAAAAGAATATCAATCTATATCTTTTCTTTATCAAAATTAATATTTAAGATTTTTCGCTCACATTGAATTTATTATTTTCTAGGATTATTGTATTACTAGATTTTATTATCCTTATACTATGATTAGGATAATAAAATCTATATCTCTTAAATATTTTTGGATAATCAATGAAATAACTTTAAATAATTTTGGATCTAAATTTTTTTATATGGATTAAAGACTATGATATCTATAGGACAATTTCAGATATATAAATATCTTAATCTAAATTATCTACTAGTCCATAGCTTAAATAGAGTTAATGTAATTGACTTATTAGGAATCCTATTCAAGATATAGATAATTATCTTAAGAGCTTCACCTTATCTCGACTCAAGTATAAAAGAATTATTGGGAAATCTTATCAGAAAATCCCATGCATAGCGGAAGAAAATAAAATACAAATCATAGATTTTTTAAAAAAATGTTTCATCGTCGTGTGCAGATTACTGTGCAAAATAAAACACAAAACTAAAATCACATACATTAAGTGAGATTTGTTCAGTTGTCTCGATGTCCCTCTCGAGTAACCTACAATTGAGATTATTTAGGGTCGTTGTTTAAAGTTGAATCGGTCTCATTATCTTGATCTCATCATGATCAGATTCTCATTGCACATAAAGTTAATATCATAATATATGCAACATGCAAAATAAAGTGAGAAAATACTTTTCGGAAAAGAGTCGGCACTAAGAGGGGGGCGGGTGAATTAGTGTAGTAGTAAAAATTATGTCGGAGTAAAACATCGTTGCGATTAAATCTGTTTCCGACAAAAAACCGTTTCATAAAGGTAATAACTTTGAAAGTTCATGGAAGAGTGTAGTGGATGTAAAGCAAGTAAAATGGTTTGCAGTTAATGTAAATTGCTCAAGAGAAATGCAAACCAGATTTTTATAGTGGTTTGGTCGTCATGACCTACATCCATTCTGCCGATTCCTCTTCCGTCGAGGCCACCGGCATTCACTATCGGTCTTCCTTCAATAGGCAAAGACCAACCACCTTTTACACCCCTCTTCTTCTTTTCACAGGTTTAGGAGATAACCTTTTATAATCCTCTTTTACAAGGTATCCCTCTCACACCTCCCTTAGAACTCTCTCTAAGCTTTGGGAGGAGAGAACTAAACTTTCTAAGGTTTACAACTTTAGAATCATAGAGTTTTGCTCAATATTTCTTACAAATCCTTGCAGGAATAGCTGGGGTATTTATAGCCCCAAATGAATTCCAATTTGGAGCCCAAAATTCAAACCCCCGAAATTACAAGGTATGGGCAGTACCACCCCGCCTATAGTCTAACACTGGGTGCTACCACCACCCAGTCTGGTGGTGCCACCACCTAGAAGACTATGTCTGGGCGGTACCACCGCCACCTGACACAGTCTTGGAGACTGTGCCATGACGGTTTCACTTGTTTAGTCACTTTTTGGACCTTTCTCTTGCCCCAACATAGCCCAAACTTGGGCTCAACTGTCTACTAATTGGGTTGGCCCAATTTTAATCCTAATTATATACTAATTATGAATTTTAAGATATTTACTAAGCTAAACAAAGTCTGTAAGTCTAGGTTTCTTATAGTGAGTTTCCAACGATCTTCCGGCGAACTTCCGATGATCTCTCAACAATATTCCAACAGACTCCCGTCAAGCTCCTAGACTTCACGATAACTTCTTGGTGAGTTTTGACGAGCTTCTTTAGCAAGCTCCGGGACTTCTCGGTCAATTCTGACAGAACTTCCGATGAATGTCCGAATTTCCGATGAACTCTCGAACTCCTAATGAAATCACGTTCTTGACTCTAGGACTTCATTTTGCTTTATGCCTTGCTATCGTAGTTAATCCTACACATGTAAATATACACTTTGATCTAGACAATTATTACTAAGTATGAATCATGTTGTCCGACATGTCATTAGTCCATCGACGCTTCGTCCAATTCTTCGACGCATCGTCCTCTCTTGCGGCCTATTGCCCAATCGGCCAATTGACCTATGCAACTTCGATATTCTTGGCGTAATTTCTGCTCTTCTTAGCCTGATGCCCGAATCCATAGTCCAAAGCCTTCTATCGATACGTCATCTGATCCTCTAGCTAGACGTCCAATCTTCTAACATGTTCCACCAGCCCTACATGATTCTTCTTGTTTTAATGTCTCATCCTGATCGATGTATCCTGCATCACTCAAAATGCAAATCAATTCATAAACACTTATCAATTAGTTTCATCATCAAAATCTGAGATTCAACAATCTCCCCCTTTTTGATGATGGCAACCAATTGATGACAGAGTTTAAACAAACTCCCGTAGTTTAAACAAACTCCCCCTATCAATATGCCATATCGATAGAGACTCTTGGATTCAAAAATCCAAGTAACATGTCATCATAAACTTAGGTATAACATCATACTTCTCCCCCTTTGTCAATAACAAAAAGGATAAATGCAACTAGCAAGTGTTTTTAGAAATCCAAATTCAAGTCATTGCATAATAAATCTCAAGATTTATCATCATTGTAAGCTATCAAAAATTTTGAGTTTTACATTATGTAAGCTAGCAATATTTAAAATGTTCAAGAAGGTAACTTTTTCTTCTAGAAATATGCAAGTTAGCAATCTTTGCTTCTCTTTTGAGATGAGCAAGCTAACATGTTTTTGCATCTTCTTAACTTGTGCAAGCTAACAAGTTTGTCTCTTTTCATGATGTGCACCCTAGAAATTCTTTCTCCCCCTTTGTCATTGGCAAAAAAAGGGGAATAAGAAAACAATGGTGCAATTAATCAATTTTCAAATTATGACAAAAATAAAGTGTCATTCTTATTTCAATATATCATAAGTTGGATAAACCTTGAATTTAAATTTAATTCAAGTCAATGCAATTTTAATCATGATTCTCATACATGATATGCAATACATCAAATACATCATCATAATAAAATCATAAGTATTGCATGCATCATTTTAGAATAAGCTAGCAATTTTGCTTCCTAGAAAGTTTTTCTCATAATTTGTGAGCTAGCAAATTTTATGCATGAAAGTTGGTAAAATTTTTTACATCTTTTAGGATGAGCAAGCTTTTTGCTTCTTCTTGAAGTATACAAGCTAGCTAGCAAGCTAGCAAAATTTCTCCACCTTTGTCACTATTCAAAAAGAAGGGAAGAAAATAATTTTGTAATTCTTTTTTCCTTTACAACAATTTTCAAATCCTAACAAAGGTAAATAACAAAGATGAAAAATCAAGTCATGAATGTCAAAATATTTTTTTTATCATGAATATTTTATCATTGCATGTATCAATATTATAAGTTTAAGTATTGCATGTATAATACCAAATCACCATTTATAATTACATCAATATTCTAATCATTATTTCAATTTATAAAAAAATCAAGTCATGAATATCAAAATCATAGTATTGCATGCATTTATATCATCACCTGAAGAATATCAAGAATAACTTGGTGAGGAGATATACTTCATGAATACAAAGAAATTTACATAATAAAATTTAAGTCATAAACCTTAAAAGATGTCAAGTAGCATATCATGGTTTATTAGAATAAGTTTTTAGTTTAGTGAATAGCAAAAATAATACTAGGATAACAAGATCTCAATTTATGCATATCAATAGATATGATTCGATTTGACAAATCTCATTTTTAGTAAATAACAAAAAGAAACATGGGAGTTCAAAAATAAGATCTTGAATCATAGAAAAATTTTAAGTATTAATATCGTGAATTCAAGATCCTGATATAGATGAAGACATTCCTATAGCAAAAAGATATCATGAGAGAACACATAAACAATCTCGATTCATGAATAATATCTCTCATTTCATTATGAATCATAAAAATTATAATTCTGAAAAATCATGATTCATTTAGAAAATCTCCTCTTAAGAAAATACCAAGTATAATCTTAGGAGAATGATTAAAAGAAAATCTTGATTCATAATAAATCTTAATTTGTAAATATCAAGGAATCCGGATCATAATTTGGATAAAAAAAATTTATTTAAATTTAAATTATCAAATCATCAAAATCACTTTCATAGTTCAAGAGATTCAAAATAATATAAATATGTTTGTTCAAAACTCTATAAGATAGAGATGTTTTATTTTAAGTAGTTGGATTCATACAAGTATCCCTTTGTCTTTTTATGCTAAATAAGAACATGCATCAATCGTTAGGATCGAAAAATAAATTTCGTCATAAAAACCATCCAAATCAATAAACCATAAATTTCTCAAAAAGCATCATTTCTTCAAATCATCATGTATAGATTCACATTAAGTATGATATCAAACCTCTTAACATTTTCATTAAGACATCAAGCATGGTTTCAATCAAATCGGAAATCATCAAGATACACATTATTTTTTCTTGAAAAACATACATAGGATTATCATTAGATTTAAATCTAATATTTTATTACTTTAACATAAAACATGTAATTTTCATGATCATTACTAGAAGGATAAGCATGATTCCTAAAATTTTTATTTTTAGCATTATTCATTACATTATTAAACATATAATTTTCAAGAAAAATAATTTTTCTAAGCTAAATTAAAAATAACTCATGCAAAGCATCATGTCATTTCAAGATAAACTAAGGGGGTTTCGTTTGAGTATTTTACCTCATTGTCGAAAACCGTTAAGGTATAGTTTGTCACCTCACCTTTGTTTGATTGTCCTTCATCTTCAGATGAGCTCGTTATGTCAAAGATTGCTTCCTTCTTCTTACGTTCATAGCAAGTAGTTGCGTTTTTTTTATGTTTATTTTTGTTCTTCAATTTTTGTTTCATGAACTTTTTGAATTTCATAGTGAGGAGTTCAAGTTCACCATCACTTGAGCTTATGCTCGAGTGGTCTTCAATAATTCTAAGTCTGAAATCCTTTTTGTTTTTTGGAAGGATGTTCTCAAGTTCATTTTGTGTATTGTGTGCTATTTCGTATATCATTAATGAACCAAAAAGTTCTTCAAGTGAAAAATTATTAATATCTTTTGCCTCTTGTATTGCGGTAACTTTCGGATCTCAGTTCTTATTAAGAGAACGTAAAATTTCGTTTAAACGTTCAAAGTCTGAAAAACTTTTACCAAGTGCTTTTAAACCATTGACGACATTCGTAAAACAGGTGTACATGTCTCCAATGGTTTCACTTGGTTTCATATGAAAAAGTTCAGAATCATGCATCAAAAAATTGATTTTTGAATCTTTAAATTTGCTAGTACCTTCATGTGTGATTTCAAGAGTATGTCAAATGTCAAAAGCTGTTTTGTAAGTACAAACCTGATTAAATTCAGTTTTATCTAAGGTGCAAAATAGAGCATTCATAGCTCTAGCATTTAAAGAAAAAGTTCTCTTCTCCAAATCATTCCAATGGTTTATTGGAAGAGAAGACGAATGAGAGAAAGTCCCTCTTGAAAGTCAAAATGAGTCATTTCTCTTAGGTGTTAAACCAAATAAGAAAAATGTGGCTCTGATACCAACTGTTAGGAAAAGAGTTGGCACTAAGAGGTAGGGGTGAATTAGTACAGCAATAAAAATTACGTCGGTTCAAAATTTCATTATGATTAAATATATTTCCGACAAAAAACCATTTCATAAAAATAATAACTTTGAAAGTGCATGAAAGAGCGTAGTGGATGTAAAGCAAGTAAAATGGTTTACAGGTAAAGTAAATTACTGAAGAGAAATGCAAACCAGATTTTTATAGTGGTTCGATCGTCGTGACCTATATCCACTTAGTCGATTCCTCTTCCGTCGAGGCCACCGGCATCCACTATCAGTCTTCCTTCAATAGGCGAAGACCAACCACCTTTTACACCTCTCTTCTCCTTTTCATAGGTTTAGGAGACAACCTTTTATAACCCTCATTTACAAGGTATCCCTCTCACACCTCCCTTAGAACTCTCTCTAAGCTTTGGGAGGAGAGAACTAAACTTTCTAAGGTTTATAAATTTAGAATCATAGAGTTTTGCTCAATATTTCTTGCTAATCCATACAGGAATAGCTAAGGTATTTATAGGCCCCAAATGTATTCAAATTTGGAGCCCAAAATTAAAACCCCCGAAATTTCAAGGTACGAGTGGTACCACCACCTAGTCTGCTAGTGCCACCACCTAAAAGACTGTGTTTGGGCAGTACCACCACCTATACTGGTGGTACCACGATGATTGTGCCACGATGATTTCACCTGTTTGGTCATTGTTTGGGTCTTTCTCTTGGCCCAACATAGCCAAAACTTGGGCCCAACTGTCCCTTAATTAGGTTGCCCTAATTCTAGTCTCAATTATATACTAACTACGAATTTTAAAACATTTACTAAGCTAAATAAAGTATGTAAGTCTAGGTTTCTTCCGGTAAGTTTCCAGCGATCTTCCGACAAACTTCCGATGATCTCTCGACAATGTTCCAACAGACTCTAGGCAAGCTCCTAGACTTCATGATGATCTTCTTGGTGAGTTCCGATGAGCTTCTTTGGTAATCTTCTGGACTTCTCGGTCAATTCTGACAGAACTTCCTATGAACGTCCGGACTTCCGACGAACTCTTGAACTCCCAACGAAATCGCATTCTTGACTTCGGGACTTCATTTTTCTTTACGCCTTGCTATCGTAGTTAATCCTACACATGTAAAAATACACTTTGATCTTGACAATTATTACTAAGCATGAATCATGTTGTCTGGTATGTCATTGGTCCATCGACGCTTTGTCCGATTCTTCGACACTTCGTCCTCTCTTGCGGCAAATTATCCAATCGGTCAGTTGACCTCAGCAACTCCAATATCCTTGGCACAATTTTCGCTCTTCTTAGCCCAATGCCCGAATCCATGGCCCGAAGCTTTTTGTCGATACGTCATCTGATCATTTGGCTAGACGTCCAATCTTCTGACATGTTCCACCGGCCCAACATTTATTAATAAGGATTTATATGTAAATTGGAGGATCTATATGTAAATATAGAAATTTCAAGGACTAAACTATTAAGTTGCAAAAAGAAAAAAAATAAAGAAAACAAAAAATTTCGATTTTATCCCACAGCCTCCCATGTTCTCTGTTCCCGAAACAGAGAGAGGAGCTGTGGGGCGTGGGGAGAAGAAGAAGAGAAGTAGAGGGAGAAGAGAAGAAAAGAAGAAGAAGAAGAAGAGGGGGAAGAGCGAGAGGGAAGAGAGATAGCTATAGCAGCTAGGGCTGCAGCACCTCTGTTTCGTGTAGGAGGAAATAGAGGAGTTCATGTGTGGGGCGTCGGGGAGGAGAAGGGAAGAAGAGGAGAAGAAGAGAAGAAGAAGAAGAAGAAGAAGAAAAGAGGAGGTGGCTGCGGCAAGGGCTGCAGCGAGGAGCTGTGGGGCGTTGGGGAGGAGAAAGGAAGAAGAGGAGAAGAAGAAAAGAAGAAGAGGGAAAAGAAGAGATGAGGAAGAAGAGGGAGAAGAGAAGAATAGAAGAAGAAGAAAAAGAGAGGGAAGTGGTAGAGGAGCGAGAGGTGTCAGCAGCTAGGGCTACAGCACCTTTGTTTCTTGTAGGTGGAAACAGAGGAGAGGTGTGGGGCGTTCGAAGAGGAGAAGAAGAAGAAGAGGAAGAGAAGAAGAAGAGGTTTTGATACCTCTGTTTCCTGCAGAGGAAACAGAGGAGAGGATGTGTGTGATGCCGGGGAGGAGGAGGGAAGAAGAAGAGGAGAAGAAGAGAAGGGAAAGGAGGAGCTACGGCTGCGGCGGTGGCAGCTGCAGTTGGAAGAGAAGGAGAGGAAGAGAAGGTGAGGAAGAAGAGAAGAAGAAGAAAGGAAGGAGAAGGAAGAGGAGAAGGGAAAGAAGCAGCTGCGGTTGCGGCTATGGCAGCTCAGCTGTGGCAGGGAAAGAGGAAGAGGAAGGAAGAAGGGAAGGAGAGGAAGAAGAGAAGGGGAAGAAGGGGCTGCGGCTGCGGCGATGGCAGCTGTAGTTGGAAGAGAAGAAGGAGAGGAAGATGAGCAGGGGAGGAAGAAGAGGCAGCGGCAGTGCAGCTGGGAAAGAAGAGAAGGAAAGGAAGAAGAAGAGAAAGGAAAAGGGAAGAAGAGAGGAAGAGGAGAAGGGGAGGCAGTTGCGGCAGTGGCAGCTGCAGCTGGAAGAGAAGGAGAGGAAACAGAGCATGGGAGGAAGAAGAGGCTGCGGCTGTGGTGGCTGCGACGTTGGTTGCGGTAGTTGCGGCAGCGGTGGTGGCTGCAGCAGCTGCTTTTGGGAAAGAGAAAGAAAGGAAAGGGAAAAAAAAAAGGGGCTATGGCCGTGATTGCGGCTGCGGTGGTGGCGACTGCGTCTACAGCAGCTGTGTTTGGCAAAGAAAAAGTAGGAATGAGAAAAGGGAGGAAGGAAGTAGTGTGGTGGAAGGGGCTGTGGTTGTGACAGCAGCTGCAACTGGTTGGGCTCCAAACTTGGCCCAAACTAGTCCGAACTCGGGCCCAATTGGCCCCTACTTGGATTATAGGATTCACACCTAATCCTAACCCTAATTAACATGCTAACTATGAATTTAAAGACATTTTCTAAGCTATTACAAAGTCCATAAGTCAAGACTTAGTCCGGCGAACTTCCGGCGGTCTTCCGATAAACTCTCGGAAACCATTCTGCGGACTCCCAGCAAGCTCCTAGACTTTACGATTTGATCTTGGTGAGTTCCGATGAGCTTCTTCGGCAAGCTCCAATCTTTCTCGACGAGCTCCGCGAACTTCCAACGAACCTTCCGGTGAGCTTCCGAAAAACCCTTCGGCAAGCTCCCTACTCATTCTCGGCTAGTTCCGGCAGCATTCCCGACGAACCTTCGGACTTCCGTCGAACACTCGAACTCGCAACAAATCCTTCGCGCTTGACTCCGACACTTTGTTTCGCTTTATGTCTTCATTGTTATCATAGTTAATCCTGCACACACAAGTAAAAACTCTACTCCGATCTAGACAATTATTACAAAGCGAATTGACATTCTGTTGCCTGGCATGTCATTGGTTGGCGCTTCGTCCGATTCTTCAGCGCATCATCCTCTCTTGCGGCTTGTTGCCTCGATGGTTGACCTCCGCAACCCCGATATCCTTGGCGTAATTCCGCTCTCCTTGGCCCGATGCCCAATGTCCGAAGCCTTCTGCCATCCAATATCCTGACGTGATCTCCTCCGGTGCATCGTCAATTCCTCCAGCGTTAAACTGTCTAATCATGATCGAGTAGACCTGCATCACTCAAAATGTAGTTTAAATTATAAACACATATCAAGTGGTTTCATCATCAAAATACGAGATTCAACAATCTCCCCCTTTTTGATGATGACAACCACTTGATGATGGAGTTAACCTTAACTCCCGGAGTTTAAACAAACTCCCCCTATCAATATGCCATATTGATAGAACCTTGAATTCAAACTGAATTCAAATCATTGCAATATTCATTATGAATACTTGCAACACATCATCATGAACATATGCATAAACTTATACATCACATGTCATGTCATCAACATACTTCTTGTCACGCCCCTCAAAATATCCATAATTTTTAAAATTTTCATCACAGACCAATCCAGGATCCAAACTAACGTTTGAGGACACTGAAAAACATTCAATCAAATTCACATCCATAAAACCTGTGCATTTTAAAATCATATATCACATCACTCGATAATTCACATTTATGGCAACCCAAGCCAACTTGACAAACATGAACAACATTTATAAATCCACAAGCTAAATAAATTATACAATCAGAACTCCAACTATTCACCACAAGTTCATATCATCATAAATTAGGCTTAACATTTCGAAATTCCAAATAAGAGAGATCTTCTAACACTTTTACACAGTATATCCATTTCGATTCATCAACAACATTTCATTACATACAAAATATGCTTATACAACAATAACATAACAACCAACAAGACTTGCCCATAATTCTGAATAGCTATCCACTGCCTCAACCCAAATCAAACATCTCGAAGAGTGACACGCTGACCTGAAAGATTTATATAACAACGGAGTGAGCCAAAAACGGCTCAGCAAGTGACAAAACATATTCAGAACAAAAGGAACGGTTTCAAATGAGTAAGGTATCATAATATAAGGTAGAATACAAGAATTCTCAAGGATACCATCTCATTAGATACAAAATCATATGTATCATGTCATTCAAAACATATTTGATTCATAACAAATGGAGCATAGAGTAATTGGAGCATATCAATGGCAGATAGGATAATTCAGAACATATCAGTTCATAGCAAATGGAGCACAGAGTAATTGGAGCATATCAATGGCGTATGAAATGTTCCGGAGCATATCAACGACATATGGAACATTTCGAAACATATCAACAGTGGATGAAATATTTCAGAGCATATCAATAACAAATACCGTACAGAAGCTCAAACGTCGTCTTTGACGTTGCAAACATATCAATCTTATCCAAAGCATGTACAGAAACACATAACCAAAGCTCTGGATATCATATCAAACATACAGAAGGTGTAGTGGGATCTCAGTCAGAATGTGATT
This sequence comes from Musa acuminata AAA Group, assembly GCF_036884655.1. Classification (NCBI taxonomy): domain Eukaryota; kingdom Viridiplantae; phylum Streptophyta; class Magnoliopsida; order Zingiberales; family Musaceae; genus Musa; species Musa acuminata. Next base: position 22,574,250 of record NC_088331.1, on the reverse strand, counting down.
CATCCATTTCTGAATGACCACCTGACAAAAGTCTCCCACGTTTGGGAGCTCCATCCACCCACGTCTAGGTGAAGTCAAAGGGGGCCGGCAGAGCATCGCAGGCTCTAATCACATACCCACATAGCGGGCAACAAGCGCATACCCTTTACCATTTCTGGCAAAGGTCCAGAATATCCCACATAACGGGACCCCACATAGCGGGCAAATAGCGCATACCCTTTACCATTTCTGGCAAAGGTCCAGACAATCCCACACACCAGAGTACAAAAGGGCAGTTTCAACAATAAGTAGCATATATCGGAAGCACACGCGGAACAACGAAGCTTACATGTGCCTTTTCGAGACAATACGAAACAAAGAACAAATCTCTCACAAATATATTCAGATTTGGAATGAAATGAAAACAAGAGTGTACAAGGATTCCAAGCAATCATATTTAGCTCAATTCCAATAAGAAGGTTAGACAAATTCAAATATCCAAAGGCAATGAAACTAGAATAGACACACATCGAAAGCAAATGCGGAATCATGGGTTATACATGTGCTTATAGAAGTCAATACGATATAGCTTAAACGTTACACAATAGTTTTCAAGAATGCAAATAACTTTAAGGACAAGAGCATACAAGAATTCAGAGCAGTACTATAAAGCTCAGTTGAATAAGAAAGCCAAAGGATATCAATTTCCAAAGGAATGAAACCAGAATATTAGAAATCGACCAAAGCTCGATTTCTGGCGGAATACAAGAGGCACATTGAACAAATGATTCAAACTATCAATCGTGCTCCAATTGACTCAGAAATAAATCATTGGATTATACTTTCAGATAAGACAGGCTTCATATGAATTGAACTGTCCAATAGAGAGAGTTACAAATAATTTGGTAAACAAGGGTCGTAGAACAAAATCTCTGTTTGGCAGAATTCATAATGTCAGATTCAACAGATAACTAGACAGGTGTTTGGATTCCAAATCATTCAATCCATATATCAAAAGAAAGATCTATGAGTCTGGTTTCCAATGAAATAAGCTTTGAGTAAATCAATGTTTGCAACAGGGACTTATAAGCAGTTCAGTATCAAAAGGTCAGAAATTACGATCCCTGTTTTGCAGAATCTGTAGGCTCCTTTGAAACAAAAGTTTGGGTAGACAAACTTACTCCGAATTCTTAAAATAAGCTATCAAAACAAAGGTTTATGAGTCTATATTCTGATCAAATAAGTTTCGTCCAAATCAGAGGTCAATACATGAAGTTATAGCCATAACAAAGTAGAAGGGTCAGAATATCAAAAGTTGCATAGATTCGGATCGATATGTCTAAACAAGAGATATATCAAATGCAAGGCTAGAACAATTCAAGTTCCACATATTCAAATCAAATGTAGAGATCAAATTACAGTAAGGAAAGATAAAGATACTTGCAATAGGAAAGATTAGAACAATTACAGGAGGAATGAATCGGGAACTTGCAATAAGAAATATCAAAGCAATTATAGGAGAAACGATCAGGGAACTTGCCTTTCAAAGATTCCGATCCGAAGATCCAAAGAAGGTGCTAGCCCAAATCCTTCTACTTTTCCTCCGTGTCCTCTCTTTGTTTCGTTTTGTGCTCCCGTTTTCTTCCTTTCTTCGCAACTACACCACGTGTCGAACATCGAGGCACAGTCACCTGCTCTCTCTTACTCTCATTCCTTCTTTTTCTTTCCCAAACGTAGCTGCCACAGCCGCCGCCGCTACCGCTGCCACAATCGCAGCCCCTTCCACCGCACTACCTTCCTTCCTCCTCTTCTCTCGCAGACAATAACTGCTGCATACGCAGTCGCTGCCGCTGCGGCCGCAATCCCGTCCGCAGCCCCTTTTTCCCCCTTTCTTTTCTTTCCCAGCTGCAACTGCCGCAGTCGCAGTCGCAGTCGCAACCATGGCCGCAGCCACCACAACCGCAGCCTCTTCTTCCTCCGCTACTCTATTTCCTCTCCTTCTTCTCTTCCTACTGCAGCTGCCACTACCGCAGCTGCCACCCCTTCTCCTCTTCCTCTCTTCTTCCTCTCCTCCCCTTTCTCTTCTTCTTCCTTTCCTTCTCTTCTTTCCCAGCTGCACGGTTGCAGTCGCAGCCTCAGCCGCGGCCACAACCTGTTCTTCCTCCCCTGCTCATCTTCCTCTCCTTCTTCTCTTCCAACTGCAGCTGCCATCGCAGCAGCCGCAGCCCCTTCTTCCTCCCCTTCCCTTCTTCCTTCCTCTTCCTCTTTCCCTGCCACAACTGCAGCTGCCACAGCCGCAGCCGCAGCTACTTCTTTCCCTTCTCCTCTTCCTCCTCCTTCCTTTCTTCTTCTTCTCTTCTTCTCCTTCCTCCCCTTCTTCTCCCCGATGAACAGCACCTCTTTTCCTCTGTTTCCTCCTGCAGGAAACAGAGGTGCCATCTCTTCACCCGCTTCTACTTCTTCTCTTCTTCCTCACCATCTCTTCCTCTCCTTCTCTTCCAGCTGCAGCTTCCACCGCCGCAGCCGCAGCTCCTCCTTCCCCTTCTCTTCTTCTCCTCTTCTTCTTCCCTCCTCCTCCCCGGCGTCACACACACCCTCTCCTCTGTTTCCTCTGCAGGAAACAGAGGTATCACAACCTCTTCTCCTGCTTCCTCTTCTTCTTCTCTTCCTCTTCTCCTTCCCCTCCTCTTCGAACGCCCTACACCTCACCTCTGTTTCCACCTGCATGAAACAGAGGTGCTGTAGCCCTAGCTGCTGCCACCTCTCGCTCCTCTCCCTCTTCCCTCTCTTTTCCCTCTTCTTCTCCTTCTCTTCTTCTCCTCTTCCCTTTTCCTCCCCAACGCCACACACCTCCTCGCTGCAGCCCTGCTGCAGTTATCCTCCTCTCTTCTTCTTCTTCTTCTTCTTCTTCTTCTCCTTCTTCTTCTTCTTCTTCTTCTTCTTCTTCTCTTCTCCTCTCCTCCCCAACGTCCCACACATACTCTCCTCTGTTTCCACCTGCGGGAAACAGAGGTGCAGCAGCCCTAGCTGCTGCTGCTGCCTCTCCCTCTCCTCTCCACCTTCCCTCTCTTCTTCTTCTTCGTCTTTTCTTCTCTTCTCCCTCTTCCTCCTCTCTTCTTTTCCCTCTTCTTCTTCTTTCTTCTCTCCTCACGCCCCACCGCTCCTCTCGAAGAAACAGAGAGTGTGTGGGAGGCGGTGGGATAAAACCGAAATTTTCGGTTTTCTTTATTTTCTTCTTTTTACAACTTAACAGTTTAGTCCTTGAAATTTCCATATTTACATATAGGTCCTCCGATTTATAAATAAATCTTTATTAATAATTTTCAAAAGTGAGGGATATTACACTCTCCCCTCCTTAAAAGAAAATTTAGTCCTCTAAATTGATCATAGCGCAATCGATGAAAAGATGAGGATTATGATATCTTTATTTCCTCCTCGTGCTCTTAAATAGTTTCATCAATACAATACAATTACATAATTATCCACGAGTGACCAAAATATTCTCCTCCTTGATCCTCAATAGACGGTAACCCGACCTTCAATCAATTTCTAAAAATACTTGCGCACCCTGCAGTTAATCAAGCAAGTCGTTACTTCAGAAATTACTCATTTTTTATGGTCACCTGATTCAATTGTCTATAATCAATACGAAGCCTCAATATTCCATCCATCTTTTTAACTAACCCTAGAGCACCCCATGATAAAATATTAAACCAAATAAAATCCTCATTTAATAATCCTTGTAGTTGTTTTTCTAATTCCACTTACTGATATCATTCTGTAGAGAGGCTTAGATATTGAGATTATCCTAAAGGCCAAATCAAAAGCAAAGTCACGTTTGGAGGTAATCCAAGCAAGTCATTCTGGGATACATTAGGCAAGGAGATAAATCATGTCCAATACTTTCAAAATAAAAGATCGGCTGATCAAATGTACAAAAAGTGATCATTTGTTATATACCAATCCATACTGGTATGATAGGAAGATAGTCAATCCATACCAAGTATAATATCAAAACTCCAAATCCTTAGGAGAACTAAATCAGCAAAAAGTTCAAGTTCCCCAATAAAAATCAGACAAGAGGACCAAATTCAAGTCTGTTATCAAAGAATCTCTAATGATCGTATTTACATATAGCACATAATGCAGTGGTCTAGGTTGAATGCCCAAGTGATAAGCAAAATATTACGAATCAAATCGTAGATTGGACCCATGGTCGAACAAATATTTGCATTCTTTCATAAACATGCATAATACCTTCGGTCACTAATTTCAGAAGTTTCAGAATCATATTCAGTGATAGCATACACTCTGACATGGGCAGATGATTTAAGAGGCAGTGACTCTTTCTTCATGTTCAACGGGCAAACTTTTATTTTATGATCAAACTTTCCACAAGCAAAATAGGCTCTAGTCACGCACAAACATAAACTTGTTTCATAATTTAACTTGCAATTCACACCTGATTGAGTCTTTTGTGGTGACTTCCCATTTCAAATCCAAATGTCTTGACCCTCTTGGTATTACTTTCTGATTCATTTCCAATCATATTTTTATTGCTAAACTTATCCTTATCATTCTTGCCACATATCTCCAAAAATTCTTTTCATTGCTGCCAATAATAAGCAGCCTTTACTTCCAATATAAGGTAGCAAAAGAAATCTTTTGATCATTAGAACAATTTTGTATATAAAATATCTTCTCCATTTGCATCATCCATTTTTCTACCACCAATGAAATTAGGTTCATCATGCTTCTGCTGCGCCACTTTGATTCAATATCCCCAATCCATCCTTTCATTCCCCTTAATTAATCAGAAACAAAATGAAATAGGAGGACCAAATGTCCTCATCATCCCAGATTCCTAAAATGCATCAAAGAAAATTTTCCACCAATCACTAAAGTTCATTAGACCTCAATATATTTTGCACATCAACATATCAAATATTTCAGTAATCCTCAAACCTGGCTCTGATACCACCTCTGTCACGCCCCTCAAAATATCCATAATTTTTAAAATTTTCATCACAGACCAATCCAGGATCCAAACTAACGTTTGAGGACACTGAAAAACATTCAATCAAATTCACATCCATAAAACCTGTGCATTTTAAAATCATATATCACATCACTCGATAATTCACATTTATGGCAACCCAAGCCAACTTGACAAACATGAACAACATTTATAAATCCACAAGCTAAATAAATTATACAATCAGAACTCCAATTATTCACCACAAGTTCATATCATCATAAATTAGGCTTAACATTTCGAAATTCCAAATAAGAGAGATCTTCTAACACTTTTACACAGTATATCCATTTCGATTCATCAACAACATTTCATTACATACAAAATATGCTTATACAACAATAACATAACAACCAACAAGACTTGCCCATAATTCTGAATAGCTATCCACTGCCTCAACCCAAATCAAACATCTCGAAGAGTGACACGCTGACTTGAAAGATTTATATAACACCGGAGTGAGCCAAAAACGGCTCAACAAGTGACAAAACATATTCAGAACAAAAGGAACGGTTTCAAACGAGTAAGGTATCATAATATAAGGCAGAATACAAGAATTCTCAAGGATACCATCTCATTAGATACAAAATCATATGTATCATGTCATTCAAAACATATTTGATTCATAACAAATGGAGCATAGAGTAATTGGAGCATATCAATGGCAGCTAGGACAATTCAGAACATATCAGTTCATAGCAAATGGAGCACAGAGTAATTGGAGCATATCAATGGCGTATGAAATGTTCCGGAGCATATCAACGACATATGGAATATTTCGAAACATATCAACAGTGGATGAAATATTTCAGAGCATATCAATAACAAATACCGTACAGAAGCTCAAACGTCGTCTTTGACGTTGCAAACATATCAATCTTATCCAAAGCATGTACAGAAACACATAACCAAAGCACTGGATATCATATCAAACATACAGAAGGTGTAGTGGGATCTCAGTCAGAATGTGATACATCCATTTCTGAATGACCACCTGACAAAAGTATCCCACGTCTAGGAGCTCCATCCAACCACGTCTAGGTGAAGTCAAAGGGGGCCGGCAGAGCATCGCATGCTCTAATCACATACCCACATAACGGGCAACAAGCGCATACCCTTTACCATTTCTGGCAAAGGTCCAGAATATCCCACATAACGGGACCCTACATAGCGGGCAAATAGCGCATACCCTTTACCATTTCTGACAAAGGTCCAGACAATCCCACACACCAGAGTACAAAAGGGCAGTTTCAACAATAAGTAGCATATATCGGAAGCACACGCGGAACAACAAAGCTTACATGTGCCTTTTCGAGACAATACGAAACAAAGAACAAATCTCTCACAAATGTATTCAGATTTGGAATGAAATGAAAACAAGAGTGTACAAGGATTCCAAGCAATTATATTTAGCTCAATTCCAATAAGAAGGTTAGACAAATTCAAATATCCAAAGGAAATGAAACTAGAATAGGCACACATCGAAAGCAAATGCGGAATCATGGGTTAAACATGTGCTTATAGAAGTCAATACGATATAGCTTAAACGGTACACAATAGTTTTCAAGAATGCAAATAACTTTAAGGACAAGAGCATACAATAATTCAGAGCAGTACTATAAAGCTCAATTGAATAAGAAGGCCAAGGGATATCAATTTCCAAGGGAATGAAACCAGAATATTAGAAATCGACCAAAGCTCGATTTCTGGCGGAATACAAGAGGCACATTGAACAAATGATTCAAACTATCAATCGTGCTCCAATTGACTCAGAAATAAATCATTGGATTATACTTTCAGATAAGACAGGCTTTTTATGAATTGAACTGTCCAATAGAGAGAGTTACAAATAATTTGGTAAACAAGGGTCGTAGAACAAAATATCTGTTTGGCAGAATTCATAATGTCAGATTCAACAGATAACTATGCAGGTGTTTGGATTCTAAATCTTTCAATCCATATATCAAAAGAAAGATCTATGAGTCTGGTTTCCAATGAAATAAGCTTTGAGTAAATCAATGTTTGCAACAGGGACTTATAAGCAGTTCAGTATCAAAATGTCAGAAATTACGATCCCTGTTTTGCAGAATCTGTAGGCTCCTTTGAAACAGAAGTTTGGGTAGACAAACTTACTCCGAATTCTTAAAATAAGCTATCAAAACAAAGGTTTATGAGTCTATATTCTGATCAAATAAGTTTCGTCCAAATCAGAGGTCAATACATGATGTTATAGCCATAACAAAGTAGAAGGGTCAGAATATCAGAAGTTGCATAGATTCGGATCGATATCTCTAAACAAGAGATATATCAAATGCAAGGCTAGAACAATTCAAGTTCCACATATTCAAATCAAATGTAGAGATCAAATTACAGTAAGGAAAGATCAGGATACTTGCAATAGGAAAGATTAGAACAATTACAGGAGGAACGAATCGGGAACTTGCAATAAGAAATATCAAAGCAATTATAGGAGAAACGATCAGGGAACTTGCCTTTCAAAGATTCCGATCTGAAGATCCAAAGAAGGTGCTAGCCCAAATCCTTCTACTTTTCCTCCGTGTCCTCTCTCTGTTTCGTTTTGTGCTCCCGTTTTCTTCCTTTCTTCGCAACTACACCACGTGTCGAACATCGAGGCACAGTCACCTGCTCTCTCTTACTCTCATTCCTTCTTTTTCTTTCCCAAATGTAGCTGCCACAACCGCCGTCGCTACCGCTGCCACAATCGCAGCCCCTTCCACCGCACTACCTTCCTTCCTCCTCTTCTCTCGCAGACAATAACTGCTACATACGCAGTCGCTGCCGCTGCGGCCGTAATCCCGTCCGCAGCCCCTTTTTCCCCCTTTCTTTTCTTTCGCAGTCGCAACCATGGCCGCAGCCACCACAACCGCAGCCTCTTCTTCCTCCGCTACTCTATTTCCTCTCCTTCTTCTCTTCCAACTGCAGCTGCCACTGCCGCAGCTGCCACCCCTTCTCCTCTTCCTCTCTTCTTCCTCTCCTCCCCTTTCTCTTCTTCTTCCTTTCCTTCTCTTCTTTCCCAGCTGCACGGTTGCAGTCGGAGCCTCAGCCGCGGCCACAACCTGTTCTTCCTCCCCTGCCATCTTCCTCTCCTTCTTCTCTTCCAACTGCAGCTGCCATCGCAGCAGCCGCAGCCCCTTCTTCCTCCCCTTCCCTTCTTCCTTCCTCTTCCTCTTTCCCTGCCACAACTGCAGCTGCAACAGCCGCAGCCGCAGCTACTTCTTTCCCTTCTCCTCTTCCTCCTCCTTCCTTTCTTCTTCTTCTCTTCTTCTCCTTCCTCCCCTTCTTCTCCCCGATGAACAGCACCTCTTTTCCTCTGTTTCCTCCTGCAGGAAACAGAGGTGCCATCTCTTCTCCCGCTTCTACTTCTTCTCTTCTTCCTCACCATCTCTTCCTCTCCTTCTCTTCCAGCTGCAGCTTCCACCGCCGCAGCCGCAGTTCCTCCTTCCCCTTCTCTTCTTCTCCTCTTCTTTTTCCCTCCTCCCCGGCGTCACACACACCCTCTCCTCTGTTTCCTCTGCAGGAAACAGAGGTATCACAACCTCTTCTCCTGCTTCCTCTTCTTCTTCTCTTCCTCTTCTCCTTCCCCTCCTCTTCGAACGCCCCACACCTCACCTCTGTTTCCACCTGCAGGAAACAGAGGTGCTGCAGCCCTAGCTGCTGCCACCTCTCGCTCCTCTCCCTCTTCCCTCTCTTTTCCCTCTTCTTCTCCTTCTCTTCTTCTCCTCTTCCCTTTTCCTCCCCAACGCCACACACCTCCTCGCTGCAGCCCTACTGCAGCTATCCTCCTCTCTTCTTCTTCTTCTTCTTCTCCTTCTTCTTCTTCTTCTTCTTCTTCTTCTCTTCTCCTCTCCTCCCCAACGCCCCACACATACTCTCCTCTGTTTCCACCTGCGGGAAACAGAGGTGCAGCAGCCCTAGCTGCTGCTGCTGCCGCTCCCTCTCCTCTCCATCTTCCCTCTCTTCTTCTTCTACTTCTTTTCTTCTCTTCTCCCTCTTCCTCCTCTTTCTTTTCCCTCTTCTTCTTCTTTCTTCTCTCCTCACGCCCCATCGCTCCTCTCTGTTTCTCGAAGAAACAGAGAGTGCGTGGGAGGCAGTGGGATAAAACCGAAATTTTCGGTTTTCTTTATTTTCTTCTTTTTACAACTTAACAGTTTAGTCCTTGAAATTTCCATATTTACATATAGGTCCTCCGATTTATAAATAAATCTTTATTAATAATTTTCAAAAGTGAGGGATATTACACTTCTCCCCCTTTGTCATCAACAAAAAGGAGAAGTACCACAATCAAGTGTTTGTTATATGGGTTCAACTCATTGCATGAAAAACATAATATTAAATTTTTATTATCATGCAATCTAGCAATTTTACAATGTTTTAGAACTTACAAACTAGCAATTTAGAGATGTTCAAGAAAGCAACTCTTGCTTCTTGAAATATGCAAGTTTTATAAGCTAGCAAATTCAAATATATGCAAGTTGGCATATTTGCTTTTCTTGAGATAGGCACGATAGCACATTTTTGCTTTTTCTTGATGTTTCAAGCTAGCAATTCTTGGTGATGTTCAAGATAGCAATTTCTTCTCTTTTGAGAATGCAAATTTTGCTTTTTTCTTGAATTGTGCTAGCAATCTATCTCCCCCTTTGTCATTGTCAAAAAGAAGGGAAAAACCCTTTACATCAATTTCTAAATCATGACAAACTTAAGTAATCATTCTTCTTTGTGCATCATTATAGTTTCAATGCACAAATTCATTAACATTACTTTTTTTTTTTCTTTTTTTTTTTATGCACGATACCAAATCATCATTATGAGCATATTAAACATGATATTCAAGCATTCATGATATATCATTTTGGCAACATGATCATAGCTATTCAAATGATGGTATCTAAATGTCAAAATTCATTACATCCTATCATGCATGATCATTGACTTCTCATTTGTATTTCATGCATTATTTCATTTCATCTCATAAGGAATATCAAGAAGAGTTATTGGGTGATGAGATAAATATTTTATGAATACACGAAATTGTATAAAAATTATATCATAAGTGTTTCATGTATTCATATTATCACATGAAGCATACAAGACAATAATGCAAAGAAATCCTATCATAAAGGATATCAATGTGAAAATTCAGTAAAGATCATATGATACAATCGCAAAACATGATATAATTATGCGATATATCATGAGATGATAATTTAACATATCAATGAAAGATATCAATTGTTAAACATGATATGATAATAGTCTCAAAATTTTCAATTTGTGATACATGTGATACATTGCGATACACTAAAAACTTTAATGCGATGCTTTTAAGGATATCAACCTATTTTTGATACAAAGCATGGCAAGAGCAATTATATTGCAAGTTTTCTAAGTTTTGTATTTTTTTGCTTCTTTCGAAATAGCAATTCTTTGCTTCTCTTTATATTACAAGATTTGTAATTCATTGGTAGTGTTTATGATAGCAAGTTCTTTCAATGAAATGATCGAGCTAGCAAATTTTTCTTCCTTTGAAATATGCAGGCTAGTAAACTCACTCCCCCTTTATCATTATCGAAAAGAAGGGAGAACTCAATGGCCAAAACTTTCAACCATTCAACAAGCCAAATATGCAAAGAATTCATGAAAGATATCAATAAGGATCAATTCGTGAATACCAAAGATATGATTCATGGTTCATTAAAATTCTTCTTAACAAGTTCATGATCAAGATTCATATAATTCATAATAAAGCAAATTGATGTACAATCATCACACAAGACATACAAGGCAAAGAAATCTTGTTATTTCTATATTATCATATCAAGGCTCATGATTCATTTGAAAATATATAGCACAAAGAGCAAATTAAAACATTCTTATCAAGATCACATTTTACAAGAAATTTCAAGAATCAAACATCAAGTAATCATCATGTTTCTTCAAAATTCTTAAGTCAAGAAGTCAAGGGAAAGTTCATGATTCGGTTAAAACAAAATTTCATTCAAGTTAATTAAAAAAAATCATAATCAAATCATCATTTTTTAGATTCATAACATGAATAACATTATTACTATTTCATCAAACTCAATTTCGAGATTCACACAATATCATGAAATCATTAATCTCGATAAGATGGGAAAAGCATTTTCTTTTTAAGTGATTCTTTTAACACATCAAAAAAAAAAAACTTATTTATAATTCAAGTGATTTACAACATATCATAAATGAATTTATCACTTGTATTTCATCGAAATCAAGAACTCTAGAGATAGAAAATGATTGAAGCATTTAACATGATTGAAACATGATTCATATTTAAAATGTATCTTATGTCGTAAATACGAATCAAGCATTTGTCAAATCTGAAATCATCCTCAAAATTACATTCAATAAATTCATATATGACAAGCATAGATTTATTGAAAAATCAATAAGATAGAGGATTACATTTCATTTTTATAAATTTCTATTCATGTGATTTGCTTCTTATGAGCATGCCTTTGCTTTAAAAAAAAATGTCAACATTCAAGATAGAAAAGTAAATTTCGTAAAATAAATTATCAAGCATGATTCCATGATAATATCCTTTTAATATCTTGATATTCATTATCAAATATGATTTCAAAAAGTATGTTCAAGACAAATCATTAAGACCAAATGCATGATACACTCATTTATTTTCAAAATATTCATCATGTTTATTTTCATAAGATTCACAAGATTGATAAAATAAATTCATTAATCTCAATAGAATATAAAATTTATTTTCATTTTATACAATTGATTTCATGTGAGGGTGTTCAAGTCTTTTTGTGAAAACATTGTATCATCATTTAAAGTCAAAACATAAGTTTCGTCATAAAGCCGTCAAGACCAAACACATCAAAAACAAAACATCATGATATCACATCTATCATCAAAATACTATCAATAAATTCATACATAGATGTACATGCACTATGTCATCTTAATATGTCATGAGAATGTCATCTTAATTCGTCATAAAAATGATTAAACCAAAAACATGTTAATCCAAAATGAGAGTATCAAATCAACATTTACTTCAAAAACTCATGCATGACATAAAATCATCAAAATACACATGCATGGATTAATCCTAAGCATTATCACATATCATATAACTATCATCCATAATGTTGCATACATCATTCAACATTTCAAAACATAACATGAAACCTTAGCAATATACTTTTCATGATCAAATTTTTAATTTTTTTAAAGATGCTAAAAAGAAAAACATGATATAATTTTTGAAAAATAATTTTTTATTTCCTATTCCTACTATCTAAATTAAGAACTCATGAAAAACTTCAAGTAATTTCAAAATAATTCAAGAGAGTTGAGTTACTTACCTTATAGTTGAAGCCCGTCAAAGCCCAATTCGCCGTTTAACCTTTGGAAGTTCTTGATTCATCCTTGGTTGCCTTCCTCTTCTTTGGCCTCTTCCTCCGTTCAAGTTCATTATTTATTTTAGATTTTTATTTAATAAACTTATTAAGATTTAGTGTTCGAAGTTCAAGTTCATCATTGTCCTCATCACTTGAGTCATCGCTCAAGTGGTATTCATTTGTCCGGGGTTCCAAATCCTTCCTGTTCTATGGAAGGTGGTTCAAGTGTTCATTGTGTTCATCATGTGCATTGCGCACCATTTCATATGTCATCAATGAGCCGATAAATTCTTCAAGTGGAAAAATATTTAAATCTTTTGTTTCCTGTATTGCCGTTACTTTTGATTCCCAAGCTTTAGAAAGTGATCGTAAAACTTTACTAACAAGTTCAAAATTCGAGAAACATTTGCCAAGAGCTTGTAAACCATTGACGACATCCGTAAAATGGGTGTGCATCTCAACAATGGTTTCACTCTGTTTCATTCGAAAAAGCTCGAAATCATGCATTAAAATGTTAACTTTCGAGTCTTTGACTCTACTAGTTCCCTCGTGCGTTATTTCAAGTGTAGCTAAATATCAAAAGCCCTTTCGCACATAGAAATCCGATTGAACTCATTTTTGTCCAAAGCGCAAAATAAGGCATTCATAGCCTTTGCGTTTAAAGAAAAATACTTCTTCAAATCCGACCATTCGTTCATCGGTTTAGAGGGAAATTGAAAACCGTTTTCAACGATATTCCATAAATCCAAATTTATAGAAATCAAGAAAACTCTCATTCGAGTTTTCCAATAAGTGTAGTCCAATCCGTTAAACAACGGTGGACGAAAAACCGATAAACCCCCTTGAAAGCCATGAAGAGCCAATTCTCTCGGGTGTAAATTCGAAATGAGAAATACCGGGCTCTGATACTAATTGTTTGGACCAGAGCGACACTAAGAGGGGGGGGGGGGTGAATTAACTTGAAGGTAGTAAGCTATTGAAGGGGTTTGCAGTAAGGTAATAGCAGGAAGTAAATGCAAACCAGAGAAGATGGTAGTTTATAGTGGTTCGGTCAATCGTGACCTACATCCACTCCTCCGATTCCTCTTCCGTCGAGGCCATCGGCATCCAATAACGATCTTCCTTTACTAGGCGAATATCAACCTCCTTCTTACACCCCTCTTACAACCTCTTACAAGTGGTTCACCCTTTTACAAAGATTTCAATGAAAGGAAAGGAGGTGAACACTCAAGCTATTGAAAACAAGACTTTTCCTAAAGCCTTTCTTAACTTCTAGCTTCTCAAAAGGTTGTATTCTCTGCTGAGAAATGAGGGGTAATTATAGGCCTCAAGAGGATTCAAATTTGGGCTCCAAAATTTGAATTCTCTTTGGTTTCCGAGGCCGGCGGTGCCACCGCCTGTTAGTGGCGGTGCCACCGCCTGTTAGTGTCTGACACTGATAGTGGACTGGCGGTGCCACCGCCCAGCCAAGCGGTGCCACCTCCCAGCTCTCGGGTGCTGGGCGGTGCCACCGCCTAGGCCAATTCAGCTCACTGGTTGGGCTCCAAACTTGGCCCAAACCAGTCCGAACTCGGGCCAAATTGGCCCCTACTTGGGTTATAGGATTAACACCTAATCCTAACCCTAATTAATGTGCTAACTATAAATTTAAAAACATTTTCTAAGCTATTACAAAGTCTGTAAGTCAAGACTTCTTTCGGCGAGCTTCCGGCGGTCTTCCTATAAACTCTCGGAAACCATTCTACGGACTCCCGGCAAGCTCCTAGACTTCACGATTTGATCTTGGCGAGTTCCGATGAGCTTCTTTGGCAAGCTCTGATCTTTCTCGGCGAGCTCCGTGAACTTCCAACGAACCTTCCGGCGAGCTTCCGAAAAACCCTTCGGCAAGCTCCCTACTCATTCTCGGCTAGTTCCGGTAGCATTCCTGACGAACCTTCGGACTTCCGTCGAACTCTCGAACTAACAACAAATCCTTCGCGCTTGACTCTGACACTTTGTTTGCTTTATGTCTTCATCGTTATCATTGTTAATCCTGCACACACAAGTAAAAACTCTACTCCGATCTAGACAATTATTACAACGCGAATTGACATTCTGTTGCCCGGCACGTCATTGGTTGGCGCTTCGTCCAATTCTTCAGCGCATCGTCCTCTCTTGTGGCTTGTTGCCCAATCGACGGTTGACCTTCGCAACCCCGATAACCTTGGCGTAATTTCGCTCTCCTTGGCCCGATGCCCGACGTCCGAAGCCTTCTGCCGTCCAATATCCTGACGTGATCTCCTCCAGTGCAACGTCAATTCCTCCTGCGTTAACTGTCTAATCCTGATCGAGTAGACCTACATCACTCAAAATACAGTTTAAATTATAAATACATATCAAGTGGTTTCATCATCAAAATACGAGATTCAACATAATGATCGGTGGAAATTTTCTTTGTTGCATTGTAGGGATCTAGGATGATGAGGACATTTAGTCCTCCTACTTCATCTACTTTTGATTAATTAAGTGTGATGAAAGGGTTGATCGAGGATACTAAATCAGAGTAGCATAATGAAAGCATGGTGAACCTAATTTCATTGGTGGTAGAAAAACGGATGATGCAAATAGAGAAAATATTTGATGTACAAAATTGTTCTGATGATCGAAAGATTTCTTTTGCCACCTTATATTGGAAGTAGAGGCTAATCATTAATGAGAACAATGAAAAGAATTTTTGAACAAGAAGAAAGAGTCATTGCCTCTTAAATCATCAACCCATGTTAGAGTGTATGCTATCACTGAATATGATTCTAAAACTTCTGAATTAGTAGTCGAAGGTATTATGCATGTTTATGAAAGAATGCAAATATTTGTTTGACCATGGGTCCTATCTACGATTTGATTCGTAATATTTTACTTATCACTTGGGTATTCAACATAGACCACTGCATTATGTGCTATATGTAAATACGATCATTAGAGATTCTCTGATAATGAACTTGAATCTGGTCCTCTTGTCTGATTTTTATTAAAGAACTTTAACTTTTTGCAGATTTAGTTCTCCTAGAGATTTGGAATTTTGATATTATACTTGGTATGAATTGGCTATCTTCTTATCATACTAGTATGGATTGTTATATAACAAATGATCACTGTTTACATATTAGATCAGCCCATCTTTTATTTTGAGAGTATTGGACATGATTTATCTCCTTGCCTAATGTATCACAGAATGACTTGCCCGGATTACCTCCAAATGTGACTTTGCTTTTGATTTAGTTTTTGGGATAATCCCAATATCTATGCCTCTCTACAGTATGACATCATTTGAGTAAGTGGAATTGGAAAAGCAACTACAAGGACTATTAAATGAGGATTTTATTTGGTTTAATATTTCATCATGGGGTGCTCCAATGTTAGTTAAAAAGATGGATGAAACATTTAGACTTTACATTAATTTTAAACAATTGAATCAGGTGACCATAAAAAAAAAACGAGTATTTTCTGAAGTAACGACTTGTTTGATTAACTACAAGGTGCGCAAGTATCTTCAAAGATTGATTGAAGTTCGGGTTACCATCTATTGAGGATCAAGGAGGAGAATATTTCGATTATTCTTGGATAATTGTGTAATTGTATTGTATTGATAAAACTATTTGAGAGCAGGAGGAGGAAACAAAGAAATCATAATCCTCATCTTTTCATCGATTGAGCTATGACCAATTTAGAGGAATAATTTTCTTTTAAGGGGGGGAGAGTGTAATATCCCTCACTTTTGAAAATTTATTAATAAAGATTTATATGTAAATTGGAGGACCTATATGTAAATATAGAAATTTCAAGGACTAAACTATTAAGTTGCAAAAAGAAAAAAATAAAGAAAATCAAAAATTTCGGTTTTATCCCATTGCCTCCCACGTTCTCTGTTCCCGAAATAGAGAGAGGAGCTGTGGGGCGTGGGGAGAAGAAGAAGAGAAGTAGAGGGAGAAGAGAAGAAAAGAAGAAGAAGAGGGAAAAGAAGAGAGGAAGAAGAGGGAGAAGAGAAGAAAAGAAGAAGAAGAAGAAGAAGAGAGGGAAGAGGGAGAGGGAAGAGAGATAGCTGCAGCACCTCTGTTTCGTGTAGGAGGAAACAGAGGAGTTCATGTGTGGGGCATCGGGGAGGAGAAGGGCAGAAGAGGAGAAGAAGAAGAAGAAGAAGAAGAAGAAGAAGAAGAAGAAGAAGAAGATGAAGAAGAAGAAGAAGAAAAGAGGAGGTGGCTGTGGCAAGGGCTGTTGCGAGAAGCTGTGGGGCGTTGGGGAGGAGAAAGGAAGAAGAGGAGAAGAAGAAAAGAAGAAGAGAGAAAAGAAGAGATGAGGAAGAAGAGGGAGAAGAGAAGAATAGAAGAAGAAGAAAAAGAGAGGGAAGTGGTAGAGGAGCGAGAGGTGGCAGCAGCTAGGACTGCAACACCTCTATTTCCTACAGGTGGAAACAGAGGAGAGGTGTGGGGCGTTCGAAGAGGAGAAGAAGAAGAAGAGGAAGAGAAGAAGAAGAGGTTTTGATACCTCTGTTTCCTGCAGAGGAAACAGAAGAGAGGGTGTGTGTGACGCCGGGGAGGAGGAGAGAAGAAGAAGAGGAGAAGAAGAGAAGGGAAAGGAGGAGCTACGGCTGCGGCGGTGGCAGCTGCAGTTGGAAGAGAAGGAGAGGAAGAGAAGGTGAGGAAGAAGAGAAGAAGAAGAAAGGAAGGAGAAGGAAGAGGATAAGGGAAAGAAGCAGCTGCGGCTGCGGCTGTGGCAGCTGCAGCTGTGGCAGGGAAAGAGGAAGAGGAAGGAAGAAGGGAAGGAGAGGAAGAAGAGAAGGGGAAGAAGGGGCTGCGGCTGCGGCGATGGCAGCTGCAGTTGGAAGAAAAGAAGGAGAGGAAGATGAGCATGGGAGGAAGAAGAGGCAGTGGTAGTGCAGCTGGGAAAGAAGAGAAGGAAAGGAAGAAGAAGAGAAAGGAAAAGGGAAGAAGAGAGGAAGAGGAGAAGGGGAGGTAGCTGCGGCAGTGGCAGCTGCAGCTGGAAGAGAAGGAGAGGAAACAGAGCAGGGGAGGAAGAAGAGGCTGTGGCTATGGTGGCTGCGGCCGTGGCTGCGACATTGGCTGCGGTAGCGGTGGTGGCTGCAGCAGCTGCTTTTGGGAAAGAGAAAGAAAGGAAAGGGAAAAAAAAAGGGGCTATAGCCGTGATTGCGGTTGCGGTGGTGGCGGCTGCGTCTGCGATAGCTATGTTTGGGAAAGAAAAAATAGGAACGAGAGAAGGGAGGAAGTAATGCAGTGGAAGGGGCTACTGTTGTGACAGTAGCTGCGGTCGTGGCTACGACTGTGGTAGTGGCAGTGGCGATGGCTACGACAGCTGTGGTAGTGGCAACTGTCCCAATTTATTATTCACAATACCTTTTGTACTCTGGTGTTTGTGGGATTATTTAGACCTCTGCTAGAAATGGTAAAGAGTATGTGCTTAGAGCCCGCGATGCTCTATATTATGTTTGGTGGTCATTCAGAAATGGATGGACCATATTATGTTTGGAATCCCACTTCACCATCTATCTGTTTGATATAAAATTCAGAGCCGACCTAGCACTTGGGTAGGGTGAGAGGGCTCGAGTAGGAAAGGGCTACCCGTGGATGGAGTCGAGAACTCATCACGGCGTGGAGCCACCACTGAGTTAAACCTCACATGCACTATGCTAGGGTACGACGTCTGAGCTTATGTTTCATATTTTGTATTAATATGCTCCAAAATGTTTCCTATGCCATTGATATGCTTCAAAATGCTTCACAGACCATTGATATGTTCCGAAATGTTCCATTTGTCATTGATATGCTTCGGAACATCTCGTACGCTATTGATATGCTCCAATTACTTTATGCTCCATTTGTTATGAACCAAATATTTTATGAATGAAATGATATTTGCGATTTTGTATCTAATGAGATGGTATCCTCGAGAATTCTTGTATTCTGCCTTGCATTATGATACCTTACTTGTTTGAAATCATTCCTTTTGTTCTGAATATGCTTTGTCACTTGCTGAGCTGTTTTTAGCTCACTCCATTGTTATATAAATCTTTCAGGTCAGCTTGTCACTCTTTGAGATGTTTGAATTGGGCTGAGGCAGTGGAGAGCTATTCAGAATTATGGGCAAGTCTTGTTGGTCATTATGTTATTGTTGTATAAGTATATTTTGTATATAATGAAATGTTGTCGATGAACCGAAATGGATATACCTTGTAAAAATGTTAGAAGATCTCTCTTATTTGGAATTTCGGAATGTTAAGTCTGGTTTACGATGATATGAACTTGTGGTAAATGGTTGGAGTTATGATTGTATAAATTACATAGCTTGTGAATTTATAAATGTTGTTCATGTTTGTTAAGTTGGCTTGGATTGCCATAAATATGAATTATCGAGTGATGTGATATATGATTATAAACTACACAGGTTTTATAGATATAAATTTGATAGAATGTTTTTCAGTGTCCTCAAATGTTAGTTTGGATCCTGGATTTGCTTGTGGAAAGTTTTAATATCATGGATATTTTGAGGGGCGTGACATGAGTATCCACTATTGAGGTACCATCTCTTGCTCCTAGCTTGTGATGGTGTATGTTTCTATAAGAAAGGATGATTTTTAGGTACCCATTTACTTTTGGGTGCCTAAAAAACGGAGCTAAATTGTTTATTATGTTGCATAGAATTTATCATGGTTCCTTTAGGGACACAAATCAGTTTGTTCGAACTAACTTTCTTGAATGGTCAATGATAAGTTCTATGTCCATGTTTGTAACAAAAGTTGCATTTGCTTTTGTGCCGAACATGTAAGATAGGGTCTTTAATGAATGTGGTTGGATTTTGGTGAGGACTTCTCACAAATCTGATTCTACTTTTTTTAGGAAGGTGACCCTTATTTGTAAGGATCATATTCAAAGACTTGCTACCAACCTCGAATTTCTTCAGGGTGTCCTTAAGTAGTAAGTTCTCCTTTTGGAGAGTTTCTAGATCATCACATTTTATACATAGAGCTAAACTATCATGATATTTAGTTTTTATTTTATCAAAATTACTAATAAGACTATCATGCTCCTTTTTTAACAATTTATATTTTCTACTAATTATTTTGCATTCATCAAATAAGTCATGAAAAGCATTTAATAATTCATCAAATGATAAATCTACTTTAATTAAATTCGTTACCTCCTCTCCGATGGCCATTAGGGCGTAGTGAGCAACTTGCTCGATGTTGGACTCCTCTTCTTCAGACGCACTTGAGTCATCCCACATTACTTTGAGCACCTTCTTCTTTGGTGTTCTCTTCTTGGCTTAGGGACAATCACTTTTGTAGTGTCCCGGCTTCTTGCATTCGTAGCAAATAACTTGGTCCTTCTTGGGTTCAAATTTATTTTTTGTGTCATTTTTAAACTTGTTTCTTTTAATGAATTTTTTAAATCTCCTTGTTAGAAGTGTCAAGTCATCATCATAGTCCTCATCACTTGAGTCTTCTCAAAAGTGGTCTTCTAAAGTTCTACGTGTCATATCCTTCCTATTCTTTGGAAGGATATCTTCTTGCTCTTCATGAGCTTTGCAAGTCATTTCGTATGTCATTAATGACATGATTAATTCTTCAAGAGGGAAGTTTAAATCTTTAGCCTCTTGAATAGAAGTGACTTTAGCGTCCCAACTCTTTGGAAGGGATCTTAGAATCTTATTCACGAGCTCAAAATCCGAAAAACTTTTACCGAGTCCTTTTAGACCATTGACAACATCTGTGAAACGGGTGTACATGTCGCCTATTCGAAAAAGTTCAAAAGAATATATTAAAAGATTGATTTTTGACTTTTTCACTCTATTCGTACCTTCGTGAGTCACTTCGAGTGTGTGCTAAATATCAAATGTAATTTCATAAACCGAAACATAATTGAACTCATTTTTATCAAGCGCACAAAATAAGACATTCATAGCCTTTGCATTAAGAGCGAAAGTCTTCTTCTCCAATTCATTCCAATCGATTACTTGAAGAGAAGACTTTGAAAATCCATTTTCAATAAGATTCCAAAGTTCAAAATCAATGGAAATAAGGAAGATCCTCATTCGAGTCTTCTAGTAGGTGTAGTCCATCCCATTGAACATGGGTAGACGTGTAATAGAGTGGCCCTCTTGGCTTTTGACGTATGCTATCTATCTTGGGTTTTCATCCGATTGAGAGTTAACCTCGCTCTAATATTAGTTGTTAGGATCAAGAGCACTAAGAGAGGGGGGGAGGGGTGAATTAGTGCAGCGGAAAACTTTCGACGATATAAAATGATGTTCGTACGATAAAAACCGTTTCGATGAAAATTTGTTTCGAAAAGTTCTTCAACTTAAGATTAAGCGAAGTATAGTTGAAAAAAAGCAATTGAGGCAGTTTGCAGTTAAGATAGAGAGCAAAATGTAAATACAAATCGAGATTTAGAGTGGTTCGGTCAATCTTAACCTACATCCACTTTTGGCTTCCTCCTCCGATGAGGTCACCGACGTCTACTAGAGGCCTTCCATTAATAGACGAAGGTCAACCACCCTTTTACAGTTTTACTCCTTTTGATGGGCTTAGGAGATAACTCTTACAGATTTCTACTCCTCTCTTGAATGATTAAAACTTCGAAGAAAAGAAAGAGAAGAACTTCTAGCCTTTTACAACACTTTTAAGCTCTCAAATTCTCAAAATAAATGTAAGCTTTCGGTGCCCTTTCATGCAAGAAAGGGTGAGGTTTATATAGGCCCCCAAATGGTTTGAATTTGGAGCTCAAAAGTGTCATCTCTTGGATTTCTGGGGTCTTGGCGGTACCACCGCTAGAACTGGGCGGTACTACTACCTGAAATTACTTAGAGACCGAGCTCAGGCGGTACCATCGCTCAACTTCGCTCAGAGACTGAGCTTAGGCAATACCACTACCTGGCATTCTTGGGAAACTGAGCTCATAGGTGGTGCCACCGCCAGCATAAGCGGTGCCACCATTGGCACAAGCAGTGCCACCACCGGCCAGGAATTTTAGGTCTGAATGGGCTGATCCATTCGGCCCAATTTGGGTCTGTCAATGGCCCAATTACCCCCAAATTAAGTTAATGGGATCACCTCCAATTCCTTACATGCTAACTATAATATTTAAGACATTAATACTACAACTTGCTCTGGTGCATCAATCACTTCTTCCGGCGAACTTCTGGCGAACATCCGACGAACCCTCGGCGATGCTCCGACAGACTTCCAGCAAACTCCTGGACTTGGAGAGTTCCAACGAGCTTCTTTGGCAAGCTCCAAAACTTCTCGGATTTGTTCCCATAGAACCTCCGACGACCGTCCGGACTTCCATTTAACTCTCGAACCCCCCAACATGATCATGGTATTGACTTCGGTGTAACTCCTGCTACATGTCTTACTTCCATCGTAGTTAATCCTGTACACTTATCTCAACATATGGATTATATAACAAATGATAATTGATTTCATCATCAAAATCCGAGATTCAACAAAAAGCTCATCCACCATTGGTATTAGGTACTTGTACTTGACAGTGATGCTGAATGGGCTGTTTAACCGGTCCAATTCTGCCCTGTTAAGGGCCTAGTTGCCCCATAACTAAGTTAGAGGGATTACCTCCCAATCCTAACTCAACTTATGGTCTAACTATAATAATTAAGACATTTAAATAGGCAATATCTGTCTGATATATCAATTGTTCTCTCGGTGAACTTCTGATAATCTTCTCAGTGAACTTCCGGCGAACTTCCGGTGAACTTTCAATGAACTTCTCGGCGAACTCCCGATGAACTCTCAATGAACTCCTGATGAACTCTCGGCGAGCTTCTAACGAACTCTCGGAGAGCTTCCGGCAAACTTCCGGCACATCGTCCAAATTTTCAACGTATCGTCCAATCTTTGACTCCAGCCCAACATCTACTTTATGCCTTACTACTATCGTAGTTAATCCTGCACACTTATCTCAATATATAGATTAGATCAAATAATTTACTAACTGATTTCATCATCAAAATCTGAGATTCAATAATCTCCTCCTTTTCTATGATGACAATCAATTGATGATGGAGTTAACCTTAACTCCCCCTATCTATATGTCATACTTTTGAAAAGACACTCTTGAATTCAAGGCTTTTGAATTCAAGCATCAAACTGATAAGTTATATTCATTTAAACTTATCAATATGCACATCATGATACTTATCATGATTTACCAATACGATACCACATATTTATTAATAAAAATGATGTCAAGGCATAATATTCATTTTCAAATCCAATATAGAGAGATGATAGATAATCATCATTTTCAAGTATGATGCAAATTTCAAATATGAAATTTAGCAAGATGACAATTCTTGATAAAAGATAATAATTCATCGTTCCGTAGCAAGATATCAATTGTAAATAGCAAGTTAAGCTCATGATACTTCATCAAAATGAAAGATAATTATCAAGGATTCATGAAACATTTCAAGTATCTATGATGCATATGAAGTACATTTCGATATGTTTCAAGTATTTGCAATGTGTTGCGATGTATTTGACGATTCCAATTATGTTTCAAGCATTTGCAAAACCTTCAAGCATTTAGCATTCACAAAATATTCAAGCATTTATGATAAGATACACTTTATGTATTTATCTAAAACATTCATAATACTAATTTGTCATTAATTTACCACATTTCTCCCCCTTTGTCATAAACAAAAAGGAAAACAATTCAACAATGCAAGTGTGGTAAAAAAAATTCAAGCAAGTTTGACACCAATTTATCCAAGTAAGCAAAAACTTTTCATGATAACTTTTTGGATAAGCTAACATTTTTACTTTAGATGCATAAAAACTTTTGGTTATTCTTGAGATGTGCAAGTTTCTTTCTTCCTTTGTCATAAAATTAAGAAGAGAGGAAGAAAGGTAAGGAAAGAATCCAATAAGAACCAAATTTATGAAAAGATTTGAACCAAGTCAAATTCAAAACAATAAATGAGTTTCATTAAATCATGCTTTAATTTTAACAAAAAAAAGGGATTCATGAAAAGGATCAAGATATCCATACGAAATCAAATCCCTATTCTTGCAAGTGATCATCACATACCAAAAAATTCACAAACATTCTTCTTTCATGAGAAGAGTAAGGGAGTATTCATGGGAAAGGAGCATCATAAAAAATCCATGAATAAAACTTCATAAATCAAATTCATTTCTCAATAAAAATTCACAAGAGTGAAATCCGTGAGAGATACATTTATCAATAAATTCCATGAGTGAAAAGGGACTAAGTATATCAAACATCATTAAATGATGTAGCAAGGGTATGAAGTAAACTTGATACCAAGGAAGATAAAAATGAAATAAATTCATGAAAGCTCCATTCATGAAATATATTAAGAGGAAGATAGTTCGAAAAAGAATTACAACAAACTCATACATTCAGACAGTTTAACATGCCTACCTCTCTTCTAATGAAATCAAATTATTATTTATTTAAAGGTTTTATAAAGATATCGGCTATTTGATGTTTCATATCAATGAATTATAAAATTACATCATGATTATTAACATGATCTTATATAAAATGATGCCTAATGTCAATATGTTTGTTCTAGAGTGTTGAATAGGATTTTTCGTTAAACATATTGCACTTGTGTTATCACATTTTATGGAAATATTTTTAAGATAAATTCTATAATCTTCTAATATATTTTTCATCCACATAACTTGTGCACAAAATGCACTAGCTGCGATATATTCAGCTTCGGTCATAGATAGTACAACCGAGTTTTATTTCTTGGAAGACCAAGAGACAAGTGTATGACCTAAGAATTGATATGTTCCGAATGTACTTTTTTTATCTATTATACATCTAGCAAAATCCACATCAACATAAGCAATTAATTTAAAGTTTTCTAATTTTGGATACTATAATCCTAAATTAGCGGTTCCTTTAAAATATCTAAGAATTCTTTTAACTACTTTAAGATGAGATAGCTTAGGATTAGATTGAAACTTAGCACAAAGTCTTACGCTAAACATGATGTTCGGTCTAGTTGCGGTGAAGTATAGTAAACTACCTATCATACCCCTATAAGCTTTTTGATCAAAGCTTTCTCCACTTTTGTTAATGTCTAACTTAGTAGAGGTACTCAAAGGAGTATTAATAGTCTTTGAACTATCTATATTAAACTATTTTAGCAAGTCTAATACATATTTTATTTGGCTAATAAAAATACCATTATTAAGTTGTTTAATTTGTAAGCCTAAAAAGAAAGTTAGTTCACCCATTAAACTCATTTTAAACTCTTGGCTCATATCCTTGGCAAACAATTCGCATAAAGATTCATTTGTAGAACCAAAAATAATATCATCAACATAAATTTGAACAACAAAAAAATTATTTTTAAAATTTTTAATAAATAATGTAGTATCAACCTTGCCTTTAGAGAAATTATTTTGGATAGGAAAGGAGCTAAGTCTCTCATACCAAACCCTTGGGGCTTGTTTTAATCCATAGAGAGCTTTAGCCAATTTAAACACATGATTAGGAAAATTATCATTCTCAAATCCGGATGGTTGTTCAACATAAACTTTTTCGGAAATAAAGCCATTAAGAAAAGCACTTTTAACATCCATTTGAAATAACTTAAAGTTATTACAACTAGCATAGGCAAGGAGCATCCTTATGACTTCTAATCTTATCAAAGGAGTAAAGGATTCTTCATAATCGATATATTCTTCTTAGTTGAAATCCTTAGCCACTAATCTAGCCTTGTTCCTAACCATGATACCAAATTCATCTTGTTTGTTTCTAAAGACCCATTTAATACCAATAATTAAATGGTGACTAGGTCTTGGAACAAGCTCCCACACCTCATTTCTCTCAAATTGGTTCAACTTTTCTTGCAGTGTAATAACCCATAAATCATCTTTCAAGACTTCATCAATGCATTTAGGTTCAATTTAAGAAAGAAAATAGGTGTTGGTAGAAAAATTCTTAAGAGAAGAATGAGTTTGAACCCCTTTTGATGTGTCTCCTATGATTAGCTCCTTAGGATGAGTATCTACATACTTCAATTCCTTGGGTAAGGATGTTTTAGAAGAAGATTTATCTAAGTTACTAGTTGGAGGAGAGAGTTCATTCAAATTCATAGCATCAAAATTAAGATCATCATCAAACTCATTTTTCTTAAATTCAAAGACTTCATTAAAGACAACATGAATAGACTCTTCTATGACCAGGGTTCTTTTATTAAAGACATGAAATGCTTTTGAAATTGAAGAATAACTAAGAAAAATACCTTCATTGGATTTTGCATCAAACTTTCCTAAGGTACAAAATAAAATATTTACAATCGAAAACTTTAAAATTTGAAACGTTGGGTTTTTTTTATAATTTCACAATTCATAAAGAGTTTTGGAAAGTAATGGTCTTACTAGAATCCTATTAATGACATAACATGTTGTATTAATGGCTTCAGCCAAAAAATATTTGGATAGGCTATGTTCGTTTAACATTATTTTTGTCATTTCTTGTAAATTATTATTTTTTCTTTCTACTACTCCATTTTGTTGAGAAGTTCTCGGAGTAGAAAAATTGTAGTTATATCCATTAGATTCATAAAAATTTTAGAAATTATAGTTTTGAAATTTGCCACCGTAATCACTCTGAATTGATGAAATCATAAAGCCTTTTTCATTTTGAACAAGTTTATAAAACTTAGAAAAATACCTAAAGTAATCAATTTTGTGTACCAAGAAGTATGCCCAAGTATATCTACTATAATCATCCATAGTGACAAAGGCGTATTTGCTAACTCCTAGGTTTGATGTATCAATTGGTCTAGACAAATCCATATGGATCAATTGCAATAGTCTAGAAATGCTTATTTGATTCTTTGTTTTAAAACTATCTTTTATTTGTTTTCCTAGTTAAAATGCATCGTATACATTATCTTTAACAAATTTAATGTTAGGAATACCTCTAATAAGTTCTTTAGATTAGATTTGAGAGATTAGTTTCATGCTAGCATGACCTAATCTCTTATGCCAAAGCCAAACATCGTCATTCAAAACCAAAAAACATATTTCATTACAAAATCATCAATATCAATAGTGTACACATTATTTTACTTTAGGGCAATCATAGAGGTGTTTTAGTGTGGTTGTTCAATAATGCAAGCATTGGATTCAAATCTAATGACATATCCATTATCACATAATTGACTAATGCTCAAAAGATTATACTTTAAACCATCAACTAACAACACATCTTTAATCAAAAAGTTAGATTTGTTACCTATGGTTCCTTTGCCAATGATTTTACCATTGTTGTTGTCTCCGAAGGTGACATACCCTTCATCTAGTCTAGTGAGCTTAGATAATTTAGATTGAACTCTGGTCATATGCCTTGAGCATCCACTATCAAGGTACCATCTCTTGCTCCTAGCTTGTGATGGTAAATATTTCTACAAAAAGGGTGATTTTTAGGTAACTATTTGACCTTGGGTACCTCAAAAATCGATCTACTTAACTTATTATTTTGCATAGATTTCTTTATGGTTCCTTTAGGAACCCAAATCAATTTGTGTGGACTATATCCCTTAAATGGACATTTATAGGCAACATGTCCATGTTTGCAACAAAAGTTGCATTTGGTGTGAGTGATACATATAAGGAAAGGCCTTTAACAAAGATAGTTAGATTTTTATGAGTGTTACTCACAAAGCTGATTCCATTTCTTCTATGAATATGATTCTTACTTACAAGGATCATGTTTAAGGATTTGCTACATATTTCAAATTTTTCTAAGGTTTCATGTAGTTGCAAATTCTTCTTTTTAAGTATTTCTAATTCATCACATTTTGTGTAAGGAGCTAAACTATCATCATGTTCAATTTTTAATATATCAAAATCATCAACAAGAGAAGCATTTTCTTTTTTTAATAGTTTATACTTTTTATTGACTAATTTATATTTATCAAATAATTCATGAAAAGCACTTAAAAACTCATTGAAAAATAAATTTGCATCTAATGAACTACTTACCTTATCTCTGATAGCCATTAGTACGTAGTTGGCGATCTCCTTGTTGTTTTGTTCTTTCACCTTCGGAATCGCTCGAGTCATCCCACGTCGCTTTGAGCGCTTTCTTCTTCTTTGGTTGCTTCTTACTTACTTGGGGATATGCACTTTTTAAATGTCTTGACTTCTTGCATTCATAGCATATAACTTATTCTTTCTTAGGTTCAATTTTGGTTTTAGTATTATTTTTAGATTTATTTCTTTTTATGAATTTTTTAAACTTTCTTGTCAAGAGTGCCAAGTCATCATTATAGTCCTTATCACTTGAATTTTCTTTCAAGTGGTCTTCATGAGTTCTTAGTACCATACCCTTCCTGTTCTTTATAAGGTTATTCTCAAGCTCTTCATGAGCATTGCAAGTCATCTCACAAGTCATTAATGACCCGATAAATTTTTTGAGAGGGAAATTATTTAAGTCCTTGGCCTCTTAAATGGTAGTTACTTTAGGGTCCCAACTCTTTGAAGGGATCTTAATATTTTATTAATAAGTTTGAAATTAGAAAATCTTTTACCAAGTCCTTTTAGACCATCGACGACATCCGTAAATCGGGTGTACATATCTCCAATGGTCTCACTTGGTCTCATCCGAAACAACTCATAAGTATGGACTAAAAAATTAATTTTGAACTCCTTTACTCTATTAATGCCTTCATGAGTGATTTCGAGTGTGTGCTAAATATCAAAAGTCATTTCACAAATAGATACTCGATTGAACTCATTTTTATCTAAAGAGCAAAACAAGGCATTCATAGCCTTGGCATTTAAAGAGAAAGTCTTCTTCTCCAACTCATTCCAATCATTCATTAGAAGAGAAGACTTTTGAAAGTCATTTTCCATAATGTTCCATACCTCAAAATCTATAGAAATTAGAAAAATCCTCATTCTAGTTTTCCAATAGGTGTAATCTATCACATTAAACATGAGTGGAAGTGTGATTGAGTGACCCTCTTACTTGCCAACAAACATCATCTCTCTTGGGTTTTAAACCAAAATGAGAGTGACCTCACTCTGATACCAATTGTTAAGATCAAGAACGACACTAAGAGGGGGGGGGGGCGTGGGGGTGAATTAATGTAGTGAAAAAACTTATCGGTTTTGTAAAATATTCATTCGTTGAAAACCAATCTCGGAAAGTGCTTGACTTTAGAGTAAATGAACTAGCAATTAACTTAAAAAGTAATAGCAGTAATGAAAAGCAGAATGGAAATGAGCACACCAGAATTTATAGTGGTTCGGTTATTGTGACCTACATCAACTTCCGATTCCTCCTCTGTCGAGATCACCAGCGTCAACTAATGGTCTTCCTTCAATGGGCGAAGACCAACTACCCTCTTTACAGTACATTCTCCTTTTCACGGGTTTAGGAGACAACCCTTACAAGCCTAACACATTTCTTGAATGATCACAAGACTTAGAAAGGGAGGTGGAGGACTCTTAGCACTTTTACAACACTTTTAACACTCCAAAACTTCAAGGTAATGTCCGCACTTTCATGTCCTTTCATGCAGAAAATGGTGGGGTATTTATAGGCCCCAATGACTTTAGAATTGGAGCTAAAATGTATCATATCCCCAGATTTTGGGGTACTGGTGGTACCACCGCCATTATTGGGTGGTATCATCGCTCAGTCTAGGCGGTACGACCACTTGACAGAGCTCGGAGATCAAGCTCTAATGGTACCATTACCTGACAAGGCGATACCACTGCCTGACAACATTAACTACTGATGATACCATCATATAGTCTTAGCGGTACCACCACCCAAAGCACCTGGGAGACTAAGTCCCAGGCGGTGCCACCACCAGCCATGACTTTATATGCTAAATGGGCTATTCAACCAGCCTAATTCAACCCTGTTAAGGGCCTAGTTACCCCTTAACTGAGTTAGTGGGATTACCTCCCAATCTTAACTTAACTTATGGTCTAACTATAATAATTAAGACATTTAAATAGGCATGATAAGATCCTAAAGTCTTATCATCACTCTGATACCAAATGATAAGACCCTAAAGTCTTATCATAAAAAGAAGCAGAAAAAGGGGATGATCACTTCGAGGGGATCGGCCTCCTTGATCGCTTCGAGGGGATCAGCCTCCTAGGATTTGTCAAAAGACAAAATAATATTTTTCATAGATAATTGAAAAGAAGCAGTTACATCCCTATTTATAGAGTTCCACCCAGAATCCATCAGGACTTGAACTCTAATAATAAATAAATATTAAATAAACCTCTACTTGACTCTAACTGAACCAAACCGACTCAATAAACAACTGGACTAAACAAACTCAATAAACATTATTCAAAAGCTTAGAATAAGGGTCCTAACAGTTCCTCCCTCTTCAAATCAGCCTTGTCCTCAAGGCTGAGCAGCATCAATCTCGGAGAGCTTCTCTTTCAGCACTTCAATCATAGGCTATCTGCAATGCATCACAACCTGTTGATCAAGTAAGTATGGTCTCCACTTTTTGACAATATAAGCAATTGGTCGATCTTTTAGTGTAGTAATCATTACAAGAAATTCCTGACCTTTGCTATCACAAGTTAAAATCCGCCAATCAGTAATCTTTACTTCGAATCTGTCACAGCCTTCAATGCGGTAAGCTAATCGGGTTACAACTTTCCTGTCCATAAAATTATTAGTGTTGCATATATCAATCAACATAGTGACAAGCTAATGCTTCAAAGTTCCTCTGATTTTTATAGTTTATGGGTTAGCATAGCTAGCCAATGCATGCACTGTATGTATGATGGCTTCAATATCTTTATCAGTTTCCACACCTTCATAATCGGAGTCCAACTCTTCTTCTTTCGATTCCTCTCCAATTGGCTCAATCATCATATGTTGCCCTTGTTTACATTGGTGCTCGATACTCCACTTTTCATCATAGTGCAAACCCTTTGTTGATCTTTCATTGAGTTCTTCTTGGGTTAGTCTTCGGGTGTCAAGGCTTTGGTTGGGAATAGATGGGGCCAGTGGCTTACTAATCATCTGGTTGTTGTCACTTTTGTTTCCATGATTTTCCCTGTTGATTTTTTTCTCATGTAGATATGCGAATGAGATCGCAACTATCATAGTGCGGGGTTGACGAGCCTTAACTTCACACTGAATCTTTGGAATAAGCCCTTCAATAAATGTATATAGAAGTTGTTGTTCTGACCAATCTCTAGCTTGATTTGATAATCTTTCAAACCTACTCTAATATTCCAACACTGTAGAAGTCTGACAAATTTTGGCGAGCTGTCTATCCACCTTCATGTACGAGTAGATTGTGTCACAATCTTGAAGCCCTTTTCTAGTATTTTCGGATCTGTGCAATGTAGAACTTGAGCTCCCACTTTGTTGAAATTTACTAAGGCTTCCCAGTAAGTCCTTTTTGAAATCATTAAGTACTTCTTGTAACTAGTTCTCAATTCTAATTTTCAATGCTTCCATTTGTGCTTTCACTGAGTTATCGGTGGCCATTTCGTAAGACTACAAACCTGTAATCTCAACTCCTATTTTTGGTGTTGGTCAAGGGCATCAATCACTGCCCTATTCGGTGCTACTGTTGTGACGCAGTCGGTGGCAACACTATGGGAATGAAGGGTTGTTGTGAGGATACGAGGATGTAGGTGCGGTCGCCGCGTGGGAGGCAGCGATGCTTGTTGCGATTGCTATGTAGAGGGATCGCTGTTGCTGAGGACTTGGAGGCAGCGATGGTGGTGTGGCTGGGGTAGTACCGCCAAGGGCTCACTGCTGCGATGATTGCGACGACGTGGATGGAAGGCAACGTTACTCTGTTTCTGTCACACTGCGGAAGGAGGCGCTGGTGAGAGGCAACGATGCTTGTTGCAGTCGCTGCGTGGAGGGAGAGTTGCTGCCCTGTGTTTTTGTCACTGTGTGAGATGAGAGCGCCGAGGCTGAAAGGCGATGGTTGTGATTGTTGTGACCCAAGGAAACAATTGCCGAGCAGCCCGGTTGAGGCTGCGGTGATGGCAACCAACAACTGCAATAGCGAAGGTAGAACAAGAGGGAGGTGGCGTTGAAGCGACCGGGGTTGAGGTTGCAGTGGTGGCAATCGGCGGCAGCGGCAAAGATGCAGAGCAAGGGGGCTACAGCAACGGTGCAGATCGAGGGGGTTGAGGTGAAGGCTGCGGTGGTTGGTAGCAGTAGTCGTTGCTGGCCAGAGCACAGTGGCGACGGTGGAGAAGGAGGCAGCGAGGGTCGTGGCAGGCTTGGTGGCGAGCGGTGTCGTTGCTGGCTGGGCAACAGTGGCGACGGTGGTGGCAACCGGCGTTCGCAGCAGCATAGGGATCCACGACTACGACAGCAAGGGGACCTGCGACTACGATGGTGGTAACTGCCCTGTTTCGGTCACCATGGATGCAGAGCAAGGGGGAGCAACGACTGGGAAGCGAGCGGGAGCAGTAGTTGGGAGGCGAGCGACGATCGTCGCACGGGGGAGCAGTGGTTGGAAGGCGACGACGGTTGGAAGCAAGGGCAGCAGATGTGAGTTGCCCGTGATTACCCTGTTTCGATTACAAAAGATGCAGAGCAAGGGGGAGCGGCAATTGGGAGGCGAGTGGCGGTCCGGCTAGGGTAGTGTCGCCAACGAACGGCTACGAGGAGTGGTCCGCTGGCTGGGAAACAACGGCCGTAGCCTTCTTGCTTGGGCGAGATGGGGAAGCGAGGAGAGGAGGTTGCTGGCCGGGGCACAGCCGCGGCCGTGGACGCTGGGCAGGGAGCAGCGATGGCGGTGGTCATCAGCTGAGAAGCAGTGCCGGTGGTAGAGAAGAGGCAGTGGTGGTCGGCACAGGGAAGCAAAGGTTCCTTTTCGGTTGAGAAGGAACTGCATGCGGGGCTGCTGGCTTCACCCTTTCTCATAAATTTTTTTTTTTTTTTGAATGATAGCTATGGCAATATAGCAAGAACGTCAAGGATCGCCACTCTAATACCAAATGATAAGACCTTAAAGTTTTATCGTCGCTCTAATACCAAATGATAAGACCCTAAAGTCTTATTGTAAAAAGAAGAAGAGAAAGGGGATGATCACTTCGAGGGGATCAGCCTCCTTGATCACTTTGAGGAGATCGGCCTCCTAGGGTTTGTCAAGAGATAGAATAATATTTTTCATAGATAACTGAAAAGAAGCAGTTACATCCCTATTTATAGAGTTCCACCCAGAATCCATCAAGACTTGAACTCTAATAATAAATAAATATTAAATAAACCTCTACTAGACTCTAACCGAACCAAACCGACTTAATAAACAACTAGACTAAACAAACTCAATAAAAATTATTCAAAAGCTCAGAAAAAGGGTCCTAACAAGGCAATCTCTGTTCGATATGTCAATTGTTCTCTCTATGAACTTCCGACAAACTTCTCGGTGAACTTTCGCCGAACTCCCGACAAACTCTCAACGGACTCCCGACAAACTCTCAGCAAACTCCCAATAAAATCTCAGCAAGCTCCCGACAAACTCTCAACGAGCTTTCGGCAAACATCCGACATATCATATGAATCTTCGATGTATCATCCGATATTTGACTCTAGCCCAACATATGCTTTATGTCTTACTACTATCGTAGTTAATCTTACATACTTATCTTAACATATAGATTAGATCAAATAATTTATCAATTGATTTCATCATCAAAATTTGAGATTCAATAATATCATTTAAAGCTCGGTAGTCGATGCACATCCGCCAAGTTCTATCCTTCTTGCATACATGTAGCACCGGTGAGGAATAGGGGCTGCAACTTGGCCGAATCACCGCTATTTTAAGCATCTCTTTTATAATATTTTCGATTTTATCCTTTTCAAGGTGAGGATAATGGAATGGTTGAGTGTTCATGGGTGGTTTTCCCAGAAGAATTGGAATCTGATGGTCATGTTGCCAAGCAGGAGGAAGACTGCACGGTTGAACAAAAATGTCGGCAAATTCAGCAAGCAATTAGGCAAGATTTTGATCTTCAATTTTTATTTTCTTCCCCTCTAGTTGTTGCTGGAGATGCATTAAAAAGCTATTGTTTACCTTGTGTAAAACTTTCTTCATTCGTTGGGTCGAAACGGTGGTTACATTACTTCTATGCTTCCCACATAGGATGATATGTTTGCCTTTGCAATAGAATTTCATATTTAATTTGGAGAAGTTTCAAGAGATGTTACCTAGCATTGCCAACCATTATATGCCAAGCATGGCCTCATAATTATCAATTGATCGCACTTTAGGATTCTGCAGTTGGCAACCTTTACGTCGAACTTGCTACAATCTTCGATTTGGAGCACCATCCAAGCAGCAACCTTACTATTTAGGAAGTTATAAGTGCTGCCCGTGTCGATGAGAACAGTGATCGGTTGTTGTTTGAGAAGAACTCTAACTTTCATCGTTTGCAGGTTTGAGTAGCTGGCTAGTGCATGTACGATATAGTCGGTCGGTTGTGGCTCTTCTTCTGCATCTTCTTTTCATGTTCAAGGCTTTCTTCTGGACGTTTAATGACCTCTTCTTCTACTAGTTCAATTATAAGAAGTCTCCATTTTTTATAGCGATGCTCACTGCTCCACGTCTCGTCGTAATGCCAACATAACCCCTTTACAAATTGCTCCCAAAGCTCTACTCTTGTCAACTTTTTTAGTGCAGAGGCTTAAATAACAGTAGGGGGGGTTGAGGGCTTCGGTATTGCTGGTCAGGGAGTGACCCTAGTTCTTTGGGCTTTATGGTTCAATCACTCCTCTTGAAGTCGTGAGAAAGAGATAGTTGCCATAAGCATATATAGTTGTTGCACTTTAACTTTGTTGAATCTCATATATTGATGATGAAACTAATTAATAGTATTTATGATTTGATCTGCGTTTTCAGTGATGCAGGATGCTTCGATCAAGGAGAGACAATTGAAGCAAGAAGAATCATGTTGGGCCAAAGGAAAACATGTTAGAAGATTGGATGTCACACCGAAGGATCGATCGATATATCGATAGAAGGCTTCGGTCTATGGATTCGGGCATCGGGCCAAGAAGAACAGATATTGCTCCAAGGATATCGGAGTTGTGGAGGTCAACTAGCTGATTGGGCAATAGGCCGCAAGAGAGGACCCAAAGAATCGGACGAAACGTCGATGGACCAATGACATACCGGACAATATGATTCATGCTTAAGAATAATTGTCTAGATCGAAGTATATTTTATGTGTGCAGGATTAACTATGATAGCAAG
The DNA here is from genome assembly GCF_036884655.1 of Musa acuminata AAA Group. Classification (NCBI taxonomy): domain Eukaryota; kingdom Viridiplantae; phylum Streptophyta; class Magnoliopsida; order Zingiberales; family Musaceae; genus Musa; species Musa acuminata. The sequence goes on along the minus strand of NC_088331.1, from coordinate 22,539,525 downwards.
GCATAAAGCAAAATGAAGTCCTAGAGTCAAGAACACGATTTACAATGATTGAAATATTTTACACCATTATATTCTTCCCTTCTTCTTTCTTGTTTACAATGACAAAAGGGGAAGAAGTTATGATGCATGCAATACTATGATTTGTTACTAAAATGATGAATGCTTGATTATTATGTACCATAGTGATGATTTATTTTTGGTATCATGCATGAAAAATGAAATGTAAGGTTTTGAAATTGTGCATATTTTAATGATGCACAAATATAAGAATGATACTTTACCTTTGTCATGGTTTAGAAATTGATGTAAAGGGAAAAGAATTACAACTTTGTATTCTTCCCTTCTTCTTGACAATGACAAAGAGGGAGAAATATTGCTAGCTTGCATGATGATATATAGAGAAAGAATTGTTAGAAACGCAAAAAATGCTAGCTTGCACGTTTCAAGTAGATGCAAAAAATATGCTATCTTGCATATATCAAAAGATGTAAAAAGTTTGCAAAAAAAACTCACTAGCTTGCATAATGCAAAACTCGTTAGCTTGCTTCATGAAAAACATTATATCTTGCTAGCATGTTATCTTGTATTATTTTTCAAAAACTTGCTAGCCTTCATACTTCAAAGAGAAGTAATACTTGCCAAATTACTAGCTTGCATATTGTAAAATAATGTAAAATTTTGCTAGCTTGCGCTTTGCAAAGGAAGTAAAAATGGCACTTCCCAATAGAGAAGAAAGAGCTTGCTATCTTGAACATCACTAGCTTGCCTATCTTAAGAAGCAAAAATACAAACTTGTAAAATTTGCAATCATGCACATCTTTACAATTAATGATGATTTAGTGATTATGAATGTTGTATAGTGATATAAAATCTGCTAGCTTGCATGTTCTAATATGATGTAACATTTGCAAAATTTTCTAGCTTACAAATTGTATGATGATAAATGCAATGTTTGACAGTATATCTCTAAATACTTGAAAGTTGCACTTCTCCTTTTTATTGATGACAAAGGGAAAGAAGTATGATGTTATGCATAAGTTTATGATAACATTATACTTGAATTTTTGAATCCAAGAGTTCTATCAATATGGCATATTGATAGGGGGAGTTTGTTTAAACTTCGAGAGTTAAGGTTAACTTCGTCATCAATTGGTTATCATCATCAAAAAGGGAGAGATTGTTGAATCTCGGATTTTGATGATGAAACGAAATGATAATATTGTTGAATCTTGGATTTTGATGATGAAGTCAATTATAAATTATTTGATCTAATCTACATATTGAGAAAAGTGTGCAGGATTAACTACGATAGCAATAAGACATAAAATAGGTGTTGTGCTGGAGTTAAGATCGACATCTCATTGGGAGTTTGAGAGTTCGACGGAAGTCCGGACGTTCATCGGAAGTTCTACCGGAACTAACCGAGAAGTCTAGGAGCTTGCTATAGAAGCTCGTCAGAACTCATTATGAAGATCATCGTAAAGTCCAGGAGCTTACCGGGAGTCCACCGGAATATTGCTAAGAGTTCGTCGGATGTTCGCCGGAAGTATGCCGGAAGCTCGTTGGAAGAGCAATTGACGCACTAGAATAAGAAGCACTATATATTATGTCTTAATTATCATAGTTAGATCGTAAATTAATTAGGGGCCAACTAGGCCCTTAATAGGGCTAAATTGGGCCGAATTGAGTACCCAATTTAGCCTCTGAAAACATGGTCGGTGGTGGCACCGCCTGGAAGGCATTGCCCCTGGATTTCTAGGCGGTGGTACCGCTAGTAGCAGTGCTACCAGCGGTGGAATTGCCCCTATTCGGCGGAGATCCATCTCAATTTTCTAAGCTCACTAGCATATACGAAGGATATGTCACCTTCGGAGACAATAACAAGGGTAAAATTATTGGCAAAGGAACTATAGGTAACAAATCCACCTTTTCTATTGAAGATGTGTTGTTAGTTGATGGCTTAAAGCATAATCTTTAAATTGTATAATTAAGGATACATCATTAAATTTGAATCTAATGCTTGCATTATTGAAAAACTATACAAAAACACATCTATGATTGCACTAAAACAAAATAACATATATACTATTGACATCAATGATCTTTGCAATGAAATATGTTTTTCGGTTTTGAATGACGTTGCTTGACTTTGGCATAGAAGATTAGGTCATGCTAGTTTGAAACTAATTACTCTAATTTCATCTAAAGAACTTACGAGAGGAATTCCTCATATCAAGTTCATCAAAGATAATGTGTGTGATGCATGTCAACTAAGAAAACAAATAAAAGGTAGTTTCAAATAACCTCTAGACCTTTGCAATTGATCCATATGGACTTGTTCGGACCAATTGCTACATCAAGCCTAGGAGGTAGCAAATATGCATTTGTCATCGTGGATGATTATAGTAGATACACATGGACTTATTTTTTGGCACACAAAAGTGAATGCTTTAGGTATTTCTCTAAGTTTTGTAAACTTGTTCAAAATGAAAAGGGTTTTATGATTTCGTCAATTCGAAGTGATCACAGTGGTGAATTTCAAAACTATAATTTCCAAGAATATTTTAAATCTAATGGATACAACCATAACTTCTCTACTCCAAGAAATCCTCAACAAAATGGAGTAGTAGAAAGAAAGAATAGAAACTTACAAGAAATGGTAAGAACCATGTTGAATGAATATAGCCTACCCAAATATTTTTGGGCCAAAGCCATAAACACAGCATGCTATGTCATGAATAGAGTTCTAGTAAGACCCTTTCTCACCAAAACTCTTTATGAGTTATGGAACAACAAAAAACCTAATATTTCATATTTTAAAGTTTTTGGGTGTAAGTGTTTTATCTTGAATGAAAAAGATGCCTTAGAAAAATTTGATGCTAAATCCGATGAAAGAATTTTTCTTGGTTATTCTTCTATTTCTAAAGCATTTCATATCTTTAATAAAAGAACTTTAATTAGAGAATAATCTATTTATGTTATTTTTAATGAAGTTTCCGAAGTTAAGAAAAATGATTTTGATGATGATGTTAATTTTGATGCTTTGAATTTAAATGAAACTCTTTCTCCATCTAGCAACTTAGATGCATCTACTTCTGAAACATCCATACCCAAGGATTGGATGTATGTAGATGCTCATCCTAAGGAACTAATCATAAGAGATACATCTAAAGGGGTTCAAACTCATTTCTCTCTTGAGAATTATTGTGTAAACGTCGCTTTTCTCTCCCAAATTGAACCAAAATGCATTGAAGGGGTCTTGAAAGATGATTCATAGGTAATCACAATGCAAGAAGAGTCGAATCAATTTGAGAGAAATAAAGTGTGTAAGCTTGTTCCTAGGCCAAATGGGTCTTTAGGAACAAGCAAGATGAATTTAGTATCGTGGTTTGAAACAAGGCTAGATTAGTGGCCAAGGGTTTCAACCAAGAAGAAGAGATCGATTATGAAGAGACTTTCACTTATGTGGCACGTTTAGAAGCTATAAGGATGCTTCTTACCTATGCTAATAGTAATAATTTTAAGTTATTTCGAATGGATATTAAAAGTATTTTTCTTAATAGCTTTATTTCCAAAGAAGTTTATGTTGAACAACCTCCCAGGTTTGAGAATGATAATCTCCCTAATCATGTGTTTAAATTAACTAAAGCTCTCTATGGATTAAAACAAGCTCCAAGGGCTTGGTATGAGAGACTTAGCTCATTTCTTATCGAAAATAATTTCTCTAAAGGCAAGGTCGATACTATATTGTTTATCAAAAAATTTGAAAATAATTTTTTAATTATTCAAATTTATATTAACGATATTATTTTTGATTCCACGAATGAATCTTTATACGAGTCATTTCCTAAAAATGTGAGTCTAGAGTTTGAAATGAGTCTAATGGGGGAACTAACCTTCTTTTTAGGTTTACAAATCAAATAACTAAGTAATAGTATTTTTCTTAGTCAAACAAAATATGCTTTAGATTTGCTAAAAAGGTTTAATATGGATAGTTCAAAGGCTCTCAACACTCCTATGAGCACCTCCACTAAGTTAGAAATTAATGAAAGTGGAGAAAGTTTTGATCAAAAGGCTTATAGGGGTATGATAGAAAGTTTACTTTACCACACCGCAACTAGATCGGATATCATGTTTAGTATAGGATTTTGTGCTAAGTTTCAATCTAATCCTAAGATATCTCATTTTAAAGTAATTAAAAGAATACTTAGATATTTTAAAGGAACCACAAATCTAGGATTATGGTATCTAAAATCCGAGAACTTTGAGCTAATTGCTTATACTAATGCGGATTTTGCTGGATGTAGATTAGATAGAAAAAGTACATCCGGAACATGTCAATTTTTAGGACACACTTGTTTCTTAGTCTTCCAAGAAATAAAATTCAATTACACTATCTACAACCGAAGCCGAGTACATTGCAGCTAGTGTATGTTGTGCACAAGTTGTGTGGATGAAAAATACTTTAGAGGATTATAAGATTTATCTTAAAAATATTCCCATAAAATGTGATAACACAACTGCAATATGTTTAACAAAAAATCTCATTCAATAATCTAGAACTAAAAATATTGATATTAGGCATCACTTTATACAAGATCATGTTAATAATCATGATATAATCTTAGAGTTTATTGATATGAAAAATCAATTAGCTGATATTTTTATAAAGCCCTTAAGTGAAGAATAATTTGATTTTATTTGAAGAAAATTAGGAATGTTAATTTGTCCGAATACATGAATTTCGTTTTCGGACATTCTTGATTCTTTGGATCACTCAAAATCTATGCTGATAATTTTATGATGCGAATTTTACATGATGATAAGGTTATGTGCTTCAATAAAATGTTTACTTTGATGTTGGAATTTTGTGCTTTGATGCTGAAAGTTTATGTGATGTTGTGATCTCTATAAATGATGAGCATATGATCATACAATGATGCAATTGACAGGTATGACTCATGGCCAGCTCGATATTGGGCCTAGAGGGTCACACACATATGGTAGGTATTGCGATGAGTAGAGGTTCGGATATGAGATATCCGACGGAGCCCTTGTCTTAAGTACAGAGTTTACTCACTTCCTCAAGGACCATGGGATATTATCCCAATGGACACCTCCTTATACACCTCAGCTCAATGGTGTCTCTGAAAGGAGAAATCGTACTTTATTAGATATGGTACGGTCCATGATGAGTTTCGCTGACCTACCCATCTCATTCTGGGGATATGCCCTAGAAACCGCAGCTTACCTTCTGAACAGAGTTCCAACTAAGTCGGTGGTGTCTACACCATATAAGATATGGAAAGGGAAGAAGCCTGATCTTAAGGTTGTTAAGATTTGGGGCTGCTCTGCCCATGTTAAAAGACATAACCCCGATAAGTTAGAATCAAGGACAGGGCGATGTAAATTTGTGGGATACCCCAAGGAAACTTGTGGGTATTACTTCTATCATCTCGAGGACCAAAAGGTCTTTGTAGCTAAGAGAGCAGTGTTCCTTGAGAAGGAACACATTCTTGACGAAGACAGTGGGAGAATGATAGAATTGAGCGAGGTTGGAGAACCAAGCTCAAGCACCACTCTACAGCTCGAGTCTGTTCAGGTACCTAATACACAAGTATCAACTTTACGCAGGTCTGATAGAGTATCCCATCCTCCTGAGAGATATGTGGGACATATTAGAGCAGAGGATGTAGAGGATATTGATCCTCAGACCTACGAGGAGGCTATTATGAGTATAGACTCCGGGAAGTGGAAAGAAGCCATGAATTCTGAGATGGATTCTATGTACTCCAATAAAGTTTGGAACCTAGTTGATGCACCCGAAGGTATTGTACCCATCGGTTGCAAGTGGATCTTTAAGAAAAAGATCGGAGTAGATGGAAAGGTAGAGACCTATAAAGCAAGGCTAGTGGCTAAGGGGTATCGTCAAAGGCAAGGTGTTGACTACGACGAAACTTTCTCACCCGTAGCAATGCTAAAATCCATCAGAATTCTATTGGCTATTGCAGCACACTATGATTATGAGATCTGGCAGATGGATGTGAAAACCGCATTCCTCAACGGGAACCTAGAGGAGGAGGTGTATATGATGCAACCTGAGGGATTCGTGTCCAAAAACTGCCCAGATAAGGTGTGTAGGTTGCTTAGATCCATTTATGGACTAAAGCAAGCTTCCCGAAGTTGGAACATAAGATTTGATGAGGCAATCAGATCTTATGACTTCGTTAAGAACGAAGATGAGCCTTGTGTATACAGAAAGGTAAGTGGGAGCGCTATTAGCTTTTTGGTGTTATATGTGGATGACATCCTCATCATTGGGAATGACATAGGAATGCTATCCACAGTAAAGGCTTGGTTATCTAGACACTTCTCCATGAAGGACTTAGGAGAAGCATCTTATATCTTGGGGATTAGAATCTATAGAGATAGATCCAAAAGGATGCTTGGCTTGTCCCAGTCCAGGTACATAGAAACTATTGTCAAAAGGTTTGGCATGGAAAATTCCAAGAGAGGTCTCATACCGATGAGACATGGGATATCGCTTTCTACGAGTATGTCCCCAAAGACTCCAGAAGAAAGGGCGAACATGGATATGATACCTTATGCCTCAGCAATAGGGTCTATCATGTATGCCATGCTATGTACTAGGCCTGATATAGCGCATGCTCTGAGTGTCACGAGCAGGTATCAGGCGGATCCAGGCTTGGAGCACTGGAAAGCAGTAAAGTGTATCCTTAAGTACTTGAGAAGGACTAAGGATCTTTTACTAGTATATGGAGGTAATAGCCTTAAGGTTGAAGGCTACACTGACTCAAGTTTTCAGTCTGATGTCGATGATAGCAAGTCGAATTCAGGGTATGTGTACACCTTGAATGGAGGAGCAGTGTGCTGGAAGAGTTCCAAGCAAGATACTACTGCTGACTCGACCATAGAGGCGGAGTACATTGCTGCATTAGATGCAACAAAGGAGGGAGTCTGGGTGAAGAAGTTCATCACAGATTTGGGAGTCGATACAGATAGCGACAAGTCGACTTCCTTATATTGCGACAACTATGGGGTGATTACTCAAATAAGGGAACCCGGGTCTCATCAGAAGTGTTCTGAGGAGGTTCCAGTTTATAAGAGAGATCGTAACCCGAGGAGATGTAGTAGTGGAAAGAGTTCCATCCGAAGATAACATTGCAGATCCACTGACAAAGCCGTTGTCTCAGATTGTCTATGAGCGTCACAGGAGTCTGATGGGGATCAGACACATAAGTGATTGGCTTTAGGTCAAGTGGGAGATTGCTAGTCATAGGTGCCCAGCAAGCCAATCACGTGAGTGATGGCACGTGTGACTTGATACAGAATCTTTTTGCTTATTATATTTTGGCGTATATCACTTTATAACTATTGCATAAATGCATATATATTGTGATGTCCTTGGATTTGTGCAATGGGAATCGGATCGTGATGAGATCACGATAATGAGATCGATTCACCTTTAAACACATATCCTAAATAATCCCGGTCATAGGTTACTCGAGAGGGACATCGTGATAACCGGATAGACTGGTGTGCTGTATACCCGTCCATATGATGGATGCAGCTGGTCTCATAGCTGCTCGTGTAGGGACACTAGGGATACAGTACAGGTGCTCATTGGAGAATGAGTTCACTGATTGATCCGCTTACGGAATGCTGGATGGTTGATGATGCCTTATTGTCAGACAGCGATTCCGTAGTCCTAGTGGTGTATCTGGTCCTTAGACTTGAGACACCAAGGATGTCCTGTATGAGTGCTCCACTCTTTGATACCAGACTTATAGGTTTGGCTGTCCCCAGATCTAGTACAGCTGGTCATTGGGAGTGGTAGTCGACCTTACGAGGGCTATTGAGTGTCAATAGAGGATCATCCACTCTCGGCATAATGAGAGGAATATCCCATGTGTTCTTGCTCAGACAAATCCCTGGCCAGGGTCATTCGGGTTGAGAGAGAAAGAGTTCTCCGGGAGAATCCGATTAGAGCGAGACTCGAGTAGAAACTGTATGGGTCTGACAGCACCATGCTCGATATACGGTCTCTGGGATATTAGATGGATGAGGGACTATAGGTACATGGTAACTGAGGACAGACAGGTCCAATGGATTGGATTCCCCTATATCGTCTGGGGACTACGGCGTAGTGGCCTAGTACTTCCGTAGTCGATGAGTCGAGTGAATTATTACAGAGATAATAATTCACTCAGTCAGAAGGAGTTCTGACAGGTATGACTCACGGCCAGCTCGATATTGGGCCTAGAGGGTCAAACACATATGGTAGGCATTGCGATGAGTAGAGGTTCGGATATGAGATATCCGACGGAGCCCTTGTCTTATTGGATGCAGATCCAATACCCACTAGGGAAGGACCTATTAGGGTTTGACACGGGATCTCTATAAATAGGAGGGATTCACAGCCTCATAGGCTAGAGTCTTTGCTTGCCCTTCCTATTCTCCTCTCCCTCTCCACCTCAGAATAGGCCTGGAGTTTTGAGGAGCGTCGTCGCAACCCTGCTGTGTGGATCACCGCTAGAGAGGAGGACGCTTGACCTCCTTCACCCTCTCCTAAGGATCTGCAAGGAAACAGGGATATACGATCTCCCTAGGTAACACAATCTCTATACGCAGTTTTGTGTTTTTTGCGGATTTTGCGCACCAATCTTCGCACGACGATGAACATCTTTTTGGGAATCGGGGATTTTTGTTTTCTTGTTCTTCCGCTGCGCATATGATGTCGCCCCCTATGATTTCCCAACAGCAATATCATGTTTACTTTGATGATTATGATCTCTATTGAATATTGAGAAGTTTTAATCATACATGATGCAATATCGGATTCTTAACTTTTGAGTACTACAAGCACTAAAGATATTACCTCATGCAAGTAGTGATGAAAGGCTATGACAAAATATTTTATAAATGCATGAAGTGTTTATACATATCTTGATGTTTGATTCATGGAAGTCATTGACAAATGCATCTCTCATGGATTTCACTCTTATGAATTTTTAATGAGAAATGGATTTGATGTAATGCTCTTCTCACTATGAAGTTTTATTCGTGAATTTTTCTTTCATGTGATACTCCTCTCCCGTGAATAATTGAAGGAATTCCAATGGATATATTAATTCTTAAAAGATGAATTCTCGTGTGTGATAATGAAAGCATTTGTGCGATAATTTTCATAGGGATTTGATTTCATATGGATACCTCGATCCTTTTCATGAGTCCCTTCTCTTTGTTAAAAAATGAAAACATATTTTCACGAAAACTTATTTATTATTTTTTACTTGATTCAAATCATTTCACAAATTTAGTTCTTAATGGATTCCCTCCTTACCTTCTTTCCTCTTCTTCATGCAAAATGTGATGATAAAGAGGGGAGAAGTTGTTGGAATCAATCGTTTTAATGTTGATGACATCTAATGATGTGAACTTTTGAGTGTGAAACTTGCTTATTTTTTTTACCACACTTGCATTGTTGAATTGTTCTCCTTTTTGTTGATGACAAAGGGGAAGAAATAATACCAAAATGTGGTAAATTGATGACAAATGTATACAATGTATTTCATCATATATACTTGAAATGTTTGCTTGATAAATTTCTTTCATTATGATAAGATATCTGGAGCTTAACTTATGATTTTGTAATTGATATCGTGCCATAGAATGATGAATTGCTATCTTTATCATCTTTCATATTTGAAATACATACTTGAAAATGGATGTTATGCCTTGACATCGTTTTGATAAATACTTGGCATCATATTTGGAGAATGATAGATCATGATAGGAATCATGATGTGCATGTTGATAAGTTTAATTAACTTGTCTTATCGGTTTGTTTCTTGAATTCAAAAGCCTTGAATTCAAGAATGTCTTTTCTCAAGTATGGCATATAGATAGGGGGAGTTAAGGTTAATACCATCATCAATTGATTATCATCATAAAAAAGGGAGAGATTGTTGAATCTCATATTTTGATGATGAAGTCAATTGTAAATTGTTTGATATAATCTATATATTGAGAAAAGTGTGTAGGATTAACTACGATAGCAGTAAGACATAATGCAGGTGTTGTGACGGAGTCAAGATCGAGATCTCATTGGGAGTTCGAGAGTTCGACGGAAGTCCAAATATTTGTCGAAAGTTCTACTGAAACCAACTGAGAAGTCCAAGTGCTTGCCAAAGAAGCTCGTTGGAACTCGCCAAGAAGATCGTCGTAAAGTCTAGCAGCTTGCCGGGAGTCCGCCGGAACATTGCTAAGAGTTCGTCGGATGTTCGCCGGAAGTAGGTCGGAAGCTCGCCGAAAGAGCAATTGACGCACCGGAACAAGAAGCACTATAAATTATGTCTTAATTATCATAGTTAGATCATAAATTAAGTTAGGATTGGGAGGTAATCTCACTAACTTAATTAAGGGCCAACTAGGCCCTTAACAGGGTTGAATTGGGCCGAATTGAGCACCCAATTCAGCCCTTGAAAACATGGCCGATGGTGGCACCGGCTGGAAGGCAATGCCCCTAGATTTCTGGGTGGTGGTACCACTAACAGTAGTGCTGCCAGTGATGGTACTGCCCCTGTTCGACGGTGGTACCGCCCATAGTCATATCAGCAGCGGTAGTATCGCCTAGTAATGGTGGTGGTACTGCTAGTACCCCGGATTATGAGGATGTGACACTTTTTGGCTCCAATTTTGAAGTCATTGGGGCCAATAAGAACCCCACCCTTTTTTTCATAAAAGGGCATGAAAATATTGGCTTAATTTTGAAGTCTTTGATCATAAATTGTTGTAAAAGATAGAGTTCTCCGCCTTCATCTCTTAGCCTTGTAACTATCCAAGAAAGAGGAGTGAGACTTGTAAGGGTTGTCTCCTAAACCTAGGAAAAAGAGAAAGTGCTGTAAAGAGGTGTTCGGTCTTCACCTATTGAAGGAAGGCCTTTAGTGGACGTCGGTGACCTCGTCGGAGGAGGGAATCCGAAAGTGGATGTAAGTCACCTTAATTGAACCACACTAAATTTTGGTTTGTTTTTCGTTTGTGCAATTTAATTTACTACAAACCTCCTTAATCTTCTCTTGCACTTTTATGAAAGCTTTCAAGTTCAACTTCTCTCTGAAATAGATTGAATCGAAACCATTTTCGTCGGAATCAGTTTTAAATGAAACAAACATTTTTCTGAAATCGTGTAAGTTTTCCGCTGCACTAATTCACCCCCTCCTCTTAGTGCTACTCTTGATCCTAACAAGTATTTATAATTTGATATTCATTTTGAGTGACATAGGATGCTTCAATCAAGGAGAGACAATTGAAGTAGAAAGAATCATGTTGGGCTGGAGGAAAACATGTCAGAAGATTGGTCGTCGCGCCAAAGGAACGATTGACATATTGGCAGAAGACTTCGATCCATGGATTTGGGCATCAGGCCAAGAAGAGCAGATTGGGCAATAGGCTGCAAGAGAGGATGATGCGTCGAATAATCAGATGAAGCATCGATGGACCAATGATATACCGAACAACATGATTCATTCTTAGTAATAATTGTCTAGATTGAAGTGTGTTTTATGTGTGTAGGATTAACTATGATAGTAAGGCATAAAGCAAAATGAAGTCCCGAAGTCAAGAACGCGATTTCGTTGGGAGTTCCAGAGTTCGTCGGAAGTCCAAATATTTATCGAAAGTTCTGTCGGAACTGACTGAAAGTCCAGGAGCTTGCCAAAGAAGCTCATCGAAACTCGCCAAGAAGATCGTCATGAAGTCCAGGAGCTTACTGGGAGTCCACTGGAACATTGCCAAGAGATTGTTAGAAGTTCACCGGAAGTTCGTCGGAAGCTCGTCGAAAGAAACCAAGACTAACCGGATTTGATTTGTTTAGATATGTCTTAAGAATCGTAGTTAGCATATAATTAGAGTGTGATTTGGGAGGTAATCCCATCAACTCTGTTAGGGACTAACTAGGCTTGAAGTTAGGCTGGTTTGGGTCGGATTCAAGGCCCAACCAAGATGTTGAAAGCCCAACCGACGGTGGCACCACTAGGGCCGACGGTGGCATTGCTTGGGAGATAGTGTCCTAGGATTTCTGGGTGGTGGTACCATCCAGACTGGGTGATGGTACCACTGGCAGTGAATGCTGCTAGTGGTGGTACCACCTAGTGTTAGACTAGCGGCGGTAGTACCACCCAATAACGGCGGTGGTACCACTAGCACCCTAAAATCCGAGGATAAGACCTTTTTAGGCTCCAAGTTTGAATCAACTTGAAGCCTATAAATACCTCTTTCATCCCTGGTTAACTTATATAAGTATTAAGAGTGAAAAAGAAAAGAAATACTACTGTAATCTTATGTGGACTCCTCTCAAAATATCTAAGTGTTAGTATAGTTTGAGAGAGGAGTAAGTTGGGGTGTAAGGGTTATCTCCTAAACCCGATAAAAGGAGAAAGAGCTATAAAGGTGGTTGGTCTTCGCCTATTGAAGGAAGACCGATAGTGGATGCCGGTGGCCTCGACGGAAGAGGAATCGGTGGAGTGGATAAGGTCACGACGACCGAACCACGATAAAAATATGGTTTGCCTTTATATTGAGCAATTTACTTTTATAGCAAACTGCCTCTCCTCCTTATTGTGCGTTTACTATACCTACACTCGCATACGCTTTCAAGTTTCCGAAATCGATTTTCAATGTATGAAAGATTTTTTTTGAATCGACGTAATTTTACCGCCACACTAACTCACCCCCGCCCCTCACTCCCCCCACCCCACACAAACCCCACCACCCCCCCCCCCCCCCCCCCCTTAGTGCCACTCTTGATTCTAACAAACTTATCATCGGATCTCCGAGTTCAAGCCCTCAATAAAGGTCCCCAATATCTATTTTTCAAACCAATCACAAGTTTGATTAGACAACCTTTCAAACCTAGTTTGGTACTCCTAAATGGTGGAGGTTTGTCGGATCTTTGCTAGTTGTCTGTCAATGTTCTCATAATCAGTTGGTCTGAAGCAAATCAGCAGTCCTTTGAATTGTCACCATGAGAGGACTCCATGAGTGTGTTCAAACTAGTTAAACTATTGTATGGCATCTTCTTCAAGATATATAGCCACAAATTCCACCATAGATACATCCGCGGTTTTGTGGTATCGAAAATATCGTTCCGCGTACGAGATCTAATCAATTGGGTCTCTTTCTTCTGATCTAGGGAAGTCCACCCTCATGCATGGATAGTAGGGATCAGTCACAAAGCCTCCCCTCTATTGGAAGTCATCTCTTCGATTAGAGCTTTCTCCTTGATGTGATTTCTTCAGGCTCGGTTGTCGGCCCAAACTAAGTTTGATAAATATAGTCTGAATCTTATCCTCCATTCATGTCTCGAAGGCTTCGAATTTAGTGTTGATTGCTTCCTCAGATGCTATAGTATATGCCTCCAAATCTATAATGTTAATATTTCGCTTTTGTTGTTGGGTTAAAGGCATGTATTGGTTGAGAGAAGTGGTGGTCGAAAGTGTTGGTGGAATGGTCTATGTAGGCTACGGTTTAGGCTTATTTTGTGGCTGTTTTGTAAGAGCAGAATTATTGTCAAAGAAACAACGGTTTCATGATAAAATTTTCATCAAAAACTAAGAGATTTGAAGAGAGAATTTGACAACAAAATCTCGGTTTAGATAATAGTAATGATTACAAATTTTACTAAAGAGATTTTCGCAGTATAACAATAAGGAAATCGGTGCAAGTTGTGATAGCAAAATTCTCATTGAAAAGAGTTCGTTGGATGTTCGCTGGAAGTAAGCCGGAAGCTCGTTGGAAGTGCGATTGATGCACCAGAACATAAATTACAGTAATCATGTCTTAGTTATCGTAGTTAGAGTGTTAATTAAGTTAGGATTGGAAGGTAATCCCACTAACTTAATTAGAGGCCAATTGGGCCCTAAGTTGGGCTGGTTTGGGCCAGATTAAAGGCCTAACCAGGACCCAGAATTCCGGGCCAACGGTGGCACTACTTGGGAGACTCGGTCTCCTAGGAATTTTGGACAGTGGTACCGCCTCTATCAGGCGGTGGTATTGTTGGCAGTTATTGCTACTCGGTCTTTGAGCTCTGTCAGGTGGTAGTACTACCCAGACTGAGTAGTAGTACCGCCCAATAATGGCGGTGGTACCGCTAGTACCTCGAAAAATCGGGATGATACACTTCTTGGCTCCATTTTTGAAAGCCAATGGGGTCTATAAATACCCCACCCTTTTCTGTATGAAAGGGCACCGAAATCTTGATATATTCTTGAGTCTTTGAAGTGTTAAAGAGTTGTAAAAGTGCTAGAGTTCTCCTCCTTCCTTTCTCAGTGTTGATATCATTCAAGAGAGGAGTGAAACTTGCAAGGGTTGTCTCCTAAACCCGGCAAAAGGAGAAAAGCTATAAAAGGTGATTAGCCTTCGCCAATTGAAGAAATGCCTCTAGTGGATACCGAGGATCTCGTTAGAGGAGGAAGCCAAAAGTGGATATAGGTCACGATTGACCGAACCACTCTAAATCTAGTTTGCATTCCATTTTGAGCAATCTTCTTTAACTACAAATCATTTTATAGCAAAGTATTTCTTCTCCTCATCTTGCTTTCACTATACTTACGCTCTCTTTCGTTTTAAAGTAATTATCTTTCCAAATCGATTTCCTTCGAACGTACGAAATATTTTCTGAAATCGCATAAGTTTTCCGCTGCACTAATTCACCCCCCCCCTCCTCTTAGTGCACTCTTGATCCTAACAATTGGTATCAAAGCAAGGTTTACTCTTAGTTAGTTTTAAACCCACGAGAGATGGTATTTGCTGGTAACCAAGAGGGTCATTCAATTACACATCCGCCCATGTTCAATGGGACGGATTATATATATTGGAAGACAAGAATGAGGATCTTCCTAATTTCAATAGATTTTGAGCTTTAGAATATTGTAGAAAATGGATTTCAAAAGTCTTCTCTTCCAATGAATGATTAGAATGAGTTGGAGAAGAAGACTTTCGCTTTAAATGCAAAGACTATGAATGCTTTGTTTTGTGCATTAAATAAAAACGAGTTCAATCGAGTGTCGATTTGTGAAACAGTTTTTGATATTTGACACACACTCGAAGTGACTTATGATGGCACTAGTAGAGTAAAAGAGTTAAAAATTAACCTTTTAGTGCTTTCTTATAAATTATTTTGAATGAAACCAAGTGAGACCATTGGAAATATATACACCCGATTTACGGTTGTTGTCAATGGTCTAGAAGGACTTGGTAAAGGTTTCTTGGATTTTGAACTCGTTAATAAAGGTTTAAGATCCCTTCCAAAGAGTTGGGACCTAGAAATAATGGCTATTCAAGAGGCTAAAGATCTAAATAATTTTTCTCTTGAAGAACTAATTGGATCACTAATGACCTATGAAATTACATGTAAAGCTTATGAAGAGCTTGAGGACACCCTTCCAAAGAATATGAAGGATATGGCACTTAGAACACAAGAAGACCACTTGAGAGAAAACTCAAGTGATGAGGACTTTAATGATGACTTGGCACTTTTAACAAAGAAATTTAAAAAATTCATTAAAAGAAACAAATTTAAAAATGACACTAAAAATAAATTTAAACCCAAGAAAGATCAAGTAATTTGCTACAAATGTAAGAAACCGGGGCACTACAAGAGTGAATGTTCCCAAGCCAAGAAGAGGACACCGAAGAAGAAGGCGCTTAAAGCAACATGGGATGACTCAAGCGCATCCGAAGAAGAGGAGCCAACCAATACCGAGCAAGTTGCTCACTATGCGCTAATGGCCATTGGAGATGAGGTAACAAGTTCAATTGATGAAAATTTATCATTTGATGAACTATTATATGTTTTTCATGATTTATTTGATGAATGCAAAACAATTAGTAAAAATTATAAATTATTTAAAAAGGAGCATGATTCTCTTATTAGTGATTTCGATAAATTAAAAATTAAGCATAATGATAGTTTAGCTCCATGTACGAAATGCCATGAAGTAGAAATACTTCAAAAGGGAAATATGCTACTTAAAAAAACCTTAGATAAGTTTGAGGTTGATAGCAAATCCTTGAACATGATCCTTGCCAACTAGGGTCACGTTCATAGAAAAGACAGAATCGGATTTGTGAGTAGCTCTCACCATAATCCAACCACCTTTGTTAAAGGCCCTACCTTGCATGTTTCACCCCAAAAGAAATGCAACTTTTATTGCAAATTTGGGCATGTAGCTTATCATTGTCCATTCAAAAGATGTAGTCCACATAAATTGATTTGGGTTCCTATAAGAACCTTAAATAACTCAATGCAATATGATAAGCAATTTAGATTGATTTTTGAGACGCCCAAGGTCAAATAGGTACCTAAAAATCATCCTTTTTTTAAGAAACGTTTACCATCACAAGCTAGGAGCAAGAGATGGTACCTTGATAGTGGATGCTTAAGGCATAAGACCGGAGATCCATCTCAATTCTCTAAGCTCACTAGCATAGACGAAGGATATGTCACCTTCGGAGACAACAACAAGGGTAAAATCATTAGCAAAGGAACCATAGGTAACAAATCCAACTTCTTTATTGAAGATGTATTGTTATTTGATAGCTTAAAACATAACCTCTTGAGCATTAGTTAATTGTGTGATAAAGAATATATTTTTAAATTTGAATCTAATGCTTGCATTATTGAAAAACCACACAAAAACACATTTATAATTACATTAAAACAAAATAACGTATACACCATCGATATTAATGATCTTTGCAATGAAAAGTGTTTTTCAGTTTTGAATGATGATTCTTGGCTTTGGCATAGGAGATTAGGTCACGCTAGTATAAAACTAATCATCCAAATTTCATCTAAAGAACTTGTAAGAGGAATTCTTTATATCAAGTTTATCAAAGATAATGTGTGTGATGCTTGTCAATTAGAAAAACAAATAAAAAGTAGCTTCATACCTAAGAACCAAATAAGCACCTCTATGTTAGGATCAAGAGGTCGGGGTCGACACTAGGGGGGGGGGTGTGAATTAGTGCAGCGGTAAAAACACGTCTTCAAAAACTTCATTGTGATAAAACCGTTTCCAACGAAAAAACCGATTTCGGAAACTTAACTTGAAAGCGTAGGTAACGAATTGAAGGTAGTAAGCATTTAAGGAAGTTTGCAGTAAGGTAATAGCAAGAATGAAATGCAAACCAGAGAACACGACAGTTTATAGTGGTTTGGTTGTCGTGACCTACATCCACTCCTCTAATTCCTCTTCCGTTGAGGCCACCGGCATCCACTAATGGTCTTCCTTTAATAGGCGAAGACCAACCAGCTTTTACACCCCTCTTCTTCTTTTATCAAGTTTAGGAGATAACCCTTACAAGCACTCACTCCTCTCAAACTATTATAACACTTAGACTCAAAGAGGAGGATTCTCACAAGATATTACAATAGTGTTTTTCCCTCTCTAAATTCTTTGTGCTTGTGTGCTTTAACCAGGGATAAGAGGGGTATTTATAGGCTTCAATTTGATTCAAACTTGATGTCTAAAACTTTCCCATCCTAGGTTCCTGGGGCACGAGCGGTATCACCGCCCAGTGTCAGTCTGACACTAACATTGCCCTGGGCGGTACCACCGCCCAGGTCTAGCGATACCACTTCTTGGGGGGCAGTGCTGGGCGATACCACGGCCCATACTAGCGGTACCACTACCTGGCACCCTACTAGGGTTGGTACAATCGCTCAGATTAGCGGTACCACCGCTTGACATAGTCTTGAAGACTGTGCCACGACGGTGAGACTTCTTGGGGCACTATTTGGGCCTCTTATTGGGCCCAACATAGTACTTACATGGGCCTAGCTGGCCTTTAATTGGGTTGGCCCAAATCCAAACCTAATTATGTGTTAACTATGAAATTTAAGACATAATTTGAGCTAAACAAGTTCGTAAGTCTATTATTCTAGCGATCTTCCGGCGAACTTCCGATGATCTCTCGGCAATATTCTGACAGACTCCCAACAAGCTCCTGGACTTCACGATGATCTTCTTTGCAAGTTCCAATGAGCTTCGCTAGTAAGCTCCGAGACTTCTCGGCTGGTTCCGACAGAACTTCTGACGAACGTCCGGACTTTCGACGAACTCTCGAACTCCCAATGAAGTCACGTCCTTGACTCCGAGACTTTATTTTGCCTCATGCCTTATTATCATAGTTAATCCTACATATGTAAAAACATACTTCGATCTAGACAATTAATACTAAGTATTAATTATGTTGTCCGGCATGTCATTGGTCCCTCGACGCTTCATCCGATTCTTCAGTGCATCGTCCTCTCTTGCAGCCTATTGTCTAATCCATCAGTTGACTCTGCAACTCCAATATCCTTAGCACAATATCCGCTCTTCTTGGCCTGATACCCGAATCCATGGCCTGAAGCCTACTGTTGATATGTCGACTGATCCTTCGACCCGACGTCCAATCTTTTGACATATTTTTCCCCCACATAACATGATTCTTCCTACTTTAATTGTCTCATCCTGATCGAAGCATCCTACATCACTCAAAACACAGATTAAATCATAAATACTATCAATTGGTTTTATCATCAAAATATAAGATTCGATAATCTCCCCCTTTTTTATGATGACAACCAATTGATGACGGAGTTAACCTTAACTCTCGGAGTTTAACCAAACTCCCCCTATCAATATGCCATATTAATAGAACCTTGAATTCAAGCTGAATTCAAGTCATTACAAATTTCATCTTTAATATTTGCAATACATCATCATGCATAGCATCAAATACTTCTCCCCCTTTGTCACGAACAAAAAGGATAAGTCCAACTATTCATGTTTTTGGAATAAGTTCAATACATTGCATCATAAATCTCTAGTTTTATAATCATGCAAGCTAGCAAAAATTTTGAGTTTTGCAAGTTTGTAAATTTTGCTAGATATGCAAGTTCAGCATGTTTGTTTTGCAATGTTCAAGCTAGCAAGTGTTTGAAAAAGAAAGCAAGTTTTGCAACATACAAGCTAGCAATAAGTTAGAGTTGTGCAAGTTTACAAATTTGCTTTTCTTTGCAATGTACAAGATAGCATATTTTTGTATCTTCTTGAGATTTCAAGCTAGCAACTCTTAGTGATGTTCAAGATAGCAGTTTCTTCTCTTTTCAGAAGTGCGATTATTTTTACTTTCTTTGCAAAAACGCAAGCTAGCAAAATGTTACATTATTTTACAACATGGAAGCTAACAATTTGAGATATTCAAGAAGTAAGTTCTTTCTTCTCTTTTGAGAAGTGTAATTTTTGCTTTCTACTTGAATTGTGCGAGCTAGCATCTTTTATCTCCCTCTTTGTCATTGTCAAAAAGAAGGGAAGACCCTTTATATCAATTTTCATATTATGACAAATGTAAGTATCAATCTTATTTGTATATCATTATATTTTCAAATTAAAACATGCACATTTTTAAAAACCTTACATTTTATTTTTCATGCATGATACCGAATAAATAAATCAATCATTATTATGAGCATATCATACATGATACTAAAATATTAAAATTTTTAAGTATTTATCAACATTTTGATCATGATACCAAACATTTATCATTTAGAGCATTCATGATACACATTATATCATCATAATAAAAAGCATAAGTAATGCATGCATCATACCAACTCATCATTATATGCATGATTCCAAATCATCATTATATGCATGATTCCAAATCATCATTCATATTATTTCAATCATCACTTTAACTCATCAAGCACAATTTCAACATGTAAAATCATTAAACATGATACAATCATTTATTTTCCAAACATTCATCGTAATTTTTAACTCATTCAATTTCTCAAATTAACACACTATCATGAGTATTTCATGATTTCATACAATCATATGACAAGAAATCAAAATGATGATTCATAAAAAATATCACAAGTTATAATCAAGAGAAAAATCAACTTTACATGCATTTTTATCTAAGGGAAAAATCATAATGTTGCATGCATCATTCCAAAAGATTTCAAGCCATATAAGCCATAAATACAAAGAAAATCATGTCATCAAAGATAAGGCTACTTAAATACCAAAAGACATGATTCATGAATAATTTCTTTAATAAAATGCAGGAAGTCATGGTGAATGATCTTGATTTACATAAAGTTTCAAAACATAAGCATCAAGATCATGGTTAGTTTTATAGATCTCCTCTTTAGTAAATGGTAAAAGGGAACATAGGAGTACAAAGAAGAGATCTTGATTTTAAAAAAAATCTCAAATAATTTCAAGAGATCAAGATCATGATTTGAATAAACCTCACTCAAATTCAAATCATCAAATCAAAATCATTTTCAAGAGATTCATAAAAATCAATAAGATAGAGAAAAAGAATTTTCAAGAACAATGCTTTTCTCTTTTTAGTTGTTTAAATTCATGTGATTTATTACATAGAAACATTCCCTTTTCATTTATGCCAAATAAAATATGCATCAATATTTAACGCCGAAAAAGTCACTTTCATTATCATAAAAGTCGATAATTCATAAGTCTTAAGAATCAACATGCATAATTTTGAAATATAAATTTATTAAGCATGATCTCATTACATTATTCGTAAAATATTTTCAATTAAATACAATGATTATCAAGATGCAAATTATCACTTTATCACATCATTAAAACATCTAGCATGATTTAAGTCTAACATTTTGTTCCTTTATCATATGCAATTTCCATGATTATTTTCAAAATTACTAGCATGATAAACATGATTCCTAATTTTTACATTTTCATAATATTATTAAACATATAAGTTTTAAGAAAAATAATTTTTTTTAAAGGAAATGCATCATGAAAAGCATCATGTAATTTTAAAATAAATTAAAGGCATTTTGATTACCTCATCGTTGAAAACCGTTAAGGCGTAGTTTGTCATCTCGCCTTTATTGGATTGTCCTTCTTCGGATGAGCTCGTTTCATCCAAGATTGCTTCCTTCTTCTTGCGTTCATAGCAAGTAGTTGCATTCTTTTTAAGTTTATTTTTGTTCTTCAACTTTTGTTTCATTAACTTTTTAACTTTCTTTGTGAGTTCAAGTTCACTATCACTTGAGCTTATGCTCGAGTGGTCTTCAATTGTTCTAAGTACCAAATCCTTCTGTTCTTTAGAAGGTGATTTTGTTCATCATGTTCATCATATGTATTGTGCACCATTTCATATGTCATCAATGAGCCGATCAGTTCTTCAAATGGAAAAATATTTAAATGTTTTGTTTCTTGTATGGCCGTTACTTTCGATTCTTAAGTTTTAGAAAGTGATCTTAAGATCTTGTTAATGAGTTCAAAATTCGAAAAACTTTTACCAAGTGCTTTTAAACCAGTGACGATATCCGTAAAACGGGTGTACATGTCACCAATAGTCTCACTTGGTTTCATATGAAAAAGTTCAAAATCATGCATTAAAAGATTGATCTTTGAATCGTTTACTTTACTTGTGCCTTCGTGTGTGACTTCTAATGTATGCCAAATCTCGAAAGTCGTTTTACAGGTAGAAACCCGATTAAACTCATTTTTGTCTAAGGCGCAAAATAAGGCATTCATAGCCTTTGCATTTAGAGAAAAAGCCTTCTTCGCCAAATCATTCCAATGGATCATTGGAAGATAAGACTTTTGAAAACCATTTTCGACTAAATTTCATAAATTGAGATTCAATAAAAGCAAGAAAACTCTCATTTGAGTTTTTCAATATATGTAGTCCATCCCATTGAAAAGGGAGGACGAATGAGAGAGTGACCCTCTTGAAAGCCGAAAAGAGTCATTTCTCTTGGGTGTTAAACCAACTGAGAAATCACAAGACTCTGATACCAATTGTTAGGATTAAGAGGTCGGGGTCAGCACTAAGAGGGGGGGGTGAATTAGTGCAGCGATAAAAATCACGTCTTCAAAAACTTCATTACGATAAAAATGTTTCTAACAAAAAGACTGATTTTGGAAACTTAACTTGAAAGCGTACGTAATAAACAAGTCTGTAAGTCTATTCTTCCGACGAGCTTCCGACGAACTTCCAATGATCTCTCGATAATGTTCCGGCGGACTCCCGGCAAGCTCCTAGACTTCACGATGATCTTCTTGGTGAGTTCGGATGAGTTTCTTTGGCAAGCTCCAAGACTTCTCAGCTGCTTCCGATAGAACTTCCGACGAACTCTCGAACTCCCAACGAAGTCGCGTCCTTGACTCCGGGACTTCATTTTGTTTCTTGCCTTGCTATCGTAGTAAATCCTACACATGTAAAAACATATTTCGATCTAGACATTTAATACTAAGCATTAATCATGTTGTCCGGCATGCCATTGGTCACTCAACGCTTCGTTTGATTCTTTGTCGCATCGTCCTCTCTTGCGGCCTATTGCCCAATTGGCTGTTGACTCTGCAACGCTGATATCCTTGGCGAAATATCCACTCTTCCTCAACCGATGCTCGAATCCATGGCCCGAAGCCTTCTGTCGATACATCGACTGATCATTCGGCCTGACGTCCAATCTTTTGACATGTTTTCCTCTGGCACAACATGATTCTTCCTACATTAATTGTCTCATCCCGATCGAAGCATCCTACGTCACTCAAAATACAGATTAAATCATAAATACTATCAATTAGTTTTATCATCAAAATACGAGATTCAATACTCTAGACCTTTGCAATTGATCTATATGGACTTGTTCAGACCAATTGTTACATCAAACCTAGGAGATAGCAAATACACATTTGTCATCGTGGATGATTATAGTATATACACATGGACTTATTTTTTGGCACAAAAAAGTGAATGCTTTAGGTATTTCTCTAAGTTTTGTAAACTTGTTCAAAATGAAAAGGGTTTTATGATTTCGTCAATTCGAAGTGATCACGGTGGTGAATTTCAAAACCATGATTTTCAAGAATTTTGTGAATCTAATAGATACAACCACAACTTCTCTATTCCAAGAAATCCTCAATAAAATGGAGTAGTAGAAAGATAGAATAAAAATTTATAGGAAATGGTAACATATTTTAGAACCCAATGTCATGAATAGAGTTTTAATAAGACCCTTACTCACCAAAACTCCTTATGAGTTATGGAACAATAAAAAACCCAATGTTTCATATTTTAAATTTTTTGGGTGTAAGTGTTTTATCTTGAATGAAAAAGATGCCTTAGGAAAATTTGATGCTAAATCCGATGAAGGAATTTTTCTTGGCTATTCTTCTATTCCTAAAGCATTTCGTATATTTAATAAAAGAACTTTGATTATAGAAGAATCCATTCATGTTGTTTTTAATGAGGTTTCTAAAATTAAGAAAAATGATTTCGATGATGATGTTAATTTTGATGCTTTAAATTTAAATGAATCCCTTTCTCCATCTAGCAACTTGGATGCATCTACTTCTGAAACATCCTTACCCAAGGATTGGAAATATGTAGATGCTCACCCTAAGGAGCTAATCGTAGGAGACACATCTAAAGGGGTTGAAACTCATTCTTCTCTTAAAAATTTTTGTGCCAATGCCGCTTTTCTCTCCCAAATTGAACCTAAATGTATTGACGAAGCCATGAAATATGATTCATGGATTATCGCAATACAAGATGAGTTAAATTAATTTGAGAGAAATGAGGTGTGGAAGCTTGTTCCTAAGCCAAATGACCATTTAGTTATTGGTACTAAGTGGGTCTTTAGAAACAAGCAAGATGAATATAGTATTGTGGTCAGAAACAAGGTTCGACTAGTGGCCAAAGGTTTCAACCATGAAGATGGTATCGATTACGAAGAAACCTTCGCTTTTGTGGCTCGATCAGAAGTCATAAGGATGCTCCTTGCCTATGTTAGTAATAATAATTTTAAGTTGTTTCAAATGAATGTTAAAAGTTCTTTTCTTAATGACTTTATTTCCGAAGAAGTTTATGTTGAAAAACCTCCCGGATTTGAGAACGATAGTGTCCCTAATCATGTATTTAAATTGACTAAAGCTCTCTATGGTTTAAAACAAGCCCCAAGGGCTTAGTATGAGAGACTTCGTTCATTTCTTATTAAAAATAATTTCTCAAAAGGCAAGGTCGATACTATAATGTTTATCAAAAATTTTAAAAATAATTTTCTTATTGTTCAAATTTATGTTGATGATATTATTTTCGGTTCCACGAATGAATCTCTTTATGAATCATTTGCTAAAAGTATGAGTCTTGAATTTGAAATGAGTTTGATGGGGGAATTAACTTTTTTTTGGGCTTACAAATCAAACAACTAAGTAATGGTATATTTCTTAGTCAAACAAAATATGCCTTAGATTTGTTAAAAAGGTTTAATATGGATAGCTCAAAAGCTATCAACACTCCTTAGATTTGACAAGTAGAGAAAGCTTTGATCAAAAAGTTTATAGGGGTATGATAGGAAGTTTACTTTATCTCACTATAACTAGATCAGATACCATGTTTAGTGTAGGACTTTGTGCTAAGTTTCAATCTAATCCTAAAATATCTCATCTCAAAGCAATGAAAAGAATACTTAGATATCTTAAAGGTACCACTAATCTAGGATTATGGTATCCAAAATCCGAGAACTTTGAACTAATTGCATATGTTGATGCGGAATTTGTTGGATATAAATTAGATAGAAAAAGCACATTCGGAACATGTCAGTTTTTAGGACACACACTTGTTTCTTGGTCATCCAAGAAATAAAATTCGGTTGCACTATCTACAATCGAACAACCGAAGCCAAGTACATTGCAGCTAGTGCATGTTGTGCACAAGTTATATGGATGTAAAACACTTTAGAGGATTGTAGGATTCATCTTAAAAATATCCCCATAAAATGTGACAACACAAGTGCAATATGTTTAACATAGAATCTCATTCAACACTCTAGAATAAAACATATTGACATTAGGCATCACTTTATATGAGATCATGTCACTAATTATTATGTAATCCTATAATTTATTGATACAAAATATCAATTAGCTGATATTTTTACAGAACTTTTAAGTGAAGAACAATTTGATTTTATTAGAAGAGAGTTAAGGATGTTAATATGTCCGAATGTATGAATTTATTAAAATTCATTTTTAGACTTTCTTGATTCTTTGATCAACCACTTAAATTTTGTACTATGAATTTTATATGATGATAAGATTATGTTCCTCAATATCATGTTTACTTTCATGATTATGATTTCCATTGAATATTTAGAAGTTTTAATCATACATCGGATTCTTAATCTTTGAGTACTACAAAGCACTAATGATTTTGCCTCATGCAAGTAGTGATGAAAAGCTATGACAAAACATTTTACGAATGCATGAATTGAATGTATATCTTTTCCGGATTATCTTTCACTTAATGGATTTCTTGAATGGAGCTTTAATGAGTCTATGTTATATCAAGTTTATTTTTTATACATAGAAGTCATTGACAAATGCATCTCTCATGGATTTATCTCTTATGAATTTTTAATTGAGAAATGGATTTGATATGATAATTCTTTCACATGCATTCTTTCTTAATGAAGGAAGAATTTTTGTTTTGAGATGAACACTTGCAAGGATTTAATTTCACATGAATATCTTGATCCTTGTGAAAAATGAAGCATGATTTAATGAAACTCTTTTATCATTGTTAACTTCATTCAAAGTTAGTTCTCAATGATTTTTCCTCCTTGCTTTCCTCCTTTATGCAAAGTTTTAATGAAAAATAAAAAGAGAGAAGATGATGGAAGCCATCTCGTTAAATATTTATAACTTTTAATGTGAGAACTTTTGAATGATATCATGTCATGAATGCTTGAAATATGATTTGTATGAATTTATTTACAATTTGAAATATGACATGAATATTTACCACACTTGCATTTATTGTTGAATCGTTCTCCTTTTTGTTGATGACAAAGGGGGAGAAATAATACCAAAATATGGTAAATTGATAATAAATAAATGTAATTTTACACTTGAAATGTTTGCATTATAATAAGATATCTAGAACTTAACTTGCAATTTTACAAATTGATTTCTTGCTGTAGAATGAATTGCTATGTTTGTCATCCTTCATATTGAAATATCAAGACTTGAAAATGGATGTCATGCCTTGACATTATTTTTAGAATGTTACTTCATGATAGGAATCATGATGTGTTTATTGATAAGTTAAGTTCATTTAAACTTATCTCAAGTATAGCATATAGATAGGGGGAGTTAAGGTTAACTCCGTCATCAATTGATTATCATCATAAAAAAGGGAGAAATTATTGAATCTCGGATTTGGATGATAAAGTCAATTGTAATTTGTTTGATCTAATCTATATATTGAGAAAAGTGTGCAGAATTAACTACGATGGTAGTAAGACTTGAAGTAGGTGTTGTGCCAGAGTCAAGATCGAGATAATGTTGGAAGTTCGAGAGTTCATCGGAAGTCTAGACGTTCATCGGAAGTTCTGCGGGAACCAACCGAGAAGTCTAGAAGCTTGCCATAGAAGCTCATTGGAACTCACAAAGAAGATCATTGCAAAGCCCAGGAGCTTGTCGAGAGTCCACCGGAGCATTGCCGAGAGTTCGTCGGATATTTGTCGGAAGTACGTCGGAAGCTAGCCGGAAGTGCCATTGACGCACCGGAACATAAATTGCAGTAATTATGTCTTAGTTGTCATAGTTAGAGTGTTTATTAAGTTAGGATTGAGAGGTAATCCCACTAAATTAATTAGGGGCCAATTGGGTCCTAAGATGGGTTGGTTTGGGCCAGATTCAAGGCCCAACCAAGACCCAGAATTTTGGGCGGTGGTTCCGCCCTTGTTAGGTGGTGGCACTATTGGTAGTTATTGTTGCCAGTAGTGATACCGCCCCTGTCAAGTGATGGTACCACTAGAGCTCGGTCTCTGAGCTCTGTCAAGCAGTAGTACCGCCCAGACTAAGTGGTAGTACTGCCCAGTGTCAAGTGTTAGGCGGTAGTACCACCCAGTAATAGCGGTGGTACCGCTAGTACCCCGAAAAATCGGGATAAGACACTTCTTGTTTCTATTTTTGAAAGCCAATAGGGTCTATAAATACCCCACCCTTTTTTGCATGAAAGGACACCGAAATCTTGATATATTCTTGAGTCTTTGAAGTGTTAAAGAGTTGTAAATGTGCTAGAGTTCCCCTACTTCCTTTCTATGTATTAAGATCATTCAAGAGAGGAGTGAAACTTGTAAGGGTTATCTCCTAAACCCGACAAAAGGAGAAAAGCTATAAAAGGTGGTTGGCCTTCGCCTATTGAAGGAAGGCCTCTAGTGGAAACCGGTGACCTCATCGGAGGAGGAAGCCAAAAGTAGATGTAGGTCATGATTGACCGAACCACACTAAACCTGGTTTGCATTTTGTTTTGAGCAATCTTCTTAAACTACAAATCATTTTATAGTAAAGTACTTCTTCTCCTGATCTTGCTTTCACTACACTTACGCTCTATGATGTTTTAAAGTAATTATCTTTTCGAATCGATTTTCTTCGAAATATTTTCTGAAATCGCATAAGTTTTCCGTTGCACTAATTTACCCCCCCCCCGCCTCTTAGTGCGCTCTTGATCCTAACATTATGGCAAAAGGAATTCACAGCATAGTATAGATAAAAAGACTTCTTCTTGGTATTTTGAATAGAAAATTACAGCAGTAAAAGGTATTGGTAATAGGAGAATACCATATCTCTTAATGCAATTGGAGGTGACGGTAGTAGATTGATTTGATCTACGGCAGAAGATGATGTTGGAGACGGCAACGTAAAGAGCAATTATGGGAATTTCTTGGCTAGTGGTCGACGATAGGGGTGGTAGCAAAAGCAGCAAGATCACTGCTCTGCTACCAGATGATAGAACCCCAAAGGAATTCTATGTAGATTGATCTTTGAGCGGGATCAATCTTTGGAAAGCTATACGGGTTCCACCCTCCTAGGAGTAGGCCATATGGCTTCAATTGTAGATAGATCTTATTCTCAAAGAGATGGAGGCTACATGCATATATAGGGCTCCAAACCTTAGCCCTAGGGGCTGCTTCCTAAGTGAGTTATCCCTTTTACCCTCAAGCCTAGTTGCCGGCTCAGTAAAAAGGGGGGCAATGGCTAGGAAGCCCAAAGGCCCAAATATAAACCTTAGCCACTATTCTTTGTGTTAAATCTCAGATTTTGATGATGAAACGAATTGATAGTATTGTTAGGATCAAGAGCACTAAGAGAGGGGGTGTGTGAATTAGTGCAGCGGAAAACTTTTGACGATTTAAAATGACGTTCGTACGATAAAAACGATTTCGATAAGAAAGCCGATTCAAAAATCACTTTAACTTGTGATCAAGCGAGATGTAGTTAAAGTAAAGATTTAGAGGCAGTTTGCAGTTAAGATAGAGAACATAATGTAATTGTAAACCGAAATACGACGTTTGTATTATAAAAATGATTTCGGTATGAAAGCCGATTTGGAAGTTGCTTTAACTTAGATTAGGTGAAGCGCAGTTAAAGTAAAACTATGGAGGTAGTTTGCAGTTAAGATAGAGAACAGAAAGTAAATGCAAACAGAGATATAGAGTGGTTCGGTCAATCTTGACCTACATCCACTTTTGTTTCCTCCTCCAATGAGGTCACCGACGTCCACTAAAGGCCTTCCTTCAATAGGCGAAGGCCAACCACCCTTTTACAGTTTCACTCCTTTTGACGAGCCTAGGAGACAACCCTTACAGAATTTTTCTCTCCTCTCTTGAAAGATCAAAACATGGAAGAAAAGAGGGAGGAGAACTTCTAGCCTGTACAATACTTTTGAACTCTAAAAATCACAAAGTAAGATTGGATTTTCGGTGGTTTTTCGGTGCCCTTTCATTGTTGAAAGGGTGGAGTATTTATAGGCCCTAATCCAGTTTGATTTCCGAGCTCAAAACTATCATTTCCCGGAATTTCGGGGTCTGGCGGTTCCACCGCTTGGCAGAGCTCGAAGACTGAGCCTCTAGGCAGTGCCACCTCTTGTCAAGGGTGGTTGCACCTCCTGGCAGAGCTCAGAGACTGAGCTCAGGTGGTGCCACCGCCTGACTGGGGTGGTTCAACTGCCTGATAGAGCTCGAAAACTAAGCCTTTGGGCGGTGCCACCTCTTGTTAGGGGTGGTTGCACCTCTTGGCAGAGCTTGGAGACCGAGCTTAGGCATTGCCACCACCTGACTAGGGCGGTTCAACCGCCTAGTAGAGCTCGGAGACCAACCTCTTGGGCGGTGCCACCGCCGACCCAAGTGGTGCCACCGCCGGCCAGGAAATCTGGGTCAAAATGGGCTGATCCATTCGGCCCAATCTAGGTCTATCAAGGGCCCAATGGCCCCAAGATTAAGTTAATGGGATCACCTCCCATTTCTAACTTAATCATTATGCTAACTACGATATTTCTTAAGACATTTACTGCAACTTGCTCCTGTGCATCAATCGCTTCTTCCGGCGAGCTTCCAGCGATTTTCCAACAAACATCCGACAAACCTTTGACTATGCTCCTATGGACTTCCGACAAACTCCTGGACTTGCGACGATCCACTTGGTGAGTTCCGACGAGCTCCTTTGGCAAGCTCCTAGACTTCTCGGATTTGTTCCCGCAGAACCTCCGACGACCGTCCGAACTTCCATCGAACTATCGAACCCCCAACGTGATCATAGTCTTGACTCCGGCGCAACTCCTACTGCATGTCTTACTTTCATCATAGTTAATCCTGCATACTTATCTTATCATATGGATTAAATAACAAATGACAATTGACTTCATCATCAAAATCTGAGATTCAACAATCTCCCCCTTTTTGATGATGACAATCAATTAATAACGGAGTTAACCTTAACTCCCCCTATCTATATGTCATACTTAAGATAAGTCATTCTTAAATTCAAGGCCTTTGAATTCAATAGACTTATTGATAAGTTAAGAACTCTTAACCTTATCAATTACTCTCATCATGATTCTTATCACGATGTATCTTACTGAAAATGATGTCAAGACTTGACATCCATTCTCAAGGTTTACATTTCAAATATGAATGATGGTAGCAGTTCAACATAAGATATCAACATGTAAATTTACAATTTAAGCTTTTGATATCTTAACATAAAGCAAATATTTCAAGTGTTTAGCAATCGTAGCATCACATGGCAAGATATCAATAAGTAAAGTTGCGATGCAAGTTCTTGATATCCTAACATGATGCAACCATGGCATAGTTCAAATATGACAATCATAGCATCAATTCATATATTTCATCACATGGCAAGATATCAACAAGTCAAGTTGCTATGCAAGTTCTTGATATTTTAACATGATATGGCTTTCATAGCACCTATTCATATGAATGCTTCTTTTGATATCTCAACATAATTTGGCATTCATGGTATCTATTCATATGCTTCAAATATGGTACTCATAGTATCAATTCATATATTTCTCCCCCTTTGTCATCAACAAAAAGAAGAACGATATAAACAAATTTTAAATGTAAGTGTGATGCCATAAGTAGGTTCATGTCATTTTTCTACAAAGAGTGATAGAATACAAACATCTCAAGAAAACATAGATAAAGATAGCTTTCATTACTTCGTCCTTTTTATTTATTATTATCTTTTTGCATGGAGGAAAGTCATTTGTGAGCTTACTCGAATGAAGTTAAAATTGATAAGATATTAAAGCACGCTTTATTCTTGCAAGGATTAAGATATGTAAGTGAATCAAATCATTGTATGTAAAAATATCTTCCTTTTATAAGAAGGAATCACCAAATCTATTTCTTGAAAAATATTTTTCACATAATGAGTGCATTTGCTAGATGATTCCATATGTCAAAAATCAATGATGTGAATTAAACTTGATATGACATATGCTTGTTAAGTTCGAAAGAGAATAATGTATCGAAAAATCCAAATATGAAATTTGACACTTTCTTGCATTCGGATAAGGTTTTACTATAGATTTTCAAACACTATCATGAAGATAAAACATGCTTATTATCATCGAAATTTTTGTATCCAAAACACATAATTTCCAACATGATATTAAGGCATGTAATCACGTAAAATTCTCATCATAGCAATTAAGTGTGTTGATCATTCAATCAAGAAAGTCCAAAAAATAATATTAATAAGTTCAATCAATCGGACACATCAACATTCCTAATTCTCTTCTAATGAAATCAAATTGTTCTTCACTTAGAGATTTTGTAAAAATATCAGCTAGTTGATGCTTAGTATCAATGAACTCTATGATTACATCATGATTAGTGACATGATCTCGTATAAAGTGATGTCAAATATCAATATGTTTTGTTCTTGAGTGTTGAATGAGATTCTTTGTTAAACATATTGCACTTGTGTTATCACATTTAATGGGAATGTTTTTAAGATGAACTTTATAATCTTCTAAGGTGTTTTTCATCCACACAACTTGTGCATAGCATGCACTAGCTGCAATATACTTAGCTTCGGTTGTTGATAGTGCAACCGAGTTTTGTTTCTTAGATGACCAAGAAATAAGGGAATGTCCCAAAAATTGATATGATCTTGATGTGTTTTTTCTATCTAATCTACACCCAGCAAAATCTGCATCGGCATACGCAATTAACTCAAAATTCTCAGATTTTGGATACTATAATCCTAGATTTATGGTACCTTTAAGATATCTAAGTATTCTTTTAACCGCTTTGATATGAGATATCTTAGGGTTCGATTGAAACCTAGCACAAAGTCCTACACTGAACATGGTATCTGGTCTAGTTGTAGTGAGGTAAAGTAAACATCCTATCATACCCCTATAAGTTTTTTTATCGAAGCTTTCTCCACTTTCATAAACTTCTAACTTAGTGGAGGTGCTCATAGGAGTGTAAATAGCTTTTGAGCTATCCATATTAAATCTTTTTAGCATATCTAAGGTATATTTAGTTTGACTAATAAAGATGCCATTGCTTAGTAGCTTAATTTGTAAGCCTAAGAAAAAGGTTAATTCTCCCATCAAACTCATTTCAAATTCGAGACTCATAGTTTCAGTAAAAGATTCACAAAGAAATTCATTCGTAGAACCGAAGATAATATCATCAACATAAATCTGAACAATGAAAAAATTATTTTTAAAATTCTTGATAAACAATGTAGTATCGACCTTACCTTTTGTGAAATTATTTTCAATAAGAAAAGTACTAAATCTATCATACCAAGCCCTTGGGCTTGTTTTAAACCATAAAGAGCTTTAGTTAATTTAAATACATGATTAGGGAGGCTATTATTTTCAAATCTGGCAGGTTGTTTAACATAAACTTCTTCAGAAATAAAGCCATTAAGAAAAGCGCTTTTAATATCCATTTGAAACAACTTAAAATTATTATTACTAGCATAGGCAAGGAGCATCCTTATGACTTCTAATCTAGCCACAGGAGTGAAGGTTTCTTCGTAATTGATACCTTCTTCTTGGTTGAAACATTTAGCCACTAATCTAGCCTTTTTTCTAACCACGATACCACATTCATCTTACTTGTTTCTAAAGACCCATTTAGTACCAATAACTAAATAGTCATTTGGCCTAGGAACAAGCTTCCACACCTCATTTCTCTCAAATTGATTTAACTCGTATTGCATTGCGATAATCCATGAATCATCTTTCATGGCTTCGTCAATATATTTAGGTTCAATTTGGGAGAGAAAAGCGGCATTGACACAAAAATTTTGAGAGAAGAACATGTTTGAATCCCAATAGATGTGTCTCCTAGGATTAGCTCCTTAGGATGAGCATCTACATACTTCCAATCCTTGGAAAAGAATGTTTCGGAAGTGAACGCATCCAAGTTGCTAATTGGAGAAGGGGTTTCATTTAAATTCAAAGAATCGAAATTAACAAAATCATCAAAATCATTTTTCTTAATTTCTGAAATCACATTGAAAACAACATAAATGGATTCTTCTATAATTAAAGTTCTTTTATTGAAGATATGAAAAGCTTTAGAAATCGAAGAATAACTAAGAAAAATTCCTTCATCGGATTTAGCATCAAATTTTCCTAAGGCATCTTTTTCATTCAAGATAAAACACTTACACCCAAAAAATTTAAAATATGAAACATTGGGATTTTTATTGTTCCACAAATCATAGGGAGTTTTGGTGAGTAAGGGTCTTACTAGAACTCTATTCAAAATATAGCATGTAGTGTTTACGGCTTCGGCCCAAAAATATTTGGGTAGGCTATGTTCATTCAACATGGTTCTTGCCATTTCTTGTAAATTTCTATTCTTTCTTTCTACTACTCCATTTTGTTGAGGATTTCATAGAAGAGTGAAGTTGTGGTTATATCATTAGATTCACAAAATTCTTGAAAATCACGGTTTTTAAATTCACCACCATGATCACTTCGAATTGATGAAATCATAAAACCCTTTTCATTTTGAACAAGTTTATAAAACTTGGTGAAATATCTAAAACATTTATTTTTGTGTTTCAAGAAATAAGTCCATGTGTATCTACTATAGTCATCTACAATGACGAAGGCGTATTTGCTACCTCCTAGTCTTGATGTAGAGATTGGTCCGGACAAGTCCATATAGATCAATTGTAATGGCCTAGATGTGCTTATTTGATTCTTAGATTTGAAACTAACCTTAATTTAACAAGCATTACACACATTATCTTTGATGAACTTGATATGAGGAATTCCTTGTAAAAGTTCTTTGGACGATATTTGAGTGATTAATTTCATGCTAGCATGACCTAATCTTCTATGCCAAAGCCAAGAATCCTCATTCAAAACTGAGAAACACATTTCATTGCAAAGATCATTGATGTCAATGGTGTATACATTATTCTATTTTAATACAATCATAGATGTGTTTTTGTATGATTTTTCAATGATGCAAGTATTAGATTCGAATTTGATGATATATCCTTTATCACATAATTGACTAATACTCAAAAGGTTATGTTTTAAACCATCAACTAACAAAACATCTTCAATAAAGAAGTTGGATTTGTTACCTATAGTTCCTTTGCCAATGATTTTACCCTTGTTGTTGTCTCCAAATGTGACAAAGCCTTCGTCTATGCTAGTGAGCGTAGAGAATTGAGATGGTTCTCTAGTCATATGCCTTGAGCATCCACTATCAAGGTACCATCTCTTGCTCCTAACTTGTGATGGTGTTTGTCTCTACAAGAAAGGATAATTTTTAGGTACTCATTTACTTTTGGGTTCCTAAAAAACTGATCAACATTGTTTATTATGTTACATAGAGTTTATCATGGTTCCTTTAGGAACCCAAATCAGTTTGTTTGGGCTAATTTTCTTGAATAGACAATGATATGTTTTATGTCTATACTTGCAACAAAAGTTGCATTTACTTTGGTGCCGAACATGTAAGATAGGGCCTTTAACGAAGGTGGTTGGATTTTGGTGAGAACTTCTCACAAATCTGATTCCACTTCTTTTAGGAATGTGACCCTTATTTGTAAGAATCATGTTCAAAGACTTGCTACTAACCTCGAATTTCTTCAAGGCATCCTTAAGTAGCAAGTTCTCCTTTTGGAGAGTTTCTAGATCATGACATTTTTCACATTGAGCTAAACTATCATGATATTCAATTTTTAATTTATCAAAATTGCTAACAAAACTATCATGCTTATTTTTCAGTAATTTATATTTTCTACTAATTATTTTACATTCATCAAATAAGTTATGGAAGACATTTAATAATTCATCAAATGATAAATATGCATTAATTAAATTTGTTACCTCCTCTCCGATGGCAATTAAGGCATAATGAGCAACTTGCTCGGTGTTGGACTCCTCTTCTTCGGATGCGCTCGAGTCATCCCACGTTGCTTTGAGCGTCTTCTTCTTTGATGTTCTCTTCTTGGCTTGGGGATAATCACTTTTGTCATGTCCCGGCTTTTTGCACTCGTAGCAAATAACTTGTTCCTTTTTGGGTTCAAATTTATTTTGTGTCATTTTTAAACTTGTTTTTCTTAATGAATTTTTTGAATTTCCTTGTTAGAAGTGCCAAGTCATCGTCACAGTCCTCATCACTTGAGTTTTCTCTCAAGTGGTCATCTAAAGATCTAAGTGACATATCCTTCCTGTTCTTTGGAAGGATGTCTTCTTGCTCTTCATGTGCCTTGCAAGTCATTTCATAGGTCATTAATGACCTGATTAGTTCTTCAAGAGGAAATTTGTTTAAATCTTTAGCCTCTTGAATAGCAGTGACTTTAGGGTCCCAACTCTTAGGAAGGGATCTTAGAATCTTATTTACGAGCTAAAAATCTGAAAAACTTTTGCCGAGTCCTTTTAGACCATTGACGACATCCGTGAAACGAGTGTACGTGTCGCCAATAGTCTCACTCGGTTTCATTCGGAAAAGTTTAAAAGAATGTATCAAAAGATTGATTTTTTACTCTTTCACTCTACTTGTGCCTTCGTGAGTCACTTCGAGTGTATGCTAAATATCAAACGCGGTTTCACAAATCGAAACACAATTGAACACATTTTTATCAAGCACACAAAATAAGGCATTCATAGCCTTTGCATTAAGAGCGAAAGTCTTCTTCTCCAATTCATTCCAATCGATCATTGGAAGAGAAGACTTCGAAAATCCATTTCGATAAGATTCCAAAGTTCAAAATCCACTGAAATAAGGAAGATCCTCATTCGGGTGTTCCAATAGGTGTAGTCCATCCCATTGAACATTAGGTGGACGTGTAATAGAGTGGCCCTCTTGGTTTCCGGCATATGCCATCTCTCTTGGGTTTTAATCTGTTTGAGAGTGAACCCTGCTCATATACCAATTGTTAGGATCAAGAGCACTAAGAGGGGGGGGGGGGGGTGAATTAGTGCAACAGAAAACTTTCGACGATTTAAAACGACGTTTGTACGATAAAAATGATTTCTGTAAGAAAGCTGATTCGGAAATCACTTTAACTTGTGATCAAGTTAGATGCAGTTAAAGTAAAGATATAGAGGCAGTTTACAATTAAGATAGAGAACAAAATATAATTGTAAACTGAAATATGACGTTCGTACGATAAAAGCGATTTCGGTATGAAAGCCGATTTGGAAGTTGCTTTAACTTAGATTAGGCAAAGTGCAGTTAAAGTAAAGCTATGAAGGTAGTTTACAGTTAAGATAGAGAACAGAAAGTAAATGCAAACTAAGAATTAGAGTGGTTCGGTCAATCTTGACCTACATCCACTTTTGGCTTCCTCCCCCGATGAGGTCACCGACGTCCCACTAGAAGCCTTCCTTCAATATGCGAAGGCCAACCACCCTTTTACAGTTTCACTCCTTTTGACGGGATTAGGAGACAACCCTTACAGAATTTTTCTCTCCTCTCTTGAAAGATCAAAACTTGGAAGAAAAGAGGGAGGAGAACTTCTAGCCTTTACAACACTTTTGAGCTCTAAAAATCACAGAGTAAGATTGGATTTTCGGCGGTTTTTTTATGCCCTTTCATTGCAGAAAGGGTGGGGTATTTATAGGCCCTAATCTAGTTTGAATTTCGAGCTCAAAACTGTTATTTATTGGAATTACGGGGTCGGCGGTTCCACTGCGTGACTAGGATGGTTGCACCGCCTGGTAGAGCACGAAGAGTGAGCCTCTGGGCGGTGCCTCCTCTTGTCAGGAGCAGTTTCATCTCATGGCAGAGCTCAGAGATCGAGCTCAGGCGGTGCCACCACTTGACTGGGGTGATTCAACCGCCTGGCAAAGCTCGAAGAATGAGCCTCAAGGCGGTGCCACCTCTTGTCAAAGGCGGTTGCACCTCCTAGCAAAGCTCGGAGACTGAGCTCAGGTGGTGCCACCACCTGACTCGGGCGGTTCAACCGCCTGGCAGAGCTTAGAGACCGAACTCCTGGGTGGTGCCACCGCCGACCCAAGTGGTGCCACCGCCGGCCAGGAAATCTGGGTCCGAATGGGTTGATCCAATCGGCCCAATCTGGGTCTGTCAAGGGCCCAACTGCCCCAAGATTAAGTTAATGGGATCAGCTCCCATTTCTAACTTAATCATCGAGCTAACTATGATATTTCTTAAGACATTTACTACAACTTGCTCCGGTGCATCAATCGCTTCTTCCGACGAGCTTCCAGCGATTTTCCAACGAACATCCGATGAACCGTGGATGATGCTCCTGCGAACTTCTGGAAAACTCCTGTACTTGCGATGATCCACTTGGTGAGTTCCGACGAGCTCCTTTGGCAGGCTCTTAGACTTCTCGGATTTGTTCTTGCAGAACCTCCGACGACTGTCCGAACTTCCATCGAACTCTCGAACCCTCAACGTGATCATAGGCTTGACTCCGGTGCAACTCCTGCTGCATATTTTACTTTCATCGTAGTTAATCCTGCACACTTATCTCATCATATGGATTAGATAACAAATGACAATTGGCTTCATCATCAAAATCAGAGATTCAACAAGTATTTATGATTTAATCTACATTTTGTGTGATGCATGATGCTTCAATTAGGGAGAGACAATTAAAGTAAGAAGAATCATGTTGGGCGAGGGGAAAACATGTCAGAAGATTGGACGTCACACCAAAGGATAGTGGACATATCGAAAGAAGGCTTTGGGCTGCAAATTCGGGCATCGGTCCAAGAAAAGCGGATATTGCACCAAGGATATTGGAGTTATGGAAGTCAACTGGCTGATTGGGCAATAGGCCGTAAGGGAGGACAATGCGCCGAAGAATCGGACGAAGCGTCGATGGACCAATGACAGGCCAGACAACATTATTCATGCTTTGTAATAATTGTCTAGATCGAAGTGTGTTTTTATATATGTAGGATTAACTCTGATAGCAAGGCATAAAGCAAAATGAAGTCCCGGAGTCAAGAACGTAATTTCATTGGGAGTTCGAGAGTTCGTCGGAGGTTCTACCGGAATTGACCGAGAAGTCCTGGAGCTTGCCAAAGAAGCTCATCGGAACTCGCCAAAAAGATCATCGTGAAGTCCAGAAGCTTGCCAGAAGTTCGCCAGAATATTACATAGAGCCTCGTATTTTTCATTTGGTTTAACACCCAAGAGAAATTACTCTTTTCGGCTTTCAAGAGGGTCACTCTCTCATTCGGTCTCCCTTGTTCAATGGAACAAACTACACATATTGGAAAACTCAAATGAGAGTTTTCTTGCTTTAGTTGGATTTGAATTTATGGAATATTATCGAAAGCGGTTTTCGAAGGTCTTCTCTTCCAATTAATCATTGGAATGATTTGGAGAAGAAAACTTTTTCTTTAAATGCTAGAGCTATGAATGCTCTATTTTGCACCTTAGATAAAAATGAGTTTAATATGGTTTCTACTTGCATAATGGCTTTTGACATTTGGCACATTCTTGAAACCACACACAAAGGCACTAGTAGAGTAAAAGTTTCGAAGATTAATCTTTTAATGCATGATTTCGAATTGTTTCATATGAAACTAAGCAAAACCATTGGAGACATGTACACCCGTTTTATGGATGTCGTCAATGGTTTAAAAGCACTTGGTAGAAGTTTTTTGGATTTTAAACTTGTAAACAAAATTTTATGTTCTCTTAATAAGAGTTGGGATCCAAAAGTAACTGCAATACAAGAGGCAAAAGATCTTAATAATTTTTCACTTGAAGAACTTTTTGGTTCATTAATGACATATGAAATAGTGCACAATGCACAAGATGAACTCTCGAACTCCCAACGAAATCGAGTTCTTAACTTTGGGACTTCATTTTTCTTTATGCCTTGCTATCATAGTTAATTCTGCACATATATAAACACACTTCGATCTAGACAATTATTACTGCGCATGAATCATGTTGTCTGGCATGTCATTGGTCCATCGATGCTTCATCCGATTCTTCGGTGCATTGTCCTCTCTTGCGGCCTATTGTCTAATTGGCCAATTGAACTCCACAACTCTGATATCCTTGGTGTAATATCCACTCTTCTTGGCCCGATGCCCGAATTTGTAGCCCGAAGCCTTCTACCGATATGTCGACCGATCCTTCGGCGCGATGTCCAATCTTCTGACATGTTTTCTTCCGGACCAACATTATTCTTCCTGCTTTAATTGTCTCTCCCTTATCGAAGCATCCTACATCACTCAAAATGTAGATCAAATCATAAATATTGTCAATTGGTTTCATCATCAAAATCCGAGATACAACAATCTCCCCCTTTTTTTATGATGACAATCAATTGATGACGGAGTTAACCTTAACTCCCGAAGTTTAAACAAATTTTCCCTATCAATATGCCATATTAATAGAACTCTTGGATTCAAAAATCTAAGCAACATGTTATCATAAACTTATGCAGAACATCATACTTCTCCCCCTTTGTCATCAACAAAAAGGAGAAGTGCAACTATCAATTGTTTGAGATATACAAGATCAAATTATTGCATTTATCATCATGCAATTTATAAGCTAGAAAATTTAGCAAGTGTTACATCATATTTAGAACATGCAAGCTAGTATATTTTATATCACTTTACAACATGTATAATCACCAAATCATTATTAATTTCATGATTGTAAATTTTGCAAGTTTGTATTTTTGCTTCTTAAGATAGGCAAGCTAGTGATGTTTCGGATAGCAAACTCTTTCTTCTCTTTTAAGAAGTACCATTTTTGCTTCCTTTGAAACGGATAAGCTAGAAAAAATTTACATTATTTTACAACATACAAGCTAGCAATTTGACAAGTGTTACTTCTCTTTAAAGTATGAAGGTTAGTAATTTTTTGAAAAATAATGCAAGATAACAAGCTAGCAAGATACAATGTTTTACATGAAGCAAGCTACATGAAGTATGTTTGCATCTTCCCTTTAGATGTGCTAGCAAGCAAGCAAGTTTCTCCTTGCCATTTGTGAGCTAGCAAATTTTACACATATGAATGTTGGCAAGATTTTTGTAACTTTTTGAGATGAGCAAGCTTTTTGCTTCTTCTTGAAGTATGCAAGCTAGCTAGCAAGCTAGCAAAATTTTCTCCCCCTATGTCATTGTCAAATAGAAGGGAAGAATACAATGTTGTAATTCTTTTCCCTTTTTATCAATCTTCACATCATGACAAAGGTAAAGTATCAACCTTATTTCAATATGTTTGTGCATCATTATAGTTTCAATTTACAACATGCACAATTTTAAAACTTTACAGATCATCCTCACTCTATGCATGATACTAAAAATAAATCAATTATCATATCATATATGATACTCATAAGCTAGCAAAGAAGTTCTACCGAAAGTTCTATCGGAAGTTCTACCAGAATTTCATTGAGAGTTCGAGAGTTTGTTGGAAGTTCAGACGTTCATCAAAAGTTCTGCAGGAATTGACCGAGAAGTCCTAGAGCTTGCCAAAGAAGCTCGTCAGAACTCGCCAAGAAGATCATCGTGAAGTCTAGGAGCTTGCCGGGAGTCCACAGAATATTGCCGAGAGATCGTCGGAAGTTCGCTGGAAGATCGCCGGAAGCTCGTCGGAAGAAACCAAGACTAACCAGACTTGATTTGCTTAGAATATGTCTTAAGAATCGTAGTTAGCACTGTTAGGATCGAGAGCACTAAGAGGGGGGGGGGTGAATTAGTGCAGCGGAAATCTTACAGCAATTTTAAACCGAAAGCTGCGTTCGTCCGATAAAAAATGATTTCGATATAAAAGCAGAATCACAGTGCAGTTTGTGTCTAAGTGCAGTTTTGCGTCTAAGCGCAGTTTGCGTCTAAACACAGTTTGCGTCTAAGCGCAGTTTGCGTCTAAGCACAGTTTGCGTCTAAACTCAGTTTTACGTCCAAACGCAGTTTTACGTCTAAACGCAGTTTTGCGTCTAAACGCAGTTTTACGTCTAAACGCAGTTTTGCGTCTAAACGCAGTTTTACGTCTAAACGC
The DNA here is from genome assembly GCF_036884655.1 of Musa acuminata AAA Group. NCBI lineage: Eukaryota > Viridiplantae > Streptophyta > Magnoliopsida > Zingiberales > Musaceae > Musa > Musa acuminata. Next base: position 22,498,631 of record NC_088331.1, on the reverse strand, counting down.
AGTTTTACGTCTAAACGCAGTTTTGCGTCTAAACGCAGTTTTACGTCTAAACGTAATTTTACGTCTAAATGTAGCTTTGCGTCTAAAAGCAGTTTTGAACCTTGAAAAGCGTTTTACGTAGAAAGCAATTTGCAGTTATAAATGGAATCCGAATGTAAGCGTAAACTGCAGTGTGAAGATCGTACGAAAACACGATTTACGTTTGAATGCAGATTCTGAAAGATAAGAGCTTAGAAACTCGTTCGTAATGGCGTAGAGGGCAGTAGCAATGTAGGAGGTTTGCAGTAATGATAAAGTGCTCAAGGTAAAAGCAAACCAGAGATTTAGAGTGGTTCGGTTAGTCTTGACCAACTCCACTTTAGGCTTCCTCCTCCGACGAGGTCACCGACGTCAACTAGCTGCCTTCCTTCAATGGGCGAAGGCTAACTGCCCTTTTACAGTTTCTCTCCTTTTGACAGGCTCAGGAGACAACCTTTACAGATCCTTTCTCTCCTCTCTTTACAACTCAAGACTTGAAGAACAGAAGGAGGAGAACTTTAGGACTTTACACAAATTTGAGCTCTTAGAATCACTGAAAAGATCAAGAATTCGGTGTGGATCTGTATCTTTTCAGTGCTGAATGGGTGGGGTATTTATAGGCCCCAACCCAATTCAAATTTGGAGCTCAAAACGATCAAATCCCGGAATTTCGGGATCAGGCGGTTGCACCTCTTGACTGGAGAGGTTGCACCGCCTGGCAAAGCTCGAAGACTGAGCTCAGGCGATTGCACTTCTCTGCCAGAGCTCGAAGACTGAGCTCGATGGTTGCATCGCCTGGCAGAGCTCGAAGTCTGAGCTCGGTGGTTGCATCACCTGGCAGAGCTCGAAACTGAGCTCAGGCTGATGCACCTTTCTGCCAGAGCTTGAAGACTAAGCTTGGTGGTTGCACCGCCTGGCAGAGCTCGAAGTCAGAGCTCGGTGGTTGCATCACCTGGCAGAGCTCGAAACTGAGCTCAGGTTGATGCACCTCTCTGCCAGAGCTCGAAGACTGAGCTCGGTGGTTGCACTGCCTGGCAGAGCTCGAAACTTGAGCTCTAGCGGTGCTACCTCTTGACAGAGGAGGTTGCACCGCCCAGTCTCGCTTGGAGACTGAGCCCTGGGCGGTTGCACCTCTTGGCTGGGGCGGTTGCACCGCCCAGTCCCGCTGGAAGACATGGCCTGGGCAGTTGCACCGCCTGGCTGGGGCGGTTGCACCGCCCAGTCTCGCAGCCCTGGCGGTTGCACCTCCTGGCCTAGGCGGTTGCACCGCCTGGTGCAATCAGGGTCCGAATGGTTCGCTCCATTCAGCCCAATTTGAATCTTTTCAGGGGCCCAATTGCCCCAAGATTAAGCTAATGGGATCACCTCCCATTTTCAAGCTTAATCATCGTGCTAACCATGATTAACTCTAAGACAACTTCTACAGCTATGCTCCGATGCGTCAATCGCTTCTTCCGGCGAGTTTCCGGCGAACTTCCGTCGATCATCCGATAAACCCTCGGTGATCCTTCTGCGGACATCCGGCATACTCCTGGACTTTGCGACGATCCACTTGGCGAGTTCCGACGAGCTTCGCTTGGCAAGCTTCTGGACTTCTCGGATATGTTCTCGCTGAACCTCCGACGACCGTCCGAACTTCCGTCGAACTCTCGAACTCCCAACGTGATCATGATCTTGACTCCGGCGCAACACCTGCTGCTTGTCTTACTCTCATCGTAGTTAATCCTGCACACCAAAACAAAACTTCGATCGAGACAATTAATACTAAGCAATTAACCAAGTTGTCCGACATGTCATTGGTTCCTCGACGCTTCGTCCGATTCTTCGGCGCATCGTCCTCTCCTGCAGCCTATTGCCCAATCGGCCAGTTGACCCCGCAACTCCGATATCCTTGGCACAATACCCGCTCTTCTTGGCCCGATGCCCGAGTCCACGGCCCGAAGCCTTCTGTCGATACGTCGACCGATCCACCGGCCCGACGTCCAATCTTCTGACATGTTCCTTCGGCACAACATGATTTTCCTGCTTTAATTGTCTCATCCTGATCGAAGCATCCTGCGTCACTCAAAACGCAGATTAAATCATAAACATGTATCAAGTAGTTTCATCATCAAAATACGAGATTCAACAATCTCCCCCTTTTTGATGATGACAACCACTTGATGATGGAGTTAAACTTAACTCCCGGAGTTTAAACAAACTCCCCCTATCAATATGCCATATTGATAGAACCTTGAATTCAAACTGAATTCAAGTCATTGCAATATTCATCATGAATACTTGCAACACGTCAACATGAACATATGCATAAACTTATGCATCACATATCATGTCATCAACATACTTTCATCAACATACTTCTCCCCCTTTGTCATCAACAAAAAGGAGAAGTATCACAATCAATGGTTTGTGATATTGATTCAACTCATTGCATGAAAATCATAATATCAAGTTTTATCATCATGCAATCTTGTAGCTAGAAGATTTAGCAAGTGTTACATCATGCTTAGAACATTCATGCTATCAAGTTTTAGATATGCAAGTTTTATAGCATATAAGATAGCACTTTTGGTAATGTTCAAGATAGCAAGTTCTACATCATGCAAGCTAGCAAATTAGAGATGTTCAAGAAGGCAACTCTTGCTTCTTGAAAATTTTGCTCACTTTGCTAGATGCGCAAGTTAGCATTTTTGCCTCTTGAGATAGGCAAGATAGCACATTTGCTTCTTTTTGAGATAGCAACTTTTTGCTTCTCTTTAGACCAACAAGCTAGCAATTTTTACGATATACAAGTTTCACAATATATAAGCTAGCAAAAATTTCGAAAGCAAATACAAGATAGCTTTCTTGTGTAAGCTCATGATTCTTGCTTCCTATTGCAATATGCAAATTGCGAGTTTTGCTTCTTGAGATATTCAAGATAGTGATGTTCAAGAAGACAATTTTTCTTCTTGAAATAAGCAAGTTAGCAATCTTTTTAAAATAGGCAAGCTAGCAATCAAGTTTTTGCATCTTCTTGACTTGTACAAGCTAGCTATCTCCCCCTTTGTCATTGTAAAAAAGAAAGAGAGAATACAGTTTTGTAGTTCTCTTTTTCTTTTAGAACGATTTTAAAATCATGACAAATGATGAATAATCAAGTTATGAATGTCAAGACAATTTTTCATCATGAATATTTTATCATTGCATGCATCATTATCATAAGTTGAAGTATTACATGCATGATATCATATCACCATTCATAATTACATTAATGTTTCATATCATGATGGTATCAATTTTGTCAAATTATATCCTACCATGCATGATCAAAACTTCTCCCCATTTTATCATTGAAAACAAGAAGAAAGTAGGGGAAAGAGCATAAAAGTGTTAAATATTTCAATCATTTCAAGGCATTTACATCATAGATCAAGTCATGATTCGTAATTCATCATAAAGCAGGTTAGTTTTCAATCATCACATAAGGCATTTAAGGAATTTTTGAAACATAGGAGAATGATTAATTTAAGCATACAATGTTTCAATCCAATTCAAGTCATGAATATCAATGCTTTCATATCGTGAGTATCAATTCATGAATACCACAAGATATTATTTGTGACTTCAATTTTGCAAGATCAAGATTATGATTTAGATAAAACTTATTCAAATCAAATTATTAATTTGAAATTCATAATCTAGTCATTAAAATTAATTTCGAGATTCAAAAAATATCATGAAATCATTAATCTTGATCAAATGGGAAAAGCATTTTTTAAGAGATTCTTTTTCATCTAAGCATGCCTTAGTCTTTATATGTCAAATTAAGATAAGCATAAGGCAAAGAAATCTTGTATTATGAGATATATGATATCAAGGCTCATGATTCATTTGAAAAGATATAATACAAAGAGCAACTTGAAACATTCTTATCAAAGATCACATTTTAAAATATTCCAAGTTTCAAGATATCAATATGACACTTCATTGAATTGCATTTCATTTGAAGAAACCCTTTTTGATATATGTAGGGAGCATAATGAACTATCTTGATTTATAAAGAGCTTCATGTTATAATTATCAAGATCATGATTTTAATAATTATTCTCTTTAGCAAAGAATCACAAAAGCACTTTATTTTTGCATAAGAAATCTCATTGTATTATGATTTATAAATTCTTTTTCTACACATGAATCATAGGAGATATGAATGTGAAACAAATCTTTGCAAGCAAAAACACTATCATTCATATTTCAAGATGGAATTTATAAGCAGGAATCATTTCATCAAATCCATTTTAGAAAAATATTTTTCATAAGTGTATGAGAAAATACGATTGTTAGGATACCAATTGTTAAGTGAATCCGAAAATGAAATTAACACTTTCATATATTCAGACATGATTTTTGCTATAGATCTTGAAATTAAATCAAGAAGATCAAACAGGCTCATGATCATGGATAACTTAAAGTCTCATGCATAAAATTGTTAATAACCATTTAATATTACATCTTTATGCATTACTTTAAATCAAACGTGATTTCATTCAACAATATTAATCAAACATGATACACATTATTACTTCTTAACCATGATCAAAATCATTTTGTTTGTTTATCATAAGATATGCAATATCATCATTTTCGAAATTATCAGCATGATCATAATTTTTGTATTTTTATTTTTAAACATGTAATTTTCAAGAAAATTAATTCTAAACTAAAAAAGAAGATATATCATGAAAGCATCAAGTAATTTCAAAATAAACCAAAGGCATTTTAATTACCTCAATGTCGTAGGCTGGTAAGGCGTAGTTTGCCACCTTGCTTTTGTTGACTTTCTCGTCTTCAGAGGAGCTCGATTCATCCCAATTTTTGTTCTTCTTCTTGCGTTTAAAGCAAGTAGTTCCATTCTTTTTGCTTTTTAATTTTCGTTTCATTTGTAGTTTAAGTTCACCATCACTTGAGCTTATGCTCGAGTGGTCTTCAAATGTTCTATGTCCCAAATCCTTCCTGTTCTTTGGAAGGTTGGTTTGTTCATCATTGTCCTCATCACTTGAGTCATCGCTCAAGTGGCATTCATTTGTCCAGAGTTCCAAATCCTTCCTGTTCTTTGGAAGGTGATTGTGTTCAACATGTTCATCATGTGCATTGTGCACCATTTCATATGTCATCAATGAACCAATTAGTTCTTCAAGTGGTAAGTTGTTTAGGTTTTTCGATTCTTGAATAGCAGTTACTTTTGAATCCCAAGTTTTAGAAAGTGAGCGCAAAACTTTGTTAACGAGTTCAAAATCCGAAAAGCTTTTACCAAGTGATTTTAAACCATTGACGACATCCGTAAAACGGGTGTACATGTCAACAACGGTTTCGCTTGGTTTCATATGAAAAAGCTCGAAATCATGCAGTAAAATATTAACTTTCGAGTCTTTGACTCTACTAGTTCCCTCGTGCGTGATTTCAAGAATTCGCCAAATGTCAAAAGCCGTTTCACACGTAGAAATCCGATTGAACTCATTTTTGTCCAATGCGCAAAATAAGGCATTCATAGCCTTTGCGTTTAAAGAAAAATTCTTCTTCTCCAAAACCGACCATTCGTTCATCGGTTTAGAGGGAAGTTGAAAACCGTTTTCAACGATATTCCATAAATCCAGATTTAGAGAAATCAAGAAAACTCTCATTCGAGTTTTCCAATAAGTGTAGTCCAATCCGTTAAAGAACGGTGGACGAAAGACTGACAAGCCCTCTTGAAGAGCCATTTCTCTCGAGTGTAAATCCGAAATGAGAAATACCCCGCTCTGATACCAATTGTTAGGATCGAGAGCACTAAGAGGGGGGGGGGTGAATTAGTGCAGCGGAAATCTTACAGCAATTTTAAACCGAAAGCTGCGTTCGTCCGATAAAAAATGATTTCGATATAAAAGCATAATCACAGTGCAGTTTGCGTCTAAGTGCAGTTTTGCGTCTAAGCGCAGTTTGCGTCTAAACACAGTTTGCGTCTAAGCGCAGTTTGCGTCTAAGCACAGTTTGCGTCTAAGCGCAGTTTGCGTCTAAACTCAGTTTTACGTCCAAACGCAGTTTTACGTCTAAACGCAGTTTTGCGTCTAAACGCAGTTTTACGTCTAAACGTAGTTTTGCGTCTAAACGCAGTTTTACGTCTAAACGTAGTTTTACGTCTAAACGCAGTTTTACGTCTAAACACAGTTTTGCGTCTAAACGCAGTTTTACGTCTAAACGTAATTTTACGTCTAAATGTAGCTTTGCGTCTAAAAGCAGTTTTGAACCTTGAAAAGCGTTTTACGTAGAAAGCAATTTGCAGTTATAAATGGAATCCGAATGTAAGCGTAAACTGTAGTGTGAAGATCGTACGAAAACACGATTTACGTTTGAATGCAGATTCTGAAAGATCAGAGCTTAGAAACTCGTTCGTAAAGGCGCAGAGGGCAGTAGCAATGTAGGAGGTTTGCAGTAATGATAAAGTGCTCAAGGTAAAAGCAAACCAGAGATTTAGAGTGGTTCGGTCAGTCTTGACCTACTCCACTTTTGGCTTCCTCCTCCGACGAGGTCACCGACGTCAACTAGCTGCCTTCCTTCAATGGGCGAAGGCTAACTGCCCTTTTACAGTTTCTCTCCTTTTGACAGGCTCAGGAGACAACCTTTACAGATCCTTTCTCTCCTCTCTTTACAACTCAAGACTTGAAGAACAGAAGGAGGAGAACTTTAGGACTTTACACAAATTTGAGCGCTTAGAATCACTGAAAAGATCAAGAATTCGGTGTGGATCTGTATCTTTTCAGTGCTGAATGGGTGGGGTATTTATAGGCCCCAACCCAATTCAAATTTGGAGCTCAAAACGATCAAATCCCAGAATTTCGGGATCAGGCGGTTGCACCTCTTGACTGGAGAGGTTGCACCGCCTGGCAGAGCTCGAAGACTGAGCTCAGGCGATTGCACTTCTCTGCCAGAGCTCGAAGACTGAGCTCGATGGTTGCATCGCCTGGCAGAGCTCGAAGTCTGAGCTCGGTGGTTGCATCACCTGGCAGAGCTCGAAACTGAGCTCAGGCTGATGCACCTCTCTGCCAGAGCTTGAAGACTGAGCTTGGTGGTTGCACCGCCTGGCAGAGCTCGAAGTTAGAGCTCGGTGGTTGCATCACCTGGCAGAGCTCGAAACTGAGCTCAGGTTGATGCACCTCTCTGCCAGAGCTCGAAGACTGAGCTCAGTGGTTGCACTGCCTGGCAGAGCTCGAAACTTGAGCTCTAGCGATGCTACCTCTTGACAGAGGAGGTTGCACCACCCAGTCTCGCTTGGAGACTGAGCCCTGGGCGGTTGCACCTCTTGGCTGGGGCGGTTGCACTGCCCAGTCCCACTGGAAGACATGGCCTGGGCAGTTGCACCGCCTGGCTGGGGCGGTTGCACCGCCTAGTCTCGCAGCCCTGGCGGTTGCACCGCCTGGCTGGGGCGGTTGCACCGCCCCGTCTCGCAGCCCTGGCGGTTGCACCTCCTGGCCTAGGCGGTTGCACCGCCTGGTGCAATCAGGGTCCGAATGGTTCGCTCCATTCGGCCCAATTTGAATCTTTTCAGGGGCCCAATTGCCCCAAGATTAAGCTAATGGGATCACCTCCCATTTTCAAGCTTAATCATCGTGCTAACCACGATTAACTCTAAGACAACTTCTGCAGCTATGCTCCGATGCGTCAATCGCTTCTTCCGACGAGTTTCCGGCGAACTTCCGTCGATCATCCGATAAACCCTCGGTGATCCTTCTGCGGACATCCAGCATACTCCTGGACTTTACGACGATCCACTTGGCGAGTTCCGACGAGCTTCGCTTGGCAAGCTTCTGGACTTCTCGGATCTATTCTCGCTGAACCTCCGACGACCGTCCGAACTTCCGTCGAACTCTCGAACTCCCAACGTGATCATGATCTTGACTCCGGCGCAACACCTGCTGCTTGTCTTACTCTCATCGTAGTTAATCCTGCACACCAAAACAAAACTTCGATCGAGACAATTAATCCTAAGCAATTACCCAAGTTGTCCGACATGTCATTGGTTCCTCGACGCTTCGTCCGATTCTTCGGCGCATCGTCCTCTCCTGCAGCCTATTGCCCAATCGGCCAGTTGACCCCGCAACTCCGATATCCTTGGCACAATACCCGCTCTTCTTGGCCCGATGCCCGAGTCCACGGCCCGAAGCCTTCTGTCGATACGTCGACCGATCCACCGGCCCGACGTCCAATCTTCTAACATGTTCCTTCGGCACAACATGATTTTCCTGCTTTAATTGTCTCATCCTGATCGAAGCATCCTGCGTCACTCAAAACGCAGATTAAATCATAAATATGTATCAAGTAGTTTCATCATCAAAATACGAGATTCAACAAGCACATAATTAGAGTATGATTTAGGAGGTAATCCCATCAACTCTGTTAGGGGCCAATTAAGCCTAAGTTAGGCTGGTTTGGGCCGGATTCAAGGCCCAACCAGGATGTTGAAAGCCTAGTTCGCGATGGCACCGCTAGGGCCGACAATGGCATCACCTAGAAGATAGCATCCTAGGAATTCTAGGCAGTAGTACCGCCAGTGAATGCTGCCAGCAGTGGTACCGCCCTTGTCGAGCGGTGGTATCGCCCAATGATAGACCAGTGACAGTAGTACCACCTAGTAATGGTGGTGGTACCGCTAGTACACAGGAAACCTGGGATGAGACCTTTTTAGGCTCTAAATTTGAAGCAACTTGAAGCCTATAAATACTCCTCTCATCCCTAGTTAACATAGATAAGCACAAAGAGTTTAAAAGTGAGAAAACACTATAGAAATCACTTAAGAAATCCCCTCCTGTAGCTTAAACTTAGAATTTTGTTTAGAGAGGAGTGTGTGCTTGTAAAGGTTGTCTCCTAAACCTGTGAAAAGGAGAAGATGGGTGTAAAAGGGAAGTTAATCTTCGCTCGTTGAAAGAAGATCGATAGTGGATGCTGGTGGTCTCGACGGAAGAGGAATCAGCGGAGTGGATGTAGGTCACGACGACCGAACCGCTATAACTCTTTTTGCATTTACTTTTTGCAATTTACTTTAAACTGCAAACTGCCTTTTTATTACTTGTTATGCTCTTCCGTACTCTTTCAGTTTTAAGTATCTTTCTGAAATCGATTTTATCGTACGAAATGAAAGAATTTCTAGAACTAACGTAATTTTTACCGCTGCACTAATTCACCCCCCCCCCCTCTTAGTGCTGACTCGTTCTTAACACTTTATAGGATAGAGGTGACTATGTGGGTTTTATTACAATCTAATAGATTTTTCATTAGCTGCTTCTTGGTTGAGTAGGACCCAACTCTACTAGAGTCTTATCAGGTCTCTAGGGTATTAGATGGATGAGAGACGATAAATACATGGTAATTGAGGACAGATAGGTCCAATGGATTGGATTCCATTGTATTATCTGGGGACTGTGGTGTAGTGGCCTAGTACGTCCATAGTCGATGAGTGAGTGAATTATTATGGAGATAATAATTCACTGAGCTATAAGAAGTTCTGACAGGTGTGACTCATGGCCAGCTCAATATTAGGCCTAGAGGGTCACACACATATGGTAGGCATTGCGATGAGTAGAGGTTCGGATATGAGATATCCACCAGACCCCCTATCTTATTGGATATCCAATAAGTCCCTGAATTATTGGATCATATGGATGAGATCCAATAAGAGCCAATAAAAGATTATTAGATAGAGATCCACTAATCTAAGAGGCTTAGGTAGTTGGATGAAGATCCAATACCCAATAGGGTAAGATCGATTAGGGTTAAGTTGACAGGGGGCTTCTATAAATAGGAGGAAACCAAACACCTATAGGCCAGAGGTTTTCTTGGTTGCCACCTCCTATTCTCCTCTCCCCTTCTCCTCAGATAGTATGTCTAGAGATTTGAGGAGCATCGTCGTAGCCCTATTGTATGGATCACTACTAGAGAGGAGGACGCTTGACCTCCTTCATCTTCTCCTATAGATCTGCTAGGATTCAGGGATATACGACCGTTCTGTGTAATAAAACTATCTCACGTATTGTTTTCAATTTTACAAATTTTGCGCACCAATCTTCGCACAACGACGTACACATCTTTGGAAAACTTGAGAATTTTATTTTCTATTCTTCCATTGTGCATGTGATGATGCCCTTAGATTTTTTAATAATGGTATTAGAGCCAGGTTGTTCATGTGAAAGATTGATTTTGAACTACGTATATTGTGTTATGGAAAAACTTTTGACATCAAGATCGTTGACACAAAAGCGAGAATGGGAAGCAACCATTACTACCCTCGTAGAGCAGCAAAAAGGGTTGCTTGCAGACTTGGTCACCACCTGCATGGTGGCGATCGATGGCCTGCCCACAACAACAGCGGCCTACCTACAACAGCGATAGCGCTTGCGGGCAGGGCCCTAGTATGCAAGCCATCTTCATGCAGAGGGCACAGCCTGCCCGCATGTGCATAGGCTACACGTAGGTAGAGGCGACATCGACTAGCAGCGCCATCCCGCAAGCAAGCCGCCTATGGGCTGACCACCTTCCGCGTGGCCATCAATTGCTCACAAGGTGGTAAATGCATGTGCATGTAAGGCGGCGACCGCTTGTGCACGCAAGGCAGTAGGTCGCCGCACAAGCGCCACACTGGCAGTCTCCTGCACGCATGGCAGCATCGAACTATCACCTGCTAGCCTAGACGATAGCCACAAAGGTTGTGACCGTCGCACTACTACCGGCGAGCAAGGGCGCGCCCTCCTCCAACAATGGCCACCATTGGTGGGGTGGCGGTTGTGGCAACACCATAGGGAGAAGAGAAAGGGTTAGGATTTTTTTTGCCAAATAATAGTTTTACCCCTTGAAATTTTTGAAATTCTACATTCTATCCTTTTTATCTAAATTACTAAAATACCCCTCATAATTCAAAAAATTCCCTATATGTTCTCAATTTCAAAAAAATATTAATTAATTATAAGTTTAATTGATTATTATTATTATTATTATTATTATTATTATTATTATTATTATTATCTAGTAGTCCTACATAATAATGATGATGTGTACTTGTGATGTATAATATGTGGACAGATGATCATGGACCATATGATGTGTGTACATGTGATGTGATTATTATTATTATTGGGGTATGCGATCCTCCATTTTATTTCTCATTTATTATCCAGCTTGCGTGCCTATGATGAAGTTGTAACCATACGAGGAGGCGTAGCGGGAGCGTACAAGTGATAGTAGGACCCTCGAGGCCGAGATAGATGATCACGATGCATGAAGATGCGTCAAGATACTGAAGGAACCGACAAGGACAAGATGGATGTTAAAAACACATGAAAATACCCGGCTGCATAGAAAGATCTTGATATGAGTGATTAGGCCTATTGGCTCGGGCCTAGTCACATTAAGTTGTGGTCTATAATCATCTAGTGTGGTTGCTCATGTGATGTGTGATTGTTTGTACACCTACTAGATATGTATATATATTTACATGCAATGTAGATATATATTAAATATGTATGTGTGTGATATGTTATATTAGGAGACCAAATTAAAATCTCCTCTCTCGATAATATTAAGTCGGTAAACATGAGACAATTAGATTGACACACATGGCCTTCTATCGTTATAGGTTGGGACCGATTCTCGATGTAAGTTGAGTTGGTTGAGTCTATTGAGACTCACCTATATCGTGATTCGCTATATTGCCTATAACATAGAGATATCACCGTATACCAGAGGACATGGTTGTTGAATCTCGTATTTTGATGATGAAACTACTTGATATATGTTTATGATTTAATCTGTATTTTGAGTGACGCAGGATGCTTCGATCAGGATGAGAAAATTAAAGCAGGAAAATCATGTTGTCCCGGAGGAACATGTCAGAAGATTGGACGTCGGGCCGGTGGAACAGTCGACGTATCGACAGAAGGCTTCAGGCCGTGGACTCGGGCATCAGGCCAAGAAGAGTGGGTATTGTGCCAAGGATATCGGAGTTGCGAAGTCAACTAGCCGATTGGGCAATAGGTTGCAGGAGAGGACGATGCGCTGAAGAATCGGACGAAGCGTCGAGGGACCAATGACATGCCGGACAACTTGGTTAATTGCTTAGGATTAATTGTCTCGATCGAAGTTTTGTTTTAAGTGTGCAGGATTAACTACGATAGAAGAAAGATATGCAGCAGAAGTTACGCCGAAGTCAAGACAATGATCACGTTAGGAGTTCGGATAGTCGTCGGAGGTTCTGCAGGAACAAATCCGAGAAGTCCATGAGCTTGCCAAAGAAGCTCGTCGGAACTCGCCAAGTGGATCATCACAAGTCCAGGAGTTTGCCGGAAGTCCGCAGGAGCATCACCGAGGGTTCATCGGATGATCAACGGAAGTTCACCGGAAGCTCGCCGGAAGAATCGATTGACGCACCGAAGCAAGTTGCAGTAAATGTCTTAGGAAATTTCGTAGTTAGCACAATGATTAAGTTAGAAATAGGAGGTGGTCCCATTAACTTAATCTTGGGGCAATTTGGCCCTTGAAAAATCCAAATTGGGCCGAATGGATCAACCCATTCGGACCCTGATTTTTGCCAGGCGGTTGAACCACCCAAGGCAGGAGATTGCACCATCTGGGCTCAGTCTCCGAGCGAGATTGGGAGGTGCAACTGCTCCAGCCAGGCGGTGGCACCGCCTGGGCTCAGTCTCCGAGCGAGACTAGGCGGTGCAACCTCCCCTGATAGGAGGTGGTACCGCTTGGGCTCGGTCTCCGAGCACTGGCTGAGCGGTGCAACCGCCTCAGTCAGGAGGTTGCACCACCTGAGCTCGGTCTTTGAGCTCTGGCAGGAGGTGCAACTGCCCCTGACAGGAGGTGGCACCGCCTAGAGGCTCAGTCTTCGAGCTCTGCCAAGTGGTTCAACCGCTCCAGTCAGGAGGTGCAACCGCTTGATCCCGGAATTCCGGGAATTGACAATTTTGAGCTCCAAATTTGAACTGGGCTAGGGCCTGTAAATACCCCACCCATTCAGCACTGAAAGAACAAACAACATACACCGAAATCTTGATCTTGTTCTGTGAGTTTTAGAGCTCAAAATTGTTGTAAATGCCAAAAGTTCTTCTCCCTCTTTTCTTCCAAGTTCTGAGCTTTATAGAGAGGAGAGAAAATTCCATAAGGGTTGTCTCCTAAGCCCGTCAAAAGGAGTGAAACTGTAAAAGGGTGGTTGACATCGGTGACCTTGTTGGTGGAGGAAGCCAAAAGTGGAGTAGGTCAAGATTGACCGAACCACTCTAAATCTCGGTTTGCATTTACTTTGAGCATATTATCTTTACTGCAAACCTCCTCTAAAGCTTACTGCTTTCTGCGCATATACGATCGGGTTTCAAGCTTTGCACTTGCCAAATCAGCGTTTAGACGTAATCTATTTTTTAGTACGATCATTATATTTCAGTTTGCATTTACATTTTGATTTCTATCATAACTGCAAACCGTCTTTATATCCTTGCTTAAACTGTATCTTTCCTAATTAAGTGATTTACGAATCAACATTTAGACGTAAATCAGTTTCTTCGTACGAACATCGTATTTCAGTTTGCGCTTATATTATGGTTTTCATCATAACTGCAAACTGCCTTCATAGATTGACTTTAACGTCATCTCGCTTGATCTTAAATTAAAGTAATCTTAGAATCGGCTTTCACACCGAATTCATTTTTATCGTTCGAACGTTCTTTTATCGTTGAAAGATTTCCGCTGCACTAATTCACCCCCCTCCCCCCTCTTAGTGCTCTTGATCCTAACAATTGGTATTAGAGCCTGGTATTTCTCATTTCGGATTTACAACCGAGAGAAATGGCTCTTCATGGCTTTCAAGAGGACTTGTCGATTGTTCGTCCACCGTTGTTTAACGGATTGGACTACACTTATTGGAAAACTCGAATGAGAGTTTTCTTGATTTCTATAAATTTGGATTTATGGAATATCGTTGAAAACGGTTTTCAACTTCCCTCTAAACCGATGAACGAATGGTCGGACTTGGAGAAGAAGTATTTTTCTTTAAATGCAAAGGCTATGAATGCCTTATTTTGCGCTTTGGACAAAAATGAGTTCAATCGGATTTCTACGTGCGAAACGGCTTTTGACATTTGGCGAACACTTGAAATCACGCACGAGGGAACTAGTAGAGTCAAAGACTCGAAAGTTAACATTTTATTGCATGATTTTGAACTTTTTCGAATGCAACCAAGCGAGACTATAGGCGACATGTACACCCGTTTCACGGATGTCGTCAATAGTTTAAGAGCTCTTGGAATATGTTTTTCGGATTTTGAACTCGTAAACAAGATTTTGCATTCTCTTTCTAAGAAGTGGGATTCAAAAGTAACTGCAATACAAGAAGCTAAAAACCTAAACAACTTACCACTTGAAGAACTAATTGGTTCTTTGATGACATATGAAATTGTGCACAATGCACATAATGAACAAAATCACCTTCCAAAGAACCGGAAGGATTTGGAACTCCAGACAAATGAATACCACTTGAGTGATGACTCAAGTGATGAGGACAATGATGAACTTGAACTTCGAACTTTAAATCTTAATAAGTTTATTAAACAAAAATCTAAAATAAACAATAAACTTGAACGAAGGAAGAGGCCAAAGAAGAAGAATATAAAGTGAGATGAATCGAGCTCCTCCGAAGACAAGGAGAAAATCAAGAAAGGCGAGGTGGCAAACTATGCCTTAATGACATTCAACGATGAGGTAATCAAAACCCCCTTAATTTATTTCGAAATTACATGATGCTTTTCATAATACATTTTATTTTTTAGTATAGAATTAATTTTCTTGAAAATTACATGTTTTAAAAAAATATATATATGATGAAAATGCAAAATTTATGATCATGCTAGTAGTTCTGAAAATAATCAAGAAAAATACATATTTTATGATAAACAAACAAAATGATTTTGATTGAAAATATGAAATCATGCTTGATGATATAATGATGTTTTGATACCATGATTTTTTTCTATGCATGAGATTTTAAAAATCATGTTTATTGGTTTTATAATTATGGATGATGAATCTTGCGATTTTCGATTATGAAAGTGCCTTATTGATCTTTGTCATAATAAAACTTGCACTTTCGATTTTAAAACATGCTACATGTTTGGCATAGATGAAATAAAATCATATGAATTAAAACTACTAAAAAGAGAAAAGTATTTTTCTTGAAAATTTATTTTTCTCTACCTTATTGACTTTTTCACTGAGAGATTAATAAAATTATCTATGCCATTTTGAATCTCTTGAAAGTAATATTGAAATTTTGATGATTTGAATTTAATGGGTTTTATCGAAATCATGATCTTAATTTCCCATTATTTATAACTTGAAATCATTAATGAATCAAGATCACCTACTTTGTGTTCTTATTGAAATTTATTGAAATGAATCGTGATTTCTTGGAATTATAACTTGAGAATTCTTTTTATAAATCAAAATAACTTACTATGATTTTTTCTTTTTGCTATTTGAGTTATCTAAAAAGAATCATAATATGTCTCTTAATATTCATAATTTGTCTACATGATTCATAATCTCATTACCAATTCTTCTTGATATTCCTTATGTGATGATATGAATACATGAAATATTCATTAATTTTTTTGATGTATACAAATGAAAAGTTATGATTATGCATGGTAGGATATAATTTGACAAAATTGATACCATCATGATTTGAAGCATTTATGATTTGTAATGATACATGCAATACTTGAGCTTTTTAATTATGATGTGATGTATTGCATATGATGTAAATCATGATTTAAAATGCTATGAGTTGTTACTAAAATTATGTATTATAAATGTTGATTTAATGTCATGAATACTCTAAATGATGAATGTTTGGTATCATGATCAAAACGTTGATAAATAGTTAAAAATTTAAGTATCATTATAATATGCTCATAATATTGATTGATTTATTCAGTATCATGCATAAATGAAATATAAGGTTTTTGAAATTGTGCATGTTCGAATTTGAAAATATAATGATGCACAAATAAGATTGAAACTTACCTTTGTCATAATTTAGAAATTAACGTAAAGGGTCTTCCCTTCTTTTTGACAATGACAACGAGGGAGCAAAACATGCTTGAAAGCTAATTTGCTAGCTCATATAATTCAAAAAAAAAGGAGAAAGAAAATAATTACATTTATCAAAAGAAAAGGAATTGCTTTCTTGAACATCTCAAAATTTCCGTCATCAAGTAGTTGTCATCGTCAAAAAGGAGGAGATTGTTGAATCTCGTATTTTGATGATGAAACTACTTGATATATGTTTATGATTTAATCTATGTTTTGAGTGACGTAGGATGCTTCGATCAGGATGAGACAATTAAAGCAGGAAAATTATGTTGTGCCGGAGGAACATGTCAGAAGATTGGACGTAGGGCCAGTGGATCGATCGACATATCGACATAAGGCTTTGGGCCGTGGACTCGGGCATCGGGCTAAGAAGAGCGGATATTGTGCCAAGGATATCGGAGTTGCAGAGTCAACTGGCCGATTGGGCAATAGGTTGCAGGAGAGGACGATGCGCCGAAGAATCGGATGAAGCGTCGAGGGACCAATGACATGCCGGACAACTTGGTTAATTGCTTAGGATTAATTGTCTCGATCGAAGTTTTGTTTTAAGTGTGCAGGATTAACTATGATAGAAGAAAGACATGCAGCATAAGTTGCGCCGGAGTCAAGACAATGATCACGTTCGGAGTTCGAGAGTTCGACGGAAGTTCGGACAGTCGTCGGAGGTTCTGCAGGAACAAATCCGAGAAGTCCATGAGCTTGCCGAAGAAGCTCGTCGGAACTCACCAAGTGGATCGTCGCAAGTCCAGGAGTTTGCCGGAAGTCCGCAGGAGCATCACCAAGGGTTCATCGGATGATCGACGGAAGTTCGCCGGAAGCTCGCCGGAAGAAGCGATTGACGCACAAGAGCATGTTGCCGTAAATGTATTCGGAAATATCATAGTTAGCACAATGATTAAGTTGGAAATGGGAGGTGATCCCATTAACTTAATCTTGAGGCAATTGGGCCCCTGAAAAACCCAAATTGGGTCGAATGGATCAACCCATTCGGACCCTGATTTTTGCCAAGCGATTGACTCGCCCAAGGCAGGAGGTTGCATCGCTTGGGCTCAGTCTCCGAGCGAGACTGGGAGGTGCAACCGCTCTAGCCAAGCGGTTGCACCGCCTGGGCTCAGTCTTCGAGCGAGACTGGGCGGTGCAACCTCCCCTGACAAGAGGTGGCACCGCTTGGGCTCGGTCTCCGAGCATTGGCTGAGCAGTGCAACTGCCTTAGTCAGGAGGTTGCACCACCTAAGCTCAGTCTTCGAGCTCGGGCATTAGTGCAACCGCCCTTGACAGGAGGTGGCACCGCCCAAAGGCTCAGTCTTCGAGCTCTGCTAGGCGGTTGCACCGCTCTAGTCAGGAGGTGCAACTGCATGATCCCGGAATTCCGGATATTGATAGTTTTAAGCTCCAAATTTGAACTGGGTTGGGGCCTATAAATACCCCACCCATTCAGCACTGAAAGAGCAAACAACTTACACCGAAATCTGCTAGTCATAGGTGCCCAGCAAGCCAATCACGTGAGTGATGGCATGTGTGACTTGATACAAAATCTTTTTGCTTATTATATTTTGGCGTATATCACTTTATAACTATTGCATATGTGCATATATATATTGTGATGTCCTTGGATTTGTGCAATGGGAATCGGATCGTGATGAGATCACGATAATGAGATCGATTCACCTTTAAACACATATCCTAAATAATCCCTGTCATAGGTTACTCGAGAGGGACATCGTGATAACCGGATAGACTGGTGTGCTATATACCCGTCCATATGATGGATGCAGTTGGTCACATAGTTGCTCATGTAGGGACACTAGGGATACAGTACAGGTGCTCATTGGAGAATGAGTTCACTGATTGATCCCCTTACGAAATGCAGGATGGTTGATGATGCCTTATTGTCAGACAGTGATTCCGTAGTCCTAGTGGTGTATCTGGTCCTTAGACTTGAGACACCAAGGATGTCCTGTATGAGTGCTCCACTCTTTGAAACCAGACTTATAGGTTTGGTTGTCCCAGATCTAGTACAACTGGTCATTGGGAGTGGTAGTCGACCTTACGAGGGCTATTGAGTGTCGATAGAGGATCATCAACTCTCGGCATCATGAGAGGAATATCCCATTTGTTCTTGCTCAGACAAATCCCTGGCCAGGGTCATTCGAGTTGAGAGAGAAAGAGTTCACCAAGAGAATCCGATTAGAGCGAGACTCGAGTAGAAACCGTATGGGTCTGACAACACCATGCTCGATATACGGTCTCTGGGATATTAGATGGATGAGGGATTATAGGTACACGGTAACTGAGGACAGACAGGTCCAATGGATTGGATTCCCTTGTATCGTCTGGGGACTACGGTGTAGTGGCCTAGTACTTCCGTAGTCGATGAGTCAAGTGAATTATTACAGAGATAATAATTCACTGAGTTAGAAGGAGTTCTGACAGGTATGACTCATGGCCAGCTCGATATTGGGCCTAGAGGGTCACACACATATGGTAGGCATTGCGATGAGTAGAGGTTCGGATATGAGAAATCCGACGGAGCCCTTATCTTATTGGATGCAGATCCAATACCCACTAGGGGAGGACCCATTAAGGTTTGATAGGGGACCTCTATAAATAGGAGGGATTCAGAGTCTCATAGGCTAGAGCCTTTGCTGGCCTTTCCTATTCTCCTCTTCCTCTCCACCTTAGATCAGGCCTGGAGTTTTTGAGGAGCGTTGTCACAACCCTGTTGTGTGGATCACCGCTAGAGAGTGTTAGGATCGAGAGCACTAAGAGGGGGGGGGGGGTAAATTAGTGCAGCGGAAATCTTACAGCAATTTAAAACCGAAAGCTGCGTTCGTCCGATAAAAAATGATTTCGATATAAAAGCAGAATCACAGTGCAGTTTGCGTCTAAGTGCAGTTTTGCGTCTAAGCGCAGTTTGCGTCTAAACACAGTTTGCGTCTAAGCGCAGTTTGAGTCTAAGCAAAGTTTGCGTCTAAGCGCAGTTTGCGTCTAAACTCAGTTTTACGTCCAAACGCAGTTTTACGTCTAAACGCAGTTTTACGTCTAAACGCAGTTTTACGTCTAAACGCAGTTTTGCGTCTAAGCGCAGTTTGCGTCTAAACACAGTTTGCGTCTAAGCGCAGTTTGCGTCTAAACTCAGTTTTACGTCCAAACGCAGTTTTACGTCTAAACGCAGTTTTACGTCTAAACGCAGTTTTACGTCCAAACGCAGTTTTACGTCTGAACGCAGTTTTACGTCTAAACGCAGTTTTACGTCTAAACGCAGTTTTGCGTCTAAACGCAGTTTTACGTCTAAACGTAGTTTTGCGTCTAAACGCAGTTTTACGTCTAAACGTAATTTTACGTCTAAATGTAGCTTTGCGTCTAAAAGCAGTTTTGAACCTTGAAAAGCGTTTTACGTAGAAAGCAGTTTGCAGTTATAAATGGAATCCGAATGTAAGCGTAAACTGCAGTGTGAAGATCGTACGAAAACACGATTTACGTTTGAATGCAGATTCTGAAAGATCAGAGCTTAGAAACTCGTTCGTAAAGGCGCAGAGGGCAGTAGCAATGTAGGAGGTTTGCAGTAATGATAAAGTGCTCAAGGTAAAAGCAAACCAGAGATTTAGAGTGGTTCGGTCAATCTTGACCTACTCCACTTTTGGCTTCCTCCTCCGACATGGTTACCGACGTCAACTAGCTGCCTTCCTTCAATGGGCGAAGGCTAACTGCCCTTTACAGTTTCTCTCCTTTTGACAGGCTCAGGAGACAACCTTTACAGATCCTTTCTCTCCTCTCTTTACACCTCAAGACTTGAAGAACAGAAGGAGGAGAATTTTAGGACTTTACACAAATTTGAGCTCTTAGAATCACTGAAAAGATCAAGAATTCGGTGTGGATCTGTATCCTTTCAGTGTTGAATGGGTGGGGTATTTATAGGCCCCAACCCAATTCAAATCTGGAGCTCAAAACGATCAAATCCCGGAATTTCGGGATCAGGCGGTTGCACCTCTTGACTGGAGAGGTTGCACCGCCTGGCAGAGCTCGAAGACTGAGCTCAGGCGATTGCACTTCTCTGCCAGAGCTCGAAGACTGAGCTCGATGGTTGCATCGCCTGGCAGAGCTCGAAGTCTGAGCTCGGTGGTTGCATCACCTGGCAGAGCTCGAAACTGAGCTCAGGCTGATGCACCTCTCTGCCAGAGCTTGAAGACTGAGCTTGGTGGTTGCACCGCCTAACAGAGCTCGAAGTCAGAGCTCGGTGGTTGCATCACCTGGCAGAGCTCGAAACTGAGCTCAGGCTGATGCACCTCTCTGCCAGAGCTCGAAGACTGAGCTCGGTGGTTGCACTGCCTGGCAGAGCTCGAAACTTGAGCTTTGGCGGTGCTACCTCTTGACAAAGGAGGTTGCACCGCCCAGTCTCGCTTGGAGACTGAGCCCTGGGCGGTTGCACCTCTTGGCTGGGGCGGTTGCACCGCCCAGTCCCGCTGGAAGACATGGCCTGGGTGGTTGCACCGCCCAGTCTCGCAGCCCTGGCGGTTGCACTGCCTGGCTGGGGCGGTTGCACCGCCTGGTGCAATCAGGGTCCGAATGGTTCGCTCCATTCGGCCCAATTTGTATCTTTTCAGGTGGCCCAATTGCCCCAAGATTAAGCTAATGGGATCACCTCCCATTTTCAATCTTAATCATCGTGCTAACTACGATTAACTCTAAGACAACTTCTGCAGCTATGCTCCGATGCGTCAATCGCTTCTTCCGGCGAACTTCCGTCGATCATCCGATAAACCCTCGGTGATCCTTCTGCGGACATCCGGCATACTCCTGGACTTTGCGACGATCCACTTGGCGAGTTCCGACGAGCTTTGCTTGGCAAGCTTCTGGACTTCTCGGATCTGTTCTCGCTGAACCTCCGACGACCGTCCGAACTTCCGTCGAACTCTCGAACTCCCAACGTGATCATGATCTTGACTCCGGCGCAACACCTGCTGCTTGTCTTACTCTCATCGTAGTTAATCCTGGACACCAAAACAAAACTTCGATCGAGACAATTAATCCTAAGCAATTAACCAAGTTGTCCGACATGTCATTGGTCCCTCGACGTTTCGTCTGATTCTTCGGCGCATCGTCCTCTCCTACAGCCTATTTCCCAATCGGCCAGTTGACTCCGCAACTCCGATATCCTTGGCACAATACCCGCTCTTCTTGGCCCGATGCCCGAGTTCACGCCCCGAAGCCTTCTGTCGATACGTCGACCGATCCACCGGCCCGACGTCCAATCTTCTGACATGTTCCTTCGGCACAACATGATTTTCCTGCTTTAATTGTCTCATCCTGATCGAAGCATCCTGCGTCACTCAAAACACAGATTAAATCATAAACATGTATCAAGTAGTTTCATCATCAAAATACGAGATTCAACAGAGAGGAGGACGCTTGACCTCCTTCACCCTCTCCTAAGGATTTGCAAGGAAACAGGGATATACGATCTCCCTAGGTAACACAATCTACTCTATACGCAGTTTTATATTTCGTGGATTTTTCGCACCAATCTTCGCACGACGATGAACTTGTTTTTGGGAATCGGAGATTTTGTTTTCTTGTTCTTCCATTGCGTATGTGATGTAGCCCCCATGATTTCCCAACAGTGGTATCAGAGCCAGGTTGTTCGTGCGAATGATTAGTTTTGAACTGCGTGTGTTATGTTTAGGAAGAATATTGACGTCAAAATCGTTGACGCAAAAACGAGAAAGGGCAGCAACAGTTGCTGCCCTCGATCTACGTGCGTGAAGCGCAGCCGAAGGCGGGCAGCACAGGGGCTGCGTCTGCAGCAGCCGACTGACGGCCTGCTTGCAGCAGGCTTGCTACCGGCGGGGCTGGCAGCCCTCGGGCAGAGGCGCCGCAGGGCAGCGCCGCCTGCCACCGCAAGGAAGCGGCGCTTGCCGCCGTAGGGCAGCGGCGCTTGCCGCCACTGCTCTCGCGGGCAAAACCCACACCTACAGGGGCTGCTGCCCGGCGGGACAGCACCGCCTGCGTAGGCAGCGGCGCCCGAAGGGGGCGCCCACCCGCAACGGCATCGCCGCTGTTAGAACCCTTACAGATTCTAAACTTGGGGTTGATCTCTTTAGGGGATCGGCCTCCTTGGAACTCTATAGGGGTTCCTCCCTCCAAGTTGTTGCTCAAAGGCTGCAGAAAAGATTCATCTATTGCTTATGAAAAGAGAAGGAATATATGGCTATTTATAGAGCTTCTAAACCCTAACTCCTAATAGGACTCATACTTAAGACTCTTACTTCTAACCAACTCCTAGTAGGACTTATAGTCAAGACTCCTATTCCCTTACAACTCCTAATTCTTCTCTAAGAAAACACCTCCTACTTGAATGCCCCTCTCAATTAGGACTCTCCTAGCTAGAGTCCTACCAGTTTTACATGAATGTCCCTCTCAATTAGGACTCTCCAAGCTAGAGTCATAACAGACCCGCCCGCCCTCTTCATATCAGCCTTGTCCTCGAGGCTGATGATTCGTGAATTCTGGGAATTTGATCTTCAAGTCGTCATAGTTCTCCCAAGTGGCATCTTCTATTGGTAGATTCGCCCACTTTATTAGCACTCCTTTAAAGGGTCGTCATCGTCGAGTCACGATCCGTCGATCAATAATGGCACTTGGTTGGGTCTGGAGTTCTCTTTGGGTAGTCATAATTGGTGGGTGGCTTTGGGTTGTCTCCAAGCACCTATTTAAAACTTTCGTCTGACTGTTGGTTTGTGGGTGATATGTCGTACTTCTTTTCAATTTAGTACCCTGCATATGGAATAACTTTGTCCAAAATCTGCTCTTGAAGATGCAAGTATAATTTGTCATAAGCATAATGCATCCCTTATAGTATAATTCTTTTGAGTCCCGATTGTAATGAGCCATGGGGCTTAGTGCTTCCTCCATTTTTTTTATAATCTTACTAGTATCTGAATCTTCCTGCCATTCCATCTTAATATCCTCAAGGAAGTCGCTGGTCGGAAGTGAAACGGTCGAAACTTCAACTTGCTCGGGTAGCTGCGAAAGCGCATCTGCAAGAACATTCTCTTTCCCCTTTTTGTAAGTTATTTTAAAATCAAATCCAAGAAGTTTTGTTACCCATTTTTTCTGCTCAAGGGATGGTATCTTTCGCTCCAAAAAGTACTTGAGGCTTTTACGGTCGGTTTTATTTTGAAATCGTCAACCAATCAAGTAGGGTCTCCACCTCGTTGCTACGCGCACAATGGCGAGCATCTCTTTATCATATGTTGACTTATATTGATGGGAAGGAGATAATGCCTTGCTAGTATATGCGAGTGGTCGACCATCTTGCATGAGAATTGCTCCAATTCCGACTCCAGATGCGTCGGCCTCAATAATGAAGGGTCGGTTGAAATCTGGTAGTGTTAGCACCGGCGTCGTCGTCATGGCTGCCTTAAGTTTGTCGAAGGCAACGGAGGCTCTGTCCGACCATTGGAAGACATCTTTTTTCAGAAAGGAAGTAAGTGGTGCACTGATCTCTCCATAGTTTTTCACGAACTTGCAGTAGTAGCTTGTTAAACCCAGAAAGCCATGTAGCAATTTTATGTTCCTCGGGGTCAGCCAATTTTAGATTGCTCCAATTTTGAAGGGGTCTACTGCCACACCTTCCTCTGATATGATATGCCCAAGATATTCCACCTTCTTTTGAAGAAAGCAAAAATTCATAGTGGTTATTGTGTGTTCAAAAGGTGGTTTTCGGTATGTCTTCTTCGCATACTCGTATTTGATGATACCCGGATCGAAGGTCCAGCTTTGTGAAGATTTGTGCTCCCTTTCATCTTGCAACTCATCTACTACTGGAATAGGGTATTTATCCTTGATGGTTATGCCATTGAGAGTTCGGTAATCAACACATAATCGCCATATTCCATCCTTCTTTCGTATGAGGAGCACCGGTGAAGAGTAGGGGCTACAACATGGCCGAATAACTCTTGTTTTGAGCATCTCTTTTACAATCCTTTCTATTTCATTCTTCTGGAGATGTGGATACTGATATGACTGAGCATTTGCTGGAGATTGGCCTGGAAGAATCGTTATACAATGATCATGCCGACGGGTAAGAGGTAGGTTGCGTAGTTCGTCAAATATATCTGAAAATTCAGCAAGCAAAGGAAGTAGATTTGGATCTTCCAATTTTGTTGGCTCTCCCTTAGTTTTCTGCTCAAGTTGTACCAAAAAGCCACTGCATGCTTTATGCAAAACCTTCTTCATTTGTTGTGTGCAAATCATCATTACGTCGCCCCCACGTTTCCCGTGCAGTATCACCTGTTTCTCCTTACTGTAAAATTTCATAATTAGTTTCATAAAATTCCAAGAAAAATCACCTAATATTGTACACCATTTAATTCTGAGCATGGCCTCATGATCATCAAGAGGGAGAAGGAAGAAATCTGCAATTATCTCTTGGTCCTGCAGCAATAGTTTCTCCTGCGGGCGCCTACGATCACACTTCAAAATCCATCTGTCAGTGACCTTAACATCAAACCTGCAACGATTCTCGATAGGTAATGCCATTCGGATAGCAACCTTACTGTTTAGGATATTATTAGTGCTCCCCGTGTCGATGAAAACAATGATCAGTTGTTGTTTGAGAAGGCCTCCAACTTTCATCATTTGCGGGTTTGAGTAGCCAGCTAGTGCATGTACCGTAACTTCGGTTGGTTGTGGCTCTTCTTCTGAATCTTCTTCTTTATGTTCAATGATCTCTTCTGGATGTTCAATAACCTCTTCTTCTACTGGTTCAATGATAAAAAGTCTCCCTTTACTACAGCGATGCTCATGGCTCCACGGCTCATCGCAATGCCAACATAACCCCTTCGCAGATCGCTCCTGAAGCTCTTCTCTTGTCAACCTTTTTGGTGCAGGGACTCGGTCAACAGTAGGGGGGGCTAAGGGCTTCAATATTACTGGTTGAGGAGTGACCCTAGTCCTTCGAGCTTCATGGTTCAATTGCTCCTCTTGATGTCGTGCGAAAGAGATGGCTGCCATAAGCGTGTACGGTTGTCGTGCTTTAACTTCTCCTCGGATCTCCGGCTTCAAGCCCTCAATAAAGGTCCTCAATAGCTATTTTTGAGACCAATTAAGAGTTTGATTAGATAACCTTTCAAACCTGGTTTGGTACTCCTGAATGGTGGAGGTTTGTCGGATCTTTGCTAGTTGTCCGTCAATATTCTCGTAATCGGTTGGTTTGAAGCGGATCAGCAGTCCTTCTTTGAATTGTTGCCATGAAAGGACTCCATAAGTATGTTCAAACTAGTCAAACCACTGTATATCATCCCCTTCAACATGTATAGCTGCAATTTTCACCATAGATGTATCCGCGGTTTTGTGGTACCGAAAATATCGCTCCGCGTGCAAGATCCAACCAATCGGGTCTCCTTCTTCTCATCTAGGGAAGTCCACCCTTATGCATGGATAGTTGGGATCGATCATAGAGCCTCCCCTCTCTTGGAACTCATCTCTTCGGGCCTGGTGCGATTGGGCAAAGCTCTCTCCGTGATATGATTTTTTCGGGCTTAGTAGTCGGCCCAATCTGAGTTCAGTAAAGAGCGTCCGAATCTTATCCTTCATTCGCGCCTCCAAGGCTTCGAATTTAGCATCGATTGCCTCCTTAGATGCCATAGTATATGCCTCCAAATCTATGATGTTAAGATCTCTCTTTTGTTGTCAGGTTAAAGGCATGTCTAGGTTGAGAGAAGTGATGGTCGAAAGGGTTGGTGGATCGGTGGATGTAGGCTACGATTTATGCTTGTTTTGTGGCTGTTTTGGGTGTAGTTTGAGGGTGTGGTTTGGTGGAGTTTTAGGGCTGTGGATGAAAGTTTTGGATCTGTGGTAGATGGCAGCAAAGGTTTGAGAGAAATCAGTGGAAGTTGCAGCAAGTATGTGCTGTCTTGTAAGAGCAGAATTGTCGTCGAAGAAACAGCGGTTTCTCGACGTAATTTCCACCAAAAACTTGAGAGAATTGAGGAGGGAATTGATAGCAAAATCACAGTTTATATGACAGCAAGGATGACTAATTTAATCAAGAAAATTTCGGCAGTATAATAGCAAGGAAATTGGTGCAAGTTGCGATAGCAGAATTCTCGTCGAAAAATTTCAGCAGTTTACGATGAAAATTTATAGCAACACAAAAATTGGTTTTAGAGATGAATTCCTCAATAGATTAATCTTAGATGGAAGCCAAGATGATCTATAAAGTGTATAAGAAATTTCATTCCAAAAAGATTGCAAATAGATGGGTTAAGGCAATAATATGCGGCTGAAATTTTCTGCAGCACAGAGTTTTAAGTATGGCAGATTGGACGTAAAAGATCAGAAGTTTATATTGAGAATTTTTTGATGAAACCAAAGGGAAATCCACTATTAGGAAGTGTCAAAGCTATCATAAAAATTTTGTAGAGATTTGGATAGAAACAACGTAGTATCAAGATCAAACAATCAGTGCTATGCGGCTGAAATTTTATGGTGCAGATTTTGAAGTATAGCAGATTAGATGTAAAATATCAATGGTTTATATTGAGAATTTTTTGACGAAACCAAAGGTAAATCTGCTGTTAGGAAGTGTCAAAGAAGTCATAAAATTTCATGAAGATTTGGATAGAAAAAACATAGTAGCAAGATCAAACAGACAGTGATATACGGTTGGAATTCTGTAATGTATCTTTCGTCGTAGAGATGAAAACTTTATGACGAAAAGTTTATGCAGCAATATAGGAATAATTTTTTTGGGATTTTCAAATAAGGATAACTAAATTGCAGCAGTAGTAAGGTCGAAAACCAGAACCTGTTGCAATTCACGGTGAGATCAAGGGATGATCCGTGGTGGTGGAGATGATGGCGGAATTCGGCGATGATCTTTTAAGCAATTGTGGGAATTACTTTGGATGGTTGTGGAGGGTTGATGGATGGCTGTGGAAGGGCAGCGAGATGCCAAGAACGCTGCTTTGATACCAGGTGTTAGAACCCTTACAGATTCTAAACTTGGGGTTGATCTCTTTAGGGGATCGGCCTCCTTGGAACTCTATAGGGGTTCCTCCCTCCAAGTTGCTGCTCAAAGGCTGCAGAAAAGATTCATCTATTGCTTATGAAAAGAGAAGGAATATATGGCTATTTAAAAGGCTTCTAAACCCTAACTCCTAATAGGACTCCTACTTAAGACTCTTACTTCTAACCAACTCCTAGTAGGACTCATAGTCAAGACTCCTATTCCCTTACAACTCCTAATTCTTCTCTAAGAAAACACCTCCTACTTGAATGTCCCTCTCAATTATGACTCTCCTAGCTAGAGTCCTAACAGAATGTCCCTCTCAATTAGGACTCTCCTAGCTAGAGTCCTAACAGTTTTACATGAATGTCCCTCTCAATTAGGACTCTCCAAACTAGAGTCCTAACAGCCGCCAGCGGGCGTGCCGCCTACAGGCGAGGCTAGTGCCCTCGCCCCGCGGCACAGGCCGCCGCCGGCAGGGTGGCGGCGGCAGCAACAGCGAAAGGGGGAAAGGGCATTAGGATTTTCTGGGCAAAAGATAGTTTTGCCCCTCGGAATTTGAGAAATTCCAGTTTCTATCTTTTGTCCAAATTATGAAAATACCCCTATAAATTCAGAAATTCCCTACATGTCCCTAATTTCAGAAAATATTAATTAATTAAAAGGTTTAGTTGATTATTATTTTTATTATTATCTAGTAGTCCTACATGATGATGATTATTTATACATGTGATGTATGATGTGTGGACGGATGATCATGGACCGTGTGATATGTGTACTTGTGATTATTATTATTGAGGTCTGCGAGCCTCCATTATATTTCTCGTTTATTGTCGGGCCTGCGTGCCTATGATTAAGTTGTAATCACATGAGGAGGCGCAGCGGGAGCGTGGATGCGATAGCGGGACCCACGAGACGGACGATCGTGATGCATGGAGATGCATCAAGATGTCGACGGAACCGACGAGGACAAGATGGACGATCATAGGGCATGGAGATGCACCGTTGCACACATAGATCTTGATGTGAGTTATTAGGCCTACTGGCTCGGGCCTAATCATATTAGGTTGTGGTCCATGATCATCTGGTGTGATTGCTTATACATATACTAGATAAGTATATATATTTGCATGCGATGTAGATATATATTAAATATGTATATGTGTGACATGTCATATTAGGAGACCAAATCTTAGAAACATCTCTCGATAATATTAAGTTGGTAAACGTGAGGCAATTAGATTGACCCATGTGGCCTTCCATCATTATAAGTAGGAACCAATTCCCGATGTAGGTTGAGTTGGTCGAGTCCCTCGAGACTCACCTATATCGCGATTCGCTATCTTGCTTACGACATAGAGATGTCACCGGTGACCTAAGGGCATGGTATACTTGGTCGAGTCCCTCGAGGGTATATCATCAAATCAGACTCATCTTGTAACGAAGGTGTTGACTTAACCGAGCATCATGGTTGGTCGAGTCTCTCGAGGCCATGGTGATTCGGAGGCCGAACAGGACGGGAATCACAAGGAGTTGTGATTGGTAAGAGTTGCATACCTTTTAGGCTTAGTGTGATTGGTCGAGTCCCTCGAGGTTACACTATGACGCTGATTGGATCCTGATCCCCACTAGAAGTCTGCCGGAGACTTCCGTTTCACGTGCTGAGGGTGTCGCGTGACTCGTTAGTAAAATAGTGGGAGCATATTAAGATAGAAGTTCATATCTTGATAGTTTATTTCTTGCAAAATCTGCATGTTATTCATTTCTGCTGCATCTTTATTTTCAGAAAATATCGCTTTCAAATCCCTTATGTGGCATACTTGATGTCAACCGCCTCACTGGTCCAAATTACACGGATTGGCTCCGTAACTTGAGAATTATTCTCACAGTGGAGAAAATCGTGTACGTCCTTGATACAGTGATACCTACGCCCGAAGAAGGGGCAAACGAGGATGAGATCGCTCGCTACGTGAAGTACATTAATGACTCCACTCTTGCTCAGTGCTATATGTTGGGCTCTATGACTCCTAAGTTACAGAGACAATATGAAAAAATGGATGTCAGATCCATTCTCCTACATGTTCGCAAATTGTTTGAGGAACAGGGAAGGACTCAACGATATGAGATATCCAAGAGCCTTTTCCGCGCTAGGATGACTGAGGGGACACCGGTTCACAACCACGTCCTAAAGATGATTGAGATAGAGAAACTCACAGGTCTAGGAATGGTCCTAGAGGATAACTTGTGTGTGGACATTGTACTTCAGTCCCTACCAGATTCCTTTTCACAGTTCATAATGAATTTTAATATGAACAAGCTTGAGGTGACTCTCCCAGGGCTCCTCAATATGTTGAGGGAGGCAGAGAGTACTATTAAGAAAGAGAAGCCAGTTCTCTACACTGGTGAGACCAAAAAGAAAAGGAAAGCAGAAAGGTCCCTTAAGAAGGGAAAGGGCAAAGGCAGACCAGGTAAAGCAAAAGTTGCTAAGAAAGACCTAGCAAAGAACAAAGGCCAGTGCTTCCACTATGGTAAACATAGGCATTGGAAGAGGAACTGCAAAGAGTACCTTGCAGAAAGGGCGAAACAAGAAGCTTGGTGAAGCTTCAAGTACATTCATGATCAATCTCCAATTGTTAGATTTTTGTGATAGTGCATTGGTATTGGATACCAATATTGCTTATCACGTCTACAATTTATTGTAAATTCTTGCAAAGCTAAGGGGAGATTGACGAGAGGAATATTGCATAAAGGTTTGTTTATGCAAGACACTACTCCACATATCATGAATGTAAGTGTCTAAGAGGAAACGAGATGAGGTGAATAGTGCATACCTATGGCATTGTAGGCTAGGCCACATCCATGAAAGAAGGATTCAAAAGTTGCTAAATGATGGATATCTAGATCCATTCGACTACGTGTCATATGTAACTTGTGAACCTTGCATTCGTGGAAAATTGACCAACTCTCCATTTAGTGGAACTGGAGAGAGAGCCACTGAGTTGTTGGAACTCATACATAGTGATGTATGTGGACCCTTGTCAACTCATGCCATTGGAGGTTACTCCTACTTCATTACATTTACTGATGATTTCTCAAGGTATGGATATGTGTACTTAATGAAGTACAAGTCCGAGGCATTTGAGAAATTCAGAGAGTATAAGAATGAGGTGGAGAACCAGACTGGAAAGAGTATCAAAAATGTTCGATCAGATCGAGGAGGTGAGTACTTAAGTACAGAGTTTACTCAGTTACTCAAAGACTATGGGATATTATCCCAATGGACACATCCTTACACACCTCAGCTCAATGGTGTCTCTGAAAGGAGAAATCGTACGTTATTAGATATGATACGGTCCATAATGAGTTTCGCTGACCTACCCATCTCATTCTGGGGATATGCCCTAAAAACCGCAGCTTACCTTCTGAACAGAATTCCAACTAAGTCGGTAGTGTCTACACCGTATGAGATATGGAAAGGGAAGAAGCCTGATCTTAAGGTTGTTAAGATTTGGGGCTGCCCTGCCCATGCTAAAAGACACAACCCCGATAAGTTAGAATCAAGGATAGAGCGATGCAAATTTGTGGGATACCCCAAGGAAACTTGTGGGTATTATTTCTATCATCTCGAGGACCAAAAGGTCTTTGTAGCTAAGAGAGCAGTGTTCCTTGAGAAGGAACACATTCTTGGCGGAGACAGTGGGAGAATGATAGAGTTGAGCGAGGTTGGAGAACCAAGCTAAAGCACCACGCTACAGCTCGAGTCTGTTCAGGTACCTAATACACAATTTTTAACTTTACGCAGGTCTGATAGAGTATCTCATCCTCCTGAGAGATATGTGGGACATATTAGAGGAGAGGATGTTGAGGATATTGATCCTCAGACCTACAAGAAGGCTATTATGAGTATAGACTCCGGGAAGTGGCAAGAAGCCATGAATTCTGAAATGGATTCTATGTACTCCAACAAGGTTTGGAACCTAGTTGATGCGCCCGAAGGTATTGTACCCATCGGTTGCAAGTGGATCTTTAAGAAAAAGATCAGAGTAGATGGAAAGGTAGAGACTTATAAAGCAAGGCTAGTGGCTAAGGGGTATCGTCAAAGGCAAGGTGTTGATTACGACGAAACCTTCTCACCCGTAGCAATGCTAAAATCCATCAGAATTCTATTGGCTATTGCAGCACACTATGATTATGAGATCTGGCAGATGGATGTGAAAACTGCATTCCTCAATGGGAACCTCGAGGAGGAGGTGTATATGATGCAACCTGAGGGATTCGTGTCCAAGAACTGCCCAGATAAGGTGTGTAGGTTGCTTAGATCCATTTATGGACTAAAGCAAGCTTCCCGAAGTTAGAATATAAGATTTGATGAGGCAATCAGATCTTATGACTTCGTTAAGAACGAAGATGAGCCTTGTGTATACAGAAAGGTAAGTGGGAGCGCTATCACCTTTTTGGTGTTATATGTGGATGACATCCTCATCATTGGGAATGACGTAGGAATGCTATCCACAGTAAAGGCTTGGTTATCTAGACACTTCTCCATGAAGGACTTAGGGGAAGCATCCTATATCTTGGGGATTAGAATCTATAGAGATAGATCCAAAAGGATGCTTGGCTTGTCCCAGTCCAGGTACATAGAAACCATTGTCAAAATGTTTGGCATGGAAAATTCTAAGAGAGGTCTCATACCAATGAGACATGGGATATCGCTTTCTATGAGTATGTCCCCAAAGACTCCAAAAGAAAGGGCAAACATGAATATGATACCTTATGGCTCAGCAATAG
The DNA here is from genome assembly GCF_036884655.1 of Musa acuminata AAA Group. Classification (NCBI taxonomy): domain Eukaryota; kingdom Viridiplantae; phylum Streptophyta; class Magnoliopsida; order Zingiberales; family Musaceae; genus Musa; species Musa acuminata. The sequence continues at coordinate 22,466,662 of NC_088331.1, read as the reverse complement.
GGTCTATCATGTATGCCATGCTATGTACTAGGCCTAATATAGCGCATGCTCTGAGTGTCACGAGCAGGTATCAGGCGGATCCAGGCTTAGAGCACTAGAAAGCAGTAAATTGTATCCTTAAGTACTTGAGAAGGACTAAGGATCTTTTACTAGTATATGGAGGTAATAGCCTTAAGATTGAAGGCTACACTGACTCAAGTTTTCAGTCTGATATCGATGATAGCAAGTCGAATTCAGGGTATGTGTACACCTTGAATGGAGGAGCAGTGTGCTGGAAGAGTTCCAAGCAAGATACCACTGATGACTCGACCATAGAGGCGGAGTACATTGCTGCATTAGATGTAGCAAAGGAGGGAGTCTGGTTGATGATGTTCATCACAGATTTGGGAGTCGTTCCGGATAGCGAGAAGTCGACTTCCTTATATTGCGACAACTATGGGGCGATTACTCAAATTAGGGAGCCCGGGTCTCATCAGAAGTGTTATGAGGAGGTTCCAACTTATCAGAGAGATCGTAACCCGAGGAGATGTAGCAGTGGAAAGAGTTCCATCCGAAGATAACATTGCAGATCCACTGATAAAGCCGTTGTCTCATTTTGTCTTTGAGCGTCACAGGTGTCTGATGGGGATCAGACACATAGGTGATTGGCTTTAGGTCAAGTGGGAGATTGCTAGTCATAGGTGCCCAGCAAGCCAATCACGTGAGTGATGGCACGTGTGACTTGATGCAGAATATTTTTGCTTATTATATTTTGGCGTATATCACTTTATAACTATTGCATATGTGCATATATATATTGTGATGTCCTTGGATTTGTGCAATGGGAATCGGATCGTAATGAGATCACGATAATGAGATCGATTCACCTTTAAACACATATCCTAAATAATCCCTGTCATAGGTTACTCGAGAGGGACATCATGATAACCGGATAGACTGGTGTGCTGTATACCTGTCCATATGATGGATGCAGTTGGTCTCATAGTTGCTCGTGTAGGGACACTAGGGATACAGTACAGGTGCTCATTGGAGAATGAGTTCACTGATTGATCCGCTTACGGAATGCTGGATGGTTGATGATGCCTTATTGTCAGACAGTGATTCCGTAGTCCTAGTGGTGTATCTGGTCCTTAGACTTGAGACACCAATGATGTCTCGTATGAGTGCTCCACTCTTTGAAACCAGACTTATAGGTTTGACTGTCCCAGATCTAGTACAGCTGGTCATTGGGAGTGGTAGTCGACCTTACGAGGGCTATTGAGTGTCGATAGAGGATCATCTACTCTCGGCGTCATGAGAGGAATATCCCATGTGTTCTTGCTCAGACAAATCCATGGCCAAGGTCATTCGGGTTGAGAGAGAAAGAGTTCTCCAGGAGAATCCGATTAGAGCGAGACTCGAGTAGAAACCATACGGGTCTGACAACACTATGCTCGATATTCGATCTTTGGGATATTAGATGGATGAGGGATTATAGGTACACGGTAACTGAGGACAGACATGTCCAATGGATTGGATTCCCCTGTATCGTCTAGGGACTACGGCATAGTGGCCTAGTACTTCCGTAGTCGATGAGTCAAGTGAATTATTACAGAGATAATAATTTACTGAGTTAGAAGGAGTTCTGACAGGTATGACTCACGGCCAACTCGATATTGGGCCTAGAGGGTCACACACATATGGTAGGCATTGCGATGAGTAGAGGTTCGGATATGAGATATCCGACAGAGCCCTTGTCTTATTGGATGCAGATCCAATACCCACTAGGGGAGGACCCATTAGGGTTTGACAGGGGACCTCTATAAATAGGAGGGATTCAGAGCCTCAAAGGCTAGAGCCTTTGCTTGCCTTTCCTATTCTCCTCTTCCTCTCCATCTCAGATCAGGCCTGGAGTTTTTGAGGAGCGTCGTCGTAACCCTGCTGTGTGGATCACCGCTAGAGAGGAGGACGCTTGACCTCCTTCACCCTCTCCTAAGGATCTACAAGGAAACAGGGATATACGATCTCCCTAGGTAACACAATCTACTCTATCCGCAGTTTTATGTTTCACGAATTTTTTCGCACCAATCTTCGCACGACGACGAACATCTTTTTGGGAATCGGGGATTTTGTTTTCTTGTTCTTCCGCTGCGCATGTGATGTCGCCCCCATGATTTCCCAACAAAATCTTGATCTTGTTCTATGATTTTTGGAGCTCAAAATTGTTGTAAAGGCCAAAAGTTCTTCTCCCTCTTTTCTTCCAAGTTCTGAGCTTTAAAGAGAGGAGAGAAAATTCTGTAAGGGTTGTCTCCTAAGCCTATCAAAAGGAGTGAAACTATAAAAGGGTGGTTGGCCTTCGCCTATTGAAGGAAGGCCTCTAGTTGACGTCGGTGACCTCGTCGGTGGAGGAAGCCAAAAGTGGAGTAGGTCAAGATTGACCGAACCACTCTAAATCTCGGTTTGCATTTACTTTGAGCATATTATCTTTACTGCAAACCTCCTCTAAAGCTTACAGCTTTCTGCGCATATACGATCGGGTTTTAAGCTTTGCACTTGCCGAATCAGCGTTTAGACGTAAATCTGTTTTTTCGTATGATCATTATATTTCAGTTTACGTTTACGTTTTGATTTCTATCATAACTGCAAACTGCCTTTATATCCTTGCTTTTACTGTATCTCGCCTAATCAAGTGATTTATGAATCAACATTTAGACGTAAATCAGTTTTTTCGTACGAACGTCGTATTTCAGTTTGTGCTTATATTATGGTTTTCATCATAACTGCAAACTGCCTTCATAGACTGACTTTACCGTCTTCTCGCTTGATCTTAAGTTAAAGTAATCTTAGAATCGGCTTTCACACCGAAATCATTTTTATCGTTCGAACGTTCTTTTATCGTTGAATGATTTCCGCTGCACTAATTCACCCCCCCCCTCTTAGTGCTCTTGATCCTAACAATGGTATGCTTGGTTGAGTACCTTGATGATATATCATTGAATCAAACTCATCTTGTAACGATGGTATCGACATAACTGAACATCATGGATGGTCGAGTCTCTTGAGACCATGGTGGTTCGAAGGCCGAAGAGAGCGGGATTCACAAGGAGTTGTGATCGGCAAGAGTTGCCTACGTTTTAGGCTTAGTGTGATTAGTCGAATCTCTCGAGGTTACATTAAGACACTGATTGGATCTCAATCTCCACTAGAAGTCTGCTGGAGACTTTCGTTTCATGTGCTAAGGGTGTCGCATGACTCACTAGAAAAATAATGGAAGTAGATTAAGATAGAAGTCCATATCTTATTTATTTTTCTATGAAATTTGTATGTTACTTATTTCTACTACATCTTTATTTTCAAAAATTGCCACTTTCAAATCTCTTACAGGGCATACTTGTTGTCAACCGTCTCACTGGTCCGAATTATATGGATTAGCTCTACAACCTGAGAATTGTTCTCATGGTAGAGAAAATTGTGTACGTCTTGATATAGTAATGCCTACACCCGAGAAAGAGGCAAGCAAGGATGATATTGCTCGCTACGTGAAGTAGATAGATGACTCTACTCTTGCTCAGTGTTACATGTTGGGCTCCATGACTCCTGAGTTACAAAAGCAGCAAGAAAAGATAGATGCCAGATCTATTCTCCTACATGTCTGCAAACTGTTTGAGGAACAGGGAAGGAGTTAGCAATATGAGATATCTATGAGCCTCTTCCACACTAGGATCATTGAGAGGATATCGGTTCATAACCATGTCCTAAAGATGATTGAGTGGATAGAGAAACTCATAGGTCTAGGAATGGTCCTAGAGGATAACCTATGTATAGATCTTATGCTTTGGTCCTTACCAGATTCATTTTCACAATTCAAAATAAATTTCAATATGAACAAGCTTGAGGTGACTCTCCTTGAGCTCCTTAATATGTTGAGGGAGGCAGAGAGCACTATCAAAAAAGAGAAGTCAGTTCTCTATATTAGTGAGAGCAAAAAGAAAAGGAAGGCAGAAAAATCCCATAAGAAGGGCAAGGGCAAGGGCAGACCGAGTAAAGCAAAGGTGACAAAGAAAGACTCGGCAAAGGATGAAGGCCAGTGCTTCCACTATGGCAAAGATGGGCACTGAAAGAGGAACTACAAAGAGTACTTTACAGAGAGGGAAAAATTGAAGCTTAGAGAAGCTTCAAATACAATTATAATCAATCTCTAATTGTCAGACTCTTATGATAACACATGGGCCTTGGATACTGGTAGTGCTTATCACATTTCCAATTCATTGCAGGTTCTAGCAAGGCCTAGAAGATTGGTGAGAGGCGAGATGGACCTTAAGATGGGCAATGAAGCAAAAGTTGTTACAGCAGCTGTTAACGACGTCACCCTGCATTTGCTTGATGAAACTATTATTACATTAAATGTATATTATTTTATTCCTTCTATTATCAAAAATATTATTTTTATTTCATGTTTGATAGTTAGTAGATATAAATTAGTTTTTGAGAACAATAGTTGTTCAATAATATTATATGATGAGATCATCACGAGAGGAACATTACATAATGGTTTGTTTATACTAGACACTGCTCCACATATAATGAATGTTAGTGTGTCCAAGAGGAAACGAGATGAGGTAAATAGTGCATACCTATGACATTGTAGGTTATGTCGTATACATGAGGGAAGGATTCAAAAGTTGCTAAATGATGGGTATCTAGATCCATTTGACTATAAGTCATCTGCAACTTGCGAACCTTACTTACGTGGAAAACTGACTAGCTCTCTTTTTAGTAGAACTAGAGAGAGAGCTCTGAGTTGCTGGAACTCATACATAGTGATGTATATGGACCCATGTCAACTCATGTCATAGGTGGTTACTTAAACATTATTACTTTTACTAATGATTTCTCAAGGTACGGACATGTGTATTTGACGAAGTACAAGTCTAAGGCCTTTGAGAAATTCAGAGAGTATAAGAATGAAGTGGAGAAACAGACTACAAAGATTATCAAGACTCTTCGATCAGATTGAGGAGGTGAGTATTTGAGTATAGAGTTCACCCAATTCTTTAAGGACCATGGGATTCTATCCCAATAGACACCTCCTTATACACCTCAATTGAATGGTGTATCTAAAAGGAGGAATTGTACACTATTAGACATGATGCGGCCCATGATGAGCTTCGCCTACCTACCTATCTCATTATGAGGATACGCCCTAACGCCACAACTTACCTTCTGAATAGAGTTCTAACTAAGCTAATAGTGTCTACACTATATAAGATATGGAAAAGGAAGAAGCCCAATCTTAAGGTTATTAAGATTTGAGACTGCCCTGCCCACGTTAAAAGACACAACCCCGATAAGTTGGAATTGAGGACGGAGTGGTGCAAGTTCGTGGGATACCCCAAGGAAATTTGTGGGATACCAAAAGGTCTTTATAGCTAAGAGAGCGGTGTTCCTTGAGAAGGAACATATTCTTGGTGGAGATAGTAGGAACATGGTAGAGTTAAGCAAGGTTGGAGAACTTAGCTCAAACACCACTCTACAACCCGAGTCTATTTAGGTACCTAGCACACAAATTTTGACTTTATGTAAATCCGATAATATCTCATCCTCTTGAGAGATATGTGGGACATATTAGTGGAGAGAATGTTGAGGATATTAATCCATTGACCTACGAGATGGCTATTACGAGTATAGACTCTGGGAAGTGGCAAGAAGTCATAAATTCTGATATGGATTCCATGTACTCCAATAAGATTTGGAACTAGTTGATGCACCCGAGGGTATTATACCCATCGATTGCAAGTGGATCTTTAAAAAGAAGATTAGAGTAGATGGAAAGGTAGAGGCCAATAAAGCAAGGCTAGTGGCTAAGGGATATCGTCAAAGGTAAGGTGTTAACGATGACAAAACCTTCTCACCCATAGCCATGCTAAAATCCATCGGAATACTATTGGCTATTGTAGCATATTATAATTATGAGATCTGGTAGATGGACATGAAAACTATGTTCCTCAATAGCAACCTTGAGGAGGAGGTATATATGATACAACCCAAGGGATTCGTGTCCAAGAACTACCCAGATAAGGTGTGTAGGTTGTTTAGGTCCATTTGTGGACTAAAGCAAGCTTCCCGAAGTTGGAACATAAGATTTGATATAGTAATCAGATCTTATGACTTCATTAAGAATAAAGATAAGCCTTGTATATATAGGAAGGTAAGTGGGAGCATTGTCACCTTCTTGATATTATAGGTGGATGACATCCTGATCATCTAGACACTTCTCCAAGAAGGACTTAGGGGAAGCATCCTATATCTTGAAGATTGGATCTATAGAGATAAATCAAAGAGGATACTTAGCTTGTCCTAGTCTAGGTATATAAACACCATGGTCAAAAGGTTTGGCATGAAAAATTTCAAGAGTGGTCTTATACCGATATAGATAGGGCAAACATAGATAGGATACCCTATGCCTCGACGATGGAGTCTATCATGTATTTCATGCTATGTACTATGCTAGATACAACGCATGCTCTAAGTGTTATGAGTAGGTATCAGGCAAATCCAGGCTTGGAGTACTGAAAAGTAGTAAAGTGTATCCTTAAATACTTAAGGACTAAGGATCTTTTACTGGTATATAGAGGTAGTAGCCTAAAGGTTGAAGGCTACATTGACTCGAGTTTCCAAACTGATATCGATGATAGCAAGTCGAATTCGGGGTATGTGTACACTTTGAATGGAGGAGCAATATGTTGGAAGAGTTCTAAGCAAAATCTACTACTAACTCAACCATAGAGGCGGAGTACATTGTTACAACAAAGGCAACAAAGGAGGGAGTCTAGATGAAGAAGTTCATCTCAAATCTAGGAGTCGTGTCGGGCAACAAGGAGCTGATTCTTTTATATTGCGACGAAAATGGGACAATTGCTCAAGCAAAGGAACTTAGGTCTCATTAGAAGTCTAAGCACATTATGAGGAGATTCCACCTAATCTGAGAGATCGTGACCCGAGGAGATATAGTAGTAGAAAGAGTTCCATCCAAAGATAATATCACAGATCCACTAACAAAGTCATTATCTCAGATTGTCTTTGAGCATTATAGGGATTTGATGGGGATCAAACACAAAGGTGATTGACTTTAGGTCATGTGGGAGATTGCTAGTCATACGTGCCCTGCAAGCCAATCACGTGAGTGATGACATATCTAACTTGACATGTAGTCTTTTTGCTTATTATTATTATTTGATATTTTATCACTTTATATTGCCTGCTACATAAATATATTGTGACGTCCATAAATCTATGCAATGGAAATTAGATAATGATGAAATCACGATAATGAGACGATTCGTCTTTAAACACAGATCCTAAATAATCTCGGTCATAGGTTAGTTGAGAGGGACATCGAGATAATAGGACAAACTAGTGTGTTGTATATCCATCCATATGATGGATGCAGCTAGTCTCATAACTGCTCATATGGGGACACTTGGGATACAATGAAGGTGCTCAATGGAGAATGAGTTAATTGATTGATCCACTCATGAAATGTTGGATAGTTGATGATATCTTATTATTAGACAATGATTTCGTAGGCCTAGTGGTATATCTAGTATTTAGACTTACGACACCAGTCATCTCCTATATGAGTACTCTACACTTTGATACAGGATTTATAGGCCTGGAGGTTCCAGATCTAGCACAACCAGTCATCAAGAGTGGTAGCCAAACTTATAAGGGCTATTGAGTATCAATAGAGGATCATCCACTCTCGATAATATGAGAGAAATATCATATGTGTTTTTGCTCAAACAAATCCCTAATCAGGGTCATTCGAATTGAGAGAGAAAATATTCTCCGAGAGAATCCGATTAGAGCGAGACTCGAGTAGAAACTGTATGGGCTTGATAGTACTATGCCCGGTATATGGTCTTTGGGTTATTAGATGGTGAGGGACTATGGATACAAGGTAACTGAGGACAGATAGGTTCAAAAGATTGGATTCCCCTGTATCGTCTAGGGATTGCAGCGTAGTGGCCTAGTACATCCGCAGTCGATGAGTTGAGTGAATTATTATAAAGATAATAATTCACTGAGCCAAAAGGAGTTCTAATATGTATGACTCATGGCCAGCTTGATATTGGGCCTAGAGGGTCACATACATATGGTAGGCGTTCCGGCGAGTAGAGTTTCAAATATGAGATATTTGCTGAACCCCTTATCTTATTGGATATCTAATAAGTCCATGAATTATTGGATCCTATGGATAGGATCCAATAAAAGCCAATGAGATATTATGTCCAGCTTGATATTCGCCTTAGAGGGTCATATACATATGATAGGCGTTACGACGAGTAGAGTTTCGGATATAAGATATTTGATGGTCCCCTTATCTTATTAGGTATCCAATAAGTCCCTGAATTATTGGATCATATGGATAAGATCCAATAAGAGCCAATGAGAGATTATTAGATAAAGATCCATTAATCTAAGAGGCTTGGGTAGTTGGTTGGAGATCCAATACCTAATAGGGTTGGATCTATTAGAGTTAAGTTGATAGGGGATCTCTATAAATAGGATAGAACCAAACACCCATAGGCTAATGGTTTTCTTAGTTGCCACCTTATATTCTCTTCTCCCCTTCTCCTCCTCTGATAGCAGGCTTGGAGATTTGACGAGCGTCGTCGCAGCCCTATTGTGTGGATCATCACTAGAGAGGAGAACGATTGACCTCCTTCATCCTGTCCTACAAATCTATAGGGATTCAAAGATATACGATCTCCCTAGGTAACATAACTATCTCATACATAGATTTTAGTTTTTTTGCATTTTGCACACCAATCTTTGTACGACGACGAACACATATTTGGGAAATTTGAGGATTTTGTTTTTCTGTTTTTCTACTATGCATGTGATGTGGCCCCTAGATTTTCCTACAAAGTACTGGATCCATTAGGGTTAAGTTGACAAGAGGCCTCGATAAATATTAGGGAACCAAACACCCATAGGCTAAAGGCTTCTTGGTTGCCACCTCCTATTCTCCTCTCCCCTTCTCCTCCTTAGATAGCAGATGTAGAGATTTAGGCAGCGATTTGAGGAGCATCGTCATAGCCCTATTGTGTAAATGACCACAATAGAGGAGGATGCTTGACCTCCTTCATCCTCTCCTATCGATCTATAGGGATTCAGGGATATATGATCTCTCTATGTAACACAACTATCTCACACATGGTTTTAAGTTTTGTAAGTTTTGCGCATCAATCTTTGAATGATGATGAATACCGTTTTAGGAAATTTGGGGTTTTTGTTTTCTATTCTTCTGTTGTGCATGTGATGTTGTCCCTAGATTTTCCTACAATAGCTGGTCTCATAGCCGCTCATGTGAGGACACTAGGGCTACAGTGCTAATGCTTATTGGATAATGAGTTCACTAATTGATCTGCTCTCGAAATAATGGATGGTTAACGATATCTCATTGTCAAATAGTGATTCTGTCATCCTAGTGGTGTAATTGGTCCTTAGACTTGAGACATCAAGGATGTTTTGTATGAGTACTATGCTATTTGATACCGGACTTTTAGGTTTGGAAGTTTTAAATCTGGTACAACCAATTACCGGGAGTGGCAACTAACCTTACAAGGGCTATTGAGTGTTGATAGAGTATCATCCGCTCTTGGTATCATGAGAGAAATATGTCATGTATTCTTACTCAAACAAATCCTTAGCCAAGGTCATTCCGATCGAGAGAAAAAGAGTTCTCCAAGAGAATTTGATTGGAACAAGACTCAAGAAGAAACCATATGGGCTTGATAGCACCACACTCAATGTATGGTCTCTAGGATATTAGATAGATAAGGGACTATTGGTGCATGATAACTGAGGATAGATAGGTCCAAAATTTTGGATTCCCTTGTGTCATTTAGGGACTATAGCGTAGTGGCCTAGTATGTCCATAATTGATGAGTCAAGTGAATTATTATTGAGATAATAATTCATTGAGCCAGAAAGAGTTCTAACAAGTATGACTCATGGCCAGCTCAATAATAGGCCTAGAAGGTCACACACATATGGTAGATGTTACAACGAGTAGTGGTTCGGATGTGAGATATCCGTCGAGGCCTCTATTTTATTAGATATCCAATAAGCCTATGAATTATTGGATCCTATAGATGAGGTACAATAAGAGCTAATGAGAGATTATTGGATAGAGATCCACTAACCTAAAAGACTTGGGTAATTGGATAGAGATCAAATATCCAATAGTGTAAAATCCATTAGGGTTAAGTTGACAATGGGCCTCTATAAATAAGAGAGAACCAAAAGGACCAGAGACTAGGCTTCTTGGTTTCCATTCCTTTTCTCCTCTCCCCTTCTCACCCTCAAATAGCAGGTGTGGAGATTTGGGAAGCGATTTGAGGAACATCTTCACAGCCCTTGCTGTGTGGATCATAGCTAGAGAGGAGGATGCTTGACCTCCTTCATCCTCTCCCATAAATCTATAGGAATTCATGGATATACGATCTCCCTAGGTAACACAACTATCTCACACATAGTTTTTAATTTCATGAGTTTTTACGCACCAATCTTCGCATGATAATGAATAAATTTTAGAAATTTTATAATTTTTGTTTTGTGTTCTTTGGCTGCGCATGTACCCCTAAATTTTCCTATAGTGGCATTAGAGCCAAGTTATTCATGCGAAAGATTGGTTTTGAATTACATATGTTATATTTTAGTAAGGATTTTGCCATCAAAATCATTGATGCAAAAGCAAGAAAGGGTAACAACTATTGCTACCCTTACTGCCCTCATAGATGGTAGCCTTTGCTACCATCTGCATGCAAGCAAGTCGCCTACGCACAGGCAATGCACAGGAGGTGCAAACACAACAATTATTGCTATGTGCAATTGCAGCTTCAAGTGACTGACCACCCACAAGGTAAGTCACCTGCACGCACGCACTATGCTTGTAGCGCAAGTGACGACACTTGTAAGCATAGCCCTTACATGCGCTGCATGCGGACACTACTAGTCATGGGTGCCCTACAAGCCAATCACGTGAGTGATGACACGTGTGACATGATACGCAAGCTTTTATTATTATTATTATGGTAATTTCTCACTTTATATTGCTTATTGCATAAATATATTGTGATGTCCATGGATCTGTGTAATGGGAATCGGATCGTGATAAGATCATAATAATGAGACTGATTCACCTTTAAACATAGACCCTAAAAAATCCTGGTCATAGGTTACTCGAGAAGGACATTGAGATAATTGGATAGACTGGTGTGTTGTATACCCATCCATATAATGAAGGCAACTAGTCTCATAGTTGCTTGTGTGGGGACACTAAGGATACAGTGCATGTGTTCATTAGAGAATGAGTTTTCTGAATGATCCGCTCATGGAATGCTAGATGGTTGATGATATCTTACTATCGAACAGTGATTTTGTAGTCGCAATAGTGTGTCGAGTCCTTAGACTTGCGACACCAAAGATATTTTGTATGAGTAGTCCACTCTTTAATACCAGACTTATAGGTTTGGAAGCTTTAGATATAGTACAATCGGTTATTGTGAGTGGTAGCCAACCTTACGAGAGCTATTGAGTGTCGATAGAGGATTATCCACTCTCGGTATCATGAGAAGAATATCCTATGTATTCTTACTCGGATAAATCCTTGGCCAAGGTCATTTGGATTGAGAGAGAAAGAGTTCTCTGGAAGAATCTAATTAGAGTGAGACTCGAGGAGAAATCATATGGGCTTGACAATACTATGCCTGGTATACAGTCTCTAGGATTAAATGGATGAGGGACATTATAGATACATGATAACTGAGGATATATAGGTCTAAAGGATTGGATTACCTTGAATCATTTGGGGATTACGACGTAGTGGCCTAGTATGTCCGTAGTTGATGAGTCGAGTGAATTATTATGGAGATAATAATTCACTAAGCCAAAAGGAGTTTTGATAGGTATGACACATGGCTAACTTGATATTGGGCTTAGAGGGTTACACACATATGGTAGGCATTACGATGAGTAGAGGTTCAGATATAAGATATCCGTTGAAGCTCCTATCTTATTATATATCCAATAAACCCTTGAATTATTGGATCCCATGGATAAGATCCAATAAAAGCTAATAAGAGATTATTGGGTTGAGACATACTAATATATGAGACTTGAGTAATTAGATAGAGATCCAGTATCCAATAGGGTAGGATCTATTAGGGTTAAGTTAACTTTGGGCCTTTATAAATAGGAGGAACTAAAGGCCCATAGGTTGGGGCTTCTTGGTTGTCACCTTTTATTCTCCTCAACCCTTCTCCTCCTTAGATAGCAAGCATGGAGATTTGAGGATTGTCATCATAACGCTACTCTATGGACCGCCGCTCGAGAGGAGGATGCTTGACCTCCTTCATCCTCTCCACAGATCTATAGGGATTCAAGAATATACGATCTCCCTAGGTAAAACACATCTATCTCACATATGAATTTAAATTTCACGGGTTTTTGCACACCAATCTTCACACAACGACGAACACCTTTTGAAAATTTTGGGTTTTTGTTTTCTATTCATCTACTGCGCATGTGATGTCACCTCTAGATTTTCCTAAAATGGTATCAGAGCTAGGTTGTTCGTGCAAAGGATTAGTTTTGAACTACGTGTGTTATGTTTTAGAAAAGTTTTTTATGTCAAAATCATTGATGCACAAGCTAGAAAGGGCAGCAACTATTGCTGCCCTCGAAGATGGTAGCCTTACTGCCATCTATGTGAAGGAAGGCAACCTATAATGGCCACAAGCAGAGCGGGCTACGTGCAGGCATTGCGCCTAAAATGAAAGTGATGGCATCCGCAGGCGCTACCTACAAGCATAGCTCCTACAGTAGCGATCGCCCGCACAAGCGACGCTTGCGGGAGCTTTGCCCGCCGACAAAACCGCCTATAGTGGTGGTGGTGCCCGTAAGGGTGCTCGATTATAGGAGTAGCGGCACCCGCAGGCACACCGCCCATGGGTGAGCCATCCACGAGTAGAGGCACCTCCCCCGCCCCCTTGTAGTGGTCACCGCCGGCGGGGTGGCAGCGGCTGCAATGCAGTAGGGGAGAAGGAGAAGAGATTAGGATTTTTGGACAAATGATTAAGTTATTACTACACGAGGAGACAAAGAGGGAGTGTGGAGGTGATAGCGGGGCCCATGAGGTTGAGATGGACGATCATGATGCATGGAGATGCGCCGAGATACTTGGAGATGTGCCGAGATGCCGATAGAACAGACGAGGATAAGATGGACGATCACAGGGCATGGAGATGCATCACTACACACATAGATCTTGATATGAGTGATTAGACCCACTAGCTCAGGCATGATCACATTAGGCTGTGGTTAATGATCATTTGGTGTGATTACTCATGTGATGTGTGATTACTTGTATACCTACTAGATATGTTTATATTTGTATGTGATGTAGATATATATTAAATATGTATGTGTGTGACATGTCATATTAGGAGATCAAATAAAAAATCTCCTCTCTATATAATATTAAGACAGTAATTTGATGTAATTAGATTGACCCACGTGGCCTTCCATCGTTATAGGTAGGGATCGATTCCTAACATAGGTTGAGTTGGTCAAGTTACTTAAGGCTCACCTATTTCATGATTCACTATCTTACATATGACATAGAGATGTCACTAATGACCTGAGGACATGGTATGCTTGGTCGAGTCACTCGAGGGCATATTATCGAATCAGACTTATCTTGTAACGATGGTGATGATTTAACCAAACACCATGGTTGGTCGAGTCACTCGAGGCCATGGTGGTTCGGAGGTCGAATAGGACGGGAATCATAAGGAGTTGTGATTGGCAAGAGTTGTCTATCTTTACGGGCTTAGCGTAATTGGTCGAGTCACTCGAGGTTACGTTAAGTCACTAATTGGATCCTGATCTCCACTATAGATCTACTAGCGGTCTTTGATTCACATACCGGAGGGAGTTGTGTGATTCAAGAGAAAATAATAAGAGTAGATTAAGATAGAAGTCCCTATCTTAATAGTTTATTTTCTACAAAATCTACATATTATTTATTTCTATTACATCTTTATTTTCATAAATATGTCGTATTCAAATCCCTTACATGACATACTTGATATCAACTATCTCATCGGTCCAAATTACACCGATTCACTCCGCAACCTGAGAATCATTCTCACGGTAGAGAAAATCACATATGTCCTTGATATAGTGATGCCTATACCTGAGGAAGGGGCAAGCGAGGATAAGATCGCTCACTACGTGAAGTACATAAATGATTCCACTCTTACTTAATATTACATGTTGGGCTCTATAACTCTTTAGTTACATAAACAACATGAAAAAATGGATACCAGATCCATTCTTTGACATCTTTACAAATTATTTGAGGAACAGGGAAGGACTCAACGATATGAGATATCCAAGAGTCTCTTCCATACTAGGATAACTGAGGGGACATCGATTTAGAACCATGTCCTAAAGATGATTGAGTGGATAGAGAAACTCACAGGTATAGGGATGGCCCTCGAGGATGACCTATATGTAGACCTTATCCTTCAGTCCCTACTAGATTTCTTCTCTCAATTCATAATGAATTTTAGTATGAATAAGTTTGAGGTGACTCTCCCTAAGCTCCTTAATATGTTGAGGGAGGCAAAGACCACCATCAAGAAAGAGAAGCTAGTTCTCTATGCTGGTGAGACCAAAAAGAAAAGGAAAGCAAAAAAGTCCCTTAAGGAGGGCAAGGGTAAGGGCCGATCGGGTAAAGCATGTTGAATCTCGGATTTTGATGATAAAATCAATTGATAGGTTAATTGATCTAATCCATATTATTGAGTTAAGTGTGCAGAATTAACTACGATAACCAGAAAACACAAAGCAAGAATACCGGAGTCAAGATCGATGGACGTTTAAGAGTCCGAAGAATCATCGGAGATGCTGCCAGAACCAACCGAGAAGAAATCGGGAACCTATCGGAATTTTCGGAAGTTTGCCGAAGAGATCGTCGGAGGTTCACGGAGATCACCGAGAAAGCTCGGCTACTCGTTCAAGTCATCACAAGATCGGGAGCTTGCAGGGAGTCCGTCGGAAGAAGTTCGTCGGAAAGCTCGCCGGAACAAGACTCGACGTTCGTGGTTGAAAACTTGCTTAGGATATTTTTTTTGTTATGTAGTTCACTTGTAATTAGGATTAGAATTAAGAGATAATCCTATATCCTGGTTAGGGGCCAACTGGGCCCAAAGTCAGATTCGGTTTGGGCTAAAATTAAGCCAAACCAGTGAATCGGAGAGCTAGGCGGTGGCACCGCCTGGCTGGGCGGTAGCACCACCCAGCACCTGTGAGCTGGGCGGTGACACCTCCTGGGTTGGGCAGTTGCACCGTCCAGCACCCGAGTGCTGGGCGGTGGCACCGCCAGCATCGGGAACATAAGAGAATTCAAATTTTTTGGAGCCCAAATTTGAATTCTCTTGAGGCCTATAAATACCCCTCAAGTCTCAGCTGAGAAAAAAACTTTTTGAGCAGCAAGTGATTGAGAGAAAAATCTTAGAAAAGTTTTTGCCTTTCTTGTTTTCAATTTGCTAGTGTTCACCTCCTTCTTTCTTGCTGAAAATCTGTAAGAGAGTGAACCGCTTGTAAAAGTTGTAAGAGTGGTATTTACCCTTCCCTTTCAAGAGATTTGCTAGTGGTAGATGGGAGCCTCATCGAAGAGGGGCCTCGCATGTGGATGTAGGTCACTTGACCGAACCACTTTAAAAACGGCGTAATCTTTGGTTTGCATTTCATTACTGCTATTTACATTACTGCAAACCCTCTTACTTGCTTTATTTCCTCATTACATTTGCTGCACAACTTTGCGAATACGCTTTCAAGTTAAGCACTTCCGATTCCGATTTTTATCGTACGAAAGATTTGTCGAAACCAACGATTTAAGCAGCTGCACTAATTCACCCCCCCCCTCTTAGTGTCGCTCTGATCCTAACAATTGGTTTCAGAGCAAGGTTATCTCTCATATTTGGTTTAATACCCAAGAGAGATGGCTTACTCCGGCATGCAAGAGGGCCATTCTATTGTACGACCACCTTTGTTTAATGGGTCGGATTACACATATTGGAAGACTCGCATGAGGATCTTCCTCATTTCTATGGACTTTGAGCTTTGGTCTATTGTCCAGAATGGATTTCAAAAATCTTCTCTTCCGATGAGCGAATGGAATGAATCGGAAAAAAAAGGTTTTTACTTTAAATGCAAAGGCTATGAATGCCTTGTTTTGTGCACTAGATAAAAATGAATTTAATCGCATTTCAATTTGTGATTCGGCTTTTGATATTTGGAGAACTCTTGAAGTCACTCATGAATGCACTAGCTGAGTGAAAGAGTCCAAAATCAACATCCTTATGCACTCTTACGAACTTTTTCGAATGAAACCAAGTGAGTCCATCGGAGACATGTACACTCGGTTCACGTATGTCATCAATGGACTCAAAGCTCTTGGTAAAGATTTTACTAACTTTGAACTAGTAACTAAAATCTTAAGATCCCTCCATAAAAGTTAGGATCCAAAAGTTACGGCCATTCAAGAGGCCAAAGACCTTAAAGCATTCCCTCTTGAAGAACTCATTTGGTCTCTAATGACCTACGAAATGACATGTCAAGCTCATGACGAGCTCGAGAACCCCCTTCCAAAGAACAGGAAGGATATGGCACTCAAATCACAAGAAGACCACTTGAAAGGAATATCAAGTGATGAGGACAGTGACAATGACATTGCACTTTTGACTCAAAAATTTAAAAAATATTTAAGAAAGAATAAATTTAAAAATAATATAAAAAATAAATTTGAACAAAAGAAGGACCAAGTGATTTGCTATGAATGCAAAAAACCGGGACATTACAAGAACGATTGTCCTCAAGCCAAAAAGAGAACATCAAAGAAGAAGGCGCTCAAGACAACGTAGGATGATTCAAGCGCGTCCGAAGAAGAGGAGTCCAACACCGAGCAAGTTGCTCATTACGCGCTAATGGCTTTAGGAGAAGAGGTATGTGATTTATTTAATGAAGATTTATCTTTTGAAGAACTCTCTATCGCTTTTCATGAATTATTTGATGAATGTAGAACTGTTAGCAAGAAGTTAAGTATCTTAAAGAAAGAGCATGCTTTGCTACAAGATAAGTTTGATAGTCTTCAAATTCCTCCATGCTCTAAGTGTGAGCATTTAGAAGCAATAAAAAATGAAAATTTGCTTCTTAAAGAAACCTTAAACAAGTTTAAGGTTGGTAGCAAAGGATTAGATATGATCCTTGCACACAAGGGTCACGTCGCAAATAGAAATGGAATTGGATTTGTAAAAAGATTACATCAAAATCCTACCACTTTCATAAAAGGACCTACATTACATATTTCCTCTTATATGAAATGTAATTTATGTTGCAAATCTGGACCTATTGCCTATAAATGTTCATTTAGGAAAATTAGTTCACAAAAATTAATATGGGTTCCTAAAGGAACTATAAAGGATTCAATAATAAATAACAAAGTTAGTGGATCAATTTTTGAGGCACCCAAAATCAAATGGGTACCTAAAAGTCGTCCTCTTTTGTAGACATACCCACAAGCTAGGAGCAAGAGATGGTATCTCGATAGTGGATGCTCAAGACATATGACTGAAGATCCATCTCATTTCTCTATGCTCACTAGCAAAGAAGAAGGGTACGTAGCCTTCGGAGACAACAACAAAGGCAAAATCATTGGCAAGGGAACTATTGGTAACAAATTTAGTTTTTCCATTGATGATGTTTTACTAGTTGATGGATTGAAACATAATCTTGAGTATTAGTCAACTATGCGATAAAGGTTATATCGTTAGATTCAAAATCAAATATGTGTATTATCAAAAAACCAAACAATAACTTGACTATGATTACATTAAAATAAAATAATGTCTACACCATCTGTTGGGAAATCATGGGGGGGCGACATCATATGCGCAGCAAAAGAACAAGAAAACAAAAATCCCCGATTCCCAAAAAGATGTTCGTCGTCGTGCGAAGATTGGTGCGCAAAAATCCGCAAAACACAAAACTGCGTATAGAGATTGTGTTACCTAGGGAGATTGTATATCCCTGTTTCCTTGCAGATCCTTAGGAGAGGGTGAAGGAGGTCAAGCATCCTCCTCTCTAGCGGTGATCCACACAGCAGGGTTGCAATGACGCTCCTCAAAACTCCAGGCCTACTCTGAGGTGGAGAGGGAGAGGAGAATAGGAAAGACAAGCAAAGACTCTAGCCTATGAGGCTGTGAATCCCTCCTATTTATAGAGATCCCGTGTCAAACCCTAATGGGTCCTTCCCTAGTGGGTATTGGATCTGTATCCAATAAGACAAGGGCTCCGTCGGATATCTCATATCCGAACCTCTACTCATCGCAATGCCTACCATATGTGTGTGACCCTCTAGGCCCAATATCGAGCTGGCCGTGAGTCATACCTGTCAGAACTCCTTCTAACTTACTGAATTTTTATCTCTGTAATAATTCACTCGACTCATCGACTACGGACGTACTAGGCCACTACGCCGTAGTCCCCAGACGATACAGGGGAATCCAATCCATTGGACCTGTCTGTCCTCAGTTACCATGTACCTATAGTCCCTCATCCATCTAATATCCCAGAGACCGTATATCGAGCATGGTGTTGTCAGACCCATACGGTTTCTACTCGAGTCTCGCTCTAATCGGATTCTCCCGGAGAACTCTTTCTCTCTCAACCCGAATGACCCTGGCCAGGGATTTGTCTGAGCAAGAACACATGGGATATTCCTCTCATGATGCCGAGAGTGGATGATCCTCTATCGACACTCAATAGCCCTTGTAAGGTCGACTACCACTCCCAATGACCAACTGTACTAGATCTGGGACAGCTAAACCTATAAGTCTGGTATCAAAGAGTGGAGCACTCATACAGGACATCCTTGGTGTCTCAAGTCTAAGGACCAGATACACCACTAGGACTATGGAATCACTGTGTGACAATAAGGCATCATCAACCATCCAGCATTCCGTAAGCGGATCAATCAGTGAACTCATTCTCCAATGAGCACCTGTACTATATCCCTAGTGTCCCTACATGAGCAGCTATGAGACCAGTTGCATCCATCATATGGACGGGTATACAGCACACCAGTCTATCCGGTTACCACGATGTCCCTCTCGAGTAACCTATGACCGGGATTATTTAGGATATGTGTTTAAAGGTGAATCGATCTCATTATCATGATCTCATCACGATCCGATTCCCATTGCACAAATCCAAAGACATCACAATATATATATGCATTTATGTAATAGTTAAAAAGTGATATACGCCAAAATATAATAAGCAAAAAGATTCTGTATCAAGTCACACGTGCCATCACTCACGTGATTGGCTTGCTAGGCACCTATGACTAGCAATCTCCCACTTGACCTAAAGCCAATCACCTATGTGTCTGATCCCCATCAGACTCCTATAACGCTCAAAGACAATCTGAGACAACGACTTTGTCAATGGATCTGCAATGTTATCTTCGGATGGAACTCTTTCCACTACTACATCTCCTCGGGTTACGATATCTCTTATAAGCTGGAACCTCCTCAGAACACTTCAGATGAGACCCGGGTTCCCTTATTTGAGTAATCACCCCATAGTTGTCGCAATATAAGGAAGTCGACTTGTCGTTATCTGTATCGACTCCCAAATCTGTGATGAACTTCTTCACCCAGACTCCCTCCTTTGCTGCATCTGATGCAGCAATGTACTCCGCCTCTGTGGTCGAGTCAGCAGTGGTATCTTGCTTGGAACTCTTCCAGCACACTGCTCCTCCATTCAAGGTGTACACATACCCTGAACTCGACTTGCTATCATCGACATCAGACTGAAAAACTTGAGTCAGTGAAGCCTTCAACCTTAAGGCTATTACCTCCATATACTAGTAAAAGATCCTTAGTCCTTCTCAAGTACTTAAGGATACACTTTACTGCTTTCCAGTGCTCCAAGCTTGGATCCGCCTGATACCTGCTCGTGACAATCAGAGCATGCGCTATATCAGGCCTAGTACATAGCATGGCATACATGATATACCATATTGATGAGGCATAAGGTATCATATCCATGTTCGCCCTTTCTTAGAATTTTCAATGCCAAACCTTTGGACAATGGTTTCTATGTACCTAGACTGGGACAAGCCAAGCATCCTCTTAGATCTATCTCTATAGATTCTAATCCCCAAGATATAGGATGCTTCCCCTATGTTCTTTATGGAGAAGTGTCTAGATAACCAAGTCTTTACTGTGGATAGCATTCCTACATCATTCCCAATGATGAGGATGTCATCCATATATAACACCAAAAAGGTGATAGCGCTCCCACTTACCTTTCTGTATACACAAGGCTCATCTTCGTTCTTAACAAAGTCATAAGATCTGATTGCCTCATCAAATCTTATGTTCCAACTTCGGGAAGCTTGCTTTAGTCCATAAATGGATCTAAGCAACCTACACACCTTATTTGGGCAGTTCTTGGACACGAATCCCTCAGGTTGCATCATATACACCTCCTCCTCGAGGTTCCCGTTGAGGAATGCGGTTTTCACATCCATCTGCCAGATCTCATAATCATAGTGTGCTGCAATAGCCAATAGAATTCTGATGGATTTTAGCATTGCTACGGGTGAGAAAGTTTCGTCGTAGTCAACACCTTGCCTTTGACGATACCCCTTAGCCACTAGCCTTGCTTTATAGGTCTCTACCTTTCCATCTACTCCGATCTTTTTCTTAAAGATCCACTTGCAACCGATGGGTACAATACCTTCGGGCGCATCAACTAGGTTCCAAACCTTATTGGAGTACATAGAATCCATCTCAGAATTCATGGCTTCTTTGCCACTTCCCGGAGTCTATACTCATAATAGCCTCCTCGTAGGTCTGAGGATCAATATCCTCTACATCCTCTGCTCTAATATGTCTCACATATCTCTCAGGAGGATGGGATACTCTATCAGACCTGCGTAAAGTTGATACTTGTGTATTAGGTACCTGAACAGACTCGGGCTGTAGAGTGGTGCTTGAGCTTGGTTCTCCAACCTCGCTCAATTCTATCATTCTCCCACTGTCTCCGTCAAGAATGTATTCCTTCTCAAGGAACACTGCTCTATTAGCTACAAAGACCATTTGGTCCTCGAGATGATAGAAATAATACCCACAAGTTTCCTTGGGGTATCCCATAAATTTGCATCGCTATGTCCTTGATTCTAACTTATCGGGGTTGTGTCTTCTAACATGGGCAGGGCAGCCCCAAATCTTAACAACCTTAAGATCAGGCTTCTTCCCTTTCCATATCTCATATGGTGTAGACACTACCGACTTAGTTGGAACTCTGTTCAGAAGGTAAGCTGCGGTTTCTAGGGCATATCCCTAGAATGAGATGGGTAGGTCAGCGAAACTCATCATGGACCGTACCATATCTAATAATGTACGATTTCACCTTTCAGAGACACCATTGAGCTGAGGTGTATAAGGAGGTGTCCATTGGGATAATATCCCATGGTCCTTGAGGAACTGAGTAAACTCTGTACTTAAGTATTCACCTCCTCGATCTGATCGAATAGTTTTGATACTCTTTCCAGTCTGGTTCTCCACCTTATTCTTATACTCTTTGAAATTCTCAAAGGCCTCGGGCTTGTACTTCATTAAGTACACATATCCATACCTTGAGAAATCATTAGTAAATGTAATGAAGTAGGAGTAACCTCTAATGGCATGAGTTGACATGGGTCCACATACATCACTATGTATGAGTTCCAACAACTCATTGGCTCTCTCTACAGTTCTACTAAATAGAGATTTGGTCACAAGTTGCATAAGACACATAGTCGAATGGATCTAGATATCCATCATTTAGCAACTTTTGAATCCTTCTTTCATGGATGTGACCTAGCCTACAATGCCACAGGTATGCACTGTTCAACTCATCTCGTTTCCTTTTGGACACATTTATATTCATGATATGTGGAGTGGTGTCGAACATAAATAAACCATTATGCAATGTTCCTTTCGTGATGATCTTATCATCTAATAATATCGAACAACCATTGTTCTCAAAAACAAATTTATATCCACTAACTGTTAAACATGAAATGGAGATAATGTTTTTGATAATAGAAGGAACAAAATAACATACATCTAATACAATAAAAGCTCCACTAGGCAGATGTAGGGCGACCTCGCCAATAGCTAACACAGCAACTTTTGCTCCATTACCCATCTTGAGGTCCATCTCGCCTCTCTCTAGTCTCCTAGGCCTTGCCAGAGCCTGCAATGAATTGCATATATGATAAGCACTACCAGTATCCAATACCCATGTGTTATCATAAGAGTCTGACAAATGGAGACTGATCATGAATGTACCTGAAGCTTCATCAAGCTTTTGTTTCGCCCTTTCTGCAAGGTACTCTTTGCAGTTTCTCTTCCAATGCCCATCTTTACCACAGTGGAAGCAATGGCCTTTGTCCTTTGCTGGGTCATTCTTAGCAACCTTTGCTTTACCTTGTTTGCCCTTGCCCTTTCCCTTCTTAAGGGACCTTTCTGCTTTCCTTTTCTTTCTGGTCTCACTAGTGTAGAGAACTGGCTTCTCTTTCTTAATAGTACTCTCTGCCTCCCTCAACATATTGAGGAGCTATGGGAGAGTCACCTCAAGCTTATTCATATTAAAATTCATTATGAACTGTGAAAAGGAATCTAGTAGGGACTGAAGCACAATGTCCACACACAAGTTATCCTCTAGGACCATTCCTAGACCTGTGAGTTTCTCTATCCACTCAATCATCTTTAGGACATGGTTCTGAACCGGTGTCCCCTCAGTCATCCTAGCGCGGAAAAGGCTCTTGGATATCTCATATCATTGAGTCCTTCCCTTTTCCTCAAACAATTTGCGGACATGTAGGAGAATGGATCTGGCATCCATCTTTTCATGTTGTCTCTGTAACTCTGGAGTCATAGAGCCCAACATAGAGCACTGAGCAAGAGTGGAGTCATCAATGTACTTCACGTAGCGAGCGATCTCATCCTCGCTTGCCCCTTCTTCGGGTGTAGGCATCACAATATCAAGGACGTACACGATTTTCTCCGCTGTGAGAACAATTCTCAAGTTACGAAGCCAATCCGTATAATTTGGACCAGTGAGGCGGTTGACATCAAGTATACCACGTAAGGGATTTAAAAGTGACATTTTCTGAAAATAAAGATGTAGCAGAAATGAATAACATGCAGATTTTGCAAGAAATAAACTATCAAGATATGGACTTCTATCTTAATATGCTCCCACTATTTTACTAACGAGTCACGCGACACCCTCAGCACGTGAAACGGAAGTCTCCGGCAGACTTCTAGTGGGGATCAGGATCAAATCAGCGTCTTAGTGTAACCTCGAGGGACTCGACCAATCACACTAAGCCTAAAAGGTAGGCAACTCTTGCCGATCACAACTCCTTGTGATTCCCGTCCTGTTCGGCCTCCGAATCACCATGGCCTCGAGGGAATCGACCAACCATGATGCTCGGTTAAGTCAACACCTTCGTTACAAGATGAGTCTGATTTGATGATATACCCTCGAGGGACTCGACCAAGCATACCATGCCCTCAGGTCACCGGTGACATCTCTATGTCGTAAGCAAGATAGCAAATCGTGATATAGGTGAGTCTCGAGGGACTCGACCAACTCAACCTACACCGGGAATCGGTTCCTACTCATAACGATGGAAGGCCACGTGGGTCAATCTAATTGCCTCACGTTTACCGACTTAATATTATCGAGAGATGTTTCTATAATTTGGTCTCCTAATATGACATGTCACACATATACATATTTAATATATATCTACATCGCATGTAAATATATATACAAATCTAGTATGTGTATAAGCAATCATATCAGATGATCATGGACCACAACCTAATATGATTAGGCCCGAGCCAGTAGGCCTAATCACTCACATCAAGATTTATGTGTGCAACGGTGCATCTCCATGCCCTGTGATCGTCCATCTCGTCCTCGTCGGTTCCATCGACATCTTGATGCATCTCCATGCATCACGATCGTCCGTCTCGTGGGTCCCGCTATTGCATCCACGCTCCCGCTGCGCCTCCTCAAGTGATTACAACTTAATCATAAGCACGCAGGCCCGACAATAAACGAGAAATATAATGGAGGTTCGCAGACCTCAATAATAATAATCACAAGTACACACATCACACGTTCCATGATTATCCGTCCACACATCATACATCACATGTATAAATAATCATCATCATGTAGGACTACTAGATAATAATAAAAATAATAATCAACGGGAGCGGCCGGCTCACCCCGCGGGAGAAGCGGCCGCATGCGCCTCACCCCGCGGGAGAAGCGGCCGCAAGCGCCTCTGCCCACGGGCTGCCAGCCCCGCCGGCAGCAAGCCTACTGCAAGCAGGCCGCCGGTCGGCTGCTGCAAGCGCATCCCCTGTACTGCCCGCCTTCGGCTACGCTTCACGCACGTAGATCGAGGGCAGCAACAATTGCTGTCCTTTCTCGCTTTTGCGTCAACGATTTTGACGTCAAAATTCTTCCTAAACACAACACACGCATTTCAAAACTAATCATTCGCATGAACAACCTGGCTCTGATACCACTATTGGGAAATCATGGGGGGGCGACATCATATGCGCAGCGGAAGAACAAGAAAACAAAAATCCCTGATTTCCAAAAAGATGTTCGTCGTCGTGCGAAGATTGGTGCGCAAAAATCCGCAAAACACAAAACTGCGTATAGAGATTGTGTTACCTAGGGAGATCGTATATCCCTGTTTCCGTGCAGATCCTTAGGAGAGGGTGAAGGAGGTCAAGCGTCCTCCTCTCTAGTGTTGATCCACACAGCAGGGTTGCGACGACGCTCCTCAAAACTCCAGGCCTACTCTGAGGTGGCGAGGGAGAGGAGAATAGGAAAGGCAAGCAAAGACTCTAGCCTGTGAGGCTGTGAATCCCTCCTATTTATAGAGATCCCGTGTCAAACCCTAATGGGTCCTTCCCTAGTGGGTATTGGATCTACATCCAATAAGATAAGGGCTCCGTCGGATATCTCATATCCGAACCTCTACTCATCGCAATGCCTACCATATGTGTGTGACCCTCTAGGCCCAATATCGAGCTGACCGTGAGTCATACTTGTCAGAACTCCTTCTAACTCAGTGAATTATTATCTCTGTAATAATTCACTCGACTCAACGACTACGGAAGTACTAGGCCACTACGCCGTAGTCCCCAGATGATACAGGGGAATCCAATCCATTGGACCTGTCTGTCCTCAGTTACCATGTACCTATAGTCCCTCATCCATCTAATATCCCAAAGACCGTATATCGAGTATGGTGTTGTCAGACCCATACGGTTTCTACTCGAGTCTCGCTCTAATCGGATTCTCCCGGAGAACTCTTTCTCTCTCAACCCGAATGACCCTGGCTAGGGATTTGTCTGAGCAAGAACACATGGGATATTCCTCTCATGACGCCGAGAGTGGATGATCCTCTATCGACACTCAATAGCCCTCGTAAGGTCGACTACCACTCCCAATGACCAGCTGTACTAGATCTAGGACAGCCAAACCTATAAGTATGGTATCAAAGAGTGGAGCACTCATACAGGACATCCTTGGTGTCTCAAGTCTAAGGACCAGAGACACCACTAGGACTACGGAATCGCTGTTTGACAATAAGGCATCATCAACCATCCAGCATTCCGTAAGCGGATCAATCAGTGAACTCATTCTCCAATGAGCACATGTACTGTATCCCTAGTGTCCCTACACGAGCAGCTATGAGACCAGCTACATCGATCATATGGACGGGTATACAGCACACCAGTCTATCCGGTTATCACGATGTCCCTCTCGAGTAACCTATGACCGGGATTATTTAGGATATGTGTTTAAAGGTGAATCGATCTCATTATCGTGATCTCATCATGATCCGATTCCCATTGCACAAATCCAAGGACATCACAATATATATATGTATTTATGCTATAGTTATAAAGTGATATACGCCAAAATATAATAAGTAAAAAGATTCTGTATCAAGTCACACGTACCATCACTCACGTGATTGGCTTGCTGGGCACCTATGACTAGCACCATCAACCTTGATGAACTAAGTAATGAAATGTGCTTCTCCGCTCTAAATGATGATGCTTGGCTTTGGCATAAGAGATTAGGCCATGCAAGCATGAAACTAATATCTAAGATCTCATCTAGAGAATTAGTACAAGGGATTCCAAATATGAAGTTTACTAAGGACAAAGTATGTGATGCATGTCAACTAGGTAAACAAATAAAAACTAGTTTCAATCCAAAAAATCAAATTAGCACCACTAGACCACTACAATTGATCCATTTGGACTTATTCGGACCAATTGACACAACAAGTCTTGGAGGAAGAAAATATACGTTTGGAATTGTGGATGACTATACTAGGTACACTTGGACCTATTTCTTAGTCCACAAAAGTGATTGCTTCAAGTGCTTCTCTAAATTTTGTAAACTCACTCAAAACGAAAAAGGTTTCATGATTTCATCAATTTGGAGTGATCACGGTGGCGAATTTCAAAACCGTGACTTTCAAAATTTTTGTGAAGTTAATGGATACAATCATAACTTCTCCACTCCGAGGAATCCCCAACAAAATGGAGTAGTTGAAAGAAAAAATAGAAACCTACAAGAAATGGCAAGAACTATGTTAAATGAACATAGTTTACCTAAGTATTTTTGGGCCAAAGCAGTAAATACGGCTTGCTACATCATGAATAGAGTCCTAATAAGACCATCCTTATCAAAATCTCCTTATGAATTGTGGAATAACAAAAAACCAAATATTTCCTATTTTAAAGTTTTCGGTTGTAAATGCTTTATTTTGAATGAAAGGGATGTCTTAGGAAAATTTGATGCTAAATCTGATGAAGGCATCTTTCTTGGTTACTCTTCCGTTTCTAAGGATTTTCGGGTTTTTAACAAAAGAATGTTAGTAATAGAAGAGTCTATTCATGTAGTTTTTAATAAAATTTCTAATTTAAAGAAAAATGATTTTGATGATGATCTTGGTTTTGATAATTTGAATTTAAATGAACCCCCTCCTCAAAATAGCCATTTGAATGCATCTTCTTCCGAAATTTCTTTACCCAAAGAACGGAAGTATGTAGATGCTCATCCAAAGGAGCTAATTATAGGAGATACAACAAAAGGGGTTCAAACTCGTTCTTCTTTCAAGAATTTTTGTGCTAACGCCACTTTCCTTTCTCAAATTGAACCTAAATGCATTGAAGAAGCCTTAAAAGATGATTTTTGGGTCATTGCAATGCAAGAAGAATTGAACCAATTTGAGAGGAATGAGGTATGGAAGGTTGTTCCTAGACCAAGTGACCATTTAGTCATTGGTACTAAATGGGTCTTTAGAAACAAGCAAGACGAAAATGGTATCATGGTTAGAAACAATGCTAGATTAGTGGCCAAAGGTTTCAACCGAGAAGAAGGTATCGATTACGAAGAAACCGTCGCTCCCGTGGCTCGATTAGAAGCCATAAGGATGCTCCTTGCCTATGCTAGTAGTAATAATTTTAAACTATTTCAAATGGATGTCAAAAGTGCTTTCTTGAATGGTTTTATTTCCGAAGAAGTATATGTCAAACAACCTCCCGGATTTGAAAATTCTCTTCTTCATAATCATGTATTCAAATTGACTAAAGCTCTCTATGGCTTGAAACAAGCTCCTAGAGCTTGGTATGAAAGGCTTAGTTCCTTTCTTATTTTAAATAATTTTACCAAAGGCAAGGTTGATACTACATTATTTATTAAACATTTTAAAAATAATTTTCTTATTGTGCAAATTTATGTTGACGATATTATTTTTGGCTCTTCGGATGAATCACTATGTGAATCATTTGCCAAATGTATGAGTCATGAATTTGAAATGAGTTTAATGGGTGAATTAACTTTCTTTTTAGGATTACAAATCAAATAACTTAGTGATGGTATATTTCTTAACCAATCCAAATATACATTAGAATTATTAAAACGATTTAACATGGATAATTCAAAAGCAATAAACACCCCTATGAGTACTGCGACTAAGTTAGATATGGATGAAAATAGTGAAAATTTCGATCAAAAAACATATAGGGGAATGATAGGTAGTCTACTCTACCTCACCGCGACTAGACCAGATATTATGTTTAGTGTAGGACTTTGCGCTAGGTTTCAATCTAATCCTAAATGATCTCATCTTAAGAGTGTTAAAAGAATATTTAGGTATCTTAAAGGAACTCCAAATTTAGGATTGTGGTATCCAAAATATGAAAAATTCGATCTAATAGCTTATGCAGATGCCGATTTTGGCGGATGTAGGATAGATAGAAAAAGTACATCCAGAACATACCAATTTTTAGGACATGCACTTGTTTCTTGGACTTCCAAGAAACAAAATTCAGTTGCACTATCTACGGCGGAAGCCGAATACATTGCTGCAAGTGCATGTTGTACACAAGTTATTTGGATGAAAAATACATTAGAAGACTATGGAATTCACTTTAAAAACATTTCCATAAAATATGATAATACTAGTGCCATATGTCTTACTAAAAATCCAATTCAGCACTCTAGAACTAAGCACATCGACGTTAGGCATCATTTCATACGCGATCATGTCCTTAACAATGATGTTGTTCTAGAATTCATTGACACAAAGCATCAATTAGCAGATATATTTACAAAAGCTTTGAACGAAGACCAATTCGAATTCATTAGAAGGGAATTAGGTACGTTAAATTGTCCCTAAAAATAAACTTGTTTGAATGGATTTTCCGTAAAGTTTTTCATCCTCTCTCTGTTCCTCGATGAATCTGATCCTTCTCTTTCGATTCTAAATGACATGTTAAATTATCTTATCCTATCTTGAGTCAAACACTGCTCCCATCTGATCAAGATTAATGATTTTATGATATTTTATGAATCTCGAAATTGATTTTGATGGCTTGATTATGAGTTTCAAGTTGACGATGTAAATTTAAATGAGTTTGTATTCGAATTATGATCTTGACTTATTGGAGTTACTACTTGATATTTTTTAATCACAATCTCTTCCTTGCACACCTACAATTTGTGTTATTTATAGAAAGAAGAGATTTGATAAAAAGGATGAATGCTGAATTTTCCTTTAGGTGAACTATGCATAAATATTTTAGCATACTTAATTTTGGATGATGGATTTTTGTATGATCAATGCTGAATTCCTGATATTATAATCACAAGTTATATTCTTCAAGTCTCATTCCTTTTTTGTTAATGACAAAGGGGGAGAAAAGTGATGACTTGTTCCATTTTGATAGCATGACTTGTATTAATTTCAAAAGCATGTGTGATATGAATGTCTTATATGCCTTGCAAAATGCCTTGCAAAATTCTTGAAAATATCGCAAGATTGATTGATCATATTGAAAGCTTGCCTTACATTTATATCATGAAATTCATGTTGAAAATCTTTATCTCCTATCGTAGTAAAAATTGTCTCTTATCATTCTACTTGAAAATGATTTTCATCGAAGTTTTGTATTTACTATTGCTTAATGAGAATAACGATAAGTTCTACGGTTAGAACTTATTGGTTTATGCTTGAATTCTATGGATAGAATTCAAGTGTTTTCATCTACTCATAATATGGCATATAGATAGGGGGAGTAATGTTTAACTCCGTCATCAATTGATTGTCATCATCAAAAAGGGGGAGATTGTTGAATCTCATATTTTGATGATAAAATCAATTGATGGGTTAATTGATTTAATCCATATTATTGAGTTAAGTGTGTAGGATTAACTACGATAACCAGAAAATATAAAGCAAGAATACTAGAGTCAAGATCGATGGACATTTAAGAGTCCGAAGAATCGTCGGAGATGCTGCCGGAACCAACCGAGAAGAAATCGGGAACCTATCGGAATTTTCGGAAGTTCGCCGAAGAGATCGTCGGAGGTTCACGGAGATCACCGAGAAGGCTCGGCTACTAGTTAAAGTCATAACAAGATCGGGAGCTTGTAGGGAGTCTGTCGGAAGAAGTTCGTCGGAAAGCTCGCCGGAACAAGACTCGACGTTCGCGGTTGAAAACTTGCTTAGGATATTTTTTTTGTTATGTAGTTCACTTGTAATTAGGATTAGGATTAAGAGATAATCCTATATCCTGGTTATGGGCCAACTGGGCCCAAAGTTATATTTGGTTTGGGCTAAAATTAAGCCAGACCAGTGAATCGGAGAGCTTGGCGGTGGCACCGCCTGGCTGGGCGGTAGCACCGCCCAGCACCCGAGAGCTGGGTGGTGACACCTCCTGGGCTGGGCGGTTGCACCGTCCAGCACCCAAGCGTTGGACGGTGGCACCGCTTGGCTGGGCGGTGGCACCGCCAGCATCGGGAACATAAGAGAATTCAAATTTTTTGGAGCCCAAATTTGAATCCTCTTGAGGCCTATAAATACCCCTCAAGTCTCAGCTGAGAAAAAAACTTTTTGAGCAGCAAGTGATTGAGAGAAAAGTCTTAGAAGAGTCTTTGCCTTTCTTGTTTTCAATTTGCTAGTGTTCACCTCCTTCTTTCTTGTTGAAAATCTGTAAGAGAGTGAACCGCTTGTAAAAGTTGTAAGAGGGGTATTTACCCTTCCCTTTCAAGAGATTTGCTAGTGGAAGGTGGGAGCCTCATCGAAGAGGGGCCTCGCAAGTGGATGTAGGTCACTTGATCGAACCACTTTAAAAACGGTGTAATCTCTGGTTTGCATTTCATTACTGCTATTTACATTACTGCAAACCCTCTTACTTGCTTTATTTCCTCATTACATTTACTGCACAACTTTGCGAATACGCTTTCTAGTTAAGCACTTCCGATTCCGATTTTTATCGTATGAAAGATTTGTCGAAACCAATGTTTTAAGCCGCTGCACTAATTCACCCCCCCCCTCTTAGTGCCGCTCCGATCCTAACAAAGCAAAGGTTGCTAAGAAAGACCCAACAAAAGCCAATGCTACCATTGTGGCAAAGATGGGTATTGGAAAAGGAACTGCAAAGAGTACCTTGCAAAGAGGGCAAAATAGAAGCTTGGATAAGCTTCAGGTATATTCATGATCAGTCTCTATTTGTTAGACTCTTATGATAACACATGGGTGTTGGATACTGGTAGTGCTTATCATATTTGTAATTCATTGTAGGTTCTAGCATGATATAGGAGATATGCGAGAGGCAAGATTGACCTAAGGATGGGCAATAGAGCAAAAGTTGCTACTATTGAATCTCATATTTTGATGATGAAATCAATTGATGAGTTTACGATCTAATCCACATTTTGAGCGATGTAGGACTAACTTCGATCAGAACATGTCAACATAGGAATCGTACGTTGGGCTAGAGTGAACATGTTAGGAGATTGGACATCGGTCGAAGGATCGATCGACGTTTCGACAGAAGGAATTTGTGCCATGAGTTCAGGCATTGGGTTGAAGGATAGGATATTGTGCTAAGGAAATTGAAAGTTGCAGGAGTCAACATGTTGATTGGGCCATACGCCAAAGGAGAGGATGATGCACCGAACGATTGAACGACACGCTAGAAGAACCAATGATATGTCGGACAATATAGGATTCACGCTTGTAATCAATTATGTCTAGATCAAGTTAGTTTAGAGTCTAATTGAGTTGGTTTTTGGGTGTAACTATGCCAACTCAATTAGGAGCCCGCTAGGCCTGAGTTGGGACTGTTTTGGGCCAAGTGGAAGGCTCATTCAATCACCCAAGATTAGGTGGAACCACCTATGAGTTGGAAAAGCCAAGAGCAAACTTTTCCAGGTTGTCAAGTGATGGTACCGCCCAGACATAATCTCTCAAACTATGTCAAGCACGTTAGGATCGAGAGCACTAAGAGGGGGGGGGGGTGAATTAGTGCAGCGAAAAACTTTTTGCGATTAAAATCGAGAGCTGCGTTCGAACGATAAAAACAACTTATGTATGAAAGTTGATACTAAGCAAGGTTAAAGTCAAACTATGCAGGTAGTTTGCAGCTATGATGAAAACCAGAATATCGGCGCAAACTGAAATCCGACATTCGTACGAAGAAACTGATTTACGTCTAAATGGTGATTCGTAAATCACTTGATTAGATAAGACGCAGTTTAAGCAGGAGTATAAAGGCAGTGTGCAGTTATGGTAAAGCTTAAAACGTAAACGCAATCTGCAATATGATGATCATACGAAAAAGCAGATTTACGTCTAAACGCAGATTTACGTCTGAACCTTGAAACTCGTTCGTAAAATCGCATAGGGCAGTAAGCTATTGAGAAGTTTGCAGTGAAGGTAAAATGCTCAAAGGAAATGCAAACCGAGATTTAGAGTGGTTCGGTCAATCTTGACCTACTCCACTTTTGGCTTCCTCCACCGACGAGGTCACCGACGTCTACTAGAGGACTTCCTTCAATTGGCGAAGGCCAACCACCCTCTTACAGATTCACTCCTTTTGACGGGCTTAGGAGACAACCCTTACAGAAGTTTTCTCTCCTCTCTTTACAACTCAAACTTTGAAGAACAGAAAGAGGAGAACTAGCAGTTTTGAGCTCTAAGAACCACAGAAAGACAACAAGATTTCGAGTGTGTTCTGTTCTTTCAGTGCTGAATGGGTGGGGTATTTATAGGCCCCAACCCAGTTCAAATTTGGAGCTCAAATCTATCAATTCCCAGAATTCCGGGATCAGGCAGTTGCACCTCCTGACTGGGGCGGTTGCACCGCCTGGCAGAGCTCGAAGACTGAGCCTCTGGGCAGTGCCACCTCTGTAATGGGCGGTTGCACCTCTCTGCCAGAGCTTAAAGACCAAGCTCAGGCGGTTGCACCGCCTGACTGGGGAGGTTGCACCTCCTGGCAGAGCTCGAAACTTGAGCTCTGGCGGTGCTACCTCTTGACAGAAGAGGTTGCACCGCCCAGTCTCGCTCGGAGACTGAGCCCGGGGCGGTACCACCTCTTGGCTGGGGCGGTTGCACCGCCCAGTCTCGCTGGGAGACATAGCTTGGGCGGTGCTACCTCCTGGCTTGGGCGGTTGCACCTCCCACAGCAATCAGGGTCCGAATGGGTTAATCCATTCGGCCTAATTTGATTCTTTCAGGGGCCCAATTGCCCCAAGATTAAGCTAATGGGATCACCTCCCATTTCTAACTTAATCAATGTGCTAACTACGATTATTTCCAAAGACATATTCTACAGCTTGCTCCGGTGCGTCAATCGCTTCTTCCGACGAGTTTCCGGCGAACTTTCGTCGATCATCCGACGAACCCTCGGTGATCCTCCTACGGACTTCGGGCTGTTGAATCTCGGATTTTGATGATGAAGTCAATTGTCATTTGTTATCTAATCTGTGTGTTGAGATAAGTGTGCAGGATTAACTACGATGAGATTAAGACAAGCAGCAGGAGTTGCCCCGGAGTCAAGATCATGATCACGTTGGGAGTTCGAGAGTTCGACGGAAGTTCGGACGGTCGTCGGAGGTTCAGAGAGAACAGATCCGAGAAGTCCAGAAGCTTGCCAAGCGAAGCTCGTCGGAACTCGCCAAGTGGATCGTCGCAAAGTCCAGGAGTATACCGGATATCCGCAGGAGGATCACCGAGGGTTATCGGTTGATCGACGGAAGTTGGCCGGAAACTCGCCGGAAGAAGCGATTGACGCATCGGAGCAAGCTGCAGGAGTTGTCTTAGAGATAATCGTAGTTAGCACGATGATTAAGCATGAAAATGGGAGGTGATCCCATTAGCTTAATCTTGGGGCAATTGGGCCCCTGAAAAGATTCAAAGTGGGTCGAATGGAGTGAACCATTCGGACCCTGATTGCACCAGGAGGTGCAACCGCCCCAGCCAGGAGGTGCAACCGCTTGGGCTGTGGGGCTGGGAGGTGCAACCGCCCCAGCCAGGAGGTGCAACCGCCAGGGGTGCACGGCTGGGAGGTGCAACCGCCCCAGCCAGGAGGTGCAACCGCCAGGGGTGCACGGCTGGGAGGTGCAACCGCCCCAGCCAGGAGGTGCAACCGCCAGGGTTGCAAGGCTGGGAGGTGCAACCGCTCCAGCCAAGAGGTTGCACCGCCAGAGCTCAAGTTCCGAGCTCTGCCAGGCGATGCAACCACCAAGCTCAGTCTTCGAGCTTTGGCAGTGTGGTGCATCAGCCTGTGCTCAGTCTCGAGCTTTGCCAGGTGATGCATTCACCAAGCTCAGTCTTCGAGCTATGGCAGAATGGTGCATCAGCTTGAGCTCAGTTTGGAGCTCTGCCAAGTGATGCAACCACCGAGCTCAGATTTCGAGCTCTGCCAGGTGATGCAACCACCAAGCTCAGTCTTCGAGCTCTGCCAGGTGATGCAACCATTGAGCTCAGTCTTCGAGCTCTGGCAGAGAAGAAGCAATCGGCAGAGCTCAGTCTTCGAGCTCTGCCAGGCGGTGCCACCTCTCCAGTTGAGAGGTGCAACCGCCTGATCCCAGAAATTCTGGGATTAGATCGATTTGATCGTTTTGAGCTCGAATTTTGAATTGGGTTGGGGCCTATAAATACCCCACCCATTCAGCACTGAAAAGAAACAGACCTATACCGAAATTGTGATCTTTTCTGTGATTCTAAAGAGCTCAAAAGTGTTGTAAATCCTTGAGTCTCCTCCTTCTGTTCTTCAAGTTTTCAACTGTAAAGTGAGGAGAGAAAGGTCTGTAAAGGTTGTCTCCTAAGCCTGTCAAAAGGAGAGAAACTGTAAGAGGGAAGTTTGGCCTTCGCCCATTGAAGGAAGGCAGCTAGTTGACGTCGGCAACCTCATCGGTGGAGGAAGCCAAAAGTGGAGTAGGTCAAGGCTGACCGAACCACTCTAAATCTCTGGTTTGCGTTTAATTTCGAGCACTCTATCATTACTGCAAACCTCCCTCATCACTACTGCTCTCTGCGCTTTCACGAACAAGTTCTAAGTGCTGTTCTTCCAAATCTGCATTCAGACGTAAACTTGTATTTTCGTACATTACAGTTTACGTTTACGTTTGATTCTGCAGAACTGTTTTCCGCGCTTTTACGAACGAGCTTCCTTTCAGTTTACGTTTACATCTTGATTTCAACTGCATACTGCCTTCTGCGAATATACAAACGAGTTTCAAAGTTTAGACGCAAATCTGCGTTTAGACGTAAAACTGCGTTTAAACGTAAAACTGCGTTTAGACGTAAATCTGCGTTTAGACGTAAAACTACGTTCAGACGTAAAACTGCGTTTAAACGTAAAACTGCGTTTAGACGTAAATCTGCGTTTAGACGTAAAACTACGTTTAGACGTAAAACTGCGTTTAGACGCAAATCTGCGTTTAGACGTAAATCTGCATTTAGACGCAAAACTGCACTTAGACGCAAAACTGCGCTTAGACGCAATCTGCGCTTAGACGCAATCTGCGCTCAGACGCAAAACTGCGCTTAGACGCAATCTGCGCTTAAGACGCAAACTGCACTTAGATACAAACTGAGAATTTGCTTTTGCATCATAATCGTTTTTGAACGAACGCAGCTTTTTGTTTTTAAATTATTATAAAATTTCCGCTGCACTAATTCACCCCCCCCCTCTTAGTGCTCTTGATCCTAACAATTGGTATCAGAGCTCGGTTAACTCTCTAAAGGATTAAAACCCAAGAGAGATGGCATACGCCGGAAACCAAGAGGGGCATTCGATTACACGTCCACCCATGTTCAGTGGAACGGACTACACTTACTGGAAGACCCGAATGAGGATCTTTCTTATTTCTATGGATTTTGAACTATGGAACCTTGTTGAAAATGGATTTTCAAAATCTTCTCTTCCAATGATCGATTGGAACGATTTGGAAAAGAAGGCTTTCGCTCTTAATGCAAAGGCTATGAATGCCTTATTTTGCGCACTAGATAAAAACGAATTTAATCGTGTTTCAACTTGCGAAACTGCTTTTGATATTTGGCACACACTTGAAGTGACCCACGAGGGCACAAGTAGAGTGAAAGAGTCAAAAATCAATCTGTTGCTGCATTCTTTTGAACTTTTTCGAATGAAACCGAGTGAAACCATTGGCGACATGTTTACCCGTTTCACGGATGTCGTCAACGGTTTAAAAGGTCTCGGAAAGAGCTTTTCGGATTTTGAGCTTGTTAATAAGATACTAAGATCCCTTCCTAAGAGTTGGGATCCTAAAGTCACCGCCATTCAAGAGGCAAAAGATCTGCAAAATTTCCCTCTTGAAGAACTAATCGGGTCATTAATGACCTACGAAATGACCTGCAAAGCTCATGAAGAGCAAGAAGACATCCTTCCAAAGAACAGGAAGGATATGGCACTTAAAACTTCTGAATGCCACTTGAGAGAAAACTCAAGTGATGAGGATTGTGACGATGACTTGGCACTGTTGACAAGAAAGTTTAAAAAATTCTTCAAAAGAAACAAGTTTAAAAACGATATGAAAAATAAACTTGAACCTAAGAAGGACCAAGTGATCTGCTATGAATGTAAAAAGCCGGGACATTACAAAAGTGATTGTCCCCAAGTCAAGAAAAGAACAACAAAGAAGAAGGCGCTCCAAGCAACATGGGATGATTCAAGCGCATCCGAGGAAGAAGAATCCAACACCGAGCAAGTTGCTCATTACGCCTTTATGGCCATCGAAGGGGAGGTATCGGATTTATTAGATGCTGATTTATCTTTCGATGAATTATTAAATGCCTTCCATGATTTATTTGATGAATGCAAAGTTATAAATAAGAAATACAAGTTGCTAAAAAAGCTACATGATAATCTTACTTGTGAGTTTGATAAGTTAAAAGTCGAACATCATGATAGTTTAAACTCATGCATCAAATGTCATGATTTAGAAACTATACGAAAAGAAAACTTGCTGCTTAAGGACACCTTGAAGAAATTCGAGGTTGGTAGCAAGTCATTAAACATGATCCTTACAAACAAGGGTCATGCTCCCAAAAGAAGTGGGATTGGATTTGTGAGGAGTCCTCACCAAAATCCAACTACCTTTGTAAAAGGCCCCATCTTACACGTTCAACACCAAACCAAGTGCAACTTTTGTTGCAAATCTGGACACAAGACACATTGTTGTCCATTCAAGAAAATAAGTCCAAACAAATTAATTTGGGTTCCTAAAGGAACCATGATAAACTCTATGCAACATGATAGAAAATGTAGATCTATTTATGAGGCACCCAAAAGCAAATGGGTACCTAAACGTCATCCTTTCTTGTAGAAAACTAAACAATTGCAAGCTAGGAGCAAGAAATGGTACCTTGATAGTGGATGCTCAAGGCATATGACCGGAGATCCATCTCAATTCTCTAAGCTCTCTAGCATAGACGAAGGATATGTCACCTTCGGAGACAACAACAAGGGTAAAATCATTGGCAAAGGAACCATTGGTAACAAATCCAACCTCTCTATTGAAGATGTTTTACTAGTTGATGGTTTAAAACATAACCTCTTGAGCATTAGTCAATTATGTGATAAAGGATATATTATAAGATTTGAAACTAATGCCTGCATCATTGAAAAACCACACAAAAATATATCTATGATTGCATTAAAACAAAACAACGTATACACTATTGACATCAATGACTTATGTGATGAAATGTGCTTTGCCGTTATGAATGAGGATGCTTGGCTATGGCATAGAAGATTAGGTCATGCTAGCATGAAACTAATCAATCAAGTATCATCTAGAGAACTTGTAAGAGGAATTCCTCATATCAAGTTCATCAAAGATAATGTATGTGATGCTTGCCAATTAGGTAAGCAAATTAGGGGTAGCTTCAAAGCTAAGAATCAAATAAGCACCTCTAGGCCCTTACAATTGATCCATATGGACTTGTTCGGACCAATCTCTACATCGAGTCTAGGAGGTAGCAAATACGCCTTTGTCATTATTGATGACTACAGCAGATATACATGGACCTACTTCTTAAAACAAAAAAATGAATGCTTTAGACATTTTACCAAGTTTTGTAAACTTGTTCAAAATGAGAAGGAATCTATGATTTCGTCAATTAGAAGTGATCACGGTGGAGAATTTCAAAACCATGACTTCCAAGAATTCTGTGAACTCAACGGATACAACCATAACTTCTCTACTCCAAGAAATCCTCAACAAAATGGGGTAGTAGAAAGAAAAAATCGAAATTTGCAAGAAATGGCTAGAACCATGTTGAATGAACATAGCCTACCCAAATATTTTTGGGCCGAAGCTGTAAACACTGCATGTTATATTTTAAATAGAGTCCTAGTAAGACCCTTACTCACCAAAACTCCTTATGAGTTATGGAATAACAAAAAACCCAATGTCTCATATTTTAAAGTCTTTGGGTGTAAGTGTTTTATCTTGAATGAAAAGGATAACTTAGGAAAATTCGATGCTAAATCTGATGAAGGAATTTTTCTTGGTTATTCTTCGGTTTCTAAAGCTTTTCGCATCTTCAATAAAAGAACCTTAATTATTGAAGAATCCATCCATGTTGTTTTCAATGAGATTTCAGAAATTAAGAAAAATGATCTTGATGATGATATTAATTTTGATTCCTTGAATTTAAACGAAACCCCGTCTCCAACTAGCAACTTGGTTGCATCTACTTCCAAAACATCCTTACCCAAGGATTGGAAGTATATAGATGCTCATCCTAAGGAACTAATCCTAGGAGACACATCAAAGGGGGTTCAAACACGATCTTCTTTTAAAAACTTTTGTGCCAACGCCGCTTTTCTCTCCCAAATTGAACCCAAATGTGTTGATGAAGCCATGAAAGATGATTCATGGATTATCGCAATGCAAGATGAATTAAATCAATTTGAGAGAAATGAGGTGTGGACGCTTGTTCCTAGGCCAAATGACCATTTAGTAATTGGTACTAAATGGGTCTTTAGAAACAAGCAAGATGAAAATGGTATCGTGGTTAGAAACAAGGCTAGATTAGTGGCCAAAGGTTTCAACCAAGAAGAAGGTATCGATTACGAAGAAACCTTCGCACCTGTGGCTCGATTAGAAGCCATAAGGATGCTCCTTGCCTATGCTAGTTGCAATAATTTTAAATTATTTCAAATGGATGTTAAAAGCGCTTTTCTAAATGGTTTCATTTCCGAAGAAGTTTATGTTGAACAACCTCCTGGATTTGAAAATAATGGCTACCCTAATCATGTGTTTAGATTAACTAAAGCTCTCTATGGTTTAAAGCAAGCCCCAAGGGCTTGGTATGAGAGACTTAGCTCTTTTCTCATTGAAAATAATTTCGTAAAAGGCAAGGTTGATACTACATTGTTTATCAAGAATTTTGAAAATGATTTTCTCATTGTTCAGATTTATGTTGATGACATTATCTTTGGTTCTACAAATGAATCTCTTTGTGAATCCTTTTCGAAAACTATGAGTCATGAATTCGAAATGAGTCTAATGGGAGAGTTAACATTCTTCTTAGGCCTACAAATCAAACAACTAAGCAATGGCATCTTTATTAGTCAAACCAAATATGCTGTAAGTTTGCTAAAGAAGTTCAAAATGAATAATTCAAAAGCCATTAACACTCCTATGAGCACCTCCACTAAGTTAGAAATTGATGAGAATGGAGAAAGCTTCGATCAAAAAACCTATAGGGGTATGATAGGAAGTTTACTTTACCTCACTGCCACCAGACCAGACATTATGTTCAGTGTAGGACTTTGTGCTAGATTTCAATCAGACCCTAAGATATCTCATCTCAAAGCTGTCAAAAGAATACTCAGATATCTTAATGGAACTACCAATCTAGGATTATGGTACCCAAAAACAGAAAATTTTGAATTAACAGCCTATGCTGATGCGGACTTCGCTGGCTGTAAACTAGACAGAAAAAGCACATCAGGATCATGTCAATTTTTAGGACATGCCCTTGTATCCTGGTCATCTAAGAAACAAAACTCGGTTGCCCTATCAACAACCGAAGCTGAATACATTACAGCAAGTGCATGCTGTGCACAAGTTGTATGGATGAAAAACACTTTAGAAGATTACAAAGTGATTCTTAAAGATATTCCCATTAAATGTGATAACACGAGTGCAATATGCTTAACTAAAAATCCTATACAACACTCAAGAACAAAACACATTGATATTAGACATCACTTTATACGTGATCATGTCACTAATCATGACGTGACCATAGAGTTTATTGATACCAAACATCAACTGGCTGATATCTTCACAAAACCCCTATGTGAAGAACAATTTGATTACATAAGAAGAGAATTAGGTATGTTGATGTGTCCAAATACTTAAACTAGTTAAAATTATTTTTCGGATGTTATTACTATTACATGCCTTGAGAACGCTTGATCAAACAACATGTTGCAAATTATGTGACAAATATTTTTAACCAAATGCATGTAAAAAGTTCATTTTTCGGGTTGTATGCTAAAAATGGGATGTTCCTGTACACTCTTATGAAAACTCCTTGGAAAATGACTTTCCTCCGTCAAGCAAAAACAATAAAGTGATATATGTGTCATGACTTCCTTTATTTGCTTGATAATGCTATCATGCTTTTTGTTGATGACAAAGGGGGAGAAAAATATGAATTGATATACACTATGTCATAGCTGAACTGCCATAATCATATCTATGTCATAGTTGCAAATACTTGAGTGATGCTATAAACAATAATATGCCATCCTTGCATCACCAAGAGATATGTGAACATGTACTATAGTTTGCATCTTATCTTAATTTGATATTGTGAAGAAAATGCAAACTTACTAGAAAATCTCAAATGTAAGCATCATGTAAAAAGTCCTTCGTAGCTTTATATGATTGCATGATGATTGGTTACAAACACTATCATACAAACTTGTTGATGTATGTCATGCCTTGACATAATTCTTGAAGAGATACATCATGATAGGCATCATGATGGGAGCATTGATAAGTTTAACTGATCTAACTTATCAATGCGTCACTTGAATTCAAAGGTCTTGAATTCAAGGTTGACTTATCTCAACTATGGCATATAGATAGGGGGAGTTAAGGATAACTCCTTTATCAATTGATTGTCATCATCAAAAAGGGGGAGATTGTTGAATCTCGGATTTTGATGATGAAGTCAATTGTCATTTGTTATCTAATCTGTGTGTTGAGATAAGTGTGCAGGATTAACTACGATGAGATTAAGACAAGCAGCAGGAGTTGCCCCGGAGTCAAGATCATGATCACGTTGGGAGTTCGAGAGTTCGACGGAAGTTCGGACGGTCGTCGGAGGTTCAGAGAGAACAGATCCGAGAAGTCCAGAAGCTTGCCAAGCGAAGCTCGTCGGAACTCGCCAAGTGGATCGTCGCAAAGTCCAGGAGTATACCGGATATCCGCAGGAGGATCACCGAGGGTTATCGGTTGATCGACGGAAGTTGGCCGGAAACTCGCCGGAAGAAGCGATTGACGCATCGGAGCAAGCTGCAGGAGTTGTCTTAGAGATAATCGTAGTTAGCACGATGATTAAGCATGAAAATGGGAGGTGATCCCATTAGCTTAATCTTGGGGCAATTGGGCCCCTGAAAAGATTCAAAGTGGGTCGAATGGAGTGAACCATTCGGACCCTGATTGCACCAGGAGGTGCAACCGCCCCAGCCAGGAGGTGCAACCGCCTGGGCTGTGGGGCTGGGAGGTGCAACCGCCAGGGGTGCACGGCTGGGAGGTGCAACCGCCCCAGCCAGGAGGTGCAACCGCCAGGGGTGCACGGCTGGGAGGTGCAACCGCCCCAGCCAGGAGGTGCAACCGCCAGGGTTGCAAGGCTGGGAGGTGCAACCGCTCCAGCCAAGAGGTTGCACCGCCAGAGCTCAAGTTCCGAGCTCTGCCAGGCGATGCAACCACCAAGCTCAGTCTTCGAGCTTTGGCAGTGTGGTGCATCAGCCTGTGCTCAGTCTCGAGCTTTACCAGGTGATGCATTCACCAAGCTCAGTCTTCGAGCTATGGCAGAATGGTGCATCAGCTTGAGCTCAGTTTGGAGCTCTGCCAAGTGATGCAACCACCGAGCTCAGATTTCGAGCTCTGCCAGGTGATGCAACCACCAAGCTCAGTCTTCG
Organism: Musa acuminata AAA Group; assembly: GCF_036884655.1. NCBI lineage: Eukaryota > Viridiplantae > Streptophyta > Magnoliopsida > Zingiberales > Musaceae > Musa > Musa acuminata. Next base: position 22,424,450 of record NC_088331.1, on the reverse strand, counting down.
AGCTCTGCCAGGTGATGCAACCATTGAGCTCAGTCTTCGAGCTCTGCCAAGCGGTGCCACCTCTCCAGTTGAGAGGTGCAACCGCCTGATCCCAGAAATTCTGGGATTAGATCGATTTGATCGTTTTGAGCTCGAATTTTGAATTGGGTTGGGGCCTATAAATACCCCACCCATTCAGCACTGAAAAGAAACAGACCTATACCGAAATTGTGATCTTTTCTGTGATTCTAAAGAGCTCAAAAGTGTTGTAAATCCTTGAGTCTCCTCCTTCTGTTCTTCAAGTTTTCAACTGTAAAGTGAGGAGAGAAAGGTCTGTAAAGGTTGTCTCCTAAGCCTGTCAAAAGGAGAGAAACTGTAAGAGGGAAGTTTGGCCTTCGCCCATTGAAGGAAGGCAGCTAGTTGACGTCGGCAACCTCATCGGTGGAGGAAGCCAAAAGTGGAGTAGGTCAAGGCTGACCGAACCACTCTAAATCTCTGGTTTGCGTTTAATTTCGAGCACTCTATCATTACTGCAAACCTCCCTCATCACTACTGCTCTCTGCGCTTTCACGAACAAGTTCTAAGTGCTGTTCTTCCAAATCTGCATTCAGACGTAAACTTGTATTTTCGTACATTACAGTTTACGTTTACGTTTGATTCTGCAGAACTGTTTTCCGCGCTTTTACGAACGAGCTTCCTTTCAGTTTACGTTTACGTCTTGATTTCAACTGCATACTGCCTTCTGCGAATATACAAACGAGTTTCAAAGTTTAGACGCAAATCTGCGTTTAGACGTAAAACTGCGTTTAAACGTAAAACTGCGTTTAGACGTAAATCTGCGTTTAGACGTAAAACTACGTTCAGACGTAAAACTGCGTTTAAACGTAAAACTGCGTTTAGACGTAAATCTGCGTTTAGACGTAAAACTACGTTTAGACGTAAAACTGCGTTTAGACGCAAATCTGCGTTTAGACGTAAATCTGCATTTAGACGCAAAACTGCGCTTAGACGCAAAACTGCGCTTAGACGCAATCTGCGCTTAGACGCAATCTGCGCTCAGACGCAAAACTGCGCTTAGACGCAATCTGCGCTTAAGACGCAAACTGCACTTAGATACAAACTGAGAATTTGCTTTTGCATCATAATCGTTTTTGAACGAACGCAGCTTTTTGTTTTTAAATTATTATAAAATTTCCGCTGCACTAATTCACCCCCCCCCTCTTAGTGCTCTTGATCCTAACACGGGCAAACTCCTGGACTTGCGATGATCCACTTGGCAAGTTCTAACGAGCTCCTTTGGCAAGCTTCTGGACTTCTCGGATTTGTTCCCGCAGAACCTCCGACGACTGTCTGAACTTCCGTCGAGCTCTTAAACTCCCAACGTGATCATTGTCATGACTCTGGCGCAACTCCTGCTGCATGTCTTACTTTCATTGTAGTTAATCCTGCACACTCAAAACAAAATCTTCAATCGAGACAATTAATCCTAAGCAATTAACCAAGTTGTCCGGCATGTCATTGGTCCCTCGACGCTTCGTCCGATTCTTCGACGCTTCGTCCGATTCTTCGGCGCATCGTCCTTTCCTGCGGCCTATTGCCCAATCGGCCAGTTGGCTCCGCAACTCCGATATCATTGGCACAATACCCACTCTTCTTGGCCCGATGCCCGAGTCCACGGCCCGAAGCCTTCTGTCGATACGTCGACCGATCCACCGGCCCGACGTCCAATCTTCTGACATGTTCCTCTAGCACAACATGATTTTCCTGTTTTAATTGTCTCATCCTGATCAAAGCATCCTACATCACTCAAAACACAGATTAAGTCATAAACATATATCAAGTAGTTTCATCATCAAAATACGAGATTCAACAATCTCTCCCTTTTTGATGATGACAACCACTTGATGACGGAGTTAAACTTAACTCCCGAAGTTTAAACAAACTCCCCCTATCAATATGTCATATTGATATAAACTCTTAGATTCAAAAATCTAAGCAACATGTCATCATAATCGGAGTTAACCTTAACTCCTAGAGTTTAAACAAACTCCCTCTATCAATATGCCATATTGATAGAAACTCTTGGATTCAAAAATCCAAGCAACATGTCATCATAAACTTATGCATAACATGTCATGTCATCAACATACTTCTCCCCCTTTGTCATCAACAAAAAGGAGAAGTACCACAATCTAGTGTTTGTGATGTAAGTTTAAATTATCAAATGGTAAGATAACAATATATAACATTGCGATTCAAGTTCTTGATATCTTAACATGATATGACATTTATAGCACCTATTCATATGAATGCTACTTTTGATATCTCATCATAATATGGCATTCATGACATCTATTCATATTCTTCAAATATAGCACTCAGAGTATCAATTTATATATTTCTCCCCCTTTGTCATCAACAACAAGGAGAACGATATAAGCAAATTTTAAATATAAGTGCGTTGCCATAAGTTGGTTCATGTCATTTTCCAACAGTGAGTGATAGGATACCAATTATGCAAACATCTCGAGGAGAACATGATATGGAGATAGCTTTTATTGCTTCTTCCTTTTTATTTGTTATATTTTTACATGGAGGAAAGCCATATGTGAAGTTCAAATCGATAAGATATTAAAGCACACTTCATTTTTGCAAGAATTAAGATATGTAAGTGAGTCAAATCCTTGTATGTAAAAATATCTTCCTTTTATAAGAGGGAATCATCAAATATGTTTCTCGAAAAATATTTTTCACATGATAAGTGCATTTGCTAGATGATTCCATATGTCAAAAATCAATGATGTGAATTAAACTTGATATGACATATGCTTGTTAAGTTCGAAAGAGGATAATGTATCAAGAAAATCCAATTGTTAGGATCAAGAAAATCCGAAAGTGAAATTTGATACTTTCATACATTCGGACAGGGTTTTACTAGAGATATTCAATTACAATCATGAAGGTAAAACATGCTTATTATCATGGAAATTTTTGTATTCAAGCACATAGTTTCCAACATGTAATCATGGCAAGTAATTGTGTAAAATCATTATGGCAATCAAGTGATTTAATCATTCAATCAAGAAAGTCCAAAAAATAATTTTAACACGTTTAATCATTCGGACATATTTTTGTCATAGTTTTTCAAATATAATAATGAAGATAAGGCATGCTCATCATCATGGTAGTATGATAGCAAGTTTACCATATACAAGCTAGCAAAAATTTTCAACATTTTAAGGCCCGCAAGCTAGCAATTTTGAGATGTTCAAGAAAGCAACTCTTGCTTCTTGAAATATAAGTTTTGCTAGATGTGCAAGTTAACTTTTTGCTTCTTGAGATAGGCAAGATAGCATTCCTTGGTGATGTTCAATATAGCTAAGTTCTACATCATGCAAGCTAGTGAATTTTATAACATTTTAGAACATGCATAATCACCAAAGCATCATAAATTTTAATGATGTGCAAAATTTTAAATTTTGCATGATTGCATTTGTGTGTCTTGAGATTTGCAAGATAGCACTTCTTGGTGATGTTCAAGATAGCAATTTATTCTCTTTTGAGAAGTGTAATTTTTGCTTTCTTCTTGAATTGTGCAAGCTAGCTATCTCCCCTTTTGTCATTGTCAAAAAGAAGGAAAAAACCCTTTACATCAATTTTTAAATCATGACAAAGGTTAGTATCAATCTCATTTGTGCATCATTATATTTTCAAATTAAAACATGCACATTTTCAAAACATATAAACTCATTATTATATGCATGATTCCAAATCATCATTCATATTATTTCAATCATTGTTTCACTCATCACTATAGCTTATCATGTATAATATGTAAAACCATCTAACATGATACAATCATTTATTTCAAAATATTTATCACTATTTTCATGTATGATAATGAAGTATTCATGATACCGAACATTTATCATTTAAAGTATTCATGATACACATCATACATTATCATAATAAAAAGCATATGCATCATTCCAAATCATAAATATTTTAAATCATCATGGTATTAATTTGTCACATTGCATCCTACCATGGATGATCGAAACTTCTCATTTGCATACATCAAAATAAATTCATGAATATCTCATGCATTCATATCATCACTTGAGGAATATTGAAAAGAAATAATTGGGTGATGAGATAAATATTTCATGAATACAAATTTTGCATAAAAATCATATCATGAATACAAGGAATACAAGTCACAATCATTCAAGAGAAAAATCATCATTCATTTTCAATTCATTCAATTTGATAAATCAATATCATGATTTTGATAAAACTCATTTCAAATTTAAATCATCAAAATCAATTTTATGGCTCACAAAATTTATAACATAAATAGATTCATGATTTCATTGATAATATATTTTTCCCCTTTTTAAGTGTTTCATTTTAAGTGGTCGATTTCATGTTAGCATGCCTTTTCATTTATGAAAACATGCATCAATTTTTTTAAAGCCACTGTTATTATCATGAAAATCGATAATCCATAAATATCAAGAATCATCATACATAATTTCAAAAATATATACTCACTAATTAAACATGATTTCATATACTCAAAATCCAGAAATAACAATGGAAATCAATATGATACACATTATTACTTCTCAACCACATATAGCATAATTTCATAAGGTATTTTTAATCAAAATCATTTTATTTATCATAAACATGCAATTTTCATGATTATTTTCAAAATTACTAGAATGATAAGCATGATTCCTAATTGTTTGTATTTTTATTATAAAATTATTAAACATGCAATTTTTAAGAAAATTAAATAAAAAAGAAAAATGCTTTATGAAAAGCATCATGTAATTTCAAAGTAAATTAAAGGCATTTTGATTACTTCAGCGTCGAAAGGCATAAAGGCGTAGTTTGCCACCTCGCCTTTTTTGATTTTCTCATCGTCTTCGGAGGATCTCGATTCATCCCAATTTTTGTTCTTCTTCTTGCGTTCAAAGCAAGTAGTTCCGTTCTTTTTACTTTTTAATTTTTGTTTCATTTGTAGTTTAAGTTCATCATCACTTGAGTTTATGCTCGAGTGGTCTTCAAATGTTCTATGTCCCAAATCCTTCCTGTTCTTTGGAAGGTGGTTCTCAAGTTCTTCACGTGCATTGCACGTCATTTCATATGTGATCAATGAACCAATTAGTTCTTCAAGTGGAAAAATATTTAAATCTTTTGTTTCTTGTAAAGCCGTTACTTTTGAATCTCACTTCTTAGAAAGAGAATGCAAAATCTTGTTCACAAGTTCAGAATTCAAAAAATATTTGCCAAGAGCTCTTAAACCATTGACGACATCCGTAAAACGGGTGTACATGTCACTAATGGTTTCGCTTGGCTTCATTTGAAAAAGCTCGAAATCATGCAGTAAAATATTAACTTTCGAGTCTTTGACTCTACTAGTTCCCTCGTGCGTGATTTCAAGAGTGCGCCAAATATCGAAAGCCATTTCGCATAAAGAAACCCGATTGAACTCATTTTTGTCCAAAGCGCAAAATAAGGCATGCATAGCCTTTGCGTTTAAAGAAAAATGCTTCTTCTCTAAATCCGACCATTCGATCATTGGAAGAGAAGACTTCGAAAAATCGTTTTCGACAAGATTCCAAAGTTCAACATCCATAGAAATAAGAAAGATCCTCATTTGGGTCTTCCAATAGGTGTAGTCCAATCCGTTAAACAACGGTGGACGAAAAACCGAAAAGCCCTCTTGAAAGCCATGAAGAGCCATTTCTCTCGGGTGTAAGTCTGAAATGAGAAATACCGGGCTCTGATACCAATTATTAGGATCGAGAGCACTAAGAGGGCGGGGGGGGGGTAAATTAGTGCAGCGGAAAACTTTCTGCGATTAAAATCGAAAGCTGCGTTCGAACGATAAAAACAACTTCTGTATGGAAGTTGATACTAAGCAAGGTTAAAGTCAAACTATGCAGGTAGTTTGCAGCTATGATGAAAACCAGAATATCGGCGGAAACTGAAATCCGACGTTCGTACGAAGAAACTGATTTACATCTAAATGCTGATTCGTAAATCACTTAATTAGATAAGACGCAGTTTAAGCAGGAGTATAAAGGCAGTGTGCAGTTATGGTAAAGCTCAAAACGTAAACGCAATCGGCAATATGATGATAATATGAAAAAGTAGATTTATGTCTAAACGTAGATTTACGTTTGAACCTTGAAACTCGTTCGTAAAATCGCAGAGGGCAGTAAGCTATTGAGAAGTTTGCAGTGAAGGTAAAATGCTCAAAGGAAATGCAAACCGAGATTTAGAGTGGTTCGGTCAATCTTGACCTACTCCACTTTTGGCTTCCTCCAACGACGAGGTCACCGACGTCAACTAGAGGCCTTCCTTCAATAGGCGAAGGCCAACCACCCTCTTACAGATTCACTCCTTTTGACGGGCTTAGGAGACAACCCTTACAGAAGTTTTCTCTCCTCTCTTTACAACTCAAACTTTGAAGAACAGAAAGAGGAGAACTAGCAGTTTTGAGCTCAAAGAACCACAGAAAGACAACAAGATTTCGAGTGTGTGTTCTGTTCTTTCGGAGCTGAATGGGTGGGGTATTTATAGGCCCCAACCCAGTTCAAATTTGGAGCTCAAATCTGTCAATTCCTGAAATTCCGGGATCAGGCGGTTGCACCGCCTGGCAGAGCTCGAAGACTGAGCCTCTGGGCAGTGCCACCTCTGTCAGGGGTGGTTGCACCTCTCTGCCAGAGCTCGAAGACCGAGCTCAAGCGGTTGCACCTCCTGGCAAAGCTCGAAACTTGAGCTCTAGCGGTGCTACCTCTTGACAGAAGAGGTAGCACCGCCCAGTCTCGCTCAGAGATTGAGCCCGGGGTGGTGCCACCTCTTGGCTGGGGCAGTTGCACCGCCCAGTCTCGCTGGAAGATATAGCCTGGGCGGTACTACCTCCTGGCTTGGGTGGTTGCACCTCCCACATTAATCAGAGTCCGAATGGGTTAATCCATTCGGCCCAATTTGATTCTTTCAGGGGCCCAATTGCCCCAAGATTAAGCTAATGGGATCACCTCCCATTTCTAACTTAATCAATGTGCTAACTACGATTATTTCCTAAGACATATTCTGCAGCTTGCTCCGGTGCGTCAATCGCTTCTTCCAGCGAGTTTCCGGCGAACTTCCGTCGATCATCCGACGAACCCTCGGTGATCCTCCTACGGACTTCCGACAAACTCCTGGACTTGCGATGATCCACTTGGCAAGTTCTGACGAGCTCCTTTGGCAAGCTTCTGGACTTCTCGGATTTGTTCCCGTAGAACCTCCGACGACTGTCTGAACTTCCGTCGAGCTCTTGAACTCCCAACGTGATCATTGTCATGACTCCGGCGTAACTCCTGCTGCATGTCTTACTTTCATCGTAGTTAATCCTGCACACTCAAAACAAACACTTCGATCGAGACAATTAATCCTAAGCAATTAACCAAGTTGTCCGGCATGTCATTGGTCCCTCGACGCTTCGTCTGATTCTTCGGCGCATCGTCCTTTCCTGCGGCCTTTTGCCCAATCGGCCAGTTGGCTCCGCAACTCCGATATCCTTGGCACAATACTCGCTCTTCTTGGCCCGATGCCCGAGTCCACGGCCCGAAGCCTTCTATCGATACGTCGACCGATCCACCGGCCCGACGTCCAATCTTCTGACATGTTCCTCCGGCACAATATGATTTTCCTGCTTTAATTGTCTCATCCTGATCGAAGCATCCTGTGTCACTCAAAACGCAGATTAAGTCATAAACATATATCAAGTAGTTTCATCATCAAAATACGAGATTCAACAAAGCGGTGGTACTACCCACTATCAGTGCTGTAGGTAGTGGTACCACCTAGCACAGGTGGTGGTATCGCCAAGACCTAGGAAACCCAAGATGAGACCTTTTTTGGCTCCATTTTTGAAGTCATTTGGCATTTATAAATACCCTAACTATTCCTGCATGGAGATATAAGAATTGAGTAGAAAGGGGAAAGAATTCTAAGTTGAAAAAGTATTGTAATCTCTCTAAGTTTAGTGAGTCTCTTCCTCCTAGAGTTAGAAGGTTTCTAAGAGAGGAGTGAGGTCTAAAAGAAAGAGAGGTGTAAAGGTTCTCTCCTAAGCTTGTGAAAATGAGAAAAAGAGTTGTAAGGGTAGTTGATCTTCACACGTTGAAAGAAGATCAGTAGTGGAAGCCAATGGCCTCGAGTAAATAGTGTTAGGATTAAGAGCGGCACTAAGAGAGGGGGTGAATTAGTGCAGCGGAAAACTTTCACGATTTTAAAATTCTTCGTTTCGATTAAAATCGATTCCGACGAAAATCATTTCGATTCAATCCATTTTAGAGAGAAATTGAATTTGAAAGCTTTTGCAAAAGTGCAAAGAGAAGATTAAGGAGATTGACAGTAATGTAAACTGCATAAATAAAAAGCAAACTAGAATTTAGAGTGGTTCGGTCGATATGACCTACATCCACTTTCGGATTCCTCCTCCGTCGAGATCACCAGCATCCACTAAAGGTCTTCCTTCAATAGGTGAAGACCAAACACTTCTTTACAGCACTTTCTCCTTTTCCCAGGTTTAGGAGATAACTCTTATAGGCCTCACTCCTCTTTCTTGGATGTTTATAAAGCTAAGAGAGGGAGGGTAGGACTTTTTCTAACTTTTACAACACTTAACACCCTAGAGATTCAAGAATATGTTAAACACTTTGATATCGAAAGGGTGGGGTTTTTATAGGCTCCAATGGCTTCAAAATTGGAGCCAAAAGTGTCATATCCCTGGATTTCAAGGTACTAGTGGTACCACCGTCATTACTAGGTGGTACTACAGCCTATAGTCTGACACTAGGAGGTACAATCACTTAGTCTAGGCGGTACTACCGCTTGATAAAGCTCAGTGACCGAGCTTTGGTGGTACCGCCCCTGTCAGGTGGTGGTACCATCACCTGACAGGGGCGGTACCACTGTTGGTAGCATTAACTACCGATGGTACCACTACCCAGACCACTTGGGGGATTGGGTCACCAAGCGGTGCCACTGCCGGCCATGTTTTCAAGGGCTGAATGGGCTTTTCAATCCAATCCTATTAAGGGCCCAGTTGGCCTCTAATTATGTTAGTGGGATTACATCCCAATTCTAGCTCAACCTATTGTCTAACTACAATAACTAAGACATAATCAAAGCACACTTATTCTGGTACGTTAAATACTCTTCTAGCGATCTTCCGATGATCTTCCGACGAACTCTCGACAATATTCCAGTGGACTCCCGGCAAGCTCCCTAGACTTTACGATGATCTTCTTGGCGAGTTCTGATGAGCTTCTTTGGCAAGCTCCTGGACTTCTCGGTTGGCTCCGACAGAACTTCTGACGAACATCCGGACTTCCGACAAACTCTTGAACTTCCAACAAGATCTCGATCTTGACTCCGGCACAACACCTACTTTATCTCTTACTGCTATCATAGTTAATCCTGCACACTTTTCTCAACATATAGATTAGATCAGACAATTTACAATTGATTTCATAATCAAAATCCGAGAATCAACAATCTCCTCCTTTTTTTGATGACAATCAATTGATGACGGAGTTAACCTTAACTCCCCCTATCTATATGCCATACTTGAGAAAATACATTCTTGAATTCACAACCAAGAATTCAAGCTTTGATCGAAATTAGAAATATTGTGTAGCATCATAATCACTTCATGCATGATAAAATGTTTCAGAATAGCCTTTCATCACCACTTGAGGTAATATTATTAGTGCATTGTAGCACTCAAAAGTTAAGAATTCGATATTCCATCATGAAAAATTCTCAATATTCAATAGAGATTATAATCATCAGAGACTTTTTTAGCATCAAAGTAAGCATGATATTGCATCATTGTTTTAAAGAGATCACAATATAAAATTTTCAGCATCAAAGTAAGTAGCATTTTAAGATTACAAACAACAAGGTAATCAACATAAGATTACAACATCAAGGTAAGAATAATACAAGAGAGAGATTTCATTCACTTCTCCCGCTTTGTCATCAGCAAAAAGACATACACAGCTTATTCAAGTGGTGGCCAATCAAAATGTCTAAACAAGGTATTGAGTTGTCGATGAATCTGCTGCAATTCAGTCAAAATTTGATCTTGGTGTTTTTTAAGTTGATCTTGATATTGTTCAAATCGATCCATCCGAGTCCCTATGTCATCGATAGATGAGGGATGTGCTTGCTCTTCTGGAGGTGATGCCTCAAAGGGACCAATTGGAGGAGATTAATTGCCCCTAAAAATTGGTGTTTCAGGTTCTAGTTAAAGTTGGAGGGAATTAGTCCTTCTAGGTGGTCTAGTCTATATATCATTTCTGAATGTACATCTCAACCGTCGAAGTAGGTTTCTATTTATAATAATAAATCTATCTAGTTTTATAACTTCTTCGTCAAGTGCGATAGCAATGTCATAAGCATGGAGTAGTCTTGTGATTAGTGTTGGGAAAATCTTTGGGGGCGACATCACATACGCAACGGAAGAACAAGAAAACAAAATCCCCGATTCCCAAAGAGATGTTCGTCGTCATGCGAAGATTGGTGCGCAAAATCCGCGAAACTGAAAAACAGCGTATATAATAGATTATATTACCCAGGGAGATTGTATATCCCTATTTCCTTATAGATCTTTAGGAGAGGGTGAAGGAGGTCAAGTGTCCTCTCTAGCGGTGATCCAAATAGCAGGGCTCTGACAACGCTCCTCAAAACTCCAGGCCTGCTCTGAGGTGGAGAGGGGAAGGAGAATAGGAGAGGCAAGCAAAGGCTCAAGCCTATGAGGCTCTGAATCCCTCCTATTTATAGAGGTCCCCTATCAAACCCTAATGGATCCTCGCCTAGTGGGTATTGGATCTACATCTAATAACCCAAGCCTTTTAGATTAGTGGATCTCTATCCAATAATCTCTCATGGGCCCTTATTGGATCTCGTCCATGGGATCCAATAATTCAGGGGATTATTGGATATCCAATAAGACATAGGCTCCGTCGGATATCTCATATCCGAACCTCTACTTATCGCAATGCCTACCATATGTGTGTGACCCTCTAGGCCCAATATCGAGCTGGTCGTGAGTCATACCTATCAAAACACTTTCTAACTCAGTGAATTATTATCTCTATAATAATTCACTTGACTCATTGACTACGGACGTACTAGGCCACTACGTCGTAGTCCCCAGACGATAAAGGGGAATCCAATCCATTGGACCTATCTGTCCTCAGTTACCATGTACCTATAGTCCCTCATCCATTTAATATCCTAGAGAATATATATCGAGCATGGTGCTGTCAGACCCATACGGTTTCTACTCGAGTCTTGCTCTAATCAAATTCTTCCGGGGAACTCTTTCTCTCTCAACCCGAATGACCCTGGCTAAGGAATTGTCTGAGCAAGAATACATGGGATATTCCTCTCAAGACGCCGAGAGTGGATGATTTTCTATTGACACTCAATAGCCCTCGTAAGGTCGACTACCACTCCCAATGTCCAGCTGTACTAGATCTGAGATAGCCAAACCTATAAGTCTAGTATCAAAGAGTGGAGCACTCATACAAGACATCCTTGGTGTCTCAAGTCTAAGGACCAGATATACCACTAGGACTACGGAATCGCTGTCTGACAATAAGGCATCATCAACCATCCAGCATTCCGTAAGCGGATCAATTAGTGAACTCATTCTCCAATGAGCACCTGTACTATATCCCTAGTGTCCCTACACGAGCTGCTATGAGACCCACTACATCCATCATATGGATGGGTATACAGCACACTAGTCTGTCCGGTTATCACGATGTCCATCTCGAGTAACCTATGACCGGGATTATTTAGGATATGTGTTTAAGGTGAATCGATCTCATTTTCATGATCTCATCATGATCTGATTCCCATTGCACAAATCCAAGGACATCACAATATATATATATGCATATATGCAATAGTAATAAAGTGATATATGCCAAAATATAATAAGCAAAAAGATTCTGTATCAAGTCACACGTGTCATCACTCACGTGATTGGTTTATTGGGCACCTATGACTAGCAATCTCTCACTTGACCTAAAGTCAATCACCTATGTGTTTGATCCCCATCAGACCCCTGTGACGCTCAAAGACAATCTGAGACAACGGCTTTTTTAGTGGATCTGCAATGTTATCTTCGGATGGAACTCTTTCCACTGCTACATCTCCTCGGGTTACGATCTCTCTGATAAGGTGGAACCTCCTCAGAACATGCTTAGATTTCTGATGAGACCTAGGTTCCTTCGCTTGAGCAATCGCCTCGTTGTTGTCACAATATAAGGAGATCGGCTCCTCGCTACCCGGCACGACTCCCGAATCTGTGATGAACTTCTTTAACCAGATGTAGCAATGTACTCGGCCTCTGTGATCGAGTCAGCAGTAGTATTTTGCTTGGAACTCTTCCAGCACACTGCTCCTCTATTCAAGGTATACACGTACTTTGAATTCGACTTGCTATCATCGACATCAGATTGAAAACTTGAGTTTGTTTAGCCTTTCACCTTAAGGCTACTACCTCCATATACTAGTAAAAGATCCTTAGTCCTTCTCAAGTACTTAAGGATACACTTTACTATTTTCTAGTGCTCCAAGCCTGGATCCGCTTGATACCTGCTCGTGACACTCAGAGCATGCGCTATATCAGGCCTAGTACATAGCATGACATACATGATAGACCCTGTTACTAAGGCATAAGGTATCACATCCATGTTCGCCCTTTCTTCTGGAGTCTTTGGGGACATACTCATAGAAAGCGATATCCCATGTCTCATCGGTATGAGACCTCTCTTGGAATTTTCCATGCCAAACCTTTTGACAATGGTTTCTATGGACCTAGATTGGGACAAGCCAAGCATCCTCTTGGATCTATCTCTATAAATTCTAATCCCCAAGATATATGATGCTTCCCCTAAGTCCTTCATGGAGAAGTGTCTAGATAACCAAGCCTTTACTGTGGATAGCATTCCTACGTCATTCCCAATGATCAGGATGTCATCCACATATAACACCAAAAAGGTGATACCACTCCCACTTACCTTCTTGTACACACAAGGCTCATCTTCGTTCTTAACAAAGTCATAAGATCTGATTGCCTCATCAAATCTTATGTTCCAACTTTGGGAAGCTTGTTTTAGTCCATAAATGTTTCTAAGCAACCTACACACTTTATCTGAGCAATTCTTGGACACAAATCCCTTAGGTTGCATTATATACACCTCCTCCTCAAGGTTCCCATTGAGGAATGCGGTTTTCACATCCATCTGCCAGATCTCATAATCATAGTGTATAGCAATAGCCAATAAAATTCTGATGGATTTTAGCATTGCTACGGGTGAGAAGGTTTCGTCGAAGTCAACACCTTGCCTTTGACAATACCCCTTAGCCACTAGCCTTACTTTATAGGTCTCTACCTTTCCATCTACTCCGATCTTTTTCTTAAAGATCCATTTGCAACCGATGGGTACAATACCTTCGGGCGCATCAACTAGGTTCCAAACCTTGTTGGAGTACATAGAATCCATCTCAAAATTCATGGCTTCTTGCCACTTCCCGGAGTCTATACTTATAATAGCCTCCTCGTAGGTATGAGGATCAATATCCTCAACATCCTCTCATCTAATATGTCCTACATATCTCTTAGGAGGATGGAATACTCTATCAGACCTAGGTAAAGTTGAAACTTGTGTATTGTATTAGGTACCTGAACAGACTCGAGCTGCAGAGTGGTGCTTGAGCATTGTTCTCCAACCTCGCTCAACTCTATCATTCTCCCACTATCTCCGCCAAGAATGTGTTCCTTCTCAAGGAACACTGCTCTCTTAGCTACAAAGACCTTTTGGTCCTCGAGATGATAGAAATAATACCCAGAAGTTTCCTTGGGGTATCCCATAAATTTGTATCGCTCTGTCCTTAATTCTAACTTATCGGGGTTGTGTCTTTTAACATGGGCAAGGTAGCCCCAAATCTTAACAACCTTAAGATCAGGCTTCTTCCCTTTCAATATCTCATATGGTGTAGACACTACCGACTTAGTTGGAACTCTGTTCAGAAGGTAAGCTGCAGTTTCTAGGGTATATCCCCAAAATAAAATGGGTAGGTCAGCGAAATTTATCATGGACCGTACCATGTCTAATAGCGTACGATTTCTCCTTTCAGAGACACCATTGAGCTGAGGTGTATAAGGAGGTGTCTATTGGGATAATATCTCATAGTCCTTGAGGAACTGAGTAAACTATGTACTTAAGTACTCACCTCCTTGATCTGATCGAAGAGTTTTGATACTCTTTCCAATCTAGTTCTCCACCTCATTCTTATACTCTCTTAATTTCTCAAAGGCCTCGGACTTGTACTTTATTAAGTACACATATCCATACCTTGAGAAATCATCAATAAAGGTATTGAAGTAGGAGTAACCACCAATGGCATGAGTTGACATGGGTCCACATACATCACTATGTATGAGTTCCAACAGCTCAGTAGCTCTCTCTCCAGTTCCACTAAATAAAGAGTTGGTCAGTTTTCCACGAAGGCAAGGCTCGCAAGTTGCATATGACACATAGTCGAATGGATCTAGATATCCATCATTTAGCAACTTTTGAATCCTTTTTTCATGGATGTGACCTAGCCTACAATACCACAGGTATGTACTGTTCATCTCATCTCATTTCCTCTTTGACACATTTATATTCATGATATGTGGAGTAGTGTCTAACATAAATAAACCATTATGCAATGTTCCTTTCATGATGATCTTGTCATCTAATAATATCGAACAACCATTGTTCTCAAAAACTAATTTATATCCACTTACTGTCAAACATTAAATGGAGATAATGTTTTTGATAATAGAAGGAACAAAATAACATGCATCTAATGCAATAAAAGCTCCACGAGGTAAATGTAGGGCGAACTCGCCAACAGCTACTACAATAACTTTTGCTTCATTACCCATCTTGAGGTCCATCTCGCCTCTCTCTAGTCTCATAGGCCTTGCCAGAACCTGCAATGAATTGCATATATGATAAGCACAACCGGTAGCTAATACCCATGTATTATCATAGGAGTCTGACAAATAAAGACTGATAATGAATGTACTTGAAGCTTTATTAAGCTTTTGTTTCACCCTTTCTGCAATGTACTCTTTACAGTTCCTCTTCCAGTGCCCATCTTTACCATAGTGGAAGCACTGGCCTTTGTCCTTTGTTGAGTCTTTCTTAGCAACCTTTGCTTTACTTGGTCTGCCCTTGCCCTTTCCCTTCTTAAGAGACCTTTCTGCTTTCCTTTTCTTTCTGGTCTCACCAGTGTAGAAAACTGGCTTCTTTTTCTTAATAGTACTCTCTACCTCCCTCAACATATTGAGGAGCTCTAGGAGAGTCACCTCAAGCTTGTTCATATTAAAATTCATTATGAATTGTGAAAAGGAATCTAGTAGGGACTGAAGCACAATATCCACACACAAGTTATCCTCTAGGACCATTCGTAGACCTGTGAGTTTCTCTATCCACTCAATCATCTTTAGGACATGGTTCTGAACTGGTGTCCCCTCAGTCATCCTAGCACGGAAGAGGCTCTTGGATATCTCATATCATTGAGTCCTTCCCTATTCCTCAAACAATTTGTGGACATTTAGGAGAATAGATCTGGCATCCATTTTTTCATGTTGTCTTTGTAACTCAAGAGTCGTAGAGCCCAACATATAGCATTGAGCAAGAGTGGAGTCATCAATGTACTTCACGTAGCGAGCGATCTCATCCTCGTTTGCCCCTTCTTCGGGCATAGGCATTACTGTATCAAGGACATACACGATTTTCTTGGCCGTGAGAACAATTCTCAAGTTACGGAGTCATTTGTTGAATCTCGTATTTTGATGATGAAACTACTTGATATATGTTTATGATTTAATCTGCGTTTTGAGTGACGCAGGATGCTTCGATCAGGATGAGATAATTAAAGCAGGAAAATCATGTTGTGCCGAAAGAACATGTCAGAAGATTGGACGTCGGGCCGGTGGATCGGTCGGCGTATCGACAGAAGGCTTCGGGCCGTGGACTCGGGCATCGGGCCAAGAAGAGCGGGTATTGTGCCAAGGATATCGGAGTTGCGGAGTCAACTGGCCGATTGGGCAATAGGCTGCACGAGAGGACGATGCGCCGAAGAATCGGACGAAGCGTCGAGGGACCAATGACATGTCGGACAACTTGGTTAATTGCTTAGGATTAATTGTCTCGATTGAAGTTTTGTTTTAAGTGTGCAGGATTAACTACGATGAGAGTAAGACAAGCAGCAGGTGTTGCGCCGGAGTCAAGATCATGATCACGTTGGGAGTTCGAGAGTTCGACGGAAGTTCGGACGGTCGTCGGAGGTTCAGAGAGAACAGATCCGAGAAGTCCAGAAGCTTGCCAAGCGAAGCTCGTCGGAACTCGCCAAGTGGATCGTCGCAAAGTCCAGGAGTATGCCGGATGTCCGCAGAAGGATCACCGAGGGTTATCGGTTGATCGACGGAAGTTGGCAGGAAACTCGCCGGAAGAAGCGATTGACGCATCGGAGCAAAGCTGCAGAAGTTGTCTTAGAGTTAATCGTAGTTAGCATGATGATTAAGCATGAAAATGGGAGGTGATCCCATTAGCTTAATCTTGGGGCAATTGGGCCCCTGAAAAGATTCAAAGTGGGCCGAATGGAGTGAACCATTCGGACCCTGATTGCACCAGGAGGTGCAACCGCCCCAGCCAGGAGGTGCAACCGCCTGGGCTGTGGGGTTGGGAGGTGCAACCGCCCCAGCCAGGAGGTGCAACCGCCAGGGCTGCGAGGCTGGGAGGTGCAACCGCCCCAGCCGAGAGGTGCAACCGCCCAGAGCTCAGTCTTCGAGCTAGACTGGGCGGTGCAACCTCCTCTGCCAAGAGGTAGCACCGCCAGAGCTCAAGTTTCGAGCTCTGCCAAGCGATGCAACCACCGAGCTCAGTCTTCGAGCTCTGGCAGAGAGGTGCATCAGCCTGAGCTCAGTCTCGAGCTCTGCCAGGTGATGCAATCACCGAGCTTAGTCTTCGAGCTCTGGCAGAGAGGTGGATCAGCCTGAGCTCAGCTTGGAGCTCTGCCAGGTGATGCAACCACCGAGCTCAGTTTCGAGCTCTGCCAGGTGATGCAATCACCAAGCTCAGTCTTCGAGCTTTGCCAGGTGATGCAACCATCGAGCTCAGTCTTCGAGCTCTGGCAGATAGAAGCAATCGGCAGAGCTCAGTCTTCGAGCTCTGCCAGGCGGTGCCACCTCTCCAGTCGAGAGGTGCAACCGCCTGATCCCAGAATTCTGGGATTTGATCGATTTGATCGTTTTGAGCTCGAATTTTGAATTGGGTTGGGGCCTATAAATACCCCACCCATTCAGCACTGAAAAGATACAGACCTACACCGAAATCTTGATCTTTTCTGTGATTCTAAGAGCTCAAAAAGTGTTTAAGTCTCCTCCTTCTGTTCTTCAAGTTTTCAATTGTAAAGTGAGGAGAGAAAGGTCTGTAAAGGTTGTCTCCTGAGCCTGTCAAAAGGAGAGAAACTGTAAAAGGGCAATTAGCCTTCACCCATTGAAGGAAGGCACCTAGTTGACGTCGGCAACCTCGTCGGTGGAGGAAGCCAAAAGTGGAGTAGGTCAAGGCTGACCGAACCACTCTAAATCTCTGGTTTGCGTTTATTTTCGAGCACTTTATCATTACTGCAAACCTCCTTCATTGCTACTGCTCTCTGCGCTTCCACGAACAAGTTCTAAGTGCTGTTCTTCCGAATCTGCATTCAAACGTAAATTCGTATTTTCATACATTTCTGTTTACGTTTACGTTTGATTCTGCAGAACTGTCTTCCGTGCTTTTACGAACGAGCTTCTTTGCAGTTTACACTTACATTTTGATCCTATTGATAACTGCAAACTTTCCTCTACGATTTTGCGAACGAGTTTCAGCATTTAGACGTAAAACTGCATTCAGACGTAAATCGGCTTTCCTCGCTCAATCATCAGATTTCAGTTCACGTTTACGTCTTGATTTCAACTGCATACTGCCTTCTGCGAGTATACAAACAAGTTTCAAAAGTTTAGACGTAAATCTGCGTCTAGACGTAAAACTGCGTTTAGATGTAAATCTGCGTTTAGACGTAAATCTGTGTTTAAGACGTAAATCTGAGTTTAGACGTAAATCTGCGTTTAGACGTAAAACTGCGTTTAGACGTAAATCTGCGTTTAGACGTAAATCTGCGTTTAGACGTAAATCTGCGTTTAGACGTAAAACTGCGTTTATACGTAAATCTGAGTTTAAACGTAAACTGCGCTTAGACGCAAAACTGTGCTTAGACGCAATCTGCGCTTAGACGCAAACTGCACTTAGATACAAACTGAGAATTTGCTTTTGCATCATAACAGTTTTTGAACGAACGCAGCTTTTGGTTTTTAATCGTTGTAAGATTTCCGCTGCACTAATTCACCCCCCCCCTCTTAGTGCTCTCGATCCTAACAATTGGTATCAGAGCGGGGTATTTCTCATTTCGGATTTACACCCGAGAGAAATGACTTTTCAAGAGGGCTGTTCGGTCTTTCGTCCACCGTTCTTTAACGGATTGGACTACACTTATTGGAAAACTCGAATGAGAGTTTTCTTAATTTCTCTAAATCTGGATTTATGGAATATCATTGAAAACGGTTTTCAACTTCCCTCCAAACCGATGAACGAATGGTCGGTTTTGGAGAAGAAGAATTTTTCTTTAAACGCAAAGGCTATGAATGCCTTATTTTGCGCATTGGACAAAAATGAGTTCAATCGGATTTCTACGTGTGAAACGGCTTTCGATATTTGGCGCACTCTTGAAATCACGCACGAGGGAACTAGTAGAGTCAAAGACTCGAAAGTTAATATTCTACTGCTTGATTTCGAGCTTTTTCATATGAAACCAAGCGAAACCGTTGTTGACATGTACACCCGTTTTACGGATGTCGTCAATGGTTTAAAATCACTTGGTAAAAGCTTTTCGGATTTTGAACTCGTTAACAAAGTTTTGCGCTCACTTTCTAAAACTTGGGATTCAAAAGTAACTGCTATTCAAGAATCGAAAAACTTGAACCATTTTCCACTTGAAGAACTAATTGGTTCATTGATCACATATGAAATGACGTGCAATGCACGTGAAGAACTTGAGAACCACCTTCCAAAGAACAGGAAGGATTTGGAACTCTGGACAAATGAATGCCACTTGAGCGATGACTCAAGTGATGAGGACAATGATGAACAAACCAACCTTCCAAAGAACAGGAAGGATTTGGGACATAGAATATTTGAAGACCACTCGAGCATAAGCTCAAGTGATGGTGAACTTAAAATGAAACGAAAATTAAAAAGCAAAAAGAATGGAACTACTTGCTTTAAACGCAAGAAGAAGAACAAAAATTGGGATGAATCGAGCTCCTCCGAAGAAGAGAAAGTCAACAAAAGCAAGGCGGCAAACTACGCCTTAACAGCCTACAATGATGAGGTAATCGAAATCCCCCTAATTTACTTCGAAATTACATGATGCTTTTCATGATGCACTTTTCTTTAAATTTTGTTGAAAATTATATTTTTAATAATTTAACAATGAAAATGCAAAAATATGATCATGCTTGTAATCTTGAAAATGATAATGAAAATTGCATGTCTTATGTTAATACAAGATAGAAATCTAATGATTTTACACCTAGTGAGATTAATCTTATGTGCTTGAGAAGCAAGAATGTATATTTTGATGATTTTCATATTGCTTTTCAATGACGATACATGGCTT
Source organism: Musa acuminata AAA Group (assembly GCF_036884655.1). NCBI lineage: Eukaryota > Viridiplantae > Streptophyta > Magnoliopsida > Zingiberales > Musaceae > Musa > Musa acuminata. Next base: position 22,404,614 of record NC_088331.1, on the reverse strand, counting down.
TTGTCTGGAAGGCTTGATATTTTTCATTGTCTTTGTTTATTAAATATAATGTATGGTTTTGACATAAGAATAAAGATTTAAGCATGCTATTATAAAGTCAATCATAAATTAAAATTAAAGAAGTTTTAGGCATTTATAAGAATCATTCAAAATTATCTTCAATGAAACCTTGCTTAATGTTGCAATGAAAATATTAAAGTTATACTTGATGATTTCAGATTTGACAAATGCTACACTTTAAATATGAATCATTCTTCAATCAGATTAAATGCTTCAATCATTTTCTAACTCTAGAGTTCTCGATTTTGGTGAAATACAAGTGATAAATTCATTTATGATATCTTGTAAATCACTTGAATTATGAATGAGTTTTTCCTTTTTATGATGTGTTAAAAGAATCACTTAAAAAGAAAATGTTTTTCCCATTTTATCGAGATTAATGATTTCATGATATTATGTGAATCTCGAAACGGATTTTGATGAAATAGTAATAACGTTATTCATGTTATGAATCTTAAAAATGATAATATGCTTCATGTGATAATATGAATACATGAAACACTTATGATATTCTGTGTATTCATAAAATATTTATCTCATCATCCAATAACTCTTCTTGATATTCCTTATGAGATGAAATGAAATAATGCATGAAATACAAATGAGGAGTTAATGATCATGCATAATAGGATGTAATGAATTCTAGATACCATCATTTGAATATCTATGATCATGCTGCCAAAATGATGTATCATGAATGCTTGAATATCATGTTTGATATGCTCATGATGATGATTGATTTTTCGGTATCATGCATAAATTTTTTGAAATGTAATGTTAATAAATTTGTGCATTGAAACTATAATGATGCACAAATAAGAATGATTACTTACCTTTGTCATGATTTAGAAATTGATGTAAAGGGTTTTTCCCTTGTTGACAATGACAAAGGGGGAGATAGCTAGCTTGTACAAGTCAAGAAGATGAAAAAACTTGATTGCTAGCTTGCCTATCTCAAGAGGCAAAAATGCTAACTTGCACATCTAGCAAAACTTGACAAATTTGCATATATCAAGAAGCAAGAGTTGCTTTCTTGAACATCTCAAAATTGCTAGCTTGCGGGCCTTAAAATGTACAAACTTTTTGCTAGCTTGTATATGGTAAACCTGCTATCATACTATCATGATGATGAGTATGTCTTATCTTTATGATTGAATTTGAAAAACAATGGCAAAAATACGTCTTAATGATTGAACGTGTTAAAATTATTTTTCGAACCTTCTTGATTGAATGATTGAATCACTTGACTGGCATAATGATTTTACATAATTACATGTTGAAAATTATGTGCTTGAATACAAAACTTCCATGATAACAAGCATGCTTTACCTTCATGATTGTAATTGAATATCTATAGCAAAACCTTGTTCGAATGGAAGAAAGACTCAAATTTCATTTTCGGATTCTCTTGAGTCTAACATATCAAGTTCACTCTCTTCCAAACTTAACAAGCATATGCCATATCAAGTTTAGTTCATATCATTGATTTTTGACATATGTAATTGACTAGCAAATACATCTCTCATACACACATCATGTGAAAAATATTTTTTGAGAAATGGATTTGATGAATATGGATGAAAGTGTTTTTACTTGCAAGGATTTATTTCACATACATAACAACAAGCACTTATGCTTAAAATTTGCTTATATCGTTCTCCGTTTTGTTGATGACAAAGGGGGAGAAATATATGATTTGATGCTATGAACACTGATGCTAGGCTTGCATCATCAAGAGATATATGAATTGATATGATTGCCATATTTGCAATGCTTGCATCATTAAGAGATATATGAATTGATGCTATGATTGCCAAACTTGTATTATGCCATGTTTTCATCATGCGTTAAGATATCAAGAACTTGTATCGTAATTTTACGCGTTGATATCCTACCATGTGATGAAATGCTATAATTGATAAACACTTGAAATGTTTGCATTATGATATCAAAAGCCTACATCGCAATTTTTCATGTTGGTATTTGATATTAGCAAACTTGCATGATGATAAAACTTGATATTATGATTTTCATGCAATGAGTTGAACCAATATCACACACACTTGATTGTAGTACTTCTCCTTTTTGTTGATGACAAAGGGGGAGAAGTATGTTGATGACATGACATGTGATGCATAAGTTTATGCATAAGTTCATGTTGACGTGTTGCAAGTATTCATGATGAATATTGCAATGACTTGAATTCAGTCTGAATTCAAGGTTCTATCAATATGGCATATTGATAGGGGGAGATTGTTGAATCTTGTATTTTATAGGGGGAGTTTGTTTAAACTCCGGGAGTTAAGTTTAACTCCGTCATCAAGTGGTTGTCATCATCAAAAAGGGGGAGATTGTTGAATCTCGTATTTTGATGATGAAACTACTTGATATATGTTTATGATTTAATCTGCGTTTTGAGTGACGCAGGATGCTTCGATCAGGATGAGATAATTAAAGCAGGAAAATCATGTTGTGCCGAAAGAACATGTCAGAAGATTGGACGTCGGGCCGGTGGATCGGTCGGCGTATCGACAGAAGGCTTCGGGCCGTGGACTCGGGCATCGGGCCAAGAAGAGCGGGTATTGTGCCAAGGATATCGGAGTTGCGGAGTCAACTGGCCGATTGGGCAATAGGCTGCACGAGAGGACGATGCGCCGAAGAATCGGACGAAGCGTCGAGGGACCAATGACATGTCGGACAACTTGGTTAATTGCTTAGGATTAATTGTCTCGATTGAAGTTTTGTTTTAAGTGTGCAGGATTAACTACGATGAGAGTAAGACAAGCAGCAGGTGTTGTGCCGGAGTCAAGATCATGATCACGTTGGGAGTTCGAGAGTTCGACGGAAGTTCGGACGGTCGTCAGAGGTTCAGAGAGAACAGATCCGAGAAGTCCAGAAGCTTGCCAAGCGAAGCTCGTCGGAACTCGCCAAGTGGATCGTCGCAAAGTCCAGGAGTATGCCGGATGTCCGTAGAAGGATCACCGAGGGTTATCGGTTGATCGACGGAAGTTGGCAGGAAACTCGCCGGAAGAAGCGATTGACGCATCGGAGCAAAGCTGCAGAAGTTGTCTTAGAGTTAATCGTAGTTAGCATGATGATTAAGCATGAAAATGGGAGGTGATCCCATTAGCTTAATCTTGGGGCAATTGGGCCCCTGAAAAGATTCAAAGTGGGCCGAATGGAGTGAACCATTCGGACCCTGATTGCACCAGGAGGTGCAACCGCCCCAGCCAGGAGGTGCAACCGCCTGGGCTGTGGGGTTGGGAGGTGCAACCGCCCCAGCCAGGAGGTGCAACCGCCAGGGCTGCGAGGCTGGGAGGTGCAACCGCCCCAGCCGAGAGGTGCAACCGCCCAGAGCTCAGTCTTCGAGCTAGACTGGGCGGTGCAACCTCCTCTGCCAAGAGGTAGCACCGCCAGAGCTCAAGTTTCGAGCTCTGCCAGGCGATGCAACCACCGAGCTCAGTCTTCGAGCTCTGGCAGAGAGGTGCATCAGCCTGAGCTCAGTCTCGAGCTCTGCCAGGTGATGCAATCACCGAGCTCAGTCTTCGAGCTCTGGCAGAGAGGTGGATCAGCTTGAGCTCAGCTTGGAGCTCTGCCAGGTGATGCAACCACCGAGCTCAGTTTCGAGCTCTGCCAGGTGATGCAATCACCAAGCTCAGTCTTTGAGCTCTGCCAGGTGATGCAACCATCGAGCTCAGTCTTCGAGCTCTGGCAGAGAGAAGCAATCGGCAGAGCTCAGTCTTCGAGCTCTGCCAGGCGGTGCCACCTCTCCAGTCGAGAGGTGCAACCGCCTGATCCCAGAATTCTGGGATTTGATCGATTTGATCATTTTGAGCTCGAATTTTGAATTGGGTTGGGGCCTATAAATACCCCACCCATTCAGCACTGAAAAGATACAGACCTACACCGAAATCTTGATCTTTTCTGTGATTCTAAGAGCTCAAAAAGTGTTTAAGTCTCCTCCTTCTGTTCTTCAAGTTTTCAATTGTAAAGTGAGGAGAGAAAGGTCTGTAAAGGTTGTCTCCTGAGCCTGTCAAAAGGAGAGAAACTGTAAAAGGGCAGTTAGCCTTCGCCCATTGAAGGAAGGCACCTAGTTGACGTCGGCAACCTCGTCGGTGGAGGAAGCCAAAAGTGGAGTAGGTCAAGGCTGACCGAACCACTCTAAATCTCTGGTTTGCGTTTATTTTCGAGCACTTTATCATTACTGCAAACCTCCTTCATTGCTACTGCTCTCTGCGCTTCCACGAACAAGTTCTAAGTGCTGTTCTTCCGAATCTGCATTCAGACGTAAATTCGTATTTTCATACATTTCTGTTTACGTTTACGTTTGATTCTGCAGAACTGTCTTCCGTGCTTTTACGAACGAGCTTCTTTGCAGTTTACACTTACATTTTGATTCTATTGATAACTGCAAACTTTCCTCTACGATTTTGCGAACGAGTTTCAGCATTTAGACGTAAAACTGCATTCAGACGTAAATCGGCTTTCCTCGCTCAATCATTAGATTTCAGTTCACGTTTACGTCTTGATTTCAACTGCATACTGCCTTCTGCGAGTATACAAACAAGTTTCAAAAGTTTAGACGTAAATCTGCGTCTAGACGTAAAACTGCGTTTAGACGTAAATCTGCGTTTAGACGTAAATCTGAGTTTAAGACGTAAATCTGAGTTTAGACGTAAATCTGCGTTTAGACGTAAAACTGCGTTTAGACGTAAATCTGCGTTTAGACGTAAATCTGCGTTTAGACGTAAATCTGCGTTTAGACGTAAAACTGCGTTTATACGTAAATCTGAGTTTAAACGTAAACTGCGCTTAGACGCAAAACTGCGCTTAGACGCAATCTGCGCTTAGACGCAAACTGCACTTAGATACAAACTGAGAATTTGCTTTTGCATCATAACAGTTTTTGAACGAACGCAGCTTTTGGTTTTTAATCGCTGTAAGATTTCCGCTGCACTAATTCACCCCCCCCCTCTTAGTGCTCTCGATCCTAACATCATTCCATATAATTTGGACCAGAGAGGCGGTTGACATCAAGTATACCACGTAAGGGATTTGAAAGTGACATTTTTTGAAAATAAAGATGCAGTAGAAATGAATAACATGCAGATTTTGCAAGAAATAAACTATCAAGATATTGACTTCTATCTTAATATGCTCCCACTATTTTACTAACGAGTCACGCGACACCCACAGCAAGTGAAACGAAAGTCTCTAGCAAACTTCTAGTGGGGATCAGGATCCAATTAGCGTCTTAGTGTAACCTCGAGGGACTCGACCAATCACATTAAGCCTAAAAGGTAGGCAACTCTTGCCGATCACAACTCTTTGTGATTCCCGTCCTATTCGACCTCCGAATCACCATGGTCTCGAGGGACTCGACCAACCATGATGCTCGGTTAAGTCAACACCTTCATTACAAGATGAGTCTGATTTGATGATATACCCTCGAGGGACTCGACCAAGCATACAATTTCCTCAAGTCACTGGTGACATCTCTATATCGTAAGCGAGATAGCGAATCGCGATATAGGTGAGTCTCGAGGGACTCGACCAACTCAACCTACACAAGGAATCGGTTCCTACTTATAACGATGGAAGGCCATGTGGGTCAATCTAATTGCCTCACATTTACCGACTTAATATTATCGAGAGAGATGTTTCTAGGATTTGGTCTCCTAATATGACATGTCACACATATACATATTTAATATATATCTACATCGCATGCAAATATATATACATATCTAGTATGTGTATAGGCAATCACACCAGAAGATCATGGACAACAACCTAATGTGATTAGGCCCAAGCCAGTAGGCCTAATCACTCACATCAAGATCTATGTGTGCAACGGTGCATCTCCATGCCATATGATCGTCCATCTCGTCCTCGTCGGTTCCATCGACATCTCGATGCATCTTCATGCATCACGATCGTCCGTCTCAAGGGTCTCGCTATCGCATCCACGCTCCCGCTGCACCTCCTCATGTGATTATAACTTAATCATAGGCACGCAGGCCTGATAATAAACGAGAAATATAATGGAGGCTCGTAGACCCCAATAATAATAATCACAAGTACACACATCACACGGTCCATGATCATCCGTCCACACATCATACATCACATGTATAAATAATTATCATCATGTAGGACTACTAGATAATAATAAAAATAATAATCAACTAAATTTTTAATTAATTTGTATTTTATAAAATCAAGGACATAGGGAATTTCTAAATTCCTAAGGGTATTTTCATAATTTAGACAAAAGATAAAAACTGGAATTTCTCAAATTCCGATGGGAAAAACTATCTTTTGCCCAGAAAACCCTAATGCCCTCATCCTCCCCTACTATTACTGTTGCCGCCGCCTCCACCAACCTACCGGCGGTGGGTAGTGCGGCGGAGGGCAAGTGTTGAATCTCGTATTTTGATGATGAAACTACTTGATATATGTTTATGATTTAATATGCGTTGTGAGTGACGTAGGATGCTTCAATCAGGATGAGACAATTAAAGTAGGAAAATCATGTTGTGCCGAAGGAACATGTCAGAAGATTGGACGTCGGGCCGGTGGATCGGTCGACGTATTGACAGAAGGCTTCGGGCCATGGACTCGGGCATCGGGCCAAGAAGAGCAAGTATTGTGCTAAGGATATCAGAGTTGCGGAGTCAACTGGCCGATTGGGGAATAGGCTGTAGGAAAGGACGATGCGCTGAAGAATCGAATGAAGCGTCGAGGGACCAATGACATGCCGGACAACTTGGTTAATTTCTTAGGATTAATTGTCTCAATCGAAGTTTTGTTTTAAGTATGGAGGATTAACTATGATGAAAGTAAGATATGGAGTAGGAGTTGCGCCGGAGTCAAGACAATGATCACGTTGGGAGTTCGAGAGTTCGACGGAAGTTCGGATAGTCGTCGGAGGTTCTACGGGAACGAATCCGAGAAGTCCAAGAGCTTGCCAAAGAAGCTCGTCCGAACTCGCCAAGTGGATCGTCGCATGTCCAGGAGTTTGCCGGAACTCTGCAGGAGCATCACCGAGGATTCATCGGATGATCGACGGAAGTTCGTCGGAAGAAGCGATTGACGCACCGAAGCAAGTTGCAGTAAATGTCTTAGGAAATATCATAGTTAGCACAATGATTAAGTTGGAAATGGGAGGTGATCCCATTAACTTAATCTTGGGGCAATTGGGCCCCTGAAAAACCCAAATTGGGCCGAATGGATCAACCCATTCGGACCCTGATTTCTGCCAAGCGGTTGAACCGCCCAAGCCAGGAGGTGGCACCACCTGGGCTAAGTCCCCGAGCGAGATTGGGCGGTGCAACTGCCCAAGCCAGGAGGTGGCACTACCTGGGCTCAGTCTCCGAGCGAGACTAGGCAATGCAACCTCCCTTGACAGGAGGTGGCACCGCTTGAGCTCAGTCTTCGAGCTCTGCCAGTCAGTGCAACCGCCTCAATCAGGAGGTGCAACCTAAACAAGATTTTGCGTTCTCTTTCTAAGAAGCGGGATTCAAAAGTAACTGCAATACAAGAAGCTAAAAACCTAAACAACTTACCACTTGAAGAACTAATTGGTTCATTGATGACATATGAAATGGTGCACAATGCACATGATGAACATGATGAACAAAATCACCTTCCAAAGAACAGGAAGGATTTGGAACTCCGGACAAATGAATACCACTTGAGCGATGACTCAAGTGATGAGAACAATGATGAACTTGAACTTCGAACACTAAATCTTAATAAGTTTATTAAACAAAAATCTAAAATAAACAATAAACTTGAACATAGAAAGAGGCCAAAGAAGAAGAACACAAAGTAGGATGAATCGAGCTTCTCCGAAGACGAGGAGAAAATCAAGAAAGGCGAGGTGGCAAACTACGCCTTAACTGCTTTCAATGATGAGGTAATCGAAATCCCCCTAATTTATTTTGAAATTACTTGATGCTTTCATGATGTATTTTCCTTTTTAGTTTAGAATTAATGTTTAAGAAAAAAAATTATGATCATGCTAGTAATTTCAAAAATGATAATATTGCATATTTTATGATAAACAAACAAAATGATTTTGATTGAAAATATGAAATCATGGTTAAGAAGTAATAATGTGTATCATGTTAATGTCCATTATTATTTCTCGATTTTGAGTATATTAAATCATGTTTAATTTGAAGTTATGATTAATGAGTATATATTTTTGAAATTATGTATGATGATTCTTGATAATTATGGATTATCGATTTTCATGATAATAACAGTGGCTTTAAAAATTGATGCATGTTTTGATTTGACATAAATGAAAAGGCATGCTAACATGAAATTGATCACTTAAGATGAACCACTTAAAAAAGGGGGAAAAATATATTATCAATGAAATCATGAATCTATTTATGTTATACATTTTGTGAGCCATAAAAATGATTTTGATGATTTAAATTTGAAATGAGTTTTATCAAAATCATGATCATGATTTGTCAAATTGAATGAATTGAAAATGAATGATGATTTTTCTCTTGAATGATTGTGACCTGTATTCCTTATATTCATGATATGATTTTTATGCAATTATTTATATTCATGAAAGGTTTATCTCATCACCCAATTATTTTCTTCTTGATATTCCTTATGTGATGATATGAATACATGAAATATTCATTAATTTATTTTGATGTATACAAATGAAAAGTTATGATCATGCATGGTATGATATAATTTAACAAAATTGATACCATCATGATATGAAACATTTATGATTTGCAATGATGCACGCAATACTTGAGCTTTTTAATTATGATGTGATGTATTGCATACGATGTGAATCATGGTTGAAAATGCTATGAGTTGTTGCTAAAATGAAGTATTATAAATGTTGATTTAATATCATGAATGCTCTAAATGATGAATGTTTGGTATCATGATCAAAATGAAGTGATAAATACTTAAAAAATATTGATTTAATGTTCGGTATCATGAACACTTTATTATCATACATTAAAATAGTGATAAATATTTTGAAAATAAATGTTTGTATCATGTTAGATGGTTTGACATATTGTGCATGATAAGCTATAAAGATGATTGAAACAATGATTGAAATAATAGGAATGATGATTTGGAATCATATAATAATGAGTTTATATGTTTTAAAAATATATATGATGATAATGATGCATGCAATGATGAAATTTTCATGATAAAATAATTGTTTTTACATTCAAGACTTGAATTTTCATCAATGCTATTTACCTTTGTCATAATTTAGAAATTAACGTAAAGGGTCTTCCCTTCTTTTTGACAATGACAAAGGGGGAGCAAAACATGCTTGAAAGCTAATTTGCTAGCTCATATAATTCAAAAAAAAAAGGAGAAAGAAAAAAATTACACTTCTCAAAAGAAAAGAATTGCTATCTTGAACATCACCAAGAAGTGCTATCTTGCAAATCTCAAGATGCACAAATGCAAACATGCAAAATTTGTAATTTTGCACATCATTAAAATTTATGATGCTTTGGTGATTATGCATGTTCTAAAATGTTATAAGATTCACTAACTTGCATGATGTAGAACTTGCTATATTGAACATCACCAAGGAATGATATCTTGCAGAAGCAAAAAGTTAACTTGCACATCTAGCAAAACTTATATTTCAAGAAGCAAGAGTTGCTTTCTTGAACATCTCAAAATTACTAGCTTACGTGTCTTAAAATTGTAAACTTGCCATCGTACTACCATGATGATGAGCATGCCTTATCTTCATGATTGTATTTGAAAAACTATGGCAAAAATATGTCCGAATGATTGAACGTGTTAAAATTATTTTTTGAACTTTCTTGATTGAATGATCAAATCACTTGATTGCCATAATGATTTTACACAATTACATGTTGGAAATTATGTGCTTGAATACAAAACTTCCATGATAACAAGCATGCTTTACCTTCATGATTGTAATTGAATATCTATAGCAAAACCTTGTCCGAATGCAAGAAAGAGTCAAATTTCATTTTCGGATTTTCTTGATCCTAACAATCAGATTTTCTCGATACATTACTCTCTTCTGAACTTAACAAGCATATGTCATATCAAGTTTAGTTCATATCATTGATTTTTGACATAAGTAATCAACTAGCAAATACATCTCTCATATACATTTCATGTGAAAAATATTTTTTTGAGAAATGGATTTGATGAATATGGATGAAAGTGTTTTTACTTGCAAGGATTTGTTTTACATACATACCTTGATCGTTGTAAAAATGAAGCATGATTTAATCTCTCATCGATTTTAACTTCACTTGAAGTAAACTCACAAATAGCCTGTATCACAAATAGTCTTCCTCCTTCATGCAAAAAGATAATAACAGATAAAAAGGAAGAAGTTTTCAAAGCTATCTCTATGTCATGTTTTCCTTGAGATGTTTGTATAATTGATATCCTATCACTCACTGTTGGAAAATGATATGAACCTAGTTATGACATGAATAATTACAAGCACTTATGCTTAAAATTTGCTTATATCGTTCTCCTTTTTGTTGATGACAAAGGGGGAGAAATATATGAATTGATGCTATGAACATTGATGCTATGATTATGCCATGCTTGCATCATCAAGAGATATATGAATTGATATGATTGCCATATTTGCAATGCTTGCATCATCAAGAGATATATGAATTGATGCTATGATTGCCAAATTTGCATTATGCCATGTTTGCATCATGCGTTAAGATATCAATAACTTGTATCATAATTTTACGCGTTGATATCTTACCATATGATGAAATGCTACAATTGATAAACACTTGAAATGTTTGCGTTATGATATCAAAAGCTTACATCGTAATCTTACATGTTGATATTTGATAATAGCAAACTTGCATGATGATAAAACTTGATATTATGTTTTTCATGCAATGAGTTGAACCAATATCACAAACACTTGATTGTGGTACTTCTCCTTTTTGTTGATGACACAGGGGGAGAAGTATATTGATGACATGACATGTTATGCATAAGTTTATGCATAAGTTCATGATGACGTGTTGCAAGTATTCATGATGAATATTGCAATGACTTGAATTCAGTTTGAATTCAATATTCTATCAATATGACATATTGATAGGGGGAGTTTGTTTAAACTCCGGGAGTTAAGTTTAACTCTGTCATCAAGTGGTTGTCATCATCAAAAAGGGGGAGATTGTTGAATCTCGTATTTTGATGATGAAACTACTTGATATATGTTTATGATTTAATCTACGTTTTGAGTGACGCAGGATGCTTCGATCAGGATGAGACAATTAAAGCAGGAAAATCATGTTGTGCCGAAGGAACATGTCAGAAGATTGGACGTCGGGCCGGTGGATCGGTAGATGTATCGATAGAAGGCTTCGGGCCGTGGACTCGGGCATCGGGCCAAGAAGAGCAAGTATTGTGCCAAGGATATCGGAGTTGCGGAGTCAACTGGCCGATTGGGCAATAGGCTGCAGGAAAGGATGATGCGCCGAAGAATCGGACAAAGCATCGAGGGACCAATGACATGCCGAACAACTTGGTTAATTGCTTAGGATTAATTGTCTCAATCAAAGTTTTCTTTTAAGTGTGCAGGATAAACTACGATGAAAGTAAGATATGCAGTAGGAGTTACGCCGGAGTCAAGACAATGATTACGTTGGGAGTTCGAAAGTTCAATGGAAGTTCGGACAGTCGTCGGAGGTTCTGCGGGAACGAATCCGAGAAGTCCATGAGCTTGCCAAAGAAGCTTGTCGGAACTCGCCAAGTGGATCGTCGCAAGTACAGGAGTTTGCCGGAAGCCCGCAGGAGCATCGTCGAGGGTTCATCGGATGATCGACGGAAGTTCGCCGAAAGCTCGCCGGAAGAAGCGATTGACGCACCAGAGCAAGTTGTAATAAATGTCTTAGGAAATATCATAGTTAGCACAATAATTAAGTTGGAAATGGGAGCTGATCACATTAACTTAATCTTGGGGCAATTGGGCCCTTGAAAAACCCAAATTGGACCGAATGGATCAACCCATTCGGACGCTGATTTCTGCCAAGCGGTTGAACCGCCCAAGCCAAGAGGTGGCATCGCTTGGGCTAAGTCTCCGAGCGAGACTGGGCAGTGCAACCGCCCCAGCCAGGAGGTGGCACCGCTTGGGCTCAGTCTCCGAGCGAGACTGGGTGGTGCAACCTCCCCTGATAGGAGGCGGCACCGCCTAGGCTCGGTCTCCGAGCTCTGGCTGAGCGGTGCAACCGCCTCAGTCAGGAGGTGGCACCGCCTGAGCTCGGTCTTCGAGCTCTGGTAGGAGGTGCAACCGCCCCTGACAGGAGGTGGCACCGTCCAAAGGCTCAGTCTTCGAGCTCTGCCAGGCGGTTCAACCGTCAGATCCCAGAATTCTGGGAATTGACAATTTTGAGCTCCAAATTCAAACTGGATTGGGGCCCATAAATACCCCACCCATTCAGCACTGAAAGGGCACGAAACATACACCGAAATCCTGATCTTGTTCTGTGATTTTTGGAGCTCAAAATTGTTGTAAAGGCCAAAAGTTCTTCTCCCTCTTTTCTTCCAAGTTCTGAGCTTTAAAGAGAGGAGAGAAAATTCCGTAAGGGTTGTCTCCTAAGCCCATCAAAAGGAGTGAAACTGTAAAAGGGTGGTTGGCCTTCGCCTATTGAAGGAAGGCCTCTAGTTGACGTCGGTGACCTCGTCGGTGGAGGAAGCCAAAAGTGGAGTAGGTCAAGATTGACCGAACCACTCTAAATCTCAGTTTGTATTTACTTTGAGCATATTATCTTTACTGCAAACCTCCTCTAAAGCTTACTACTTTCTACGCATATACGATCGGGTTTCAAGCTCTGCACTTCCGAATCGGCTTTTAGACGTAAAATAGTTTCATCGTACGATCATCATATTTCTGTTTGCATTTACGTTTTGATTTCTATCATAACTGCAAACTACCTTTATATCCTTGCTTAAACTGCATCTCGCTTAATCAAGTAATTTACGAATCAGCATTTAGACGTAAATCAGTTTTTTCGTACGAATATCATATTTCAATTTGCGCCTACTATCTGATTATAATCATAATTGCAAATTACATTTATATCTTTGCTACATCTCACTTAAACAAAAGTTAAAGTGATTTATGAATCGACTTTCTTACCAAAATCACTTTTAACGAATGAACGCGGTTTTTATTTTTCGTTGAAGGTTTTCCGCTGCACTAATTCACCCCCCCCCCCTCTTAGTGCTCTTGATCCTAACAGCAGGGTCGCTGCCCTCGCTTGCAGGTGGCACGCCCGTTGGCGGCGCTGCCCCTACAGTTGGGCGCCCCCCCAGGCCATAGGCGTCGCTGCCTTGCGGTGCGTCACCACGCGAGAGCAACGGCCGTAAGCGCTGCTGCCCTTGCTGCTGCTGTTGTAGGTTGCTTGCCTGCATGTAAATGGTAGTGCTGCCATCTGCGACGGTAGCATGGGCAGCAACAGTTGTTGCCCTTTTCCGCTTTTGCGTCTACGATTTTGATGTCAAAAGCTTCTCCAAAACACAACACACATAGTTTAAAACCAATCTATCGCATGAACAACCTGGCTCTGATACCACTGTTAGAAAAATCTTTGGGGGTGACATCACATGCACAGCAAAAGAACAAGAAAACAACATCCCTAATTCCCAAAGAGATGTTCGTCATCGTGCGAAGATTGGTACGTAAAATCCGCGAAACTGAAAATCTGCATATAGAATAGATTACGTTACCTAAGGAGATCATATATCTCAGTTTCCTTGTAGATATTTAGGAGAGGGTGAAGGAGGTCAAGCGTCCTCCTCTCTAGTGATGATCCATACAACAGGGTTGCGATGACACTCCTCAAAACTCCAGGCCTGCTTTGAGGTGGAGAGGGGAAGGAGAATAGGAGAGGCAAGCAAAGGTTCTAGCTTATGAGGCTTTGAATCCCTCATATTTATAGAGGTCCCCTGTCAAACCCTAATGCATCCTCGCCTAGTGGGTATTGGATTTGCATCCAATAACCCAAGCCTTTTAGATTAGTGGATCTCTATCCAATAATCTCTCATTGGCTCTTATTGGATCTCGTCCATGGGATCCAATAATTCAGGGGCTTATTGGATATCCAATAAGACATAGGCTCCGTCAGATATCTCATATCCGAACCTATACTTATCGCAATGCCTACCATATGTGTGTGACCCTCTAGGCCCAATATCGAGTTGGCCGTGAGTCATACCTATCAAAACTCCTTTTAAATTAGTGAATTATTATCTCTGTAATAATTCACTTGACTCATCGACTATGGACGTACTAGGCCACTACGTCGTAGTCCCCAAACGATATAGGGGAATCCAATCCATTGGACCTGTCTGTCCTCAGTTACCATGTACCTATAGTCCCCCATCCATCTAATATCCTAGAGACTATATATTGAGCATGGTGCTATCAGACCCATTCGATTTCTACTCGAGTCTCGCTCTAATCGGATTCTCCCAAAGAACTCTTTCTCTCTCAACCCGAATGACCCTGGCTAGGTATTTGTCTGAGCAAGAACACATGGGATAATCCTCTAAAGTGTTTTTCATCCTCACAATTTGTGCACAACATGCACTAGCTGCAATGTACTCAACATCGGTGGCAGATAGTGTTGGGAAATCATAGGGGGCGACATCATATGCGCAGCGGAAGAACAAGAAAACAAAAATCCCCGATTCCCAAAAAGATGTTCATCGTCGTGCGAAGATTGGTGCGCAAAATCCGCAAAAACACAAAACTGCGTATAGAGATTGTGTTACCTAGGGAGATCGTATATCCCTGTTTCCTTGCAGATCCTTAGGAGAGGGTGAAGGAGGTCAAGCGTCCTCCTCTCTAGCAGTGATCCACACAGCAGGGTTGCGACGACGCTCCTCAAAACTCCAGGCCTACTCTGAGGGGGAGAGGGAGAGGAGAATAGGAAGGGCAAGCAAAGACTCTAGCCTATGAGGCTGTGAATCCCTCCTATTTATAGAGATCCCGTGTCAAACCCTAATAGGTCCTTCCCTAGTGGGTATTGGATCTGCATCCAATAAGACAAGGGCTCCGTCGGATATCTCATATCCGAACCTCTACTCATCGCAATGCCTACCATATGTGTGTGACCCTCTAGGCCCAATATCGAGCTGGTCGTGAGTCATACCTGTCAGAACTCCTTCTGACTGAGTGAATTATTATCTCTATAATAATTCACTCGACTCATCGACTACGGAAGTACTAGGCCACTACGCCGTAGTCCCCAGACGATACAGGGGAATCCAATCCATTGGACCTGTCTGTCCTCAGTTACCATGTACCTATAGTCCCTCATCCATCTAATATCCCAGAGACCGTATATCGAGCATGGTGCTGTCAGACCCATACGGTTTCTACTCGAGTCTCGCTCTAATCGGATTCTCCCGGAGAACTCTTTCTCTCTCAACCCGAATGACCCTGGCCAGGGATTTGTCTGAGCAAGAACACATGGGATATTCCTCTCATGATACCGAGAGTGGATGATCCTCTATCGACACTCAATAGCCCTCGTAAGGTTGACTACCACTCCCAATGACCAGCTGTACTAGATCTGGGAACAGCCAAACCTATAAGTCTGGTATCAAAGAGTGGAGCACTCATACAGGACATCCTTGGTGTCTCAAGTCTAAGAACCAGATACACCACTAGGACTACGGAATCGTTGTCTGACAATAAGGCATCATCAACCATCCAGCATTCCGTAAGCAGATCAATCAGTGAACTCATTCTCCAATGAGCACCTGTACTGTATCCCTAGTGTCCCTACACGAGCAGCTATGAGACCAGCTGCATCCATCATATGGACGGGTATACAGCACACCAGTCTATCCGGTTATCACGATGTCCCTCTCGAGTAACCTATGACCGGGATTATTTAGGATATGTGTTTAAAGGTGAATCGATCTCATTATCGTGATCTCATCCCGATCCGATTCCCATTGCACAAATCCAAGGACATCACAATATATATGCATTTATGCAATAGTTATAAAGTGATATTCGCCAAAATATAATAAGCAAAAAGATTCTGTATCAAGTCACACGTGCCATCACTCACGTGATTGGCTTGCTGGGCACCTATGACTAGCAATCTCCCACTTGACCTAAAGCCAATCACCTATGTGTCTGATCCCCATCAGACCCCTGTGACGCTCAAAGACAAAATGAGACAACGGCTTTGTCAGTGGATCTGCAATGTTATCTTCGGATGGAACTCTTTCCACTGCTACATCTCCTCGGGTTACGATCTCTCTTATAAGCTGGAACCTCCTCAGAACACTTCTGATAAGACCCGGGTTCCCTTATTTGAGTAATCACCCCATAGTGGTCGCAATATAAGGAAGTCGACTTGTCGCTATCTGTATCGACTCCCAAACTCCCTCCTTTGCTGCATCTAATGCGGCAATGTACTCCGCCTCTGTGGTCGAGTCAGCAGTGGTATCTTGCTTGGAACTCTTCCAGCACACTGCTCCTCCATTCAAGGTGTACACATACCCTGAATTCGACTTGCTATCATCGACATCAGACTGAAAACTTGAGTCAGTGTAGCCTTCAACCTTAAGGCTATTACCTCCATATACTAGTAAAAGATCCTTAGTCCTTCTCAAGTACTTAAGGATACACTTTATTGCTTTCCAGTGCTCCAAGCCTGGATCCGCCTGATACCTGCTCGTGACACTCAGAGCATGCGCTATATCAGGCCTAGTACATAGCATGGCATACATGATAGACCCTATTGCTGAGGCATAAGGTATCATATCCATGTTCGCCCTTTCTTCTGGAGTCTTTGGGGACATACTCGTAGAAAGCGATATCCCATGTCTCATCGGTATGAGACCTCTTTTGGAATTTTCCATGTCAAACCTTTTGACAATGGTTTCTATGTACCTGGACTGGGACAAGCCAAGCATCCTTTTGGATCTATCTCTATAGATTCTAATCCCCAAGATATAGGATGCTTCCCCTAAGTCCTTTATGGAGAAGTGTCTAGATAACCAAGCCTTTACTGTGGATAGCATTCCTATGTCATTCCCAATGATGAGGATGTCATCCACATATAACACCAAAAAGCTAATAGCGCTCCCACTTACCTTTCTGTATACACAAGGCTCATCTTCGTTCTTAACGAAGTAATAAGATCTGATTGCCTCATCAAATCTTATGTTCCAACTTCGGGAAGCTTGCTTTAGTCCATAAATGGATCTAAGCAACCTACACACCTTATCTGGGCAGTTCTTGGACACGAATCCCTCAGGTTGCATCATATACACCTCCTCCTCCAGGTTCCCGTTGAGGAATGCGGTTTTCACATCCATCTGCCAGATCTCATAATCATAGTGTGCTGCAATAGCCAATAGAATTCTGATGGATTTTAGCATTGCTACGGGTGAGAAAGTTTCGTCGTAGTCAACACCTTGCCTTTGACGATACCCCTTAGCCACTAGCCTTGCTTTATAGGTCTCTACCTTTCCATCTACTCCGATCTTTTTCTTAAAGATCCACTTGCAACCGATGGGTACAATACCTTCGGGTGCATCAACTAGGTTCCAAACCTTATTGGAGTACATAGAATCCATCTCAGAATTCATGGCTTCTTTCCACTTCCCGGAGTCTATACTCATAATAGCCTCCTCGTAGGTCTGAGGATCAATATCCTCTACATCCTCTGCTCTAATATGTCCCACATATCTCTCAGGAGGATGGGATACTCTATCAGACCTGCGTAAAGTTGAAACTTGTGTATTAGATACCTGAACAGACTCGAGTTGTAGAGTGGTGCTTGAGCTTGGTTCTCCAACCTCGCTCAATTCTATCATTCTCCTACTGTCTCCGTCAAGAATGTGTTCCTTCTCAAGGAACACTGCTCTCTTAGCTACAAAGACCTTTTGGTCCTCGAGATGATAGAAGTAATACCCACAAGTTTCCTGTCCTTGATTCTAACTTATCGGGGTTGTGTCTTTTAACATGGGCAGAGCAGCCCCAAATCTTAACTACTTTAAGATCAGGCTTCTTCCCTTTCCATATCTCATATGGTGTAGACACCACCGACTTAGTTGGAACTCTGTTCAGAAGGTAAGCTGCGGTTTCTAGGGCATATCCCCAGAATGAGATGGGTAGGTCAGCGAAACTCATCATGGACCGTACCATATCTAATAATGTACGATTTCTCCTTTCAGAGACACCATTGAGCTGAGGTGTATAAGGAGGTGTCCATTGGGATAATATCCCATGGTCCTTGAGGAAGTGAGTAAACTCTGTACTTAAGTACTCACCTCCTCGATCTGATCGAAGAGTTTTGATACTCTTTCCAGTCTGGTTCTCCACCTCATTCTTATACTCTCTGAATTTCTCAAAGGCCTCGGACTTGTACTTCATTAAGTACACATATCTATACCTTGAGAAATCATCAGTAAATGTAATGAAGTAGGAGTAACCTCCAATGGCATGAGTTGACATGGGTCCACATACATCACTATGTATGAGTTCCAACAACTCAGTGGCTCTCTCTCCAGTTCCACTAAATGGAGAGTTGGTCAGTTTTCCACGAATGCAAGGCTCACAAGTTGCATATGACACATAGTCAAATGGATCTAGATATCCATCGTTTAGCAACTTTTGAATCCTTCTTTCATGGATGTGACCTAGCCTACAATGCCACAGGTATGCACTGTTCAACTCATCTCGTTTCCTTTTGGACACATTTATATTCATGATATGTGGAGTGGTGTCTAACATAAATAAACCATTATGCAATGTTCCTTTCGTGATGATCTTATCATCTAATAATATCGAACAACCATTGTTCTCAAAAACAAATTTATATCCACTAACTGTTAAACATGAAATGGAGATAATGTTTTTGATAATAGAAGGAACAAAATAACATGCATCTAATGCAATAAAAGCTCCACTAGGCAGATGTAGGCCGACCTCGCCAACAGCTAATACAGCAACTTTTGCTCCATTACCCATCTTGAGGTCCATCTCGCCTCTCTCTAGTCTCCTAGGCCTTGCCAGAACCTGCAACGAATTACATATATGATAAGCACTACCGGTATCTAATACCCATGTGTTATCATAAGAGTCTGACAAATGGAGACTGATCATGAATGTACCTGAAGCTTCATCAAGCTTTTGTTTCGCCCTTTCTGCAAGGTACTCTTTGCAGTTTCTCTTCCAGTGCCCATCTTTACCACAGTGGAAGCACTGGCCTTTGTCCTTTGTTGGGTCTTTCTTAGCAACCTTTGCTTTACCTTGTTTGCCCTTGCCCTTTCCCTTCTTAAGGGACCTTTCTGCTTTCCTTTTCTTTCTGGTCTCACCAGTGTAGAGAACTGGCTTCTCTTTCTTAATAGTACTCTCTACCTCCCTCAACATATTGAGGAGCTCTGGGAGAGTCACCTAAAGCTTGTTCATATTAAAGTTCATTATGAACTGTGAAAAGGAATCTGGTAGGGACTGAAGCACAATGTCCACACACAAGTTATCCTCTAGGACCATTCCTAGACCTGTGAGTTTCTCTATCCACTCAATCATCTTTAGGACATGGTTCTGAACCGGTGTCCCCTCAGTCATCCTAGCGCGGAAAAGGCTCTTGGATATCTCATATCGTTGAGTCCTTCCCTGTTCCTCAAATAATTTACGGACATGTAGGAGAATGGATCTGGCATCCATCTTTTCATGTTGTCTCTGTAACTCTGGAGTCATAGAGCCCAACATATAGCACTGAGCAAGAGTGGAGTCATCAATGTACTTCACGTAGCGAGCGATCTCATCCTCGCTTGCCCCTTCTTCGGGCGTAGGCATCACTGTATCAAGGACGTACACGATTTTCTCCGCTGTGAGAACAATTCTCAAGTTATGGAGCCAATCCGTATAATTTGGACCAGTGAGGCGGTTGACATCAAGTATGCCACGTAAGGGATTTGAAAGCGACATTTTCTGAAAATAAAGATGTAGCAAAAATGAATAACATGCAGATTTTGCAAGAAATAAACTATCAAGATATGGACTTCTATCTTAATATGCTCCCACTATTTTACTAACGAGTCACGCGACACCCTCAGCATGTGAAACGGAAGTCTCCGGCAGACTTCTAGTGGGGATCAGGATCCAATCAGCGTCTTAGTGTAACCTCGAGGGACTCGACCAATCACACTAAGCCTAAAAGGTAGACAACTCTTGCCGATCACAACTCCTTGTGATTCCCGTCCTGTTCGGCCTCCGAATCACCATGGCCTCGAGGGACTCGACCAACCATGATGCTCGGTTAAGTCAACACCTTCGTTACAAGATGAGTCTGATTTGATGATATACCCTCGAGGGACTCGACCAAGCATATCATGCCCTCAGGTCACCGGTGACATCTCTATGTCGTAAGCAAGATAGCGAATCGCGATATAGGTGAGTCTCGAGGGACTCGACCAACTCAACCTACACCGGGATTCGGTTCCTACTCATAACGATGGAAGGCCACGTGGGTCAATTTAATTGCCTCACGTTTACCGACTTAATATTATCGAGAGATGTTTCTATGATTTGGTCTCCTAATATGACATGTCACACATATGCATATTTAATATATATCTACATCGCATGCAAATATATATACATATCTAGTATGTGTATAAGCAATCACACCAGATGATCATGGACCACAACCTAATATGATTAGGCCCGAGCCAGTAGGCCTAATCACTCACATCAAGATCTATGTGTGCAACGGTGCATCTCCATGCCTTGTGATCGTCCATCTCGTCCTCGTCGGTTCCGTCGACATCTTGATGCATCTCCATGCATCACGATCGTCCGTCTCGTGGGTCCCGCTATGGCATCCACGCTCCCGCTGCGCCTCCTCATGTGATTACAACTTAATCATAGGCACGGAGGCCCGACAATAAACGAGAAATATAATGGAGGTTCGCAGACCTCAATAATAATAATCACAAGTACACACATCACACGGTCCATGATCATCCGTCCACTCATCATACATCACATGTATAAATAATCATCATCATGTAGGACTACTAGATAATAATAAAAATAATAATCAACTAAACCTTTTAATTAATTAATATTTTCTGAAATCAGGGATATATAGGGAATTTCTCAATTCCTAAGGGTATTTTCATAATTTGGACAAAAGACAGAAACTGGAATTTCTCAAATTCTGAGGGGGCAAAACTGTCTTTTTGCCCAGAAAACCCTAATGCCCTTCTCCCCCTTGCTGCTGCGTCGCCGCCGCCGCCACCCTGCTGGCGGTGGCCTGTGCGGCGAGGGCGAGGGCACTGCCCTCGCCTGCAGGTGGCACGCCCGCTGGGGTCGCTGCCGCTGCAGGTGGGCGCCCCCGCCTCCGCGGGCGGTTCTGCCCGCGAGTCAGCGCCCGCAGGTGGTGCTGTCTCGCTGGCGGCCGCCCCTGCGGGGTTTTTGCCCGTGGGAGCAGCGGCCACAGGCGCCGCTGCCCTGCGGTGCCTCAGCCCGCGCTGCTGCCCCGCGGCGCCTCTGCCCGCGGGCTCAGTGGTCGCAGGCGCTTCTACCGAGCGGGCTGCCAGCCCCGCCGGCCGCAAGCCTGCTGCAAGCAGACCGCCGGCCGGCTGCTGCAGGCACAGCGCTTGCGCATGCGCCGGCGCTGTGCTGCCTGGCTGCGGCTGCGGCTGGCTGCAGGCATGCAGATCGAGGGCAGCATCTATTGCTGCCCTTCCTTGCTTTTGCGTCAATGATTTTGACGTCAATATTCTTCCTAAACACAACACACGCAGTTCAAAAACCAATCATTCGCACGAACAACCTGGCTCTGATACCACTGTTGGGAAATCATAGGGGGCGACATCATATGCGCAGCAGAAGAACAAGAAAACAAAAATCCCCGATTCCCAAAAAGATGTTCATCGTCGTGCGAAGATTGGTGCGCAAAATCCGCAAAAACACAAAACTACGTATAGAGATTGTGTTACCTAGGGAGATCGTATATCCCTGTTTCCTTGCAGATCCTTAGGAGAGGGTGAAGGAGGTCAAGCGTCCTCCTCTCTAGCGGTGATCCACACAGCAGGGTTGCGACGACGCTCCTCAAAACTCAAGGCCTACTCTGAGGGGGAGAGGGAGAGGAGAATAGGAAGGGCAAGCAAAGACTCTAGCCTATGAGGCTGTGAATCCCTCCTATTTATAGAGATCCCGTGTCAAACCCTAATAGGTCCTTCCCTAGTGGGTATTGGATCTGCATCCAATAAGACAAGGGCTCCGTCGGATATCTCATATCCGAACCTCTACTCATCGCAATGCCTACCATATGTGTGTGACCCTCTAGGCCCAATATCGAGCTGGCCATGAGTCATACCTGTCAGAACTCCTTCTGACTGAGTGAATTATTATCTCTGTAATAATTCACTCGACTCATCGACTACGGAAGTACTAGGCCACTACGCCGTAGTCCTCAGACGATACAGAGGAATCCAATCCATTGGACCTGTCTGTCCTCAGTTACCATGTACCTATAGTCCCTCATCCATCTAATATCCCAGAGACCGTATATCGAGCATGGTGCTGTCAGACCCATACGGTTTCTACTCGAGTCTCGCTCTAATCGGATTCTCCCGGAGAACTCTTTCTCTCTCAACCCGAATGACCCTGGCCAGGGATTTGTCTGAGCAAGAACACATGGGATATTCCTCTCATGATACCGAGAGTGGATGATCCTCTATCGACACTCAATAGCCCTCGTAAGGTCGACTACCACTCCCAATGACCAACTGTACTAGATCTGGGAACAGCCAAACCTATAAGTCTGGTATCAAAGAGTGGAGCACTCATACAGGACATCCTTGGTGTCTCAAGTCTAAGAACCAGATACACCACTAGGACTACGAAATCGTTGTCTGACAATAAGGCATCATCAACCATCCAGCATTCCGTAAGCGGATCAATCAGTGAACTCATTCTCCAATGAGCACCTGTACTGTATCCCTAGTGTCCCTACACGAGCAGCTATGAGACCAGCTGCATCCATCATATGGACGGGTATACAGCACACCAGTCTATCCGGTTATCACGATGTCCCTCTCGAGTAACCTATGACCGGGATTATTTAGGATATGTGTTTAAAGGTGAATCGATCTCATTATCGTGATCTCATCACGATCCGATTCCCATTGCACAAATCCAAGGACATCACAATATATATGCATTTATGCAATAGTTATAAAGTGATATTCGCCAAAATATAATAAGCAAAAAGATTTTGTATCAAGTCACACGTGCCATTACTCATGTGATTGGCTTGCTGGGCACCTATGACTAGCAGATAGTGTAACCGAGTTTTATTTCTTAGAAGACCAAGAAACAAGTGCATGTCCTAAAAATTGACATGTTCCGGATATGCTTTTCCTATCTAATCTACATTTAGCAAAATCCACATAAGCATAAGCAATTAGTTCAAAGTTCTCGAATTTTGGATACCATAATCCTAGATTAGTGGTTCCTTTAAGATATCTAAGAATTATATTAACTATTTTAAGATGAGATATCTTAGGATAAGATTGAAACATAGTACAAAGTCCTACACTAAACATAATATCCAGTCTAGTTGTGTTGAGGTATAGTAAACTTCCTATCATACCCCTATAAGCTTTTTGATCAAAGCTTTCTCCACTTTCATCAATGTCTAACTTAGTGAAGGTACTCTTTGGAGTATTGATAGCCTTTGAGCTATCCATATTAAACAGTTTTAGCAAATCTAAAACATGTTTTGTTTGACTAAGAAAAATACCATTACTTAGTTGTTTGATTTGTAAGCCTAAAACGAAAGTTAATTACCCCATCAAACTCATTTCAAATTCAAGATTCATACTTTTAGCAAATGATTCATATAGAGATTCATTTGTGAAACCGAAAACAATATCATCAACATAAATTTAAAAAATAAGAAAATTATTTTCAAAATTTTTGATAAATAAATGTAGTATCGACCTTGCCTTTAGAGAAATTATTTTCGATAAGAAATGAGCTAAGTCTCTCATACCAAGCCCTTGGGGCTTATTTCAATCCATAGAGAGCTTTAGTAAATTTAAACACATGATTAGGGAGATTATCGTTCTCAAATCTAGGAGGTTATTCAACATAAACTTCTTCGGAAATAAAGCCATTAAGAAAAGTACTTTTAATATCCATTTGAAATAACTTAAAATCGTTACTACTAGCATAGGCAAAAAACATCCTTATGGCTTCTAATCGTGTCACAGGAGAGAAGGTTTCTTTATAATCGATACTTTCTTCTTAGTTGAAACCCTTGGCCACTAATCTAGCCTTGTTTCAAACCATGATACTACATTCATCTTGCTTATTTCTAAATACCCATTTAGCACCAATAACTAAATGGTTATTTGGCCTAGGAACAAGCTTCCACACCTTATTTCTCTCAAATTGATTCAACTCTTCTTGTATTGTGATAACCCATGAATCATTTTTCAAGGCTTCGTCAATGCATTTTGGTTCAATTTGGGAGAGAAAAGTGGCATTGGCACAAAAATTCTTAAGAGAAAAACGAGTTTGAACCCCTTTTGATGTGTCTCCTATAATTAGCTCCTTAGGATATACATCTATATACTTTCATTCCTTGGGTAAGGATGTTTTAGAAGAAGATGCATCCAAGGTGCTAGATGAAGAAGGGGTTTCATTTAAATTCAAAGTATCAAAATTAATATTATCATCAAAATCATTTTTCTTGACTTTAGAAACTTCATTGAAAATAACATGAATAGACTCTTATATAATTAAAGTTCTTTTGTTAAAGATACAAAATGCTTTAGAAATAGAGGAATTGCCAAGAAAAATCCCTTTATTAGATTTTGCATCAAATTTTTTCAAGGCATCTTTTTCATTCAAGATAAAACACTTACACCCAAAAACTTTAAAATATGAAACATTGGGTTTTTTATTGTTCCACAACTTATAAGGAGTTTTGGTGAGTAATGGTCTTACTAGAACTCTATTCATGACATAGTATGTCATATTTACGACTTCGGTCCAAAAATATTTGGGTAAGCTATGTTTGTCTAACATGGTTCTAGTTATTTCTTGTAAGTTTCTATTTTTTCTTTCTACTACTCCATTTTGTTAAGGATTTCTTAGAGTAGAGAAATTATGGTTATATTCATTAAATTCACAGAATTCTTGGAAATCACAGTTTTAAAATTCACCATCATGATCACTCTGAATTGATGAAATCATAAAACCCTTTTCATTTTGAATAAGTTTACAAAACTTAGAGAAATACCTAAAGCAATCACTTTTTTGTGCCAAAAAGTAAGTCTATGTGTATCTACTATAATCATCCACGATGACAAATACGTATTTGCTCCCTCCTAGGCTTGATGTAGTAATTGGTCCGAATAAGTCCATATGGATTAATTGCAATGGCCTAGAGGTGCTTATTTGGTTCTTTGGTTTGAAATTACTTTATATTTGCTTTCCTAGTTGACATGCATCACATACATTGTCTTTGACGAACTTAATGTGAGGAATTCCTCTCACAAGATCTTTATATAAAATTTGAGAGATTAGTTTCGTGCTTGCATGACCTAACCTCCTATGCCAAAGCCAAGCATCGTCATTCAAAATCGAAAAACACATTTCATTACAAAGATCATTAATGTCGATAGTGTATATATTATTTTATTTTAGAGCAATCATAAATGTGTTTTTATATGATTTTTCAATAATGCAAGTATTGGATTTAAATATAATGATGTATTATTTATCACACAATTAACTAATGCTCAAAAGGTTATGCTTTAAGTCATCAACTAACAACATATCTTCAATAGAAAAGGTGAATTTGTTTCCTATAGTTCCTTTGCCAATGATTTTACCCTTGTTGTATCTCCGAAGATGACATATCCTTCGTCTATACTAGTGAGCTTAGAGAATTGAAATGGATCTTTGGTCATATGCCTAGCATCCACTATTAAGGTACTATTTCTTGCTCCTAGCTTGTGATAGTAAACATTTCTACAAAAAAGGATGATTTTTAGACACCCATTTGACCTTGGGTGCCTCTAAAATCGATCTACATAGCTTATCATATTGCATTGAGTCATTTGAGGTTCTTTTAGGAAACCAAATCAATTTGTGTGAACTACATTTCTTAAATAGACAATGATAAGCTATATGCCCAAACCTGATTCCGCCTTTTCTATGAACGTGACCCTTGTTGGCAAGGATCATGTTCAAGAACTTGTTACCAACCTCAAACCTTTCTAAGGTTTTTTTATGTAGCAAGTTTTTCTTTTGAAGTATTTCTAGTTCATCACATTTCGTATATAAAACTAAACTATCATTGTGCTCAACTTTTAATCTATTGTAATCACTAACAAGAGAATCATACTCTTTTTTTAACAATTTATATTTTTTACTAATTGATTTGCATTCATCAAATAAATCATGAAAAGCATTTAATAGTTCATCAAAGGATAAATTTGCATCAAATGAACTACTCACCTCATCTCCAATAGCCATTAGCATATAGTGAGCAACTTGTTGGGTATTGGTTGGTTCCTCTTCTTCGGATGCACTTGAGTCGTCCCAAGTTGCTTTAAGAGTCTTCTTCTTCTTGGGTTGCTTCCTCTTTGCTTGGGGACATTCACTCTTGAAGTGTCCCAACTTCTTTCATTCATAGCTTATCACTTGTGCTTTCCTAGGTTCAATTTTATTTTTAGTATTATTTTTAAATTTATTTCTTTTTATAAAATTTTGAACATTTTTGTTAAGAGTGTCAAGTCTTCATCAAAGTCCTTATCACTTGAATTTTCTTTCAAGTGGTCTTCTTGAGTTCTTAGAGTCATATCCTTTCTATTCTTTGGAAGGTTGTTCTCAAGCTCTTCATGAGCATTACAAGTCATCTCATAGGTCATTAGTGACCCGATTAGTTATTTGAGAGGAAAGTTATCTAAATCTTTGGCCTCTTGAATGGTCATGACTTTAGGGTCCTAACTCTTTGGAAAGGATCTTAAAATTTTATTAACAAGTTTAAAATCCGAAAAATTTTTACCAAGTCCTTTTAGACCATTAACGACATTTATAAATCGGGTGTACATATCTCCAATAGTCTCACTCGGTTTCATCCAAAACAACTCATAAGTATACACTAAAAGATTAATTTTTTACTCCTTCACTTTACTAGTGCCTTCGTGAGTCACTTCGAGTATGTGCTATATATCAAAAGTCATTTCACAAATAGATACTCGATTGAATTTATTTTTATCTAAAGCACAAAACAAGGCATTCATAGCCTTGGCATTTTTGACTCCTTTGTTGAATCTCGAATTTTGATGAAGTCAATTGTCATTTGTTATCTAATCTATATGCAGAGATAAGTGTGCAGGATTAACTACGATGAAAGTAAGTCATGCAGCAGGAGTTGCGCCATAGTCAAGACAATGATCACGTTGGGAGTTCGAGAGTTCGACGGAAGTTCGGACAATCGTTAGAGGTTCTGCGGGAACAAATCCGAGAAGTCTATAAGCTTGCCAAAGAAGCTTGTCAGAACATGCCAAGTGAATCGTCGCAAGTCCAGGAGTTTACCGGAAGTCCGCAGGAGCATCACCGAGGGTTCATCGGATGATCGACAGAAGTTCGCCGGAAGCTCACCGGAAGAAGCGATTGACGCATCGGAGCAAGTTCCAGTAAATGTATTAAGGAATATCGTAGTTAGCACAATGATTAAGTTGGAAATGGGAGGTGATCCCATTAACTTAATCTTGGGGCAATTGGGCCCCTGAAAAACCCAAATTAGGCTGAATGGATCAACCCATTCGGACCCTGATTTTTGCCAGGCGGTTGAACCGCCCGAGGCAGGAGGTTGCACCGCCTAGGCTCAGTCTCCGAGCGAGACTGGGAGGTGCAACCGCTCCAGCCAGGCGGTGGCACCACCTGGGCTCAGTCTCCGAGCGAGATTGGGCGGTGCAACCTCCCCTAACAGGAGGTGGCACCGCCTGAGCTCGGTCTTCGAGCTCTGCTAGGAGGTGCAACTGCCTGAGCTCGGTCTTCGAGCTCTAGCAGGAGGTGCAACCACCCCTGACAGGAGGTGGCACCACCCAGAGGCTCAATCTTCGAGCTCTGCTAGGTGGTGCAACCGCTCCAGTCAGGAGGTGCAACCGCTCCAGTCAGGAGGTGCAACCCCCGAAATTCCGGGAATTGACAGTTTTGAGCTCCAAATTTGAACTGGGTTGGGGCCTATAAATACCCCACCCATTCAGCACTGAAAGGGCATGAACTTGCACCGAAATCTTGATCTTTTTCTGTGATTCTTAGAGCTCAAAATTGTTGTAAAGGTCAAAAGTTCTTCTCCCTCTTTTCTTCCAAGTTCTGAGTTGTAAAGAGAGGAGAGAAAATTCTGTAAGGGTTGTCTCCTAAGCCCGTCAAAAGGAGTGAAACTGTAAAAGGGTGGTTGGCCTTCACCTATTGAAGGAAGGCCTCTAGTTGACGTCGGTGACCTCATCGGTGGAGGAAGCCAAAAGTGGAGTAGGTCAAGATTGACCGAACCACTCTAAATCTCGGTTTGCATTTACTTTGAGCATCTTATCTTTACTGCAAACCTCCTCAATAGCTTACTGCCTTCTGTGTTTTTCCGAACGTGTTTCAAAGTTCAGTGCTTTACGAATCGGGGTTTAAGACGCAAATCAGTTTTATCGTATGAACGTCGTATTTCAATTTGCGCTTACGTTCTGATTTCCATTATAACTGCAAACTACCTTTATATCTTTGCTTTAACTGCATCTCGTCTTATCTCAAGTTAAAGTGGTTTACGAATCAGCTTTTATACCGAAATCGCTTTTATCGTACGAACGTCGTATTTCAGTTTGCACTTATATTCTGATTTCCATCATAACTGCAAACTGCGTTCATATCTTTGTTGCATCTCTCTGAGTCAAAAGTTGAAGTGATTTATGAATCGGCTTTCTTACCAAAATCACTTCTATCGAACGAACGCAGTTTTCGATTTTAATCGCAGAAAGTTTTCCGCTGCACTAATTCACCCCCCCCCCCCCCTCTTAGTGCTCTTGATCCTAACAATTGGTATCAGAGTGGGGTTAACTCTCTAATGGATTAAAACCCAAGAGAGATGGCATACGCCGGAAACCAAGAGGGCCATTCTATTACACGTCCACCCATGTTCAATGGTACAGACTACACCTATTGGAAGACCTGAATGAGGATCTTTCTTATTTCTATGGATTTTGAACTTTGGAATCTTGTCGAAAACGGATTTTCGAAGTCTTCTCTCCCAATGATCGATTGGAATGAATTGGAGAAGAAGGCTTTCGCTCTTAATGCAAAGGTTATGAATGCCTTATTTTGTGCACTTGATAAAAACGAATTTAACCGTGTTTCGGTTTGTGAAACCGCATTTGATATTTGGCACACACTCGAAGTGACTCACGAAGGCACAAGTAGAGTGAAAGAGTCAAAAATCAATCTTCTGTTACATTCTTTTGAACTTTTCCGGATGAAACCGAGTGAGACCATTAGCGACATGTTTACCCGTTTCACGGATGTCGTCAACGGTCTAAAAGGACTCGAAAAACGTTTTTCGGATTTTGAGCTCGTAAATAAGATTCTAAGATCCCTTCCTAAGAGTTGAGATCCTAAAGTCACTGCTATTCAAGAGGTGAAAGATCTAAGCAACTTCCCTCTTGAAGAACTAATCGGGTCATTAATGACCTACGAGATGACTTGCAAAGCTTATAAAGAGTAAGAAGACATCCTTCCAAAGAACAGGAAGGATATGACACTTAGAACTTCATAAGACCACTTAAGAGAAAACTCAAGTGATGAGGAATGTGACGATGACTTGGCACTTCTAACAAGAAAATTTAAAAAATTCATTAAAAGAAACAAGTTTAAGAATGACGTAAAAAATAAACTTGAACCCAAGAAGGACCAAGTTATTTGCTATGAGTGCAAAAAGCTGGGACACTACAAGAGTGATTGTCCCCAAGCCAAAAAGAGAACATCAAAGAAGAAGGCGCTCAAAGTAACGTGGGATGACTCTGTTAGGATCAAGAGCACTAAGAGGGGGGGGGTGAATTAGTGCAGCGGAAATCTTATAATAATTTAAAAACAAAAAGCTGCGTTCGTTCAAAAACGATTATGATGCAAAAGCAAATTCTCAGTTTGTATCTAAGTGCAGTTTGCGTCTAAGCGCAGATTGCGTCTAAGCGCAGTTTTGCGTCTAAGCGCAGATTACGTCTAAGCGCAGTTTTGCGTCTAAGCGCAGTTTTGCGTCTAAATGCAGATTTACGTCTAAACGCAGATTTACGTCTAAACGCAGTTTTACGTCTAAACGTAGTTTTACGTCTAAACGCAGATTTACGTCTAAACGCAGTTTTACGTCTAAACGCAGTTTTACGTCTAGACGCAGATTTACGTCTAAACTTTGAAACTCGTTTGTATATTCGCAGAAGGCAGTATGCAGTTGAAATCAAGACGTAAACGTAAACTGAAATCTGATGATTGAGCGAAGAAAGCCGATTTACGTCCGAATGCAGTTTTACGTCTAAATGTTGAAACTCGTTCGTAAAATCGTAGAGGACAGATTGCAGTTATTAATAGGATTAAAATGTAAGCGTAAACTGCAAGGAAGCTCGTTCGTAAAAGCGCGGAAAACAGTTCTGCAGAATCAAACGTAAACGTAAACTGTAATGTACGAAAATACAAGTTTACGTCTGAATGCAGATTTGGAAGAACAGCACTTAGAACTTGTTCGTGAAAGCGCAGAGAGCAGTAGTGATGAGGGAGGTTTGCAGTAATGATAAAGTGCTCGAAAATAAATGCAAACCAGAGATTTAGAGTGGTTCGGTCAGCCTTGACCTACTCCACTTTTGGCTTCCTCCACCGATGAGGTTGCCGACGTCAACTAGCTGCCTTCCTTCAATGGGCGAAGGCCAAACTTCCCTCTTACAGTTTCTCTCCTTTTGACAGGCTTAGGAGACAACCTTTACAGACCTTTCTCTCCTCACTTTACAGTTGAAAACTTGAAGAATAGAAGGAGGAGACTCAAGGCTTTACAACACTTTTTGAGCTCTTTAGAATCACAGAAAAGATCACAATTTCGGTATAGGTCTGTGTCTTTTCAGTGCTGAATGGGTGGGGTATTTATAGGCCCCAACCCAATTCAAAATTCGAGCTCAAAACGATCAAATCGATCTAATCCCAGAATTTCTGGGATCAGGCGGTTGCACCTCTCAACTGGAGAGGTGGCACCGCCTGGCAGAGCTCGAAGACTGAGCTCTGCCGATTGCTTCTTCTCTGCCAGAGCTCGAAGACTGAGCTCGATGGTTGCATCACTTGGCAGAGCTCGAAGACTGAGCTTGGTGGTTGCATCACCTGGCAGAGCTCGAAATCTGAGCTTGGTGGTTGCATCACTTGGCAGAGCTCCAAACTGAGCTCAAGCTGATGCACCATTCTGCCATAGCTCGAAGACTGAGCTTGGTGAATTCATCACCTGGCAAAGCTCGAGACTGAGCTCAGGCTGATGCACCACTCTGCCAAAGCTCGAAGACTGAGCTTGGTGGTTGCATCGCCTGGCAGAGCTCGGAACTTGAGCTCTGGCGGTACAACCTCTTGGCTGGAGCGGTTGCACCTCCTGGCTAGGGCCGTTGCACCTCTCAGCCCCACAGCCCAGGCGGTTGCACCTCCTGGCTGGGGCGGTTGCACCTCTCAACCCCACAGCCCAGGCGGTTGCACCTCCTGGCTGGGGCGGTTGCACCTCCTGGTGCAATCAGGGTCCGAATGGTTCACTCCATTCGACCCATTTTGAATCTTTTCAGGGGCCCAATTGCCCCAAGATTAAGCTAATGGGATACTGGGAGGTGCAACCGCTCAGCCCCACAGCCCAGGCGGTTGCACCTCCTGGCTGGGGCGGTTGCACCTCCTGGTGCAATCAGGGTCCGAATGGTTCACTCCATTCGACCCATTTTGAATCTTTTCAGGGGCCCAATTGCCCCAAGATTAAGCTAATGGGATCACCTCCCATTTTCATGCTTAATCATCGTGCTAACTACGATTATCTCTAAGACAACTTCTGCAGCTTGCTCCGATGCGTCAATCGCTTCTTCCGGCGAGTTTCCGGCCAACTTCCGTCGATCAACCGATAACCCTCGGTGATCCTTCTGCGGACATCCGGCATACTCCTGGACTTTGCGACGATCCACTTGGCGAGTTCCGACGAGCTTCGCTTGGCAAGCTTCTGGACTTCTCGGATCTGTTCTCTCTGAACCTCCGACGACCGTCCGAACTTCCGTCGAACTCTCGAACTCCCAACGTGATCATGATCTTGACTCCGGCGCAACTCCTGCTGCTTGTCTTAATCTCATCGTAGTTAATCCTGCACACTTATCTCAACACATAGATTAGATAACAAATGACAATTGACTTCATCATCAAAATCCGAGATTCAACAATCTCCCCCTTTTTGATGATGACAATCAATTGATAAAGGAGTTATCCTTAACTCCCCCTATCTATATGCCATAGTTGAGATAAGTCAACCTTGAATTCAAGACCTAAGAATTCAAGTGACGCATTGATAAGTTAGATCAGTTAAACTTATCAATGCTCCCATCATGATGCCTATCATGATGTATCTCTTCAAGAATTATGTCAAGGCATGACATACATCAACAAGTTTGTATGATAGTGTTTGTAACCATTCATCATGTAATCATATAAAGCAACGAAGGACTTCTTACATGATGCTTACATTTGAGATTTTCTAGCAAGTTTGCATTTTCTATAGAATATCAAATCAAGATATGATGCAAACTATTGTACATGTTCACATATCTCTTGGTGATGCAAGGATGGCATAACATTGTTTATAGCATCACTCAAGTATTTATAACTATGACATAGATATGATTATGGCAGTTCAGCTATGACATAGTGTTTATCAATTCATATTTTTCTCCCCCTTTGTCATCAACAAAAAGCATGATCAAGCATATAAAGGAAGTCATGACACATATATTACTTTATTGTTTTTGCTTGACGGAGGAAAGTCATTTTCCAAGGAGTTTTCATAAGAGTGTACGGGAACATCCCATTTTTAGCATACAACCCGAAAAATGAACTTCTTACATGCATTTGGTTAAGAATATTTGTCACATAATTTGCAACATGTTATTTGATCAAGCGTTGTCAAGGCATGTAATAGTAATAACTCAAGTATTTGTCACATAATTTGCAACATGTTATTTGATCAAGCGTTGTCAAGGCATGTAATAGTAATAGCATTCGAATAATTTTGATGTAGTAACACAATTATTTCAAGTGCAGCATTATATCATATTGCATAGCAGGATTTTTATTTCAGCAAGTGTAGCATTGCATCACATGGTAAGATATCAGCTTGTATGATGCAAATTTTTGTTTGATACATGGCATGATAGCAATCATATTAGCAATAGCTACCATATCAATGTCATACTGCTGACTTATCAACTTACATTGGTATGTTGCTTCATATTTTCAAGGCATAGGTTTTTAAACCTTTTTAGTTTCAGTGCAAAAACCGAGATAAACAACAAGAGATGTTTGCAAATATGCTTACACAGACAAAGATAACCATATCAGGGTAACATATGTACAGCATATCAGGTAACCATAAAGACAAAGTCCTTCATGAATATCATAAGGAGTTTACAACATGTCATATCAAAAACATCAGATGTTTATACAAGCTTATTCATGAGGTGGAAGATTAAA
Source organism: Musa acuminata AAA Group (assembly GCF_036884655.1). NCBI lineage: Eukaryota > Viridiplantae > Streptophyta > Magnoliopsida > Zingiberales > Musaceae > Musa > Musa acuminata. Next base: position 22,370,731 of record NC_088331.1, on the reverse strand, counting down.
GTGCCTAAATAAAGAGTCAAATTGTCGATGGATTTGTTGTAGCTCGGTTAGGATTTGATCTTGTCGAAGTTCAAGCCGTTCTTGTCGTTGCTCAAATCGGTCCATCCGAATCCCGATATCTTCGATGGATGATGTGTGAGTTTGCTCAACCGGATGTGTTTCCTCAAAGGGACAGATTGGAGGAGAGTGGGTACTCATAAAGACTGGGGTTTCCGGCTCTGGTTCAGGTTCAGGTTCAGGGGGATTAGTTCTTCTAGGCATTCTTACCCAGTTACCGTTTCTATAGTGACATCTCAGTCGGTGAAGTAGATTTTTGTTTATTATGCTGTATCTATCTGATTTCATTACTTCTTCTTCTAGTGGTATTTGAATGTCGTAAGCTTTCATTATTCTAGTAATAATTCCACCATATGGGAGCATCATATCTTTTGTAGATAATTCCAACATGTTTTGTTGGATCAGATAGCCAAGACAAATGTCACGTTCTTTCATAATTAGGTACATAATTCCTAATTCCAATTGACTCACTTCATCATGATGATATTGCTTAGGAAGAATTATACTAGTCATGATATGATGAAGTATCTTAGTGTTAAAAGGCATTAGATGTTCACAACTTTTAGAAATAGATTCTATGTTAGGATTGGCAAGGATTGTTCCTAAGGCGTCAACGTAAGATGTTCCAATAGTATTTTCATCCCATGATCCTTTGAAGTAAAGTCCTATGCTTTTCATGGGGATACCTATTATATCACAAATGAATCTATCAGTGATTGAAATGTGTTGTCCTAAGAGATAGGTTGATATCCTTTCTTCATCATCTTTTTGCATGTTGTTGTAAAACAATCGAACTAGTCTAGGATAAATGGGTTCGTTGATCTGCAAAATGGGAAGTAGATTTAGGTTTGCAAACCAATGGATAGTCTCTACATCTCTTAGTTCATTCAGATCTACATATTTTCCCTTATTGATGCTTCTTAGTTCGAAGGAGAGAAATTTTTCAGCATGGTTTTTGGAATCAAAAAGAGTGAGATCAAACTCTTCTACTACTCTCCTCTTTCCCTTGTCCCTTGAGGATCTTCTAGATCCCATTACTACTGCTGTTTTAAAGGGATGATGATGAGCTAAAGAAAATGAAGAACAAAACAGAATTTAAGAGCTTCTTAGAGAATACCTTTGTGAAATCTTCAAGAGAAGGAAGGATTCTTGATGTTTTGCTCCGAAATGGGAGGTATTTGGAAGGCTTAGAGGAGTGAAGTGGGAATGGAGGAGTCTTGGAAGAGTAGAGGAGGGAATGGGGGTGAGTTGGGGTCGGTTCCTTAGCCGGCCCTAGCGTGATTTTAAGGGGGCAGAGCTGCTGGCGGTTGCACCTCTGGCTGGAGCGGTGCAACCTCTGGCAACCCGTGAAGGCTGGAGGTGCAACCGCCAACTGGAGAGGTGCCACCGCCTGCAGCAGGTGAGCATTTTAGGATGTTTTGATTTAGGGAGCCTTTGCCTTGAGGAGAGTTTCAGAGCAATTGATGTTTGTTACATGATTTCGTATGAATTTTCATTTAAGGAAGAAGCTCTTTGTAAGATAGATCTTTTAAGGTGTATACGAATGTTTGTTTGGTGTCCCTTTTATGACATGTTTAGTTTCTACAAGAATTGATTCGTAGATGAACAGGTTTTGAAGATCAGGGGTATGTGAATTTGGATATCATATGTTTCTAATTGTATCGTATTTGTGATTTCATAGCTTCCACTTGTTACTTAAGCGTTGCGAGTTCCTTTTTGATTTTATGACCATTGAGAGTCAAGGAGCAGAATATTATTTCTTGCTCCGGCCTAGACTTTTAATGTTTTTATAGGAACGGATGATCTTTAGGAACCCATTTGCTTTTGGGTGCCTCATAAACAGATCTATATTTTCTATCATGTTGCATAGAGTTTATCATGGTTCCTTTAGGAACCCAAATTAATTTGTTTGGACTTATTTTCTTGAATGGACAACAATGTGTCTTGTGTCCAGATTTGCAACAAAAGTTGCACTTGGTTTGGTGTTGAACGTGTAAGATGGGGCCTTTTACAAAGGTAGTTGGATTTCGGTGAGGACTTCTCACAAATCCAATCCCACTTCTTTTGGGAGCATGACCCTTGTTTGTAAGGATCATGTTTAATGACTTGCTACCAACCTCGAATTTCTTCAAGGTGTCCTTAAGCAGCAAGTTTTCTTTTTGTATAGTTTCTAAATCATGACATTTGATACATGAGTTTAAACTATCATGATGTTCGACTTTTAACTTATCAAACTCACAAGTAAGATTATCATGTACCCTTTTTAGCAACTTATATTTTCTATTTATAACTTTGCATTCATCAAATAAATCATGGAAGGCATTTAATAATTCATCGAAAGATAAATCAGCATCTAATAAATCCGTTACCTCCCCTTCGATGGCCATAAAGGCGTAATGAGCAACTTGCTCGGTGTTGGATTCTTCTTCCTCGGATGCGCTCGAATCATCCCATGTTGCTTGGAGCGCCTTCTTCTTTGTTGTTCTTTTCTTGACTTGGGGACAATCACTTTTGTAGTGTCCCGGCTTTTTACATTCATAGCAGATCACTTGGTCCTTCTTAGGTTCAAGTTTATTTTTCACATCGTTTTTAAACTTGTTTCTTTTGAAGAATTTTTTAAACTTTCTTGTCAACAGTGCCAAGTCATCGTCACAATCCTCATCACTTGAGTTTTCTCTCAAGTGGCATTCAGAAGTTTTAAGTGCCATATCCTTCCTGTTCTTTGGAAGGATGTCTTCTTGCTCTTCATGAGCTTTGCAGGTCATTTCGTAGGTCATTAATGACCCGATTAGTTCTTCAAGAGGGAAATTTTGCAGATCTTTTGCCTCTTGAATGGCGGTGACTTTAGGATCCCAACTCTTAGGAAGGGATCTTAGTATCTTATTAACAAGCTCAAAATCCGAAAAGCTCTTTCCGAGACCTTTTAAACCGTTGACGACATCCGTGAAACGGGTAAACATGTCGCCAATGGTTTCACTCGGTTTCATTCGAAAAAGTTCAAAAGAATGCAGCAACAGATTGATTTTTGACTCTTTCACTCTACTTGTGCCCTCGTGGGTCACTTCAAGTGTGTGCCAAATATCAAAAGCAGTTTCGCAAGTTGAAACACGATTAAATTCGTTTTTATCTAGTGCGCAAAATAAGGCATTCATAGCCTTTGCATTAAGAGCGAAAGCCTTCTTTTCCAAATCGTTCCAATCGATCATTGGAAGAGAAGATTTTGAAAATCCATTTTCAACAAGGTTCCATAGTTCAAAATCCATAGAAATAAGAAAGATCCTCATTCGGGTCTTCCAGTAAGTGTAGTCCGTTCCACTGAACATGGGTGGACGTGTAATCGAATGCCCCTCTTGGTTTCCGGCGTATGCCATCTCTCTTGGGTTTTAATCCTTTAGAGAGTTAACCGAGCTCTGATACCAATTGTTAGGATCAAGAGCACTAAGAGGGGGGGGGTGAATTAGTGCAGCGGAAATCTTATAATAATTTAAAAACAAAAAGCTGCGTTCGTTCAAAAACGATTATGATGCAAAAGCAAATTCTCAGTTTGTATCTAAGTGCAGTTTGCGTCTAAGCGCAGATTGCGTCTAAGCGCAGTTTTGCGTCTAAGCGCAGATTGCGTCTAAGCGCAGTTTTGCGTCTAAGCGCAGTTTTGTGTCTAAGCGCAGTTTTGCGTCTAAATGCAGATTTACGTCTAAACGCAGATTTACGTCTAAACGCAGTTTTACATCTAAACGTAGTTTTACGTCTAAACGCAGATTTACGTCTAAACGCAGTTTTACGTCTAAACGCAGTTTTACGTCTAGACGCAGATTTACGTCTAAACTTTGAAACTCGTTTGTATATTCACAGAAGGCAGTATGCAGTTGAAATCAAGACGTAAACGTAAACTGAAATCTGATGATTGAGCGAAGAAAGCCGATTTACGTCCGAATGCAGTTTTACGTCTAAATGTTGAAACTCGTTCGTAAAATCGTAGAGGACAGATTGCAGTTATTAATAGGATTAAAATGTAAGCGTAAACTGCAAGGAAGCTCGTTCGTAAAAGCGCGGAAAACAGTTCTGCAGAATCAAACGTAAACGTAAACTGTAATGTACGAAAATACAAGTTTACGTCTGAATGCAGATTTGGAAGAACAGCACTTAGAACTTGTTCGTGAAAGCGCAGAGAGCAGTAGTGATGAGGGAGGTTTGCAGTAATGATAAAGTGCTCGAAAATAAACGCAAACCAGAGATTTAGAGTGGTTCGGTCAGCCTTGACCTACTCCACTTTTGGCTTCCTCCACCGATGAGGTTGCCGACGTCAACTAGCTGCCTTCCTTCAATGGGCGAAGGCCAAACTTCCCTCTTACAGTTTCTCTCCTTTTGACAGGCTTAGGAGACAACCTTTACAGACCTTTCTCTCCTCACTTTACAGTTGAAAACTTGAAGAACAGAAGGAGGAGACTCAAGGCTTTACAACACTTTTTGAGCTCTTTAGAATCACAGAAAAGATCACAATTTCGGTATAGGTCTGTGTCTTTTCAGTGCTGAATGGGTGGGGTATTTATAGGCCCCAACCCAATTCAAAATTCGAGCTCAAAACGATCAAATCGATCTAATCCCAGAATTTCTGGGATCAGGCGGTTGCACCTCTCAACTGGAGAGGTGGCACCGCCTGGCAGAGCTCGAAGACTGAGCTCTGCCGATTGCTTCTTCTCTGCCAGAGCTCGAAGACTGAGCTCGATGGTTGCATCACTTGGCAGAGCTCGAAGACTGAGCTTGGTGGTTGCATCACCTGGCAGAGCTCGAAATCTGAGCTTGGTGGTTGCATCACTTGGCAGAGCTCCAAACTGAGCTCAAGCTGATGCACCATTCTGCCATAGCTCGAAGACTGAGCTTGGTGAATTCATCACCTGGCAAAGCTCGAGACTGAGCTCAGGCTGATGCACCACTCTGCCAAAGCTCGAAGACTGAGCTTGGTGGTTGCATCGCCTGGCAGAGCTCGGAACTTGAGCTCTGGCGGTGCAACCTCTTGGCTGGAGCGGTTGCACCTCCCAGCCTTGCAACCCTGGCGGTTGCACCTCCTGGCTGGGGCGGTTGCACCTCTCAGCCCCACAGCCCAGGCGGTTGCACCTCCTGGCTGGGGCGGTTGCACCTCTCAACCCCACAGCCCAGGCGGTTGCACCTCCTGGCTGGGGCGGTTGCACCTCCTGGTGCAATCAGGGTCCGAATGGTTCACTCCATTCGACCCATTTTGAATCTTTTCAGGGGCCCAATTGCCCCAAGATTAAGCTAATGGGATCACCTCCCATTTTCATGCTTAATCATCGTGCTAACTACGATTATCTCTAAGACAACTTCTGCAGCTTGCTCCGATGCGTCAATCGCTTCTTCCGGCGAGTTTCCGGCCAACTTCCGTCGATCAACCGATAACCCTCGGTGATCCTTCTGCGGACATCCGGCATACTCCTGGACTTTGCGACGATCCACTTGGCGAGTTCCGACGAGCTTCGCTTGGCAAGCTTCTGGACTTCTCGGATCTGTTCTCTCTGAACCTCCGACGACCGTCCGAACTTCCGTCGAACTCTCGAACTCCCAACGTGATCATGATCTTGACTCCGGCGCAACTCCTGCTGCTTGTCTTAATCTCATCGTAGTTAATCCTGCACACTTATCTCAACACATAGATTAGATAACAAATGACAATTGACTTCATCATCAAAATCCGAGATTCAACAGACTCGAGCGCGTCCGAAGAAGAGGAGTCCAACACCGAGCAAGTTGCTCACTACGCCTTAATGGCCATCGGAGAGGAGATAACGAATTTAATAGATGCAGATTTATCATTTGATGAATTATTAAATGCCTTCCATGACTTATTTGATGAATGCAAGATTATTAGTAGAAAATATAAATTGCTAAAAAAGGAGCATGATAGTCTTACTTGTAATTTTGATAAGTTAAAAACTGAATATCATGATAGTTTAAGTTCATGCATAAAATGTCATGATATAGAAACTCTCTAAAAGGAGAACTTGCTACTTAAGGACACCTTGAAGAAATTCGAAGTTGGTAGCAAGTCATTAAACATGATCCTTGCAAACAAGGGTCACGTTCCCAAAAGAAGTGGAATCGGATTTGTGAGAAGTCCTCACCAAAATCCAACCACCTTCATAAAAGGCCCCATCTTACATGTTCGACACCAAAGCAAATGCAACTTTTGTTGCAAACTTGGACACAAAACGTATTATTGTCCATTCAAGAAAATTAGTCCGAACAAATTAATTTGGGTTCCTAAAGGAACCATGATAAATTCTATGCAACATGATAAACAATATAGACCTATTTTTTGATGCACCCAAAAGCAAATGGGTTCCTAAAAATCATCATTTCTTGTAGAAACCTATACCATCGCAAGTTACGAGCAAGAGATGGTACCTTAATAGTGGATGCTCAAGGCATATGACCAGAGATCCATCTCAATTCTCTAAGCTCACTAGCATAGACGAAGGCTATGTCACCTTCGGAGACAACAACAAGGGTAAAATCATTGGCAAAGGAACCATAGGTAACAAATCCAACTTCTTTATTGAAGATGTTTTGTTAGTTAATGGTTTAAAACATAACCTATTGAGCATTAGTCAATTATGTGATAAAGGATACATTGTCATATTTGAATCTAATGCTTGCATCATTGAAAAACCACACAAAAACATGTCTATTATTGCATTAAAATAAAATAACGTATACACTATTGACATTAATGATTTGTGTAATGAAATATGTTTTTCAGTTTTGAATGAGGATGCTTGGCTATGGCACAGAAGATTAGATCATGCTAGCATTAAACTAATCACTCAAATATCATCTAAAGAACTTGTAAGAGGAATTCCTCATATCAAGTTCATTAAAGATAATGTATGTAATGCTTGCCAATTAGGTAAACAAATTAAGGGTAGTTTCAAATCTAAGAATCAAATAAGCACCTCTAGGCTTTTACAATTGATCCATATGGACTTATTCGGACCAATCTCTACATCAAGTCTAGGAGGTAGCAAATACGCCTTTGTCATTATAGATGACTATAGCAGATATACATGGACTTACTTCTTAAAACAGAAAAATGAATGGTTTAGATATTTTACCAAGTTTTGTAAACTTGTTCAAAATGAAAAGGGGTCTATGATTTCGTTAATTAGAAGTGATCACGGTGGAGAATTTCAAAACCATGATTTCCAAGAATTTTGTGAACTCAATAGATACAACCATAATTTCTCTACTCCAAGAAATCCTCAACAAAATGGAGTAGTAGAAAGAAAAAATCGAAATTTACAAGAAATGGCAAGAACCATGTTGAATAAACATAGCCTACCCAAATATTTTTGGGCCGAAGCCATAAACACCGCATGCTATATTTTGAATAGAGTTCTGGTAAGACCCTTACTCACCAAAACTCCTTATGAGTTATGGAACAACAAAAAACCCAACGTTTCATATTTTAAAGTCTTTGGGTGTAAGTGTTTTATCTTGAATGAAAAGGATAACTTAGGAAAATTTGATGCTAAATCCGATGAAGGAATCTTTCTTGGTTATTCTTCGGTTTCTAAAGCTTTTCGTATCTTCAATTAAAGAACCTTAATTATTGAAGAATCCATTCATGTTGTTTTAAATGAGATTTCCGAAATCAAGAAAAATGATTTTGATGATGATGTTAATTTTGATTCCTTGAATTTAAATGAAACCCCGTCTCCAACTAGCAGCTTGGATGCATCCACTTCCGAAACATCCTTACCCAAGGATTGGAAGTATGTAGATGCTCATCCTAAGGAGCTAATCTTAGGAGACACATCAAAGGGGGTTCAAACACGATCTTCTCTTAAAAATTTTTGTGTGAACGCCGCTTTTCTCTCCAAAATTGAACCCAAATGTGTTGACGAAGCCATGAAAGATGATTCATGGATTATCGCAATGCAAGATGAATTGAATCAATTTGAGATAAATGAGGTGTGGAAGCTTGTTCCTAAGCCAAATGACCATTTAGTTATTGGTACTAAATGGGTCTTTAGAAACAAGCAAGATGAAAATGGTATCGTGGTTAGAAACAAGGCTAGATTAGTGGCCAAAGGTTTCAACCAAGAAGAAGGTATCGATTACGAAGAAACCTTCGCTCCTGTGGCTCGATTAGAAGCCATAAGGATGCTCCTTGCCTACGATAGTAGTAATAATTTTAAGTTGTTTCAAATGGATGTTAAAAGCGCTTTTCTTAATGGCTTTATTTTCGAAGAAGTCTATGTTGAACAACCTCCTGGATTTGAAAATAATAGCCTCCCTAATCATGTGTTTAGATTAACCAAAGCTCTCTATGGTTTAAAATAGGCCCCAAGGGCTTGGTACGAGAGACTTAGTTCTTTTCTTATTGAAAATGATTTCACAAAAGGCAAGGTTGATACTACATTATTCATCAAGAATTTTAAAAATAATTTTCTCATTGTTCAGATTTATGTTGACGATATTATCTTTGGTTCCACGAATGAATCTCTTTGTGAATCGTTTGCTAAAACTATGAGTCTTGAATTCGAAATGAGTTTAATGGGAGAATTAACATTCTTCTTAGGCTTACAAATCAAACAACTAAGCAATGACATCTTTATTAGTCAAACTAAATATGCTATGAATTTACTAAAAAAGTTTAATATAAATAACTCAAAGGCTTTTAACACTCCTATGAGCACCTCCACTAAGTTAGAAATTGATGAAAGTGGAGAAAGCTTCGATCAAAAAACTTATAGGGGTATGATAGAAAGTTTACTTTACCTCACTACAACTAGACCAGACATCATGTTCAGTGTAGGACTTTGTGCTAGATTTCAATCAAACCCTAAGATATCTCATCTCAAAGCAGTTAAAAGAATACTTAGATATCTTAATGGGACCACAAATCTAGGATTATGGTACCCAAAATAAGAGAATCTTGAGTTAATTGCTTATGTTGATGCGGACTTTGCTGGCTGTAGACTAGATAGAGAAAGCACATCAGGAACATGTCAATTTTTAGGAAATGCCCTTGTTTCCTGGTCATCTAAGAAACAAAACTCGGTTGCACTATCAACAACCGAAGCTGAATATATTGCAGCAAGTGCATGCTGTGTACAAGTTGTATGGATGAAAAACACCTTAGAAGATTATAAAGTTCATCTTACAAATATTCCCATTAAATGTGATAACACAAGTGCAATATGCTTAACAAAGAATCCTATACAACACTCAAGAACAAAACATATTGATATTAGATATCACTTTATACGAGATCATGTTACTAATCATGACGTAATGATAGAGTTCATTGATACTAAACATCAACTAGCTGATATTTTTACAAAACCTCTAAGTGAAGAGTAATTTGATTTCATAAGAAGAGAATTAGGAATGTTGATATGTCCGAATACATAAACTAGTTAAAATTAGTTTTCGGACTTTATTGAATGATCAAATCACTTGATTGCCATTACATGCCTAAATAACATGTAGTAAATTATGTGTTGAATACAAAAATGTTTTGTCTTCATGATTGTATTTGAAAATCTGTAGCATAGTCTTGTTCGAATGCAGGAAAGTGTTCATTTCATTTTCTGATTCGCTTAACAATTGGAATGCTAAAAATCGGATTTTCTCATACACTCTTATGAAAAATATTTTTCTGAAACGATTTGATGAAATGGTTCCTGCTTATAAATTCCATCTTGAAATATGGATGATAGTATTTTTACTTGAAAAAAGCTATTTCACACACATATCTTGACTCAAAGTAAACCCACAAATAGCTGGCTTTCCTCCTTCATGCAAAAAGATTATAACAAATAAAAATGAAGAAGTATTCAAAGCAATCTACGTATCATGCCTTCCTTTATACGCTTGATTTCCTATCACTTACTATTGGAAAATAACATGAACCCAGTAAAGACAGGAACAATTATCGCACTTATGCTCAAAATCTACTTATATTGTTCTCCTGGTATCACAACTACCATGCTTTTTGTTGATGACAAAGGGGGAGAAATATATGAATTGATGCTATAAACACTAATGCTATGATTATGCCATGCTTGCATCACCAAGAGATATATGAACAGATGCTATGATTAATTTGCATTATACCTTGTTTGTTGGGAAATCTTGGGGGTGACATCATATGCGCAGCGGAAGAACAAGAAAATAAAATCCCCAATTCCCAAAGAGATGTTCCTCATCGTGCGAAGATTAGTGCGTAAAATCCACGAAACTTAAAACTGCGTATAGAATAGATTGTGTTACCTAGGGAGATCGTATATCCCTGTTTCCGTGCAGATCCTTAGGAGAGGGTGAAGGAGGTCAAGCGTCCTCCTCTCTAGCGGTGATCCACACAGCAGGGTTACGACGACGCTCCTCAAGGCTCAAAGTCTGCTCTAAGGTGGAGAGGGAGAGGAGAATAGGAAAGGCAAGCAAAGACTCTCGCCTATGAGGCTCTGAATCCCTCCTATTTATAGAGGTCCCTTGTCAAACCCTAATGGGTCCTCCCCTAGTGGGTATTGGATCTGCATCCAATAAGACAAGGGCTCCGTTTGATATCTCATATCCGAACCTCTACTCATTGCAATGCCTACCATATGTGTGTGACCCTCTAGGCCCAATATCGAGCTGGCCGTGAGTCAAACTTGTCAGAACTCCTTCTAACTCAGTGAATTATTATCTCTGTAATAATTCACTCGACTCATCGACTACGGACGTACTAGGCCACTACGCCGTAGTCCCCAAACGATACAGGGGAATCCAATCCATTGGACCTGTCTGTCCGCAGTTACCGTGTACCTATAATCCCTCATCGATCTAATATCCCAAAGACCGTATATCGAGCATGGTGTTGTCAGACCCATACGGTTTCTACTCGAGTCTCGCTCTATTCGGATTCTCCCGGAGAACTCTTTCTCTCTCAACCCGAATGACCCTAGCCAAGGATTTGTCTGAGCAAGAACACATGGGATATTCCTCTCATGACGCCGAGAGTGGATTATCCTCTATTGACACTCAATGGCCCTCGTAAGGTCGACTACCATTCCCAATGACTAGTTGTACAAGATCTGGGACAGCCAAACCTATAAGTCTGGTATCAAAAGAGTGGAGCACTCATACAGGACATCCTTGGTGTCTCAAGTCTAAGGACCAGATATACCACTAGGACTACGGAATCGCTGTCTGACAATAAGGCATCATCAACCATCCAGCATTCCGTAAGCGGATCAATCAGTGAACTCATTCTCCAATGAGCACCTGTACTATATCCCTAGCGTCCCTACACGAGCAGCTATGAGACCAGCTGCATCCATCATATGGACGGGTATACAGCACACTAGTCTGTCCGGTTATCACGGTGTCCCTCTCGAGTAACCTATGACCAGGATTATTTAGGATATGTGTTTAAAGGTGAATCGATCTCATTATCGTGATCTCATCACGATCCGATTCCAATTGCGCAAATCCAAGGACATCACAATATATATATGCATTTATGCAATAGTTATAAAGTGATATATGCCAAAATATAATAAGCAAACAGATTCTGTATCAAGTCACATGTGCCATCACTCACGTGATTGGCTTGCTGGGCACCTATGACTAGCAATCTCCCACTTGACCTAAAGCCAATCACCTATGTGTCTGATCCCCATCAGACCTCTGTGACGCTCAAAGACAATTTGAGACAACGGCTTTGTTAGTGGATCTGCAATATTATCTTTGGATGGAACTTTTTCCACTACTACATCTCCTCGGGTTACGATCTCTTTGATAAGCTGGAACCTCCTCAGAACACTTCTGATGAAACCCGAGTTCCCTTATTTGAGTAATCGCCCCATAGTTGTCGTAATATAAGGAAATCGGCTCCTCGCTACCCGGCACGACTTTCAAATCTGTGATGAACTTCTTCAACCAGACTCCCTCCTTTGCTACATCTGATGTAGTTATGTACTCCGCCTCTGTGGTCGAGTCAGCAATAGTATCTTGCTTGGAACTCTTCCAGCACACTGCTCCTCCATTCAAGGTGTACACATACCCTGAATTCGACTTGCTATCATCGACATCAGATTGAAAACTTGAGTCAGTGTAGCCTTCAACCTTAAGGCTATTATCTTCATATACTAGTAAAAGATCCTTAGTCCTTCTCAAGTACTTAAGGATACACTTTACTGCTTTCCAATGCTCCAAGCCTGGATCCGCTTGATACCTGCTCGTGACACTCAGAGCATGCGCTATATCAGGCCTAGTACATAGCATGACATACATGATAGACCCTATTGCTGATGCATAAGGTATCATATTCATGTTCGCCCTTTCTTCTGAAGTCTTTGGGGACATACTCGTAGAAAGCGATATCCCATGTCTCATCGGTATGAGACCTCTCTTGGAATTTTCCATGCCAAACCTTTTGACAATGGTTTCTATGTACCTGGACTGGGACAAGCCAAGCATCCTCTTGGATATATCTCTATAGATTCTAAACCCCAAGGTATAGGATGATTCCCCTAAGTCCTTCATGGAGAAATGTCTAGATAACTAAACCTTTACTATGGATAGCATTCCTACGTCGTTCCCAATGATGAGGATGTCATCCACATATAACACCAAAAAGGTGATAGCGCTCCCACTTACCTTCCTGTACATACAAGGCTTACTTCATTCTTAACGAAGTCATAAGATCTAATTGCCTCATCAAATCTTATGTTCCAACTTTGGGAAGCTTGCTTTAGTCCATAAATGGATCTAAGCAACCTACACACCTTATCTGGGCAGTTCTTGGACACGAATCCCTCAGGTTGCATCATATACACTTCCTCCTTGAGGTTCCCATTAAGGAATGCAGTTTTCACATCCATCTGCCAGATCTCATAATCATAGTGTGCTGCAATAGCCAATAGAATTATGATGGATTTTAGCATTTCTACAGGTGAGAAGGTTTCGTCGTAGTCAACACCTTGCCTTTGACGATACCCCTTAGCCACTAGCCTTGCTTTATAGGTCTCTACCTTTCCATCTACTCCGATCTTTTTCTTAAAGATCTACTTGCAACCGATGGGTACAATACCTTCGAGCGCATCAACTAGGTTTCAAACCTTATTGGAGTATATAGAATCCAACTCAGAATTCATGGCTTCTTGCCACTTCCCGGAGTCTATACTCATAATAGCCTCCTCGTAGGTCTGAGGATCGATATCCTCAACATCCTCTCCTCTAATATGTCCCACATATCCTTCAGGAGGATGGGATACTCTATTAGACCTGCGTAAAGTTGAAACTTGTGTATTAGGTACCTGAATAGACCCGGGCTGTAGAGTGGTGCTTGAGCTTGGTTCTCCAACCTCGCTCAACTCTATCATTCTCCCACTATCTCCGCCAAGAATGTGTTCCTTCTCAAAGAACACTACTCTCTTAGCTACAAAGACCTTTTGGTCCTCGAGATGATAGAAATAATACCCACAAGTTTCCTTGGGGTATCCCATAAATTTGCATCGCTCTGTCGTTGATTCTAACTTATCGGGGTTGTGTCTTTTAATGTGGGTAGGGCAGCCCCAAATCTTAACAACCTTAAGATCAGGCTTCTTCCCTTTCCATATCTCATATGGTGTAGACACTACCGACTTAGTTGGAACTCTATTCAAAAGGTAAGCTGTGATCTCTAGGGCATATCCCTAGAATAAGATGGGTAGGTCAGCGAAACTCATCATGGACCGTACAATATCTAATAGCGTACGATTTCTCCTTTCAGAGACACCATTGAGCTGAGGTGTATAAGGAGGTGTCCATTGGGATAATATCCCATGGTCCTTGAGGAACTGAGTAAACTCTGTACTGAAGTACTCACCTCCTCGATCTGATCGAAGAGTTTTGATACTTTTTCCAGTCTGGTTCTCCACCTCATTCTTATACTATCTTAATTTCTCAAAGGCCTCAGACTTGTACTTCATTAAGTACACATATTCATACCTTAAGAAATCATCAGTAAATGTAATGAAGTAGTAGTAACCTCCAATGGCATGAGTTGACATGGGTCCACATACATCACTATGTATAAGTTCCAACAACTCAGTGGCTCTATCTCCAGTTCTACTAAATGGAGAGTTGGTCAGTTTTTCACGAATACAAGGCTCACAAGTTGCATATAACATATAGTCGAATGGATCTAGATATCCATCATTTGGCAACTTTTGAATCATTCCCTCATGGATATGACCTAGCCTACAATGTTATAGGTATGCACTGTTCACCTCATCTCGTTTCCTCTTAGACACTTACATTCATGATATGTGGAGTAGTGTCTTGCATAAACAAACATTTATACAATATTCCTCTCGTCAATCTCCCTCGACTTTGCTAGAATTTACAATAAATTGTAGATGTGATAAGCAATACCGGTATCCAATACCAATGCACTATCACAAAAATCTAACAATTGGAGATTGATCATGAATGTACCTGAAGCTTCATCAAGCTTTTGTTTCGCCCTTTCTGCAAGGTACTCTTTGCAGTTTCTCTTCCAATGCCCATCTTTACCATAGTGGAAGCAGTGGCCTTTGTCCTTTGCTGGGTCTTTCTTGGCAACCTTTGCTTTACCTTGTTTACCCTTGCCTTTTCCCTTCTTAAGGGACCTTTATGCTTTCCTTTTCTTTCTGGTCTCACTAGTGTAGAGAACTGGCTTCTCTTTCTTAATAGTACTCTCTGCCTCCCTCAACATATTGAGGAGCTTTGGGAGAGTCACCTCAAGCTTGTTCATATTAAAATTCATTATGAACTGTGAAAAGGAATCTGGTAGGGACTGAAGCACAATGTCCACACACAAGTTATCCTCTAGGATCATTCCTAGACCTGTGAGTTTCTCTATCCACTCAATCATCTTTAGGACATGGTTCTGAACTAGTGTCCCCTCAGTCATCCTAGCGCAGAAAAGGCTCTTGGATATCTCATATCGTTGAGTCCTTCCCTGTTCCTCAAACAATTTGCGGACATGTAGGAGAATGGATCTGGCATCCATCTTTTCATGTTGTCTCTGTAACTCTGGAGTCATAGAGCCCAACATATAGCACTGAGCAAGAGTGGAGTCATCAATGTACTTCACGTAGCGAGCGATCTCATCCTCGCTTGCCCCTTCTTCGGGCGTAGGCATCACTGTATCAAGGACGTACACGATTTTCTCCGCTGTGAGAACAATTCTCAAGTTACAGAGCCAATCCCTATAATTTGGACCAGTGAGGCGGTTGACATCAAGTATGCCATGTAAGGGATTTGAAAACGACATTTTCTGAAAATAAAGATGTAGCAGAAATGAATAACATGCAGATTTTGCAAGAAATAAACTATCAAGATATGGACTTCTATCTTAATATGCTCCCACTATTTTACTAACGAGTCACGCGACACCCTCAGCACTTGAAACGGAAGTCTCCGGCAGACTTCTAGTGGGGATCAGGATCCAATCAGCGTCTTAGTGTAACCTCGAGGGACTCGACCAATCACACTAAGCCTAAAAGGTAGGCAACTCTTGCCGATCACAACTCCTTGTGATTCCCATCCTGTTCGGCCTCCGAATCACCATGGCCTTGAGGGACTCGACCAACCATGATGCTCGGTTAAGTCAACAGCTTCGTTACAAGATGAGTCTGATTTGATGATATACCCTCGAGGGACTCGACCAAGCATACCATGCCCTCGGGTCACCGGTGACATCTCTATGTCGTAAGCAAGATAGCGAATCGCGATATAGGTGAGTCTCGAGGGACTCGACCAACTCAACCTACACCGGGAATCAGTTCCTACTCATAACGATGGAAGGCCACGTGGGTCAATCTAATTGCCTCACGTTTACCGACTTAATATTATCGAGAGATGTTTCTATAATTTGGTCTCCTAATATGACATGTCACACATATACATATTTAATGTATATCTACATCGCATGCAAATATATATACATATCTAGTATGTGTATAAGCAATCACATCAGATGATCATGGACCACAACCTAATATGAATAGGCCCGAGCCAGTAGGCCTAATCACTCACATCAAGATTTATGTGTGCAACGGTGCATCTCCATGCCCTGTGATCGTCCATCTCGTCATCGTCGGTTCCGTCGACATCTTGATGCATCTCCATGCATCACGATCGTCCGTCTAGTGGGTCCCACTATCACATCCACGCTCCCGCTGCGCCTCCTCATGTGATTACAACTTAATCATAGGCACGCAGGCCCGACAATAAACGAGAAATATAATGGAGGTTCGCATATCTCAATAATAATAATCACAGGTACACACATCACACGGTCCATGATCATCCGTCCACACATCATACATCACATGTATAAATAATCATCATCATGTAGGACTACTAGATAATAATAAAAATAATAATCAACTAAACCTTTTAATTAATTAATATTTTTCTGAAATCAGGGACCTGTAGGGAATTTCTTAATTCCTAAGCGTATTTTCGTAATTTGGACAAAAGATAGAAACTGAAATTTCTCAAATTTCGAGGGGCAAAACTGTCTTTTGCCCATAAAACCCTAATACCCTTTCCCCTTTTCGCTACTGCCGCCATCGCCACCCTGTCGGCGGCGGCCTATGCGGCAGGGCGAGGGCACTGCCCTTGCCTGTAAGTGGCACGCCCGCTGGCGGTGATGCCGCTGCGGGTGGGTGCCCCCTTCGGGCACCGCTGCCTCCGCAGAAGGTGCTGTACCGCCGGGCGGCCGCCCCTGTGGGGGGGTTTCGCCCGCGGGAGCAGCGGCGACAGGCGCTGCTACCCTGCGGCGCCTCTACCCGTGGGCTGCCAGCACCGCCAGCAGCAAGCCTGCTGCAAGCAGACCGCCGGCCGGCTGCTGCAGGCACAACGCTTGCGGATGCGCCGACGCTGTGCTGCCTCGCTGCGGCTGCCGCTGCAGGTGGCTGCAGGCATGCAAATCGAGGGAACCAACTGTTGCTGCCCTTCCTCGCTTTTGCGTCAACGATTTTGACGTCAATATTCTTCCTAAACACAACACACGCAGTTCAAAACCAATCATTCGCACGAACAACCTAGCTCTGATACCACTGTTGGGAAATCATGTAGGGGTGACATCATATGCGCAGCGGAAGAACAAGAAAACAAAAATCCCCGATTCCCAAAACGATGTTCATCGTCGTGCGAAGATTGGTGCGCAAAATCCGCAAAACACAAAACTGCGTATAGAGATTTGTTACCTAGGGAGATCGTATATCCCTGTTTCCTTGCAGATCTTTAGGAGAGGGTGAAGGAGGTCAAGCGTCCTCCTCTCTAGCGGTGATCCACACAGCAGGGTTGCGACGACGCTCCTCAAAACTCCAGGCCTACTCTGAGGTGCAAAGGGAGAGGAGAATAGGAAAGGCAAGCAAAGACTCTAGCCTATGAGGCTGTGAATCCTTCCTATTTATAGAGATCCCGTGTCAAACCCTAATGGGTCCTTCCCTAGTGGGTATTTGATCTGCATCCAATAAGACAAGGGCTCCGTCGGATATCTCATATCCGAACCTCTACGCATCGCAATGCCTACCATATGTGTGTGACCCTCTAGGCCCAATATCGAGCTGGCCGTGAGTCATACCTGTTAGAACTCCTTCTAACTCAGTGAATTATTATCTCTATAATAATTCACTCGACTCATCGACTACGGACGTACTAGGCCACTACGCCGTAGTCCCCAGATGATACAGGGGAATCCAATCCATTGGACCTGTCTGTCCTCAGTTACCATGTACCTATAGTCCCTCATCCATCTAATATCCCAGAGACCGTATATCGAGCTTGGTGCTGTCAGACCCATACGGTTTCTACTCAAGTCTCGCTCTAATCGGATTCTCCCGGAGAAATCTTTCTCTCTCAACCCGAATAACCCTGGCCAGGGATTTGTCTGAGCAAGAACACATGGGATATTCCTCACATGACGCCGAGAGTGGATGATCCTCTATCGACACTCAATAGCCCTCGTAAGGTCGACTACCACTCCCAATGACCAGCTGTACGAGATCTGGGACAGCCAAACCTATAAGTCTGGTATCAAAGACTGGAGCACTCATATAGGACATCCTTGGTGTCTCAAGTCTAAGGACCAGATACACCACTAGGACTACGGAATCGCTGTCTGACAATAAGTCATCATCAACCATCCAGCATTCCGTAAGCGGATCAATCAGTGAACTCATTCTCCAATGAGCACATGTACTATATCCCTAGTGTCCCTAAACGAGCAGCTATGAGACCAGCTGCATCCATCATATGGACGGGTATACAGCACACTAGTCTATCCGGTTATCACGATGTCCCTCTCGAGTAACCTATGACCGGGATTATTTAGGATATGTGTTTAAAGGTGAATCGATCTCATTATCGTGATCTCATCACGATCCGATTCCCATTGCACAAATCCAAGGACATCACAATATATATATATGCATTTATGCAATAGTTATAAAGTGATATACGCCAAAATATAATAAGCAAAAAGATTCTTTATCAAGTCACACGTGCCATCACTCACGTGATTGGCTTGCTGGGCACTTATGACCAGCAGCCGCCGCCTCCCCGGGCGGTTCTGCCCGCGGGGCCTCGCCCGCAAGCGGTGTTGTCCCAACGGGCGGTCGCCCCATAGGGGGGGTTTCGCTCGCGGATGCAACGATAGCAAGCGCCGTTGCCCTAACGTGCCTCACCCCGCGGGAGAAGCGGCCGCAGGTGCCTTTGCCCGTGGGCTGCCAGTCCCGCCGGCCGGCTGCTGCAGACGCAACCCCTGTGCTGCCCACCTTCGGCTGCGCTGCACGCACGTAGATCGAGGGTAGCAACTGTTGCTACCCTTCCTTGTTTTTGCGTCAACGATTTTGACGTCAAAATTCTTCCTAAACACAACACACGCAGTTCAAAACCAATCATTCACATGAACAACCTAGCTCTGATACCACTGTTGGGAAATCTTGGGGACCACATCATATGCGCAGCGGAAGAACAAGAAAACAAAATCCCCAATTCCGAAAGAGATGTTCGTCGTCGTGCGAAGATTAGTGCGTAAAATCCGCGAAACTTAAAACTGCGTATAGAGAAGATTGTGTTACCTAGGGAGATCGTATATCCCTGTTTCCTTGCAGATCCTTAGGAGAGGGTGAAGGAGGTCAAGGGTCCTCCTCTCTAGCGGTGATCCACACAGCAGGGTTGCGACGACGCTCCTCAAGGCTCCAGGCCTGCTCTGAGGTGGAGAGGGAGAGGGGAATTGGAAAGGCAAGCAAAGACTCTAGCCTTTGAGGCTTTGAATCCCTCCTATTTATAGAGGTCCCATGTCAAACCCTAATGGGTCCTCCCCTAGTGGGTATTGGATCTGCATCCAATAAGACAAAGGCTCCGTCGAATATCTCATATCCGAACCTCTACTCATCACATTGCCTACCATATGTGTGTGACCCTCAAGGCCCAATATCGAGCTGGCCATGAGTCATACCTGTTAGAACTCCTTCTAACTCAGTGAATTATTATCTCTGTAATAATTGACTCGACTCGTCGACTACGGACGTACTAGGCCACTACGCTATAGTCCCTAGACGATACAGGGGAATCCAATCCATTGGACCTGTCTGTCCTCAATTACCGTATACCTATAGTCCCTCATCCATCTAATATCCCAGAGACCGTATATCGAGCATGGTGCTGTCAGACCCATACGGTTTCTACTCGAGTCTCGCTCTAATCGGATTCTCCCAGAGAACTCTTTCTCTCTCAACCCGATTGACCCTGGCTAGGGATTTGTCTGAGCAAGAACACATGGGATATTCCTCTCATGACGCCGAGAGTGGATGATCCTCTATCGACACTCAATAGCTCTCGTAAGGTCGACTACCATTCACAATGACCAGTTGTACTAGATCTGGGACAACCAAATCTATAAGTCTGGTATTAAAGAGTGGAGCACTCATACAGGACATCCTTGGTGTCTCAAGTCTAAGGACCAGATATACCACTAGGACTACGGAATCGGTGTCTGACAATAAGGCATCATCAACCATCCAACATTTCGTAAGCAGATCAATTAGTGAACTCATTCTCCAATGAGCACTTGTACTGTATCCCTAGCGTCCCTACACGAGCAGCTATGAGACCAGCTGCATCCATCATATGGACGGGTATACAGCACACCAGTCTGTCCGGTAATCACGATGTCCCTCTCAAGTAACCTATGACCGGGATTATTTAGGATTTGTGTTTAAAGGTGAATCGATCTCATTATCGTGATCTCATCACGATCCGATTCCTATTGCACAAATCCAAGGACATCACAATATATATATGTATTTATGCAATAGTTATAAAGTGATATACGCTAAAATATAATAAGCAAACAGATTATGTATCAAGTCACACGTGCCATCACTCACATGATTGGCTTGCCGGGCACCTATGACTAGTATTGTTTGTATCGCGTTAAGATATCAACCAAAAACTTGCATCGTAATTCTACGAGTTGATATCTTACCATGTGATGAAATGCAATACTTGCTAAAATATTTGGAATATGTACATCATGTAATGATATCAAAATCTTACTTCGCAGCTTTACATGTTGATATCTTACAATATTATGAATTGCTACTATTACAATCATTCAAACTTGTTATGAAAAATTTAAAAATGAATGTCAAGCCTTGACATCATCTTCAGAGAGATACATCATGATGGGAATCATGATGGGAGTATTGATAAGTTCAAATGATTCCAACTTATCAATATGTCTCTTGAATTCTTAGGTTTTGAATTCAAGAATGACTTATCTCAAGTATGGCATATAGATAGGGGGAGTTAAGGTTAACTCCATTATCTATTGATTGTCATCATCAAAAAGGGGGAGATTGTTGAATCTCGGATTTTGATGATGAAGTCAATCGTCATTTGTTGTCTAATCTATATGCTGAGATAAGTGTGCAGGATTAACTACGATGAAAGTAAGACATGCAGCAGGAGTTGCGCCGGAGTCAAGACAATGATCACGTTGGGAGTTCGAGAGTTCGACGGTAGTTCGGACAGTCGTCGGAGGTTCTGCGGGAACAAATCCGAGAAGTCCATAAGCTTGCCAAAGAAGCTCGTCGGAACTCGCCAAGTGAATCGTCGCAAGTCCAGGAGTTTGCCGGAAGTCCGCAGGAGCATCACCGAGGGTTCATCGGATGATCGACGGAAGTTCGCCGGAAGAAGCGATTGACGCATCGAAGCAAGTTACAGTAAATGTCTTAGGGAATATCATAGTTAGCACAATGATTAAGTTGGAAATGGGAGGTGATCCCATTAACTTAATCTTGGGGCAATTGGGCCCTTGAAAAACCCAAATTGGGCCGAATGTATCAACCCATTCGGACCCTGATTTCTGCTAGGCGGTTGAACCGCTCAAGGCAGGAGGTTGCACCGCCTGGGCTCAGTCTCCGAGCGAGACTGGGAGGTGCAACCGCTCCAGCCAGGCAGTGGCTCCGCTTGGGCTCAGTCTCCGAGCAAGACTGGGCGGTGCAACCTCCCCTGACAAGAGGTGGCACCGCTTGAGCTCGGTCTTCGAGCTCTAACAGGCGGTGCAACCGCCTCAGTCAGGAGGTGCAACCGCCTGAGCTCGGTCTTCGAGCTGTGGCAAGAGGTGCAACCACCCCTGACAGGAGGTGGCACCGCCCAGAGGCTCAGTCTTCGAGCTCTACCAGGCGGTGCAACCGCTCCAGTCAGGAGGTGCAACCGCCTGATCTTGAAATTCCGGGAATTGATAATTTTGAGCTCCAAATTTGAACTGGGTTGGGGCCTATAAATTTCCCACCCATTCAGCACTGAAAGGGCATGAACTTGCACCGAAATCTTGATCTTTTTTTGTGATTCTTAGAGCTCAAAATTGTTGTAAAGGCCAAAAGTTCTTCTCCCTCTTTTCTTCCAAGTTCTGAGTTGTAAAAAGAGGAGAGAAAATTCTATAAGGGTTGTCTCCTAAGCCCGTCAAAAGGAGTGAAACTGTAAAAGAGTGGTTGGCCTTCGCCTATTGAAGGAAGGCCTCTAGTTGACGTCGGTGACCTCGTCAATCGATGGAGGAAGCCAAAAGTGGAGTAGGTCAAGATTGACCGAACCACTCTAAATCTCGGTTTGCATTTACTTTGAGCATCTTATCTTTACTGCAAACCTCCTCAATAGCTTACTGCCTTCTGTATTTTTACGAACGTGTTTCAAAGTTTAGTGCTTTCCGAATCGGGGTTTAAGACGTAAATCAGTTTTATCGTACGAACGTCGTATTTCAGTTTGCGCTTACGTTTTGATTTCCATTATAACTGTAAACTGCCTTTATATCTTTGCTTTAACTGCATCTTGCCTTATCTCAAGTTAAAGTGGTTTACGAAACAACTTTTATACCGAAATCGCTTTTATCGTACGAACGTCATATTTCAGTTTGCACTTATATTCTGATTTCCATCATAACTGCAAACTGCGTTCATATCTTTGCTTCATCTCTCCTAGTTAAAAGTTGAAGTGATTTACGAATCGGCTTTCTTACCAAAATCACTTCTATCGAACGAACGTAGTTTTCGATTTTAATCGCAGAAGGTTTTCCGCTGCACTAATTCACCCCCCCCCCCCCTCTTAGTGCTCTTGATCCTAACATCCTTCACTCTCAGCAATGTTCCAGCACTCCCGACTTTATGACAATCTTCTTGGCGAGTTCCGACAAGCTTCTTTGGCAAGCTCCTGGACTTCTCGGTTGGGTCCGGTAGAACTTTCGACGAACGTCTGGATTTCCGACGAACTCTTGAACTTCTAACGAGATCTTGATCTTGACTCTAGCATAACACCTTCTTTATGTCTTACTACTATCGTAGTTAATCTTGCACACTTTTCTCAACATATAGATTAGATCAAACAATTTACAATTGATTTCATCATCAAAATCCGAGATTCAACAAAGAGGAATCGGGAGTGGATATAGGTCATGATGACCAAACGACTATTAACTTGATATGTAATTTCTATTCTACTTTTCATTATCATTGCTATTACCTTCTAAATTAATTGCTTAGTTCACTTACTTTAAGCCAAGCACTCTTTTCGATATCGGTTTTCATCGATCGTAATATTTCAAAACTGATATTTTTATCATAAGCACTAATTCACCCCCTCCTCTTAGTGCTAACTTAATCCTAGCTATTGGTATCAGAGCCACATATCTCTCAGTTAGATTAACACCCTAGAGAGATAGCTTTTTTGGGGTTTCAAGAGGGTCTTTCTATCTTTCATCCTCCTATATGTTCAATGGGATGGACTACATGAATTAAAAAACTAGAATGATAATTTTCTTGCTTTTTATGGATTTCAATTTATGGAATGTTGTTAAACTTGGCTTTCAAAAATTTTCTAAACCAATGAACAAATGGAATGATTTGGAGAAGAAGATTTTTTCTTTAAATGCTAGAGTTGTGAGTGCTCTATTTTATGCTTTAGATAAAAATGAGTTTAATTATATTTTGACTTGTGAAACTGCACATGACATTTGGCATACTCTTGAAGTCACACATGAAGGCACAAGTATAGTTAAAGATTCTAAAGTTAATCTTTTGATACATAATTTTGAATTATTTTAAATGAAACTAAGAAAAATCATTGGAGACATGTACACCCATTTTACAGATATCGTCAATGGTTTAAAAGCACTTAGTAAAAATTTTTCTAACCTTGAACTTGTAAATAAAATACTAAGATCTTTTTCAAAAAATTGGGATCTAACAATAACAGCAATATAAGAAGCAAATGACCTAAATAACTTTTCGCTTGAAGAACTTATTGAGTCTTTGATGACCTATAAAATGATATGTATTACATATAGCAAATATGAGAACAACCTTCTAAAGAACATGAAAGATTTGACACTTAGAACAAAAGAAGACCACTCGAGTGAAAGTTCAAGTAATGATGACTTTGAACTCCTCACAAGCAAATTTAAAAAATTCATAAAACAAGAATCAATGAATAAAAATGAACTTAAAAAGAAAAAACTGTCAAAGAACAAGAAAGCACTCAAGGTGACTTGGGATGAAACAAGTGCATCCAAAGACAAGGAGCAAACCGATGAAGACGAAGTGGTGAACTTCACTTTGATGGCTCTCGACAATGAGGTAAACAACTCAAACGAATCTTTTTTATCTTACGATGAATTATTCAATGCCTTTAATGATTTATTTGATAATTTTAAATTAGTTAGTAAAAAGTATAAATTGTTAAAAAAAGAATATGCTTCTATTGCTAGTGAATTTAAAAAATTAAAAAATGACCATGATAATTGCATATTAACTCGTTGTACTAAATGTGAAGAGTTAGACTTAGTTAAGAATGAAAATGTATTACTAAAACAAACATTAGAAAAATTTGAAATTGATAGCAAATTATTATATATGATTCTTGCCAATAAGGGACATGTATGTAGAAAAGTATGAATCAGTTTTATGAGTAGCAGCAAATCGACTTTATTTGTTAAATGACCCACATTACATGTTTCCCATGAAAATAAATGTAATTTTTGTGGTAGGTGTTGACAGTTTGAATATAAATGTCCATTCAAGAAGTATGGCTTGTATAAATTAATTTGAGTTCCTAAAGGAACCATAAATGACCTTATACCAAAAATCAAAATAGATAGATCTAATCATGAGGGACCCAAAGCTAAATGGGTACCTAGAACAAACCCACTCTTCTTGTAGATACCTCTAAAATTGAAAACTAGGAGCAAAAGATGATTTTTTTATTATCGATGCTCAAGGCTTATGACCAGAGATCCAACACACTTCATAAAGCTCTTTAGCCAAAACAAAATAATTTCAAAAATACTTTATATTTAAATCATGCATAATGATTTAATTATGCATGATAATTTGAAGTAATGATAATTTTTATGATTTATGGTTTATTGATCTTGATGAAATTTCTATGATGCATGTTTTGATTTGGCATAAAAAAATTTGGCATGCTTGTATGAAATCAAATCACTTAAATTGAAACAAAAAAGGGGAGAATGCATATTTCTTGAAAATATCTCTAAAGCTTTTAGATTTTTCAACAAGTGATTCTTAGTGATGAATCTATTTTATGTTATCTCTTGAATTAAGAAAGTAATTTTGATGATTTTGATGATTTGACGATTTGAATTTGAATGAGTTTTATCTATATTATGATCTTGAATTCTTGGAATCATAACTTAAGATTTTCTTTATATGAATCATGATCCTTTACTTTTTATTCTCGAATGATTCTTGTATTTTATTAAAGAGAATATTTATCCAAATGAATCATAATTTTTCTCTTGATTTCTCATAATTCATGACTTAAAATTTCTTTTGAAGATCTTTTACTATTTGATCTCCTAAGATTTCTTTTTTATTATTTAAAAGGAGATTTGTCAAAATGAATAATGTCTTTTGGTATTCATATGATCTTTGAGATTATCTTTCATGACAAGATTTTTACTATATATAATTCCTTTAATTGTATATCTCATCACCAGGTTAATTTTCTTGATATATTTTATATAATGATTTGATAATTGATGTAAAGGGAAATGAATTACGCTATTGTATTATTCCCCTCTTCTTCTTTCTTTTCGACAATCACAAAGGGAGAGAAATATTTGCTAGCTTGCACAATTCAAGAAGAAGCAAAAACTTATAAACTTACAAAAATTTCTAGCTTTCAAAGAAAGGCAAAACTTGCTAGCTTGCTTATCTTAAAAAAGAAGCAAGAAGTGCTATCTTGCACATCTCAAGAGAAGCAAAACTTGCATATCTCAAGAGGGACAATACTCATGATGCATATTGTAACTTGCATATCTCAAAAAACTTGCTACCTTGAATGTTCTAAAATGATGCAAAACTTTCTATCTTACTAGTTTACATAATTAAAAATTTGTTAGTTGCACTTTTCTCCTTTTTGTTGATGGCAAAGGGGGAGAAGGTATAATGATGATTGAATCATGCATGATATGAAGCACTTTGATGTTTTGAAATTATGATTATATTTGCAATACTCATGATTTTATTATAATTATGTATCTGATATATTGCATATTATGTGTATCCTGATTAAAATTGCTTTGACTTGAATTCAATTTGAATTCAAGGTTCATCTCAATTATGGCATATTGATAGGGAGAGTTTAGTTTAAACTCTGTTATCAATTTGTTATCATCGTCCAAAAGGGGGAGATTGTTGAATCTCAAATTTTGATAATGAAATCAATTGATGAGTTTACGATCTAATCTGTGTTTTGAGTGATGCAGGACTAACTTCAATCAAAAAAGATAATTCAATTAAAGTAGGAGGAATCAGACGTTGGACTGAAGTGAACATGTCAAAAGATTGGACAACGGCCGGAGGATCGGTCGACATGTCAACAAAAGGGTATAGTGTCGTGAGTTCAAGTATCCGGCTAAAAGATCGGATATTATGCCAAGGAGATCAAAAGTTGCAGAAGTCAACATGCCGATTGGACAATACGCCGAAAAAGACGACGATATGCCGACGGATCGGACGAAATATCGGATGAACCAATGATATGTCGGATAACATAGGATTTACACTTGTAAATGATTATGTCTAGATTAAGTTAGTTTAGAGTCCAATTGAGTCAGTTTTAGGGTGTAACCGTGTCAACTCAATTAGGGGCCCATTGGGCCTTAGTTGGGACTATTTTGAGCTAAGTGGAAGGCTTATTCAATCACCCTATTAGGATCAAGAGCGGCACTAAGAGGGGGGGATGAATTAGTGCAGCAGAAAACTTTCACGATTTCAAAAGTCTTGTTTCGATTAAAACTGATTCTGATGAAAATGATTTCGATTTAATCCGTTTTGGAGAGAATTTGAACTTGAAAGCTTTCTTAAAATTAAAACCGACCTCAGAAGGTTTTTACTTGAAAGCGTATGTAGGCATAGTAAAAGCATAGTAAGGAGAAGAGGCAGTTTGCTATAAAAGTAAATTACTCAAAATAAATACAAACCGAGTTTTAGAGTGGTTCGGTCAATGCGACCTACATCCACTTTGGATTCCTCCTCCGACGAGGTCACCAGCATCCACTAAAGACCTTCCTTCAATAAGTGAAGACCAAAAACCTCTTTACATTACTTTCTCCTTTTTTCGGGTTTAGGAGATGAACCCTTACAAGTCTCACTCCTTTTTCTTGGATGGTTACAAGGCTAAGAGATGAAGAAGGATAACTCTAACTTTTACAATACTTTAAGACTTTAAGAACTCAAGATTATGCCAATAGGTTTTGTGCCCTTTCATGCAAAAAGGGTAGGGTTTTTATAAGCACTAATGGCTTCAAAAATAGAGTCAAAAAGTGTCTAATCCTAGATTTCTGGGGTCCTAGCATGGGCGGTACCACGGCCTGACACTTGACACTAGGTGGTACTACCACTTAGTCTAGGCGGTACCACTGCCTGACAGAGCTCGGAGACCGAGCTCTAGTGGTACCATCGCCTGACAGGGGCGGTACCACTACTGGCAGCAATAATTGTCGGTGGTACCACCGCCGATACCACTTAGGAGACTGGGTCTTCTAGGCGATGCCACTGCCGGCCATATTTTCAGGGGCTGATAGGGCTATTCAATCCGGCCTAAATTAGTCTTGTTAAGGACCTAGTTGGCCCCTAATTAAGTTAGTGGGATTACCTCCTAATCCTAACTTAATTTACACTCTAACTACGATAACTAAGATATGATCACAGCTCTTTTAGTTCCGGTGCGTCAATTGCTCTTCCGGCGAGCTTCCGGCGTACTTCCGGCGTACTTCCAGTGAACATCCGACGAACTCTTGGCAATGCTCCGGCGAACTCCCGGCAAGCTCCTAGACTTTATGATGATCTTCTTGCTGAGTTCTGACGAGCTTCTATGGCAAGCTCCTGGACTTCTTGGTTGGTTCCCGCAGAACTTCCGAAGAACGTCCGGACTTCCAACGAACTCTCGAACTCCCAAGGTGATCTCGATCTTGACTATGGCACAACACCTGCTTTATATCTTACTGCTATCGTAGTTAATCCTGCACACTTTTCTCAACATATAAATTTGATCAAACAAATTACAATTGACTTCATCATCAAAATCCAAGATTCAATAATCTCCCCATTTTTTATGATGACAATCAATTGATGATAGAGTTAACCTTAACTCCCCCTATCTATATGCCATACTTGAGAAAAGACATTCTTGAATTCAAGGCCTTCGAATTCAAGAAACAAATTGATAAGTTAAGTTCATTTAAACTTATCAATACACATATCATGATTCCTATCATGATCTAACATTCTCAAAATGATGTCAAGGTATGACATCCATTTTGAAGTATGATATTTCAAATATGAAAGATGACAAAGATAGCAATTCATCATTCTATGGCTAAGATATCAATTTGTAAAAATAGTAAGTTAAGCTCTATATATCTTATGAAAGAAATTTATCAAGCAAACATTTCAAGTATCTATGATGAAATATATTACATACATTTGTCATCAATTTACCATATTTTGGTATTATTTCTCTCCCTTTATTATCAACAAAAAGAAGAACGATTCAATAATGCAAGTGTGGTAAAAATTCATGTCACATTTCAATTTGTATATCAACTATATTTCAAGCATTAATGACATGGTATCATTCAAAAGTTCTCACATTAAAAGTTATAAATATTAAAGAGATAGCTTCTATCAACTTCTCCCTTTCTATTTTTCATCAAAACTTCACATGAAGAAGGAGAGTAAGAAGAAAAAATCTATTGAGAACTAACTTTGTGAAATGATTTGAATCAAGTCAAAAACGATAAAAGAGTTTCATTAAATCATGCTTCAATTTTCACAAGGATCAAGATATTCATGTGAAATCAACTCCTCATTCTTGCAAGTGTTCATCTCATAAAAAAATAAAGATTCTTCTTTCATTAAGAAAGAATTCATGTAAAAGAATCATCATATGAAGGATAAAAGAAATTCCAATAAAAGAAATTCCATGAATGATCACATCAAATCCATTTCTCATTAAAAATTCATAAGAGATAAACCCATGAGAGATGCATTTGACAATTAATCCCATGTATCAAAAATCATTAAGTGATGGAGCAAGGGTAGGAAGTAAACTTGATATAGCATAGACTCATGAAAGCTCCATTCAAGGAATACATTAAGTGAAAGATAGTCTAGAAAAGATATATATTAAATTCATGCATTCGGACAAATTAATATTCCTAACTCCGCAAATGATCATAATATATCAAGACATAGATATCAACAGTTAAATGTATCAAGAAATTTATTGATTCAACAGATATATCAAGTCTAATTCTTAGAGTGATATATTAATTAAAGTAAGCTCATAATTTAACCATCAAGGTAAGTAGCATTTTAGGCATCAAAGCACAGCATTGCAATCATCAAAGTAAGTAGCATTTTAAGTTTACAACATTAAGGTAAATAACATATGATTACAACATAACAAAGAGGAATTGTGTCCACTTCTCCTCAAATACATATAGCTTATTCAGGTGGTGGAAAGTTAAAATGTCTAAATAAAGTATTAAACTATTGATGAATTTGCTGCAACTCAGTTATGATTAGATCTTGGCATTGTTCAAGTCGATCTTGTCGTTGTTCAAAACGATCCATCCAAGTACCTATGTCGTCGATAGATGAGGGAGGTGCTTGCTCTACTAGAGGTGATTTCTCAAAGGGACTAGTCGAAGGAGATAGATTACCCCTAAAAATTGGTGTTTCAGGTTTTGGTTCTAGCTCGAGGGGATCAGTCCTTCTAGGCAGTCTAGTCTATATACCATTTCTGAATGTACATCTAATCCATCAAAGTAGATTTTTATTTATGATAATAAATCTGTCTAATTTTATAACTTCTTTGTCTGGTGGAATGGCAATATCATAGGCATGGAGTAGTCTTTTGATTAAGCTACCATATGGAAGTATCATATCCTTTTTTGATATTTCAATCATGTTTTGTTGGATTAGATAACCAAAACAATTGTTATGTCCCTTTATAATCCAATACATGATACCTAGTTTCATTTGACTTACTTCATCATGATGATCTTGCTTAGGGAGAATGATACTTATCAAGACATGATGAAGTATTTTGGTGCTTAAAAGTAGTAAATGTTTGCAGCTTTTTGGAAGAATCGTTAAGTTAGCATTGTAAAAAATTGTTCCTAAGGCATCAACATAAGTAGTCCCAACTGTTTCATCATCCTATTGTCCTCTAAAATAACACCCTCTTTCTTTTACTAGAATTCCTATGATGTTGCAAATGGTTCTATAGATAAGTAGATACCCTTTCATCTTCATCTACATGTAAATTGTTGCAAAATAGCCTAATAAGTCTAGGGTAGATAGGTTCACTCATTTGAAGGATTGGGAGAATGTCTAGATTAGCAAACCATTGAATAGGTTCTAAATCACTTAATTCATCTAAATCAACATATTTACTCTTATGAACATGTCTAGACTCTATTGAAGGAAATTTTAGGGCATGTTGATTAGAATCGAAAAGTAGGGAGTCATAATATTTCATCTAATCTCCTCTTCCCTTTGTCCCTAGAGGATCTTCTAGAAGCCATGGGTCTAAACACATAAATGATACCAAGAACTACACATAAGAGGCAAGATCTATTAATAAATTGAGAGAAGAGGTTTGAGAATTACCATTGCAGTAATCTTTTTGAAAGGTTGAGATTGATCCTTGAATTTGAAGAAGAGGAGGGTTTCCTTGAGTTTCTAGAGGAGGATCGAGGAGAATGAGGGATGGAGAGGTGTTTAGAGGTGTTTGGGGGAATGTAGGAGGGCTTGGGGTCAGTTCTACCGCTAGCCCTAAGTGCCTTTTTATAAGGCAGAGGTTACGAGCGGTGGCACCGCTAACTGGGCAGTGCTACTGCCTGCCACCCAAGACAACTGGCGGTGATACCGCCTGCCACCCGAGACAACTAGCGGTGGTACCGCCAACTGGGCGATACTACTGTTTGCGGGTAGTGAGCATTGCTCACATGTGTGGTGCTATCACAAGTGATTCCAATTTTGTAAGATTTTTATTGTTGTGAAGTATACAACCTTATTAACTTCATCATATAAAAATTCACATTATAAGAGAAGAAAATTCATTTTGAAGACTCTACGTTCATAATTTATCATATAAAATGCACACCATAGTCAAACGTTATATTGAACTCGTATTGTAAAATGCCTTCCATAAGTTCATGATTCATCATTTGTGTGCAAACATCATAAAAACTCGTATGGAAAAATGCATATGGCTCATTGCGCACACTATAAGATCATGATTCAGGTGAGTGATTAAGAAAGTCCGAAAATGAAAATTTAACAAATTCATGATCTTGTTAGATAGAATTTGATCCAAAAAAAAATTTGGGAGGGAATGTATCCTAGAAATTTAGAACTCTGGAAGAAGTTAGAAAGGGAACTCATGCATAAGAATTTTCAGGTTGGAGAGATCAAGATCAAGTGTTTATCACACAAGATTTCAAATAATTATTGCATCATGATCTTATAAGTATCATTTTGTAACTAACAGTTTTAATTCTTATAATCCCCTTTTTATTATTTTGGCTAGAGTGCTTTATGGGTTATTTTGGATCTTTGGTCATAAGCCTTGAGCATCCAAAATCAAAGTATCATCTCTTGCTCCTAGCTTATGATGGTACATTTTTTTATAGAAAGAGATGATTTTTAGGTACTTCAATACATTTTTTTATAGAAAGAGATGGTACATAGTTTATCATTTTGCATTGAGTCATTTGAGGTTATTTTAAGAACCCAAATTAATTTATGTGAACTACATTTCTTGAATGGACAATAATAAGCTATATGCCCAAATTTGTAATAAAAGTTACATTTGTTTCGGGGTGAGACATGCAAAGTAGGGCCTTTAACAAAGGTGGTTGGATTTTGGTGAGAGCTACTCACAAATCCGATTCCACCTTTTCTATAAACATGACCCTTGTTGGCAAGGATCATGTTCAAAGAATTGCTACCAACCTCAATTTTTTTAAGGCTTCCTTGAGTAGCAAGTTGTCCTTTCTAAGTGTTTTTAGTTAATCACATTTCGTATATGGAGCTAAACTATCATTGTGTTTAATTTATAAACTATCAAAATCATTAACAAGAGAAGCATGCTCCTTTTTTAACAATTTATATTTTCTACTAATTAATTTGTATTCATCAAATAAATCATGAAAAGCATTTAATAATTCATCAAAAGATAAATTTGCATCAAATAAACTTGTTACCTCATCTCCAATGGTCATTAGTGCATAGTGAACAACTTGCTCAGTGATGGTAGGCTCCTCTTCTTCGGATGCACTTGAGTCATCCCTAGTAGCTTTGAGAGCTTTCTTCTTTGGTTTCCTCCTCTTTGTTTAGGGACATTCACTCTTAACGTATCCTAGCTTCTTGCATTCATAACATATCACTTGTTCTTTCTTAGGTTCAAATTTATTTTTAGTATCATTTTTAAATTTATTTCTTTTTATGAATCTTTTGAACTTCTTTATTAAGGGTGCTACATCATCATTAAAGTCCTCATCACTTGAGTTTCTTTCAAGTGATCTTCTTGTGTTCTTAGTGCTTTATCCTTCCTGTTCTTTGGAAGGGTGTCCTTAAGCTCTTCATGAGCTTTATATATCATTTCATAGGTCATTAGTGACCCAATTAGTTCTTCAAGAGAAAAATTATTTAGATCTTTGGCCTCTTGAATGGTCGTTACTTTAGGGTCCCAATTCTTTGGAAGGGATCTTAAAATTTTATTAACTAGTTTAAAATCTGAGAAACCTTTACCAAGTCCTTTTAGACCATTGACGAAATTCATAAATCAGGTATACATGTCTCCAATGGTCTCACTTGGTTTCATTCATTCGAAACAACTCATAAGAATGCACTAAAAGATTAATTTTTCATTCCTTCACTCTACTAGTGCCTTCATGAGTCACTTCGAGTGTGTGCCAAATGTCAAAATCCGTTTCACAAATTGATACTCGATTAAACTCGTTTTTATCTAATGCACAAAACAAGACATTCATAGCCTTGGCATTTAAAGTAATTGTCTTCTTCTCCAACTCATTCTGATCGTTCATTGGAAGAGAAGACATTTGAAAACCATTTTCGACAACATTCTAAAGCTCAAAATCCATTGAAATTAGGAAAATCCTCGTTCTAGTCTTCCAATATGTGTAATCCGTTCCATTGAACATGTGCGGACGTGTAATTGAATGGCCCTCTAGTTTGCCGGCAAATGTCATCTCTCTTGGGTTTAAAACCAAATGAGAGTGAACCTTGCTCTGATACCAATTGTTAGGATCAAGAGAGGCACTAAGAGGGGGGGGGGGTGAATTAGTGTAGTGGAAAACTTTCACGATTTCAAAAGACTTGTTTCAATTAAAATGATTCCGACGAAAATGATTTTGATTTAATCCGTTTCGAAGAGAATTTGAACTTGAAAGCTTTCGTAAAATTAAAGCCGATCTCACAAGGTGTTTACTTGAAAGCGTATGTGTTAGGATCTGGAGCAGGGTCGGTACTAAGAGGGGGGGGTGAATTAGTGCAGCGAATAAAAATTATGTCTTCAAAAACTTCGTTGCGATAAAATCATTTCTGACGAAAAACCGATTTTAGAAACTTAACTTAAAAGTGTACATAAATGTATTGAAGACATTAAGCTATTAAAGAGATTTGCAGTAAAGATAAATGGTAGGAAGTAAATGCAAACCAGAGAATACAGTAGTTTTAGAGTGGTTCGGTCAACGTGACCTACATCCACTTTCGGCTTCCTCCTCTGACGAGGTCACCGGTATCCACTATAGGCCTTCCTTCAATAGGCGAAGGCCAATCACCTTATATACCCCTGTTCTCCTTTTACCGGGTTTAGGAGATAACTCTTACAAGCACTCACTCTCCTCTCTAAACAGAAATCTAAGTTTAAGCTAGAGGAGGGATGTTAGAACCCTTGCAGATTCTAAACTTGTGGTTGATATCTTTAGGGGATCGGCCTCCTTGGAACTCTATAGGGGTTCCTCCCTCCAAGTTGCTGCTCAAAGGCTGTAGAAAAGATTCATCTATTGCTTATCAAAAGAGAAGGAATACATGACTATTTATAGGGCTTCTAAACCCTAACTCATAATATGACTCCTACTCAAAACTCCTACTTCTAACCAACTCCTAATAGGACTCCTACTCAGGACACCTATTCCTTTACAACTCCTAATTTTTCTCTAAGAAACAACCTCCTAACCCTAGCCGGCCTCTTCATCTCTTTAATAGGGGTCGGCTTAGGTAGGTTTTACATGAATGTCCCTCTCAATTAGGACTCTCCAAGCTAGAGTCCTAACTTGATCTTCAAATTAGCCTTGTCCTCGAGGCTGATGATTCATGAATTCTGGGAATTTGATCTTCAAGTCGTCATAGTTCTCCCAAGTGGCATCTTCTATTGGTAGGTTCGCCCACTGTATTAGCACTTCATTAGTGGGTCGTCGTCGTCAAGTCACGATCCGTCGATCAATAATAGCACTTGGCTGGGTATGGAGTTCTCTTTGGGTAGTCATATTTGGTGGGTGGCTTTAGGCTGTCTCCAAGTAGATATTTAAAACTTCCATCTGGCTGTTGGTTTGCGGGTGATATATCATACTCCTTTTCAATTTAGTACCTTGTATATGGAATAACTTTGTCCAAAATCTACTCTTGAAGATGCAAGTAGAATTTGTCACATGCACAATACGTCCCTTATAGCATAATTCTTTTGAGTCCTGATTGTAATGAGCCACTGAGCTTGGCGTTTCCTCTAATTTTTTTTTATCTTACTGGTCTCCGAATCTTCCTGCCATTTCATCTTAATATCCTCAAGGAATTCACTGGTCGAAAGTGAAACGGCCGAAAATTCAGCTTGCTCAGGTAGCTGCGAAAGCGCATCTGCAACAACATTCTCTTTCCACTTTTTGTAAGTTATTTCATAATCAAATCTAAGAAGTTTTGTTACCCATTTTTGCTGCTCAAGGGATGATATCTTTTGCTCCAAAAAGTACTTGAGGCTTTTATGGTCGGCTTTAATTTGAAATTGTCAACCGATCAAGTAGGGTCTCCATCTCGTTGCTGCGTGCACAATGGCGAGCATCTCCTTATCATATGTTGGCATATTTTGATGGGAGGGAGACAATGCCTTGCTAGTATATGTGAGTGGTCGACCATCTTGCATGAGAATGACTCCAATTCTGACTCCAAATGCGTCGACCTCAATAATGATGGGTCGGCTGAAATCTGGTAGTGCTAGCCCCGGCGTCGTCGTCATGGCTACCTTAAGTTTGTTGAAGGCAACGGAGGCTCTATCCGACCATTGGAAGACATCTTTTTTCAGTAAGGAAGTAAGTGGTGTACTGATCTTTCCATAGTTTTTCATGAACTTGCGGTAGTAGCCTATTAAACCCAGAAATCCATGCAGCAATTTTATGTTTCTCGGGGTTGGCCAATTCTGCATTGCTTTTATTTTGGAGGGGTCCACTGCTATACCTTCCTCTGATATGATATGCCCAAGATATTCCACCTTCTGTTGAAGAAAGCAAAAATTCGTAGTGGTTGTTGTGTGTTCAAAATATGGTTTTCGGTATGTCTTCTTCGCACACTCGTATTTGATGAAACCCAGATCAAAGGTCCAGCTTTGTGAAGATTTGTGCTCCCTTTCATCTAGCAATTCATCTACTATTGGAATAGGATATTTGTCCTTGACGGTTATGCCATTGAGAGCTCGATAATCAATACACAATCGCCATGTTCCGTCCTTCTTTCGTACGAGGAGCACCAGTGAAAAGTAGGGGTTGCAACTTGGCCGAATAACTCCTGTTTTGAGCATCTCTTTTACAATCCTTTCTATTTCATCCTTCTGGAGATGTGGATACTAATATGGCTAAGTATTTGTTGGACATTTGCCTAGAAGAATTGTTATATAATGATCATGCCGACGAGTAAGAGGTAGGTTGGGCGGTTCATCAAATATATCTGAAAATTCAACAAGCAAAGGAAGTAGATTTGGATCTTCAAATTATGTTGGCTCTCCCTTAGTTTGCTACTCAAGTTGTACCAAAAAGCCGCTGCATACTTTATACAAAATCTTCTCCATTTGTTGTGTGCAAATCGTTGTTACGTCGCCCCCACATTTCCTGTGCAGTATCACCTGTTTCCCCTTACTATAAAATTTCATAATTAGTTTCATAAAATTCCAGGAAACATCACCTAATGTCATCAACAATTCAATTCTATGCATGGCCTCATGATCATCAAGAGGGAGGAGGAAGAAATCTGCAATTATCTCTTGGTCCTACAGCAACAGTTTCACCTGTGGGCACCTACGATCACATTTCAAAATCCGTCCGTTGGCGACCATAACGACAAACCTACTGCAATTCTCAATAGGTAAGTTCATCTGGATAGCAACCTTACTATTTAAGAAGTTATTAGTACTGCCCGTGTCGATGAGAACAGTGAACGGTTGTTGTTTGAGAAGGCCTCCAACTTTCATCGTTTGCGGGTTTGAGTAACCGGCTAGTGCATGTACCGTAACTTTGGTCGGTTGTGGCTCTTCTTTTGCATCTTCTTCTTTATTTTTAAGGCTCTCTTCTAGATGTTCAATGACCTCTTCTTCTACTGGTTCAATCATAAGAAGTCTCCCTTTACTACAGCGATGCTCACGGCTCCATGGCTCGTCGCAATGCCAACATAACGCCTTCGCATATCGCTCCCGAAGCTCTTCTCTTGTTAACCTCTTTGGTGTAGGGACTTGGTCGATAGTAGGGGGGGTTGAGGGCTTCAATATTACTAGTTGAGGAGTGACCCAAGTCCTCCGAGCTTCATGGTTCAATTGCTCCTCTTGATGTCGTGCGAAAGAGATGGCTGCCATAAGCGTATACGATTGTCGCGCTTTAACTTCTCCTCGGATCTCTGGCTTTAAGCCCTCAATGAAGGTCCACAATAGCTATTTTTGAGACCAATCATGAGTTTGATTAGATAACCTTTCAAACCTGGTTTGGTACTACTGAATGGTGAAAGTTTGTCGGATCTTTGCTAGTTGTCCATCAATATTCTCGTAATCGGTTGGTCTGAAGTGGATCAGTAGTCCTTCTTTGAATTGCTGCCATGAAAGGACTCCATAAGTATGTTCAAACTAGTCAAACCACTGTATAGCATCCCCTTCAAGATGTATAGCTACAATTGTCACCATAGATGCATCCGCGGTTTTGTGGTACTGAAAATATCGCTCCACGCGCGAGATCCAACCAATCGGGTCTCCTTCTTCCCATCTTGGGAAGTCCACTCTCATTCATATAAAGTTGGGGTCAGTCATAGAGCCTCCCCTCCCTTGGACTCATCTCTTCGGGCCTGGTGCGATTGGGCAAAGCTCTCTCCGTGATATGATTTTTTCGGGCTTAGTGGTCGGCCCAATTTGAGTTCAGTAAAGAGCATCCGAATCTTATCCTCCATTCGCGCCTCCAAGGCTTCAAATTTAGTATTGATTGCCTCCTTAGATGCCATAGTATATGCATCCAAATCTATGATGTTAAGATCTCCCTTTTGTTGTCAGGTTAAAGGCATGTATAGATTGAGAGAAGTGATGGTCAAAAGGATTGGTGGATTGGTGGATGTAGGCTATGATTTAGGCTTGTTTTGGGTGCAGTTTGAGGCTGTGGTTTAGTGGAGTTTTAGGGCTATGGATGAAAGTTTTGGATCTGTGGTAGATGGCAGCAAAGGTTTGATAGAAATCAGTGGAAGTTGCAGCAAGTATGTGCTGTCTTGTAAGAGTAGAATTATCGTCGAAGAAACAATGGTTTCTCAATGTAATTTCTACCAAAAACTTGAGAGAATTGAGGAGGGAATTGATAGCAAAATCACAGTTTATATGACAGCAACGATGTCTAATTTAATCAAGAGAATTTTAGCAGTATAATAGCAAGGAAATTGGTGCAAGTTGCGATAGCAGAATTCTCGTCGAAAAATTTCAGCGGTTTACGACAAAAATTTGCAGCAACACAAAATAATTTTTAGAGATGAATTTCTCAATAGATCAATCTTAGATGGAAGCCAAGATGATCTATGAAGTATATAAGAAATTTCATTCAAAAAAGATTGCAAATAGATGGGTTAAGGCAACAATATGCGGCTGAAATTTTCTACAGCATAGATTTTAAAGTGTAGCAGATTGGACATAAAAGATCAGTAGTTTATATTGAGAGTTTTTTGATTAAACTAAAGGGAAATCTACTATTAGGAAGTGTCAAAGATGTCATAAAAATTTCGTAGAAATTTGGATAGAAAAAGTACAGTAGCAAGATCAAACAGATGGTGCTATGCGGTTGGAATTCTGCAATGTATCTTTCGTCGTAGAGATGAAAACTTTGTGACGAAAAGTTTTTGCAGCAATATAGGAACTTTTTTTTTTTTTTGGATTTTCGAATAAGGATAACTTTATTACAGTAGCAGTAAGGTAGGAAACTAGAACCTGTTGCAATTCACGGGGAGATCAAAGGATGATCCGCGGTGGTGGAGATGATGGTGGAATTCGGCGACGATCTTTTAAGCAATTGTGGGAATTGCTTTGGATGGTTGTGGAGGGTTGATGGATGGCTGTGGAAGGGCAGCAAGATGCCAAGAATGCTGCTCTGATACCAGGTGTTAGAACCCTTGCTGATTCTAAACTTGGGATTGATCTCTTTAGGGGATCGGCCTCCTCGGAACTCTATAGGGGTTCCTCCCTCTAAGTTGCTGCTCAAAGACTGCAGAAAAGATTCATCTATTGCTTATGAAAAGAGGAGGAATACATGACTATTTATAGGGCTTCTAAACCCTAACTCCTAATATGACTCCTACTCAAAACTCCTACTTCTAACCAACTCCTAATAGGACTCCTACTCAAGACTCCTATTCCTTTACAACTCCTAATTCTTCTCTAGGAAACAACCTCCTAACCCTAGCCGGCCTCTTCATTTCTTTAATAGGGGTCGGCTTAGGTAGGTTTTATATGAATGTCCCTCTCAATTAGGACTCTCCAAGCTAGAGTCCTAACAAGGGAATACACTTATGATCACAGTAGTGTTTTCTCTCTTTTAATCTTTCTATGCTTGTGTGTTTTAACCAGGGATGATAATGTTATTTATAGGCTTCAATTTGATTCAAACATGGAGCCTAAAAATTTCCTATCCCGGGTTCCTCGGGCACGGGCGGTACCACCGCCTAGTGTCAGTCTGGTTGACACTGCCTTGGGTGGTACCACCGCCCATGTCTGGCGGTACCACCACCTGGGGGGGTAGTGCTAGGTGGTACCACCACCCAGACTGGCGATACCATCTCCTAGCACACTATTAGGGGCGGTATAATCGCATAGACTGATGGTTCCATCGCTTGACATAGTCTCGAAGACTGTGCCACGATAGTGAGACTTCTTGGGCACTGTTTGGGTCTCTTATTGGGCCCAACACAATTCTTCGATGGGCCTAGCTAGCCCCTAATTGGGTTGGCCCAAATCCAAGCCCAATTACGTGCTAACTAAGAAATCCTAAGACATTTGCTAAGCTAAACAAGTCCCTATGTCTATTCTTCCTACGAGCTTCCAGCGATCTTCCGGCGACCTTCTGATGATCTCTCGGCAATGTTCCAGTGGACTACCGGCAAGCTCCTAAACTTCATGAGGATCTTCTTGGCAAGTTCTGATGAGCTCCTCAAGCTCCGAGACTTCTCGGCTGGTTCCTCTAGAACTTCCGACGAACATCTAGACTTCTGACGAACTCTCGAACTCCCAACGTAATCGCGTCCTTGACTCCGAGACTTCATTTTGCTTTATGCCTTGATATCGTTGTTAATCTTGCACATGTAAAAACACACTTCGATCTATACAATTAATACAAAGCATTAATCAAGTTGTCTGCCATGTCATTGGTCCCTCGACGCTTAATCCGATTCTTCAGCGTATCGTCCTCTATTACGGCCTATTGCCCAATCGGCCAATTGACTCTGCAACTCCGATATCTTTGGTGCAATATCTGCTTTTCTTGGCCCGATGCTTGAATCCACGGCCTGAAGCCTTCTGTCAATACGTCGACCGATCCACTGGCCCGACGTCCAATCTTCTAGCATGTTCCTCCGGCACAACATGATTTTTCCTACTTTAATTATCTTATTCTGATCGAAGCATCTTACGTCACTCAAAACGCAGATTAAAACATAAACATATATCGATTGGTTTCATCATAAAAATATGAGATTCAACAATCTCCCCCTTTTTTATGATGACAACCAATCAACGATAGAGTTAACCTTAACTCCCAGAGTTTAAACAAACTCCCCCTATCAATATGGCATATTGATAGTAACTCTTGGATTCAAAAATCCAAGCAAATATGTCGTGATCAAATCATGCATTACATCAACATACTTCTCCCCCTTTGTCATCAACAAAAAGGAAAAGTTCAACTATTCATGTATTTGGAATATTCAAATTCAAATCATTGCATAATAAACATAATATCACGTTTTATTATCATGTAATTTTGCTATTATCATAGATATGCAAGGTAGTAAGATAGCAAGTTCTATAACATACAAGCTAGCAAATTTTACAACATTATAGAACTTGCAAGCTAGTAGTTTTGAGATGTTCAAGAAGACAACTCTTGCTTCTTGAAATATGCAAATTTGTCAATTTTGCTAGATGTGCAAGTTAGCATGTTTTTCTTCTTGAGATAGGCAAGATAGCATTTCTTGCATTTGTTGAGATAGCAACTTTTTGCTTCTTGAGATAGCAACTTTTTGCTTCTTGAGATTGCAAGCTAGCAAGTTTGCCTCTTTTTGTGATGTGCACACTAGAAATTCTTTCTCCCTCTTTGTCATTAGCAAAAAGAGGGGAATAACAAAAATAATAGTGCAATTCATCATTTTTCAAATTATGACAAAAATAAAGTATCATTCTTATTGCAATATGTCATAATTAAGATAAACCTTGAATTTAAATTTAATTCAAGTCAATGCAATTTTAATCATGATTCTCATACATGATATGCAATACATCAAATACATCATCATAATAAATTCATAAGTATTGCATGCATCATTTTTGAATAAGTGAGCAACTTTGCTTCCTAAAAAGTTTTTTTCCCTGCAATTTGTGAGCTAGCAAATTTTACACATGAAAGTTGGCAAGATTTTTATATCTTTTTTAGATGAGCAAGCATTTTGCTTCTTCTTGAAAGACACAAGCTAGCAAAATTTGCTCCCCCTATGTCATTGTCAAATAGAAGGGAAGAATACAATGTTGTGATTCTTTTCCCTTTTTATCAATCTTCACATCATGACAAATATAAAGTATCATTCAATATGGTATCATTTCAAAAAATGATAATTATTTATTTTCACATTATTTCAAAAAAAATCATAGTGTTGCATGCATTTTTATCTAAAGGAAAAATCATAGTATTACATGCATCATTCCAAAACATTTCAAGCCATACAAGCCATAAATAAAAAGATATCATGTCATGAAAGATAAGACTTCTTAAATTACAAAAGACATGATTCATATAGTAAATCTCTTCTTTAAATAAAATGTCAAAAAAATTGTAGGTGTACAAAGAAGAGATCTTGAAAAGAAATCTCATGTAAATCCAAGAAATCAATATGATTTTGATAAAACTCATTCAAATTCAAATCATCCAAATCATCAAAAATATTTTCACAATCATTTTCAAGAGATTCACAAAAGTGATACAAATAGATTCATTAATCTCCTTTTTGGAAAAATCGATAAAGTAGAGAAATTTTTCTAAGAGAAAGCTTTCCTCTTTTTAGTTTATTTCATACAAGCATGTCTTTGTCCTTTTTATGCCAAAAAAAAATATCATTAATCGTTTAGGATTGAAAATAAATTCCATCATAAAAACCATCAAGATCAATAAAACGTAAATTACTTGAAAATCATCATGCATAATTTTGAAATTTATTAAGCATGATCATTATGCATGACATCAAAACATGGTTTCAAAATATTTAATATTTTCATTACATAATTACATCATTATGCATCATCGAAATTGATTTCATAAAGCATTTTTCTCTTTAGGTGAATCAAATTTTCATGCTTAGTTTTCCATACAAAAGTCATGCATCATCATTAAGCATGATATCAAAATTCTTAATATTTTTATTAAGACATCAAGCATGGTTTCACTCAAATTCGAAAATCATCAGGATACACATTATTTATTCTTAAAAAAAACATACATATGATCATTATTAGATTTAAATCTAACATTCTATTCCATTATAAAATATACAAT
Source organism: Musa acuminata AAA Group (assembly GCF_036884655.1). NCBI lineage: Eukaryota > Viridiplantae > Streptophyta > Magnoliopsida > Zingiberales > Musaceae > Musa > Musa acuminata. The sequence continues at coordinate 22,328,265 of NC_088331.1, read as the reverse complement.
TTTCATTATTATTTTCAAAATTACTAGCATGATCCTAATTTTTTGCATTTTCATTATATTTTTAAACATATAATTTTTAAAAAATAAAATTTTCTAAACTAAAAAAAATGCATCATGAAAAGCATCATGTAATTTTGAAATAAATTAAGGGAGTTTCGATTACCTCATCGTTGAAAGCCGCTAAGGCGTAGTTTGCCATCTCGCCTTTCTTGATTTTCTCCTCATTTTCGGAAGATCTCGATTCATCCCAATTTTTGTTCTTCTTCTTGCATTTAAAGCAAGTAGTTATGTTCTTTTTGTTCTTTAATTTTTGTTTTATAAACTTATTAAATTTCTTAGTGAGTTCAAGTTCATCATCACTTGAGCTTATGCTCGAGTGGTCTTCAAATGTTCTAAGTTTGAAATCCTTCCTATTCTTTGGAAGGTGGTTCTTGAGTTCTTCACGTACATTGCACGTCATTTCATAGGTCATCAAAGACCCTATTAGTTTTTCGATCAAAAAATATTTAAATTTTTTTATTCTTGAATAGCGATTACTTTTGAATCCCAAGTTTTAGAAAGTGAGCGCAAAATCTTATTAACGAGTTTAAAATTCGAAAAGCTTTTACCATGTGCTTTTAGACTATTGACGACATCCGTAAAACGGGTGTACATGTCTCCAATAGTCTCTCTTGGTTCCATACAAATAATCTCAAAATCGTGCATCAAAAAATTTACTTTAGAATCTTTTACACTACTTGTACCTTCATATATGATTTCGAGAATATGCCAAATATTGAAGGACGTTTCGCACAAAGAAATTCGATTAAACTCTTTTTTGTCTAAGGTACAAAATAAGGCATTCATAGCCTTTGCATTTAGAGAAAACGTCTGCTTGTCCAAATCATTCCAATTGTTCACTGGAAGAGAAGACATTTCGAATTCGTTTTCGACTATGTGCCATAAGTTCAAATCCAAAGAAAGCAAGAAAACTCTCATTCAAGTTTTTCAATATGTGTAGTCCATCCCATTGAAAAAGGGAGGACGAATGAGAGAGTGACCCTCTTGAAAGTCGAAATGAGCCAATTCTCTTGGGTGTTAAACCAAATGAGAAATCATGAGACTTTAATACCAATTGTTAAGATCTGGAGCGGGGTCGGCACTAAGAGGGGGTGAATTAATGCAGCAAATAAAAATTACGTCTTAAAAAGCTTCGTTGTGATAAAACCGTTTCCAACAAAAAACTGATTTCGAAAACTTAACTTGAAAGTGTACGTAAATGTATTGAAGTCACTAAGTTATTAAAGAGGTTTGCAGTAAAGATAAATAGTATGAAGTAAATGCAAACCAGAGAACACAACAGTTTTAGAGTGGTTCGGTCAACGTGACCTACATCCACTTTCGGCTTCCTCCTCCGACGAGGTCACTACCGTCCATAAGAGGCCTTCCTTCAATAGGCGAAGTGAAGAAAAAGTTATTGTAATAACTGTTAGCGAGGTTACCCAACATCTGCTTTGTAGAGCCATTATTGCATTTGATGTATGCTATTTTGTTTCTTCTATTATCAAAAATATTATTTTCATTTTGTGTTTAACAGTTAGTGGATATAAATTAGTTTTTAAGAACATTGGTTGTTCAATATTATTATATGATAAGATCATCACGAAAGGAATATTGCATAATGGTTTATTTATAGTAAGACACTACTCCACATGAATGTAATTGAGTCTAAGAGAAAACAAGATAAGGTGAATAATATATACCTATGGCATTGTAGGCTAGGTCATATCCATGAAGGAATGATTCAAAATTTGCTAAAAGATATATATCTAGATCTATGCAATTATAAGTCATATGCAACTTGCGAGCCTTGCTTTCACGAAAAACTAACCAACTCTCCATTTAGTAGAACTGGAGAGAGAGCCATTGAGTTGCTAGAACTCATACATAGTAATGTATACAGTCCCATGTCAACTCATGCCATAAGTGATTACTCCTACTTCATTATTTTTACTAACAATTTCTTAAGGTATGGATATGTGTACTATTGAATCTCGTATTTTGATGATGAAATCACTTGATGTATGTTTATAATTTAATATATGTTTTTGAGTGACATAGGATGCTTCGATCAGGATGAGACAATTAAAGCAGGAAAATCATATTGTGCCGGAGGAACATGTTAGAAGATTGGACGTCGGGCCGATGGATCAGTCGATGTATTAACAGAAGGCTTCGGGCCGTGGATTCGGGCATCGAGCCAAGAAGAGTGGAGATTGTGCCAAGGATATCAGAGTTGCGGAGTCAGTTGACCGGTTGGGCAATAGGCCGCAAGAGAGGATGATGCGCCGAAGAATCAAACGAAGCGTCGAGGGACCAATGACATGCTAGACAACTTGATTAGATGCTTAGGATTAATTGTCTAGATCGAAGTGTGTTTTACATGTGCAGGATTAATTACGATAGCTTGAAGACATAAAGCAAGTTTACCAAAGTCAAGTTCGATGGGTGTTCAAGAGTCCGCCGAAAGTCCGAAGAATCGTCGGAAGTGCTACCGGAACCAACCGAGAAAGAATCGGGGACATGCCGAAGTTGTTAGAAGTCCACCGAAAAGATCGTCGATGGTTCATGGAGATCATCGAGAAGGTTCGGCTACTTTCCAAAGACTCGCTGAACTCGCCACAAGACCAGGAGGCTGCTGGGAGTCCGCCGGAAGAAATCCGAGGGTGTATCGAAAGTCTACCGGAAGTTCACCGGAAAGCTCGCTAGAAGTAAACTCGATGTTGCCGGTTAAAAACCTGCTTAGGACTATGTCTTAATTTTATAGTTTGCATGTAATTAGGGTTAGGATTAAGGGTTAATCCTATAACCTGGTTAGGGGCCAATTGGGCCCTAATATAGACTGGTTTGGGCCAAATTAGGAGCCCAACTAGTGACCCAAAAGGTCGGGCGATGGCACCGCCCAGCACATGGCTAGACTAGGCTGTGGCACCGTCCGAAACCCGAGAGTTCCGGCAGTGGTACCGCTAGTACACTATCAGTGTCAAACACTAACAGGCGGTGACAACGCCACTAACAACCGGTGGCACCGCCAGCACCGGGAAACCCAAAAGCAATTCAAATTTAGAGCCCAAATTTGAATCCTCTTGGGGCCTATAAATACCCATTAATTCTCAGCAGAGAGAATAACCTTTGAGAAGTTAAAGATTGAGAAAAAGCCTTAGAAAAGTCTTTAGTAAGTTTTGTTTTTAATAGCTTAAGTGTTCACCTCTCTCATTCTCTTTAAAAAATCTGTAAGAGTGTGAACCACTTGTAAAATGTTGTAAGAGGGGTATTTATCCTTCTCCTTCAAAGTGATTTGCTAGTGGAAGTTGGGAACCTCATCGAAGAAGGCTTCGCAAGTGGATGTAGGTCATTTGACCGAACCACTTTAAATTGGTGTATTCCTTGAATGTGTGAGTGTTCACCTTTCTGAAACCTTTATTTACATAGCAACAAGCTTTTGGTTTTCATCTCCTTACTTTACTCGAGTTACTTTTACCAAGTTATTCATTGTTAAATTGAAATCTCTATGCATTTACGAAATCATTTTCAAACTTACGAGTTTTAATCCGCTACACTAATTCACCCCCCCACACCCCCCCTAGTGCCGCTCCGATCCTAAATTAGTTTTTGAGAATAATGGTTGTTCAATATTATTAGATGATGAGATCATCACGAGAGGAACATTGCATAATAGTTTGTTTATGCTAAACACTACTCCACATATCATAAATATAAGTGTGTCCAAAATGAAATAATATGAGGTGAATAGTATGTACTTGCGGCATTGTAGGCTAGGCCACATCCAAGATAGAATGATTTAAAAGTTGCTAAAGGATGGAGTCATATGCAACTTATGAGCCTTGCCTTCGTGGAAAGATAACCAACTCTCCATTTAATTGAATTGGAGAGAGGGCCACTAAGTTGCTAGAACTCATACATAGTGATATATGTGGTCCCATGTCAACTCATGTCATAAGTGGTTTCTCCTACTTTATTACTTTTACTAATGATTTCTCAAGGTATGGACATATGTACTTGATGAAGTACAAGTCCGAGGCCTTCGAGAAATTCAGGAAGTATAAGAATAAAGTAGAGAATCAGACTGAAAAAAGTATCAAGACTCTTCAATCAGATTGAGGAGGTGAGTACTTGAGTACAGAGTTCACCAGTTTCTCAAGGACCATGAGATTCTGTCCTAATAGACACCTCTTTATATACCCCAGCTCAATGGTGTATCGGAAGGAGGAACCGCACACTATTAGACATGGTGCGGTCTATGATGAGTTTCGCCGACCTCCCCATCTCATTCTAGGGATACGCCCTAAAGACCACAGCTTACCTTCTGAATAGAGTTCCAACTAAGTCAGTAATATCTACTCTATATTAGACATGGAAAGGGAAGAAGCCCAATATTAAGGTTGTTATGATTTGGGGTTGTCTTGCCCACGTCGACACAACCCCGACAAATTGAAATCCTAGATAGAATAATGCATATTTGTGGGATACCCTAAGGAAACTAATGGATATTATTTCTTTTATCTCGTGGACCAAAAAATCTTTATAGCTAAGAGAGCAATGTTCTTTGAGAAGGAATACATTCTTGGTGGAGACATTGGAAGTGAGATAGAATTGAGTGAGGTTGGAGAACCTAGCTCAAGCACCATTCCACAGCTTGAGACTGCTCTGGTATTTAGCAAACTAATTCTGACTTTACGTAGGTTTGATAGAGTATCTCATTCTCCTTAAAGATATGTGGGACATATTAGGGGAGAGGATGCTGACGATAATGAACTTCAGACCTACAAGGAGGCTATTACAAGTACCAACTCTAGGAAGTGGAAAGAGGTCATAAATTCTAAGATGGATTCCATATACTCCAACAAGGTTTAGAACCTAGTTGATGCACCTGAAGGTATTGTACCGATTGGTTGCAAGTAGATTTTCAAGAAGAAGATCAGAGTAGATAGAAAGGTAGAGACTTATAAAGCAAGGCTAGTAGCTAAGGAGTATCGTTAAAAGCAAGGTATTAACTATAACAAAACCTTGTCACTCATAGCCATATTAAAATTCATCCAAATTCTATTAGCTATTGCAGCACACTATGATTATGAGATCCAGCAAATGGACGTAAAAATCATATTCCTTAATGGCAATCTCGAGGAGGAGGTGTATATGATATAGCTTGAGGGATTTGTGTCCAAGGATTGTCCAAATAAATTGTGCAGGTTTCTTAGGTCCATCTATGGACTAAAGCAAGCTTCTCGAAATTGAAACATAAGATTTGATGAGGCGATAAAATCTTATGACTTCGTTAAGAACGAAGATTAGCCTTGTGTATATAGGAAGGTGAATGAAAGCGTTATCACCTTTTTCGTGCTATATGTGGATGACATCGTGATCATTAGGAATAATGTAGGAATGCTCTCTATAGTAAAGGCTTGGCTATCTAGAAACTTCTCTACTAGTTATAGATGCTCTGCAAGTCAATCATATGGGTGATGGCACATGTGACATGACACACACTCTTTTTGCTTATTATATTATTTGATATTTTATCATTTTATATTGTTTATTGTATATATATATATATATATATATATATATATATATATTGATGTCTATGGATCTATGCAATGGGAATCGAATCATAGTGAGATCACGATAATGAGACCAATTCACCTTTAAACATAAACCCTAAATAATCTTGATCATAGGTTACTCGAAAAGTACATCAAGATAATCAGACATACTAGTGATCTATATGATGGAGAAAGTTAGTCTTATAGCTGCTCATGTGGGGACACTAGGGCTATAGTGCAGGTGCTCATTAGAGAATGAGTTCTCTAATTGATCTGCTCACGGAATTTTAGGTGGTTAATGATGCCTCATTGTCAGATAGTGATTATGTTGTCCTAATGGTGTACTTGGTCGTTAGACTTGAGATCTCAAGAATGTCCTATACGAGTACTTCATTCTTTGATACTAGACTTATAGACTTGGAAGTTCTAGATTTAGTATAATCAGTCATCGGGAGTGACAACTAACCTTAAGAGGACTATTCAGTGTCGATAGAGGATCATCCACTCTCGGTGTAATGAGAGGAATATCTCATGTATTTTTGCTCAAACAAATTCTTGGCCAGGGTCATTCGGATTGAGAGAGAAAGAGTTCCCCAAGAGAATCCGATTAGAGCGAGACTCGAGTAGAAATTGTATAGGCCTAATAGTACCATGCTTAGTATATGGTCTCTAGGGTATTGGATGGATGAAGGACTATAGGTACATGGTAACCAAGGATACATAGGTCCAAAAAATTGGATTCCCCTATATCATCTAAGGACTATGACGTAGTGGCCGAGTACGTCCGTAGTCGATGAGTCGAGTGAATTATTATAGAAATAATAATTCACTAAGCCAGAAGAAGTTATGACAAGTAATACTCACGGTCAACTCAATATTGGGCCTAGAGGGTCACATACATATGGTAGGCATTGCGACAAGTAAAGGTTCGGATATGAGATATCCGTCGGAGCCCCTATATTATTAGATATCTAATAAGCCCCAGAATTATTGGATCCTATAGATGAGATCTAATAAGAGCCAATAACAGATTATTGGATAGATATCCACTAATCTAGGAGACTTGGGTAGTTGGATGGAGATCCAATACCCAATAGGGTAGAATCCAATAGTTTTAAGTTGATAGGGGTGATTGGGGGCCTTTATAAATAGAAGGGAACCAAACACCCACAGGCTAGAGGCTTCTTGGTTGCCACCTCATATTCTCCTCTCCCCTTCTCTTTCTCAAATAGCAGGTGCAAAGATTTAGGCAACAATTTGAGGAGCGTCGTCGCAGCCCTATTGTGTGGATCATCGCTAGAGAGGAGGTCGCTTAATCTCCTTCATCCTCTCTTATAGATCTACATAGATTCAGGGATATATGATTCTTTTTAGATAACTCAAATAGCAAAAAGAAAGAATCGTAGTAGACAATTTGATTTATAAAAATAATTTTCAAGTTATAATTCCGAGAAATCAAGAAAAACCATGATTCATTTTAACAAATCTCCTCTTAAATAAATAACAAAAAGAATTCTTAGGAGATCATGATATAGATAAAATTCATTTGATCTGGTAAGAGAACAAGATCTCAATTCATGCATATAAAATCTCTCAATTCATTATGAATCAAAAAAATTATAATTCTAAAAAATCATGATTCATTTAAATAGTAGATAGCAAAAAGAAACATCGAGGATAAGTCTCCTTGTTTGGTGAATAGAAAAAAGAAATCTTAGGAGATTAAGTAAGAGATCTTGATTCATAAAAGATTTCATATTATAAATCTTGAGAAATTATGATTTCGATAAAACTCATTCAAATTCATTTTCATAGTCCAAAAGGTTCACAAAAGCATAATATACATGGATTCATTAATCTTTTATCGAAAAATCAATAAGATAGAGAAAAAAAAATGTCAAGAAAATGCATTTCTCTTTTTAGTTGTTTCAATTCATGTAATTTATTTCATATAAGCATACCTCAAATTTTTATGCCAAATAAAAATATACATCAATGTTTAAAACGGAAAAAGAACTTTCGTTACGACAAAGAACAATAAGCCATTAATCAAAAGAATTATTATGCATAATTTTAAAATATAAACTCATTAAGTATGATTTCAAATCATTATTTTAAATCAAACATAATTTTATTAAACATCAAGTATTTAATTTTAACATTTTGTTCCTTTATCATAAAACATATAATTTTCATTATAATTTTTAAAATTAGTTAGAAAAAGAAACATGATATATATTTTTTATTTACTAACTAATTTAAAAATAACTCATAAAAAAGCATCAAGTAATTTCAAAATAAGGCAAAGAGATTTTGGTTACCTCATTGTCAAAAGTCATTAAGGTGAAAGTTCATTGTTTCGTCTTTATCGATTTGCTCCTCGTCATCGGATGAGCTCGATTCATCCCAAAGTTTTTCCCTCTTCTTGTGTTCATAGCAAGTAGTTGTGTTCTTTTTAAGTTTATTTTTTTTCTTTAATTCTTGTTTCATGAACTTTTTTAAATTTCATAATGAGGAGTTCAAGTTCACCATCACTTGAGCTTTTGCTCGAGTGGTCTTCAATTGTTCTAAGTATCAAATCCTACATGTTCTTTGGAAGGTTGTTCTCAAGTTCATCATGTTCAACATGTGCCATAAAACTCATTTCATAGGTCATTAAAGACCCAATAAGTTCTTCCAGTGGAAAATGGTTCAAGTTCTTTGATTATTGTATTGATGTTATGTTCGAATCCCAATTTTTAAAAAGTGATCATAAAACTTTATTAACAAGTTCGAAATTTAAAAAATATTTTTCAAATGCTTTTAAACCATTGACGATATCCATAAAACAGGTGTATATGTCATCAACGGTTTCGCTTGGCTTCATTCGAAAAAGTTTAAAATCATGTATTAAAAAATTTATCTTAGAATCTTTTACTTTACTAGTGCCTTCGTGTGTAATTTCGAGAGTGTGCCATATATTAAAAGGTGTTTTGCAAGTAAAAACATAATTAAACTCAATTTTATCCAAAGCGTAAAATAGAGTGTTCATAGTGTTGAATCTCGGATTTTGATGATAAAATCAATTGATGGGTTAATTGATCTAATCCATATTATTGAGTTAAGTGTGCAGGATTAACTACGATAATCAGAAAACACAAAGTAAGGATACCGGAGTCAAGTTCGATGGACGTTTAAGAGTCCAAAGAATCGTCGGAGATGCTGCCGGAACAAACCAAGAAGAAATTAGGAACCTGTCGGAATTTTTGGAAGTTCGCCGAAGATATCGTCGGAGGTTCACAGAGATCACCGAGAAGGCTCGGCTACTCATTAAAGTCATCACAAGTTCGGGAGCTTGTTGGGAGCCCGTCGGAAGAAGTTCGTCGGAAAGCTCGTCGGAACAAGACTCGACGTTCGTGGTTGAAAACTTGCTTAGGATGTGTTTTGTTATGTAGTTCACTTGTAATTAGGATTAGGATCAAGAGATAATCCTATATCCTGGTTAGGGGCCAACTGGGTCCAAAATTAGACTTGGTTTGGGCTAAATTTGAAGCCCAACAAGTGAACCGAAGGGTTTGGCGGTGGCACCGCCAGACTGGGCGGTTGCACCGCCCAGCACCCGAGAGTTGGGTGGTGGCACCACCCAACACTGTTAGTGTCTGACACTGACAGGTGGTGGCACCGCCACTGACAGGTGGTGGCACAGCCACTGACAGGTAGTGGCACCGCCAGCATCGGGAACTCAAAGAGAATTCAAATTTTGGAGCCCAAATTTGAATCCTCTTAAGGCCTATAAATACCCCTCAAATCTCAGATGAGATTACAACTTTTTGAGCAGCAAGTGTTTGAGAGAAAGGCCTTAGAAAAGTCTTAGCTAGTCTTGTTTTCAATTTGCTAGTGTTCACCTCCTTCTTTCTTGCTGAAAATATATAAGAGAGTGAACCGCTTGTAAAAAGTTGTAAGAGGGGTATTCACCCTTCCCTTTCAAGAGATTTGCTAGTGGAAGGTGGAAGCCTCATCGAAGAGGGGCCTCGCAAGTGGATGTAGGTCATTTGACCGAACCATTGTAAAATCGGCATGATCTCTGGTTTGCAGTTACTTATTGTCATTTACATTACTGCAAATCATTTGCACTTTAATGCTATACTGCTTTGTCTCCATCTTAGTTATCCCTTCAAGTTAAAACATAATCGAAATGATTTTAAACAAAAACGTTGCTTTTATCGTACGAAGTTTCCGAAAAGTGTTTAAATCATAAAAAGTTTATCGCACTTTACCACTGCACTAATTCACCCCCCCCTCTTAGTGCCGCTCCGATCCTAACAATTGGTATCAGAGCAAGGCTCACTCTCATATTTGGTTTAATACCCAAGAGAGATGGCTTACTCCGGCATGCATGAGGGACACTCTATCACACGTCTACCCATGTTTAATGGGTTGGATTACATGTATTGGAAGACCCGTATGAGGATCTTCCTCATTTCCATGGATTTCGAGCTTTGGACTATTGTCGAAAATGGATTTCAAAAATCTTCTCTTCCGATGAGCGAATGTAATTAATCGTATTTCAATTTGTGATTCGGCTTTTGATATTTGGAGAACTCTTGAGGTCACTCACGAAGGCACTAGCCGAGTGAAAGAGTCCAAAATCAACATCCTTATGCACTCTTATGAACTTTTCCGAATGAAACCAAGTGAGTCCATCGGAGACATGTACACCCGTTTCACGGATGTCATCAATGGACTCAAAGCTCTTGGTAAAGATTTTTCTAACTTTGAACTAGTAAACAAAATCTTAAGATCTCTTCCTAAAAGTGGGGATCCAAAAGTTACGGCCATTCAAGAGGCCAAGGACCTCAAAACATTCCCTCTTAAAGAACTTATTGGGTCTCTAATGACCTACGAAATGACATGTCAAGCTCATGACGAGCTCGAGAACCCCCTTCCAAAGAACAGGAAGGATATGGCACTTACATCACAAGAAGACCACTTGAAAGGAACATTAAGTGATGAGGACAGTGACAATGACATTGCACTTTTGACTCAAAAATTTAAAAAATATTTATTTAAGAAAGAACAAATTTAAAAATAATATAAAAAATAAAGTTGAACAAAAGAAGGACCAAGTGATTTGCTATGAGTGTAAAAAACCGGGACACTACAAGAACGATTGTCCTCAAGCCAAAAAGAGAACATCAAAGAAGAAGGCGCTCAAGGCAACGTGGGATGATTCAAGCACGTCCGAAGAAGAGGAGTCCAACACCGAGCAAGTTGCTCATTACGCGCTAATGGCTTTAGGAGAAGAGGTATGTGATTTATTTAATAAAGATTTATCTTTTGAACAACTCTCTATCGCTTTTCATGAATTATTTGATTAATGTAGAACTATTAGCAAGAAGTTAAGTATCTTAAAGAAAGAGCATACTTTGCTACAAGATAAGTTTGATAGTCTTCAAACTCCTCCATGCTCTAAGTGTGAGCATTTAGAAGCAATAAAAAATAAAAATTTACTTCTTAAAGAAACCTTAAACAAGTTTAAGGTTGGTAGCAAAGGATTAGATATGATCCTTGCACACAAGAGTCACGTTGCAAATAGAAATGGAATTGGATTTATAAAAGGATTACATCAAAATCCTACCACTTACATAAAAGGACCTACATTACACCTCTTATATGAAATGCAACTTCTGTTGCAAATCCGGACATATTGCCTACAAATGCCCATTTAGGAAAATTAGTTCACAAAAATTAATATGGGTTCCTAAAGGAACTATAAAGGATTCAATAATAAATAACAAAGTTAGTGGATCAATTTTTTAGGCACCCAAAATCAAATGGGTACCTAAAAGTCATCCTCTTTTATAGACAAACCCACAAGCTAGGAGCAAGAGATGGTATCTCGATAGTGGATGCTCAAGACATATGACTGGAGATCCATCTCATTTCTCTATGCTCACTAGCAAAGAAGAAGTGTATGTCACCTTCGGAGACAACAACAAAGGCAAAATCATTGGTAAGGGAACTATTGGTAACAAATTTAGTTTTTCCATTGATGATGTTTTACTAGTTGATGGATTGAAATATAATCTCTTGAGTATTAGTCAACTATGCGATAAAGGTTATATCGTTAGATTCGAATCAAATATGTGTATTATCGAAAAACCAAACAATAACTTGACTATGATTGCATTAAAACAAAATAATGTCTACACCATCAACCTTAATGAACTAAGTAATGAAATGTGCTTCTCCGCTCTAAATGATGATGCTTGGCTTTGGCATAGGAGATTAGGCCATACAAGCATGAAACTAATATCTAAGATCTCATCTAGAGAATTAGTACGAGGGATTCTAAATATGAAGTTTACTAAGGATAAAGTATGTGATGCATGTCAACTAGGTAAACAAATAAAAACTAGTTTCAAACCAAAAAATCAAATTAGCACCACTAGACCACTACAATTGATCCATTTGGACTTATTCGGACCAATTGACACAACAAGTCTAGGAGGAAGCAAATATGCATTTGTAATTGTGGATGACTATACTAGGTACACTTGGACCTATTTCTTAGTCCACAAAAGTGATTGCTTCAAGTGCTTCTTAAAATTTTGTAAACTCACTCAAAACGAAAAGGGCTTTATGATTTCATCAATTCGGAGTGATCACGGTGACGAATTTCAAAACCGTGATTTCCAAAATCTTTGTGAAGTTAATGGATACAATCACAACTTCTCCACTCCGAGGAATCCCCAACAAAATGGAGTAGTTGAAAGAAAAAATAGAAACCTACAAGAAATGGCAAGAACTATATTAAATGAACATAGTTTACCTAAGTATCTTTGGGCCGAAGCCGTAAATACGGCTTGCTACATCATGAATAGAGTCCTAATAAGACCATCCTTATCAAAAACTCCCTATGAATTATGGAATAACAAAAAACCAAATATTTCCTATTTTAAAGTTTTCGGTTGTAAATACTTCATTTTGAATGAAAACGATGCCTTAGGAAAATTTGATGCTAAATCCGATGAAGGCATCTTTCTTGGTTACTCTTCCGTTTTTAAGGCTTTTCGGTTTTTAATAAAAGAACCTTAGTAATAGAAGAGTCTATTCATGTAGTTTTTAATGAAATTTCTAATTTAAAGAAAAATGATTTTGATGATGATCTTGGTTTTGATAATTTGAATTTAAATGAACCCCCTCCTCAAAATAGCAACTTGGATGCACCTTCTTCCGAAAATTCCTTACCTAAGGAATGGAAGTATATAGATGCTCATCCAAAGGAGCTAATTATAGGGGATACATCAAAAGGGGTTCAAACTCGTTCCTCTTTCAAGAATTTTTGTGCTAACGCCGCCTTCCTTTCTCAAATCGAACCTAAATGCATTGACGAGGCCATAAAAGATGATTTTTGGGTTATTGCAATGCAAGAGGAATTGAATCAATTTGAGAGGAATAAGGTATGGAAGCTTGTTCCTAGACCTAGTGACCATTTAGTCATTAGTACTAAATGGGTCTTTAGAAACAAGCAAGACGAAAATGATATCGTGATTAGAAACAAGGCTAGATTACTGGCCAAAGGTTTCAACCAAGAAGAATGTATCGATTACTAAGAAACCTTCGCTCCCGTGGCTCGATTAAAAGCCATAAGGATGCTCCTTGCCTATGCTAGTAGTAATAATTTTAAACTATTTCAAATGGATGTCAAAAGTGCCTTCTTGAATGGTTTTATTTCCGAAGAAGTATATGTCGAACAACCTCCCGGATTTGAAAATTCTCTTCTTCCTAATCATGTATTCAAATTGACTAAGGCACTCTATGGCTTGAAACAAGCTCCTAGAGCTTGGTATGAAAGGCTTAGTTCCTTTCTTATTTTAAATAATTTTACCAAAGGCAAGGTTGATACTACATTGTTTATTAAACATTTTGAAAATAATTTTCTTATTGTGCAAATTTATGTTGACGATATTATTTTTGGCTCTTCGGACGAATCACTATGTGAATCATTTGCCAAATGTATGAGTCATGAATTTGAAATGAGTTTAATGGGTGAATTAACTTTCTTTTTAGGATTACAAATCAAAAAACTTAGTGATGGTATATTTCTTAACCAATCTAAATATACATTAGAACTATTAAAACGATTTAACATGGATAATTCAAAAGCAATAAACACCCCTATGAGTACTGCAACTAAGCTAGATATGGATGAAAATAGTGAAAATTTCGATAAAAAAACATATAGGGGAATGATAGGTAGTTTACTCTACCTCACCGCGACTAGACCGGACATTATGTTTAGTGTAGGACTTTGCGCTAGGTTTCAATCAAATCCTAAATTATCTCATCTTAAAAGTGTTAAAAGAATATTTAGGTATCTTAAAGGAACTCCAAATTTAGGATTGTGGTATCCAAAATCTGAAAAATTCGATTTAATAGCTTATGCAGATGTCGATTTTGGCGGATGCAGGATAGATAGAAAAAGTACATCCGGAACATGCCAATTTTAGGACATGCACTTGTTTCTTGGACTTCCAAGAAACAAAATTCAGTTGCACTATCTACGGCGGAAGCCGAATACATTGCTGCAAGTGTATGCTGTGCACAAGTTGTTTGGATGAAAAATACATTAGAAGACTATGGAATTCACTTTAAAAATATTCCTATAAAATGTGATAATACTAGTGCCATATGTCTTACTAAAAATCCAATTCAGCACTCTAGAACTAAGCACATCGACGTTAGGCATCACTTCATACGCGATCATGTCCTTAACAATGATGTTGTTCTAGAATTCATTGACACAAAGCATCAATTAGCAGATATATTTACAAAAAGCCTTGAATGAAGACCAATTTAAATTCATTAGAAGGGAATTAGGTATGTTAAATTGTCCCTAAACAATAAACTTGTTTGAATGGATTTTCCATAAAGTTTTTCATCTTCTCTCCGTTCCTCGGTGAATCTAATCCTTCTCCTTCAATTCTAAATGACATGTTAAATTATCTTATCCTACCTTGAGTCAAACACCGCTCCAATCTGCTCAAGATTAATGATTAATGATTTCAAGTTGACAATTTGAATTTGAATGAGTTTGTATTCGAATTATGATCTTGACTTATTGAAGTTACTACTTAAAATTTTTTTTTTATCCCAATCTCTTCCTTGTACATCTATAATTTCTATTATTTATAGAAAGAAGAGATTCGATAATATGGATAAATGCTGAATTTTCCTTTAAGATGAACTCTGCATAAATATTTTAGCATACTTAATTTTGAATGATACAATCTTTGTATGACAAACTATGTGCTTCAAGTCTCATTCCCTTTTTGTTGATGACAAAGGGGGAGAAAAGTGATGACTTGTATCAATTTAATAGCATGACTTATATGAATTGCAAAAGCTTTTCAAAATCTTTGAGAATATGCCTTGTAAAATCTTTGAGAAAAGTGATCGATTGATGAATGTCTTATATGCCTTGTAAAATCTTTGAGAATATCGCAAGATCGATTGATCATATTGAAAGCATATCTAACATTTATATCATGAAATTCATGTTGAAAATCTTTATCTCCTATCGTAGTAAAAATTGTCTCTTATCATTCGACTTGAAAAAAATTTTCATCGAAGTTTCGCATTTACATTATGCTTAATGAGAATAACGATAAGTTTTACGGTTAGAACTTATCGGTTTATGCTTGAATTCAATGGGATGAAATTCAAGTGTTTTTATCTTCTCATAATATGGCATATAGATAGGGGGAGTTATGTTTAACTCCGTCATCATTTGATTGTCATCATCAAAAAGGGGAAGATTGTTGAATCTTGGATTTTGATAATAAAATCAATTGATGGGTTAATTGATCTAATCCATATTATTGAGTTAAGTGTGCAGGATTAACTACGATAATCAAAAAACACAAAGCAAGGATACCGGAGTCAAGTTCGATGGACGTTTAAGAGTCCGAAGAATCGTCGGAGATGCTGCCGAAACCAACCAAGAAGAAATCGGGAACCTGTCGGAATTTTTGGAAGTTCACCGAAGAGATCGTCGGAGGTTCACGGAGATCACCGAGAAGGCTCGGCTACTCATTAAAGTCATCACAAGTTTGGGAGCTTGCTGGGAGCCCGTCGGAAGAAGTTCGTCGGAAAGCTCGCCGGAACAAGACTCGACGTTCGCGGTTGAAAACTTGCTTAGGATGTGTTTTGTTATGTAATTCACTTGTAATTAGGATTAGTATTAAGAGATAATCCTATATCCTGGTTAGGGGCCAATTGGGTCTAAAATTAGACTTGGTTTGGGCTAAATTTGAAGCCCAACAAGTGAACCGAAGGGTCTGGCGGTGGCATCGCCAGACTGGGCGGTTGCACTGCCCAGCACCCGAGAGCTGGGCGGTGGCACCGCCCAGCACTGTCAGTGTTTGACACTAATAGGCGGTGGCACCGCCATTGATAGGTGGTGGCACCGCCACTGATAGGCGGTGGCACCGCTAGCATCGGGAACTCAAAGAGAATTCAAATTTTGGAGCCCAAATTTGAATCCTCTTGAGGCCTATAAATACCCCTCAAATCTCAGTTGAGATTACAACTTTTTTAGCAGCAAGTGTTTGAGAGAAAGGCCTTAGAAAAGTCTTAGCTAGTATTGTTTTCAATTTGCTAGCGTTCACCTCCTTCTTTCTTGCTGAAAATATGTAAGAGAGTTAACCGCTTGTAAAAAGTTGTAAGAGGGGTATTCACCCTTCCCTTTCAAGAGATTTGCTAGTGGAAGGTGGGAGCCTCATCGAAGAGGGGCCTCGCAAGTGGATGTAGGTCATTTGACCGAACCATTGTAAAATCGGTGTGATCTCTGGTTTGCATTTACTTATTGTCATTTACATTACTGCAAACCATTTGTACTTTAATGCTATACTGCTATGTCTCTGTCTTACTTATCCCTTCAAGTTAAAACGCAATCGAAACGATTTTAAACAAAAACGTTGCTTTTATCGTACGAAGTTTCCGAAAAGTGTTTAAATCGTGAAAAGTTTATCGCACTTTACCGTTGCACTAATTCACCCCCCCTCTTAGTGCCGCTCCGATCCTAACACATAGCTCTAGCTTTTAAGGAAAAAGTTTTCTTCTCCATATATTAGAATAGAAGACTTTTGAAAACTACTTTCAATAACATTCTATAAATTCAAATCCATAGAAAGGAAGAAAACTCTCATTCGAGTTTTCCAATAAGTGTAGTCCGTCCCATTGAACATGGGAGGATGAATGAGAGAGTGACCCTCTTGAAAGCTAAAAAGGGCCATTTTTCTTTGTTGTTAAACCAACTGAGAAAAATGTGGCTCTGATATCAACTATTAGGAACGAGTCAGCACTAAGAGGGGTGAGTGAATTAGTGTAGTGGTAAAAATATCGGTTTGAAAAATCTTCATACAATTAAAATCGATCAAAAATATATTTAATTTGAAAACACTTACGTAAGCATGTAATGAGGAAGTAGAGCAGTGAGAGTAAAGAAGGGTAGTTTGTAGTAAATGTAAATTGTAAGAAGTAAATGCAAACCGAGTTATTGTAGTTCAGTTGTCGTGACCTACATCCACTTCAACGATTCGTCTTCCGTCGAGGCCAACGATATCTACTAATGATCTCCCTTTAATAGGCAAAGATCAACCTCCTTCTTACAACTCTATTCTTCTTTTGTAGGCTCAGTAGAGAACCTTTACACCCCTTTTTTACAGAGCTTCTCTCACACTCTCCCTTAAAATGGTCTCGAAATTTTAGGAGAAGGGACTCTATACTTTACAAGGGTTTTCAACTCTAAAAATATAGAGTTTTTATTCACTTTTCTTACATTTCCATGCAGAAATAGCTGGGGTATTTATAGACCCTAAATGGTTTCAAAACTTAGAGCCAAAATTCAAATCCCTGAAATTTCGGGGTACGGGCAATACCACCACCTGCACTGGGCAGTCCATCGTCTAACAGTCTCTCAAAGACTATGTTTAGGTGGTACCACTGCCCAAACTGACGGTGCCGTCACCTGACACATTTTTTAAGATTATGTCATGACGGTTTCACTTGTTTAGTCATTGTTTGGACCTTTCTCTTATCACAACACAGCCCAAACCTGGTTCAACTATCCCCTAATTAGGTTGGCCCAATTATAATCCTAATTATATGCTAACTACAAAATTTAAGGTATATACTATGTAAATCTGGTCCGGTTAGTCTAGGTTTCTTCTGGCAAGCTTTCGGCGATCTTCCGGCAAACTTCCGACGATCTCTCGGTAATGTTCCAACAGACTCCCAGCAAGCTCCTAGACTTCATGATGATCTGTTTGGTGAGTTTTGATGAGCTTCTTCAGTAAGCTCTTGGAGTTCTCAGTTAATTCTGGCAGAACTTTTGATGAATGTCCAGACTTCCGACGAACTCTCGAACTCCCAATGATATCTCATTCTTGACTCCGAGACTTCATTTGCTTTATACCTTAATCACTATCATAGTTAATCCTACACAAATAAAACTTATTTTGATCTAGATAATTATTACAAAGCATGAATCATGTTGTCCAGCATGTCATTGGTCCATCAACGCTTCGTTTGATTCTTTGGTGCGTCATCCTCTCTTGCGGCCTATTGTCCAATCCGCCAGTTGACTTCCGAACTCCGATTTTCTTGGCATAATTTTCACTCTTCTTGGCCTGATGCCCGAACTCATGGCCTGAAGCCTTTTGCTGATACATCGACCGATCCTTCGGCTTAACGTCCAATCTTCTAACATGTTTCCAGCCCAACATGATTTTTTCTGCTTTAATTATCTCTCCCTGATCAAAGCTTCCTACGTTACTCAAAATGCAGATCAAATCATAAACACTATCAATTGGTTTTATCATCAAAAATATGAGATTCAACATTTATCACATTTGTAATTCATTACAGGTTTTAGGAAGACATAGGAGATTGGCGAGACGCAAGATGGATCTCAAGATAGGCAATGAAGAAAAAGTTATTGTAATAGCTGTTAGTGAGGTCACCCTACATCTGCTTTGTAGAGCTATTATTGCATTTAATGCATGCTATTTTGTTTCTTCTATTATCAAAAATATTATTTTCATTTTGTGTTTAACAGTTAGTGGATATAAATTAGTTTTTAAGAACATTGGTTGTTGAATATTATTATATGATAAGATCATCACGAAAGGAATATTGCATAATGGTTTATTTATAGTAAGACACTACTCCACATATCATGAATGTAATTGAGTCTAAGAGAAAATAAGATAAGGTGAATAATATATACCTATGGCATTGTAGGCTAGGTCATATCCATGAAGGAATGATTCAAAATTTGCTAAAAGATGGATATCTAGATCTATTCAATTATAAGTCATATGCAACTTGCGAGCCTTGCCTTCACGAAAAACTAACCAACTCTCCATTTAGTAGAACTGGAGAGAGAGCCATTGAGTTGCTAGAACTCATACATAGTAATGTATACAGTCCCATGTCAACTCATGCCATAAGTGGTTACTCCTACTTCATTATTTTTACTAACAATTTCTTTAGGTATGGATATGTGTACTGTTGAATCTCGTATTTTGATGAGGAAATCACTTGATGTATGTTTATAATTTAATCTGTGTTTTTGAGTGACATAGGATGCTTCAATCAGGATGAGACAATTAAAGCAGAAAAATCATGTTGTGCCGGAGGAACATTTTAGAAGATTTGACGTCGGGCCGGTAGATCAGTCGATGTATCGACAGAAGGCTTCGGGCCGTGGATTTGGGCATCGAGCCAAGAAGAGTGGAGATTGTGCTAAGGATATTAAAGTTGCAGAGTCAGCTGACCGGTTGGGCAATAGGCCGCAAGAGAGGATGATGCGCCGAAGAATCAGACGAAGCGTCGAGGGACCAATGACATACCAGACAACTTGATTAGATGCTTAGGATTAATTGTCTAGATCAAAGTGTGTTTTACATATGCAGGATTAACTACGATAGCTTGAAGACATAAAGCAAGTTTACCAGAGTCAAGTTTGATGGGTGTTCGAGAGTCAACCGAAAGTCCGAAGAATCGTCGGAAGTGCTACCGGAACCAACTAAGAAAGAATCGGGGACTTGCCGAAGTTGTTGGAAGTCCGCCGAAAAGATCGTCGATGGTTCATGGAGATCATCAAGAAGGTTTGGCTACTTTCCAAAGACTCGCTGAACTCGCCACAAGACTGGGAGGCTGCTGGGAGTCCGCCGGAAGAAATCCGAGGGTGTATCGGAAGTCTGCCGGAAGTTCACCGGAAAGCTCGCCAAAAGTAAACTCGATGTTGCCAGTTAAAAACCTGCTTAGGACTATGTCTTAATTTCATAGTTTCATATAATTAGGGTTAGAATTAAGGGTTAATCCTATAACCTGGTTAGGGGCCAATTGGGCCCTAATATAGACTGGTTTGGGCCAAATTATGAGCCCAACTAGTGACCCAAAAGGTCGGGCGGTGGCACCGCCCAGCACATGGCTGGACTAGGCTATGGCACCGCCCAAAACCTGAGAGTTCTAGCAGTGGCACCGCTAGTACACTGTCAGTGTCAAACACTAACAGGCGATGACACCGCCACTAACAACCGGTGGCACCGCCAGCACCAGGAAACTCAAAAGCAATTCAAATTTAGAGCCCAAATTTGAATCCTCTTGGGGCCTATAAATACCCCTCAATTCTCAGCAGAGAGAATAACCTTTGAGAAGTTAGAGATTGAGAAAGTCTTTAGCAAGTTTTGTTTTTAATAGCTTAAGTGTTCACCTCTCTCATTCT
The DNA here is from genome assembly GCF_036884655.1 of Musa acuminata AAA Group. Classification (NCBI taxonomy): domain Eukaryota; kingdom Viridiplantae; phylum Streptophyta; class Magnoliopsida; order Zingiberales; family Musaceae; genus Musa; species Musa acuminata. Next base: position 22,307,886 of record NC_088331.1, on the reverse strand, counting down.
CTTTGAAAAATCTGTAATAGTGTAAACCACTTGTAAAATGTTGTAAGAGGGGTATTTATCCTTCTCCTTCAAAGTGATTTGCTAGTGAAAGTTGGGAGTCTCATCGAAGAAGGCTTCACAAGTGGATGTAGGTCATTTGACCGAACCACTTTAAATTGGTGTATTCCTTGAATGTGTGAGTGTTTACCTTTCTGAAACCTTTATTTACATAACAAAAAGCTTTTTGTTTTCATCTCCTTACTTTACTCGAGCTACTTTTACCAAGTTATTCTTTGTCAAATTGAAATCTCTATGCATTTACGAAATCATTTTCAAACTTACGAGTTTTAATCCGCTGCACTAATTCACCACCCCCCCCCCCCCTTAGTGCCGCTCCAATCCTAACATGTACTTGATAAAATACAAGTCCAAGGCCTTCGAGAAATTCAAGGAGTATAAGAATGAAGTGGAGAACCATACTAAAAAGAGTATCAAGACTTCTTAGATTAGATCGAGGAGGTGAGTACTTAAGTACAAAGTTTACCTAGTTCCTCAAAGACTAAGAGATTATGTCCCAATGGATATCTTTTTATACATCTCAGCTCAATGGTGAATACAAAAGAAAAAATCATACACTATTAGACATGTTAGGATCAAGTTGGCACAAAGAGGGGTGGGTGAATTAGTGCTTTCGATAAAAACGACGTCGATTCAAAGATTCATTAGATAAAGCTTGCATCAAAAAAAGTATTTAAACTTGAAAATGTTTGTAAGTGATTGAGAGCAATGAGCAAGTAAATCAATGAGTAATGAGAATGAAAGGCATTAAAGAAATGGCACAGAAAGATGATGTGGTAAATGACGAACTGCGCTTTGATGGCTCTCGACGATGAGGTAAATGACTCAACCAAAATGTCTTTACCTTATAATGAAATTACTTGAGTTGTTTGATGATTTTAAATTAGTTAGTAAGAAATAAAAAATATAAAAAATCATGCTTCTCTTTTTAGTTATTTTGAAAAAATGATCATAACAATTGCATGTTTTATGATAAAGGAACAAAATGTTAGATTTAATCTAATGCTTATACACCTAATAAAATTAATCCTATGTATGTTTTAAGAAGCAAAAATATGTATCTTTATAATTTTTGTATTGCTTTTTGATTTTAAATGATGATGCATGGCTTTTGTGTCGAAGATTAGTATAAAGTCAATCACACAAATTGAAACTAAAGAATTTTAGCTATTTTTAATCTCATAGGAATCAATGTACATTATTTTCAATGAATTTTTCAAATGTAAGAAAAGTGATTTTTATGATGAGTTTGGAGTTGACAAATTGAATTTGAATAAAAATTTTCCAACCGAATCATGAACCTTCTTTTGATTTCTTTACATGAGGTATCCTTTATGAGATTCAAAATATTTTCTATCTTTGATGATTTCTTCTTACCATTTACTAAAAATGAGACTAATGCAAACAAACAATGACCTTGATAATGGCTTGTAATTTGAAATTATGCATGTTATACCTTGAAAACTTGAAACCATGTTTTGGTATCATGCATGAGGATTTGAAGTAATGATGATTTGAAATCTTTTGTTTTGGAATTATATGTTACACTTTTTATCTTGATGATGTTTGTGATAAATCTTGCTTTTCAAATTTAAACGATAATGCATAGTTTTGGCTTAGAAAACAATGGCGTGCTTGTATGAAATCAATCACATAGAGGAATGCATTATTTTTCTTAAAAATGACTCTATCCCCAAAAATCTTATTAAATTTTTTAACAAGAGATCCTAAGAGATTAATAAATCTATTTATGTTATTTTGAGTCTCTTGAAAGTGATTTTGATGATTTTGATTATTTGAATTTGAATGAGTTTTTACCTATATCATGATTTTGATTCCTCATAATTATAACTTGAAATCTTTTATGAATCAAAAATTTTTATTATGTGTTTTCATATTATTTAAGAGGAGATTTTTTATGATTCATGATTTTTTGAATTATAACTTGAGAATCATGATCTTCATAACTTGAGACTTTTTATGCATGAATCGAGATATTTTATTTATTTCTCCTATAATCTTTTTCTTTTTTATTCAAAAGAGGAGTTTTATCCAAATTACAATATAATTCTTCTTTTCGCTATTTGTTTTATCTAAAAAAATCATAATTTATCTTTTCGATATTCATAATTTGAAATTTGGTTCATGACTCCTTTGTATTCATGAAGTGTATATCTCATCACCCAATTAATTTTTCTTGATATTCTTCATGTTATAATATAAAATTATGCATGAAATACTCATGATATTATGTTGATGCATACAAATGAGAAGTTATGATCATGCATGGTAAAATGTAATGTAATTTGACAGTTTAATACCATCATGATTGAAATATTTATGATTTGGAATGATGCATGCAATATTTATAATTTTTTAATGAAATGATGTGAAAGTCATCAACTATCATTTTTCTTAAATGATACCTTATTTTAATATGCCATATTGAAATAAGATTGATACTTTATCTTTGTCATGATTTGGAAATTGATGTAAAGGGAAAAGAATTACGACATTGTATTCTTCCCTTCTTTTTAACAATGACAAAGGGAGAGATTAAATTGCTAGCTTGCATGTTTTAAGATATTATAAAATTTGATAGCTTACATATTCGAAAATGATGTAAAACTTGCTAAATTTGCTAGCTTGCACGTTGCAAAAAGAAGAAAAACTTGCTAGGAAGTAAAATTGTTAGCTTGCACTTCTCAAAAAAGAAGAAAGAACTTGCTATCCTAAACATCACCAAGAATTGCTCGCTTGCAATCTCAGAAGAAGCAAAAGTGCTATCTTGCCTATCTCAAGAAGCAAAACATACAAACTTGTATATCTCAAAAAATAAAGCAGAATTTGCAAGCTTGCATAACTTAAAATTGCTGCTAACTTGTATGTTGTAAAACTTGCATACCACAAAAACTTGTTAGATGCATTTCTCTTTTTTGTTGATGACAAAGGGGGAGAAATAATTATGATGATTTTAATCATGTGTGGTATGATGTATTTTTATATTTTAAATGAGTGCATGGTTTTCTGAATTTAAAGGTTCTATTAATATTATTGAATCTTGGATTTTGATGATGAAGTCAATTGTCATTTGTTATCTAATCCATATGTTAAGATAAGTGTGCAGGAGTTGCGACGGAGTCAAGACTATGATCACATTGGGGGTTCGAGAGTTCGACGAAAGTCCGGACGGTCATCGGAGGTTCTGCAAGAACAAATCTGAGAAGTCCAGGAGCTTGCCAAAGAAGCTTATCGGAACTCACCAAGTAGATCGTCGCAAGTCCAGGAGTTTACCATAAGTCCGCCGGAGTATCGCCGAGGGTTCGTTGAATGTTCGTCTAAAGTTCACCGAAAGCTCGCCGGAAGAAGTGATTGACGCATCGAAGTAAGTTGCAGTATTAATATCTTACATATCGTAGTTAGCATGTAAATTAAGTTTGGAATGGGAGGTGATCCCATTAACTTAATCTGGGGGCAATTGGGCTCTTGACAGACCCAAATTGGGGTGAATGGATCAACCCATTCAGTCCTAGAATTCCTGGCCGACGGTGGCACCTCCTAGGAGCTCAGTCTCCCAGGAATGCCAAGCGGTGGTACCGCTTGAGCTCGGTCTCCGAGCAAAGCTGAGCGGTGGTATCGCCTTTGTCAAGTAGTGGTACTGCCTGAGCTCAATTTCCAAGCAATGCCAAGCGGTAGTACCGCCCAATTATGGCGATAATACCGTCAGGACCCCGAAAATCCGGGAGATGATATTTTTTAGCTCCAAATTTGAACCAGTTGGGGCCTATATAAACCCCACCCTTTCCTGCATGAAAGGACACTGAAAATCTTGATCTTATTCTGAGAATTTGAGAGCTCAAAAGTAATGTAAAAGGTCAAAAGTTCTTCTCCCTCTTTTCATCTAAGTTTTGATCATTCAAGAGAGTAGTGAAAATCTGTAAGAGTTGTCTCCTAAGTACATCAAAAGGAGTAAAGCTATAAAAGGGTGGTTGGCCTTCGCCTATTAAAGGAAGGCCTCTAGTGGATGTCGGTGACCTCATTGGAGGAGGAAGCCAAAAGTGGATGTAGGTCAAGATTGACCGAACCACTCTAAATCTCGGTTTGCATTTACATTCTGCTCTCTATCTTAGTTGTAAACTACCTCCATTGCTTTTCTTCAACTGTACTTTGCTTAATCTTAAGTTGAAGAACTTTCCGATATGGTTTTTCATCGAAAGTGTTTTTATCATACGAACGTCGTTTTATATAGTCAAAAGTTTTCCGCTGCACTAATTCATCCCCCCCCCCCCCCCCCCCTCTTAGTGCTCTTGATCTTAACAATTGGTATCAGAGTGGGGTTAACTCTCAATCGGATTAAAACCTAAGAGAGATGGCATACGCTAGAAACCAAGAGGGTCACTCTATTACACATCCACCCATGTTCAATGGGACGAACTATACCTACTGGAAGACCCGAATAAGGATCTTCATTATTTCCATGGATTTTGAACTTTGGAATCTTGTCGAAAATGGATTTTCAAAGTCTTCTCTTCCAGTGATCGATTGGAATGAATTGGAGAAGAAGACTTTCGCTCTTAAGGCAAAGGCTATGAATGCCTTATTTTGTACGCTTGATAAAAACATGTTCAATCGTGTTTCGGTTTGTGAAACTGCATTTGATATTTGGTACACACTCAAAGTGACTCACGATGGCATGAGTAGAGTGAAAGCGTCAAAAATCAATCTTTTAATACATTCTTTTGAACTTTTTCGAATGAAACCGAGCGAGACCATAGGCGACATGTACACCCGTTTCACGGATGTTGTCAATGGTCTAAAAGGACTCGGTAAAGTTTTTCAGATTTTGAGCTCGTGAATAAGATTCTAAGATCCCTTCTAAAGAGTTGGGACCCTAAAGTCATTGCTTTTCAAGAGGCTAAAGATTTAAACAACTTCCCTTTTGAAGAATTAATCAGGTCATTAATAACCTACGAAATGACTTAGAAAGCTCATGAAGAGCAAGAATACATCCTTCCAAAGAACAGGAAGGATATGGCACTTAGAACTTTAGAAGACCACTTGAGAGAAAACTTAAGTGATGAGGACTATGACGATGACTTGGCACAAGGAAATTTAAAAAATTCATTAAAAGAAATAAGTTTAAAAATGATACAAAAAATAAATTTGAAACTAAGAAGGACTAAGTTATTTGCTACAAATACAAGAAGCCGAGACACTACAAAAGTGATTGTCCCCAAGCCAAGAAGAGAACATTAAAGAAAAAGGCACTCAAAGCAACGTGGGATGACTCAAGCGCATCCGAAAAAGAGGAGTCCAACACCGAGCAAGTTGCTCACTACGCCCTAATGGCCATTGGAGAGGAGGTAATGAATTTAATTGATGCAGATTTATCATTTGATGAATTATTAAATGCTTTCCATTACTTATTTGATGAATGTAAAACAATTAATAGAAAATATAAATTATTAAAAAAGGAGTATGATAGTCTTATTAGTAATTTCGATAAATTAAAAACTGAATATTATGATAGTTTAGCTCTATGTATAAAATGTCATGATCTAGAAACTCTTCAAAAGGAGAACTTATTACTTAAGGACACCTTGAAGAAATTCGAGATTGGTAGCAAGTCTTTGAATATGATTCTTACAAATAAGGATCACGTTCCTAAAAGAACTGGAATCGGATTTGTGAGAAGTCCTCACCAAAATCCAACCACCTTCATTAAAGGCCCTATCTTACATGTTTGGCACCAAAGTAAATGCAACTTTTGTTGCAAATATGGACATAGAACTTATCATTATCCATTCAAGAAAGTTAGTCCGAACAAACTAATTTGGGTTCCTAAAGGAACCATGATAAATTCTATACAACATGATAAACAATTTAGATCAGTTTTTGAGACACCCAAAAGTAAATGGATACATAAAAATCATCCTTTCTTATAGAAACATACACCATCATAAGCTAGGAGCAAGAGATAATATCTTGCTTTTTGGGTTCTCAACATTCATGACCCGAGATCCAAAAAAACTCGTGATGCTCTCTAGCCTAAATGATAAAAAGAGGATAAATAGAATCAATTACAAAATAATACTAATATACCATATGTTAATGATGCAATCTTGCGTGATAAACACTTATGTTTAAACTCTTATGCATGAATTCCCCTTCACACATCCTTCAGATTTTTCAAATTCATCGGATACATTCCTTCCTCAATTTTTTTGGATCCAACTATATCTCATAAGATCATGAACTTATGTCTTGCAAGCTAAGTCTGCATACAAATTTTGTATGATGTAAGTCATAAACATATTGAAGACATATAAGCTCAATACAACGTTTGAAGTAGAGTATGCACTTCACAAGATCTATCATGAATGTACGAAATTTCTCATCTTGTGATGAAAACTTTTACGTAATTATATAATTAAGGTTGATTGCTCCACAAATAAAAACTCACTTAAAATTAAAAATACCCACATCAGCCCACACAGCCCTGAAAGCAGTGCTCACTACCTGTAGGTGGTGTCACCGCTCAGCTGGTGGTAGCACCGCCGGTTGTCACGAGTGGCAAGCGGTTGCACCGCCCAGCCAACGGTGCCACCACTCGCAACTCTACCCCCTTTTTAAACCGAGCTAGGGCCAGTAGTAGAACCGACCCCAACTCACTCTGTTCTACTTCTAGTAGCTCTAAAATCTTCTCCACCTCCATTCCTCCCCTTTAGTTGCCCAAAAAACTACCCATTTTGTGTAAGATCAAGAATCAATCATTCATCCTCTTGAAGATCTCAACTAAGGTATTTTCTAAGAGGCTTTTTATTTCTGTTTTGAATCATCTACTCTTGCTCATTATTATCTTCCTAAATAGCAGTAGTTATGGGCTCTAGAAAATCCTCTAGGGACAAAGGGAAGAGGATATTAGAAGAAGACTTTGATTCCACCCTTTTCGATTCAAAACTTCATGCCCGAAATTTTACTTCCATAGAGTTTAGAAATGTCCATAAGGGAAAGTATGTTGATCTAAATGAACTAAGTAATTTAGAGACAATTCAATGGTTTGTAAATTTAGATTTACTCCCAATCCTACAAATTAGTGAACCCATCTACCCAAGACTTGTTAGGTTGTTTTACAACAATCTACATATAGATGAAAAAGAAACAGTATCTACCTATCTCATAGGACAACATATTTTCATTATGGATAGATTCATTTACGACATGATAGGTATTCCCGTAAAAGATAGAGGTCATTATTTTAGAGGATTGTGGGATAATGAAACAGTTGGGACAACATACGCCGAAGCCATAAACACTACATGCTATATTTTGAATAGAGTTCTAGTAAGACCCTTACTCACCAAAACTTCCTATGAGTTATGGAATAATAAAAAACCCAATGTTTCATATTTTAAAGTTTTTGGGTATAAGTGTTTTATCTCGAATGAAAAAGATGCCTTAGGAAAATTTGATGCTAAATCTAACGAAGGAATTTTTCTTGGTTATTCTTCAGTTTCTAAAGCTTTTATATCTTCAATAAAAGAACTTTAATTATAGAAGAACCCATTCATGTTGTTTTCAATGAGATTTCCAAAATCAAGAAAATTAATTTTGATGATGATGTTAATTTTGATTCTTTGAATTTAAATGAAATCCCTTCTCCAACTAGTAACTTAGATGCATCCACTTTTGAAACATCCTTACCCAAGGATTGAAAGTATGTAGATACTCATCCTAAGGAGCTAATCCTAGGAGACACATCTAAGGGGGTTCAAACACGTTCTTCTCTTAAAAATTTGTGTCAACGCCGCTTTCTCTCCCAAATTGAACCTAAATGTATTGACGAAGCTATGAAAGATGATTCATTGATTATCATAATGTAAGATGAGTTAAATCAATTTAAGAGAAATGAGGTGTGAAAACTTGTTCCTAGACCAAATGACCATTGAGTTATTAGTACTAAATGGGTCTTTAAAAACAAACAAGATGAATATGATATCGTAGTTAGAAACAAGGCTAGATTAGTGGCCATTGGTTTCAACCAAGAAGAAGGTATCGATTACGAAGAAACCTTCGCTCTTATGGCTCGATTAGAAACCATAAGGATGCTCCTTGCCTAAACTAGTAATAACAATTTTAAGTTGTTTTAAATGGATATTAAAAGCGCTTTTCTTAATGGCTTTATTTCGGAAGAAGTTTATGTTGAACAACCTCCCGGATTTGAAAATAATAGCCTCCCTAATCATGTGTTTAAATTAACTAAAGCTCTCTATGGTTTAAAACAAGCCCCAAGGGCTTAGAAATTAAGCAACTAAGCAATGAGAGACTTAGTTCTTTTCTTATTGAAAATAATTTCACAAAAAGCAAGGTCGATACTACATTGTTTATCAAGAATTTTGAAAATCATTTTCTCATTATTCAGATTTATATTGATGATATTATCTTCGGTTCTATGAATGAATCTCTTTGTGAATCTTTTGCTAAAACTATAAATCTCAAATTTGAAATGAGTTTGATGGGAGAACTAACCTTCTTCTTAGGCTTACAAATTAAGCAACTAAGCAATGACATCTTTATTAGTTAAACTAAATATGCTTCAGATTTACTTAAAAGATTTAATATGGATAGCTCAAAAGCTATCAACACTCCTATGAGCACCTCCACTAAGTTAGAAATAGATGAGAGTGGAGAAAGCTTTGATCAATAAACTTATAGGGGTATGACAGGAAGTTTACTTTATCTCACTACAACTAGACCGGATATCATGTTCAATGTAGGACTTTGTACTAGGTTTCAATCGAATCCTAAGATATCTCATCTCAAAGTTGTTAAAAGAATACTTAAATATCTTAAAGGTACCACAAATCTAGGATTATGGTATCCAAAATTCGAGAATTTTGAGCTAATTTCTTATACTGATGCGGATTTTGCTAGGTGTAAACTAGATAAAAAAAAGCACATCAAGAACATGTCAATTTTTAGGACATACCCATGTTTCCTAGTCATAAGAAACAAAACTTAGTTGCACTATCAACAACCGAAGTTGAGTATATTGTAGCTAGTGCATGCTGTGTATAAGTTGTATGGATGAAAAACACCTTAGAAGATTATAAAGTTCATCTTAAAAATATTCTCATTAAATGTGATAACACAAGTGCAATATGCTTAACAAAGAATCTCATTCAACACTCAAGAATAAAGCATATTGATATTAAACATCACTTTATATGAGATCATGTCACTAATCATGATGTAATTATAGAGTTCATTGATACTAAACATCAACTAGCTGATATTTTTACAAAGCCTTTAAGTGAATGAACAATTTAATTTCATTAGAAGAGAATTAGGAATGTTGATTTGTCCGAATGCTTGAACTTATTAAATTCATTTTTTGAACTTTCTTGATTCAATGATCAATCACTTAATGCTATGATGAGAAGTTTACACGATTACATGTCTTAATAATATGTTGGAAATTATTTGTTTTGGATACAAAAATTTTCATAATGATAAGCATATGTTATTTTCATGTGTATTTGAAAAACATATGGCAAAAATATGTCCAAATGCATGAACTTATTAAAATCATTTTTTGGACATTCTTAATTCATTCACTTAATTGCTATAATGAGAATTTTACACTATTACATGCCTTAATAACATGTTGGAAATTATGTGTTTTGGATACAAAAATTTTCATGATCATGAGCATATTTTATCTTCATGATTGTGTTTAAAAATCTATAGCAAAACCATGTCCAAATGCATGAAAGTGTTAAACTTTATTTTCAGATTTTCTTGATCCTAACATGATTTAGTATTTCTTTTCCGGACTTAATGTAGCTTTCATAAGCCTATGTCATATCGAGTTTATTTCATATCATTGATATATGAAATCAATTAACAAATGAATCTCTCATAGACTTATCATGTGAAAAATATTTTTTCAAGAAATGGATTTGATAAAATGATTCCTTCTTGAAAAAGGAAGATCTTTTTTAACACTTGCAAGGATTTGATTCACATACATATCTTGATCCTTGCAAAAATGAAGCATGATTTAATCTCTTATCGATTTTAACTTCATTCAAGTAAGCTCACAAATGGCTTTCCTCCTTCATGCAAAAAGATAAAGATAATAACAAATAAAATGGAAGAAGTAATGAAAGCTATCTTCATGTCATGTTTTCCTTGAGATGTTTGTATAATTGGTATCCTATCATTTATTATTGAAAAATGACATTAATCATTACCGCACTTATGCTTAAAGTTTTCTTAAATAATTCTCCTTTTTGTTGATGACAAAAGGGGAGAAATACATGGTAAATTGATGATAGAATTTCTATGAGTGTCATATTTGAATTATGTTAAGATATCAAAAGCTTGCATCGAAATATATGATAAATTGGTGATAGAATTGCTATGATTGCCATATTTGCACTATGCCATATTTGCACTATGTTAATATATCTAGAGCTTACATCACAATTCTACAAATTGATATCTTGTCATGTGATGAAATGCTATGATTGCTAAATACTTAAAATGTTTGCATTATGTTAAGATATCAAGAACTTACATCATAATTTTATATGTTGATATCTTACCATATGATGAATTGCTACGATTGCTATCTTTCACATTTGAAATATAAAACCTAAAAAAGGATGTCAAGCCTTGACATCATTTTCAGAGAGATACATCATGATGGGAGTATTGATAATGTTAAACGATCTTAACTTATCAATATGTCTCTTGAATTCAAAGGCTTTGAATTCAAGAATGACTTATCTCAAGTATGACATATAGATAGGGGGAGTTAAGGTTAACTTCGTTATCAATTGATTGTCATCATAAAAAAGGGGAAGATTGTTGAATCTCGGATTTTGATAATGAAGTCAATTGTCATTTGTTATCTAATCCATATGTTTAGATAAGTGTGCAAGATTAACTATGATGGAAGTAAGACATGCAACAGGAGTTGCGTTAGAGTCTAGACCATGATCACGTTAGGGGTTCGAGAGTTCGACGAAAGTCCGAACGGTCGTCGGAGGTTCTGCGGGAACAAACCCAAGAAGTCCAGGAGCTTGCCAAAGAAGCTCATCAGAACTCACCAAGTGGATCGTTGCAAGTCCAGGAGTTTACCGTAAGTTCGCCGGAGCATCGTCGAGGGTTCGTCAGATGTTCACCGGAAGCTTGCCGGAAGAAGCGATTGATGCACTGTAGAAAGTTACAATATTAATGTCTTAAATATCATAGTTAGCATGTAGATTAAGTTAGGAATGGGAGGTGATCCCATTAACTTAATTTGGGGGCAATTGGGCCCTTGACTAACCAAAATTGGGTCGAATGGATCAGCCCATTTGGACCTAGAATTTTTGGCCGACGGTGGCACCGCCTAGGAGTTCAGTCTCCTAGGAATGCCAGGTGGTGGTACGCCCCTGTCAGGAAGTGGTACCACCCGAGCTCAGTCTCTAAGTGAAGCTGAGCAGTGGTATCGCCCCTGTTAGGCGGTGGTACCGCCAGAGCTCAGTCTCCGAGCAATGCCAGGCGGTAGTACCGCTAGGACCCTAGAAATCCGGGAGATAATATTTTTTAGCTCGAAATTCGAACCAGTTGGGGCCTATATAAACCCCACCCTTTCTTGCATGAAAGAACACCGAAAATCTTGATCTTATTATGAGAATTTGAGAGCTCAAAAGTATTGTAAAAGGCCAAAAGTTCTTCTCCCTCTTTTCATCTAAGTTTTGATCATTCAAGAGATGAGTGAAAATCTGTAAGGGTTGTCTCCTAAGCCCGTCAAAAGGAGTAAAGTTGTAAAAGGGTGGTTGGCCTTCGCCTATTGAAGGAAGGCCTCTAGTGGATGTCGGTGACCACATCGGAGGAGGAAACCAAAAGTGGATGTAGGTCAAGATTGACGGAACCACCCTAAATCTCAGTTTGCATTTACATTCTGCTCTCTATCTTAACTGCAAACTACCTCCATTGCTTTTCTTCAACTGTACTTTGCTTAATATTAAGTTGAAGAACTTTCCGAAATGGTTTTTCATCGAAAGTGTTTTTATCGTACGAACGTCGTTTTATATCATCGAAAGTTTTCACTGCACTAATTCACACCCCCCTCCCTCTTAGTGCTCTTGATCCTAACAAATATGACATATTGATAGGGGGAGTTAAGGTTAACTCCATCATCAATTGGTTGTCAATATAAAAATGGGGAGATTGTTGAATCTCAAATTTTGATGATTAAATCAATTGATAATGTTATAATCTAATATGCATTTTGAGTGATGCAAGACTAGCTTCGATCAGGAGAGACAAATTGATTAAAGTAGGAAGAATAAGAAGTTGGGCTGGAATTGAACATATCAGAAGATTGGACGTCAAACAAGAGGAATAGTCGACGTGTCGGCAGTAGACTTCGTGTCATGAGTTTGAGCATCGAGCCAAGAAGATCGAACATTGTGCCAAGGAGATCGGATGTTGTGAGAATGCAACATGCCGATTAGACAATATACTGAAGGAGAGGACAATACGCCGAAGGGTCAGACAAAGCACCGGATAAAGTAATGATATGTCAGACAATTTAGTATTCTTACTTGTAATAATTTATCTAGATCGAAGTAGTTTTAGTCATAATTAGGTTGGTTTAGAATATAATTAAGCTAACTTAATTATGAGCTAACTAGACCGAAAGTGGGGTTGTTTTAGGCCAAGAGAAAGGCCCATTCAATGACCCAAAAGTTGGGTTAGGCGGTGGCACCATTAGTTCAAGCGGTGGCACTGCTAATGGCTCAATCACCAAAATATAGTCTCTAAGACTGTGTCAGGCAGTAGTATCACTAGATTGGGCAGTGGTACCACTAATCTAGGTGATGGTACCATCTAGACATAGTCTCCTAAACTGTGTCAAGTGGTGGTACCGCCTAGTGTCAGTGCTATAGGAGGTAGTACCGCCTAGCACAAGCGATGGTACCACTAGTACCTCGAAAACTATGGATGAACCACTTTTAAGCTCTAAGTTTGAATCCATTTGGGGCCTATGAATACCTCTCTTATCCTTGCTCAGCATACATAAGAACTAAGAGCAAAAAGAAAAACAAAAACGCTGTTGTAATCTTGTGAGAACTCCTCTCAAGCTCTAAGTGTTGGTGAAGTTTAAGAGAGGAGGTAGTACGGGTGTAAAGGTTCTCTCTTGAACCTGTCAAAAGGAGAATCGAGTTGTAAGGGTAGTTGATCTTCACTCATTAAAAGAAGATCAGTAGTGGAAGCCGGTAGCCTCAAGTGAAAAGGAATTGGGAGTGGATGTAGGTCACGACAATCGAACCACTATAAAACTTAGTTTGTATTTATATTCTTGTTATTTACCTTTACTACAAACTGTCTTACTTGCTTACTACTTTCACTATGCTTATGAATGAGCTTTTAAGTTAAACTCATCTTTCCAATATTGATTTTTATTGAAATGAAGATTTTCAGAACCGACGTGATTTTTATCGTAAGCACTAATTCACCCCCTCCTCTTTGTACCGACTTGATTATAACAAATTTATGTGATTTATTTCATACAAGCATGCCTTTATCTGTTATGTCAAATCAAAAAAGAAGAAAGAACTTACTATCTGTTGAATCTCGTATTTTGATGACGAAACCACTTGATATGTATTTATAATTTAAACTGCATTTTGAGTGATGCAGGTCTACTCGATCAGGATTAGACAGTTAACGCAGGAGGAATTGATGTTGCGCCGGAAGAGATCACGTTAGGATATTAGATGGTTGAACGCTTCGGACATCGGGCATCGGGCCAAGGAGAGCGGAATTGCGCCAAGGATATCGGGGTTGCGGAGGTTAACCGCCGATTGGGCAACAAGCCGCAAGAGAGGATGATGCGCTGAAGAATCGGACGAAGCGCCAACCAATGACGTGCCGGGCAATAGAATGTCAATTCGCGTTGTAATAATTGTCTAGATCGGAGTAGAGTTTTTGCTTGTGTGTGCAGGATTAACTACGATAACGATGAAGACATAAAGCAAAACAAAGTATCGGAGACAAGCACGAAGGATTCATTGCGAGTTCGAGAGTTCGATGGAAGTTCGAAGGTTCGTCGGGAATGCTACCGGAACTAGCCGAGAATGAGTAGGGAGCTTACCGAAGGGTTTTTCGGAAGCTCGCCGGAAGGTTCGTTGGAAGTTCGTGGAGCTCGCCAAGAAAGATCGGAGCTTGCCGAAGAAGCTCATTGGAACTCGTCAAGATCAAATCGTGAAGTCTAGGAGCTTGTCGGGAGTCCGCAGAATGGTTTCCGAGAGTTTATCGGAAAACCGTCGGAAGTTCACCGGAAGCTCACCGGAAGAAGTCTTGACTTACGGACTTTGTAATAGCTTAGAAAATGTCTTTAAATTCGTAGTTAGCACGTTACTTAGGGTTAGGATTAGGTGTTAATCCTATAAACCAAGTAGGGGCCAATTAGGCTCTAGTTCGGACTAGTTTGGGCCAATTTTGGAGCCCAACCAGTGAGTTGAAATAGTGTAGGCGGTGGCACCGCCTAGCACCCAAAAGCCAGGCGGTGGCACCGCCAACATCAGGAACCAAAGAGAATTTAAATTTTGGAGCCCAAATTTGAATCCTCTTGAGGCCTATAAATACCCCTCAAATCTCAACTAAGAAGACAACCTTTTGAAAAGCAATAGTTTGAGTTAAGAGCCTTAGAATAGTCTTTGTAAGCCTTGTTTTTCATATTGCTTAAGTGTTCACCTCCTCCCATCTTGTTGAAAAGAATTATAAGAGTGTGAACCACTTGTAAAGGTTGTAAGAGGGGTATTAGTCCTTCCCCTACAAGAAATTTGCTTGTGGAAGTTGGAAGCCTCTTCGAAGAAGGCTTCGCAAGTGGATGTAGGTCATTTTGACCGAACCACTTTAAAAACTGCTGCGTTATCTGGTTTGCATCCTACTCTTGCCATTTACATATTGTAAACTTCTCTACTTAGTTACTACACTTCCATATGTTTCTAAGTTATCAAGCTTCAAAAATCGGTTTCCATTGATATTGCTTTTCATCGTACGAAAGATTTATCAAAACCGAAGTTTTAATCCGTTGCACTAATTCACCCCCTCCTCTTAGTGCCGCTCCGATCCTAACAATTGGTATCAGAGCTCGGTATTTCTCATTTTGGATTTACACCCGAGAGAAATGGCTATTCATGGCTTTCAAGAGGGCTTATCGGTTTTTCGTCCACCGTTGTTTAACGGATTGGACTACACTTATTAGAAAACTCGAATGAGAGTTTTCTTGATTTCTATGAATTTGGATTTATGGAATATCGTTGAAAACGGTTTTCAACATCCCTCTAAACCGATGAACGAATGGTCGGATTTGGAGAAGAAGTATTTTTCTTTAAACGCAAAGGCTATGAATGCCTTATTTTGCGCTTTGGACAAAAATGAGTTCAATCGGATTTCTACGTTCGAAATGGCTTTTGATATTTGGCGAACACTTGAAATCATGCACGAGGGAACTAGTAGAGTCAAAGACTCGAAAGTTAATATTTTATTGTATGATTTTGAGCTTTTTCGAATGCAACCAAGCGAGACTATAGGCGACATGTACACCCGTTTCACGAATGTCGTCAATAATCTAAGAGTTCTTGATAAATTTTTTTGAATTTTAATCTCGTAAGCAAGATCTTAATATCCCTTCCAAAGAGGTGGGATCCTAAAATAACCGCAATATAAGAAACAAAAGATTTAAATATTTTTTCACTTGAAGAACTAGTTGGTTCGTTGATAACATATGAAATGATACACAATACACATGATGAACAAAATCACCTTCCAAAGAACAGGAAGGATTTGGAACTCCGGACAAATGAATACCACTGATGAGATGAGGACAATGATGAACTTGAACTTCAAACACTAAATCTTAATAAGTTTATTAAACAAAAATTTAAAATAAACAATGAACTTGAACGGAGGAAGAGGCCAAAGAAGAGGAAGGCAACCAAGGATGAATCAAGAACTTCCAAAGGTGAAACGACGAATTGGGCTTTGACAGGCTTCAACTACAAGGTAAGTAACTCAACTCTATTGAATTATTTTGAAATTACTTAAAGTCCTTCATGAGTGCTTAATTTAGATAGTAGGAATAGGAAATAAAAATTTGTTTTTCAAAAATTATATCATGTTTTTATTTGTAGCATCTTTGAAAAATTAAAAACATGTGATCATGAAAAGTATATTGCAAAGGTTTCATGCATGTTATGTTTTGAAATGTTGAATGATGTATGCAACATTATGGATGATAGTTATATGATATGTAATAATGCTTAGGATTAATCCATGCATGTGTATTTTGATGATTTTATGTCATGCATGAGTTTTTGAAGTAAATGTTGATTTGATACTCTCATTTTGGATTAACATGTTTTTGGTTTAATCATTTTTATGACGAATTAAGATGAACATTCTCATGATATATTAAGATAATATAGTGCATGTACATATATGTATGAATTTCTTGATAGTCTTTTGATGATAGATGTGATATCATGATGTTTTATTTTTGATGTGTTTGGTCTCGACGGCTTTATGACAAAACTTATGTTTTGATTTTAATTGATGATACATGTTTTCACAAAAAGACTTGAACACCCTCACATGAAATCAATTGTATGAAATGGAAATGAATTTTATATCCTATTGAGATTAATGAATTTAGTTTACCAATCTTGTGAATCTCATGAAAATAAACATGATGAATATTTTGAAAACAAACGAGTGTATCATGCATTTGGTCTTAATGATTTCTCTTGAACATACTTTTTGAAATCATACTTGATAATGAATATCAAGATATTAAAAGGATGTTATCATGGAATCATGCTTGATAATTTATTTTACGAAATTTACCTTTCTATCTTGAATGTTGACATTTTTTTTTAAAGCAAAGGCATGCTTATAAGAAGTAAATCACATGAATAGAAATTTATAAAAATGAAATGTAATCCTCTATCTTATTGATTTTTCAATAAATCTATGCTTGTCATATATAAATTTATTGAATGTAATTTTGAGGATGATTTCAGATTTGACAAATGCTTGATTTGTATTTACGACATAAGAAATATTTTAAATATGAATCATGCTTCAATCATGTTAAATGCTTCAATCATTTTCTATCTCTAAAGTTCTCGATTTTGATGAAATACAAGTGATAAATTCATTTATGATATCTTGTAAATCACTTAAATTATGAATGAGTTTTTTTTTTATGATGTGTTAAAAGAATCACTTAAAAAGAAAATGCTTTTCCCATCTTATCGAGATTAATGATTTCATGATATTGTGTGAATCTCGAAATTGATTTTGATGAAATAGTAATAACATGTTATGAATCTCAAAAATGATAATTTTATTATGATTTTTTTTTTTTGTAACTTGTCTTTTGATTTCTCAGAATTCAATGAAGTGTCATATTGATATCTTGATACTTGGAATATTTTAAAATGTGATCTTGATAAGAATGTTTCAAGTTGCTCTTTGTGCTATATCTTTTCAAATGAATCATGAGCCTTGATATCATATATTTCATAATATAGAAATAACAAGATTTCTTTGCCTTGTATGTCTTGTGTGATAATTGTACATCAATTTGTTTTATTATGAATTATATGAATCTTGATCGTGAACTTGATAAGAAGAATTTTAATGAACCATGAATCATATCTTTGGTATTCACGAATTAATCCTTATTGATATCTTTCATGAATTCTTTACATATTTGGCTTGTTGAATGATTGAAATTTTTAGCCATTGAGTTCTCCCTTCTTTTCGATAATGATAAAGGGGGAGTTAGTTTACTAGCCTGCATATTTCAAAGAAAGAAAAATTTGCTAGCTCGATCATTTCATTGAAAGAACTTGCTATCATGAACACTACCAATGAATTACAAATCTTGCAATATAAAGAGAAGCAAAGAATTGCTATTTTGAAAAAAGAAAAAAATGTAAAACTTAGAAAACTTGTAATATAATTGCTCTTGCCATGCTTTGTATCAAAAAGGGTTTATATCCTTAAAAGCATCGCATTAAAGTTTTTAGTGTATCGCAATGTATCACATGTATCACAAATTGAAATTTTTTAGACTATTATCATATCATGTTTAACAATTGATATCTTTCATTGGTATGATAAATTATCATCTCATGATATATCGCATAATTATATCATGCTTTGCGATTGTATCATGTGATCTTTGCTGAATTTTCACATTGATATCCTTTATGACATGATTTCTTTGCATTATTGTCTTGTATGCTTCATGTGATAATATGAATACATGAAACACTTATGATATGATTTTTATATAATTCCGTGTATTCATAAAATATTTATCTCATCACCCAATAACTCTTCTTGATATTCCTTATGAGATGAAATGAAATAATGCATGAAATACAAATGAGAAGTCAATGATCATGCAAGATAGGATGTAATGAATTTTGACATTTAGATACCATCATTTGAATAGCTATGATCATATTGCCAAAATGGTATATCATGAATGCTTGAATATCATGTTTAATATGCTCATAATGATGATTTGGTATTATGCATAAAAAAAAAGAAAGAAATGTAATGTTAATGAATTTGTGCATTGAAACTATAATGATGCACAAAGAAGAATGATTACTTACCTTTGTCATGATTTAGAAATTGATGTAAAGGGTTTTTCCCTTCTTTTTGACAATGACAAAGGGGGAGATAGATTGCTAGCACAATTCAAGAAAAAAGCAAAAATTGCACTTCTCAAAAGAGAAGAAATTGCTATCTTGAACATCACCGAGAATTGCTAGCTTGAAACATCAAGAAAATGCAAAAATGTGCTATCGTGCCTATCTCAAGAAAAGCAAATATGCCAACTTGCATATATTTGAATTTGCTAGCTTATAAAACTAGCATATTTCAAGAAGCAAGAGTTGCTTTCTTGAACATCTCTAAATTGCTAGCTTGCAAGTTCTAAAACATTGTAAAATTGCTAGATTGCATGATAATAAAAATTTAATATTATGTTTTTCATGCAATGAGTTGAACCCATATAACAAACACTTGATTGTGGTACTTCTCCTTTTTGTTGATGACAAAGGGGGAGAAGTATGTTGATGACATGACATGTGATGTATAAGTTTATGCATATGTTCATGATGATGTGTTGCAAGTATTCATAATGAATATTGCAATGACTTGAATTCAGTTTGAATTCAAGGTTCTATCAATATGGCATATTGATAGGGGGAGTTTGTTTAAACTCCGGGAGTTAAGGTTAACTCCATCATCAAGTGGTTGTCATCATCAAAAAGGGGGAGATTGTTGAATCTCGTATTTTGATGATGAAACCACTTGATATGTGTTTATAATTTAAACTGCATTTTGAGTGATGCAAGTCTACTCGATCAGGATTAGACAGTTAACGCAGGAGGAATTGACGTTGCACCGGAGGAGATCACGTCAGGATATTGGACGGCTGAACGCTTCGGACGTCGGGCATCGGGCCAAGGAGAGCGAAATTGCGCCAAGGATATCGGGGTTGCGAAGGTCAACCGCCGATTGGGCAATAAGCCACATCACTCAAAATGAGAACAAAAACTTGAAAAAATACTGTTGTAATCTTGTGAGTAATCCTTTCATCTTCTCTAAGTTTGATTTTAGTTTAAGGGAGGGCTAAGTGGGTTATAAAGGTTATCTCCTAAACCTATGAAAAGGAGAAAAGGATTGTAAGAATTAGGATCAAGAGCACTAAGGGGTGTGAATTAGTGCAGTGGAAACTTTCAACGATTTAAAACAACATTCGTACGATAAAAACGATTTCGGTAAGAAAGCCGATTCGGAAATCACTTTAACTTATGATCAAGCGAGATGTAGTTAAAGTAAAGATATAAGGGCAGTTTGTAGTTAAGATAGAGAATAGAATGTAATTGCAAACCGAAATACGACATTCATATGATAAAAGCGATTTCGGTATGAAAGCCGATTCGGAAATTGCTTTAACTTAGATTAGGTGAAGTGTAGTTAAAGTAAAGCTATGGAGGCAGTTTGTAGTTAAGATAGAGAACATAAAGTAAATGTAAACCGTGATTTAGAGTGGTTCGGTCAATCTTGACCTACATCCACTTTTGGCTTCCTCCTCCGATGAGGTCACCAACGTCCACTAGAGGCCTTCCTTCAATAAGCGAAGGCCAACCACCATTTTACAATATCACTCCTTTTGACGGGCTTAGGAGACAACCCATACAGAATTTTTCTCTCCTCTCTTGAAAGATCAAAACTTGGAAGAAAAGAGGGAGGAGAACTTCTAGCCTTTACAACACTTTTGAACTCTAAAAATCACAGAGTAAGATTGGTTTTTCAGTGTCCTTTCATGTAGGAAAGGGTGGGGTATATATAGACCCCAAAATGGTTTGAATTTGGAGCTCAAAAATGTCTTTTCCCGAATTTCCGGGGTCTTGGCGGTACTACTCCTGACTAGGGCAGTACAACTACCTGGCAGCTTGGAGACTGAGCCTTTGGGCGATGCCACCGCCTGATAGGGGTGGTTGCACCGCCTAGTCTCGCTCGGAGACTGAGCCCAGGTGGTGCCATCGCTTGACTAGGGCAGTTGCACCGCCTAGTCTCGCTCGGAGACTGAGCCCAAGCGGTACCACTGCTTGACCTGGGTAGTTGCACCGCCCAACTTTCCTGGGAGACCATCTCCTGGGCGGTGCCACCGCCGACCCTGGTGGTGCCACTGCCTAGTAGGAATTCTGGTCCGAATGGGTTGATCCGTTCAGCCCAATTTGGGTCTATCAAGGGCCCAATTGCCCCCAGATTAAGTTAATGGGATCAGCTCCCATTCCTAACTTAATCTACATGCTAATTATGATATTTCTTAAGACATTTAATGTAACTTGCTCCGATGCATCAATCACTTCTTCCGGCAAGCTTCCGACGAACATCCGACGAACCTTCGGCGATGCTCCGGCGGACTTCCGGCAAACTACTGGACTTGCGACGCTCCACTTGGCGAGTTCCGATGAGCTTCTTTGGCAAGCTCCTGAACTTTTCGGATTTGTTCCCGCAGAACCTCCGACGACCGTCCGGACTTCCATCGAACTCTCGAACCCCCAACGTGATCATGGTCTTGACTCCGGCGTAATTCCTGTTGCATGTCATACTTTCATCATAGTTAATCCTGCACACTTATCTCAACATATGGATTAGATAACAAATGACAATTGACTTCATCATCAAAATATGAGATTCAACAATCTCCCCCTTTTTGATGATGACGATCAATTGATAACGGAGTTAACCTTAACTCCCCCTATCTATATGTCATACTTGAGATAAGTCATTCTTAAATTCAAAGCTTTTGAATTCAAGAGATATATTGATAAGTTAAAATCATTTATCCTTATCAATACTCCCATCATGATTCCTATCATGATGTATTTCTCTGAAAATGATGTCAAGGCTTGACATCCATTTTCAGGTTTTACATTTCAAATGTGAAAGATAGCAATCGTAGCAATTCATCATATGGTAAGATATCAACATGAAAAACTGCGATATAAGTTCTTGATATCTTATCATAATGCAAACATGGCAATAACATAGTGCAAATATGGTAATAACATAGTGCAAATATGGCAATCATAGCAATTCTATCACCAATTTATCATATATTTCGATGCAAGCTTTTGATACCTTAACATAATTCAAATTCAAATATGGCACTCATAGCATCAATTCATATATTTCTCATTCAAATATGGCACTCATAGTATCAATTCATATATGTCTATCCCTTTGTCATCAACAAAAAGGAGAACGATATTAGCAAATTTTAACTAGGTTTATGTTATTTTTCAATAATGAGTGATAGAATACCAATTATACAAATATCTCAAGGAAAATATGACATGGAGATGACTTTCATTACTTCTTCCTCTTTATTTGTTATTATCTTTTTACATGAAGGAGGAAAGCCATTTGTGAGCTTACTCAAATGAAGTTAAAATTGATAAGATATTAAAGCATGCTTTATTTTTACAAGAATTAAGATATGTATATGAATCAAATCCTTGCACGTAAAATTATTTCTCAAAAGATATAAGAAGGAATCGTCAAATCCATTTCTCAAAAGATATTTTTCACGTGATAAGTCTATGAGAGATGCATTTGCTAGTTGATTCTATATGTCAAAAATCAATGATGTGAATCCAAAAACTCGATGTGACATATGTTTATTAAGTCCGAAAGAGAATAATGTATCGAGAAAATCCGATTGTTAGGATCAAGAAGATCCGAAAATGAAATTTAACACTTTCATGCATTCGGACGAGGTTTTGCTATAGATTTTCAAATTCAATTATGAAGATAAAGCATGCTTATTATCTTGGAAATTTTTGTATTCAAAACACATAATTTCTAACATATAATTAAGGCATGTAATTGTGTAAAATCATCGTAGCAATTAAGTGATTTGATCATTAAATAAAAATTCCAAAAAATAATCTTAACAAGTTTATGCATTCGGACATATTAACATTCATAATTCTCTTCTAATGAAATCAAATTGTTCTTCACTTAGAGGTTTTGTAAAAATATCAGCTAGTTGATGCTTAGTATCAATGAACTCTATGATTACATCATGATTAGTGACATGATCTCGTATAAAGTGATGTCTAATATCAATATGTTTTGTTCTTGAGTATTGAATTAGATTCTTTATTAAACATATTGCACTTGTGTTATCACATTTAATGGGAATGTTTTTAAGATGGACTTTATAATCTTCTAAGGTGTTTTTCATCCACACAACTTGTGCACAGCATGCACTAGCTGCAGTATACTCAGCTTCGGTTGTTGATAGTGCAACCGAGTTTTATTTCTCAAATGACCAGGAAACAAGGGAATGTCCCAAAAATTATCATGATCCTGAGATGCTTTTTCTATCTAATCTACACCCAGCAAAATCCGCATCAGCATGTGCAATTAACTCAAAATTCTCGGATTTTGGATACCATAATCCTAGATTTGTGGTACTTTTAAGATATCTAAGTATTCTTTTAACCGCTTTGAGATGAGATAACTTAGGGTTCGATTGAAACCTAGCACAAAGTCCTACACTGAACATGATATCTGGTCTAGTTGCAGTGAGGTAAAGTAAACTTCCTATCATACCCCTATAAGTTTTTTTATCGAAGCTTTCTCCACTTTCAACAACTTCTAACTTAGTGGAGCTGCTCATAGGAGTGTTAATAGCTTTTGAGCTATCCATATTAAATCTTTTTAGCAGATTTAAGGTATATTTAGTTTGACTAATAAAGATGTCATTGCTTAGTTGCTTAATTTGTAAGCCTAAGAAAAAGGTTAATTCTCCCATCAAACTCATTTCAAATTCGAGACTCATGGTTTCAGCAAAAGATTCACAAAGAGATTCATTCGTAGAACCGAAGATAATATCATCAACATAAATCTGAACAATGAGAAAATTATTTTTAAAATTCTTGATAAACAATGTAGTATCGACCTTGCCTTTTATGAAATTATTTTCAATAATAAAAGTACTAAGTCTATCATACCAAGCCCTTGGGACTTGTTTTAAACCATAAAGAGCTTTAGTTAATTTAAATACATGATTAGGTAGGCTATTATTTTCAAATCCGGGAGGTTATTCAACATAAACTTCTTCAAAAATAAAGCGATTAAGAAAAGCGCTTTTAACATCCATTTGAAACAACTTAAAATTATTATTACTAGCATAGGTAAGGAACATCCTTATGGCTTCTAATCTAGCCACAGGAGCGAAGGTTTCTTCGTGATCGATACCTTCTTCTTGGTTGAAACCTTTGGCCACTAATCTAGCCTTATTTATAACCACAATACCATATTCATCTTGCTTATTTCTAAAGACTCATTTAGTACCAATAACTAAATGGTCATTTGGCCTAGGAATAAGTTTCCATACCTCATTTCTCTCAAATTGATTTAACTCATCTTGAATTGCGATAATCCATGAATCATCTTTCATGGCTTCGTCAATATATTTTGGTTCAATTTGGGAGAGAAAAGCGGCGTTAGCACAAAAATTTTTAAGAGAAGAACGTGTTTGAACCCCCTTAGATGTGTCTCCTAGGATTAGCTCCTTAGAATGAGCATCTATATACTTCCAATCCTTGGGTAATGATGTTTTGGAAGTGGATGCATCCAAGTTGCTAGTTGGAGAATGGGTTTCAATTAAATTCAAAGAATCGAAATTAACATAATCATCAAAATTATTTTTCTTTATTTCAAAAATCTCATTGAAAACAACATGAATGGATTCTTCTATAATTAAAGTTCTTTTATTGAAGATACATAAAGCTTTAGAAACCGAAGAATAACCAAGAAAAATTCCTTCATCGGATTTAGCATCAAATTTTCCTAAGGTATCTTTTTCATTCAAGAAAAAACACTTACACTCAAACACTTTAAAATATGAAACATTGGGTTTTTTATTATTCTACAACTCATAGGGAGTTTTGGTGAGTAAGGGTCTTACTAGAACTCTATTCAAAATATAGCATATAGTGTTTACGGCTTCCACCCATAAATATTTGGGTAGGCTATGTTCATTCAACATGGTTCTTGTCATTTCTTGTAAATTTCTATTCTTTTTTTCTACTACTCCATTTTGTTGAGGATTTCTTGGAGTAGAGAAGTTGTGGTTGTATCCATTAGATTCATAAAATTCTTGGAAATCATGATTTTGAAATTCACCACCGTGATCACTTCGAATTGATGAAATCATAAAACCCTTTTCATTTTGAACAAGTTTACAAAACTTGGTGAAATATCTAAAGCATTCATTTTTGTGTTTCAAGAAATAAGTCCATGTGTATCTACTATAGTCATCTATAATGACGAAGGCATATTTGCTACCTCCTAGGCTTGATGTAGAGATTGGTCCGAACAAGTCCATATGGATCAATTGTAAGGGCTAGATGTGCTTATTTGATTCTTAGATTTGAAACTACCCTTAATTTGTTTTCCTAATTGATAAGCGTCAAACACATTATCTTTCATGAACTTGATATGAGGAATTCCTCATACAAGTTTTTTGGATGATATTTGAGTGATTAGTTTCATGCTAGCATGACCTAATCTCCTAAGCCAAAGCCAAACATCCTAATTCAAAACCGAGAAACACATTTCATTGCAAAGATCATTGATGTCAATGGTGTATACGTTATTCTGTTTTAATACAATCATAGATGTGTTTTTGTGTGGTTTTTCAATGATGCAAGCATTAGATTCGAATTTGACGATATATCCTTTATCACATAATTGACTAATACTCAAGAGGTTATGTTTTAAACCATCAACTAATAAAACATCTTCAACAAAGAAGTTAGATTTATTACCTATGGTTCCTTTGCCAATGATTTTACCCTTGTTGTTGTCTCCAAAGGTGACATAGCCTTCGTCTATGCTAGTGAGCTTAGAGAATTCAGATGGATCTCCAGTCATATATCTTGAGCATCCACTATCAAGGTACCATCTCTTGCTCCTAGCTCTTGATGGTGTATGTCTCTACAAGAAAGGATAATTTTTAGGTACCCATTTACTTTTGGGTGCCTCAAAAACTGATATACATTGTTTATTATATTGTATAGAGTTTATCATGGTTCCTTTAGGAACCCAAATCAGTTTGTTCGGGCTAATTTTCTTGAATGGACAATGATACGTTTTATGTCCATATTTGCAACAAAAGTTGCATTTACTTTGGTGCCGAACATATAAGATATGGCCTTTTATGAAGGTGGTTGGATTTTGATAGGACTTCTCACAAATCCGATTCCACTTCTTTTAGGAATGTGACCCTTATTTGTAAGGATCATGTTCAAAGACTTGCTACCAACCTCGAATTTCTTCAAGGCGTCCTTAAGTAGCAAGTTATCCTTTTGGAAGTTTCTAGATCATGGCATTTTTCACATTGAGCTAAACTATCATGATATTCAGTTTTTAATTTATCAAAATTGCTAACAAGACTATCATGCTTATTTTTCAACAATTTATATTTTCTACTAATTGTTTTATATTCATCAAATAAGTCATGGAAGGTATTTAATAATTCATCAAATGATAAATCTACATCAATTAAATTTGTTAACTCCTCTCCGATGGCCATTAAGGCGTAATGAGCAACTTGCTCGGTGTTGGACTCCTCTTCTTTGGATGCACTCGAGTCATCCCATGTTGCTTTGAGCACCTTCTTCTTTGATGTTCTTTTCTTGGCTTGGGGACAATCACTTTTGTAGTATTCTGGCTTTTTGCACTCGTAGTAAATAACTTGGTCCTTTTTAGGTTTAAATTTATTTTTTATATCATTTTCAAACTTGTTTTTCTTAATGAATTATTTGAATTTCCTTGTTAGAAGTGCCAAGTCATCGTCACAGTCCTCATCACTTGAGTTTTCTCTCAAGTGGTCATCTAAATTTCTAAGTGTCATATCCTTCCTGTTCTTTGGAAAGATGTCTTCTTGCTCTTCATGAGCCTTGTAAGTCATTTCATAGGTCATTAATGACCCGATTAGTTCTTCAAGAGGGAAGTTGTTTAAATCTTTAGCCTCTTGAATAGCAGTGACTTTAGGGTCCTAACTCTTAGGAATGGATCTTATAATCTTATTTACGAGCTCAAAATCTGAAAAACTTTTACCGAGTCCTTTTAGACCATTGACGACATCCGTGAAATGGGTGTACATGTCGCCAATAGTCTCGCTCGGTTTCATTTAGAAAAGTTCAAAAGAATATATTAAAAGATTGATTTTTGACTCTTTCACTCTACTTATGCCTTCGTGAGTCACTTCGAGTGTATGCCAAATATCAAACGTAGTTTCACGAACCGAAATACGATTGAACTCATTTTTATCAAGCACACAAAATAAGGCATTCATAGCTTTTGCATTAAGAGTGAAAGTCTTCTTCTCCAATTCATTCCAATCGATCATTAGAAGAGAAGACTTCAAAAATCTATTTTCGACAAGATTCCAAAGTTCAAAATCCATTAAAATAAGGAAGATCCTCATTCGGGTCTTTCAATAGGTGTAGTCTGTCCCATTGAACATGGGTGGACGTGTAATAAAGTGGCCCTCTTGGTTTCCGGCGTATGCCATCTCTCTTGGGTTTTAATCCATTTGAGAGTGAACCCTGCTCTAATATCAATTGTTAGGATCAAGAGCACTAAGAGGGGGGGGTGAATTAGTGCAGTGGAAAACTTTCGACGATTTAAAATGACGTTCGTATGATAAAAATGATTTTGATAAGAAAGCCGATTCGAAAATCACTTTAACTTGTGATCAAGCGAGATGCAGTTAAAGTAAAGATCTAGAGGCAGTTTGTAGTTAAGATAGATAATAGAATGTAATTGTAAACCGAAATACGACGTTCGTACGATAAAAGTGATTTCGGTATGAAAGCCGATTCAGAAGTTGCTTTAACTTAGATTAGGCAAAGTGTAGTTAAAGTAAAGCTATGGAGGCAGTTTGCAGTTAAGATAGAGAATATAAAGTAAATGCAAACCGAGATTTAGAGTGGTTCAGTCAATCTTGACCTACATCCACTTTTGGCTTCCTCCTCCGATGAGGTCACCGACGACATCTACTAGAGGCATTCTTTCAATAGGCGAAGGCTAACCACCATTTTATAGTTTCACTCCTTTTGACGGGCTTAGGAGATAACCCCTACAGAATTTTTCTCTCCTCTCTTGAAAGATCAAAACTTGAAAGAAAAGAGGGAGGAGAATTTCTAGCCTTTACAACACTTTTGAACTCTAAAAATCACAGAGTAAGATTGGTTTTTCGGCGTCCTTTCATGTAGGAAAGGGTGGGGTATATATATAGGCCCCAAACTGGTTTGAATTTGGAGCTAAAAAATATCTTTTCCCAGATTTCCAAGGTCCTGGCGGTACTACCTCCTGACTAGGGCGGTACAACCACCTGGTAGCTTGGAGACTGAGCCTCTGGGCGGTGCCACCGCCTGACAGGGGCGGTTGCACCGCCTAATCTTGCTCGGAGACTGAGCCCAGGTGGTGCCACCGCCTAACTAGGGCGGTTGCACCGCCTAGTCTCGCTTGGAGACTAAGCCCAAGCGGTGCCACCGCCTGACCTGGGCAGTTGCACCACTTAGCTTTCTTGGGATACCATCTCCTGGGCGGTGCCACCGCTTAGCAGGAATTCTGGTCCGAATGGGTTGATACGTTCAACCCAATTTGGGTCTATCAAGGGCCCAATTGCCTCCAGATTAAGTTAATGGGATCACCTCTCATTCCTAACTTAATCTACATGCTAACTATGATATTTCTTAAGACATTTACTACAACTTACTCCGGTATGTCAATCGCTTCTTCCGGCGAACTTCCAGTGAACATCCAACGAACCTTCAGCGATGCTCCGACGGACTTCCGGCAAACTCCTGGATTTACGATGATCCACTTGGCGAGTTCCGATGAGCTTCTTTGGCAAGCTCCTGGACTTCTCGGATTTGTTCCCGCAGAACCTCCGACGACCGTCCAGACTTCCGTCGAACTCTCAAACCCCCAACGTGATCATGGTCTTGACTCCGGCGTAACTCCTGCTGCATGTCTTACTTCCATCGTAGTTAATCCTACATACTTATCTCAACATATTGACACGGACTTAGCTGGTTTTGCCTAAGTCGTGCGGCACCCTCGCACGTCCGTCCGCAAAGGTCAGCCTCCCCGAAGCCTTCCATTGTCCCTTAGGACCAACAAAAGAGAGAACGGGTTAAAGAGAACGCCTCAATCGGGATCCACAAGCAAACATGTCCGAAAAACACTTCATAAACAATGCAAATTACAAACAGACTTTACAAGCTCTGAACAGTGGCACAACAAAGGGTAAAATGATCCATTACAGACCGAAAAGCTCTCGCACGTGTCCACATGACACAACCTTAATTTACAAGCCTAAAGAGGCCACCAACCCAACTAAAATGGGACTTATAAGCCTTCGGCTGCCCCTCTAGACGCTGTACAAGGCATGAACATGCCAACAGACACGGACAGATATAAGCATTACATCAAACATCCTGTTTCAAAGTTTGTCCGTGACATTCTCCCCCACTTATCCCTTCGACATCCTCGTCGAAGCCTTTGTGAACACTGTAACTCTTTGCCTTTGCTGAGTCTTCAATCTTCTGCTCCAGCTGCAATGCGCCTCCTGGCTCCCAGCTCCTCTCCGCTGTTGTTTTTGAGTAGTCGAACCTTTGATCCGCCATGCTGCTTCAACTCGCCAATGACTTTGACTCTGGTGTGGGGTTGGCTGAGTTGTATTGATCCTCGTTGATTCCTACAGATCCACCAAATGAAGGAAAAGACCATCCTTACTGCGCCAGTCTCTCAAAATTTCCACATGCTGCTTGAACTGGGTGGATACTTGTTGGAGCTTTAACGAGCATCGCCTCGCAAACTTCTGAAGTTTTGGATCCTTCCTCCACAAAATCTGCTCATTGACTCTTCTTTCGGTTAGTTGTCACATCCAAGTAGGTTCGCATCACTTCCGCTTTTGATTGGCATTTCGTTGGGAAATGAAGCGGACAATCTACTCTCAGTAGCACTGATCACCGTCGGTGAGGATTTGATAACTATTGTCTTCCATTATCTTCGAAGGGTCTTTGAACTTGTGCAGGGCTCCTTTGCTGGATAGATAAGAGAATTAGGGTACTCGGTTTCGCCCATTCTCTTAAGAGTTGAGAAGGCAAAGGTTACTTGACTTCGCCCGCCTCCTCGAGGTTATACTTCATGCATCGAGCTGGTTACTGGCCTTCGCCTACTCTTTGCTCACACTTCTGAAGCACTTGAAGTGTTTGCACTCCTTGCGTTGAGTTAGCTACTGTGATTCACCTTCTCAATGCCATCGAACTTCTGGAATGCGGGAAGTTTTCACCCCAACTTGGAGTAATTCTCTGATAGATGAGGTCGCCTCTAGGATTGTACCATCTTCTCCATCAACCCTGCCGCCTACTCCACTGAGTAGCAAAGGTACAGCACCACGTACTGCCTGCTTCGTTCCTTGGTCGTGCACTCTTGCATGACCCGAAGTCCTTCACTTACGGCTATCTTGATGAGAAACTTGTTGACACCGGTCTTACGAAGTTTCTTGGCCTCTGCCCTTCAGCCTTGTCTCGGTACTTGGAGATTGCCTCTACATGCTCCACCTCCTCGGCCCCTTTCACGACCAAGCGCTCTCCCTCCGTGAGAGCAAGGGATCAATGACTTTCACGGAAGTCCCGCCTCTACGGTACCATGGCGCTGCCATGCCCATGGCCCTACTATCCGTCTCCTCGCATCTGTATCCCTTTTCTTCACGATCAGTAGATATGTCTCCGTGGCACTCCTCTGAGTCCACCTCCATTCTGACTGATGCTTGATTTTTGGTAGCTAAGTCCCTCTGGACTCATCGTCGCTTCCTCGCCCCTTTCGACCTCCTGCTTCAACACCTCTGTGTTCTCCAAGCAGTCTGTTTGGTCGATGGAAAGACAGACTGCAACTCCCATGCATTGCCTCTGCCATCACATTGTAGGGTTTGCACCGATTCTGTTCTCCTTAGCTTCCTTGGTAGCAACGTTCGCTTACTCGACCTTGTCCCCTGACTTGTCGGGCTCCCTTAAGCGAATATGAGCTCTGGAGCAGTCCAACTCTCCAGCTGCTTCGATCATACCTCTGCATGATCAAGTTCCTCCCATGGAAATCACTGGTACTTGCATTCAAACTTTTCCCTTGGTGGAACCCAGCCCCCATATGCTGATGACCAAGGCTTTCATCTGAAGCAAAATTCGATGCACGCACGGAAGACCCGCCTCTGCGGTACCATGGCCTTCACTCCTTGAATCCATAGCCCTTCTTGCCGCCATGTTGTTCACCGAAGTGGAGCTCCCAGTAGCTCCCGATCATACCTCCATGTGATCTCATCCCTCACGGGACTCAGTCGTGTGTATCACATTGCCACGAACTGTTCCACCACGATCCGCTGCACCATGTCGCCTCCTGGTGACATCTCCATTGCATTCTGATCCTTGTGGAATAAACTTGAATTGTGAACCCTCCATGTGTGGCCTCTGCCAATACATCGTAGGGTCTCCTCCACCTTCGATTTTGTTCGCTCCTTTGGCAATCGACCTTTATCCACCCACTCTTGGGTCACACCTAGATGAAGCACCGCTTTAGGACAGTCCGTCGCCTAGTAGCTCCCGAAGTCCACCAACTTCACTATAATTTGTGCACCATTGTCTAGATCCTGGGCCTCTGCCCCTACCAGTACAATCTTCGCTACGCACCGCTTCCTTCATAGCAACTCGAATGGCAACACTGTGGCATATTCTTCAAGAGTATCCGCCTCTGCGTCCTCTCGCCCCGTGCTAAGGCCTTCTGAACCCAACTTCGCCTCCGTAAATTGAGTCACCTTAGTTCCTCCATCAAATGCTTCTCTGAGATAAGGTGCATGTGCCCCGAAGCTCCCTTCGTCTTTGGCACCATGCAAGATGAGTCCGCTCCGTCAGAATGAAGGACCCATGGAACAACATGATCCTACTCTTGCCTCTGCAAGAGTTCATGTCCTTGACCTCTGTCTAAGAAAAGCACTGTGCCTCTACTCCATGTTCCAACTTCTATGCTGGCTCCCTTCATGCGGCTTGGGTACTTCGCCAAGTTACACCCAAGTTGCTCCGCTCCTCGTTTTTGCATTGAGTCGATGGTGGCTCTCGCACCCACCATTTCACGGGTCAACCCTCCCTTGAGTCCGATCTCCACATCGACTCCAAGTGTACCTTCATAAGTTGCTTTAGGTCGCTCCCCCACTTGATCTCGCAATGCATCCACCAATGCATTCTCTCAAGCAAGATCATGTGACGACTCCTCGCCGCTTGCTCAGTCCATCGAGCTTCGTGGAGTTGTTGTTTGTTGAGGTACTCCTCCTCAACATGTGAGGTCCATGTCACTGTTAGGATCGAGAGCACTAAGAGGGGGGGGGGGTGAATTAGTGCAGCGGAAATCTTACAGCAATTTTAAACCGAAAGCTGCGTTCGTCCGATAAAAAATGATTTCGATATAAAAGCAGAATCACAGTGCAGTTTGCGTCTAAGTGCAGTTTTGCGTCTAAGCGCAGTTTGCGTCTAAACACAGTTTGCGTCTAAGCGCAGTTTGCGTCTAAACTCAGTTTTACGTCCAAACGCAGTTTTACGTCTAAACGCAGTTTTACGTCTAAACGCAGTTTTGCGTCTAAACGCAGTTTTACGTCTAAACGCAGTTTTACGTCTAAACGCAGTTTTACGTCTAAACGTAGTTTTGCGTCTAAACGCAATTTTACGTCTAAACGTAATTTTACGTCTAAATGTAGCTTTGCGTCTAAAAGCAGTTTTGAACCTTGAAAAACGTTTTACGTAGAAAGCAATTTGCAGTTATAAATGGAATCCGAATGTAAGCGTAAACTGCAGTGTGAAGATCGTACGAAAACACGATTTACGTTTGAATGCAGATTCTGAAAGATCAGAGCTTAGAAACTCGTTCGTAAAGGCGCAGAGGGCAGTAGCAATGTAGGAGGTTTGCAGTAATGATAAAGTGCTCAAGGTAAAAGCAAACCAGAGATTTAGAGTGGTTCGGTCAGTCTTGACCTACTCCACTTTTGGCTTCCTCCTCCGACGAGGTCACCGACGTCAACTAGCTGCCTTCCTTCAATGGGCGAAGGCTAACTGCCCTTTTACAATTTCTCTCCTTTTGACAGGCTCAGGAGACAACCTTTACAGATCCTTTCTCTCCTCTCTTTACAACTCAAGACTTGAAGAACCGAAGGAGAACTTTAGGACTTTACACAAATTTGAGCTCTTAGAATCACTGAAAAGATCAAGAATTCGGTGTGGATCTGTATCTTTTCAGTGCTAAATGGGTGGGGTATTTATAGGCCCCAACCCAATTCAAATTTGGAGCTCAAAACGATCAAATCCCGGAATTTCGGGATCAGGCGGTTGCACCTCTTGACTAGAGAGGTTGCACCGCCTGGCAGAGCTCGAAGACTGAGCTCAGGCGATTGCACTTCTCTGCCAAAGCTCGAAGACTGAGCTCGATGGTTGCATCGCCTGGCAGAGCTTGAAGTCTGAGCTCGGTGGTTGCATCACCTGGCAGAGCTCGAAACTGAGCTCAGGCTGATGCACCTCTTTGCCAGAGCTTGAAGACTGAGCTTGGTGGTTGCACCGCCTGGCAGAGCTCGAAGTCAGAGCTCGGTGGTTGCATCACCTGGCAGAGCTCGAAACTGAGCTCAGGCTGATGCACCTCTCTGCCAGAGCTCGAAGACTGAGCTCGGTGGTTGCACTGCCTGGCAGAGCTCGAAACTTGAGCTCTGGCGATGCTACCTCTTGACAGAGGAGGTTGTACCGCCCAGTCTCGCTTGGAGACTGAGCCCTGGGCGGTTGCACCTCTTGGCTGGGGCGGTTGCACCGCCCAGTCTCGCAGCCCTGGCGGTTGCACCGCCTGGCTGGGGCGGTTGCACCGCCTAGTCTCGCAGCCCTGGCGGTTGCACCTCCTAGCCTAGGCAGTTGCACCGCCTGGTGCAATCAGGGTCCGAATGGTTCGCTCCATTCGGCCCAATTTGAATCTTTTCAGGGGCCCAATTGCCCCAAGATTAAGCTAATGGGATCACCTCCCATTTTCATGCTTAATCATCATGCTAACTACGATTAACTCTAAGACAACTTCTGCAGCTTTGCTCCGATGCGTCAATCGCTTCTTCCGGCGAGTTTCCGGCGAACTTCCGTCGATCATCCGATAAACCCTCGGTGATCCTTCTGCGGACATCCGGCATACTCCTGGACTTTGCGACGATCCACTTGGCGAGTTCCGACGAGCTTCGCTTGGCAAGCTTCTGGACTTCTCGGATCTGTTCTCGCTGAACCTCCGACGACCGTCCGAACTTCCGTCGAACTCTCGAACTCCCAACGTGATCATGATCTTGACTCCGGCGCAACACCTGCTGCTTGTCTTACTCTCATCATAGTTAATCCTGCACACCAAAACAAAACTTCGATCGAGACAATTAATCCTAAGCAATTAACCAAGTTGTCCGACATGTCATTGGTTCCTCGACGCTTCGTCCGATTCTTCGGCGCATCGTCCGATCCTACAGCCTATTGCCCAATCGGCCAGTTGACCCCGCAACTCCGATATCCTTGGCACAATACCCGCTCTTCTTGGCCCGATGCCCGAGTCCACGGCCCGAAGCCTTCTGTCGATACGTCGACCGATCCACTGGCCCGACGTCCAATCTTCTGACATGTTCCTTCGGCACAACATGATTTTCCTGCTTTAATTGTCTCATCCTGATCGAAGCATCCTGCATCACTCAAAACGCAGATTAAATCATAAACATGTATCAAGTAGTTTTATCATCAAAATACGAGATTCAACAATCTCCCCCTTTTTGATGATGACAACCACTTGATGACGGAGTTAAACTTAACTCCCAGAGTTTAAACAAACTCCCCCTATCAATATGCCATATTGATAGAACCTTGAATTCAAACTGAATTCAAGTCATTGCAATATTCATCATGAATACTTGCAACACGTCAACATGAACATATGCATAAACTTATGCATCACATATCATGTCATCAACATACTTTCATCAACATACTTCTCCCCCTTTGTCATCAACAAAAAGGAGAAGTATCACAATCAATGGTTTGTGATATTGATTCAACTCATTGCATGAAAATCATAATATCAAGTTTTATCATCATGCAATCTTGTAGCTAGAAGATTTAGCAAGTGTTACATCATGCTTAGAACATTCATGCTATCAAGTTTTAGATATGCAAGTTTTATAGCATATAAGATAGCACTTTTGGTAATGTTCAAGATAGCAAGTTCTACATCATGCAAGCTAGCAAATTAGAGATGTTCAAGAAGGCAACTCTTGCTTCTTGAAAATTTTGCTCACTTTGCTAGATGCGCAAGTTAGCATTTTTGCCTCTTGAGATAGGCAAGATAGCACATTTGCTTCTTTTGAGATAGCAACTTTTTGCTTCTCTTTAGACCAACAAGCTAGCAATTTTTACGATATATAAGTTTCACAATATATAAGCTAGCAAAAATTTCGAAAGCAAATACAAGATAGCTTTCTTGTGTAAGCTCATGATTCTTGCTTCCTATTGCAATATGCAAATTGCGAGTTTTGCTTCTTGAGATATTCAAGATAGTGATGTTCAAGAAGACAATTTTTCTTCTTGAAATAAGCAAGTTAGCAATCTTTGCTACTTAAAATAGGCAAGCTAGCAATCAAGTTTTTGCATCTTCTTGACTTGTACAAGCTAGCTATCTCCCCCTTTGTCATTGTAAAAAAGAAAGAGAGAATACAGTTTTGTAGTTCTCTTTTTCTTTTAGAACGATTTTAAAATCATGACAAATGATGAATAATCAAGTTATGAATGTCAAGACAATTTTTCATCATGAATATTTTATCATTGCATGCATCATTATCATAAGTTGAAGTATTACATGCATGATATCATATCACCATTCATAATTACATTAATGTTTCATATCATGATGGTATCAATTTTGTCAAATTATATCCTACCATGCATGATCAAAACTTCTCCCCATTTTATCATTGAAAACAAGAAGAAAGTAGGGGAAAGAGCATAAAAGTGTTAAATATTTCAATCATTTCAAGGCATTTACATCATAGATCAAGTCATGATTCGTAATTCATCATAAAGCAGGTTAGTTTTCAATCATCACATAAGGCATTTAAGGAATTTTTGAAACATAGGAGAATGATTAATTTAAGCATACAATGTTTCAATCCAATTCAAGTCATGAATATCAATGCTTTCATATCGTGAGTATCAATTCATGAATACCACAAGATATTATTTGTGACTTCAATTTTGCAAGATCAAGATTATGATTTAGATAAAACTTATTCAAATCAAATTATTAATTTTAAATTCATAATCTAGTCATTAAAATTAATTTCGAGATTCAAAAAATATCATGAAATCATTAATCTTGATCAAATGGGAAAAGCATTTTTTAAGAGATTCTTTTTCATTTAAGCATGCCTTAGTCTTTATATGTCAAATTAAGATAAGCATAAGGCAAAGAAATCTTGTATTATGAGATATATGATATCAAGGCTCATGATTCATTTGAAAAGATATAATACAAAGAGCAACTTGAAACATTCTTATCAAAGATCACATTTTAAAATATTCCAAGTTTCAAGATATCAATATGACACTTCATTGAATTGCATTTCATTTGAAGAAACCCTTTTTGATAAATGTAGGGAGCATAATGAACTATCTTGATTTATAAAGAGCTTCATGTTATAATTATCAAGATCATGATTTTAATAATTATTCTCTTTAGCAAAGAATCACAAAAGCACTTTATTTTTGCATAAGAAATCTCATTGTATTATGAATTATAAATTCTTTTTCTACACATAAATCATAGGAGATATGAATGTGAAACAAATCTTTGCAAGCAAAAACACTATCATTCATATTTCAAGATGGAATTTATAAGCAGGAATCATTTCATCAAATCCATTTTAGAAAAATATTTTTCATAAGTGTATGAGAAAATACGATTGTTAGGATACCAATTGTTAAGTGAATCCGAAAATGAAATTAACACTTTCATATATTCAGACATGATTTTTGCTATAGATCTTGAAATTAAATCAAGAAGATCAAACAGGCTCATGATCATGGATAACTTAAAGTCTCATGCATAAAATTGTTAATAACCATTTAATATTACATCTTTATGCATTACTTTAAATCAAACGTGATTTCATTCAACAATGTTAATCAAACATGATACACATTATTACTTCTTAACCATGATCAAAATCATTTTGTTTGTTTATCATAAGATATGCAATATCATCATTTTCGAAATTATCAACATGATCATAATTTTTGTATTTTTATTTTTAAACATGTAATTTTCAAGAAAATTAATTCTAAACTAAAAAAGAAGATATATCATGAAAGCATCAAGTAATTTCAAAATAAACCAAAGGCATTTTAATTACCTCAATGTCGTAGGCTGGTAAGGCGTAGTTTGCCACCTTGCTTTTGTTGACTTTCTTGTCTTCAGAGGAGCTCGATTCATCCCAATTTTTGTTCTTCTTCTTGCGTTTAAAGCAAGTAGTTCCATTCTTTTTGCTTTTTAATTTTCGTTTCATTTGTAGTTTAAGTTCACCATCACTTGAGCTTATGCTCAAGTGGTCTTCAAATGTTCTATATCCCAAATCCTTCCTGTTCTTTGGAAGGTTGGTTTGTTCATCATTGTCCTCATCACTTGAGTCATCGCTCAAGTGGCATTCATTTGTCCAGAGTTCCAAATCCTTCCTGTTCTTTGGAAGGTGATTGTGTTCAACATGTTCATCATGTGCATTGTGCACCATTTCATATGTCATCAATGAACCAATTAGTTCTTCAAGTGGTAAGTTGTTTAGGTTTTTCGATTCTTGAATCGCAGTTACTTTTGAATCCCAAGTTTTAGAAAGTGAGCGCAAAACTTTGTTAACGAGTTCAAAATCCGAAAAGCTTTTACCAAGTGATTTTAAACCATTGACGACATCCGTAAAACGGGTGTACATGTCAACAACGGTTTCGCTTGGTTTCATATGAAAAAGCTCGAAATCATGCAGTAAAATATTAACTTTCGAGTCTTTGACTCTACTAGTTCCCTCGTGCGTGATTTCAAGAATTCGCCAAATGTCAAAAGCCGTTTCACACGTAGAAATCCGATTGAACTCATTTTTGTCCAATGCGCAAAATAAGGCATTCATAGCCTTTGCGTTTAAAGAAAAATTCTTCTTCTCCAAAACCGACCATTCGTTCATCGGTTTAGAGGGAAGTTGAAAACCGTTTTCAACGATATTCCATAAATCCAGATTTAGAGAAATCAAGAAAACTCTCATTCGAGTTTTCCAATAAGTGTAGTCCAATCCGTTAAAGAACGGTGGACGAAAGACTGACAAGCCCTCTTGACGAGCCATTTCTCTCGGGTGTAAATCCGAAATGAGAAATACCCCGCTCTGATACCAATTGTTAGGATCGAGAGCACTTTTAAGAGGGGGGGGGGTGAATTAGTGCAGCGGAAATCTTACAGCAATTTTAAACCGAAAGCTGCGTTCGTCCGATAAAAAATGATTTCGATATAAAAGCAGAATCACAGTGCAGTTTGCGTCTAAGTGCAGTTTTGCGTCTAAGCGCAGTTTGCGTCTAAAGACAGTTTGTGTCTAAGCGCAGTTTGCGTCTAAGCGCAGTTTGCGTCTAAACTCAGTTTTACGTCCAAACGCAGTTTTACGTCTAAACGCAGTTTTACGTCTAAACGCAGTTTTACGTCTAAACGTAGTTTTACGTCTAAACGCAGTTTTGCGTCTAAACGCAGTTTTACGTCTAAACGTAATTTTACGTCTAAATGTAGCTTTGCGTCTAAAAGCAGTTTTGAACCTTGAAAAGCGTTTTACGTAGAAAGCAATTTGCAGTTATAAATGGAATCCGAATGTAAGCGTAAACTGCAGTGTGAAGATCGTATGAAAACACGATTTACGTTTGAATGCAGATTCTGAAAGATCAGAGCTTAGAAACTCGTTCGTAAAGGCGCAGAGGGCAGTAGCAATGTAGGAGGTTTGCAGTAATGATAAAGTGCTCAAGGTAAAAGCAAACCAGAGATTTAGAGTGGTTCGGTCAGTCTTGACCTACTCCACTTTTGGCTTCCTCCTCCGACGAGGTCACCGACGTCAACTAGCTGCCTTCCTTCAATGGGCGAAGGCTAACTGCCCTTTTACAGTTTCTCTCCTTTTGACAGGCTCAGGAGACAACCTTTACAGATCCTTTCTCTCCTCTCTTTACAACTCAAGACTTGAAGAACAGAAGGAGGAGAACTTTAGGACTTTACACAAATTTGAGCTCTTAGAATCATTGAAAAGATCAAGAATTCGGTGTGGATCTGTATCTTTTCAGTGCTGAATGGGTGGGGTATTTATAGGCCCCAACCCAATTCAAATTTGGAGCTCAAAACGATCAAATCCCGGAATTTCGGGATCAGGCGGTTGCACCTCTTGACTGGAGAGGTTGCACCGCCTGGCAGAGCTCGAAGACTGAGCTCAGGCGATTGCACTTCTCTGCCAGAGCTCGAAGACTGAGCTCGATGGTTGCATCGCCTGGCAGAGCTTAAAGTATGAGCTCGGTGGTTGCATCACCTGGCAGAGCTCGAAACTGAGCTCAGGCTGATGCACCTCTCTGCCAGAGCTTGAAGACTGAGCTT
Organism: Musa acuminata AAA Group; assembly: GCF_036884655.1. Lineage (NCBI taxonomy): Eukaryota > Viridiplantae > Streptophyta > Magnoliopsida > Zingiberales > Musaceae > Musa > Musa acuminata. Next base: position 22,268,445 of record NC_088331.1, on the reverse strand, counting down.
GGTGGTTGCACCGCCTGGCAGAGCTCGAAGTCAGAGCTCGGTGGTTGCATCACCTGGCAGAGCTCGAAACTGAGCTCAGGCTGATGCACCTCTCTGCCAGAGCTCGAAGACTGAGCTCGGTGGTTGCACTGCCTGGCAGAGCTCGAAACTTGAGCTCTGGCGGTGCTACCTCTTGACAGAGGAGGTTGCACCGCCCAGTCTCGCTTGGAGACTGAGCCCTGGGCGGTTGCACCTCTTGGCTGGGGCGGTTGCACCGCCAAGTCCCGCTGGAAGACATGGCCTGGGCGGTTGCACCGCCTGGCTGGGGCGGTTGCACCGCCCAGTCTCGTAGCCCTGGCGGTTGCACCTCCTAGCCTAGGCGGTTGCACCGCCTGGTGCAATCAGGGTCCGAATGGTTCGCTCCATTCGGCCCAATTTGAATCTTTTCAGGGGCCCAATTGCCCCAAGATTAAGCTAATGGGATCACCTCCCATTTTCAAGCTTAATCATCGTGCTAACCACGATTAACTCTAAGACAACTTCTGCAGCTATGCTCCGATGCGTCAATCGCTTCTTCCGGCGAGTTTCCGACGAACTTCCGTCGATCATCCGATAAACCCTCGGTGATCCTTCTGCGGACATCCGGCATACTCCTGGACTTTGCGACGATCCACTTGGCGAGTTCCGACGAGCTTCGCTTGGCAAGCTTCTGGACTTCTCGGATCTATTCTCGCTGAACCTCCGACGATCGTCCGAACTTCCGTCGAACTCTCGAACTCCCAACGTGATCATGATCTTGACTCCGGCGCAACACCTGCTGCTTGTCTTACTCTCATCGTAGTTAATCCTGCACACCAAAACAAAACTTCGATCGAGACAATTAATCCTAAGCAATTAACCAAGTTGTCCGACATGTCATTGGTTCCTCGACGCTTCGTCCGATTCTTCGACGCATCGTCCTCTCCTGCAGCCTATTGCCCAATCGGCCAGTTGACCCCGCAACTCCGATATCCTTGGCACAATACCCGCTCTTCTTGGCCCGATGCCCGAGTCCACGGCCCGAAGCCTTCTGTCGATACGTCGACCGATCCACCGGCCCGACGTCCAATCTTCTGACATGTTCCTTCGGCACAACATGATTTTCCTGCTTTAATTGTCTCATCCTGATCGAAGCATCCTGCGTCACTCAAAACGCAGATTAAATCATAAACATGTATCAAGTAGTTTCATCATCAAAATACGAGATTCAACAGTCACATGATTCTCCCTCTAGAGAGCCGAGACTTATCCCTCCTGGATAACTATCCCGTTGGAGCAACATCTCTCTTCGTTTTGGAGACCACCATCCCCTTGGACTACTCCGAACTGCTGAACAAACTGTGCAATGTTCTGCCTCCTGCAAATGCACTTGCTAGATTGTGACTTCATGTCAATACAGCCCCCGCTGCACCCCTCAAAGCCTAGCAACATGCTGAACTCGTTGCACACTTCAGCCTCCGACGGACGTATCCTTCACATGCCGAAGAGAAAGTTTCAATGCTCCATGGCGCCGAGTTTCGGTCGCCTTGGGATGGCCACGAACATTCCATCGTCCGCATACAAGCCCATGCATGAGTACCAAATTCTTCGAGTTAGCAATTCCCCTCACCTTTGTGAGCTTTGCATAACTCTTTTGGTCATTGAGCAACTCATTCCACCTTGCATGGTCTCATTCTTGCCAAGCGCCTCGCTTGCCTAGAGCACCATCAAGTATAGTTGTCAACGTTGAGCCGTAGCTCAAACTCAGCCATCCCAACCTTTGTGCGCTCCAAATTCTTCCAAGCTTGCTTGTTCTCGTTGTGCCTCTTGCGCGAAGGGTTGCCCATTCCTCTGAATGCCAATCTCAGATGCCCGCTCCTCTGAGCGACTCGTTTCCCTACATCTCCATGCCCGTTTTCCCTCAAACGGTCGCGCATGTGCTGACTGCCCTCAACGCAGCTCCGCTAGGTCCCCCACATTTGCATGTCAAGTGTTTCTATGAGTGCTTGTCCCGGCTCTGATACTATATGACATGGACTTAGCTGGTTTTGCCTAAGTCGTGCGGCACCCTCGCGCGTCCGTCCACAAATGTCAGCCTCCCCGAAGCCTCCCATTGTCCCTTAGGACCAACAAAAGAGAGAACGGGTTAAAGAGAATGCCTCAATCGGGATCCACAAGCAAACATGTCCGAAAAACACTTCATAGACAATGCAAATTACAAACAGACTTTACAAGCTCTGAACAGTGGTACAACAAAGGGTAAAATGGTCCATTACAGACCGAAAAGCTCTCGCACGTGTCCACATGACATAACCTTTATTTACAAGCCTAAAGAGGCCACCAACCCAACTAAAATGGGACTTATAAGCCTTCGGCTGCCCCTCTACACGCTGTACAAGGCATGAACATGCCAACAGACACGGACAGATATAAGCATTACATCAAACATCCTGTTTCAAAGTTTGTCCGTGACAATATGGATTAGATAATAAATGACAATTGACTTCATCATCAAAATCCGAGATTCAATAGTAAGATGGTAGTTGGTCTTCACCCATTGAAGAAAGATCGTTGGTGAATGCTGGTGGCCTCGACGAAAGAGGAATCGGGAGTAGACATAGGTTATTACGACTGAACCACTATAAAACTTGGTTTGCATTTACTTTAAGATTTTCATTTTAATTGTAAACTATTTTACTTACTTATTTACTATGCTTACGAATACTTTCAAATTAAACTTTTTTTGATATCGTTTTTAATCGTACTAAGATTTTAAAATCGATGTAAGTTTTACGATAGCACTAATTTACCCCCCTCCCTCCCCTCCCCTCTTAGTGCCGACTTGATCCTAACTATAACATACAACATAAAGTGAGAAAATACTAATAATAATAATAAGAAAAAAAGATTATGTAACGTGTCACATATGTCATTACTTACATGATTAACTTGCAAGATACGGCTAACACTCGTACCAATGCACATAGTACTGTCAATAACACTAAGATATGTGCTGTCAATAACACTAAGATAGCGATGTAGTACATCAACTAGGATAGGGTAGCAACTCTCGTTTGCAACTCCACTTATGTGGATGAGTAAACCTACATCACCCGTAAGTAGGCATGGAGAACACGAAACAAATAGATTGAATAGTGCATGCATCATGTGATTTAAACATGGAACAAAAATCACCCTTCTGACAGGTAAAGGTTAAATACAAAATAAATCTATATACTTTTATGATTTAAGGTATTTGATTTCAAAACAATAGGCTTTAATATCAATTATAAGCATAAAATCATAATCATATTATTATGTGGAATAAATTTAATGTTATAATTTAAGATCAAATAATAATAAATCAAGATTAGGATGTGTACCTTTTGATACCATTCAGAATACATTTATTTGATTTTATAGAATACATTACGTAGTTCAATAAGTAGAATGTAATAACATCGATTTGCAAAAAGAACTAACTCACTTTCTTCTTTCTTTTTATCCTTGACAGGATCACTATGAGAGATGGAATAAGAACTAAAGAGATATAATAATAAATGTACAATCTTGATCATGTTGTATCGTATCATATCATATCATGTGTGATAGAGAGAGTAGAGCATTTAGAATAAGTGATTAGGAGAGTCCCTCTAATCAATATCATCTCTTCATAAATCCTATCATACATGGAATTTGGGTTAATTATATATTATTCTTATAATTAGCTATCTTTAATATCTTAGTTCTTAAACTTTCAAAAGTTATATTAGGATCTATATACTTATGAAAGTGGAACATTGAGATCTATATACAAGATTAAAATGATAATTTCATAAGATTAAAAATCAAGAGAGATAGAGGGATTTTGTTGGAGCAAGTATAGTGATCTCAATGTAACTTTTGAAAGCATAAGCACTAGGATACTAAAGATAGCTAATTACAGGATAATATGTAATTAGCTATATAATTTCTTTCTATTGATTGATAATTATAATCAGAATATAATAAAAATTATAATATATCTTTTCTAAGTATATAAGACTACATAATCTAAGTCACATAATCTAATTAGAATTATAATATATCTTATCCAATTATATAAGACTACATATTCTAAGCCACATAGTTTAACAAGCATTGTCTCTCAATAATATGGTAGAGAGACTTGTGTGATTCTACTAGGAGATGAAAGGAGAGTAACCACGTGACAGTTGCGGAAGATACACTTCTACAATAACAGGATGCACAAGAGGACCTCCAAAGACCTGAGGTTGAGCTCAGCGCCAACAAGGTCACCATCGAGTCTCGACCTCGACCTCTAGCTCAACCTTACAAGCTCTCTCCTCCTCGTCATGGGTGCCCCTCGACGATGTCGATGACCCGAAAGATATGGTGGCCGCTGTCGGCATGGATGCTGGTGATGACGACGAAGGCTGCCTTGTCGTGCCCCAACTGCAAGTTTGTGCATCCACCGGATCGTAGCTCCTCCACGTTCAGGATTCCAGATTCTGGGTTGCAGGGATTAGTGTTCAGCCCTACTGGTCCTCATAGTCTATACCATGACGTCTTAAAGTTAAGATGAAGGATGAGAGAGAAGAGACATGAAGATTGAAGAGTGATGTAAATATCACGATCTGATAGGTGTCTAAAGAAGATAGGTTTAGGTATTTGATGCTGACTAGATTCACCTTCCTTTTACTTGTGCTTGTAACTTCTATTTGCAGTCAGATGTCTGCCCATAAGAGTTACTTATGGCTTCTGCATCTTAAACAAATACAGTGATTGGTTCTACATTGATAACTCGTTGGTGCTTGATACGGTTCAGGAGACTCGGTTGATGTAAAATTTTTGTAAAAAAAATCGATTATCTTGTTTTCAGTATAAAATTTACGTAAGGGTACGCCCAACAAGACTTGCAATAATCAAATTAATGTTTCTTTGTAGACATTTTAATATTAGCAGTGATTCTTCTGTAATCATTTAGAAGATAAAAGGGTTGATAAGAAAATCAATTTTAAATGCCATGTTAATTAAAAATAATGATCATATCATATATTTTATAATAAATGAGATATGAAACTTGAGATTTGATTGCCAAAAACCAAGCTAATAGAACATTTTGATGAAATGGTGATCAAGAATAGTACTTCTTTGCACCTTATCAGTACACTATAGGGTGCATTCGAAATTGATGGCCTGACATGCGTGACTAACCCTTCTAACCACCATTGAACTTCACGTGGAATAAGATCAGGTCTGTGTGTTATTGCCTAATCAATTAATGCACCAGAGTGAAGAGTGAATTGTGGAAAAGTGTTTCAAGTGATTTGGCATCACCATTTCCACTTTTAGTTGTCCTCGATGGAACAACAAGAAGATAAGATAGATGGATCATGCCAAAGCTGGAGCTTATTGGTTCGGAGTGCTTAGCTGACGGATGTACTTCAAGTACGAAAAATGACGAATGCTTTGTTTTTGCGTTCATCAGATGGTTGAACAATATGCACTACTCCCAGTGTTTCTTTATTTGTTTTTTTCCTTATTCTTCTTTGGTAAAGGCAAAGGGTGAATACAAGATTTCTTTCGAGACCTTACTTTTGTAAAGACAAAGGGTGAAGACAAGATTTCATCTAAGTTCTTATTGATGATAATCGAAGTCGTTCTTCACTGTATCAACTGAATGGTAGATCTTTGAAAAATATTTTGATGAAATTTCAAAGCCACAACTTTGGTAAGCGAATCTTGTACAGCTAGAGTAATTAATATTTTAGTCATAAAAAAATATTAAATGATATCTTCAACCCTCGACCTTTCGATTTATTACTTTTTATACCATCAACGAACCACATTATACTCAACTTCAATGAGCTATTGTGTGGGTAGGAGGTGATAAAAGAAAATCTTGAAACCAAAGCAACAACTTAGAGAATCAATAATAATAAACACAAATCTAGAAAAAAAATGAAAGATATAAGATCTATGTAGTTCGATGTTCATTATCTACGACCACTATGAAAAAGAAAATTTAATTCTCTATAACATTTGAATATTAAAATATAAAATATTAAATTATCTCTTAATTAACTTACAAATTAAACTCAAATCTCGTTGTATATTATTTCACACAAATCATTAAAAAAAATTTACTCTCGGATATTCTTAATTTACCTGAGAAAACCTTAGGAGTAATCAGAGTATTTTTCATCCACGCGTCATCCCTTACCAAAAATTAAAGTTACGTGAATCATTTCTATAATAACTGAATTCTAATTTTTCAGAGTCTTCTTTTTCCCTTCACATCAGGTCTTTAATAGGCCAGCTACATTTGAATTCTTAAACATGATTGTGATGTCGGAAGATGCACAAAAATTGAATGCTGACTACCAATCACCTTCTAAATTATTCACTCTCGCCCCATTTTTGATTTGGTTGTGCAGTCTCCATCACATTAATAAATTTGGACGTTGAACGTTCGCATGCTCGTGCATGGAAAATGTTTGGTATTTTAAGTCTTGTGTCAGCCTCACTACTTCACCCAATTTTTGCAGCATTTGACCCAACATTTGGAGGGCAACTACTAAATCAACACCCAATCAATTATCCATGAAGCTAAATCATCAAATCATGGAGGTGAAGTGTGAGATGAAAGCATCCAAATCAAATTTGTTCGTGAGCCCAATCTATGAGCTGGATCCCGGTGAGTGTCCAATGATGAGCATATGTAACGGACAAGGACAGATGAACTCCTTCGATTAGACACCAATCGACAATTATAATTACTCCAATGTTCTGCATAGGTTTGGTCTCGACTAACTCCTAAATTGTCCAACTCCAACTCAATTAGGGTACCGATCGATAAACTGACGATGCTGAACGGACGGATGATCTTTGACGACAGAAAATATGGACAGCCGAGATGGGCAGTTGAAATGTTGCAGTCCTCCACGTAAATTGGAGCGGATCTCAACATCGCCGGGAAGCTGCTACTTGCAACGTGGTTGATTACCGTAACGGAAAACCGTCTCTAACGTAATTGCCACCACCTCCTCCCCCCCTACGCGTACATTTATACACGTACGTTCGCGCAATAGACTGTCCGCCCATCGCCATCGCTCTTTGGCCTATCGACACGTGTACCGATTGGTGCGGGGCTCATCTATGGGGGACACTGTTTTACCCAACCATGAAGCAGTTAGTGGCGGGTTGCACAGTTTTTTTTTTTTTTTATCCCGTAACGACGCGTCCGGTATGGCTGCATCCACGGCGAGGGGCATTTCCGTGAAATCGATGCCGTAATAAACATAGGCGCCTCCTTGTTCCGATCTACCGTCGTTAATGGTCGTCTCCTTCTAATATTTTCATCCTCGTCCCATTTCCAACTCGGCGGCTCGACTCGCCCCATCTCTTCTCTCCCTCTTCTTCCTCGAACGTTCGCTCTTTTGTCTCTACCAATCTCCTCTTTCCCCTTAAACAATCATATATTTCGATTGATTACGAACCCTAGCCCGAGATCTTCCAGGAAGATTCCTTCGATCGGTTCCCGCTATTTAGGTTGGAAATCGGACGGGAATCGTTCGTGCTTTGGTACTTACGTTTTTGGAACTTGTCGATCGGTTCTGATGAGGATCTAGGGTTTTGAAGAACGAGTCCGGCTTCAGTGAAGTGAATTGTTGCGTTGGGGGTGATCGATGGCGGGCGCCGGGCGGAGTGGATCGATTCCTCCGTTAGGTATGTAGTTATCTGCTCCTTCTTTATTCTTTTGTTTCTCTTTCCATTTCTCGGAGTATGATGAATGAAATTTAGCTTATTGATTGCCTTGATGCTTGGTTGTGATTTCTTGATTTTGGTATTTTGGCTCTAGTAAGGTTTACTGGTGCCTTCGCTATCTCGTTTGAGTGCATGTTGATTGGTTTCTGTGGTTAGATATACGTTTCTTTTGTTTATCAACCACAACTGTTTGACATGCTTTTGATGTTGTTTTGTTCTATACATCGTGAGATGTGATTGATGTGGATGAACCAAATCACATCCAGATTCATGAAACGGGTTGTTAAAGTGAATACTTTGATTTCTTTTATATTTGCAATTTCTCTATTTGGGTATATTAGTGCTTATGAAACAAATATGAGACTGCAATGACTTAATAATAGCTAGTTCTGTGTTGTATTAAACTTTGGAGACTGTTCAGATAGTTACGGTGCACAATTAGGTATTTGCAAAAGGAGGAAATGAGTGATTGATGAAACATATAACGATATGTGAATTCTTTTTTCTGTGTTTATCAAACATCATGAACATTATCTTCTAGTATAATGGGAAATTTCTTATTGACAATGTATTTTTTATATTAATTCAAAGCCTGGCCTGTTATAACAGTGGTAAGCTGGAAGAGTTGAAATTGCTTAATATATGATGGGGTGGTAACTATAAGGAACATCACATATACTTCACATTTACTTACTATATTGAAAATCAAGAAGGGACAACTCAAATTAAATCATTGAGTTTTTGGTGGCTGATATAGCTATAAATAGTATGGATGACAGGATTGAACATATTATGAAATTAATAAAGAGTTCCAATGTTGTCAAAATATGGATGCTTTTTTTCTCCTTAGAATTTTTGCCAAGTTTTAAATTTCTTGATAGGGCCAGGTTCTGTGTTAAACTAAAACTGGAAGTTGCTCTGGCAGTCTATTACTTGTATCAAAAGGTAGTTATGAACCATCTGCCTTTTGGAGACTGGGAAGGGCTAATCATGCTCAATATATCCATATACAATGGAGAAACTCTTTTCTTGATTTCAACCAATAAAGATTACATCATTAGGTACTACATTTATCGAAATACCCATATACATTGGGGAATAATGGGAAAACTCTTTTCTTGATTTGAACCAATATCAGGTTATGTTGGACTAAATTTACTGTAATACCAAGGCATGCTATTCATTTATGTTAAGGTTTTCAAGTTTGTTTAGGTTACTACTAGCTAACATTTATAGACCATGTTGCACTCTCTTCTATCTTTCTTCTTGGTGGGCGAGAAATTTTCGTATTTGTAGGAAATATCAAAGCATATTTATTATTGTTTCTGAACAGTGTCATGTTGCATCTAAATAATCTTGTTAAAGAAGTCCGTAAATAGAATTAGAAGTTTGGACATATGATCTTTCTTTGGTTCATTTTTGAAGCACAGATTTTTTATCTGGATGTAGTTCTAGAAGAATTTGATAATACCTAAACCTGCCTCATGGATTACTTTTGGATATATCCCACTTTATATTGGGTTGTTATGCAAAATACCTCCTGGATTATAGCTGTGCACAATTTTTTAGGCTCTAATGCATAGAGGAATATCATAACACATATCAAATGTCCATTTTTTAGTCATTGTTACTGTATGGTCATTACTTCTAACAGCATTAATTGCTTATCCCAAAAGATTGAACAACCATCTTATATACTTGCTCACCTTGTTGCTTTGGAATTATCTGTGGGCAGCTTTTAGGTTATCATGCTTGCTCAACTAGTGTTGCTTTTATTTGTTATAGTCATGATACCATCATGAGGATTTCATTTTTTGAGGATGACATTCAAAGTAATAGAATATCCATTTTGTTTACATTCCTTACTTCTGGAAGAATTGTGACTTGGTCTATCCTTTCACATATATATAAGAGAGTTTCTATGGGCTAAAATGGCCATTCATTAGATGATGCAGTCTTATGATTTAGATGATTATTTATTTGTACAAGTTCTCAAACTTCCTTATGATATCTTATCCATTTTTCATCTTCTTTCTTCTGTGGGCATGCTATGCTTGGTCATGTTTACTTTTATTACTGTGCAATGATTTATTTTGAGTACCAATCACTTGATTATGTCCCAAAGATTTCTTTAGCTCTTTCTACTCTGCATCGAATTTTAATATGCTTAAAAAGTCAATAACTTAAGAAACATTTCATAGCATGGATTCAAGCATCATAGGATACTGACCCTACCAGCCTATGCTATAGACTCTACCAAACTATTTGACTGATTCAATTTTTATTTTTCCAGTGATATACTGTACAATAGTGTATTGTATTGACATATTGTATTGGTTTGAGAGTAGACCTGTAAGGTATTGGTACTTAAGATTTAATTCTTCACGCATACTATGGATCAATATATTCTATTGGCTTGTGTTTGGGTGACCAAATGAATTACTTCCATCCTCTTGAGGATTATTAAATTCCGTTTCTTTTCTTTAATCTGCTGATAATATGTTCTTATTATGAAAATACAGATATTGAGCAGATACTTGTGGAAGCACAAGATCGATGGTTACGTCCTGCCGAAATTTGTGAAATACTTCAAAACCACAGAAAATTTCATATTGCACCAGAGCCACCAAATAGACCTCCCAGTATGATCTCATGCAACTTTTGTTAGTGACACACTTATTTATTGTTTACTTTAGTCTATAACCTTTTACATCTAATGACAGTTTATGAACTGTATCATTAATTGAATTTTGAGATTGCTTGGACAGTCTATTTTGAATATACTGTTACTTGAATTTTGAGATTGCTTGAACAATAGGTTTTGAACTTGTTAATCATGTTTAAGAAATGCGTCTATTGATTTTGTATGGATAAAAATCTATAACATGAATGCGTTTTTGTTCTTCCCTACTTGTATGTAACTAGATAGATACCAAAATAACTAAATGATTTGTGCCAAGATATGTACAAATATTATTGTCATTCCAAAACTGAATACAGAAAATGTAGAGTCTTTTCTTTATCTTTTGCCTCTCTATTTCAAGTATTCAGTTGTTAGATTGGACAAACTTGATTCTAAGTTATTTATAAGCTTATTCATCATAAAACTTATCGGTAGGTTTTAAATGAGCTGTATGTTAATGCTGGAGATGGATATTACCATTACTGTTTAACTCGAAAGGCTAAGCACAGGTCTACCGTGTTTTCTGTAACATTTCTGTATTGGATAATTTTGTCATGTTTTTTCTTTGCTTCAGGTGGTTCTTTGTTTCTCTTCGATCGAAAGGTGTTAAGGTACTTTAGGAAGGATGGTCATAACTGGAGAAAGAAAAAGGATGGGAAGACTGTGAAAGAAGCTCATGAAAGGCTAAAAGTAAGTGAAACTGGTGATGGCACATCTTTCCATGCTTTGTTTACAGAGTAGTTGATAAACTTATTCTTTTGATTTTAACTAAAACACTATTAGGTAAATTTCCTGAAATTATGTTTTCAAAAACATGTAGTCCCTTAGAAAAGCATGCTCTTTAGTGAATGAATGGATATACATTAGGTGATGATGTTGCCTATCACATCATGATTTTTGGGGTCCACACATGAAGCACGTGAGTAGGTTAAATTGGTTCATCTAAATAGCTTTTCCGTATATATAAAGGCTAAACTTTAACATGGTAGATAATATCAAGGTAGGCAATACCAAATGATACTGCCCGGTATGGGCGGTATGTACCGGTCCGACGGCATACTGGTATGCGGATCGCCTGCTACCGGGCGGAACGAAAAAAAAGTAATAAAATAATATATATATATATATATATATATATATTAGAAAAAGGCGACGTTCGGCGATGTTGCCGAGGCGATGTGACATCACCTTTTTCGGATTATATATATATTTATTTAAATAAACGAGGCGACGTCGCCTCGCTTGGGAGAAGAGAGAACGATATATATTATATATATAATATATATATATATATTATATATTATATATATATACCGAGCGGTATACCGAACAGTATACTGCTCGGTATACAGTTTCTTACCGTACTGAGCGAACGTCGAAACTTCGGTACGGTACGAAATTGCAGACCTTGGTAGATATGATTCATACACTATATAATCTGTTGCATGAGGTTTCCATTAATAAAGGGTATAGGAAGAAGGATCAATATATGCAACTTTATCCTAAAGAGAGGTTATTTTTATGACTCACAACTTGATCACTCAAGTTACAAAGAAGCAAATGTGATCAATATATGCAACTTTTCCCTAAAGAGGGGTTGTTTTCATGACTCAAAACTCAAATCACCCAAGATACAAAGAAGCAACCTTACTATTGTATCAATGTTCATCCTCATATTATTATTATATGAAACAAAAGATACTATTAATTTGTTCAGAACATTTAGGAGGAATTGAAGAAAGTTGCATAAACATAGTTTAGTTTCAACAAATTCTTGATAGATATCTAGCGATGGAAGTGCTTATATCTCTTCAAGTTACTTCTTTTTGGAATAGACAATTCTGCACATCATGAATTACTAGAAAAGAAAGTCCCGATAGAAAGATGGAAAAGGGTGAGAGCATGCTCCATCGCCTCCATTTCCTCATTAAGATATTATGAGAGAATTTGATCTGCTTCTCGGGTTGGGTCTGTTGACTACTGTGATTGTTTCCGGACGTTGAAGCAACACAACCGAGTTATTCTTTTCTATCTGGGAAGCAAATTAGGTCACTTTTCTTCTGGTATTCTTTCATTTTACAAAGTGACTGTTCATGTTGATGACAATTTGGTGTAGTTGCCACTAGGGAATTGGGAAGCCTTACTTGGTAGCTATTGTAAGGAAAAGAAAACATTTTATTTTTATTGTAATGTAGTTCATTTGATACATGTATCTGCATATATTACTGCATCTTTGGTGTGACTAAATTTGGATGCATGTACATGTTGTTGCCTGACAGTGCCTTTGTGTTAAGTTCAAATACTTCACTAGAAGGTGTCAAATCAGTTGGATGGTTTATATAGTTGCCACCTTAAATTTTTATTTGCTATTTTCTAAGTCAATATTTCAAAATCTAACCAAACTGAAGTTCATGATTTCAGGTTGGAAGTGTGGATATGCTCCATTGTTACTATGCTCATGGTGAGGAGAACGAAAAATTTCAAAGACGGAGTTATTGGATGTTGGATGAGTAGGTTCTGAATATTCTCTCATATTTATAGGTTACAAAACAGAAATCATGATTCATATTCTATACCTCCTTCCACAATGCAACAACTTCTGTTGGTTGAGTTTTATCATACTCATGCTTTGTTGATTCTGGAAGTATTTCTAAAATGTAACTGTCACTCTATTTTTTGTGACTACTTATAACATGGTTTATATGTTGTTAATAGGACAACTGCTAGGTCTGTTGGACCCAAAATGGATATTATTAATGCCATCATGTCTAAAATATATCATGACCTTTTCTTTTTCATATTATTTTGCTAATTCATTTACATGTTGATGCTATGCACCTTAGATTGAGCTTGGAGGATATGATGATGCATACTTTACTATAACAAGTTCATTTTGTTTTAAGAATGGAGGCGTATGAATAACAATGAAGTCGTTATTATAAACTGAACAATTGTTTGTGAAAGATTCAGTTAATGAACTTCATTGTTGTGAACTTTATATGTACCTTCTTTATTTGTATTTATACAAGGTTACATTTGCCATTTAAGTACCTAATATAAACATAGAAACTTTACCAGTGTTTTGTGGTTTTCTAAATGCTGTAAGTGACCAATGCTAGTCTTTTCTTGGACATGTATCTATATTCTACTGTGTAAATGGTTTGGGACTCTTAGTTTTAGACTTCCAAACAAATTATAATGATGTTAATTTATTTGTATGCTGAGTACCCACTGTTAACATTATTGAGGCCAATAGTTTCCTCCTGCATTTATGGAAACCCTTTAAAATAGCATGTCTAGCTGTCATATTTTACATTCCATTGGATGAATATGCTCTTCACTTGCTTCTTGTTGTTTAGTCTTGGAAAAATGGAAATGCCTAATTATCCTAAATGCTAGTTGGTGAAGGGAACCAAGTTTGTTTTCTATGCATTTTTATTATTTACCTAGGCTACGACATTATTTCTTTTATCAATTACTCTTCTCCCATGAAAGCTTAGTTGTTGATAACAGGAGAAGAAAAAATTCTGGAAACAAAATAGACAACATAAGCATCAATGTTCATAATTATTAAATGGTTCAGTTTCCAAAAGAACACAGGTTTTGACTCGTGCTTATCTGCAAAAAGTTGTTAATTTTATAATTGTGGCTTTTTGCATTACTTTCATTTCTTATTTTTGTAACCTTAATGGAGAGTCATTTAATGCAGATGAGCTTATATATTTTGAAATTATTATACTTTGATATTAGACTATGCTAAATATTTATTGATTTGTCTTTTGTTGCAGGGAGCTCATGCACATTGTTCTTGTACATTATCGTGAAGTCAAGGTTGTAATTAATCTTGCTTTTTAACTAATTGCATTGACCTCTTTTATCTTTAGTATCATGTTTATTCAATGTTGCAGTTAGTATATATGGTGCCTCTTGTGGTTATTATTTTTCCTGTGTCAGAATGTCATGAAAGTTACTCGTGATCACTGTTTTTTTCTATTGTTTACTTATGTTAGTTAATAATGACATATATTAATTTTCTGCATTATTGTCTTGATTAGCTTCATATTCACTTTTGTAATATGTTATGGAGGATCTTTGTTTTGCCATAAGATTTTTGCACAGATGAATGCTTCTCGTATATTTCTATGTTAACTGATGGACTGTTATGAGCATGCCTGAAGAATTTAGGAACACCAAGGCAAGTCTAAGTAGAATACTTGAACAATTCTTGAGACCATATCTCTCCTACTACATCCTCCATTTGACCTCAGTGGTTTGACATCTGCAACCATGGAGGCAGAAGGATGAAAATGCTGCTAGAAAGAGGAGAGAGGAAGGACTAGTGAGAGAAAAAGGGATGTATTGCATGAGGTCAAAGGTGCAAGGTCACTCAACTAGAATCATGATGGAGCTATGGGTTAGGAATTACATCGTGAAACCCTAAGAAGAGATGAGACAAGCCCTTTTCTTGAAAAAAAATGGATGGAACCAGTCTGATTATGTTTGATTATAATCCGAATAATCTTAACTGGGTTAACACATAAGCTGGGACAGTCATTTCCCTATATTGATATTGATATCTGTATACCGAATATCGGTATGTTGTCAGCTTGATATGTTTCACCTGATATGGACATACTTGAAAGTAGATTTATGAGAGAAATATATTGATTTTAGATTATCGGATTAATATTATTCTGTATTTGTTCATACTAGGATGAGTTTGAGATTGGACAGGATCAGTTAATTGATTAGGATCTATTAGACTATATTGAGTCAGTCAACATTGGCTAAACTGCATCAGTATTGACCAGAAGACCCTAGGATTGGCCATAAATCAGAATCATCTAGGAATCAGCCAAAATTCTTGGTTGAGGTTTCTCAGAATTGGTCATAATATTCTGCTATTGACCATGATCAACAATATGATTGACATGGAAAGAAACAGATCATTTAATTCTGACCATACTGGCATCAATTAGTTTGAGTTGTCCTACCTATACAATTAGGAATTATCAGCCAAAGTGGATTGATTTTTTTTTCATCTTAACTAACTTTAGAAACCTTGAATTTATTATCTTATTGGTATGTTGATGTTGTAATGAAATTTTATGCATAAATGATTGGTCTTGACTTTTCTTGTTTTGCCTTCATGAGATGTGACTTCTGTTCCAAAGTTCTAGGCTGCCGTGGAATTGTAAGTAACTTATGTTGAGCATGTTCCTCTACTAATTCTTTTGGTTCTTTGCTTTAATTTTATATTATCCTTGTGATGTCCTTATCATATTACAGCTATTATTTGGCTTGTGTAAAATAAAAAGAATATCTTGTTTTGATATGCAACATACTTTTTGTACATAACTGTATTTGACTGCTTCTTAGTGGCCCAAAGTTACCTGGAAATTTTTTGTTGATTATACTCAGAGATACTTGTTAAAAAGATCATCTTATTATCTTATACCTTCATTTGATGCTTGCTTTTTTTTAAATTGTAAATTTGTAATGAACCTGAAACTATTGATTGCCATATCTTCAGGATAAACCAAGTCTCAGCTATACTAAAGATGTTGAAGAAGTTGTGCAAGTCACCCAAATGGATAATCTTTTCACTTCTAATTCTGCCACTAGTCAGGGTCAACCACCTTCACAAACCATGGATACTGATAGCCCCAGTAGTGCACACACTTCAGAGTATGAAGATGCTGAATCAGGTACAAGCTTTTGCTACATTATTATCCGCTGTGCATCATATTAACAGTATAATTCTCTAATTATATACAATCGTGCAACTTGTATTTCAGCATACATGAAGCGAAATTTGATGCAGCAGATATTTATCAAACAAGTTCCCGATACCACCCTGTCGCTGAGATGTGGCAGCATGATGATTGATGACTGATGGCTGTTCAACTCTTTGGCCCTTATGTAACCATTCCTTCTGTAGATAGCCTATGTGAGATGTTTTTTCCATGTTTCCAATTGGTTTTGGAACTTAAACTGAAATATGTTTTATTGATTCAAATACTCCTTGCTTAAAATTTTCCAGTTGATTTCCCTGGAATTCAAGCTGCTGAAAATAATTCGAGTGCTCAAGAGGATACAACTTAATTTCTAGATGTAGCAGACCTTGGATTTAGCAGGTCCAGAAATTTGTTTGATCTAACATCCTGGGATGAAATCCTGAAACAATGTGCAAAAGGCTTCCAGATGATCTTTAATACTTGGGGATCACAGGTTGCCACCATGGACGACAATCTAAGACTTCAATCTTTGATACTTGGGTCCTATATGCAGATGATCTCAGCACCATGGATAACGTCACCCGTTCACAGGAAAAGTACTTTGCAGGTACTGTATATATTTATATGTGGCTACATTTTACTTCATTGTAGGCCAGAACTAAAATGCTAAATAGAGCAGGTTGATCTTGCCGAGAGATAAGACAAATGTTGAATGACTATATTTTCACTTGAGCTTAATAATGTAGGTGATTGACTTTTATACTTTCCTGTGCCTTGATTTTCTCAAATACATCATCTTAGCTAATATTTGGGATGTCGACAGCTTTGTTAACTATGGCTAAAGATTCCTGGAATTCTTGGCATTTTAACCTTATTCTCCCATCTTTGCCATCCATAAATCTCTTACCAACCATCAGAGTTAAATAACATATTGTGCTTTTGATTTCATGCTTAGAACTGTATGATGTTTTCATTTGCTGTTTTTCTACATTATATGCTGTATTAAATCATAGCTTCTTAAAATGAGCTTTTTATTGTTTGCATTGCTTATTTTTTCTGCTTAGTGAAACATTTGTGTTAAAAAAGAATCATTGGTCCAGAGTTCTGTCGATATTGCATCTCCTTTTTCTCTTTGAATTCTGTCTTCTTTTTTCTTTGAATATTGTCTTTTTGCTTTTATTGCACAAAATTGAGTGTTAACTTGTAGGACACAACTAATTAGTAAACAGGATATTTCTGACTAGTTAACATGCTGAAAATTGTTTAATTTGGGATTTACATTCTAAGCCTGTACCAGTCTAAACCACCACAAATTTGTCATTGCTGCGCTAATTTAGTTTGTTTCTTCTGGAAGCACATCATGAATGGCTACCATGTTTTTGGCTCTTATTCATGAGAGTGGCCTTCTTGTGGTAATCCCTCGCCTTGCTTTCGTAGTGATAGAATATGCTAGAATGCTTTAATACTTTATACACCAACTTTGTTGGACATCCAGTCAAACACATGTTTTGATTTGGTTAACTTCCCTTTTCAATACCAATCAGCCCCTCTAATGTGCCAAATTAATATTCTAACATCTAGCCACCATTGCTAAAAGAAAATAAATCATCATTATTTAATATTTCGTTGAACTTGTTGGTGTTTGACAAAGTGTGTGTAGGAAACATTGCTGAATATGGAAATCTTGTAGATGTCTTCGTGGTATATCAGCATTTCCCTTTTCGTTTGTTTGGAGAGGTTTTCTTTGCTGTTGTAGCTCTCATTAATAGACTGTAGCTGAAGAAATGATTATATCATTCAGAAAAGTTCTGCATTGAAGATTTCTAATGCTGACATTAATTCACTTGATATGTCAAATATTGAATTTGAAAATATCACATTTATGGAGGATAGTATCGATTGCACTGCTCTTGTGAAACATCCATCATTCAACTACTCTAACACAGAATAAAGAAATATGATGGCTTCTTAAGGTGGATGAGCAAAGACTTTGGTGAAGTTGATGCATATGAGATCCAATTCTGGAATCGTCTGGAATGTCATTGGAAGTGAAAATGTCATTGAAGATCCAATCATGTCAAACTACAGTCATGTAGATCCATATGCAAGGAGTCCCACACTTTCCTAAGACCTGTTGTACAGCCTACTGGTTTCTCTCCAAATTATGTGTATGCTGGCTTGGAGACTATGGTGTGCAGTATTAATATTCTTTTTGTGTATTTCTGAAGCAGATTAGTCTTCTTGATGGAATCAGATTAACATAGTTGTTCTTTTCTAATTTTGAACCATCATTTCAGCACTATCGCGTCTATGTGGCAGGTTTCAATTGCTGGGATATTTTATATTAGCAGAGCTTCTAGCTGATGGAACTTTTCAGTGTCAATCTCCTCCACATAAATCTGGAAGGGTTCCATTATCTGACACCTGTTCCAATAGGTTTTCTTGTAGTGAATTGTGAGAATTTAAATTCGGACAAGTGACTCTCACTCTGATGAAGATTTCCAAATTCTATAGTTGCAGTGCAAATGTAATGCTTCTTTCTGTGTGGATAGACAAGTTACTATTTTGGGAACCACTTGACTACCAAAATCTAGGAACCAAAACCTTACAGAGAAAACTTATTAGGGTAAAATTTATTATTATCACCATGGAAGCTGATTGTGAAACTTCTACTCTGCTCAAGGAAATCAATGAGGACTTTTCCCCTCATACAGAAAACAGTCATTTGAATTATTTCATGAGTTGGCTTCTTTAGAAACTAGCCGTTGGTATCCTCGTCATCTTATTAGATGAGAATGGACAGGATGTGTTCATCTAGTGGTAGCTCTGGATTATGCTTGGACTATAAAACTAATTGTAGTCACAAGTGTCGATGTTAATTTCACAGATATGCATGGATGGACAGTCCATCACTTGGCAGTATTTTGTTGCCGGTAAATATCTAAATGTCATTATCTTTCCTTATCTTTAGTTCCTGTCTATGTTTAATCTTGTTTTCTCAATAAAAAAATGTCAGTAGGAATGTGGAGAAAACTATATTGTTGTGGAGGCAAAAGCTACATACATTGCATGGTTTTCGAGCAGAGGCACCATCAGAGAGACAGACCATGCAAAGGCCCATAAGGATGACTATGGAAGAAAACAATCTTAAGCTGGCTGCAGACAGCCCTTGCAAGGGTCAAGTCCATGGATCAATACCCAGAAGCTAGAGATAAGCAGCAAGTACTTGTACCTGTTGTCAGAGAACTTGAGGTGCCTAAGGTAATCATATCTGTTCACTTGGGAACTCTTCCATTCTCATTAGTGCCAAACAATCATGAAGTAGTCATTCTGGTAAGTTTTGTAGAATTTGTTATCTATTGTGAATTGAAATGTAATGTTGATTTTCCATTTGCAACTTAGGCTAAATACTGTGCTGTAATTCATATTGTATTCTTAAATTTTCTTTATGTATTTAATACCAAGGTAGCAACTCAGGGAATTGGCGCAGATATTCTTCTGTGATCAATAGTTGTCTGTTACTGGGTGTAACGGACACTCAGAATTTCCCTTGGTAATGATTTGGCTTCTATTGAATATCACTTTTGTGATGACCCCTCTTAGCTTCCTGTAGAAGCGTCAAACAGATAGCCTTAGATTCTGCTAGAGCTTGAGTACCTGGAAGTTCTGAGTAAATATTTAGTTTATCTTGTTATTAGCTATTAGATTCAATCTTTCAGAATTGTTCAACACTTCCATCTTAGTTGTGTTCACTTTTATTTTTATAGGCAATGCAGGAAAGCATCATGAATGTGTTGTTGGAGGCTAGAGATGGTGATTTTATGGTTGAACAAGAAGTCTTCTGTGAAACAACTTACACCTAGTCCTGGAGAAGGTTGATTTTCTTGTTTTAAAGCATCGCCTTCACTGATTTTCGATTGCACCTTTCCATCTAGTGCGACACCTATGGGCATTTTGCTTATATGAATGCATGTGCATTCCAATCCAATCTTGAGAGGAGGTAATACCAGATTATCCTCTTGGCTGTAGCTGGTAGCCTGCCATTCACTAACCAGGACTTGTTTGAATTGAAACCATTTCTATTCCATTATTAGTGCCTTATGTTAGCTGATTCAGTTGCCAGTACAAATAATTGATGCCCTGGTAATGTTGTCTTGTAACAATTTTGCTATGTTCCGAATGTAGGATTGCTAAAAGAAGTTGAGAAGTGCATTCACTTCTTATTTTTCTTTCTTTCATTATTTCTTTCTAACTTTTTCTTAATCCGTGAACAATTTTAATGAGAATCATGTGTTTTCGTGATATGCTGTTACGAGACATAAGGTTGTTCAGATCGTTTCGATACCGGGGTGAATTAGTACTTTTGTAAAAATGTTGGTTTGAAATTTTGTTCGATGAAATTGTATCGAAAATATGTTTAATTTAAAAACGTTCGTAAACATAGTGAACAAGTAGAGTTGTAGATAATTAAATCACCAAGTAGAGTTGTAGATACATCAGGGAACTCTTTGATTACCGAAATTTCATTTATGTGAGTTTCTTGATCTGAATGCTCCTTTACATACACAATATAACAAAAACAACTCTTCTACATAAGACGATGAGCTTGAAATGCTGATCAAGCAAGGAGGTAAATCATGCCTAATAACTTCAAAGTAAATTATAGGCTAATCTGGTATGCAGAAAGTAATTATTTTTATATAGCAATCAATACTAGTGTGATAGGAAGATAATTAATCTATGCCAAGTATAATATCAAAATCATGGATCTCTAAGAGAATCAAATCAGCAAGGAGTTTATGTTCTCCGATAGAAATCAAACAAGATGGATAAACCAAGTTTGTTGTCAAATAATCCCCAACAGCAATTATTACATATAATATATAATCTGGATGTCTAGGTTGAATGCATAAGTGACAAGCAAAGTATTATGAAACAAAAGATAAGTTGGAACCAAGATCAAACAAAACTTTTGCATTTCTTTTAGAAACATGAAGAATACCTTCAACTACTAATTTAGAAGCTCTGGAATCTTGTTTAGTGATAGCATATACTCTAGCATGGATTGATGGTCTAGGAGATAGTGACTCTTTCTTTTTCTTTTTCTTCTTCATAGGGCAATCTTTTATTTGATGATCCAACTTCCCACAAGCAAAACAAGCTCTAGTCACCCGAAAACACTGACTTGTTTCATGATTTAATTCATATTTTGCACATGACTGAGTCCTCTGCAGTGGTTTCCCTTTCTCAAATCTAAATGTCTTGACCCTCTTATTACTAGCTTCATATTCATTTCCTCTCTTTCTTATGCTGGTAAATTTATCCTTATTATTCTTACTCTTGATTTCTTAAATTTCCTTCAAGTCTCTTTTAATTATCAAAGCTCTTTCTACCACGTTAACATATGCTTGGTGTTTTAAGACTGATATTCGACTTCCTATTATTGGCCTTAGTCCCATTTCAAACCTCTTTGCTTTTTTATATTCATCACCGGTCTTTTGTGTGGCAAATATAGAGAGCTCAGTGAATTTAGATTCATATATTACTACCATCATGTTTCCTTGGATAAGATTTAAGAACTACAATTCTTTTTGCTCTCTAATAAAATCTGTGAAATATTTATCATTGAACTTTTCTACGAATACCTTCCAAGTGATTGGCTTGTGTCTAACTTCATAAATCATCTCCATTGTTTTCCACTAGTGTTCAGCCTATCCTTTCAACATAAAGGTAGCCAAAGAAACCTTCTAATCATTAGAGCAGTTTAAGACATAAAATATTTTCTCTATTCGTATCATCCACTATTCTGATACTATTGGATCGGGCTCAATACTAAAGTTGGGAGGACTAAGCTTCTTAAACTGTTCAATTCCCAACCCAGTCTGGTTTGATATTCTCACTCCATCATTTCTTCCTTTTTGGACTTGTTATTGCATCACATGAGTCATAGTCTTAAGAGTTTGCATAATCCCACTTAACTGATCAGCAATAGATCTAACAGGAGAACCCAATGGCCTCGTCATCCTTGCTTCCTAAAATATCAAAAGAGAAATTTTTTTTATTAATCACTTTACATAAGTTACAAAACCTCATGATGTATTAAGCCTCTAACATATCAACAAAAAGGTCTTAGTCATCCTCAAATCATGCTTTGATACCACTTCTGTCATACCCAAGAAATCGATAATATTAAAATTTCATCACAAATCAATCAAGGATCTAAACTAACATTTATGGATACTAAAAACATTCAAACATCTAACGATATATAAAACCTATGTAGTTTATAATCATATAACATATCGCTCGATGATTCATAAAATCTGAAGCCAACTAACCAAAATAATAACCGCAACATAAATCCATAAGTGTGGGAATCTATACAATTATAAAACCAATGTTTACCACAAGTTCATATCATTACATGAATTAAACTTAATATTTCAGAATCCTAAACATGAGAGGTCCTTTAAACTTTTACAAAACCCATAAGTTTGGATTTATTGTCAGCATTTCATTAAACATAGTGTGTACTTATATAATAAAAACAAATCTACTAAGAAAACTCTGCCCAAAATCTTTTAGCTTTCCACTACCTCAACCCAATTTTAACATTTAAGCGAGTGACAAACTATCTTGAAAATTTTATATAATAATGGATGAGTATATAAAGCTCAGCAAGCAACTAACATATCAATGGTAAAAGTGAAAAGTTTTCAAACAAATAAGGTATCAAAGTGTAAGGCAGAATATAAAAATTCATAGATGTAATCTCATTAGATACATAATCATAAATGTCATTTCAATCAAGCATATTTGGTTCATAACAAATCGAATAAAGAGTAATTGGAGCATATCAAAAGCATATGAAATATTTCGGAGTATATCAATGATAAATAAAATATTTTGAAACATATCAATGGTATATGAAATATTTCAAAGCGTATCAATAGCGCATAAACATTTCAGAAGCATAAGAAGCATTTTAGAATATATCAAAGACATATAAAATATCTTGGAGCATATCAACGGCATATGAACCATTTCAGAGCATATCAAAGAACAATTAAGAAATAGAAGTTTAAATGTCGTATTTGACATTGCATTCATTTCATTCTTATCTAAAGCACATACATAAACATATAACCAAAACTCTAGATATCATATCAAACACAAAAAAGGTGCAACAGGATCACAGACAAAATATGGTTCATCCATTTCTGGATGACCACCATATATAAGTCTCCTACGTCTAGGAGCTCCATCCACCCATGTTTGGGTGAAGTTAGAGGGGGACGATAAAGCATCATGGGCTCTAGGCATAACTTTCTTTACCATTTCTTGTAAAGGTTCATAGTATGCCACAAACACCAGAGTACAAAAGGACAATATGAACAATAAAATTAGCACATATCGGAAGCACATACAGAACAACAAAATGTGTTGAATCTTGGATTTTGATGATGAAGTCAATTATAAATTGTTTGATCTAATCTATATATTGAGAAAAGTGTCTAGGATTAACTACAATAGTAGTAAGACATAAAGTAGGGTTTGTGTCGAAGTCAAGATCGAGATCTCATTAGGAGTTTGAGAATTCGACGGAAGTCTGGACGTTTGTCGGAAGTTCTGTCGGAACCAACCGAGAAGTCCAGGAGCTTGCCAAAGAATCTCATCGGAACTCGCCACGAAGATCGTCGTAAAGTCCAAGAGCTTGTTGGGAGTCCATCGGAACATTGCTGAGAGTTCGTTGGATGTTCACCGGAAGTACACTGGAAGCTCACCGGAAGAGCAATTGATGCACCGGAACAAATAGCATTGTAATCATATCTTAGATATCGTAGTTAGAGTGTAAATTAAGCTAGGATTAAGAGGTAATCCCACTAACTTAATTTGGGACCAATTGGGCCCTTAATAGGGCTAAATTGGGTTGAATTGAGCACCCAATTCAGCCCTTAAAAACATGGCCGGCGGTGGCACCGCTTGAAAAGCAATGCCCCATGTTTTCTAGGTGATGGTACCGCCCAGACTGGGCGGTGGTACCATCGACAGCAATGCTGCCAATAGTGGAACTGCCCCTGTTCAGCGGTGGTACTGCCTAGTGTCAGATCAGCGACAGTAGTACTGCCCAGTAACGGCGGTGATACCACCAGTACCCCAGATTCTGGGGATGTGATACTTTTTGGGTCCAATTTTGAAGCCATTGGAGCCTATAAAAATCCCACCCTTTTCTGCATGAAAGGGCATGAAAATATTGGCTTAATCTTGAATTCTTGAGTCATAAAAGTGTTGTAAAGTTAGAGTTCTCCTCCTTCATCTCTTAGCTTTGTAACCATCCAAGAAAGGAAAGTGAGACTTGTAAGGGTTGTCTCCTAAACTCGGGAGAAGGAGAAAATACTGTAAAGAGGTGTTAGATCTTCAACTATTGAAGAAAGGCCTATAGTAGACGCCGGTGACCTCGTCGGAGGAGGAATCCAAAAGTGGATGTAGGTCACCTTGACCGAACTACTCTAAATTTCGGTTTGCTTTTCATTTGTACAATTTACTTTATTCCAAACCTCCTTACTCTTCTCTTGCACTTTTACGAAAGCTTTTAAGTTCAACTTCTCTCCGAAACTGATTGAATTGAAACCATTTTCGTCAGAATCGTAAAAGTTTTTCGCTGCACTAATTCACCCCCCCTCTTAGTGCCGCTCTTGATCCTAACAAAATGTACATGTGCCTTTATGAGTCAATACAATGCAAACATAATCTTTCACAATTGCATTCAAATTTGAAAGGAAATAAAGGCAAGAGCATACAAGGATTTTGGCACATATCGGAAGCACATGCGGATCAACGAAACATACATGTGCCCATACGAAACAATACGATACAAGTCTAAGCAAACACATATAACATAATTGTTGCAAGAATATTGGATGAAATCAATTTTTAAAGAGAATGAAACAAAAATATGTGAAATCGACCAAAGTTCGATTCTGACAGAATTTGAGAGGCACATTGAATAAATAATTCAATCTATCAATTGTGCTCCAATTTACTCAAAAAAGATATCATTGGGCAGATACTTCATTCTACTTTCAGATAAAATAACTTTCATACGAATTGAAGTTTTTAACAAAGAGTTACAAATAATTTGGTAACTAAAGGTAAAAAAATAAAATCTCTGTTTTGCAGAATTCATATGGTCAGTTTCAATAGATAACTGAGCAGGCATTTAGACTTTAAATCTTTCAATCCAGATATTAAAAGAAAGATTTATGAGTCTAGTTTCTAGCAAAATTAGTTTTGCACAAATCAGAGTTTCCAACTAGGACTTATAAGTAGTTTAGTATCCAAAGATCAGAAGTTATGGTCCCTGTTTTGCAGAATCTGTAGGGTTAATTGAAATAGAAGTTATGGAAGGTATTCGGTGTCCAAATCTTTCAATCTCAGTTTCAAAAGAATCGTCTAAGAGTCTAATTTCAAATAAATTAGGTTTCACCTAAATCCAAACTTGGTGCTAATAGTTATTGTCTAAAACAATGTATAGAGGTTAGTTTATTAAAAAATTTCAGATTTATGGTTTTGTATTTAACAAGAGAAATATCAAGTTTTAAGCTAAAATCTATCGAATTATTCAGAATTAATATGAGAAAAAAGACTAATATTTCTGTAGGATATGGTTAGAACACTTATCTTTGAGACTTTTGACCCCAAATGAGAAGATTTGAGCAAAAATCCCCAAAGTCCCAAGTTTCTCCTCTTCTTCTTCTCTTTTTCTTCTTCTTTCTCTCTTCCTCTCTTCTCCAACACAAGTTACCTTCTCAGGTTCCTCAAGAATGAAGATGGCTCAGGCGGTGGGATTTGTTATTTTGTGTATTTTATAGTTTACTCATTGTATTATTTATATTTACGATTAGGTCCACAGGATTTATAAATAGGTCCTCGGATTTTTTTTCAAACAGGTCCCTATATTTTATAAATAGGTTCTTAGATTTATATTTAGGTTCTTCTATAGAATTTAAAATGGCTACTTACATTATAATTAGAAACTTATATGAAAATTTTGAAACGAGGGATGCTACAAATAAATCATAAATTAAAAAAATCATTATTACTTCAAATCATCATGCATAATATAAGATCTTCAAGCATGATACCAAACCTTTTAATATTTTTATTACATCATTATATTATTATGTATCATTAAACATAAAGCATTTTTTATCAAAATCATTTTGTTTATTGTAGTAATGCATTTTTCTTTTGAAGTGAATCTAACTCTTCATATTTTAGTGCTAGGAGTTAACATGCAATTGTCATGCTTAAATTTTTAATTTTTTTTTAAATCACTAGAAAGAGAAGCATGTTTTTTTTTTATATTTTTTATTTTTTACAAACTAATTTAAAATCATCAAACAACTCAAGTAATTTCATTGTAAGGTAAAGAGGTTTCGGGTGAGTCAGTTACCTCATTGTCTTGAGCTGCCAAGGCATAGTTCACCACTTTGTCTTTATTAGTTTCCTCCTCATCTTCGGATGTACTCGATTTTTCCTAAGTCATCTTGAGTGTCTTCTTCTTCTTTGGCAACCTCTTCTTTTTAAGTTCATTTTTATTTTTTTATAGACTTTTTAACCTTTGTTGTTATGAGTTCAAGGTCATCATCACTTGAGCTTTCGCTTGAGTGGTCGTCTTTTGTTCTAAGTGTAAAATCCTTCATGTTATTTGGAAGGTTGTTCTCAAGTTCGTCATGTGCCACATAAGTTATTTCGTAGGTCATCAAAGATCAGATAAGTTCCTTAAATAAAAAAATATTTAAGTCTTTTGCTTCTTGTATTATAGTCACTTTTGGATCCCAACTTTTTGGAAGGGATCTCAGTATTTTATTTACAAGTTTAAAATTTAAATATTTTTTACCAAGTGCTTTTATACCATTGACGACATCCATAAAATGAGTGTACATGTCTACTAGTTTCGCTTGGTTTCATATGAAACAATTCAAAATCAAGCATAAAAAAATTAACTTTACAATCTTTAATCCTACTTGTGCCTTTATATATGACTTCAAGAGTGTACCAAATATCATGTGCAGTTTCACAAGTCGAAATACGATTAAACTTATTTTTATCCAAAACGCAAAACAAAGCATTCATAGCTTTCGCATTTAAAGAAAATGATTTTTTTTCTCAAAGGCATTCCATTCCTTCATAAGTTTGAAAGACTTTTTAAAACCACTTTCAACAATATTCCATAAATCAAAATTCATAAAAAATAAGAAAACTCTCATTCGAGTTTTCCAATTTGTAGTTCGTCCCATTGAATATAGGAGGACGAATAATAGAGTGACCCTCTTAAAATCCGATAAAAGTCATTTATTTTGGGTGTTAAATTAAATGAGAAAAACGTAGCTCTGATACCAACTGTTAGGATCAAGTCAATACTAAGAGGGGGGTAAATTAGTGCTTTCGATAAAATCACATCAGTTTGAAACTTTGTATGATGAAAACCAATATCGAAAAGATGTTACCTTGTAAGCATGTTTGTAAGCGTAGTAGAAGTAATAAGCAAGTAAATCAGTTTGTAATATAAATAAAAAGTATGAAGAAAATGCAAATAGAGTTTTATAGTGGTTCGGTCGTTGTTACCTACATCCACTCTCGATTCCTCTTCACTCAAGGCTATCGGCTTCCATTACTTATCTTCTTCCAATGGGCGAATATCAACTACCATTTTATACTCTTTTTCCTTTTCATAGGTTTAGGAGATAACCTTTACAACCTCTCTTTCTTAGACCTCACTTCTCCCTTTAGAAGAACTTCTAAATACTAGGAAGAAGTGACCCTACACTTCAAGAGAGATTACAACCTTTCTTTCTCAAGAATGCTTTCCTCATTTCTATTCAATTCTTACTTCTCCATACAGGAATAGCTGAGGTATTTATAGACCCAAAATGGTTTCAAAAATAGAACCAAACAAGGTCTCATCCCGGGTTTTCCAGGTCCTAATGATACCACCGCCTGTGCTAGGCGGTACTACCGCCTACAGCATTGACACTTGATGGTACCATCGCTCAGTCTAGCGGTATCACCGCCCAACACAGTTTGAGAGATTGTGTTTGGGTGGTACCACCGCCCAGTGGGGCGGTACCACTGCCTAACACTAGGTGGTACCATTGCTCGGTCTGGCAATACTACCACCTGACACAATCTCAGAGATTGTCTTGGAAACCGAGCCTCTAGCAGTGCCACTACCTGACCTAACTTTTGGGTTACTGAATAGGTCTTTCTCTTAGCCCAAAACAACCCCAATTTGGGCCTAGTTGTCCCCTAATTGAGTTGGCATGGTTACACCTGAACCAACTCAATTAGCCCTCTAAACTACTTTGATTTAGACAAATTATTACAAGCAAGAATACTAAGTTGTTCGGCATGTCATTGGTTCATCCGACGCTCCATTTGAACTTTCAGTGTATCGTCCTCTCTTGTGGCGTATTGCCCAATCAGTATGTTAACCTCTGCAATACTTTATTTCCTTGGCACAATGTCCGATCCTTCTAGCCCGATGCCCGAATTCTTGGTATGAAACCTTCTACTAACACATCGACCTTCCTCCAGTCTGACGTCTAAGCTTCTGATATGTTCTATTTCGGCCCAATATCTGATTCTACTACTTTAATCAATTTATCTTTCCTGATCGAAGCTAGTCCTACGTCACTTAAATACATATTAGATCATAACTTTATCAATTGGTTTCAATATCAAACTCTGAGATTCAATAACTAAGACGAAAGATATGTTACCTTTGGGGACAACAACAAAGGAAAAACTATTAGAAATGAAATATAAGTAACAAATCAAACCTTTTAATTGAAAACATTTTATTAGTAGATGGTTTAAAACATATCTTGCTAAGCATTAGTCAATTATGTGATAAATGTTATAATATCAAATTTGAATCTAATGCTTACATTATAGAAATACCACACAAAAATAGATCTTTGATTGTCGTAAGGACTAATAATGTTTATACTATTGATCTTGATGAGTTTCGTGATGAAACTTACTTTTCGGTTTTCAACGATAATGCATGCTTTAATATAGAAGATTAGGCTATGCAATTATGAAACTAATTTCACAAATTACAACTAAAGAACTTGTAAGAGGTATACATAAAATTAAATTTGTCAAAGATAAAGTTTACGATGCATGCAAACTAGGAAAATAAATAAAGAGTAGCTATAAGTCTAAAAATCAAGTACCTCTTGACCACTACAATTAATCTATATAGATTTATTTGGACCAATTGATGTTACAAGTCTAGGAGATAGTAAATACACTTTTGTGATAGTTGATGATTATGATAGATATACATAGACATATTTCTTGGCACATAAAAGTGATTGCTTTAAATATTTTTAAAAATTTTATAAACTAGATGAAAAGGGTTTTATGATTTCTTCTATTCGTAGTGATCATGGTGGTGAATTTAAAAACTATGATTTTTAAGATTTTTATGAGTTAAATGGGTATGACTATAATTTCTTCACTCCAAGAAACTCTCAACAAAATAGAGTTGTTGAGAGAAAAAATAGGTGTTTACAAGAAATTCAAGAACCATGCTTAATGAACATAGTCTACCCAAACATTTTTGAGTTGAAGTCGTTAACATGAAATGCTCTGTCATGAATATGGTTCTTGTAAATCATTACTTTCTAAAACTCCTTATTAATTGTGAAATAACAAAAAACCCAACATTTCATATTTTAAAGTTTTTAGTTGTAAATGCTTTATTTTAAATGAAAATGATGCCTTAGGAAAATTTTGATGCAAAATCGGATGAAGTTATTTTTCTTGGATATTCCTCTATTTTTAAAGCTTTTCATGTCTTTAATAAAAGAACTTTGGTTATAAAGGAATCTATTCATATTATTTTTAATGAGATTCCTGAATTTAAGAAAAATAATTTTGATGATAATTTTGATTTTAATACTTTCAATTTGAATGAAAATTCTCCTTCCTTAAGCAACTTGGATGCTTTTACTTCCAAAGAATTCTTGCCTAAGGAATGGAAGTATATAAATACTCATCCTAAGGAGCTAATTAATAGAGATACATCAAAGATGTTCAAATTCGTTCTTCATTTAAAAAGTTTTGTGCTAATGCTGCATTTTTATCTCAAATTGAACCAAAATACATTGAACTCTAAAAGATAATTCATGAGTTTTTGCAATGCATGAGGAGTTAAATCAATTTGAGAGAAATGAGGTATGGAAGCTTGTTCCTAGTCCTAGTTCCTATATTATAATTGGTACTAAATCGATTTTTAGAAACAAGTAAGATGAACTTGATATCGTAGTTCGAAACAAGGATAGATTAGGTTTCAACCAAAAAGAAGATATCGATTATGAAGAAACTTTCACTCTTATGGTAAGATTAAAAGCCATAAGGATACTCCTGACCTATACTAATTGTAATAATTTTAATTTATTTCAAATGGATGTTAAAAGTGCTTTTCTTAATTATTTTATTTTCGAAGAAGTTTATGTTAAATAACCACTTGGATTTGAGAATGCTACTTTTCTGAACCATGCTTTTAAGTTATTTAAGATTGAAACGAGCCCCAAGGGCTTGGTATGAGAGACTTAGTTTATTTCTCATTAAGAATGATTTTTTAAAATGTAAGGTTGATACCATATTTTTTATTAAATATTTAAAAAATAAATTTCTTATTATTCAAATTTATATTGATGATATCATTTTTGATTCTTCAAATGAGTCTTTATGTGAAACATTTGCCAAAAGTATGAGCCAAGAATTCAAAATGAATATAATAAGTGAATTATCTTTTTTATTGGGATTATAAATTAAGCAATTTAGTGATGGAACCTTTGTTAGTCAAACTAAGTATTCTTTATGTTAGGAATGAGTCAACACTAAGAGAGGGGAGGGGGGAAGGGTGAATTAGTGCAGGGGTAAAAATGTCGATTTAAGAAAATCTCTTCATACGATAAAATCGATTTCGGAAACTTGAAAGCATATGCGAGTGTAGGCATAGTAAAAGTATAGTAAGGAGGTTTGCAGTAAGATAAATTGCACAAAAGAAAGGCAAACTAGATTTTTATAGTGGTTCGGTCGTCATAACCTATATCCACTCCACTAATTCCTCTTCCGTCGAGGCCACCAGCATCCACTATCGATCTTCCTTTAATAGGAGAAGATCAACCTCCTTCTTACACCCCTCTTCTCATTTTTATAGGTTTAGGAGACAACCTTTACAAGCACACACTCCTCTCTAAATAGAATTCTAAGTTTAAGCTAGATGAGGGAATTTCTCAAGAGATTTCTATAGCGTTTTCTCACTTTTAAACTCTTTGTGCTTGTGTTTATTAACCAAGAATGTCCTAGTTGGGCCTTGAATCCGGCCTAAACCAGCCCAACTTCGGGCCCAATTGGCCCCTAACAGAGTTGATGGGATTACCTCTCATTCCCAACTCTAATTATGTGCTAACTACGATTCCTAAGATATATATAAGCAAAATAAGTCTGGTTTCTTCCAGCGAGCTTCCGACGATCTTCCAGCGAACTTCCGACGGTCTCTCGACAATGTTTCGGCGGACTCCCAGCAAGCTCCTGGACTTCAAGATGATCTTCTTGGTGAGTTCCGATGAACTTCTTTAGCAAGCGCTAGGATTTCTCAGTCAATTCCGATGGAACTTCCGACGAACTCTCGAACTCCCAACGAAATCGCGTTCTTGACTCCGGAACTTCATTTTGCTTTATGCCTTGCTACCGTAGTTAATCCTACACACATAAAAATACACTTCAATCTAGACAATTATTACTAAGCATGAATCATGTTGTCCGACATATCATTGGTCCATCGATGCATTGTCCGATTCTTCGGCATATCTTCCTCTCTTGTGGCCTATTGCCCAATCGGCGAGTTGACCTCTGCAACTCTGATATCCTTAGCGCAATATCCACTCTACTTGGCCTGAAGCCTTCTGTCGATACGTTGACTGATCCTTCGGCCCGACGTCCAATCTTTTGACATGTTTTCCTCCGGCCCAACATGATTCTTCCTGCTTTAATTGTCTCTCCCTGATTGAAGCATCTTGCATCACTCAAAATGCAGATCTAATCATAAATACTATCAATTGGTTTCATCATCAAAATCTAGATTCAACAATTTCTCCCTTTTTGATAATGATAACCAATTGTTGATGGAGTTAACCTTAACTCCCGGAGTTTAAACAAACTCCCCCTATCAATATGTCATATTGATAGAACTTTTGGATTCAAAAATCCATGCAATATATTATCATAAACTTATGCATAACATCATCATATTTCTCTTCCTTTGTCATCAACAAAAAGGAGAAGTGCAACTATCAAGTATTTAAGATATAATGTCAAATATTACATTTATCATCATACAATTTGTAATCTATAAAATTTAGCAAGTGCCACATCATGTTAGAACATACAATCTATCAAGTTGTAGATATGTAAGGTAGTAAGATAGCAAGTTTATAACATACAAGCTAGCAAAAATTTTGAAAACAAATGCAAGATAGCTTTCTTGTTGAAGTGTGTAAACTAGCGATTCTTGCTTCCTTTTACAATGTGCAAGTTGCAAGTTTTGCTTCTTGAGATAGGCAAGATAGCACTATTGCTTCTTTTGCAAGATAGCATTTCTTGCTTTTGAGACGAGCAAACTAATAAGTTTTATCTCTTTTTACGATATGTACATTTGTAATTTTTGCTTATCTTTAGATGTGCAAGCAAGCAAGTTTTTGCATCTTCTTGACTTATGCAAGCTAGCTAGCAAGCTAGCTATCTCCCCATTTGTCATTATAAAAAAGAATGGAGGAATACAATTTTGTATCTCTTTTTCCCTTTACAACAATTTTCAAATCATGACAAAGGATAAATAACAAAGATGAAAAATCAAGTTATGAATGTCAAAACAATTTTTCATCATGAATATTTCATCATTGCATGCATCATTATCATAAGTTGAAGTATTGCATGCATAATATCAAATCATCATTCATAATTACATCAATGTTTCAATCATTATTTCAATATTCTTGTGCATCATTATAATTTCAATTTACAAAATGCACAATTTTAAAACTTTACATATCATCCTTACTCTATGTATGATACTAAAAATAAATCAATTATCATATCATATGTGATACTCATAAGCTAGCAAATTTATATCATTTTAGAGCATCAAAATAATATCATGAGTATTTCATGCATTCATATCATCACATGAAGAATATAAAAAAGAATTAGGTGATGAGATATACTTTAAGAATACAAGGAATTATACAAAGCCAAAAAAAAAAATCAGAAATATGAGATCATGTGAATACTAAAAGACATGATTCATTTAGTAAATCTCTTATTTAAATAAAATACCAAGAAAAATCGTAGAAGTACAAAGAAGAGATCTTAATTAAAAAAAATCTCATGTAATTTCAAGAAATCAAGATCATGATTTTGATAAAACTCATTCAAATTCAAATCGTCAAAATCATCAAAATCTCAACATTAGTTTCAAGAGATTTAAAATAGTATAAATAATTTTATTGATCTCTTAGTGAAAAATCGATAAGGTAGGGATTTGAGAAGTTTTCAAGAAAAAAATTGCTTTCCTCTTTTTGTTTCAACTCATTGATTGATTTCATACATACATGTTCTTTTCTTTTATGCCAAATCCATGCATCATTCATTAACACCGAAAAGAACTTTCAAAAGATCATAAAAACTATTATACATAAGTTTGAAATATAAACTTGTTAAGCATGCTTTCAAATCATCATTACATTTTAATTAAGACATCAAGCATGGTTTCGTTGAATATAATGTTAAATGATTCTTAAAGATATCTAAACTTCTTTAGTTTCAATTTGTGTGATTGACTTTATATTAGCATGCCCAAATATTTGTTCTTATATCAAAACCATGCATCAATGTTTAAAACGGAAAGATAAAAAATCATCAAGATCAAAAAGTGTAACACATAATTCCAAAACATATGATTTCAAATCATAACTTTAAGTCCTCATGCATAAAAATCTGTTAGGATCAGAGCGGCACTAAGAGGGGGGGGGGGGGGGGGGGGGGGGGGTGAATTAGTGTAGCGGATTAAAACGTGTAAGTTTGAAAACAAATTCGTAAATGTGAGAAGATTTCGATTCGATAGTAACTTGAGTAAAGTGAGAAGACGAAAATGAAAGCTTGCTGTAGTGTAAATAACAATTTTAGAAAGGTAAGTACTCACACATTTAAGGAACACACCAATTTAAAGTGGTTCGGTCAGATGACCTACAACCACTTGGGAAGCCTTCTTCGATGAGGCTTCCAACTTCCACTAGTAAATCACTTTAAAGGGGAAGGACAAATACCCCTCTTACAACCTTTTACAAGTGGTTCATACTCTTACAAATTTTCAACGAAAAGGAAGGAGGTGAACACTCAAGCAATTGAAAACAAGGCTTGCTAAAGACTTTGCTAAGGCTTTTATCTCAATCTATTGCTTCCCAAAAAGTTATGTTCTTTGCTGAGAATTGAAGGGTATTTATAGGCCCCAAGAGGATTCAAATTTGGGATCCAAATTTGAATTGCTTTTGGGTTTCCCGATGTTGGTGATGCCACCGCCTATCAGTGGCGGTGCCACCACTTGTTAGTGTCTAACACTGATAGTGTACTAGCGATGCCACCGCCCAGTTCAGCGGTGGCACCACCGGACCTCTCAAGTGCTGGGTGGTGCCACCGCCCGACCTTACGTGTCACTGGTTGGGCTTCAGATATGGCCGAAACCAAGTCATATTCGGGCCCAGTTGGCCCCTAACCAGGATATATGATTATCCCTTAATCCTAACCCTAATTACATACAAACTACGTAATTGAAAACATAATCCTAAGCAAGTTTTTAATTGAAAAATGTCGAGTCTCCTTCCGACAAGCTTTCCAACGGACTTCCGATACGCCCTCGGATTTCTTCCGGCGGACTCCTAGTAGGCTCCCGATCTTGTGGTGAGTTCAGCGAGTAGCCGAGCCTTCTTGGTGATCTCCGCGAACCTTCGGCAATCTCTTCGGTGGACTTTTGAAAACTTCGACAAGTCCCCGATTTCTTCTCGGTTGGTTCCGGCAACATCTTCGATGAATCTTCGGACTTTCGATAGACTCTCGAACACCCATCGAACTTGACTCTGGTAGACTTGCTTTATGTCTTCGAGCTATCATAGTTAATCCTGCACACTTAACTCAATAATATAG
Organism: Musa acuminata AAA Group; assembly: GCF_036884655.1. NCBI lineage: Eukaryota > Viridiplantae > Streptophyta > Magnoliopsida > Zingiberales > Musaceae > Musa > Musa acuminata. The sequence continues at coordinate 22,232,976 of NC_088331.1, read as the reverse complement.
ATTAGATCAATTAACCTATCAATTGATTTCATCATCAAAATCCGAGATTCAACAAAATCATCAAGCATGATACAAGCATTTATTTTCAAAACATTCATCATGATAAGGCATACAAGCCAAAGAAATCATTAAACATAAAGCATATTCATCAATCATGGTTTCATTGAGCATAAGCCATTTTCAAACAAAATAAAAAATCAATATCAAAATCATCAAGATATACATTATAGCTTCTTAAAACATAATAGGATTTATCTTAAGTAATAGATTTAAGTATAACATTTTTGTTCATTCATAAGAAAATATATAATTTTCATAATTATTTTTAAAATTACTAGAAGGATAAGCATGATCCTAAAACTTTTAACATTTTCATTACATCATTAAACATGCAATTTTCAAAAAAAAAATTATATATTTTTTAAACTAAATTAAAAAAATAACTCATGAAGAACATCAAGTAACTTCAAAGTAAACTAAGGGGATATTGATTACCTCATTGTAGAAATCCATTAAGGCATAGTTTGCCACCTCGCCTTTATTGATTTTCTCCTCGTCTTCGGAGAAGCTCGATTCATCCCAAAGTGCTTCCCTATTTTTGTGTTCATAGCAAGTAGTTGCATTCTTTTTGTTCTTTAATTTTTGTTTTATGAACTTTTTAAATTTCATAGTGATAAGTTTAAGTTCACCATCACTTGAGCTTATGCTCGAGTGATTTTCGATTGTTCTAAGTTCGAAATCATTCCTGTTCTTTGGACGGTTGTCCTCAAGTTCGTTTCGTGTATTGTGCATCATTTCATATGTCATTAATGAACAAAAAAGTTCTTCAAGTAAAAAATTATTAAGATCTTTTGCCTCTTGTATTGCGGTTACTTTCATATCCCAACTCTTATTACGAGAACGTAAAATTTTATTTACAAGTTCAAAATCCAAAAAATTTCTACCAAATGCTTTTAAACCATTGACGACATCCATGAAATAGGTGTACATGTCGACAACGGTTTCGCTTGGCTTCATTCGAAAAAGTTCAAAATCATGCATTAAAAGATTTATCTTAGAATCTTTTACTCTACTAGTGCCTTCGTGTCTGATTTCCAAAGTGTGTCATATATCGAAAGTCATTTCGCACATAGAAATTCGATTGGATTCGTTTTTGTCTAAGGCACAAAATAGAGTGTTCATAGCTCTAGCATTTAAAGAAAAAGTCTTCTTCTCCAAATCATTCCAATGGTTCATTGGAAGAGAAGACCTTAGAAAACAGCTTTCGACAATATTCCATAAGTTCAAATACAACGAAAGTAAGAAAACTCTCATTCGAGTTTTCCAATATGTGTAGTCTGTCCCATTGAACAAGGGAGGACGAATGAGAGAGTGACTATCTTGAAAGTCGAAATGAGTCATTTCTCTTGGGTGTTAAACAAATGAGAAATATGAGGCTCTGATACCAACTATTAAGAACGAGTCAACACTAAGGGGGGGGGGGGGGGGTAAATTAGTGTAGCGATAAAAACGTCGGTTTAAGAAAATCTCTTTCGTACGATAAAACCAATTTTGGAAACTTAAAAGTGTATGCGAGTGTAGACGTAGTAAAAGCACAGTAAGGATGTTTGCAGTAAGATAAATTACACAAAAGAAAGGAAAACCAGATTTTTATAGTGGTTCAGTCGTCGTGACCTACATCCACTCCGTCGAGGCCACTAGCATCCACTATCGATCTTCCTTTAATAGGCAAAGATCAACCTCCTTCTTACACCCCTCTTCTCCTTTTCATAGGTTTAGAAGACAACCTTTACAAGCACACACTCCTCTCTAAACAGAATTCTAAGTTTAAGCTAGAGGAGGGGATTTCTCAAGAGATTTCTACAGTATTTTCTCACTTTTAAACTCTTTGTGCTTGTGTTTGTTAACCAGGAATGAGAAGGGTATTTATAGGATTCAAGTTGATTCACACTTGGAGCCTAAAAAGGTCTCATCCTAGGTTTCCTAGGTACTGGCGGTACCACCGTCATTCCTCAGCGGTACTACCGCTACTGGATCTGCCATTGGGCGGTACCACCGCTGACAGCATTCACCACCGATGGTACCATCGCCCAGTCTGGGTGGTACTACCGCCCAGAATTCCTGGGGTGCTATTCCCCAAGCGGTGCCACTGTTGGCCAAGATTTCAGCATCCTGGTTGGGCCTTGAATCCGACCCAAACCAGCCCAACTTCAGGCCCAATTGGCCCCTAACAGAGTTGATGGGATTACCTCCCAATCCCAACTCTAATTATATGCTAACTATGATTCCTAAGACATATTCTAAGCAAAATAAATCTGGTTTCTTCCGGCGAGCTTCCGACGATCTTCCGACGAACTTCCGACGATCTCTCAGGAATGTTCCGGCGGACTTCCGACAAGCTCCTAGACTTCATGATAATCTTTTTAGCGAGTTCCAACGAGCTTCTTTGGCAAGCGCTAGGACTTCTAGGTCAATTCCAGTAGAACTTCCGATGAACGTCCGGACTACCGACGAACTCTTGAACTCCCAACGAAATCGCATTTTTGACTCTGGAACTTCATTTTGCTTTATGCATTGCTATCGTAGTTAATCCTGCACACATAAAAACACACTTCGATCTAGACAATTATTACTAAGCATGAATCATGTTGTCCGACATGTTATTGGTCTATCAACGCTTCGTTCGATTCTTCATCGCATCGTCCTTTCTTACGGCCTATTGCCCAATCGGCCAGTTGACCTCTGCAACTCTGATATCCTTGGTACAATATCCACTCTTTTTGGCCCGATGCTCGAATCCATGGCCCGAAGCCTTCTGTCGATACGTCAACCAATCCTCCGACGCGGCATCCAATATTCTGACATATTTTCCTCCGGTCCAAACATTATTCTTCCTACTTTAATTATCTCTCCCTAATCGAAGCATCCTACGTCACTCAAAACGCAAATCAAATCATAAATACTATCAATTTGTTTCATCATCAAAATCCGAGATTCAACACTTTAGATCTATTTAAACGATTTAATATAGATAGTGCTAAGGCTATTAATATACCAATGAGCACTTCTACAAAATTAGATATGGATATTGATGGAGAATGTTTTGATAAAAAAATCTTATAGGGGTATGATAGGTAGTTTACTGTACCTCACAGCAACTAAACCTGATATTATGTTTAATATTAGACTTTATGCTAGATTTCAATCTAATCCCAAGCAATCTCACTTTAAAGCTATTAAAATGATTTTTAGATACCTAAAAGGAACTCCTAATCTAGGATTATGGTATCTAAAATTTAAAAATTTTAAATTAATTACTTATGTCAATGCTAACTTTGCTAGATGCCGAATAGATAGAAAATCCACATATGGAACATGTCAACTCTTAGGTCATTTACTTGTTTCTTGGTCCTCAAAGAAATAAAATTCTGTAGCATTATCTATATCTGAGGCTGAATATGTAACATCAGGTGTATATTGTGCACAAGTTATTTGGATGAAAGATACTTTAGAAGATTATAGACTTTACTTGAAAAATATCCCTATAAAATACGATAATACTAGTGTAATATGTTTAACAAAGAATCTCATTCAATACTTTATAACTAAATATATTGATACTATACATTATTTTATTAGAGATCATGTTGATAATCATGATATATTTTTAGATTTTATTGATACAAAATATCAATTAGTATATATTTTTATAAAATTATTGAATGAGGAATAATTTGATTTTATTAGAAGAGAATTATGCATGTTAAATCTTCTAAATGCATGAATTATTCTTATATATTTTTCGAATCATTATCTTGATTTCTCAGCTTTCATGACTTGAGTTTTCTTTTTGAATCAATAAATGACTCATGATCTTTTGATATTCTTGACATGAGTCTTTTTTTGAATCAAGATCATTTCTTATGAATATCTCTTTTCACTATTTACAAAAGAAGACTTGTCAAAATGATTCATGATATTTTGGATTTATGACTTGATCTTTCATTCGTTCATATGATAATTGAAATTTTTGCACCATTGAATTCTTTCCCTCTTTTTCTTCTTTTTTTTATAATAACAAAGGGGAGAAAAAGAAGTGCTAGTTGGCACATCTCAAGAGAAGCAAAAGTGCTAGCTTGCACATCAAAAAAAACTTACTAGCTTATATATTCTAAAGTAATGTAAAACTTACTAGCTTGCACGTTCTAAAATGACGTAAAAACTTGCTAATTTACTAACTTATATTCTTTTTCAAAAACTTGCTAGTTGCACTTTTATCCTTTTTGTTGATTACAAAGGGGGAGAAGTAATGATGTAATGATATTTTTAAAATGTTAAAAGTTTTGGTATCATTGATTTTATATTATGCATTGAAAATGTTAATGCTTTGGTATCATTCATGATCTACCTAAGTTTTGGCATCATACTTGATGATTTTATATTATGTATGATGATTGTATAAAAATATTAATGTTTTGGTATCATGCATGATATGCATAAGTAATGATTTTATATCTTGAAATTATGCATGCAATACTTCACAATGATATACATATGATATGATGTGTTATATATGATCACTATGATTCATGATTGTTTTAACTTGAATTTAAAGATATTATGATTAGAATGTCATCGTTATTTTGAATTCAAAGTTTATTTCGATATGATATATAGATAAGGGAAGTTTAGTTTAAACTTCATCATCAATTGATTATCATCATCAAAAAGGAGATTATTGAATCCCAAATTTTAATGATGAAATCAATTGATGACTTTACAATCTAATATGTGCTTTCAGAAATGTAATGCAAGATTAAATTTGATTATGAAAAGGCAAAACAATTAAAGCAGTAAAATTGGACCGGAAGAATCGAACGTTGCGCCAAGATCGGCAACGTTGTGGGAGTCAACATGCCGATGGATCAAGTGATACGCCAAGGTTCGGACGACACGTCGGAAGTTCGTTAGGAGTTCAGATGAACCAATGATATACCAGACAACTTAGATTCTTATCTTGTAACCCTACTAAGTCAATTAGGGGCCCATTGGGCTTGATTTAGGACTGAGTTGGGCCCATTGGGAGGCACATTCAATGACCCAAGTTTAGGTCAGGCGGTGGCACCGCCTATGTGTTGGAAAAATATGAAATGTACTTCTTTTGAAAGACACGACGATGATACTGCCCAAACACAGTCTCCTATACTATCAAGCGATGGTACCACTCAGATTGGCAATAGTAACACATAGTCTCCCATGTGTCAAGTGATAGTACCACTTAGACTAGGCGATAGTACTACTAGTTGTTAATCTGGTAGGCAATAGTACCGCCCAATACTAATAGTGATACCGCTAGTACCTTGAAAACCTAGGATGAGATCTTTTTTTGCTCTATTTTTTAAGTCATTTAGAACCTATAAATACCCTACTCTTTCTTGGTTAAGAAAACATAAAAAGAGAACAAAAAGCTTAGTGATTCTATATTGTAAAGTTTTGAAAAGTGCTTAGTGTCCCCCTCCTCTTTAAGTTTTTGGCTTATTATAAAAGAGGTGTGAAACTTATACAGATTATCTCCTAAACCTATGAAAAAAAAGAATTGTAAGAAGATAATTGATCTTTGCCTATTGAAAGAAGATCATTAATGAATGTCTATGACCACAACGGAAGAAAAATCGGGAGCAGACATAGATAGCGATGACTGAACCACTATAAAATCGATTGCAAGGTTACCATAAAATAATTGAATTAGGTGACCATAAAAAACATGTATCCCCTACCTAGAATTGATGATTTGTTTGATCAATTGCAAGGTGCATAAGTATTCTCCAAGATTGACCTAAGGTCAAGTTATTATCAATTGAAGATCAGGAAGGATGATATCCCAAAAATAGCTTTTAGAACTCGATATGGTCACTATGTATTATTGGTAATGCCTTTTGGTTTGACTAATGCCCCTATAACTTTTATGGAACTTATGAATAGGATATTTTAACCACTCTTGGATAACTCTATAATTATATTCATTGATGACATATTAGTGTATTCAAGGAGTAATCAAGAGCATGAGAAACATTTGAGAAATGTATTGTCCATACTAAGAGAAAAGAAGTATGCAAAGTTTAGCAAATGTAAATTTTGGTTGAATGAAGTTGCTTTCTTAGGCCATGTGATTTTAGGGAAGGGCATATTTGTTGATCCAAAGAAAGTGGAAGCTATAGTTAAGTGGGAAGTACCAACAAATGTGATAGAAGTTAGAAGCTTCTTGGGCATGATAGGTTATTATAGGAGATTTGTGGAAGGATTCTCTCGAATTGCTCAGCCTCGCACCCAACTAACTCAAAAGAACGTGAAATTTGAATGAGGTGATGATTGTGAGCGAAGTTTTCAAGAGTTAAAAAGAAGATTGACTAGTGTTAGGATCGGAGCGGCACTAAGAGGGGGGGGGTGAATTAGTGCAGCGGATTAAAACTTCGATTTTAATCAAAATCTTTCGTACGTTAAGAACGAAACTTGAGAAATTTAACTTGAAGGCGTATTCTTAAAGTTGCGCAGCAAAAGTAATACAAACTAAAGCAGTAAGAAGATTTGCAGTAATGTAAATGACAACAATAAAAAGCAAACCAGAGATTACGCCGATTTTTAGAGTGGTTCAGTCAAATGACCTACTCCACTTGCGAGGCCCCTCTTCGATGAGGCTCCCACCTTCCACTAGCAAGTCTCTTGAAATGGAAGGGTAAACACCCCTCTTACAACCTTTTACAAGCAGCTCAACCTCTTACAAATTTTCAATAAGAAAGAAGGAGGAGAACTCTCTAGCAAATTGAAAACAAGACTTCTAAGACTTTCTAAGACTTTTCTCTCAATCAAAATGCTTCTCAAAAGTTGTAACCTCAGCTGAGATTTGAGGGGTATTTATAGGCCTCAAGAGGATTCAAATTTTGGGTTTCAAAATTTGAATTCTTTTAGGGTTCCCGGTGCTGGCGGTTCCACCGCCCAGCCAGGCGGTGCCACCGCCCAGCACTCGGGTACTGGGCGGTGCAACCGCCCAGCCAAGGAGGTGTCACCACCCAGCACTCGGGTGCTGGGCGGTTCCACCGCCCAACTAGGCGGTGCCACCGCCTACAGTGATTTCAGCCCAACTACAGTGTTTTCAGCCACTAGTTGGGCTTCAATCTTGGCTCTCTAGTTCGCTGGTTTAGCTTAATTTTTAGCCTAAACCAACTCTGACTTTGGGCCCAGTTGGCCCCTAACCAGGATATAGGATTATCTCTTAATCCTAATCCTAATTACAAGTGGACTACATAACCAAAACACATCCTAAGCAAATTTTCAACCGCGAACGTCGAGTCTTGTTCCGGCGAGCTTTCCGACGAACTTCTTCCGACGGACTCCCTGCAAGCTCCCAATCTTTGTGATGACTTTTAACGAGTAGCCGAGCCTTCTCGGTGATCTCCGCGAGCCTCCGACGATTTCTTCGGTGAACTTCCGACACGTTCCCGATTTCTTCTCGGATGGTTCCGGCAGCATCTCCGATGATTCTTCGGTCTCTTAAACGTCCATCGAGCTCGACTCCGGTATCCTTGCTTTATGTTTTCTGGTTATCGTAGTTAATCCTGCACACTTAACTCAATAATATGGATTAGATCAATTAACCCACCAATTGATTATATCATCAAAATCCGAGATTCAACAATCTCCCCCTTTTTGATGATGACAATCAATTGATGACGGAGTTAAACATAACTCCCCCTATCTATATGCCATATTATGAGAAGATAAAAAAAAAAAAAAAAAAAAAACACTTGAATTCCATCCCATTGGATTCAAGCATAACCCGATAAGTTCTAATCGTAGAACTCTATCGTTATCCTCATTAAACAATAGTAAGTACGAAACTTTGATGAAAATCTTTTTCAAGTCGAAAGATAAGAGACAAATTTTACTATGACAAGAGATAAAGATTTTCAACTTGAATTGCATGATTATACATTTTAGACATGCATTCAATATGATCAATCAATCTTACGATATTTTCAAGGATTTTGCAAGGCATATAAGATAATCATCGATCGATCACTTTTCTCAAGGATTTTGCAATTCATATTTTGTCATGCTATTAAGAATGATATAAGTCATCACTTTTCTCCCCCTTTGTCATCAACAAAAAGGAAAATGAGACTTGAAGCACATATTTTGTCATACAACGATTTTATCATTGAAAATTAAGTATGCAAAAATATTTACGCAGAGTTCATTTTAGAGGAAAATTCAGCATGCATTCATATTATCTAATCTCTTCTTTCTATGAATAATAGAAATTGTAGATGTATAAGAGAGAGATTGGGATAAAAAATTCAAGTAGTAATTTCACGAAGTCAAGATCATAATTCGAATACAAACTCATTCAAATCGTCAAATTCATGAAAATCTCAACATTACTTTTTAATCATCACATAAGGCATTTAAAGAATTTTTGAAACATAGGAGAATGATGAATTTAAGCATACAATGTTTCAATCAAATTCAAGTCATGAATGCCAATACTTTCATATTTGTAAGTATCAATTCATGAATGCCAAGAGATATTATTTGTGATTCCAATTTTGCAAGATCAAGATTATGATTTAGATAAAACTTATTTAAATCAAATCGCTAACTTGAAATTCATAATCAAGTCATTAAAGTCGATTTCGAGATTTCACAACATGTCATATGGAATTTGAAGGAGAATGAGTTGATGGAAAGAAGATGAAAAACTTTACGGAAAATCCAATCAAACAAGTTTATTGTTTAGGGACAATTTAACATACCTAATTCCCTTCTAATGAATTCAAATTGGTCTTCATTCAAGGCTTTTGTGAATATATCTGCTAATTGATGCTTTGTGTCAATGAATTCTAGAATAACATCATTGTTAAAAACATGATTGCGTATGAAATGATGCCTAACGTCGATGTGCTTAGTTCTAGAGTGCTGAATTGGATTTTTAGTAAGGCATATGGCACTAGTATTATCACATTTTATGGGAATATTTTTAAAGTGAATTCCATAGTCTTCTAATGTATTTTTCATCCAAATTACTTGTGCACAACATGCACTTGCAGCAATGTATTCGGCTTCCGCCGTAGATAGTGCGACTGAATTTTGTTTCTTAGAAGTCCAAGAAACAAGTGCATGTCCTAAAAATTGGCATGTTCCGGATGTACTTTTTCTATCTATCCTGCATCCGCCAAAATCGGCATCTGCATAAGCTATTAGATCGAATTTTTCAGATTTTGGATACCACAATCCTAAATTTGGAGTTCCTTTGAGATATCTAAATATTCTTTTAACACTCTTAAGATGAGATAATTTAGGATTAGATTGAAACCTAGCGCAAAGTCCTACACTAAACATAATATCTGGTCTAGTCGCAGTGAGGTAGAGTAGACTACCTATCATTCCCCTATATGTTTTTTGATCGAAACTTTCACCATTTTCATCCATATCTAACTTAGTCGTAGTACTCATAGGGGTGTTTATTGCTTTTGAATTATCCATGTTAAATCGTTTTAACAATTCTAATGTATATTTCGATTGGTTAAGAAATATACCATCACTAAGTTGTTTGATTTGTAATCCCAAAAAGAAAGTTAATTCACCCATTAAACTCATTTCAAATTCTAGACTCATACATTTGGCAAATGATTCACATAGTGATTCATCCGAAGAGCCAAACACAATATCGTCAACATAAATTTGCACAATAAGAAAATTATTTTCAAAATGTTTAATAAACAATGTAGTATCAACCTTGCCTTTGGTAAAATTATTTAAAATAAGAAAGGAACTAAGCCTTTCATACCAAGCTCTAGGAGCTTGTTTTAAGCCATAGAGAGCTTTAGTCAATTTGAATACATGATTAGGAAGAAGAGAATTTTCAAATCCGGGAGGTTGTTCGACAAATACTTCTTCGGAAATAAAACCATTCAAGAAAGCACTTTTAACATCCATTTGAAATAGTTTAAAATTATTACTACTAGCATAGGCAAGGAGCATCCTTATGGCTTCTAATCGAGCCACGGGAGCGAAGGTTTCATCGTAATCGATACCTTCTTCTTGGTTGAAACCTTTGGCCACTAATCTAGCCTTGTTTCTAACCACGATACCATTTTCGTCTTGCTTGTTTCTAAAGACCCACTTAGTACCTATGACTAAGTGGTCACTTGGTCTAGGAACAAGCTTCCATACCTCATTCCTCTCAAATTGGTTCAATTCTTCTTGCATTGCAATGATCCAAAAATCATCTTTTAAGGCTTCGTCAATGCATTTAGGTTCAATTTGAGAAAGGAAAGCGGCGTTAGCACAGAAATTTTTGAAAGAAGAACGAGTTTGAACCCCTTTTGATGTATCTCCTATAATTTGCTCTTTTGGATGAGCATCTACATACTTCCATTCTTTTGGTAAAGAAATTTCGGAAGAAGATGCATTCAAAAGGCTATTTTGAGGAGAGGGTTCATTTAAATTCAAATTATCAAAACCAAGATCATCATCAAAATCATTTTTCTTTAAATCGGAAATTTCATTAAAAACTACATGAATAGATTCTTCAATTACTAAAGTTCTTTTATTAAAAACCCGAAAAGCTTTAGAAACGGAAGAGTAACCAAGAAAGATGCCTTCATCGGATTTAGCATCAAATTTTCCTAAAGCATCCCTTTCATTTAAAATAAAGCATTTACAACCAAAAACTTTAAAATAGGAGATGTTTGGTTTTTTGTTATTCCATAATTCATAGGGAGTTTTGGATAAGGATGGTCTTATTAGGACTCTATTCATGATGTAGCAAGCCGTATTTACGGCTTCGGCCCAAAAGTACTTAGGTAAACTATGTTCATTCAACATAGTTCTTGCCATTTCTTGTAGGTTTCTATTTTTCCTTTCAACTACTCCATTTTGTTGAGGATTTCTTGGAGTTGAGAAGTTGTGATTGTACCCATTACTTTCGCAAAAATTTTGAAAGTCACGATTTTGGAATTCACCACCGTGATCACTCCGAATTGATGAAATCATAAAGCCTTTTTCATTTTGAGTGAGTTTACAAAATTTAGAGAAACACTTGAAGCAATCACTTTTGTGAGCTAAGAAATAGGTCCAAGTGTATCTAGAGTAGTCATCCACAATCACAAAGGCATATTTGCTTCCACCTAGACTTGTTGTATCAATTGGTCCAAATAAGTCCAAATGGATCAATTGTAATGGTCTAGTAGTGCTAATTTGATTTTTTGGTTTGAAGCTTGTTTTTATTTGTTTGCTTAGTTGACATGCATCGCATACTTTGTCCTTAATAAACTTTATATTTGGAATTCCTCGTACTAATTCTTGAGATGAGATCTTAGATATTGTTTTCATGCTTGCATGGCCTAATCTCCTATGCCAAAGCCAAGCATCATCATTTACGGCGGAGAAGCACATTTCATTACTTAGTTCATCAAGATTGATGGTATAGACATTATTTTGTTTTAAAGCAATCATAGTCATGTTATGATTTGGTTTTTCAATAATGCACATATTTGATTCAAATCTAACGATGTAACCTTTATCGCATAGTTGACTAATACTCAAGAGATTATGTTTCAATCCATCAACTAGTAAGACATCATCAATGGAAAAATTAAATTTGTTACCAATAGTTCCCTTGCCAATGATTTTGCCCTTGTTGTTGTCTCCGAAGGTAACGTACCCTTCTTCTTTGCTAGTGAGCATAGAGAAATGAGATGGATCTCCAGTCATATGTCTTGAGCATCCACTATCGAGATACCATCTCTTGCTCCTAGCTTGTGGGTTTGTCTACAAAAGAGGATGATTTTTAGGTACCCATTTGATTTTGGGTGCCTCAAAAATTGACCCACTAACTTTGTTATTTATGATTGAATTCTTTATAGTTCCTTTAGGAACCCATATTAATTTTTGTGAACTAATTTTCCTAAATGGGCATTTGTAGGCAATATGTCCGGATTTGCAACAAAAGTTGCATTTCACATAAGAGGAAACATGTAATGTAGGTCCTTTTACGAAAGTGGTGGGATTTTGATGTAATCCTTTTACAAATCCAATTCCATTTCTATTTGCGATGTGACCCTTGTTTGCAAGGATCATATCTAATCCTTTGCTACCAACCTTAAACTTGTTTAAGGTTTCCTTAAGAAGCATATTTTCATTTTTTATTGCTTCTAAGTGCTCACACTTAGAGCATGGAGGAGTTTGAAGACTATCAAACTTATCTTGTAGCAAAGCATGCTCTTTCTTTAAGATACTTAACTTCTTGCTAACAGTTCTACATTCATCAAATAATTCATGAAAAGCGATAGACAGTTCTTCAAAAGATAAATCTTCATTAAATAAATCACATACCTCTTCTCCTAACGCCATTAGCGCGTAATGAGCAACTTGCTCGGTGTTGGACTCCTCTTCTTCGGATGCACTTGAATCATCCCACGTTGCCTTGAACGCCTTCTTCTTTGATGTCCTCTTTTTGGCTTGAGGACAATCGTTCTTGTAGTGTCCCGGTTTTTTGCATTCATAGCAAATCACTTGGTCTTTCTTTTGTTCAAATTTATTTTTTGTATTATTTTTAAATCTGTTCTTTCTTAAATATTTTTTAAATTTTTGAGTCAAAAGTGCAATGTCATTGTCACTGTCCTCATCACTTGATGTTCCTTTCAAGTGGTCTTCTTGTGATTTGAGTGCCATATCCTTCCTGTTCTTTGGAAGGGGGTTCTCGAGCTCGTCATGAGCTTGACATGTCATTTCGTAGGTCATTAGAGACCCAATGAGTTCTTCAAGAGGGAATGCTTTAAGGTCTTTGGCCTCTTGAATGGCCGTAACTTTTGGATCCCAACTTTTAGGGAGGGATCTTAAGATTTTAGTTACTAGTTCAAAGTTAGTAAAATCTTTACCAAGAGCTTTGAGTCCATTGATGACATCCGTAAACCGGGTGTACATGTCTCCGATGGACTCACTTGGTTTCATTCGGAAAAGTTCGTAAGAGTGCACAAGGATGTTGATTTTGGACTCTTTCACTCGGCTAGTGCCTTCATGAGTGACCTCAAGAGTTCTCCAAATATCAAAAGCCGAATCACACATTGAAACACGATTAAATTCGTTTTTGTCTAGTGCACAAAACAAGGCATTCATAGCCTTTGCATTTAAAGCAAAAACCTTCTTCTCCGATTCATTCCATTCGCTCATCGGAAGAGAAGATTTTTGAAATCCATTCTCGACAATAGACCAAAGCTCAAAGTCCATAGAAATGAGGAAGATTCTCATGCGAGTCTTCCAATATGTGTAATCCGACCCATTAAACAAAGGTGGTCGTGCAATAGAATGGCCCTCTTGCATGCCGGAGTAAGCCATCTCTCTTGGGTATTAAACCAAATATGAGAGATAACCTCGCTCTGATACCACTTGTTAGGATCGGAGCGGCACTAAGAGGGGGGGGGTGAATTAGTGCAGCGGATTAAAACTTCGATTTTAATCAAAATCTTTCGTACGTTAAGAACGAAACTTGAGAAATTTAACTTGAAGGCGTATTCTTAAAGTTGCGCAGCAAAAGTAATACAAACTAAAGCAGTAAGAAGATTTGCAGTAATGTAAATGACAACAATAAAAAGCAAACCAGAGATTACGCCGATTTTTAGAGTGGTTCAGTCAAATGACCTACTCCACTTGCGAGGCCCCTCTTCGATGAGGCTCCCACCTTCCACTAGCAAGTCTCTTGAAATGGAAGGGTAAACACCCCCTCTTACAACCTTTTACAAGCAGCTCAACCTCTTACAAATTTTCAATAAGAAAGAAGGAGGAGAACTCTCTAGCAAATTGAAAACAAGACTTCTAAGACTTTCTAAGACTTTTCTCTCAATCAAAATGCTTCTCAAAAGTTGTAACCTCAGCTGAGATTTGAGGGGTATTTATAGGCCTCAAGAGGATTCAAATTTTGGGTTTCAAAATTTGAATTCTTTTAGGGTTCCCGGTGCTGGCGGTTCCACCGCCCAGCCAGGCGGTGCCACCGCCCAGCACTCGGGTACTGGGCGGTGCAACCGCCCAGCCAAGGAGGTGTCACCGCCCAGCACTCGGGTGCTGGGCGGTTCCACCGCCCAACTAGGCGGTGCCACCGCCTACAGTGATTTCAGCCCAACTACAGTGTTTTCAGCCACTAGTTGGGCTTCAATCTTGGCTCTCTAGTTCGCTGGTTTAGCTTAATTTTTAGCCTAAACCAACTCTGACTTTGGGCCCAGTTGGCCCCTAACCAGGATATAGGATTATCTCTTAATCCTAATCCTAATTACAAGTGGACTACATAACCAAAACACATCCTAAGCAAATTTTCAACCGCGAACGTCGAGTCTTGTTCCGGCGAGCTTTCCGACGAACTTCTTCCGACGGACTCCCTGCAAGCTCCCAATCTTTGTGATGACTTTTAACGAGTAGCCGAGCCTTCTCGGTGATCTCCGCGAGCCTCCGACGATTTCTTCGGTGAACTTCCGACACGTTCCCGATTTCTTCTCGGATGGTTCCGGCAGCATCTCCGATGATTCTTCGGTCTCTTAAACGTCCATCGAGCTCGACTCCGGTATCCTTGCTTTATGTTTTCTGGTTATCGTAGTTAATCCTGCACACTTAACTCAATAATATGGATTAGATCAATTAACCCACCAATTGATTATATCATCAAAATCCGAGATTCAACAACTAGTACCTCGATTCTCACTATTCCAAGTGGCAATGAGGGATTTGTAGTTTATATTGATACTTTAAGAAAGGACCTTGGATGTGTTTTAATGCAAGAAGGGAAAGTGATTACTTATGCTTCTAAATTTGGAATTAGCAATAATTGTTTTTGCTCTAAAGATTTAGAGGCGTTATTTGTATGGGTGGATATTTGAAATCTTTACTGATCACAAGAGTTTAAAGTATATTTTTACTTAGAAAGAGTTAAACATGAGATAGCGAAGATGGATAGAACTTCTAAAGGATTATAATTATACCATCCGTTATCACCCGAGCAAAGCCAATGTTGTAGTTGATGCACTTAGTAGAAAATCTCCAAGTTTTATGTCTAGTCTGATTGTGAAGTAATGGAAGTTATTATAATAAAATTTTGATTTGAATATTATGAGGAAAGGGCAAAACTCAATGATATTGATGGCCTCCATCTAGGTGCAATCTGACCTCATTCAACAAATCAAAGAATGACAACTATGAGATCTACATTTAATATACTTAAGGAATGAAGTAGAAAATGGATTGAAGTTGAATTTTCAAGTTTTAAAGGATAGCCTATTGCGATTTGGGGTTAGAGTATGTGTTTCAAATGACCCAAATATCAAGAACTAAATCCTGAAGGAAGGTCATAATTCAAAGTACACCATACATCTTGGTAGCACTAAGATGTATAGAGATCTGTTAGGAATAAGTCGATACTAAGAGGGGGGGGGGTGAATAAGTGCAGTAGATAAAAATGTTAGTTTTGGAAAATCTCTTTCGTACAATTAAAACCGATCTCAAAAGATGTTAACTTGAAAGCATATGAGAGCATAGGCATAGTAAAAGCACGGTAAGGAGGAGAGGTAGTTTTCTATAAAACTAAATTGCTCAAAGTAAATGCAAACCGAGTTTATAGAAGTTCGGTCATCGTGACCTACATCCAGTCCCGATTCCTCCTCCGTCAAGCCACCGGCATCCATTATCCGTCTTTCTTCAATAGGCAAAGACCAACTACCCTTATATCTCAATTCTTCTTTTGACAGGTTCAGGAGAGAACCTTTACAAACGCCTTCACTCCTCTCTTAAACTAACACTTAGAGCATAAGAGGAGTTCTCACAATATTACAACAATGTTTTTGGATCCTTTTTTCACTCAATTCTTGTGTGTTTTAACTAGGGATGAGAGGGATATTTATATGCCTCAAGTTGATTCAAACTTGGAGCCTAAAAATGTCTCATCCCTGGTCTCCTGGGTATGGGCGGTACCAATGCCTACATCACTAACACTAGGCGGTACCACCGCTTGACACCCTGCCAGTAGGCGGTACCACCGCCCAAATTGGCGATACCACCGCCTAACAATCTCTCAGAGACTATATCTGGGCGGTACCACCACCCAAACTGGTGGTACCACCACCTGACACAATCTCGGAGATTGTGCCACGACGGTGCCACCTATTGGGTCATTGTTTAGGCCTTTTCACTTGGCCCAACACAACCCAAACTTGGGCCCAATTGACCCATAATTGAGTTGGTCTAATTACATTCTAAACTGACTCAATTAGACTCTAAACTAACTCGATCTAGACATAATCAATTACAAGTGAATCCTTTGTTGTTTGGCATTTCATTGGTTCTTCCGACGCTTCGTCCGATCCTTCAGCACATCGTCCTCTCCAATGGTGTATTGCCCAATCAACATGTTGTCTTCTCGTAACATCTGATCTCCTTGCGCAATGTCCGATCTTCTTGCTCCGATACCCGAATTCATGGCCTAAAGCCTTCTGCCGACATATTGACCATTCCTCCAGCTTGATGTCTAATCTTTTGACATGTTCGCTTCGGCCCAACATCCGATTCCTCCTGCTTTATTTAATTTGCCTTTTTCTAATCGAAGCTAGTCCTGCATCACTTAAACACACATTAGATGATAAACACATCAATTGATTGCATCATCAAAATCTAAGATTAAATAATCTCCTCCTTTTTTATGATGACAACCAAATGATGACGGAGTTAACCTTAACTCCCCCTATCAATATGCCATATTGATAGAACTCTTGAATTCAAGTTGAATTCAAGTCAAAACAATATTTCATCATGAATATTTGCAACATGTCATCATAAAATCATATATAATCAAATTTTCAATACATCATCCAATGCATGATTGTCATCATAACTTTTCCCCCTTTGTTATCAACAAAAAGGAGAAGTGCAACTAGCAAGTGTTTAGACATAATTTCAAATCATTGCATAATAAACATAATCTCAAGTTTTATCATCATGCAAGCTAGTAATTTTCTTTCTTCTCTTTTGAGAAGTGCAATTTTTGCTTCATTGGCAAAACACAAGCGAGCAAAATTTTACATCATTTTACATGCAAGCTAGCAATAATTTTGAGTTTTGGAAGTTTATAAATTTTGCTAGATGTGCAAGTTAGCATGTTTTGCTTCTTGAGATAGGCAAGATTGTACTTTTGCTTCTTTGAGATAACAACTCTTTGCTTCTCTTTAGATTACAAGCTAGCAATTCTAGCAAATTTTACATTATGCAAGGTAGCAAATTTTTGATGATGTTCAAGATAACAAGTTCTTCTCCTTGCAATTTGTAAGCTAGCAAGTTTAGCAAGTGTTACATCATATTAGAACATGCAAGCTAGCAAATCTTTCGAGATGAGCAAGCTTTTTGCTTCACTTTATGACATGAAAATGAGCAACTTTTCTCCCCCTTTGTCACTGTCAAAAAGAAGGGAAGAATGCAATGTTATAATTCTTTTCCCTTTACATCAATTTTCAAATCATGACAAAAGTAAAGTATCAATTCCCTTTTTTTTATTATATTTGTGTATAATTATAGTTTTAAATTAAAATATGTACAATTTCAAAACTTTATATTTCATCCTTCAATTTCAAAAAGAAAAATCTCATGTATCAAATATAGAGAAATCAAGATCAAGATTTGGATAAAGAAAATAAATCTTAACCATAGAGTGTTCTTGTAAGAAATGCTAAGTCATCATCATTATCACATTGGGCATGATACTAAATCAATAAATTTTCAAATCAATATTTCTTGGGTATGCATGATACCAAAAATAAATCAATCATCACTATGAGCATATCATACATGATACTAAGACATTAAAATCTTTAAGCATTTATCACTTCATACATTAAATTAATATTTTAATCATAGATACCAAGCATTAATCATTTCTCTCATGCATGATACTAAAGCATTCATGATACCAAACATTAAATCAATATTTTTTAAGCATTTATCACTCAATGCATGTTGGTACTAAACTTTCATCATTTATTTTCCACCCCTTTGTTATAGGCAAAAAGAGACGAATAGCACAATGGTGTAAATACTCAAGTCATCACATGGAAGATATTAAGAAAATTTCGGTGATGAGATATACTTTATGAATACAAGGATATACAAAGAAAAATCATATCATGAAAGATGAGATCATGTGAATACCACAAAACATGATTCATTTTGACAAATCTCCTCTTAAATAATCAAAAGGAAATCTTAGAAGATCAAGTAGTAAAAGATCATCACAAGAAATTTTATGTCATGAATTTTGAAAAAGATATTCTCTTTAGTAAATGATAAAAAGAGACATAAGAGATCAAATGAGAGATCTTGATAAGATTTCAAGTAATAATTTCGAGGAATCAAAATTACGATATAGGTGAAAGCTCATTCAAATAATCAAAATCATCAAAATTACTTTCAAGTTGTAATCAAAAGAATAAATATGATTCATTTAGCTAATTTTCCTCTTTAGACAATAAAATCATACAAGACTAAAATGATTCATATAAAATACATCTCATGTCGTAAACACAAATAAATCAAGGTGCTTGGTTAAATAAATTGTCAAATCTAAAAAATTCAATAAAGGCAATGTAGATAGATTCCTATAAGATTAAAAATAGCTCAAGTTCTTTTTGATTTTATGCAAGTATGTCTTTGTCTTTTTATACAAAATCAAAAATATGTATTATCGTTTAAAATAAAAGTACAAGATTTATCAACAAGATCAATAAATCACAAAAATCATCATGTATAACTTTAAAATCTCATGCATAGAATAAAATTATCAAGCATGATTTCATTAAACATAAAATATTTTTAATCAAAATTATCATGACAAAAAATACAACATATTAAACATAAGGCTTCTTTAAGCAAGAGATTTGATTTATTATTTTAATTCCAATGATAGTATATTTTCGTTTTTATATGTTTTCATGATTCATTTCATATGCATATGCTCAAGTTTTTTACATGAAAACCATCTATCATGTTTAAAACCGAAAAGCAATACAAAATCATCATGATACACATAATTGTTTATAACATATAAGGAATTAATCATTAGATTTAAATCTAACATTTTATTGTATTTTCATAAAACATGCAATTGTCATTATTATTTTCAAAATTAGCTAGAAAAAGAAAAGCATGATCCCCATTTATTTATTTATTTATTTTTTATATTTTATATACTAATTTAAAAATAACATATGAAATGCATCAAGTAATTTCAAAATAATGCAAAGGGGTTTTGGTTACCTCATTATCGAAAGCTGTTAAGGCGTAGTTTGCCACCTCGCCTTTGTTGGTTTATTCTTTATCTTCAGATGAACTTGATTAGTCCCATGCCACTTTGAGTATTTTCTTCTTCTTTGGCAACTTCTTTTTTTTAAGTTTATTTTTATTCTTTAATTCTTATTTTAAGAATTTTTTAAGCATTAATGATAAGAGTTCAAAGTCATCATCACTTGAGCTTTCGCTCGAGTAGTCTTCATTTGTTCGTAGTGTCAAATCTTTCATATTCTTTGGAATGTTGTTCTCAAGCTCTTGGTGAGCATTGCAAGTCATCTCATAGGTCATTAATGACTTGACAAGTTCTTCGACGGGAAATTTATTCAAAACCTTGGCCTATTGAATGGTCGTTACTTTAAGGTCGCAACTCTTTGAAAGGGATCTCAATATTTTATTAACAAGTTCAAATTTTGTAAAACATTTGCCAAGTGATTTTATTCCATTTGCAAGTCATCTCATAGGTCATTAATGACTTACAAGTGCTTTTGTAAAACATTTAAAGAAAAAAATTTTCTTCTCCAAATCATTCCATTCATTCATTGGAGTAGAAGACTTTTGAAAATCAACTTCGACTATATTCCATAAATTAAGATTTAACGAAAGCATGAAAACTCTCATACGAGTTTTCCAATAAGTGTAGTCCATCCCATTGAACATAGGAGGACGAACGATTGAAAAACCCTCTTGAAAACTGAAAAAAAATCATTTCTCTTAGGTGTTAAACCAAATAAGAAATAATGTGGCTCTGATATCAACTATTAGGAACGAGTTGACACTAAGAGGGGAGGGAGGGGGGGGGTGAATTAGTGCAGCGGGTAAAAACATCGGTTTCGAAAAATCTCTTTCGTTCGATTAAAACCAATCTCGGAAGATGTTAACTTGAAAGCGTATGAGAGCGTAGGCATAGTAAAAGCATAGTAAGGAGGAGAGGCAGTTTGCTATAAAAGTAAATTCCTTAAAGTAAATGCAAACTAAGTTTATAGTGGTTCGGTCATCGTGACCTACATCCACTCTCAATTCCTCCTCCGTCAAGGCTACCGGCATCCACTATCAGTCTTCCTTCAATTGGCGAAGACCAACTATCCTTACAACTCAATTCTCCTTTTGACAGGTTTAGGAGGGAACTTTTACAAACCCCTTCACTCCTCTCTTAAACTAACACTTAGAATGTAAGAGGAGTTCTCATAAGATTGCAACAGCGTTTTTGTATCCTTTTTTCACTCAATTCTTATGTGTTTTAACCAGGGATGAGAGGGGTATTTATAGGCCTCAAGTTGATTCAAACTTGGAGCCTAAAAATGTCTCATCTTGGGTCTTCCGGGTACAGGCAGTACCATCACATGTGCTAGGCGGTACCACCGCCTACAGCACTAACATTGGGTGGTACCATCGCCCAGACTAGTGGTACCACCACCTGACAGTCTCTCGGAGACTGTGTCTAGGCGGTATCACCACCCAAACTGGCAGTACCACCGCTTGACATAGTCTCGGAGATTGTGCCACGACGGTGCCACCTGTTGGGTCACTGTTTGGGCCTTTTCACTTGGCCCAACACAACCCAAACATGGGCCCAATTGGCCCCTAATTGAGTTGGTCTAATTACATTCTAAACTGACTCAATTAGACTCTAAACTAACTCGATCTAGACATAATCAATTACAAGCGAATCCTTTGTTGTCCGGTATGTTATTGGTTCTTTTGACGCTTCATCCGATCCTTTGGCGCATCATCCTCTCCTTCACTGTATTGCCCAATCAGCATGTTGTCTTCTCACAACATCTAATCTTCTTGGCGCAATATATGATCTTCTTGGCCCGATGCCCAAATTCAGGTTCCAAAGCCTTCTGCCGACACATCGACCGTTCCTCCAACCTGATGACCAATCGTCTAACATGTTTGCTCCGGTCTAACATCTAATTCCTCATGATTTAATTGATTTACCTTTTCTGATCGAAGCTAGTCCTGTGTCACTTAAATGCACAATAAATGACAAACACATCAATTGATTTCATCACTAAAATCTGAGATTCAGCAAGATCTCCAAAGTCATTATTGTTGAATCTTGTATTTTGATGATGAAACCACTTGATATATGTTTATAATTTAATCTGCGTTTTGAGTGACGCAGGATGCCTCGATCAGGATGAGACAATTAAAGCAGGAAAATCATGTTGTGCCGGAGGAACATGTAAGAAGATTGGACGTCGGGCCGGTGGATCGGTCGACGTATCGATAGAAGGCTTCGGGCCGTGGACTCGGGCATCGGGCCAAGAAGAGCGGGTATTGTGCCAAGGATATTGGAGTTGCGGAGTCAACTGGCCGATTGGGCAATAGGCTGCAGGAAAGGACGATGCGCCGAAGAATCGGACGAAGCGTCGAGGGACCAATGACATGCCGGACAACTTGGTTAATTGCTTAGGATTAATTGTCTCGATCGAAGTTTTTGTTTTGAGTGTGCAGGATTAACTACGATGGAAGAAAGACATGCAGCAGGAGTTGCGCCGGAGTCAAGACAATGATCACGTTGGGAGTTCGAGAGTTCTACAGAAGTTCGGACGGTTGTCGGAGGTTCTACGGGAACAAATCCGAGAAGTCCAGGAGCTTGCCAAAGAAGCTCGTCGGAACTCGCCAAGTGGATCGTCGCAAGTCCAGGAGTTTGCCGGAAGTCCGCAGGAGCATCAGCGAGGGTTCATCGGATGATCGACGGAAGTTCGCCGGAAGCTCACCGGAAGAAGCGATTGACATACCGGAGCAAGTTGCAGTAAATTTCTTAGGAAATAATCGTAGTTAGCACAATGATTAAGTTAGAAATGGGATGTGATCCCATTAACTTAATCTTGGACAATCGGGCCCCTGAAAGACCCAAATTAGGCCGAATGGATCAACCCATTCGGACCTGAAATAGTGCTAGGAGGTAGTACCGCTAGGGTAGGAGGTAGCACCGCCCAGGAGGCAGTCTCCAAGCGAGACTGGGCGATGCAACCGCCCAAGTCAGGAGGTTGCACCGCTTGAGCTCAGTCTTCGAGCTCTGGCAGGAGGTGCAACCGCCCCTGACAGGAGGTGGCACCGCCTGAGCTCAATCTTCGAGCTTTGCTAGGCGGTGCAACCGCCCTAGTCAGGAGGTGCAACCGCCTGAGCTCGGTCTTCGAGCTCGGGCAGAGAGGTGCAACCGCCCCTGACAGAGGTGGCACCGCCCAGAGGCTCAGTCTTCGAGCTCTGCCAAGCGGTGCAACCGCCCCAGTCAGGAGGTGCAACCGCCTGATCCCGGAATTCCGGGAATTAACAGTTTTGAGCTCCAAATTTGAACTGGGTTGGGGCCTATAAATACCCCACCCATTCAGCACTAAAAAAAGCAAGAACTTACACTCGAAATCTTATCTTTCTCTATGATTCTTAGAGCTCAAAATTGTTGTAAAGGCCAAAAGTTCTTCTCCCTCTATTCTTCCAAGTTCTGAGTTGTAAAGAGAGGAGAGAAATTTCTGTAAGGGTTGTCTCCTAAGCCCGTCAAAAGGAGTGAAACTGTAAAAGGGTGGTTGGCCTTCGCCTATTGAAGAAAGGCCTCTAGTTGACGTCGGTGACCTCGTCGGTGGAGGAAGCCAAAAGTGGAGTAGGTCAAGATTGACCAAACCACTCTAAATCTCGGTTTGCATTTACTTTGAGCATTTTATCTTTACTGCAAACCTCCTAAATAGCTACTGCCTTCTGCGCTTTTACGAACGAGTTTCTAAGTTCAGAGCTTTCCGAAGCTGCATCTAAACGTAAATCGGCTTTTTCGTACGATCATTACATTTCAGTTTACGTTTACGTTTTGATTTCAATCATAACTACAAACTGCCTTCTGCGCATTTATAAAACATATCTCGAAGTTCAGTATCTTCAAAATTGACATTTAGACGTAAACCGGTTTTATCGTACGAACATCGCATTTCAGTTTGCGCTTGCATTTTAATTTTCATCATAAACTACAAACTGCCTTTATAGATTTACTTTAACATCATCTTGCTAAATCTTAAGTTAAAGTAATCTTAGAATCAGCTTTTACGTCGAAATCATTTTTTATCAAACGAACGCAGCTTTCGGTTTTAATCGCAGAAAGTTTTCCACTACACTAATTCACCCCCCCCCTCTTAGTGCTCTTGATCCTAACAATTGGTATCAGAGCCCGGTTTTTCTCATTTTGGATTTACACCCGAGAGAAATGGCTCTTCATGGCTTTCAAGAGGGCTTTTCGGTCTTTCGTCCACCGTTGTTTAACGGATTGGACTACACTTATTGGAAAACTCGAATGAGAGTTTTCTTGATTTCTCTGAATCTGGATTTATGGAATATCGTTGAAAACAGTTTTCAACTTCCCTCTAAACCGATGAACGAATGGTCGGATTTGGAGAAGAAGTATTTTTTTTAAACGCAAAGGCTTATGAATGCCTTATTTTGCGCTTTGGAGAAAAATGAGTTCAATCGGATTTCTTTGTGTGAAACGGCTTTCGATATTTGGCGCACTCTTGAAATCACGCACGAGGGAACTAGTAGAGTCAAAGACTCTAAAGTTAATATTTTACTGCATGATTTCAAGCTTTTTCAAATGAAGCCAAGCGAAACCATTGGTGACATGTACACCCGTTTTACGGATGTCGTCAATGGTTTAAGAGCTCTTGGCAAATGTTTTTTGAATTCTGAACTTGTTAACAAGATTTTGTGTTCTCTTTCTAAGAAGTGGGATTCAAAAGTAACGGCTTTACAAGAAACAAAAGATTTAAATATTTTTCCACTTGAAGAACTAATTGGTTCATTGATCACATATGAAATGACGTGCAATGCACGTGAAGAACTTGAGAACCACCTTCCAAAGAACAAGAAGGATTTGGAACATAGAACATTTGAAGACCACTCGAGCATAAGCTCAAGTGATGGTGAACTTAAACTACAAATGAAATAAAAATTAAAAAGTAAAAAGAACGGAACTACTTGCTTTGAATGCAAGAAGAAGAACAAAAATTGGGATGAATCGAGCTCCTCCGAAGATGAGGAGAAAATCAACAAAAGCGAGGTGGCAAACTACGTCTTTACGCCTTTCGACGATGAGGTAATCAAAATGCCTTTAATTTACTTTGAAATTACATGATGCTTTTAATAAAGCATTTTTCTTTTTTATTTAATTTTCTTGAAAATTGCATGTTTAATAATTTTATAATGAAAATACAAACAATTAGGAATCATGCTTATCATTCTAGTAATTTTGAAAATAATCATGAAAATTACATGTTTATGATAAACAAAATGATTTTGATTAAAAATACCTTATGAAATCATGCTATATGTGGTTGAGAAGTAATAATGTGTATCATGTTGATTTCCATTGTTATTTCTCGATTTTGAGTATATGAAATCATGTTTAATTTGAAGTTATGATTAATGAGTATATATTTTTGAAATTATGCATGATGATTCTTGATATTTATGGATTATTGAGTTTCATGATAATAACAGTGGCTTTAAAAAAATTGATGCATGTTTTCATAAATGAAAAGGCATGCTAACATGAAATCGACCACTTAAACTGAAACACTTAAAAAGGGAGAAAATATATTATCAATGAAATCATGAATCTATTTATGTTATAAATTTTGTGAGTCATAAAAATGATTTTGATGATTTAAATTTGAAATGAGTTTTATCAAAATCATGATTTTGATTTATCAAATTGAATGAATTGAAAATGAATGATGATTTTTCTCTTGAATGATTGTGACTTGTATTCCTTGTATTCATGATATGATTTTTATGCAATTCTTTGTATTCATGAAATATTTATCTCATTACCCAATTATTTCTTTTCAATATTCCTCAAGTGATGATATGAATGCATGAGATATTCATGAATTTATTTTGATGTATGCAAATGAGAAGTTTCGATCATGCATGGTAGGATGCAATGTGACAAATTAATACCATGATGATTTGAAGTATTTATGATTTGGAATGATGCATCTGCTTTTTATTATGATAATGTATGATGTGTTCATGAATGCTTAAAAAAATTTAAATAAATAAATGTTTATATCATGTTAAATGGTTTTACATATTATGCATGATAAGCTATAGTGATGAGTGAAACAATGATTGAAATAATATGAATGATGATTTGGAATCATGCATATAATAATGAGTTTATATGTTTTGAAAATGTGCATGTTTTAATTTGAAAATATAATGATGCACAAATGAGATTGATACTAACCTTTGTCATGATTTAAAAATTGATGTAAAGGGTTTTTCCCTTCTTTTTGACAATGACAAAAGGGGAGATAGCTAGCTTGCACAATTCAAGAAGAAAGCAAAAATTGCACTTCTCAAAAGAGAAGAAATTGCTATCTTGAACATCACCAAGAAGTGCTATCTTGCAAATCTCAAGACACACAAATGCAATCATGCAAAATTTGTAATTTTGCACATCATTAAAATTTATGATGCTTTGGTGATTATGCATGTTCTAAAATGTTATAAAATTCACTAGCTTGCATGATGTAGAACTTAGCTATATTGAACATCACCAAGGAATGCTATCTTGCCTATCTCAAGAAGCAAAAAGTTAACTTGCACATCTAGCAAAACTTATATTTCAAGAAGCAAGAGTTGCTTTCTTAAACATCTCAAAATTGCTAGCTTGCGGGACTTAAAATGTAGAAATTTTTTGCTAGCTTGTATATGGTAAACTTGCTATCATACTACCATGATGATGAGCATGCCTTATCTTCATGATTATATTTGAAAAACTATGGCAAAAATATGTACGAATGATTAAACGTGTTAAAATTATTTTTCGGACTTTTTTTATTGAATGATCAAATCACTTGATTGCCATAATGATTTTACACAATTACTTGCCATGATTACATGTTGGAAATTATGTGCTTGAATACAAAAATTTTGGAAGGGGGTTCTCGAGCTCGTCATGAGCTTGGCATGTCATTTCATAGGTCATTAGAGACCCAATGGATTCTTCAAGAGGGAATGTTTTAAGTTCTTTGGCCTCTTGAATGGCCGTAACTTTTGGATCCCAACTTTTAGGGAGGGATCTTAAGATTTTATTTACTAGTTCAAAGTTAGTAAAATCTTTACCAAGAGCTTTGAGTCCATTGATGACATCCGTGAACCGAGTGTACATGTCTCCGATGGACTCACTTGGTTTTGGACTCTTTCACTCGGCTAGTGCCTTCATGAGTGACCTCAAGAGTTCTCCAAATATCAAAAGCCGAATCACAAATTGAAACACGATTAAATTCATTTTTGTCTAATGCACAAAATAATGCATTCATAGCCTTTGCATTTAAAGCAAAAACCATCTTCTCCGATTCATTCCATTCGCTCATCGGAAGAGAAGATTTTTGAAATCCGATTTCAACAATAGTCCAAAGCTCGAAATCCATGGAAATGAGGAAGATCCTCATACGAGTCTTCCAATAAGTGTAATCCGACCCATTAAACATGGGTGGACATGTGATGGAATGACCCTCATGTATACCGGAGTAAGCCATCTCTCTTGGGTATCAAACCAAATATGAGAGTGAGCCTAGCTCTGATACCAATTGTTAGGATCGGAGCGGCACTAAGAGGGGGGGGTGAATTAGTGCAGCGGATTAAAACTTCGGTTTTGACAAATCTTTCGTACGATAAAAAAACCAAACTCGGAAGTGCTTCACTTGAAGGCGTATTCACAAAGTTGTGCAGCAAAGACAATGAGGAAATAAAGCAAGTAAGAAGGTTTGCAGTAATGAAAATAGCAGTAATGAAATGCAAACCAGAGATTACGCCGATTTTAAAGTGGTTCGGTCAAATGACCTGCATCCACTTGCGAGACCCCTCTTCGATGAGGCTCCCACCTTCCACTAGCAAATCTCTTGAAGGGGAAGGGTAAATACCCCTCTTACAACTTTTTACAAGCGGTTCACTCTCTTACAGATTTTCAGCAAGAAAGAAGGAGGTGAGCACTAGCAAATTGAAAACAAGACTAGCTAAGACTTTTCTAAGACCTTTCTCTCAATCAATTGCTTCTCAAAAAGTTGTAATCTCAGCCGAGATTTGAGGGGTATTTATAGGCCTCAAGAGGATTCAAATTTGGGCTCCAAAATTTGAATTCTCTTTGGTTTCCGATGCTGGCGATGCCACCGCCTGTCAGTGGCAGTGCCACCGCCTATTAGTGTCTGACATTGACAGTGGACTGAAGGTGCCACCGCCCAGCCAAGCGGTGCCACCGCCCAGCCAAGCGGTGCCACCGCCTAGCTCTCAGGTGCTGGGCGGTGCCATCGCCCAGTCTGGCGGTGCCACTGCCAAACCCTTCGGTTCACTGGTTGGGCTTTAAATTTAGCCCAAACCAAGTCCGAACTCGGGCCCAATTGGCCCCTACATGGGTTATATGATTAACACCTAATCCTAACCCTAATTAACATGCTAACTATAAATTTAAAGACATTTCCTAAGCTATTACAAAGTCCGCAAGTCAAGACTTTTTCCGGCGAGCTTCCGGCGAACTTCCGACGGTCTTCCGACGAACTCTCGGAAACCATTCTACGGACTCCCGGCAAGCTCCTAGGCTTCACGATTTGATCTTGGTGAGTTCCAACGAGCTTCTTCGGCAAGCTCCGATCTTTCTCGGCAAGCTCCGCGAACTTCCAACGAACCTTCCGGCGAGCTTCCGAAAAACCCTTCGGCAAGCTCCCTACTCATTCTCGGCTAGTTCCGGCAGCATTCCCGACGAACCTTTGGACTTCCGTCAAACTCTCGAACTTGCAACAAATCCTTCATGCTTGACTTCGGCACTTTGTTTCGCTTTATATCTTCGTCGTTATCGTAGTTAATCCTGCACACACAAGCCAAAACTATACTCCGATCTAGACAATTATTACAACGTGAATTGACATTATGTTGCCCGGCACATCATTGGTTGGCGCTTCGTCCGATTCTTCAGCGCATCATCCTCTCTTGCGGCTTGTTGCCCACTCGGCGGTTGACCTCCGTAACCCTGATATCCTTGGTGCAATCCCGCTCTCCTTGGCGCGATGCCCGATGTCCGAAGGCTTTTGCCATCCAATATCCTGACGTGATCTCTTCCGGCGCAACGTCAATTCCTCCTGTGTCAACTGTCTAATCCTGATCGAGTAGACATACATCACTCAAAATGCAGTTAAACATCTAAACACAATCAATTAGTTTCATCATCAAAATCCGTGATTCAACAAAGGGCTGCCATCTTCCAAAGGTAAAAGCACGATTCTCGTGGTGGTTGATCGACTTAAGAAATATGCTCATTTTTGTGCTATGAGAAATCCCTACACTACTGCTAGTATTACCCAGATTTTCATAGAAAATATTGTTAAACTGCATTGGATGCCAAGGTCCATCGTAAGTGATCGTGAAAGGATCTTCACTAGTAAATTTTGGACCGAATTATTTCAGTTACAAGGCACCAAACTCAAGATGAGCACAGCGTATCATTCACAAACTGACAGCCAAACAGAGGTGGTAAATAGGTGCTTAGAGACGTACCTCCAGTGTTTCGCTAGTGATCAACCAAAAGAGTGGGCGAAATGGCTTCCCTGGGCCGAATGGAGGTATAATACTACATATCATTCATCTACAAAATGTGCCCCTTATGAAGCATTGTATGGTTGACGAGCCCTTGTGATTCCAAAGTATGTAATAGGTAGATTAGGTTGACCAAGAATTGATTGATAGGGACAAACTCTTATAATTGTTAAAAGATAATCTCTCTACCGCTCAAGCCAGAATGAAGCAGCAAGCCGACACACGACGAAGTGAAAGAGAATTTTCAGTGGGAGATTGGGTTTATCTTCGCCTACAACCATACAAGCAACTCTCTATCAACACTCGAGCCTCCATGAAGCTATCCCCACGTTTTTATAGGCTATATCATATCACAGAGCGTATTGGAGCTGTGGCGTACATACTTAAATTACCTGAGGATGCCAAAATTCACCCTGTCTTCCACGTATCATGCCTAAAGCCCAAGTTGGGAGAACACGAGTCACCCCAGATCCAATTGCCCAACACAACTGAGGATGGAGTTATTCAAGCCCAACCACAAGCTATCCTCGATCGTAGGATCGTGATGCGTCGCCGACATCCCTCTACTGAAGTACTAGTGCATTGGAATAATCTACTACTTGAAGACGCCACATGGGAACCATATGAGGAGCTAAAGACCCGGTTCCCTAAGTTCATGGAATCTCAGCCTTGAGGATAAGGCTGATTTGAAGAGGGCGGGTCTGTTAGGACTCTAGCTAGGAGAATCCTAATTGAGAGGGACATTAATTTAGGAGGTTTTTTTTTAGAGAAGAATTAGGAGTTGTAAGGGAATAAGAGTCTTAAGTAGGAGTCCTATTAGGAGTTAGGTGGTGCCACCGCCTAATCTGGGTTGGCCCAAATCCAAGCCCAATTACATGCTAACTACGAAATCTTAAGACATTTGCTAAGCTAAACATGTCCCTATGTCTATTCTTCCGACGAGCTTCTAGTGAACTTCTGATGATCTTTCGGCAATGTTCCGGTGGACTCCCGGCAAGCTCCTGGACTTCATAACGATCTTCTTGACAAGTTTCAATGAGCTTCTCTGGCAAGATCCAAGACTTCTCGACTGGTTCCGACAGAACTTCCGACGAATGTCCGGACTTCTGACGAACTCTCGAACTCCCAACGAAATCGC
This sequence comes from Musa acuminata AAA Group, assembly GCF_036884655.1. NCBI lineage: Eukaryota > Viridiplantae > Streptophyta > Magnoliopsida > Zingiberales > Musaceae > Musa > Musa acuminata. The sequence goes on along the minus strand of NC_088331.1, from coordinate 22,202,885 downwards.
GTTTTTGACTCTGGGGCTTCATTTTGCTTCATGACTTGCTATCGTAGTTAATCCTGCACATATAAAACATACTTCGATCTGTTAGGATCGGAGCGGCACTAAGAGGGGGGGATGAATTAGTGCTGCGGTAAAGTACGATAAACTTTTGACGATTTAAACACTTTTGGAAACTTCGTACGATAAAAGCAACGTTTCGCTTGAAACCGTTTCGATTGTGTTTTAACTTGAAGGGATACGTAAGAAGGAGACAAAGAAGTAGAGCATCAAAGTGAAGATGGTTTGCAATAATATAAATGACAATAAGATAAACGCAAACCGATTTATAGAGGTTCGGTCATACGACCTACATCCACTTGCGAAGCCTTCTTCGATGAGGCTCCCAACTTCCACTAGCAAATCACTTTGAAGGGGAAGGACAAATACCCCTCTTACAACCTTTTACAAGTGGTTCACTCTCTTACAAATTTTCAAAGAGAAAGAAGGAGGTGAACACTCAAGCAATTGAAAACAAAAACTTGCTAAAGACTTTGCTAAGACTTTTATCTCAATCTCTTGCTTCTCAAAGGTTGTATTCTCTACTGAGAATTGAGGGGTATTTATAGGCCCCAAGAAGATTCAAATTTGGGCTCCAAATTTTGAATTCTCTTGGGTTCCCGAGGCTGGCGGTGCCACCGCCGGACCTCTCGGGTGCTGGGCGGTGCCACCGCTCAGTCCAGCAGTGCCACCACTTGGTTTTCGAGTTCTAGGTGGTGCCACCGCCTAATCTGGCGGTGCCACCGCCTACACTATTTCAGCTCACTGGTTGGGCTCCAAACTTGGCCCAAACCAGTTCGAACTCGGGCCCAATTGGCCCCTACTTGGGTTATAGGATTAACACCTAATCCTAACCCTAATTAATGTGCTAAATACGAATTTGAAGACATTTCATAAGCTATTACAAAGCCCACAAGTCAAGATTTCTTCCGGCAAGCTTTCGGTGGTCTTCCGATAAACTCTCGAAAACCATTCTGCGGACTCCCAGCAAGCTCCTAGACTTCATGATTTGATCTTGGCAAGTTCCAACGAGCTTCTTCGGCCAGCTCCGATCTTTCTCGGTGAGCTCCGCGAACTTCCAACGAACCTTCCGGCGAGCTTCCGAAAAACCCTTCGGCAAGCTCCCTACTCATTCTCGGCTAGTTCCGACAGCATTCTCGACGAACCTTCGGACTTTCGTCGAACTCTCGAACTCGCAACAAATCCTTCGCGCTTGACTCCGACACTTTGTTTCGCTTTGTCTTCATCGTTATTGTAGTTAATCCTGCACACACAAGCCAAAACTCTACTCCGATCTAGACAATTATTACAACGCGAATTGACATTCTGTTGCTCGGCACGTCATTGGTTGGCGCTTCGTCCGATTCTTCAGCGCATCGTTCTCTCTTGCGGCTTATTGCCCAATCGGCAGTTGACCTCCGTAACCCCGATATGTTTGGCGCAATTCCGCTCTTGGCCCGATGCCTGACGTCCGAAGCTTTCTGCCATCCAATATCCTAACGTGATCTCCTCCGACGCAACGTCAATTCCTCCTGCGTTAACTATCTAATCCTGATCGAGTAGACCTGCATCACTCAAAATGTAGTTAAACATCTAAACACAATCAATTAGTTTCATCATCAAAATCCGAGGTTCAACACGATCTAGACAATTAATACTAAGCATTAATCAAGTTGTCTAGCATGTCATTGGTCCCTCGATGCTTCGTCCGATTCTTCGGTGCATCATCCTCTCTTGTGGCCTATTGCCCAATCGATCATTTGACTCTGCAACTCCGATATCCTTAGCGCAATATCCACTCTTCTTGGCTCGATACCTGAATCTACAGCCCAAAGCCTTCTATCGATACGTCGACCGTTCCTCCGGCCTGATGTCTAATCTTTTGACATGTTTTCCTCCGGCACAACATGATTTTTTCTGCTTTAATTATCTTATCCTAATCGAAGCATCCTGCGTCACTCAAAATGCAGATTAAAATATACACACATATCGATTGATTTCATCATCAAAATCTGAGATTCAACAATCTCCCCCTTTTTGATGATGACAACCAATCGACGACGGAGTTAACCTTAACTCTCGGAGTTTAAACAAACTCCCCCTATCAATATGCCTTATTGATAGAAACTCTTGGATTCAAAAATCCAAGCAACATGTCATGATCAAATCATGCATGACATCAACATACTTCTCCCCCTTTGTCATCAACAAAAAGGAGAAGTTCCAACTCTCATGTGTTTAGAAATTCAAGTTCAAATCGTTGCATGAAAAACATAATATCAAGTTTTATCATCATGCAATTTGAAGCTGGAAAATTTAGCAAGTGTTATATCATGCTTAGAACATTCAAGCTATCAAGTTGTAGATATGCAAGTTTTACAACATTCAAACTAGCAATAATTTAGAGTTGTGCAAGTTTGTAAATTTGCTTTTCTTTACAATGTTTGAGCTAGCAATTTTGCTTCCGTTGCAAAGTGCAGGTTAGCATGTTTTGCATCTTGAGATAGGCAAGAGAGCACTTTTGGTATGCAAATTTATAGTATGCAAGCTATCAAATTTTATACATAAAAATGTTAGCAAAATTTTTCATCGTTTGAGATGTGCAAGATGGACTATTTTGCCTTCTTTTTTAAATGTGTAACTTGGCAAACATTGCTTCTCTTGAGATTTGTAAGATAGCACTTCTTGCTTCCTTTTTGAGATTAGCAAGCTAGCAAGTTTACCTCTTTTTGAATTGGTATCAGAGCCTCATGATTTCTCAGTTGGTTTAACACCCAAGAGAAATGGCTCTTTACGACTTTCAAGAGGGCCACTCTCTCGTTCGTCCTCCCTTTTTCAATGGGACGGACTACACTTATTAGAAAACTTGAATGAGAGTTTTCTTGCTTTCTTTGGATTTGGACTTATGGAACATTGTCAAATCCAGTTTTAAAATGTCTTCTCTTCCAATGAAAAATTGGAATGATTTGGAGAAGAAGACTTTTTCTTTAAATGCTAGAACTATGAATGTTCTATTTTGCGCCTTAGATAAAACTGAGTTTAATCGGGTTTTCTTGTATGAAACGACTTTTGATATTTAACACATTCTTAAAACCACACACGAAGGCATAAGTAGTGTTAAGGATTCTAAAGTTATTTTTTTGATGCATGATTTTGAACTTTTTCGAATGAAACCAAGTGAGACTATTGGAGACATATACACCCGTTTTACAGATATTGTCAATAGTCTAAAAGGACTTGGTAGAAGTTTTTCGGATTTTGAACTCGTTAATAAGATTTTATGATCGCTTTCAAAAAATTGGGATTCGAAAATAACGGCAATACAAGAAACAAAAGATTTAAATATTTTTCCACTTGAAGAACTTATCAGATCATTGATGACATATGAAATGGTGCACAATGCACATGATGAACATGATGAACAAAACCACCTTCCAAAGAATATGAAAGATTTGGTACTTAGAACATTTGAAGACCACTCGAGCATATGCTCAAGTGATGGTGAATATGAACTCCTCACTAATAAATTTAAAAAGTTCATGAAACAAAAATTAAAGAATAAAAATAACGTAACTATTTGCTTTGAACACAAGAAGAAGAACATAAATTGGGATGAATCAAGCTCCTCCGAAGACGAGGAGAAAATCAACAAAGGCAAGGTGGCAAACTAGGCCTTAACGTCTTTCGATGTTGAGGTAATCAAAATGCCCCAAGTTTACTTTGAAATTACATGATGCTTTTCATAAATTATTTTTAATTTAGTTTAAGAAAATTATACAAATTTTTTTAATTGCATGTTTTATGATGTAACGAAAATGTAAAAATAAAATTGAATCCTGCTTACCTTTCTAGTGATTTTAAAAAATAATCATGAAAATTGCATGTGTTATGAAAATATAACAAAATGTTATATTTAAATGTAATGATAATCCTATGTATGTTTTTGAAAAATTTCTTCTTGATGATTTCCGATTTTGATTGAAAAATGATTTAAGCCTTATTAAATCATGCTTGAGGCTTTAATGATGTAATGAAGTAATAATGCACATCTTGATGATTTTCGTATTGCCTTTTATTATTTTAAATGAAAATGCTCTTATACTAATTGTTAGGATCAAGAGTCGCTAAGAGGGGGGTGAATTAGTGCAGCGGTAAAATAACGTCAGTTTGAAACTTTCGTACGATAAAAATCGTTTACATTGAAAACCAATCTCGGAAATATCTTGACTTGAAGCATATTCGTAAATGAATTAAAGGTAGTAAGCACTTAAAGAGGTTTATAGTAAGGTAATAGCAAGAATAAAATGCAAACCAGAGAACACGGTAGTTTTAGAGTGGTTCGGTCAACGTGACCTACATCCATTTTCGGCTTCCTCCTCCGACGAGGTCACCAACGTCCACTAGAGGCCTTCCGTTAATAGGCAAAGGCCAATCACTTTTTACACCCCTCTTCTCCTTTTACCAGGTTTAGGAGATAACCCTTACAAGCACTCACTCTTCTCTCTTAAACATAATTCAAACACTTAGACTTGGAGGAGGGAATTTTAAAGAGATTGCGGTAGTGTTTCTTTGCTTTTAGACTCTCAGTGTTTATATATTTTAACCAGGGATGAGAGGTGTATTTATAGGCTTCAAGTTGATTCAAACTTGGAGCCTAAAACTTTCCCATCCCGGGTTTCCCAAGCACAGGCGATACCATCGCCTAGTGTCATTCTGACTGACACTGCCCTAGGTGGTACCACCGCCCAAGTCTGGCGGTACCACCGCCTGGGGTGTAGTGCTGGGTGGTACCACTGCCCAGACTCATGATACCACCATTTGGCACCCTGTCAGGGGCGATACAACTACCCAGACTGGCGGTACCATCGCCTGACACAATCTCGAAGACTATGCCATGATAGTGAGACTTTTGGGGCACTATTTGGGCCTCTTATTGAGCCCAACATAGTTCTTACATAGGCCTAGCTGGTCCCTAATTGGGTTGGCCCAAATCCAAGCCCAATTACATGCTAACTACGAAATCCTAAGACATTTGATAAGCTAAACAAGTCCCTATGTCTATTCTTCCGGCGAGCTTCCGACGATCTTCCGGCGAACTTCCAACGATCTCTCGGCAATGTTCCGGTAGACTCCCGGAAAGCTCCTGGACTTCACAACGATCTTCTTGGCGAGTTCCAACGAGCTTCTCTAGCAAGCTTTGAGACTTCTCGGCTGGTTCCGATAGAATTTTTGATGAACGTCTGGACTTCCGATGAACTCTCGAACTCCCAACGAAATCACGTCCTTGACTCCGGAACTTCATTTTGCTTCATGTCTTGCTATTGTAGTTAATCCTGCACATGAAAACACACTTCAATCTTGACAATTAATACTAAGCATTAATCAAGTTGTCCGACATGTCATTGGTCCCTCGACGCTTCGTCCGATTCTTCAGCGCATCGTCCTCTCTTGCGGCCTATTGCCCAATCGGCCAGTTGACTCCGCAACTCCAATATCCTTGGCGCAATATCCGTTCTTCTTGGCCCGATGCCCGAATCCACGACCCGAAGCCTTTTGTTGATACGTCGATCGTTCCTCTGGTCCGACGTCGAATCTTCTGACATGTTTTCCTCCGACACAACATGATTTTTCCTGCTTTAATTGTCTCATCCTGATCGAAGCATTCTGTGTCACTCAAAACTTAGATTAAAACATAAACACATATCGATTAGTTTCATCATCAAAATCTGAGATTCAACATCATTATGCATAACATGATCATACTTCTCCTCCTCTGTCATCAACAAAATGAAGTGCAACTTTCAAGTGTTTGAGATATAAGTTCAAATCGTTGCATAATAAATATAATCTTCGGTTTTATCATCATGCAAGCTAGCACTAATTTTACAACATTTTAAAACATGCAAGCTAGCAATTTTTAGATATGCAAGGTAGTAAGATAGCAAGTTTACAACATAAAAGTTAGCAAAAATTTTGCAAGTAAATGCAAGATAGCTTTCTTGTTGAAGTGTGTAAGCTAACGATTCTTGCTTCCTATTGCAATATGCAAGTTACAAGTTTTCCTTCTTGAGATAGGCAAGATAGTACTTTTGTAATTTTTGTTTCTTAAGATAGGCAAGCTAGTGATGTTCAAGATAGTAAACTCTTTCTTCTCTTTTGAGAAGTGTCATTTTCGCTTCCTTTGCAAAGTGCAAGCTAGCAAAATTTTGCTTCATTCTTGAATTGTGCAAGCTAGCATCTTTCTGTTTGAGATATGCACATTAGCAACTCTTTCTCCCCCTTTGTCATTGGCAAAAAGTGGGGAAGAATACAATTTTATAGTTTGTTTCCCTTTAAATCAATTTTCACATCGTGAGAACAATAAATTTGCATTATAAACATAATCTCATGTTTATCATTCAAGCTAGCATATATTTTTTGTTCTCTTTTGCAATGTGCAAGCTAACAATCTCTTTTTCTTTTACAATAATGATTCAATCATATCATGCGATATACAAATCATAAATATTTCAAATTATGATGGTATCAAAAAGTCAAATTACATTACATCCTACTATGCATGATCATAACTTCACATTTGTATACATCAAAATAATGTCAATAGTATTTCATACATAATTTTATATCATCACATGAAAAATATCAAGAGAATTTTGGTGATGAGATGCATAAATAATGAAGATAAATTATGAATATCAAGAGACATATTATGATTCTTTTTTAATAACTCAAATAGTGAAAAGAAAGAATCATAGTAGACAATCTTGATTTATAAAAAGAATTTTTAAGTTATAATTCTGAAAAATCAAGATAAAAATCATAGTTAGATGAAACTCATTCAAATCATCAAAATCATTTTCAAGAGATTCAAAATGACATAAACAACTTTATCAATCTCTTAGTGAAAAATTGATAAGATAGAGAAAAAGAAATTTTCAAGAAAAATATTTTTCTCCTTTTAGTTGTTTCAATTCATGTGATTTATTTCATAGAATAATGCCTTTGTCTTTTTTTATGCCAAATGAAAAAATATATATATATCATTGTTTAAAACCTAAGATTTATTACGTCAAAGATCAATAAGGCATAAATCACAAAAATCATCATGCATCATAAATCTCATGAATAGTATAAAATCACCAAGCATGGTACCAAAATTTTTAATATTTTCATTACATAATTACATCATTATGCATCATCGAAATTGATTTCATCAAACAAAGCATTTTCCATCAAGACCACTTTGTTTGTTGTAGCCATGCATTTTTCTTTTTAGGTGAATCTAACTTTTCATGCTTAGTTTTCCATACAAAAGCCATGCATCATCATTAAGCATGATATCAAACTTCTTAATATTTTCATTAAGATAACAAGCATGGTTTCAATCAAAATAAAAAATCATCAAGATACACATTATTTATTTTTGAAAAAAATATATAGGATCATTAGATTTAAATCTAACATTTTATTCCATTAACATAAAACATGCAATTTTCATTATCATTTTCAAAATTACTAGCATGATCATTTTCTTTTTTACATTTTCATTTTTAAACATATAATTTTCATGAAAAATATTATTCTAAACAAAAAAATAACTCATGAAAAGCATCATGTAATTTCAAAATAAACTAAGGGCATTTTGATTACCTCATCGTTGAAAGTCGTTAAGGCGTAGTTTGCCACCTCGCCTTTGTTGATTTTCTCCTCGTCTTCGGATAAGCTCGATTCATCCCAAGTTGTGTTCTTCTTCTTGCGTTCATAGCAAGTAGTTGCGTTCTTTTTGTTCTTTAATTTTTGTTTTATGAACTTTTTAAATTTCATGAGTACTTCAAGTTCACCATCACTTGAGCTTATGCTTAAGTGGTCTTTAATTGTTCTAAGTTTAAAATCCTTTCTGTTCTTTAGAAAGTGGTTCTCATGTTCGTCAAGTGCCACATTAGTCATTTCATAGGTCATTAAAGACCCAATTAGTTCTTCAATTGGAAAATAGTTCAAATCTTTTGATTCTTGTATTGCCATTACTTTCGAATTCTAATTTTTAGAAAGAGATCTTAAAATCTTGTTAACGAGTTCAAAATTCAAAAAGCTTTTACCAAGAGCTTTTAAACCATTGACAACATCCGTAAAATGAGTGTACATGTCAATAATGGTTTCGTTTGGTTTCATATGAGATAATTCGAAATTATGCATTAAAAGATCAATCTTCAAAACTTTTAATCTACTAGTGCCTTCGTGTGTGGTTTCAAGAATGTGCCAAATATCGAAAGTCGTTTCGCACAAAGAAACTTGATTGAATTTGTTTTTGTCTAAGGCACAAAATGGAGCATTCATAGCTCTAGCATTTAGAGAAAATGTCTTCTTCTCCAAATCATTCCAATCGTTCATTAGAAGAGAAGACCTTTGAAATCTGTTTTCGACCATATTCCATAAATTTAAATCAATCGAAAGTAAGAAAACTCTCAATCGAGTTTTCCAATATGTGTAGTCCATCTAATTGAACAAGGGAGGATGAATGAGAGAAAGTCCCTCTTGAAAGCTGAAAAGAGCCATTTCTCTTGGGTGTTAAACCAAATAAGAAATAACAAGGCTCTGATACCAATTGTTAGGAAAGGGGTCGGCACTAAGAGGGGGGGGGGGGGGGGGGGTGAATTAGTGCAGTGGTAAAAACGTCGATTCTAAAAATTCTTTCGTACGTTAAAAATTGATTTCAGAAACTTGAAAGTGTATGCGAGTGTAGGAATAGTAAAAGCACAGTAAAGAGAAGAGGCAGTTTGATATAAAAGTAAAGTGCTCAAAGGAAACGCAAACCAGATTTTTATAGTGGTTCGGTCGTCGTGACCTACATCCACTCTGCCGATTCCTCTTCCGTCGAGGCCACTAGCATCCACTATCAGTCTTCCTTCAATAGGTGAAGACCAACCACCTTTTACAACTCGATTCTCCATTTACCGGGTTTAGGAGATCTCTCAAACTATTCTAACATTTGGAACTTTTGAGAAGAGTTCACACAAGATTATAGCAGCGTTTCTTTCTATTTTTACTCTCAAGTCTTGTGTTTTTTAACTAGGGATAAGAGGGGTATTTATAGGCCTTAAGTTGATTCAAATTTAGAGCCTAAAAATATCTCATCCTAGGATTCCTGGGTCCAAGCGGTACCACCGCCTATGCTGGGCAGTACCACCGCCTGCAGCCTCTCGGAGGCTGTGTCTGGGCGGTACCACCACCTAACACAGTCTTGGAGATTGTGCCATGATGGTACCACTTCTTGGGTCATTGTTTGGGCCTTTCATTAGGCCCAACATAGTGCTTACATGGGCCCAACTGACCCCTAATTGAGTTGGCCCAATTCCAATTCCAATTACGTGCTAACTACAAAATCTAAGACATTTCCTAAGCTAAACAAGTCTGTAAGTCTAGGTTTCTTTCGACGAGCTTCCGGTGATCTTCCGATGAACTTTTGACGATCTCTCAATAATGTTCCAGCGGAGTCCCGACAAGCTCCTGGACTTCATGATGATCTTCTTTGCGAGTTTCGACGAGCTTCTCTGGCAAGCTTTGGAACTTCTCGGCAAAATTTTCAATGAACGTTCGGACTTTCGACGAACTCTCAAACTCCCAACAAAATCACGTTCTTAACTCCGGGACTTCATTTTGCTTTATGCCTTGCTATCGTAGTTAATACTGCACATATAAAAACACACTTTGATTTAGACAATTAATACTAAGCATGAATCATGTTGTCTGGTATGTCATTGGTCCCTCGACGCTTCGTCCGATTCTTCGGTGCATCATCCTCTCTTGCAACCTATTGCCTAATCGGCTAGTTGACTCCGCAACTCCGATATCCTTACCACAATATCCACTCTTCTTGGCCCGATGCCTGAATCCATGGCCCGAAGCCTTTTGTCGATATGTCGACCGATCCTCCGGTTCGACGTCCAATCTTCTGACATATTCCACTGACCCAACATGATTCATCCTATTTAATTATTTCATCCTGATCGAAGCATCCTACGTCACTCAAAACACAGATTAAATCATAAACACTTATCAATTGGTTTTATCATCAAAATCCGAGATTCAACATGATGAACTTCTGGTGAACTCTCGGCATGCTTTTGGCTAACTCCTAACGAACTTTTGGAGAACTCCCGATGAACTCTCGGTGAGCTCCCAATAATTTCTCAGCGAGCTCCCGATGACCTCTAGTGGAACTCCCGACGAATGCAAAAAGTCAGGACATTTCAAAAGTGAATGTCCCCAAATAAAGAAGAAACAATCAAAGAAAAAGAAGCCACTTAAAGCAACGTGGGATGATTCGAGCGATTCCAAAGACGAAGAACAAAGCAATAAGGAAATCACCAACTAAGCACTAATGGCTATCGGAGATGAGGTAAGTAGTTCATTAGATGCAAATTTATCATTCAATGAGCTTTTAAGTGCTTTTCATGATTTGTTCGATGAATGTATAATAATGAGCAAAAAGTTTAATTGTTTGAAAAAGGTGCATACCCTTTTAAATAATGAATTTGAAAAACTTAAGCATGATAATCCTTCATTACCTCCATGCACTAAGTGTGAACACTTAGAGGCACTTGAGAATGAAAACTTGCCACTTAAAGAAACTCTAGAAAAGTTTCAAGGTTGGTAGCAAGTTCTTAAACATGATCCTTGCCATTAAGGGTCACGTTCATAGAAGAGGCGGAATCAGATTTGTGAGTAGCTCTCACTGAAATCCAACCACATTTATTAAAGGCCCTACCTTGTATGTATCACCTCACACCAAATGTAACTTTTGTTGCAAACTCGGACATGTTGCTTATAAATGTCCGTTTAAGAAATATAGTCTACATAAATTGATTTGGGTTCCTAAAGAAACCGTAAATAACTCCATACAAAACGATAAGTTGAGAAGATCGATTTTTGAGGCACCTAAGGTCAAATGGTTACCTAAAAATCATCCTTTTTTGTAGAAATGTTTACCATCACATGCTAGGAGCAAGAAATGGTACCTTGATAGTGGATGCTCAAGGCACATGACTAGAGATCCATCTAAATTCTCTAAGCTCACTAGCCTAGACGAAGGGTATGTTACCTTCAGAGATAACAAGGGCAAAATCATTGGCAAGGGAATCATAGGTAACAAATCCAACTTTTTGATTAAAGATGTGTTGTTGGTTGATAGCTTAAAGCATAATCTTTTGAGCATTAGTCAATTGTGTGATAAAGGATATATTACTAAATTTGAATCCGCATTATTAAACAACCACACAAAAACACATTTGTGATTGCCCTAAAACAAAATAATATATACACTATTGACATTGATGTTCTTTGTAATGAAATGTGTTTTTTGAGTTTGAATGATGATGCTTGGCTTTGATATAGGAGATTAGGTCATGCTAGCATGAAACTAATCTCTCAAATCTTATCTAAACTTGTAAGATATATTCTGAACATTAAGTTTGTTAAAGACAATGTATGCGATGCATGTCAACTAGGAAAACAAATAAAAGGTAGTTTCAAATCAAAGAATCAAATAAGCACCTCTAGACCATTGCAATTGATCCATATGGATTTATTTAGACCAATTAATAAAAGCAGCCTAGGAGATAGCAAATACGCCGTTGTAATTGTCAATGATTATAGTAGATATACTTAGGCATACTTCTTAGCACATAAAGGTGATTGCTTTAGATTTTTTATTAAGTTTTGTAAACTTGTTCAAAATGAAAAAAGCTTTATGATTTCATCAATTCGGAGTGATCATGGTGGTGAATTTCAAAACCATGATTTTCAAAATTTTTGTGAATCTAATGGATACAACCATAATTTCTCTATTCTGAGAAATCCTCAACAAAATATAGTAGAAAGAAAAAATGGGAGTTTACAAGAAATGACAAGAACCATGTTGAATGAATACCCAAATATTTTTGGGTCGAAGCCGTTAACATGGTATGCTATATCATGAATAGGGTTCTAGTAAGACCATTACTTTTTAAAACTCCTTATGAACTATGGAATAATAAAAAATCCAACGTTTCATATTTTAAAGTTTTCGGTTGTAAATGTTTTATCTTGAAGGAAAAAGATGCCTTAGGAAAATTTGATGCAAAATCCGATGAAGGCATTTTTCTTGGTTATTCTTCTATTTCAAAAGCTTTTCGTATCTTTAATAAAATAACTTTGGTTATAGAAGAGTCTATTCATGTTATCTTTAATAAAGTCTCCGAATTTAAGAAAAATAATTTTGATGATGATCTTAATTTTGATGCTTTGTATTTAAATGAACCCTCTCCTCCAACTAGCAACTTGGATACATCTTCTTCCATAACATCCTTACCTAAGGAATGGAAGTATGTAGATACTTATCCTAAGGATTCAATCATATGAGATTCATCAAATGGTGTTTAAACTCGTTCTTCCTTTAAAATTTTTTTATGCTAATGTCACTTTCCTTTCTCAAATTGAATCGAAATGCATTGACAAAGCCTTAAAAGATGATTCATGGGTTATTGCAATGCAAGAAGAGTTAAACTAATTTGAGAGAAATGAGATGTGGAAACTTATTCTAAGATATAGTAACCATTTAGTTATTGGTACTAAATGGGTCTTTAGAAACAAGCAAGATAAATTTGGTATCATGGTTAGAAACAAGGCTAGATTAGTGGCCAAGGGTTTCAACTAAGAAGAATGTATCGATTATAAAGAAACCTTCACTCTTGTGATAAAATTAGAAGTCATAAGGATGCTTCTTGCCTATGCTAGTATTAATAATGTTAAGTTATTTCAAATGAATGTTAAAAGTGCTTTCCTAATTGACTTTATTTCCGAAGAAGTATATATTGAACAACCACCTAGATTTGAGAACTCTCTTTTCATGTATTTAAGTTAACTAAAGCTTTTTATAGATTAAAACAAGCCCCAAGGGCTTGGTACGGGGGACTTAGCTCCTTTCTTATCCAAAATAATATCTCTAAAGGTAAGGTCAATACTACATTGTTTATTAAAAATTTTGAAAATGGCTTTCTTATTGTTCAAATTTATGTTGATGATATTATTTTTGGTTCTACAAATGAATCCTTATATGAATCGTTTACCAAGAGTATGAGCCAAGAGTTTGAAATGAGTTTAATGGATGAACTAACTTTTTTTTTAGGCTTACAAATCAAACAACTTAGTGATGATATTTTTCTTAGTCAAACCAAATATGTATAAGAATTGCTAAAACGATTTAATATGGATAGTTCAAAAGCTATCAATACTCCTATGAGTACCTCCACTAAGTTATACATGGACGAAAGTGGAGAAAGCTTTGATTAAAAAACTTATAGGGGTATGATAGGTAGTTTACCTCGTCGCAACTAGACCGGATATCATGTTTAGCGTAGGACTTTGTGCTAGATTTTAATCTAATCATAAGCTATCTCATCTTAAAGCCATTAAAAGAATTCTTAGATATCTTAAAGGAACCCCTAATCTAGGATTATAGTATCCAAAATCTGAAAACTTTAAATTAATTGCTTATGCTGATGTGGAATTTGCTGGATGTAGAGAAGATAGAAAAAGCACATCTAGAATATGTCAATTCTTAGGTCATGCACTTGTTTCTTGATCTTTCAAGAAACAAAACTCAGTTACATTATCTACAACCAAAGCAGAGTATATAGTAGCTGGTACATGTTGTGCACAAGTTATATGGATGAAAAATACATTAGAAAATTATAAGATTCACCTTAAGATTATTACCATAAAATGTGATAACGCAAGTGTAATATATTTAATAAAAAATTATATTCACTACTTTAGAACTAAACATATTGACATTAGGAAACATTTCATAAGAGATTTGTTGAATCTCATATTTTGATGATGAAACTGTTAGGATCGGAGCGGCACTAAGAGGGGGGGGGTGAATTAGTGCAGCGGATTAAAACTTCAGTTTCGACAAATCTTTCGTACGATAAGAATGGAACTTGAAAAGCTAAACTTGAAAGCGTATTCTTAAAGTTGTGCAGCAAAGGTAATAAGGAACTAAAGCATGTAAGAAGGTTTGCAGTAATGTAAATAGCAATAATAAAATGCAAACCAGAGATTACGTCGATTTTAGAGTGGTTCGGTCAAATGACCTACATCCACTTGCGAGGCCCCTCTTCGATGAGGCTCCCACCTTCCACTAGCAAATCTCTTGAAATGGAAGGACAAATACCCCTCTTACAACCTTTTACAAGCAGTTCAACCTCTTACAAATTTTCAGCAAGAAAGAATGAGGAGAACTCTAGCAAATTGAAAACAAGAAAGGCAAAGACTCTTCTAAGACTTTTCTCTCAATCACTTGCTGCACAAAAGTTGTGTTCTCAGCTGAGACTTGAGGGGTATTTATAAGCCTCAAGAGGATTCAAATTTGGGCTCCAAAAATTTGAATTCTCTTATGTTCCCGATGCTGGCGGTGCCACCACCCAGCCAAGCGGTGCCACCGCCCAGCGCTCGGGTGCTGGGCGGTGCAACTGCCCAGCCCAGGAGGTGTCACCGCCCAGCTCTCGGGTGTTGGGCGGTGCCACCGCCTAAGCCAAATCAGCTCACTGGTTGGGCTCCAAAATTGGCCCAAACCAGTCCGAACTCGGGCCCAATTGGCCCCTACTTGGGTTATAGGATTAACACCTAATCCTAACCCTAATTAACGTGCTAACTATGAATTTAAAGACATTTTCTAAGCTATTACAAAGTTCGTAAGTCAAGACTTCTTCCGGCGAGCTTCTAGCGAACTTCCGATGGTCTTCCGATAAACTCTCGGAAACCATTCTGCGAACTCCCAACAAGCTCCTAGACTTCACGATTTGATCTTGGCGAGTTTCGATGAGCTTCTTCGGCAAACTCCGATCTTTCTCGGTGAGCTCCGCGAACTTCCAACGAACCTTCCGGCGAGCTTCCGAAAAACCCTTAGGCAAGCTCCCTACTCATTCTTGGCTAGTTCCGGCAGCATTCCCGACGAACCTTCGGACTTCCGTCGAACTCTCGAACTCGCAATGAATCCTTCATGCTTGACTCCGACACTTTGTTTTGCTTTATGTCTTCGTCGTTATCGTAGTTAATCCTGCACACACAAGCAAAAACTCTACTCCGATCTAGACAATTATTATAAAGCGAATTGACATTCTGTTGCCCGGCACATCATTGGTTAGCGCTTCATCCGATTCTTCGGCGTATCGTCCTCTCTTGCGGCTTATTGCCCAATCAGCGGTTGACCTCCGCAACGCCGATATCCTTAGCGCAATTTCGCTCTTGGCCCGATGCCCGACGTCCGAAGCCTTCTACCATCCAATATCCTAACGTGATCTTCTCCGGCGCAACATCAATTCCTCTTGCCTTAATTGTCTAAACCTGATCGAGTAGACCTGCATCGCTCAAAATGCAGTTTAAATCATAAACACATATCAAGTGGTTTCATCATCAAAATACGAGATTCAACAATCTCCCCCTTTTTGATGATGACAACCACTTGATGACGGAGTTAACCTTAACTCCTGGAGTTTAAACAAACTCCCCCTATCAATATGCCATATTGATAGAACCTTGAATTCAAACTGAATTCAAGTCATTGCAATATTCATCATGAATACTTGCAACACATCATCATGAACATATGCATAAACTTATGCATATCATGTCATCAACATACTTCTCCCCTTTTGTCATCAACAAAAAGGAGAAGTACAACTATTCTTTGTGTTTGTAATATAAGTTCAACTCATTGCATGAAAAAACATAATATTAAGTTTTATCATCATGCAGTTTTGAAGCTAGAAAATTTAGCAAGTAATGCATCATGCTTAGGACATTCAAGCTAACAAGTTTTAGATATGCAAGTTTTACAGCATACAAGATAGCACTTTTGGTAATGTTCAAGATAGTAAGTTCTACATCATGCAAGCTAGTAATATTGAGATGTTCAAGAAAGCAACTCTTGCTTCTTGAAATATGTAAATTTGTCAAGTTTTACTAGATGTGCAAGTTAGCATTTTTGCCTCTTAAGATATGAAAGATAGCACATTTGCTTCTTTTGAGATAGCAACTTTTTGCTTCTCTTTAGACTACAAGCTAGCAATTTTTACTATATGTAAGTTTCACAATATAGAAGCTAGCAAAAATTTCGAAAGCAAATGCAAGATAGCTTTCTTGTGTAAGCTCATAATTCTTGCTTCCTATTGCAATGTGCAAGTTACAAGTTTTGCTTCTTGAGATAGGCAAGATAGCACTTTTGCAATTTTTGTTTCTTAAGATAGGCAAGCTTGTGATGTTCAAAATAACAAGCTCTTTCTTCTAGAAGTGTCATTTTTGCTTTCTTTGCAAAATGTAAGCTAGCAAAATGTTTGAAAAAGTGATCAAGTTTTGCAACATACAAGCTAGCAAAAATGCCAAACTAGCAAGAGATAATGTTTTACATGAGGCAAGCAAACAATTTGGCAAATGTTACATTTGCAGCTTCTCTTTTGAGAAGTGCAATTTTTGCTTTCATCTTGAATTGTGCAAGCTAGTTAGTTTGCCTCTTTTCATGATGTCCACGCTAGAAATTCTTGCTCCCCCTTTGTCATTATCAAAAAGAAGGGAAGACCCTTATATCAATTTTCATATTATGACAAAGGTAAGTATCATTCTTATTTGTGCATCATTATATATTCAAATTAAAACATACACAATTTCAATAACCTTATTTTTCATGCACGATACCAAAAAATAAATCAATCATCATTAATAAGCATATCATACATGATACTCAAACATTAAAATTTTTAAGCATTTATCAACATGTTGATCATAATACCAAACACAACGTCGTAGAATCATTGGGTGGTCGCAAATAGTCCAGAACCCTTCAAGGATCCGTTGCAAATCTTCTTCAGAGTATAGCTTGCAAACAAAGAAATCGTTTTCCAACATATGAAGATCAAATGCCGATGTTCCCCATGTAGTTTTGATAAATGAGGATAATAAGAAATATGATGTTTCGAGTCCTATCACATAGTCAATAATCACCATAGATCATGTCTCAATCAGCTCTACAGAATCAGTAGTCTCATACACAGCAATCATCTTATCAGCCTGAATTTCTAGAGTGAAGAAATCTAAGCTGAGATCCGGATTTCCAACTGGAGCCTTGAAGAGGCTAGTCCAAGACCGAGGGTCACTAGAAATCAGAGCATTTGGTCATGATCTAGAGCGCAACCTGCTTCGATGTTGCTTCGTCAAAGGAACATCTCGTCGAAAAGAAGATAATGGAAGAACAACTTGAGAGATAAGGGCAGAGGGCCTCTCCGTCGAGTCTATCCTCCCGCCACCGTCGCTAGTCCCATGCGCCATCGTCACCGTGTCTCTATAGCAATTGGGAGGGCTGCACACTCTCCTATGTTCCACCGAGCATGACAGTAGCACCGTTCCCTTCTTTCCACTTGCCCTGACCCGCCGCCTTTACCCTCCTCTATTCCTCGAGAGGAAGAAGAGGAACAGAGGGAAGAGGGTGATGCACGTGCGAAAGCCTCTTCCTCTGTTCCACGAGAGAAAGAAGAGGAGCTGCCGCAGAGCCACCGCCTCCTCCCCTCTTGTCCTTCTCGGCCACCGAAGAAGAAAAAGAAGAAGTTGCTCTGCCCGAATCTCTTCCCCTGGTCGCCTGCCTCCTCCTCTGTTCCGCGAGAGGAAGAAGAGGAGCCACCGCAGAGTTGTGGATTTGCGTGCAATTTCTGTTGTTTTTCTTTAAGTTTCTTCTTCACTGTTTCTCCCCCTTCTCTTCCTTCTCCGATCTTGCTGGCCAATCTCGCTGTCCACCAGCCGTCGCAGAAGCGTGCTCCGGGCCCCTTTTCCCCGATGAGAAGAGGAAGAAGGAGAGCAGGGGAAAGGGGGCGGTGCAGAGACAGTTTCTTCCTTCCGGGCACCGCTTTCTCTCTTTGACAGCACAGAGATCTTGCCGTTTCCTTCGGCGAAGAAGACCAGACGGCGGAATTGATCACCGTCCGCTTCCTCCCTTCGCCGATGAACAGAAATCTTCTCCTCTGTTCCTTGAGAAGGGAGCAGAGAGGCTGCAGAATGCCTCTCCCCAGGTTCCGTTCCCTTTTGCGAAGAAGAACAGAAATCTCCTCAAAAGGAAATGAAATATGCCATACAGAAAGCATAAAGAATGTGTTAAATGAATCTCTTTCCGGAATTATAATACAATAAAAGATAATAGAATGAATCTCTTTCCTATAGCAAATTAGAATATAATAAAAGATATTATTAAATAAGAAGTATGGAGATCCTAAAAGACTAAAGAATTATTCATTTGAAATTTTGTGAACTTCGAAAAGATATACCTGAAAGTGGAGGCAACAACTTTAGATCTTAGTTTTCTTCCTTAAATACTGTTGAAATCTCTTGAACCTTACGATGATCATCATCTAATGAGTTATTATTTATCCTTTTGATTCGAGCATATGAGCCTAGAAAGAATTATTTATTTTAGATTATTTTTATATAATTTTATTCAAAATATATGAGGGTAAAGATAATACTTAACTCTTACGAGACATTTATCATTTCTTGCGAAACTAAAATGTTCTTGTATTTTAGGTGTTGTTATTTCTAGGTAAAATATAAGTTTATTTACGAGGATACAAATATAATGTTTTGCAAGTATGAGGTGGCAGGAGAGCATGGTGGGAAGTGGAAGGGCAACCGTGCCACGTATGCCACTTTCAAATTCAATATACACTGTAGAGTCTACAGTCCCCTCACAATCTTTGCTTTTGTCCCTTGCTTCATCTCTCTTGAATGACAAAATTACTCTCATCTTTTTGTTTATTTATTCTCAACTCATTTTCTCTCTCTATATATAAAATATATATACGATGAATTTTTATTTTTTAAAATTCCTTGTAGAGTGTCCTTTAAAATTTTTTGCATAGTACCCCTTGGTCGCTAACTTTACTCTTTTACCCTTGGATAGCTAAGCTAATGATTTTTCATCCAAAAGAATGATTTTTGGATCGTCCATTCACTATGGGTTCAATATTGGTTTGACTTGATCTGGTTCATGGTTTAATTTTGTTAATAAAATCCATAAATTAAAGATACAGTGCATGATAGATGGGTGATGCTAAGCTCAACGAAGACCCTATCTTTTTCTACATTTTTATCTCTTTTCTTCTTGTCCTTCTCTTCTACTTTCTTCTAGCTCTATGTGTGAGTGGTGCTGCTCCTTCCTCTTTCTCTTTCAGCATTGAATCAAGAAGACAAAAGATGTCATGTAAGTATATTGTTGTCTTTACTACTGCTTGATCAATTAATAATTATTTAGATGGGATAAAATGGATATAAGATTTTCATAAATAAAGTGATATATAAATTATTTTGTTTGATGAATAGACTAGTATTTAAATACCCAAAGTATGAGTTTTTTTATGAGAATTTATCTGATACTCTTCCCACTGTTATATTGGTTCATGGATGGTTAAGTTATATAGTTATTTTCCTAATAATCTTATATAGAGAGGATCTACTTTGCAAGGAAGTATTTTCGATTCTTGATAATATTGATAAGCAAATATTAGCTAAGATATTATATTTGGGTGAAAGCTAATTGCCAAATAGCTCAAGTTTTAGCATTCGTACCATAAACTTGAATGACTCATCTTATTGTGATGAAGATGATGATAGTGGTGATGCTTTTGAAGATGAATTGGTTGAATAAAGAATACAAAAAGAGGTTGAAGATATCATTAATCGTAATATTTATGATGCTTTAGATGTTGTTGGTTAAGAGTTATTTTATATGACATATATGATAATATTTTGCTTGCTAAATTCGATTATAACTAAGATATTCGTGTGTTGTTAAATACACCAGTTTCTTTTGCTGAGGATGATGAATGATTTTGTAATGATCTTTTTGTTGATTAAGTATGAAATTTTAATGATTTTGTTATATTTTTCATATATTATTTTATAATCCAAATAATATCTTTATATAGATATTTTAAGATATGGATGAATTTCAAAAGTCTTAAAAGATTATGTCATGTTGCAATTAAAAGTTACATGATAAAAACAAAATGTATAATTTTCGATTATCAATAGATGATAATAACCCATGTTGGAATTAGTAGTTTGAGAATAATCAAATTTCATAAAGAGCATTGTAATTTGTTAAGATTAAATAAGGATCATAGGAATACAATAGTTATTTCATTTTAGACCAAATTAAAGATCAAGTTATCATAAATATTAATTATATTTTAAAAATAATCAATATTGATATTTAAAAAAATTTTAAAGTTATTGTATCAGACAAGAAAGTTTATCTTATATCAAAGATTGCAGTTAATGTGGTTCATGGTGACTTTGATTTATGATATAATTTTATTTCTAAAGGAGTTAAAATTGTATGACTATGAGACCCAAATTTTGTTGAATCTTGGATTTTGATGATGAAATTAATTGATGAATTAATGATTTAATCTATGTGATGAGATAAGTAATGTAGGACTGATAGAACCCTTGCAGATTCTAAACTTGGGGTTGATCTCTTTAGGGGATCGGCCTCCTTGGAACTCTATAGGGGTTCCTCCCTCCAAGTTGCTACTCAAAGGCCGCAGAAAAGATTCATCTATTGCTTATGAAAAGAGAAGGAATACATAGCTATTTATAGGGCTTCTAAACCCTAACTCCTAATATGACTCCTACTTAGGACTCTTACTTCTAACCAACTCCTAATAGGACTCCTACTCAAGACTCCTATTCCCTTACAACTCCTAATTCTTCTCTAAGAAAAAACCTCCTGCATGAATGTCCCTCTCAATTAGGACTCTCCTAGCTAGAGTCCTAACAAACCCGCCCTCTTCAAATCAGCCTTGTCCTCAAGGCTGAGATTCCATAAACTCAGGGAACCGGGTCTTCAGCTCCTCATATGGTTCCCATGTGGCGTCTTCAAGTGGTAGATTATTCCAATGCACTAGTACTTCAGTAGAGGGATGTCGGCGACGCATCACGATCCTGCGATCGAGGATGGCTTGTGGTTGGGCTTGAATAACTCCATCCTCAGTTGTGTTGGGCAGTTGGATTTGGGGTGACTCGTGTTCTCCCAACTTGGGCTTTAGGCATGATACGTGGAAGACAAGATGAATTTTGGCATCCTCAGGTAATTTAAGTCTGTACGCCACGGCTCCAATACGCTCTGTGATCTGATAGGGCCCATAAAAGCGTGGGGATAGCTTCATAGAGGCTCGAGTGTTGATAGAGAGTTTCTTTTATGGTTGTAGGCAAAGATAAACCCAATCTCCCATTGAAAATTCTCTTTCACTTCGTCGTGTGTCAGCTTGCTGCTTCATTCTGGCTTGAGCAGTAGAGAGATTATTTTTTAACAGTTGTAAGAGTTTGTCCCTATCAATCAATTCTTGGTCAACCTGATCTACCTTGGCCAAGCCAATTACATACTTTGGAATCACAAGGGCTGGTCGACCATACAATGCTTCATAAGGGGCACATTTTGTAGATGAATGATATGTAGTATTATACCACCATTTGGCCCAGGGAAGCCATTTCGCCCACTCTTTTGGTCGGTCACTAGCGAAACACCGGAGGTACGTCTCTAAGCACCTATTTACCACCTCTGTTTGGCCGTCAGTTTGTGGATGATACGCTGTGCTCATCTTGAGTTTGGTGCCTTGTAAATGAAATAACTCGGTCCAAAATTTACTAGTGAAGATCCTGTCATGATCACTTACGATGGACTTTGGCATCCCATGCAGTTTAACAATATTTTCTATGAAAATCTGGGTAATACTAGCAGTAGTGTAGGGATTTCTCACAGCACAAAAATGAGCATATTTCGTAAGTCGATCAACCACTACGAGAATCATGCTTTTACCTTTGGAAGATGGCAGCCCTTCAATAAAGTCCATGGAGATGTCAGTCCACACTGAGTCTGGTATAGTGTAGAGAGTTGTAGCTTCCCTGGATTTGCCACAATTTCACCCTTGTGCTGTTGACATACATCACATTGTGTCACATATTCAGCAATAATTTTTTTCATCCCTCTCTAATAAAAATTTTGCTTCACTCTTTTGTAGGTTCTTAGGAATCCAGAGTGCCCTACTAAAGGTATGGAGTGCATTTCATACAAGATGATTGCGATGCAAGGGGAGTCGGGTATAAGCACAATGCGACCTTTGTAGCGTAGATCCCTCGAATCCCAGGTGTAGTGGGCTATTGCACTTGGATCCTCTCCAATTTTTTTATGATGTTGCTGATCTCTGGATCCTTCTTCCATTCTTCCCTAATGTCCTCGAGGAGACCGGTGGTAGGAAGGGAGATGGCTGAAACCTTAGCTTGTTCAGGTAGCCGTGAGAGTGCATCTGCAACAACGTTTTCTTTCCCCTTTTTGTAAATAATTTCATAATCAAATCTAAGAAGTTTGGTTACCCATTTTTACTGCTCAGGGGATGATATCTTTTGCTCCAAAAAGTACTTGAGGCTTTTATGGTTGGTTTTAATTTGAAATCGTCGGCTGATCAGGTAGGGTCTCCACCTCGTTACTACGTATACAATGGCAAGCATCTCCTTATCATATACTGACATATTTTGATGGGAAGGAGATAATGCCTTGCTAGTGTATGCGAGTGGTCGACCATTTTGCATGAGAACGGCTCCAATTCTGACTCCAGATAAGTCGGCCTCAATGATAAAGGGTCTACTGAAATCTGGTAGCGCAAGCATCAGCGTTGTTGTCATGGCTGCTTTAAGTTTGTCGAAGGCAGCAGAGGCTTTGTCCGACCATTAGAAAGTATCTTTTTTCAGTAAAGAAGTGAGTGGTGCATTGATCTTCCCATAGTCCTTAACAAATTTTCGGTAGTAGCCCGTTAGTCCAAGGAACCCCCGTAGTAATTTCACGTTTGTAGGTTTCGGCCAACCTTGCATTGCCTCAATTTTTGTTGGGTCTACCGCCACTCCTTCTTCTGATATTATATGCCTAAGGTACTCTACTTTTTGCTGGAGAAAGCTGTACTTTGGTTGCTTAACAAAAAGAGTATTCTCCCGAAGGATCGTCAAAACAATCCGTAAATGCTGAAAGTGAGTCTCAAGAGAAGGGCTGTAAACGAGAATATCATCGAAAAATACTAGCATAAATTTACGAAGAAAGCTCCAAAAAATATCGTTCATGAGACTTTGAAAGGTTGAAGGAGCATTAGTGAGTCCAAAAGGCATTACCAAGAATTCATAATGGCCATCATGTGTGTGAAATGCAGTTTTTGGAATGTCATCGTCACATACCCGAATTTGGTGGTAACCGGATCGGAGGTCCAACTTCATGAAGACTTGAGCTCCTTTTAATTCATCAAGAAGTTAATCCACCACTAGTATTGGGTACTTGTCCTTGACGGTGATGCCATTTAAAGCTCGGTAGTCGATGCACATCGGCCAAGTTCCGTCCTTCTTGCGTACAAGTAGCACCAGTGAGGAATAGGGGCTGTAACTTGGCCGAATCACCCCTGTTTCAAGCATCTCCTTTACGATCTTTTCAATTTCATCTTTCTGGAGGTGAGGATATCGGTACGGTCGAGTGTTCGCTAGTGGCTTCCCCAGAAGGATTGGAATTCGATGGTCATGTTGCCGAGAAGGAGGAAGACCACGCGATTCAGCAAATATGTCGGCAAATTCAGTAAGCAATTGGGCAAGATTTTGATCTTCAATTTCTATTTTCTTCTCTTCTGGTTGTGGCTGGAGATGCATCAAAAAGCCACCATTTACCTTGTGCAAAACTTTCTCCATTCGTTGGGTCGAAACAGTGGTAACGTTGCTTCCGCGCTTCCCGCGTAGGATGATCTGTTTGCCCTTACAGTAGAATTTCATAATTAATTTAGAAAAGTTCCAAGAGACATCACCTAGTGTAGTCAGCCATTCTATACCAAGCACTGCCTCATAGTCATCGATTGGTAGGAGGAAGAAATCGGTGATAATTTCTTGGTCTTGCTGTAATAGTTTCACCTGCGGGCATCTTTGGTCGCACTTTAGGATTCTACCGTCGGCAACCTTTACATCGAACTTGCTGCAACCTTCAATATGCAGTGTCATCCGAGTAGCAATCTTACTATTCAGGAAGTTATTAGTGCTACCTATGTCAATGAGAACAGTGATCGGTTGTTGTTTGAGAAGGCCTCCAACTTTCATCGTTTACGGGTTTGAGTAGCCGGCTAGTGCGTGTACCGTAATGTCGGTCAGCTGTGGCTCTTCTTCCATATCTTCTTCTTCATGTTCAAGGCTCTCTTCTAGATGTTCAATGACCTCTTCTTCTACTGGTTCAATCATAAGAAGTTTACCTTTTTTACAGCGATGCTCGCGGCTCGACGGCTCGTCGCAATGCCAACATAACCCCTTCGCATATCGCTCCCGAAGTTCATCTCTTGTTAACCTTTTCGGTGCAGGGACTCAATTGATAGTAGGGGAGGCTGAGGGCTTTAGTATGGTAGGTCATGGAGTGATCCTAGTCCTCCGGGCTTCATGGTTCAATCGCTCCTCTTGAAGTCGTACGAAAGAGATGGCTGCCATAAGCGTGTATGGTTGTCGCGCCTTAACTTCTCCCCGGATCTCCGGCTTTAAGCCCTCAATAAAGGTTCCCAATAGCTATTTTTCAGACCAATCATGAGTTTGATTAGATAACCTTTCAAACCTGGTTTGGTACTCCTGAATGGTGGAGGTTTGTCGGATCTTTGCTAGTTGTCCGTCAATGTTCTCGTAATAAGTTGGTCCGAAGCGGATCAGTAGTCCTTCTTTGAATTGTCGCCATGAAAGGACTCCATAAGTGTATTCAAACCAGTCAAACCATTGTATGGCATCCCCTTCAAGATGTATAGCTGCAATTTCCACCATGGATGCATCCGTAGTTTTATGGTACCGAAAATATCGCTCCGCGCGCGAGATCCAACCAATTGGGTCTCCTTCTTCCTATCTAGGGAAGTCGACTCTCATGCGCGAATAGTTGGGGTCGATCATAGAGCCTCCCATCTCTTGGAAGTTATCTCTTTGGGCATGATGTGATTGATTAGAGCTCTCTCCTTGATGTGATTTCTTTGGGCTTGGTGGTCGGCCCAAACTGAATTCGATAAGGAGAGTCCGAATCTTATCCTCCATTCGTGCCTCAAAGGCTTCAAATTTAGCATTGATTGTCTCCTCAGATGCCATAGTATATGACTCCAAATCTGTGATGTTAAGATCTCTCTTTTGTTGATGGGTTAAAGGCATGTATAGATTTGATAGATATCAGTGAAAGTTTGCTGCAGAATTGTGTTGTCTTGTAAGAGCAGAATTATCGTCGAAGAAACAACGGTTTCTCGACGAAATCTCCACAAAAAATTTGAGAGATTTGAGGAGGGAATTGACAGCAATATCTCAGTTTATATGACAGCAAGGATGTCCAATTTAATCAAGAAAATTTTGATAGTAACAGCAAGAAAATTGGTGTAAGTTGCGATAACAGAATTCTCATCAAAAAATTTCAGCAACTTACGATGAAAATTTGCAGC
This sequence comes from Musa acuminata AAA Group, assembly GCF_036884655.1. Taxonomy (NCBI): domain Eukaryota; kingdom Viridiplantae; phylum Streptophyta; class Magnoliopsida; order Zingiberales; family Musaceae; genus Musa; species Musa acuminata. The sequence goes on along the minus strand of NC_088331.1, from coordinate 22,177,302 downwards.
AATATAGGAACGATTTTTTTTTTTTTTTGGATTTTCGAATAGGGATAACTATATTGCAGCAGTAGTAAGGTAGGAAACCAGAACCTGTTGCAATTCATGGGGAGATCAAAGGATGATCTGCGGAGGTGGAGATGATGGTGGAATTTGGCGATGATCTTTTAAGCAATTGTGGGAATTGCTTTGGATGGTTGTGGAGGGTTGATGGATGGCAGTGGAAGGGCAGCGAGATGCCAAGAATGCTTCTCTGATACTAAGTGGTAGAACCCTTGCTGATTCTAAACTTGGGGTTGATCTCTTTAGGGGATCGGCCTCCTTGAAACTCTATAGGGGTTCCTCCCTCCAAGTTGCTGCTCAAAGGCTACAGAAAAGATTCATCTATTGCTTATGAAAAGAGAAGGAATACATGGCTATTTATAGGGCTTCTAAACCCTAACTCATAATAGGACTCCTACTTAAGACTCTTACTTCTAACCAACTCCTAATAGGACTCCTACTCAAGACTCCTATTCCCTTACAACTCCTAATTCTTCTATAAGAAAAAACCTCCTACATGAATGTCCCTCTCAATTAGGACTCTCATAGCTAGAGTCCTAACAGAATGTCCCTCTCAATTAGGACTCTCATAGCTAGAGTCCTAACAAGGACTAACTACGATGATCATGAAAAAAATAAAACAATTAAAGAAGAATAGAATGTTGGGTTGGAGTTAATAAGCGGGTATCGAGCCAGATGAATTGGGGGGATACACCGACGGATCAGTCGATGCCACGAAAGCTCATCGGAAGTTTGCTAAAAGCTCATTGAAAGTTCACCAAGAGTTCGCTGAAAGCTCATCAGAAGATCATCGGGAGTCCATCGAAAGTTCATTGAGAGTTCGGTTGAACAATTGACATGCCGGACAACTTATGTTACTTGTATCATAATTATTGTTAGTCATAAGTATCCTACAAGCAAACCACGTGAGTGATGACACGTGTGATATGATACACATTCTCTTTGCTCATTATATTTTTTGATATTTTATCACTTTACTTATTATATATATATATATATATATATATATATATATATATATATATATATATATATATATATGTATGTATGTATACATATATGTATGTATGTATACATATATGTATGTATGTATACATATATGTATGTATACATATAAATATATATAGTTATATATACATATATACATATATATACATATATATATATATATATATACATATATATATATATACATATATATATATATATATATACATATATATTGTGATGTCCATGGATTTGTGGAATGGGAATCGAATCGTAATAAGATCACGATAATGAGACCAATTCGCCCTTAAACACAAATCCTAAATAATCTCAGTCATCGGTTACTCGAGTGGGATATCTTCTAGTCATAGGTGCCCAGCAAGCCAATCACGTGAGTGATGGCACGTGTGACTTGATACAGAATCTTTTTGCTTATTATATTTTGGCGTATATCACTTTATAACTATTGCATATGTGCATATATATATTGTGATGTCCTTGGATTTGTGCAATGGGAATCGGATCGTGATGAGATCACGATAATGAGATCGATTCACCTTTAAACACATATCCTAAATAATCTCGGTCATAGGTTACTCGAGAGGGACATCGTGATAACCGGATAACTAAAACTTCTTTAGTTTTAGTTTATGTGATTGACTTTATATTAGCATGCTTAAGTTTTGTTCTTATGTCAAAAACATACATCATGTTTGAAAACCAAAGACAAGGTTTAAAAAAATATCATCAAGCCTTCCATATAAAAACCATGCATCATCATTGAAAGTTAATATGGAAATCATCAAAATACACATTCTTGCTTCTCAAGCACATATATATGATTATTTAAATCTAACATTTTATTCTATTAACATAAAACATACAATTTTTAAGAAAAATAATTATTCAAAAGAAAAGAGAAAATGCATCATGGAAAACATCAAGTAATTTCAAAATAATTCAAGAGAGTTGAGTTACTTACCTTGTAGTCGAAGCCCGTCAAAGCCCAATTCGCCGTTTCACCTTTGGAAGTTCTTGATTCATCCTTGGTTGCCTTCCTCTTCTTTGGCCTCATCCTCCGTTCAAATTCATTGTTTATTTTAGATTTTTGTTTAATAAACTTATTAAGATTTAGTATTCGAAATTCAAGTTCATCATTGTCCTCATAACTTGAGTCATTGCTCAAGTGGTATCCATTTGTCCGGAGTTCCAAATCCTTCCTGTTCTTTGGAAGGTGGTTCAAGTGTTCATTGTGTTCATCATGTGCATTGCGCACCATTTCATATATCATCAATGAGCTGATAAGTTCTTCAAGTGGAAAAATATTTAAATCTTTTGTTTCTTGTATTGCCGTTACTTTTGATTCCCAAGCTTTAGAAAGTGATCGTAAAACTTTACTACCAAGTTCAAAATTCGAGAAACATTTGCCAAGAGCTTGTAAACCATTGACGACATCCGTAAAACGAGTGTACATGTCAACAATGGTTTCGCTCGCCTTCATTCGAAAAAGCTCGAAATCATGTATTAAAATGTTAACTTTCGAGTCTTTGACTCTACTAGTTCCCTCGTGCGTGATTTCAAGTGTTCGCCAAATATCAAAAGCCGTTTCGCACGTTGAAATCCGATTGAACTCATTTTTGTCCAAATCACAAAATAAGGCATTCATAGCCTTTGCGTTTAAAGAAAACATCTTCTTCTCCAAACCATTCCAATGGTTCATCGGAAGAGAAGACATTTCAAATCCATTTTCGACTATGTGCCATAAATTCAAATCCAAAGAAAGTAAGAAAACTCTCATTCGAGTTTTCCAATAAGTGTAGTCCGTCCCATTGAAAAAGGGAGGACAAATGAGAGAGTGACTCTCTTGAAAGCCGTAAAGAGTCATTTCTATTTGGGTGTTAAACCAAGGTAGAAAAACATGGCTCTGATACCAATTGCTAGGATCAGAGCGGCACTAAGAGGGGGGGGGGTGAATTAGTGCAGCGAATTAAAACTTCGGTTTCGACAAATCTTTCGTACGATAAGAATGGAACTTGAAAAGCTAAACTTGAAAGTGTATTCTTAAAGTTGTGCAGCAAAGGTAATAAGGAACTAAAGCATGTAAGAAGGTTTGCAGTAATGTAAATAGCAATAATGAAATGCAAACCAGAGATTACGTCGATTTTAGAGTGGTTCGGTCAAATAACCTACATCCACTTGCGAGGCCCCTCTTCGATGAGGCTCCCACCTTCCACTAGCAAATCTCTTGAAATGGAAGGGCAAATATGTTGAATCTCGGATTTTGATGATGAAGTCAATTGTCATTTGTTATCTAATCTATGTGTTGAGATAAGTGTGCAGGATTAACTACGATGAGAGTAAGACAAGCAGCAGGTGTTGCGCCGGAGTCAAGATCATGATCACGTTGGGAGTTCGAGAGTTCGACGGAAGTTCGGACGGTCGTCGGAGGTTCAGCGAGAACAGATCCGAGAAGTCCAGAAGCTTGCCAAGCGAAGCTCGTCGGAACTCGCCAAGTGGATCGTCGCAAAGTCCAGGAGTATACCGGATGTCCGCAGAAGGATCACCGAGGGTTATCGGATGATCGACGGAAGTTCGCCGGGAACTCGCCGGAAGAAGCGATTGACGCATCGGAGCAAAGCTGCAGAAGTTGTCTTAGAGTTAATCGTAGTTAGCACGATGATTAAGCTTGAAAATGGGAGGTGATCCCATTAGCTTAATCTTGGGGCAATTGGGCCCCTGAAAAGATTCAAATTGGGCCGAATGGAGCGAACCATTCGGACCCTGATTGCACCAGGCGGTGCAACCGCCTAGGACAGGAGGTGCAACCGCCTGGGCTGCGGGACTGGGCGGTGCAACCGCCCTAGCCAAGAGGTGCTACCGCCCAGGGCTCTGTCTCCAAGCGAGACTGGGCGGTGCAACCTCCTATGTCAAGAGGTAGCACCGCCAGAGCTCAAGTTTCGAGCTCTGCCAAGAGGTGCAACCACCGAGCTCGGTCTTCGAGCTCTGGCAGAGAGGTGCAACCTCTTTGGACAGGTGATGCATCGCCTGAGCTCGGTCTTCGAGCTCTGGCAGAGAGGTGCAACCACCTCTGGCAGAGAGGTGCAACCACCTCTGGCAGAGAGGTGCATCAGCCTGAGCTCAGTTTCGAGCTCTGCTAGGTGATGCAACCACCGAGCTCAGACTTCGAGCTCTGCCAGGCGATGCAACCACTGAGCTCAGTCTTCGAGCTCTGGCAGAGAGGTGCAATCGCCTGAGCTCAGTCTTCGAGCTCTGCCAGGCGGTGCCACCTCTCCAGTCAAGAGGTGCAACCGCCTGATCCCGGAATTCCGGGATTTGATCGTTTTGAGCTCCAAATTTGAATTGGGTTGGGGCCTATAAATACCCCACCCATTCAACACTGAATTGAAAACAGATCCACACCGAATTCTTGATCTTTTCAGTGATTCTAAGAGCTCAAATTTGTGTAAAGTCCTAAAGTTCTCCTCCTTCTGTTCTTTAAGTCTTGAGTTGTAAAGAGAGGAGAGAAAGGATCTGTAAAGGTTGTCTCCTAAGCCTGTCAAAAGGAGAGAAACTGTAAAAGGGCAGTTAGCCTTCGCCCATTGAAGGAAGGCAGCTAGTTGACGTCGGTGACCTCGTCGAAGGAGGAAGCCAAAAGTGGAGTAGGTCAAGACTGACCGAACCACTCTAAATCTCTGGTTTGCTTCTACCTTGAGCACTTTATCATTACTGCAAACCTCCTACATTGCTACTGCCCTCTGCGCCTTTACGAACGAGTTTCTAAGCTCTGATCTTTCAGAATCTGCATTCAAACGTAAATCGTGTTTTCGTACGATCTTCACACTGCAGTTTACGCTTACATTCGGATTCCATTTATAACTGCAAACTGCTTTCTACGTAAAACGCTTTTCAAGGTTCAAAACTGCTTTTAGACGCAAAACTACATTTAGACGTAAAGTTACGTTTAGACGTAAAACTGCGTTTAGATGCAAAACTGCGTTTAGACGTAAAATTGCGTTTAGACGTAAAACTGCGTTTAGACGTAAAACTGCGTTTAGACGTAAAACTGCGTTTAGACGCAAAACTGCGTTTAGACGCAAAACTGCGTTTAGACGTAAAACTGCGTTTAGACGTAAAACTGCGTTTAGACGTAAAACTGCGTTTGGACGTAAAACTGAGTTTAGACGCAAACTGCGCTTAGACGCAAACTGCGCTTAGACGCAAACTGTGCTTAGACGCAAACTGTGCTTAGACGCAAACTGCGCTTAGACGCAAACTGCGCTTAGACGCAAAACTGCGCTTAGACGTAAACTGCACTGTGATTCTGCTTTTATATCGAAATCGTTTTTTATCGGACGAACGCAGCTTTCATTTTTAAATTACTGTAAGATTTCCGCGGCACTAATTCACCCCCCCCCCCTCTTAGTGCTCTCGATCCTAACAATTGGTATCAGAGCGAGGTTAACTCTCTAAAGGATTAAAACCCAAGAGAGATGGCTTACGCCGGAAACCAAGAGGGGCATTCTATTACACGTCCACCCATGTTCAGTGGAACGGACTACACCTACTGGAAGACCCGAATGAGGATCTTTCTTATTTCTATGGATTTTGAACTGTGGAACCTTGTTGAAAATGGATTTTCAAAGTCTTCTCTTCCAATGATCGATTGGAACGATTTGGAGAAGAAGGCTTTCGCTCTTAATGCAAAGGCTATGAATGCCTTATTTTGCGCACTTGATAAAAACGAGTTTAATCGTGTTTCAACTTGCGAAACTGCATTTGATATTTGGCACACACTTGAAGTGACCCACGAGGGCACAAGTAGAGTGAAAGAGTCAAAAATCAATCTGTTGCTGCATTCTTTTGAACTTTTCCGAATGAAACCGAGTGAAACCATTGGCGACATGTTTACCCGTTTCACGGATGTCGTCAACGGTCTAAAAGGACTCGGAAAAAGTTTTTCGGATTTCGAACTCGTAAATAAAGTACTAAGATCCCTTCCTAAAAGTTGGGATCCTAAAGTCACTGCCATTCAAGAGGCAAAAGATCTGCGCAACTTCCCTCTTGAAGAACTAATCGGGTCATTAATGACCTACGAAATGACTTGCAAAGCTCATGAAGAGCAAGAAGACATCCTTCCAAAGAACAGGAAGGATATGGCACTTAAAACTTCTGAATGCCACTTGAGAGAAAACTCAAGTGATGAGGACTGTGATGATGACTTGGCACTTTTGACAAGAAAGTTTAAGAAATTCTTCAAAAGAAACAAGTTTAAAAACGATGTGAAAAACAAACTTGAATCCAAGAAGGACCAAGTGATCTGCTATGAATGTAAAAAGCCGGGACACTACAAGAATGATTGTCCCCAAGTCAAAAGAAGAACATCAAAGAAGAAGGCTCTTCAAGCAACATGGGATGACTCGAGCGCATCTGAAGAAGAGGAGTCCAACACCGAGCAAATTGCTCATTACGCCTTAATGGCTATCGGAGAGGAGGTAACGGATTTATTAGATGCTGATTTATCTTTCGATGAATTATCAAATGCCTTCCATGATTTATTTGATGAATGCAAAGTTATAAATAGAAAATATAAATTGCTAAAAAAGGTACATGATAGTCTTACTTGTGATTTTAATAAGTTAAAAATCGAATATCATGATAGTTTAAATTCATGTATAAAATGTCATGATCTAGAAATCTGTCAAAAAGAAAACTTGCTACTTAAGGACACTTTGAAGAAATTCGAGGTTGGTAGCAAGTCATTAAATATGATCCTTACAAACAAGGGTCATGCTCCCAAAAGAAGTGGGATTGGATTTGTGAGGAGTCCTCACCGAAATCCAACTACCTTTGTAAAAGGCCTCATCTTACATGTTAGAAGCAAATGCAACTTTTGTTGCAAGTTTGGTCACAAGACACATTATTGTCCATTCAGGAAATTGAGTCCAAACAAATTGATATGGGTTCCTAAAGGAACCATGACAAATTCTATGCAACATGATAAAAAATGTAGATCTATTTGTGAGGAACCCAAAAGCAAATGGGTACCTAAACATCATCCTTTCTTGTAGAAAACTAAACCATCGCAAGCTAGGAGCAAGAGATGGTACCTTGACAGTGGATGCTCAAGGCATATGACCGGAGATTCATCCCAATTCTCTAAGCTCTCTAGCATAAACGAAGGATATGTCACCTTCGGAGACAACAACAAGGGTAAAATCATTGGCAAAGGAACCATAGGTAACAAATCCAACTTTTCTATTGAAGATGTTTTGCTAGTTGATGGTCTAAAACATAACCTCCTAAGCATTAGTCAATTATGTGATAAAGGATATATCATCAAATTTGAATCTAATGCTTGCGTCATTGAAAAACCTCACAAAAACATATCTATGATTGCTTTAAAACAAAATAACGTATACACTATTGACATCGATGATTTATGTAATGAAACATGTTTTTCTGCTTTAAATGAGAATGCTTGGATATTACACAGAAGATTAGGTCATGCTAGCATGAAGCTAATCACTCAAATATCATCCAAAGAACTTGTAAGAGGAATTCCTCATATCAAGTTCATCAAAGATAATGTATGTGATGCCTGCCAATTAGGTAAACAAATTAAAAGTAGCTTCAAATCTAAAAATCAAGTAAGCACCTCTAGGCCCTTACAATTGATCCATATGGACTTGTTCGGACCCATCTCCACATCAAGCCTAGGAGGTAGCAAATACGCTTTCGTCATCATAGATGACTATAGCAGATACACATGGACTTACTTTTTAAAACAGAAAAGTGAATGCCTTAGATCTTTTACCAAGTTTTGCAAACTCATTCATAATGAGAAAGGTTCTATGATTTTGTCAATTAGAAGTGATCATGGTGGTGAATTTCAAAACCATGATTTCCAAGAATTTTGTGAACTCAATGGATACAACCATAATTTCTCTACTCCTAGAAACCCTCAACAAAATGGAGTTGTAGAAAGAAAAAATCGAAATTTACAAGAAATGGCAAGAACCATGTTAAATGAACATAACCTACCCAAATATTTTTGGGCCGAAGCCGTAAATACTGCATGCTATATCTTAAATAGAGTTCTAGTGAGACCTCTACTAACCAAAACTCCCTATGAGTTATGGAACAATAAAAAACCCAACGTTTCATATTTCAAAGTCTTTGGGTGTAAGTGTTTTATCTTGAATGAAAAAGACAACTTAGGAAAATTTGATGCTAAATCCGATGAAGGAATCTTTCTTGGTTATTCTACAGTTTCTAAAGCCTTTCGTATCTTTAATAAAAGAACTCTAATTATTGAAGAATCCATTCATGTTGTTTTCAATGAGACTTCTGAAATCACGAAAAATGATCTTGACGATGATGTTAATTTTGATTCTTTAAATTTAAACGAGACCCCGTCTCCAACTAGCAACTTGGATGCATCCACTTCTCAGATTTCCTTACCCAAGGATTGGAAGTATATAGATGCTCATCCTAAGGAGCGAATCTTAGGAGACACATCAAAGGGAGTTCAAACACGATCTTCTCTTAAAACCTTTTGTGCAAATACCGCCTTTCTCTCCCAAATTGAACCCAAATGCGTTGATGAAGCCATGAAAGATGATTCATGGATTATCGCAATGCAAGATGAATTAAATCAATTTGAAAGAAATGGAGTGTGGAAGCTTGTTCCTAGGCCAAATGACCATCTAGTTATTGGTACTAAATGGGTCTTCAGAAACAAGCAAAATGAAAATGGTATCGTGGTTAGAAACAAGGCTAGATTAGTGGCCAAAGGTTTCAACCAAGAAGAAGGTATCGATTACGAAGAAACCTTCGCTCCTGTGGCACGATTGGAAGCCATAAGGATGCTCCTTGCCTACGCTAGCAGTAATAATTTTAAGTTGTTTCAAATGGATGTTAAAAGCGCCTTTCTTAATGGCTTTATTTCCGAAGAAGTCTATGTTGAACAACCTCCTGGATTTGAAAATAATAGTCTCCCTAATCATGTGTTTAGATTAACTAAAGCTCTCTATGGTTTAAAACAAGCTCCTAGGGCTTGGTATGAGAGACTTAGTTCTTTTCTTATTGAAAATAATTTCATAAAAGGCAAGGTTGATACTACATTATTCATCAAGAACTTTGAAAACAATTTTCTCATTGTTCAAATTTATGTTGATGATATTATCTTTGGTTCTACAAATGAATCTCTTTGTGAATCCTTTGCGAAAACTACGAGTCATGAATTCGAAATGAGTCTAATGGGAGAGTTAACATTCTTCTTAGGCCTACAAATCAAACAACTAAGCAATGGCATCTTTATTAGTCAAACCAAATATGCTGTGAGTTTGCTAAAGAAGTTTAAAATGAATAATTCAAAAGCCATTGACACTCCTATGAGCACCTCCACTAAGTTAGAAATTGATGAGAATGGAGAAAGCTTCGATCAAAAAACCTATAGGGGTATGATAGGAAGTTTACTTTACCTCACTGCCACCAGACCAGACATCATGTTCAGTGTAGGACTTTGTGCTAGATTTCAATCAGACCCTAAGATATCTCATCTCAAAGCAGTCAAAAGAATACTCAGATATCTTAATGGAACTACCAATCTAGGATTATGGTACCCAAAATCAGAAAATTTTGAATTAACAGCTTATGCTGATGCGGACTTCGCTGGCTGTAGACTAGACAGAAAAAGCACATCAGGATCATGTCAATTTTTAGGACATGCCCTTGTATCCTGGTCATCTAAGAAACAAAACTCGGTTGCCCTATCAACAACCGAAGCTGAATACATTGCAGCAAGTGCATGCTGTGCACAAGTTGTATGGATGAAAAACACTTTAGAAGATTACAAAGTGAATCTTAAAGATATTCCCATTAAATGTGATAACACGAGTGCAATATGCTTAACTAAAAATCCTATACAACACTCAAGAACAAAACACATTGATATTAGACATCACTTTATACGAGATCATGTCACTAATCATGATGTAACCATAGAGTTTATTGATACCAAACATCAACTAGCTGATATCTTTACAAAACCCCTATGTGAAGAACAATTTGATTACATAAGAAGAGAATTAGGAATGTTGATGTGTCCGAATACTTAAACTAGTTAAAATTATTTTTCGGATGTTATTACTATTACATGCCTTGACAACACTTGATCAAATAACATGTTGCAAATTATGTGACAAATATTTTTAACCAAATGCATGTAAGAAGTTCATTTTTCGGTTTGTATGCTAAAAATGGGATGTTCCTGTACACTCTTATGAAAACTTTTTGAAAAATGACTTTTCTCCTTCAAGCAACAAACAATAAAGAGATATTCAAAGAATTATATGTGTCATGACTTCCTTTATGTGCTTGATAATGCTATCATGCTTTTTGTTGATGACAAAGGGGGAGAAACATATGAATTGATAAACACTATGTCATAGCTGAACTGCCATAATCATGTCTATGTCATAGTTGCAAATACTTGAGTGATGCTATAAACAATGTTATAGTTATGCCATCCTTACATCACCAAGAGATATGTGAACATGCGCTATAGTTTGCATCATGTCTTGATTTGATATTCTATATTGTGAAGAAAATGCAAACTTGCTAGAAAATCTCAAATGTGTGCATCATGTAATAAGTCCTTCGTAGCTTTATATGATTACATGATGAATAGTTACAAACACTATCATACAAACTTGATGATGTATGTCATGCCTTGACATCATTCTTGAAGAGATACATCATGATGGGCATCATGATGGGAGCATTGATAAGTTTAACTGATCTAACTTATCAATACGTCACTTGAATTCTTAGGTCTTGAATTCAAGGTTGACTTATCTCAACTATGGCATATAGATAGGGGGAGTTAAGGACAACTCCTTTATCAATTGATTGTCATCATCAAAAAGGGGGAGATTGTTGAATCTCGGATTTTGATGATGAAGTCAATTGTCATTTGTTATCTAATCTATGTGTTGAGATAAGTGTGCAGGATTAACTACGATGAGAGTAAGACAAGCAGCAGGTGTTGCGCCGGAGTCAAGATCATGATCACGTTGGGAGTTCGAGAGTTCGACGGAAGTTCGGACGGTCGTCGGAGGTTCAGCGAGAACAGATCCGAGAAGTCCAGAAGCTTGCCAAGCGAAGCTCGTCGGAACTCGCCAAGTGGATCGTCGCAAAGTCCAGGAGTATGCCGGATGTCCGCAGAAGGATCACCGAGGGTTATCGGATGATCGACGGAAGTTCGCCGGGAACTCGCCGGAAGAAGCGATTGACGCATCGGAGCAAAACTGCAGAAGTTGTCTTAGAGTTAATCGTAGTTAGCACGATGATTAAGCTTGAAAATGGGAGGTGATCCCATTAGCTTAATCTTGGGGCAATTGGGCCCCTGAAAAGATTCAAATTGGGCCGAATGGAGCGAACCATTCGGACCTTGATTGCACCAGGCGGTGCAACCGCCTAGGACAGGAGGTGCAACCGCCTGGGCTGCGGGACTGGGCGGTGCAACCGCCCCAGCCAGGCGGTGCAACCGCCCAGGCCATGTCTTCCAGCAGGACTGGGCGGTGCAACCGCCCCAGCCAAGAGGTGCTACCGCCCAGGGCTCTGTCTCCAAGCGAGACTGGGCGGTGCAACCTCCTTTGTCAAGAGGTAGCACCGCCAGAGCTCAAGTTTCGAGCTCTGCCAAGAGGTGCAACCACCGAGCTCGGTCTTCGAGCTCTGGCAGAGAGGTGCAACCTCTTTGGACAGGTGATGCATCGCCTGAGCACGGTCTTCGAGCTCTGGCAGAGAGGTGCAACCACCTCTGGCAGAGAGGTGCATCAGCCTGAGCTCAGTTTCGAGCTCTGCCAGGTGATGCAACCACCGAGCTCAGACTTCGAGCTCTGCCAGGCGATGCAACCACTGAGCTCAGTCTTCGAGCTCTGGCAGAGAGGTGCAATCGCCTGAGCTCAGTCTTCGAGCTCTGCTAGGCGGTGCCACCTCTCCAGTCAAGAGGTGCAACCGCCTGATCCCGGAATTCCGGGATTTGATCGTTTTGAGCTCCAAATTTGAATTGGGTTGGGGCCTATAAATACCCCACCCATTCAACACTGAATTGAAAACAGATCCACACCGAATTCTTGATCTTTTCAGTGATTCTAAGAGCTCAAATTTGTGTAAAGTCCTAAAGTTCTCCTCCTTCTGTTCTTTAAGTCTTGAGTTGTAAAGAGAGGAGAGAAAGGATCTGTAAAGGTTGTCTCCTAAGCCTGTCAAAAGGAGAGAAACTGTAAAAGGGCAGTTAGCCTTCGCCCATTGAAGGAAGGCAGCTAGTTGACGTCGGTGACCTCGTCGAAGGAGGAAGCCAAAAGTGGAGTAGGTCAAGACTGACCGAACCACTCTAAATCTCTGGTTTGCTTTTACCTTGAGCACTTTATCATTACTGCAAACCTCCTACATTGCTACTGCCCTCTGCGCCTTTACGAATGAGTTTCTAAGCTCTGATCTTTCAGAATCTGCATTCAAACGTAAATCGTGTTTTCGTACGATCTTCACACTGCAGTTTACGCTTACATTCGGATTCCATTTATAACTGCAAACTGCTTTCTACGTAAAACGCTTTTCAAGGTTCAAAACTGCTTTTAGACGCAAAACTACATTTAGACGTAAAGTTACGTTTAGACGTAAAACTGCGTTTAGACGCAAAACTGCGTTTAGACGTAAAACTGCGTTTAGACGCAAAACTGCGTTTAGACGTAAAACTGCGTTTAGACGTAAAATTGCGTTTAGACGTAAAACTACGTTTAGACGTAAAACTGCGTTTAGACGTAAAACTGCGTTTAGACGTAAAACTGCGTTTAGACGTAAAACTGCGTTTGGACGTAAAACTGAGTTTAGACGCAAACTGCGCTTAGACGCAAACTGTGCTTAGACGCAAACTGCGCTTAGACGCAAAACTGCGCTTAGACGCAAACTGCACTGTGATTCTGCTTTTATATCGAAATCGTTTTTTATCGGACGAACGCAGCTTTCGTTTTTAAATTACTGTAAGATTTCCGCTGCACTAATTCACCCCCCCCCCTCTTAGTGCTCTCGATCCTAACAAAATACCCCTCTTACAACCTTTTATAAATAGTTCAACCTCTTACAAATTTTCAGCAAGAAAGAATGAGGAGAACTCTAGCAAATTGAAAACAAGAAAGGCAAAGACTCTTCTAAGACTTTTCTCTCAATCACTTGCTGCACAAAAGTTGTGTTCTCAGTTGAGACTTGAGGGGTATTTATAGGCCTCAAGAGGATTCAAATTTGGGCTCCAAAAATTTGAATTCTCTTATGTTCCCGATGCTGACGGTGCCACCGCCCAGCCAAGCGGTGCCACCGCCCAACGCTCGGGTGCTGGGCGGTGCAACCGCCCAGCCCAGGAGGTGTCACCGCCCAGCCTAGGCGGTGCCACCGCCTAGGCCAAATCAGCTCACTGGTTGGGCTCCAAACTTGGCCCAAACCAGTCCGAACTCGGGCCCAATTGGCCCCTACTTGGGTTATAGGATTAACACCTAATCCTAACCCTAATTAACGTGCTAACTATGAATTTAAAGACATTTTCTAAGCTATGACAAAGTCCGTAAGTCAAGACTTCTTCCGGCGAGCTTCTAGCGAACTTCCGATGGTCTTCCGATAAACTCTCAGAAACGATTCTACGGACTCCCGGCAAGCTCCTAGACTTCACGATTTGATCTTGGCGAGTTCCGATGAGCTTCTTTGGCAAGCTCCAATCTTTCTCGGCGAGCTCCGCGAACTTCCAACGAACCTTCCGGCGAGCTTCCGAAAAACCCTTCGGCAAGCTCCCTACTCATTCTTGGCTAGTTCCGGCAGCATTCCCGACGAACCTTCGGACTTTCGTCGAACTCTCGAACTCGCAATGAATCCTTCGTGCTTGACTCCGACACTTTGTTTTGCTTTATGTCTTCGTCGTTATCGTAGTTAATCCTACACACACAAGCAAAAACTCTACTCCGATCTAGACAATTATTATAAAGCGAATTGACATTCTGTTGCCCGGCACATCATTGGTTGGCGCTTCGTCCGATTCTTCGGCGTATCGTCCTCTCTTGCGGCTTATTGCTCAATCAGCGGTTGACCTCTGCAACGCCGATATCCTTAGCGCAATTCCGCTCTTGGCCCGATGCCCGACGTCCGAAGCCTTCTGCCATCCAATATCCTAACATGATCTTCTCCGTCGTAACGTCAATTCCTCCTGCCTTAATTGTCTAAACATAATCGAGTAGACCCGCATCGCTCAAAATGCAGTTTAAATCATAAACACATATCAAGTGGTTTCATCATCAAAATACGAGATTAAACAGAAACCACTTGATATTTGTTTATGCTTTAATCTGCGTTTTGATTGATGCAGGATGCTCCGATCAGGATGAGACAATTAAAGCAGGAAAAATCATGTTGTGACGGAGGAATATGTTAGAAGATTAGACGTCGAGCTGGTGGATTGGTCGATGTATCAACAGAAGGCTTCGGGTCGTGGACTCGGGCATCGGGCCAAGAACAGTGGGTATTGTGCCAAGGATATCGGAGTTGCAGAGTCAACTAGCCGAGTGGGCAATAGGCCGCAGGAGAGGACGATGCGCCGAAGAATCGGACGAAGCGTCGAGGGACCAATGACATGCCGGACAACTTGGTTAATTGCTTAGGATTAATTATCTCGATCGAAGTTTTATTTTATATGTGCATGATTAACTATGAAGAAAGTAAGACATACAGCAGGAGTTGCACCGGAGTCAAGACTATGATCACGTTGGGAGTTCGAGAGTTCGACGGAAGTACGGATGGTCGTCGGAGGTTCTACGGGAACAAATCCGAGAAGTCCAGGAGCTTGCCAAAGAAGCTCGTCGGAACTCACCAAGTGGATCATTGTAAGTCTAGGAGTTTGCCGGAAGTCCGCCGGAGCATCGCCGAAGGTTCGTCGGATGTTCGCCGGAAGTTCACCGGAAGCTCGCCGGAAGAAGCGATTGACGCACCGGAGCAAGTTGCAGTAAATGTCTTAAGAAATTCATAGTTAGCATGATGATTAAGTTAGAAATCAGAGGCGATCCCATTAACTTAATCTTGGGGCAATTGGGCCGTTGACAGACCCAAATTGGGCCGAATGGATCAGCCCATTCGGACCCAGATTTCTTGGCCAAAGGTGGCACCGCCTGGGTCAGCGATGGCACCACCCAGGGCTTAGTCTCCGAGCTCTGGCTGGGCGGTGCAACCGCCTCTGACAGAGGTGCAACCGCTTGAGCTTGGTCTCCGAGCTTTGGCTGGGCGGTGCAACTACCCTAGTCAGGCGGTGGCACCGCCTGAGCTCGGTCTCCGAGCTTTGGCAGGAGGTGCAACTGCCCCTGCAAGAGGTGGCACCGCCCAGAGGCTCAGTCTTCGAGCTCTGCTAGGCGGTGCAACCACCCCAGTCAGGCGGTGCAACCGCCAGACTCAGGAATTTCGGGAATTGATAGTTTTGAGCTCGGAATTCAAACTGGGTTGGGACTTATAAATACCCCACCCTTTCAGCAATGACAGAGCAACAAAAAACCACCAAAATCCGGATCTTACTATGTGATTTTTAGAGCTCAAAAGTGTTGTATGAGTTAAAAGTTCTCCTTCCTCTTTTCTTCCAAGTTTTTATCTGTCAAGAGAGGAAAGAAAATTCTATAAGGGTTGTCTCCTAAGCCCGTCAAAAGGAGTGAAACTACAAAAGGTGGTTGCCATTGGCCTATTGAAGGAAGGCCTTTAGTGGACGTCGGTGACCTCGTCGGTGGAGGAAGCCAAAAGTGGATGTAGGTCAAGATTGACCGAACCACTCTAAATCACGGTTTTAATTTACTTTGAGCATATTATCTTTATTGCAAACCTCCTCAATAGCTTACTGCCTTTTGTGCATTTACGATCGTGTTTCAAAGTTCAGTATTTTCCGAATCGGCATTTAGACGTAAATCAGTTTTATCGTACGAACATCATATTTTAGTTTACGCTTACATTCTAATTTCTGTCATAACTGCAAACTGCCTTCATAGACTTGCTTTAACTGCATCTTGCTTGATTACAAGTTAAAGTGATTTACGAATCGGCTTTTCTACTGAAATCGCTCTTATCGTACGAATGCAGTTTTAATCATTGAAAGTTTTCCGCTGCACTAATTCATCCCCCCCCCCCCTCCCTCCTCTTAGCGCTCCTAATCCTAACAATTGGTATCAGAGCCCAGTATTTCTCATTTCGGATTTACACCCGAGAGAAATGGCTCTTCATGGCTTTCTAGAGGGCTTATCGGTTGTTCGTCCACCATTGTTTAACGGATTGGACTACACTTACTGGAAAACTCAAATGAGAGTTTTCTTGATTTCTATGAATTTGGATTTATGGAATATTGTTGAAAATGGTTTTCAACTTCCCTTTAAACTGATGAACGAATGGTCGGATTTGGAGAAGAAGTATTTTTCTTTAAACGCAAAGGCTATGAATGCCTTATTTTGCGCTTTGGACAAAAATGAGTTCAATCGGATTTCTATGTGCGAAACGACTTTTGATATTTGGCGAACACTTAAAATCACGCACGAGGGAACTAGTAGAGTCAAAGACTCCAAAGTTAACATTTTATTGCATGATTTTGAGCTTTTTTGAATGCAACCAAGCGAGACTATATGCAACATGTACACCCGTTTTACGGATGTTGTCAATAATCTAAGTGTTCTTGGTAAATATTTTTCGAATTTTGATCTCGTAAGCAAGATCTTAAGATCCCTTTCAAAAAGGTGGGATCCTAAAATAACGGCAATACAAGAAATAAAAGATTTAAATATTTTTTCACTTGAAGAACTTATTGGTTCATTGATGACATATGAAATGGTGCACAATGCACATGATGAACATGATGAACAAAACAACCTTCCAAAGAACAGGAAAGATTTTAGACATAGAACATTTGAAGACCATTCGAGCATAAGCTTAAGTGATGGTGAACTTAAACTACAAATAAAACAAAAATTAAAAAGCAAAAAGAACGGAACTACTTTCTTTGAACGCAAGAAGAACACAAAGTGGGATGAATCGAGCTCCTCCGAAGACGAGGAGAAAATCAAGAAAGGCGAGGTGGCAAACTACGCCTTAACGGCATTCAACGATGAGGTAATAGAAACCCGCTTAATTTATTTTGAAATTACTTGATGTTTTTCATGATGCATTTTCTTTTTGAATAATTATTTTTCTTGAAAATTACATATTAAAAAAAATTTATTTGAAAATGCAAGAATATGATCATGCTCTTAATTTGAAAATAATAATGAAAATTACATGTTTCATGTTAATGAAATAAAATGTTAGATTTAAATCTAATGATGATATGTATGTTTTTCTTAAGAAGAAAAAATATGTATTTTGATTATTTCTGATTTTGATTAAAACCATGCTTAATGTCTTAATGAAAATATTAAGAAATTTAATATCATGCTATATGTGGTTAAGAAGTAATAATGTGTATCATGTTGATTTCCATTGTTATTTCTCGATTTTGATTAAATAAAATCATGCTTGAAGAAATGCATAATGATGTAATATTAAATATTTTGATACTATGATTGATAATTTTATGCATGAAATTTTAAGTTATATATGATGATAAGCATGTGTTATTTTCATGAGTGTATTTGAAAAACATATGGCAAAAATGTGTCCGAATGCATGAACTTATTAAAATTATTTTTTGGACGTCCTTAATTCACTCATTAAATTGCTATAATGAGAACTTTACACTATTACATACCTTAATAACATGTTGGAAATTATGTATTTTGGATACAAAAATTTCCATGATCATGAGAATGTTTTATCTTCATGATTGTGTTTGAAAATCTATAGCAAAACTATGTCCGAATGCATGAAAGTGTTAAATTTCATTTTTGGATTTTCTTGATCCTAACAATTGATATTTTTGGATTTTCTCGATATATTATTCTCTTTCGGACTTAATAAACATATGTTATATCGAGTTTGATTCATATCATTGATTTTTGACATATGGAATCAACTAGCAAATGCATCTCTCAGACTTATCTTATGAAAAATATCTTTCGAGAAATGGATTTGATGATTCCTTCCTATATCTTTAGAGAAATAGTTTTACGTGCAAGGATTTGATTCACACACATATCTTGATCTTTGTAAAACTGAAGTGTGCTTTAATATCCTATCAATTTTAACTTCATTCAAGTAAGCTCACTAGTGACTTTCCTCCTTCATGAAAAAAAGATAATAACAAATAAAGAGGAAGAAGTAATGAAAACTATCTCCATGTCATGTTTTCCTTAAGGTGTTTATATAATTGATATCCTATCACTCATTGTTGAAAAATGACAAAAACTTAGTTATGACATGAATCATTACCGCACTTACGTTTAAAACTTGCTTATATCATTCTCCTTTTTGTTGATGACAAAGGGGGAGAAAAATATAAATTGATACTATGAGTGCTATATTTGAATGAGAAATAGATGAAATGCTATGAATGCTAAATACTTGAAATATTTAAATCATGTTAAGATATCAATAACTTGCATCGTAATTTTACTTGCTGATATCTTGCCATGCGATGAAATGCTATGATTTGTTGCTAAAATGATGCATGCAATACTTATGCTTTTTATTATGATATATGTGATGATTAAAATAGCCTTAATTTGAATTCAAGGTTTATCTCAATTATGAAATTTTGAAATAAGAATGATTACTCACCTTTGTCATGATTTAGAAATTGACATAAAGGGTCTTCCTTTTGTTAGGATCGGAGCAGCACTAAGGGGGGGGGGGGGTGAATTAGTGCAGCGGATTAAAACTTCGGTTTTAGAAAATCTTTCGTACGATAAGAACGGAACTTGAAAAGCTTAATCTTGAAAGCGTATTCTTAAATATGCGCAGCAAAAGTAATAAGGAACTAAAGCATATAAGAAGGTTTACAATAATGTAAATAGCAATAATGAAATGCAAACCAAGGATCATGCCGATTTTAGAGTGGTTCGGTCAAATGACCTACTCCACTTGCGAGGCCCCTCTTCGATGAGGCTCCCACCTTCCACTAGCAAGTCTCTTAAAATGGAAGGGTAAATACCCCTCTTACAACTCTTTACAAGCGGTTCACTCTCTTACAAATTTTTAGCAAGAAAGAAGGAGGTGAACACTAGCAAATTGAAAACAAGACTATCTAAGACTTTTCTAGGGCCTTTCTCTCAAACACTTGCTGCTCAAAAAGTTGTATTCTCAGCTGAGAATAGAGGGGTATTTATAGGCCCCAAGAGGATTCAAATTTGGGCTCCAAAATTTGAATTCTCGTTGGATTCCCGATGCTGGCGGTGCCACCGCCTGTCAGTGGCGGTGCCACCGCCTGTCACTTGTCAAAAGCTGACAGTGCTGGGCGGTGCCACCGCCCAGCCCAAGCGGTGCTACTGCCCAGCTCTCGGGCACTGGGCGGTGCCACCGCCCAGCCCAGGCGGTGCTACCGCCTACAGTGTTTTCAGCCCAACTACAGTGTTTTCAGCCCACTAGTTGGGCTTCAATCTTGCCCTAAACATGTCCGAACTTGAGCCCAATTGGCCCCTACTTGGGTTATAGGATTAACACCTAATCCTAACCCTAATTAACATGCTAACTACGAATTTAAAGACATTTTCTAAGCTATTACAAAGTCCGTAAGTCAAGACTTTTTCCGGCGAGCTTCCGGCGAACTTCCGACGGTCTTCCGATAAACTCTCGGAAACCATTTTGCGGACTCCCGGCAAGCTCCTAGACTTCACGATTTGATCTTGGCGAGTTCCACCGAGCTTCTTCGGTAAGCTCCGATCTTTCTCGGTGAGCTCCGCGAACTTCCAACGAACCTTTCGGCGAGCTTCCGAAAAACCCTTCGGCAAGCTCCCTACTTATTCTCGGCTAGTTCCGGCAGCATTCCCGACAAACCTTCGGACTTCCGTCGAACTCTCGAACTCCCAATGAATCCTTCGTGCTTGACTCCGCACTTTGTTTCACTTTATGTCTTCATCATTATCGTAGTTAATCCTGCACACACAAGCAAAAACTCTACTCCGATCTAGACAATTATTATAAAGCGAATTGACATTCTGTTGCCCGGCACATCATTGGTTGGCGCTTCGTCCGATTCTTCGGCGCATCGTCCTCTCTTGCGGCTTGTTGCCCAATCGGCGGTTGACCTCCGCAACACCGATATCCTTGGTGCAATTCCGCTCTTGGCCCGATGCCCGACGTCCGAAGCCTTCTGCCATCCAATATCCTAACGTGATCTCCTCCGACGCAACGTCAATTCCTCTTGCGTTAACTGTCTAATCCTGATCGAGTAGACCTGCGTCACTCAAAATGCAGTTTAAATCATAAACACATATCAAGTGGTTTCATCATCAAAATACGAGATTCAACAATCTCCCCCTTTTTGATGATGACAACCACTTGATGACGGAGTTAACCTTAACTCCCGGAGTTTAACAAACTCCCCTATCAATATGTCATATTGATAGAACCTTGAATTCAAACTGAATTCAAGTCATTGCAATATTCATCATGAATACTTGCAACACATCAACATGAACATATGCATAAACTTATGCATATCATGTCATCAACATACTTCTCCCCCTTTGTCATCAACAAAAAGGAGAAGTACAACTATTCTTTGTGTTGGTAATATAAGTTCAACTCATTGCATGAAAAACATAATATTAAGTTTTATCATCATGCAGTTTTGAAGCTAGAAAATTTAGCAAGTAATGCATCATGCTTAGGACATTCAAGCTATCAAGTTTTAGATATGCAAGTTTTACAACATACAAGATAGCACTTTTGGTAATGTTCAAGATAGTAAGTTCTACATCATGCAAGCTAGCAATATTGAGATGTTCAAGAAAGCAACTCTTGCTTCTTGAAATATGCAAATTTGTCAAGTTTTGCTAGATGTGCAAGTTAGCATTTTTGCCTCTTAAGATAGGCAAGATAGCACATTTGCTCTTTTTGAGATAGCAACTTTTTGCTCTCTTTAGACTACAAGCTAGCAATTTTTACGATATGTAAGTTTCACAATATACAAGCTAGCAAAAATGCCAAACTAGCAAGAGATAATATTTTACATGAGGCAAGCAAACAATTTGGCAAATGTTACATTTGCATCTTCTCTTTTGAGAAGTGCAATTTTTGCTTTCATCTTGAATTGTGCAAGCTAGTTAGTTTGCCTCTTTTCATGATGTCCACATAGAAATTCTTGCTCCCCCTTTGTCATTGTCAAAAAGATGGGAAGACCCTTATATTAATTTTCATATTATGACAAAGGTAAGTATCATTCTTATTTGTGCATCATTATATATTCAAATTAAAACATACACAATTTCAAAAACCTTATTTTTTATGCACGATACCGAAAAACAAATCAATCATCATTAATAGACATATCATACATGATACTCAAACATTAAAATTTTTAAGCATTTATCAACATTCATCATTTAAAGCATTTATGATACACATCATGTGCAATAAATACATCATGTACATCATTATCATAAGTATTACATACATCATTTTAACTTTGAATATTTCATCATTGTATGCATCATGCCAAAAACATTTCAAGCCAAGCAAGCCATAAATACAAAGAAATCATATCTTAAAAGAATTCAATATGAAAATTCAACAAGAATCACATGATACAATCGCAAAGCATGATATCATTGTGTGATATATGATGAAATGATAATTTATCATATCAATGAAAGATATCAATCGTGAAACATGAAATGATAATAGTCTCAAAATTTTCAATTTGTGATACATGTGATACATTGCGATACACTAAAAAATTTAATGCGATGCTTCTAAGGATATCAACCTATTTTCGATACAAAGCATGGCTAGAGCAATTATATTGTTAGGCAAGATCTTTCTTCTCTTTTTGAGAAGTGTAAGCTTGCAAGTTTTACTTAGCATGCTAGGAAGTTTACTTTCATTTTCAATGCACAAGCTAGCAAAACCTTCTCCCCCTTTATCAAAGTAAAAAAGTTAGGGAGGACTCAATAGTTAAATATTTCAACCGTTCGACAAGCCAAATATACAAAGAATTCATGAAAGATATCAATGAGGATCAATTCATGAATACCAAAGATATGATTCATGATTCATTAAAATTGTTCTCAACAAGTTCATGATTCGGTTGAAACAAAGTTTCATTCAAGTTAATTAATTAACTCAAAAAAAAAAATCATAATCAAATTATCATTTTTGAGATTCATAACATGAATAACGTTATTACCATTTCATCAAAATCAATTTCGAGATTCACACAATATCATGAAATCATTAATCTCGCTAAGATGGGAAAAACATTTTCTTTTTAAGTGATTCTTTAACACATCATCAAAATCTCATTCATAATTCAAGTGATTTACAAGATATCATAAATTAATTTATCACTTGTATTTCATCAAAAATCGAGAACTTTAGAGATAGAAAATGATTGAAGCATTTAACAAGATTGAAGCATGATTCATATTTAAAATGTATCTAATGTCGTAAATACGAATCAAGCATTTGTCAAATTTGAAATCATCCTCAAAATTACATTCAATAAATTTATATATGACAAGCATAGATTTATTGAAAAATCAATAACATAGAGGATTGTATTTCATTTTTATAAATTTCTATTCATGTGTTTTGCTTCTTATAAGCATGCCTTTGCTTTAAAAAGAAATGTCAACATTCAAGATAGAAAGGCAAATTTTGTCATAAAGATTTATTAAGTCGAATCGCATTAAGCATGTGGCGTTTTCCAAAAGATTTGATTCAAGATATTCACATAATTCATGAAATGAGTTCATTAATTTCAAAAGGATAGAGAATCCATTTTCATGTCATGCAATTGATTTCAGATGAGCATATTTAAAATTTTCATGTAAAAACTATGCATCATGTTGAGAGCAAAATCATTGTTATTTTTGCTTCTATCTATTAATCACATTTGGTGTGTAAGCATTATCATAAAACATGCCATTATCATGATGTTTAATTTGTAGCAAACAATGCATCTTGTTTTGAAACTAAAATCAACATGAATTTATCACGATCATACATATATATTTATTTTTTGTTTGTGTTTCATTTTGGATTGAGTAAAAGAAAATGTTTCTGAAAGTGTTGAGCATCATGTTTAGAACCGAAAGCATCATCACCATCAAGGCATCATTCCAAAACATAGGGTATCATCATTTTAAATTCTCATGCATAATATCAAAATACACAATCATAGATTAATCCTATTAAACATAATCATGCAAATTAATTTTATGTCAAAACCATACATCAAAATCCAATACGAAAATCATAAACATTCATGGAATTTTGTATTATCACAAATTAAGCAATCATCATTCATAATTTTTAATTTTTAAAAAATACTAGAAAGAAAAGCATAAAAAAAATCCTACTAACTAAGTTAAGCACTCATGTAATTTCAAAATAATTCAAGAGAGTTGAGTTACTTACCTTGTAGTCGAAGCTCGTCAAAGCCCAATTCGCCGTTTCACCTTTGGAAGTTTTTGATTCATCCTTGGTTGCCTTCCTCTTCTTTGGCCTCTTCCTCCGTTCAAGTTCATTGTTTATTTTATATTTTTGTTTAATAAACTTATTAAGATTAAGTGTTCGAAGTTCAAGTTCATCATTGTCCTCATCACTTGAGTCATCGCTCAAGTGGTATTCATTTGTCCGGAGTTCCAAATCCTTCCTGTTCTTTGGAAGGTGGTTCAAGTGTTCATTGTGTTCATCGTGTGCATTACACACCATTTCATATGTCATCAATGAGCCGATAAGTTCTTCAAGTGGAAAAATATTTAAATCTTTTGTTTCTTGTATTGTGGTTATTTTAGAATCCCACCTTTTTGGAAGGGATCTTAAGATCTTGCTTACGAGATCAAAATTCGAAAAAGATTTACCAAGAACTCTTAGATTATTGACGACATCTGTGAAACGGGTGTACATGTCGCCTATAGTCTCACTTGGTTGCATTTGAAAAAGCTCAAAATCATGCAATAAAATGTTAACTTTCGAGTCTTTGACTCTACTAGTTCCCTCGTGCGTGATTTCAAGTGTTCGCCAAATATCAAAAGCCGTTTCGCACGTAGAAATCTGATTGAACTCATTTTTGTCTAAAGCGCAAAATAAGGCATTCATAGCCTTTGCGTTTAAAGAAAACATCTTCTTCTCCAAATCATTCCAATGGTTCATTGGGAGAGAAGACATTTCATATCCATTTTCGACTATGTGCCATAAATTTAAATCCAAAGAAAGTAAGAAAACTCTCATTCGAGTTTTCCAACAAGTGTAGTCCGATCCGTTAAACAACGGTGGACAAACAACCGATAAGCCCTCTTCAAAGCCATAAAGAGCCATTTCTATTTGGGTGTTAAACCAAAGTAGAAAAATGTGGCTCTGATACCAATTGTTAGGATCGGAGCAGCACTAAGAGGGGGGGGGTGAATTAGTGCAGCGGATTAAAACTTCGGTTTTAGAAAATCTTTCGTACGATAAGAACGGAACTTGAAAAGCTTAATCTTGAAAGCGTATTCTTAAATATGCGCAGCAAAAGTAATAAGGAACTAAAGCATATAAGAAGGTTTACAATAATGTAAATAGCAATAATGAAATGCAAACCAAGGATCATGCCGATTTTAGAGTGGTTCGGTCAAATGACCTACTCCACTTGCGAGGCCCCTCTTCGATGAGGCTCCCACCTTCCACTAGCAAGTCTCTTGAAATGGAAGGGTAAATACCCCTCTTACAACTCTTTACAAGCGGTTCACTCTCTTACAAATTTTTAGCAAGAAAGAAGGAGGTGAACACTAGCAAATTAAAAACAAGACTATCTAATACTTTTCTAGGGCCTTTCTCTCAAACACTTGCTGCTCAAAAAGTTGTATTCTCAGCTGAGAATAGAGGGGTATTTATAGGCCCCAAGAGGATTCAAATTTGGGCTCCAAAATTTGAATTCTCGTTGGGTTCCCGATGCTGGCGGTGCCACCGCCTGTCAGTGGCGGTGCCACCGCCTGTCACTTGTCAAAAGCTGACAGTGCTGGGCGGTGCCACCGCCCAGCCCAAGCGGTGCTACCGCCCAGCTCTCGGGCACTGGGCGGTGCCACCGCCCAGCCCAGGCGGTGCTACCGCCTACAGTGTTTTCAGCCCAACTACAGTGTTTTCAGCCCACTAGTTGGGCTTCAATCTTGCCCTAAACATGTCCGAACTTGAGCCCAATTGGCCCCTACTTGGATTATAGGATTAACACCTAATCCTAACCCTAATTAACATGCTAACTACGAATTTAAAGACATTTTCTAAGCTATTACAAAGTCCGTAAGTCAAGACTTTTTCCGGCGAGCTTCCGGCGAACTTCCGACGGTCTTCCGATAAACTCTCGGAAACCATTCTGCGGACTCCCGGCAAGCTCCTAGACTTCACGATTTGATCTTGGCGAGTTCCAACGAGCTTCTTCGGTAAGCTCCGATCTTTCTCAGTGAGCTCCGCGAACTTCCAACGAACCTTTCGGCGAGCTTCCGAAAAACCCTTCGACAAGCTCCCTACTTATTCTCGGCTAGTTCCGGCAGCATTCCCGACGAACCTTCGGACTTCCGTCGAACTCTCGAACTCCCAATGAATCCTTCGTGCTTGACTCCGCACTTTGTTTCACTTTATGTCTTCATCATTATCGTAGTTAATCCTGCACACACAAGCAAAAACTCTACTCCGATCTAGACAATTATTATAAAGCGAATTGACATTCTGTTGCCCGGCACATCATTGGTTGGCGCTTCGTCCGATTCTTCGGCGCATCGTCCTCTCTTGCGGCTTGTTGCCCAATCGGCGGTTGACCTCCGCAACACCGATATCCTTGGTGCAATTCCGCTCTTGGCCCGATGCCCGACGTCCGAAGCCTTCTGCCATCCAATATCCTAACGTGATCTCCTCCGGCGCAACGTCAATTCCTCTTGCGTTAACTGTCTAATCTTGATCGAGTAGACCTACATCACTCAAAATGCAGTTTAAATCATAAACACATATCAAGTGGTTTCATCATCAAAATACGAGATTCAACACCTTTCTTTTTGACAATGACAAAGGGGGAGATAGTTAGCTTGCATAATTCAAGACGAAAGCAAAAATTGCACTTCTCAAAAGAGAAGAAATTGCTATCTTGAACATCATCGAGAATTCCTCGCTTGAAATCTCAAGAAAATGCAAAAATGTGCTATCTTGCCTATGTCAAGATGCAAAACACGCTAACTTGCACTTTGCAACAGAAGCAAGAAATTGCTCATCTCAAAAGAGAAGCAAAGATTGCTAACTTGCATATTTCTAGAAGCAAAAGTGCTATCTTACCTATCGCAAAGAAAAGCAAATATTCCAACTTGCATATCTTTGAATTTGCTATCTTGTATGTTGTACAACTTACATATCTAAAACTTGATAGCTTGAATGTTCTAAGCATGATGTAAGACTTGCTAAATTTTCTAGCTTCAAAACTGCATGATGATAAAACTTGATATTCTATTTTTCATGCAATGAGTTAAACTTATATTCCAAATACAAGAATAGTTGGACTTCTCCTTTTTGTTGATGACAAAGGGGGAGAAGTATGATGTTATGCATAAGTTCATGATGATGTGTTGCAAGTATTCACGATGAATATTGCAATGACTTGAATTCAGTTTGAATTCAAAGTTTTATCAATATGGCATATTGATAGGGGGAGTTTGTTTAAACTTCGGGAGTTAAGGATAACTTCGTCATCAAGTAGTTATCATCATCAAAAAGGGGGAGATTGTTGAATCTTGTATTTTGATGATGAAACCACTTGATATGTGTTTATGTTTTAACCTGTGTTTTGATTGACGCAGGATGCTCCGATCAGGATGTGACAATTAAAGCAGGAAAAATCATGTTGTGCCGGAGCAACATGTTAGAAGATTGGACGTCGGGCCAGTGGATCGGTCGATGTATCGACAGAAGGCTTCGGGTCATGGACTCGGGCATCGGGCCAAGAAGAGCGGGTATTGTGCCAAGGATATCAGAGTTGCAGAGTCAACTGGCTGATTGGGCAATAGGCCGTAGGAGAGGACGATGCGCCGAAGAATCGGACGAAGCGTCGAGGGACCAATGACATGCCGGACAACTTGGTTAATTGCTTAGGATTAATTGTCTCGATCGAAGTTTTGTTTTACATGTGCAGGATTAACTACGATGAAAGTAAGATATGCAGTAGGAGTTGCGCCGGAGTCAAGACTATGATCACGTTGGGAGTTCGAGAGTTCGACGGAAGTCCGGACAGTCATCGGAGGTTCTGCGGGAACAAATCCAAGAAGTCCAGGAGCTTGCCAAAGAAGCTCGTCGGAACTCGCCAAGTGGATCATCGCAAGTCCAGGAGTTTGCCGGAAGTCCGCCGGAGCATCGCCGAAGGTTTGTCGGATGTTCGCCGGAAGTTCGTCGGAAGCTCGCCGGAAGAAGCGATTGACGCACCGGAGCAAGTTGCAGTAAATGTCTTAAGAAATTCATAGTTAGCACAATGATTAAGTTAGAAATGGGAGGTGATCCTATTAACTTAATTTTGGGGCAATTGGGCCCTTGACAGACCCAAATTGGGCCGAATGGATCAGCCCATTCGGACCCAGATTTCTTGGCCAGAGGCGGCACCGCCTACGTCGGCGGTGGCACTGCCCAAGGCTCAGTCTCCGAGCTCTGGCTGGGCGGTGCAACCATCTCTAACAAAGGTGCAACCGCTTGAGCTCGGTCTCCGAGCTCTGGCTGGGCGGTGCAACCGCCCCAGTCTGGCGGTGGAACCGCCTGAGCTTGGTCTTCGAGCTCTAGCAGAAGGTGCAACTGCCCCTGACAAGAGGTGGCACCGCCTAGAGGCTCAATCTTCGAGCTCTGCCAGGTGGTGCAACCGCCAGACCCCGAAATTCCGGGAATTGACAGTTTTGAGCTCAGAATTCAAATTGGGTTGGGGCCTATAAATACCCCAACCCTTTCAGCAATGACAGAGCAACAAAAAACCACTGAAATCCTGATCTTACTCTGTGATTTTTAGAGCTCAAAAGTGTTGTATGATTTAAAAGTTCTCCTTCCTCTTTTCTTCCAAGTTTTGATCTGTCAAGAGAGGAAAGAAAATTCTGTAAGGGTTGTCTCCTAAGCCTATCAAAAGGAGTAAAATTGTAAAAAGGTGGTTGGCCTTAGCCTATTGAAGAAAGGCCTCTAGTAGAAGTCGGTGACCTCGTCGGTGGAGGAAGCCAAAAGTGGATGTAGGTCAAGATTGACCGAACCACTCTAAATCTCAGTTTGCATTTACTTTGAGCATATTATCTTTATTGCAAACCTCCTAAATAGCTTACTGCCTTCTGCGTATTTACGATCATGTTTCAAAATTCAGTATTTTCCGAATCGGCGTTTAGACGTAAATCAATTTTATCGTACAAACATCATATTTCTTTGAATCTCGTATTTTGATGATGAAACTACTTGATATATGTTTATGATTTAATCTGCGTTTTGAGTGACGCAGGATGCCTTGATCAGGATGAGACAATTAAAGCAGGAAAATCATGTTGTGCCGGAGGAACATGTCAGAAGATTGGACGTCGGGCCTGTGGATCGGTCGACGTATCGACAGAAGGCTTCGGGCCGTGAACTCGGGCATCGGGCCAAGAAGAGCGGGTATTGTGCCAAGGATATCGGAGTTGCGGAGTCAACTGGCCGATTGGGCAATAGGCTGTAGGAGAGGACGATGCGCCGAAGAATCGGACGAAGCGTCGAGGGACCAATGACATGTCGGACAACTTGGTTAATTGCTTAGGATTAATTGTCTCGATCGAAGTTTTGTTTTGTTGTGCAGGATTAACTACGATGAGAGTAAGACAAGCAGCAGGTGTTGCGCCGGAGTCAAGATCATGATCACGTTGGGAGTTCGAGAGTTCAACGGAAGTTCGGACGGTCGTCGGAGGTTCAGAGAGAACAGATCCGAGAAGTCCAGAAGCTTGCCAAGCGAAGCTCGTCGGAACTCGCCAAGTGGATCGTCGCAAAGTCCAGGAGTATGCCGGATGTCCGCAGAAGGATCACCGAGGGTTATCGGTTGATCGACGGAAGTTGGCAGGAAACTCGCCGGAAGAAGCGATTGACGCATCGGAGCAAAGCTGCAGAAGTTGTCTTAGAGTTAATCGTAGTTAGCATGATGATTAAGCATGAAAATGGGAGGTGATCCCATTAGTTTAATCTTGGGGCAATTGGGCCCCTGAAAAGATTCAAAGTGGGCCGAATGGAGTGAACCATTCGGACCCTGATTGCACCAGGAGGTGCAACCGCCCCAGCCAGGAGGTGCAACCGCCTGGGCTGTGGGGTTGGGAGGTGCAACCGCCCTAGCCAGGAGGTGCAACCGCCAGGGCTGCGAGGCGAGGAGGTGCAACCGCCCCAGCCGAGAGGTGCAACCGCCCAGAGCTCAGTCTTCGAGCTAGACTGGGCGGTGCAACCTCCTCTGCCAAGAGGTAGCACCGCCAGAGCTCAAGTTTCGAGCTCTGCCAGGCGATGCAACCACCGAGCTCAGTCTTCGAGCTCTGGCAGAGAGGTGCATCAGCCTGAGCTCAGTCTCGAGCTCTGCCAGGTGATGCAATCACCGAGCTCAGTCTTCGAGCTCTGGCAGAGAGGTGGATCAGCCTGAGCTCAGCTTGGAGCTCTGCCAGGTGATGCAACCACCGAGCTCAGTTTCGAGCTCTGCCAGGTGATGCAATCACCAAGCTCAGTCTTCGAGCTCTGCCAGGTGATGCAACCATCGAGCTTAGTCTTCGAGCTCTGGCAGAGAGAAGCAATCGGCAGAGCTCAGTCTTCGAGCTCTGCCAGGCGGTGCCACCTCTCCAGTCGAGAGGTGCAACCGCCTGATCCCAGAATTCTGGGATTTGATCGATTTGATCGTTTTGAGCTCGAATTTTGAATTGGGTTGGGGCCTATAAATACCCCACCCATTCAGCACTGAAAAGATACAGACCTACACCGAAATCTTGATCTTTTCTGTGATTCTAAGAGCTCAAAAGTGTTGTAAAGCCTTTAAGTCTCCTCCTTCTGTTCTTCAAGTTTTCAATTGTAAAGTGAGGAGAGAAAGGTCTGTAAAGGTTGTCTCCTAAGCCTGTCAAAAGGAGAGAAATTGTAAAAGGGCAGTTTGGCCTTCGCCCATTGAAGGAAGGCACCTAGTTGACGTCGGCAACCTCATCGGTGGAGGAAGCCAAAAGTGGAGTAGGTCAAGGCTGACCGAACCACTCTAAATCTCTGGTTTGCGTTTATTTTCGAGCACTTTATCATTACTGCAAACCTCCCTCATCACTACTGCTCTCTGCGCTTTCACGAATAAGTTCTAAGTGCTGTTCTTCCAAATCTGCATTCAGACGTAAATTCGTATTTTCATACATTACAGTTTACGTTTACGTTTGATTCTGCAGAACTGTTTTCCGTGCTTTTACGAACGAGCTTCTTTGCAGTTTACGCTTACATTTTAATCCTATTAATAACTGCAATCTGTCCTCTACGATTTTACGAACGAGTTTCAACATTTAGACGTAAAACTGCATTCAGACGTAAATCGGCTTTCCTCGCTCAATCATCAGATTTCAGTTCACGTTTACGTCTTGATTTCAACTGCATACTGCCTTCTGCGAGTATACAAACGAGTTTCAAAGTTTAGACGTAAATCTGCGTCTAGACGTAAAACTGCGTTTAGACGTAAATCTGCGTTTAGACGTAAAACTGCGTTTAGACGTAAAACTGCGTTTAGACGTAAATCTGCGTTTAGACGTAAAACTGCGTTTAGACGTAAATCTGCGTTTAGTCGTAAATCTGCGTTTAGACGTAAATCTGCATTTAGACGTAAATCTGAGTTTAGACGCAAAACTGCGCTTAGACGCAAAACTGCGCTTAAACGCAATCTGCGCTTAGACGCAAACTGCACTTAGATACAAACTAAGAATTTGCTTTTGCATCATAATAGTTTTTGAACGAACGCAGCTTTTGGTTTTTAAATTATTGTAAGATTTCCGCTGCACTAATTCACCCCCCCCCTCTTAGTGCTCTCGATCCTAACAATTGGTATCAGAGCGGGGTATTTCTCATTTCGGATTTACACCTGAGAGAAATGACTTTTCAAGAGGGCTGTTCGGTCTTTCGTCCACCGTTCTTTAACGGATTGGACTACACTTATTGGAAAACTCGAATGAGAGTTTTCTTAATTTCTCTAAATCTGGATTTATGGAATATCATTGAAAACGGTTTTCAACTTCCCTCCAAACCGATGAACGAATGGTCGGTTTTGGAGAAGAAGAATTTTTCTTTAAACGCAAAGGCTATGAATGCCCTATTTTGCGCATTGGACAAAAATGAGTTCAATCGGATTTCTACGTGTGAAACGGCTTTCGATATTTGGCGCACTCTTGAAATCACGCACGAGGGAACTAGTAGAGTCAAAGACTCGAAAGTTAATATTCTACTGCTTGATTTCGAGCTTTTTCATATGAAACCAAGCGAAACCGTTGTTGACATGTACACCCGTTTTACGGATGTCGTCAATGGTTTAAACTCACTTGGTAAAAGCTTTTCGGATTTTGAACTCGTTAACAAAGTTTTGCGCTCACTTTCTAAAACTTGGGATTCAAAAGTAACTGCTATTCAAGAATCAAAAAACTTGAACCATTTTCCACTTGAAGAACTAATTGGTTCATTGATCACATATGAAATGACGTGCAATGCACGTGAAGAACTTGAGAACCACCTTCCAAAGAACAGGAAGGATTTGGAACTCTGGACAAATGAATGCCACTTGAGCGATGACTCAAGTGATGAGGACAATGATGAACAAACCAACCTTCCAAAGAACAGGAAGGATTTGGGACATAGAACATTTGAAGACCACTCGAGCATAAGCTCAAGTGATGGTGAACTTAAAATGAAACGAAAATTAAAAAGCAAAAAGAATGGAACTACTTGCTTTAAACGCAAGAAGAAGAACAAAAATTGGGATGAATCGAGCTCCTCCGAAGAAGAGAAAGTCAACAAAAGCAAGGCGGCAAACTACGCCTTAACAGCCTACAATGATGAGGTAATCGAAATCCCCCTAATTTACTTCGAAATTACATGATGCTTTTCATGATGCAATTTTCTTTTTCTTTAAATTTTCTTGAAAATTATATTTTTAATAATTTAATAATGAAAATGCAAAAATATGATCATGCTTGTAATCTTGAAAATGATAATGAAAATTGCATGTCTTATGTTAATACAAGATAGAAATCTAATGATTTTACACCTAGTGAGATTAATCTTATTTATGTGCTTGAGAAGCAAGAATATATATTTTGATGATTTTCATATTGCTTTTCAATGACGATACATGGCTTTTGTCTGGAAGGCTTGATATTTTTCATTGTCTTTGTTTATTAAATATAATGTATGGTTTTGACATAAAAATAAAGATTTGAGCATGCTATTATAAAGTCAATCATAAATTAAAACTAAAGAAGTTTTAGGCATTTATAAGAATCATTCAAAATTATGTTCAATGAAACCTTGCTTAATGTTGCAATGAAAATATTAAAGTTATACTTGATGATTTCAGATTTGACAAATGCTACACTTTAAATATGAATCATTCTTCAATCAGATTAAATGCTTCAATCATTTTCTATCTCTAAGAGTTCTCGATTTTGGTGAAATACAAGTGATAAATTCATTTATGATATCTTGTAAATCACTTGAATTATGAATGAGTTTTTCTTTTTTATGA
Source organism: Musa acuminata AAA Group (assembly GCF_036884655.1). Lineage (NCBI taxonomy): Eukaryota > Viridiplantae > Streptophyta > Magnoliopsida > Zingiberales > Musaceae > Musa > Musa acuminata. The sequence continues at coordinate 22,144,376 of NC_088331.1, read as the reverse complement.
TGTGTTAAAAAAAATCACTTAAAAAGAAAATGTTTTTCCCATTTTATCGAGATTAATGATTTCATGATATTATGTGAATCTCGAAACTGATTTTGATGAAATAGTAATAACGTTATTCATGTTATGAATCTTAAAAATGATTGAAATATTTAACACTTTTATGCTCTTCCCCCTACTTTCTTCTTGTTTTCAATGATAAAATGGGGAGAAGTTTTGATCATGCATGGTAGGATATAATTTGACAAAATTGATACCATCATGATATGAAACATTTATGATGTACAATTATGCATGCAATACTTGTGCTTTCTAATTATGATGTGATGTATTGCATATCATGATTTAAAATGCTATGAGTGCCAAGTTACACATTTTGAGAAGAAATTATTATATTGAAATATTAATGTAATTATGAATGGTGATATGATATCATGCATGTAATACTTCAATTTATGATAATGATGCATGCAATGATAAAATATTCATGATGAAAAATTGTCTTGACATTCATAACTTGATTATCCATCATTTGTCATGATTTTGAAATCGTTCTAAAAGGAAAAGAGAACTACAAAACTGTATTCTCTCTTTCTTTTTTACAATGACAAAGGGGGAGATAGCTAGCTTGTACAAGTCAAGAAGATGCAAAAACTTGATTGCTAGCTTGCCTATTTTAAGAAGCAAAGATTGCTAACTTGCTTATTTCAAGAAGAAAAATTGTCTTCTTGAACATCACTATCTTGAATATCTCAAGAAGCAAAACTTGCAATTTGCACATTGCAATAGGAAGCAAGAATCATGAGCTTACACAAGAAATTTATCTTGCATTTGCTTTCGAAATTTTTGCTAGCTTATATATTGTGAAACTTGTAGCTTGTTGGTCTAAAGAGAAGCAAAAAGTTGCTATCTCAAAAGAAGCAAATATGCTATCTTGCCTATCTCAAGAGGCAAAAATGCTAACTTGCGCATCTAGCAAAATGAGCTAAATTTTCAAGAAGCAAGAGTTGCCTTCTTGAACATCTCTAATTTGCTAGCTTGCATAATATAGAACTTGCTATCTTGAACATTACCAAAAGTGCTATCTTATATGCTATAAAACTTGCATATCTAAAACTTGATAGCATGAATGTTCTAAGCATTATATAACACTTGCTAAATCTTCTAGCTCCAAGATTGCATGATGATAAAACTTGATATTATGATTTTCATGCAAAGAGTTGAACCAATATCACACACAAACACTTGATTGTGATACTTCTCCTTTTTGTTGATGACAAAGGGGGAGAAGTATGTTGATGAAAGTATGTTGATGACATGACATGTGATGCATAAGTTTATGCATATGTTCATGTTGACGTATTGCAAGTATTCATGATGAATATTGCAATGACTTGAATTCAGTTTGAATTCAAGGTTCTATCAATATGGCATATTGATAGGGGGAGTTTGTTTAAACTCCGGGAGTTAAGTTTAACTCCGTCATCAAGTGGTTGTCATCATCAAAAAGGGGGAGATTGTTGAATCTCGTATTTTGATGATGAAACTACTTGATATATGTTTATGATTTAATCTGCGTTTTGAGTGACGCAGGATGCCTTGATCAGGATGAGACAATTAAAGCAGGAAAATCATGTTGTGCCGGAGGAACATGTCAGAAGATTGGACGTCGGGCCGGTGGATCGGTCGACGTATCGACAGAAGGCTTCGGGCCGTGAACTCGGGCATCGGGCCAAGAAGAGCGGGTATTGTGCCAAGGATATCGGAGTTGCAGAGTCAACTGGCCGATTGGGCAATAGGCTGCAGGAGAGGACGATGCGCCGAAGAATCGGACGAAGCGTCGAGGGACCAATGACATGTCGGACAACTTGGTTAATTGCTTAGGATTAATTGTCTCGATCGAAGTTTTGTTTTGTTGTGCAGGATTAACTACGATGAGAGTAAGACAAGCAGCAGGTGTTGCGCCGGAGTCAAGATCATGATCACGTTGGGAGTTCGAGAGTTCAACGGAAGTTCGGACGGTCGTCGGAGGTTCAGAGAGAATAGATCCGAGAAGTCCAGAAGCTTGCCAAGCGAAGCTCGTCGGAACTCGCCAAGTGGATCGTCGCAAAGTCCAGGAGTATGCCGGATGTCCGCAGAAGGATCACCGAGGGTTATCGGTTGATCGACGGAAGTTGGCAGGAAACTCGCCGGAAGAAGCGATTGACGCATCGGAGCAAAGCTGCAGAAGTTGTCTTAGAGTTAATCGTAGTTAGCATGATGATTAAGCATGAAAATGGGAGGTGATCCCATTAGTTTAATCTTGGGGCAATTGGGCCCCTGAAAAGATTCAAAGTGGGCCGAATGGAGTGAACCATTCGGACCCTGATTGCACCAGGAGGTGCAACCGCCTGGGCTGTGGGGTTGGGAGGTGCAACCGCCCCAGCCAGGAGGTGCAACCGCCAGGGCTGCGAGGCTGGGAGGTGCAACCGCCCCAGCCGAGAGGTGCAACCGCCCAGAGCTCAGTCTTCGAGCTAGACTGGGCGGTGCAACCTCCTCTGCCAAGAGGTAGCACCGCCAGAGCTCAAGTTTCGAGCTCTGCCAGGCGATGCAACCACCGAGCTCAGTCTTCGAGCTCTGGCAGAGAGGTGCATCAGCCTGAGCTCAGTCTCGAGCTCTGCCAGGTGATGCAATCACCGAGCTCAGTCTTCGAGCTCTGGCAGAGAGGTGGATCAGCCTGAGCTCAGCTTGGAGCTCTGCCAGGTGATGCAACCACCGAGCTCAGTTTCGAGCTCTGCCAGGTGATGCAATCACCAAGCTCAGTCTTCGAGCTCTGCCAGGTGATGCAACCATCGAGCTCAGTCTTCGAGCTCTGGCAGAGAGAAGCAATCGGCAGAGCTCAGTCTTCGAGCTCTGCCAGGCGATGCCACCTCTCCAGTCGAGAGGTGCAACCGCCTGATCCCAGAATTCTGGGATTTGATCGATTTGATCGTTTTGAGCTCGAATTTTGAATTGGGTTGGGGCCTATAAATACCCCACCCATTCAGCACTGAAAAGATACAGACCTACACCGAAATCTTGATCTTTTCTGTGATTCTAAGAGCTCAAAAGTGTTGTAAAGCCTTTAAGTCTCCTCCTTCTGTTCTTCAAGTTTTCAATTGTAAAGTGAGGAGAGAAAGGTCTGTAAAGGTTGTCTCCTAAGCCTGTCAAAAGGAGAGAAATTGTAAAAGGGCAGTTTGGCCTTCGCCCATTGAAGGAAGGCACCTAGTTGACGTCGGCAACCTCATCGGTGGAGGAAGCCAAAAGTGGAGTAGGTCAAGGCTGACCGAACCACTCTAAATCTCTGGTTTGCGTTTATTTTCGAGCACTTTATCATTACTGCAAACCTCCCTCATCACTACTGCTCTCTGCGCTTTCACGAACAAGTTCTAAGTGCTGTTTTTCCAAATCTGCATTCAGACGTAAATTCGTATTTTCATACATTACAGTTTACGTTTACGTTTGATTCTGCAGAACTGTTTTCCGTGCTTTTACGAACGAGCTTCTTTGCAGTTTACACTTACATTTTAATCCTATTAATAACTGCAATCTGTCCTCTACGATTTTACGAACGAGTTTCAACATTTAGACGTAAAACTGCATTCAGACGTAAATCGGCTTTCCTCGCTCAATCATCAGATTTCAGTTCACGTTTACGTCTTGATTTCAACTGCATACTGCCTTCTGCGAGTATACAAACGAGTTTCAAAGTTTAGACGTAAATCTGCGTCTAGACGTAAAACTGCGTTTAGACGTAAATCTGCGTTTAGACGTAAAACTGCGTTTAGACGTAAAACTGCGTTTAGACGTAAATCTGCGTTTAGACGTAAAACTGCGTTTAGACGTAAATCTGCGTTTAGACGTAAATCTACGTTTAGACGTAAATCTGCATTTAGACGTAAATTTGAGTTTAGACGCAAAACTGCGCTTAGACGCAAAACTACGCTTAGACGCAAAACTGCGCTTAAACGCAATCTGCGCTTAGACGCAAACTGCACTTAGATACAAACTGAGAATTTGCTTTTGCATCATAATAGTTTTTGAACGAACGCAGCTTTTGGTTTTTAAATTATTGTAAGATTTCCGCTGCACTAATTCACCCCCCCCCCTCTTAGTGCTCTCGATCCTAACAATTTCAGTTTACGCTTACATTCTAATTTCCATCATTACTGCAAACTGCCTTCATAGACTTGCTTTAAATGCATCTTGCTTGATCACAAGTTAAAGTGATTTACGAATCGACTTTTCTATCGAAATCGCTCTTATCGTACGAACGCAGTTTTAATCGTTGCAAGTTTTCCGCTGCACTAATTCACCCCCCTCCCCCCCCTTAGTTCTCCTGATCCTAACAAGATTATGTTAATAACCATGATATATCTTTAGAGTTTATTGATACGAAATATCAATTAACCGATATCTTTATAAAACCTTTAAAGGAAGAACAATTTGATTTTATTATAAGAGAGTTAGGGATGTTAAATTGTCCGAATGCATGAGTTTATTGTATATCTTTTCTGAAGTTTTTTTATTTTTCATAAATAATTATTTCATTTCATAAATAAAGCTTTATGAAATCTGGAATATCAATTTACTTGGTATCAAATTTATTTCATACCCATGCTCCATCACTTAATGATTTTTGATACACTTAGTTCCTTCACTCATGGATTTTATTGACAAATACATTTCTCATGGATTTCATTCGTGGATATTTTATCCTTCATTTGATACTCCTTTCCTATGAATTCTTCCTTACTCTTCTCATGAAAGAAGAATTTTTATGGAATTTTAGTATGAGATGATCACTTGCAAGAATAAGGATTTGATTTTGTATGGACATCTTGATCTTTTTAATGAATCATTTCTCTTTGTTAAAATAGAAGCTTGATTTGATGAAACTCATTTATTGGTTTAGATTTGACTTAGTTCAAATTCTTTTATGAATTTGGTTCTTGATGAATTCCTCCCTTACTCTTCTTCCTCTTCTTCTTATTTTTTATGACAAAGGAAGAAAGAAACTTGCATATCTCAAGAAGAATCAAAAAGCTTTTGCATATCTAATGTAAAAATGTTAGCTTATACATTTTAAAAACCAAAAGTAGTTATCATGCAAAGTGTTTTGCTTACCTTCCTTTTTGGCTTGGATAAATTGGTGTGGAACTTGCTTGAATGTTTTATTAACACACTTGCATTATTGAATGGTTCTCCTTTTTGTTGATGAAAAGGGGGAAAAATATGGTAACTTGATGATAAATTGGCATTATGAATGTTTGAAATAATGTGTCAAATGTATCTTATTATAAATGCTTGAATGTTTTGTGATTACTTGAAATATGTTTGGAATCGTCAAATATATCATAAAAACTTAAAAAATATCAAAATGTATTGCATATGCATCATATGTATTGTAGATACTCGAAATGTATCATGAATGCTTGAAACGTAACGTAATGTGGCATGAATACTTGAAAATATTTCATTCTTAAAATCATGCTTGATTTCGTATCAAAATGATAAGAGTCTATCATTATGATTATCACGCTTAATTTCTTACTTATAATTGATATGATACCTTGGATTGATGAATTGTCATCTTTGAAATTTGAATCTTGCTAAATTTCATATTTGAAATTCGTAGCATACTTGAAAATGATGATTGTCTATCATCATTCTATATTGGACTTAAAAATGGATGTCATGCCTTGACATCATTTGTATTGTGATAAATACGTGGTATCGTATTTTAAGATGGTAAATCATGATTGGTATCATGATGTGCATGTCAATAATGTTGAATCTCGGATTTTGATGATGAAGTCAATTGTCATTTGTTATCTAATCTATATGCTGAGATAAGTGTGTAGGATTAACTACGATGAAAGTAAGACATGCAGCAGGAGTTGCGCCGGAGTCAAGACAATGATCACGTTGAGAGTTCGAGAGTTCGACGGAAGTTCGGACAATCGTCGGAGGTTCTACGGGAACAAATCCGAGAAGTCCATAAGCTTGCCAAAGAAGCTCATCGGAACTCACCAAGTGAATCGTTGCAAGTCCAGGAGTTTCCCGGAAGTCCGCAGGAGCATCACCGAGGGTTCATCGGATGATCGACGGAAGTTCGCCGGAAGCTCACCGGAAGAAGCGATTGACGCGTCGGAGCAAGTTGTAGTAAATGTCTTAGGGAATTTCGTAGTTCGCACAATGATTAAGTTGGAAATGGGAGGTGATCCCATTAACTTAATCTTGGGGCAATTAGGCCCCTAAAAAACCCAAATTGGGCCGAATGGATCAACGCATTCGGACCCTGATTTCTGCCAGGCGGTTGAACCGCCCAAGGTAGGAGGTTGCACCGCCTGGGCTCAGTCTCCGAGCAAGACTGGGAGGTGCAACCGCTCCAGCCAGGCGGTGGCACCGCTTGGGCTCAGTCTCCGAGCGACACTGGGCGGTGCAACCTCCCCTGACAGGAGGTGGCATCGCTTGAGCTTGGTCTTCGAGCTCTGCCAGGCGGTGCAACCGCCTCAGTCAAGAGGTGCAACCGCCTGAGCTCGGTCTTCGAGCTCTGGCAGGAGGTGCAACTGCCCCTGACAGGAGGTGGCACCGCACAGAGGCTCAGTCTTCGAGCTTTGCCAGGCGGTGCAACCGCTCCAGTCAGGAGGTGCAACCGCCTGATCCCGAAATTCCGGGAATTGACAATTTTGAGCTCCAAATTTGAACTAGGTTGGGGCCTATAAATACCCCACCCATTCAGCACTGAAAGGGCATGAACTTGCACCAAAATCTTGATCTTTTTCTGTGATTCTTAGAGCTCAAAATTGTTATAAAGGCCAAAAGTTCTTCTCCCTCTTTTCTTCCATGTTCTGAGTTGTAAAGAGAGGAGAGAAAATTCTGTAAGGGTTCTCTCCTAAGCCTGTCAAAAGGAGTGAAACTGTAAAAGGGTGGTTGGCCTTCGCCTATTGAAGGAAGGCCTCTAGTTGACATCGGTGACCTCGTCGGTGGAGGAAGCCAAAAGTGGAGTAGGTCAAGAATGACCGAACCACTCTAAATCTCGGTTTGCATTTACTTTGAGCATCTTATCTTTACTGCAAACCTCCTCAATAGCTTACTGCCTTTTGTGTTTTTACGAACGTGTTTCAAAGTTCAGTGCTTTCCGAATCAGGGTTTAAGACGCAAATCAGTTTTATCGTACGAACGTCGTATTTCAGTTTGCACTTACGTTCTGATTTCCATTATAACTGCAAACTACCTTTATATCTTTGCTTTAACTGCATCTCCCCTTATCTCAAGTTAAAGTGGTTTACGAATAAGCTTTTATACCGAAATCGCTTTTATCGTATGAACGTCGTATTTCAGTTTGCACTTATATTCTGATTTCCATCATAACTGCAAACTGCGTTCATATCTTTGCTGCATCTCTCCTAGTCAAAAGTTAAAGTGATTTACGAATCGGCTTTCTTACCAAAATCACTTCTATCGAACGAACGCAGTTTTCGATTTTAATCGCAGAAGGTTTTCCGCTGCACTAATTCACCCCCCCCCCCCCTCTTAGTGCTCTTGATCCTAACAATTGGTATCAGAGCGGGGTTAACTCTCTAACGGATTAAAACCCAAGAGAGATGGCATACGCTGGAAACCAAGAGGGCCATTCTATTACACGTCCACCCATGTTCAATGGGACGAACTACACCTATTGGAAGACCCGAATGAGGATCTTTCTTATTTCTATGGATTTTGAACTTTGGAATCTTGTCGAAAACGGATTTTCGAAGTCTTCTCTTCCAATGATTGATTGGAATGAATTGGAGAAGAAGGCTTTCGCTCTTAATGCAAAGGCTATGAATGCCTTATTTTGTGCACTTGATAAAAATGAATTTAATCGTGTTTCGGTTTGTGAAACCGCATTTGATATTTGGCACACACTCGAAGTGACTCACGAAGGCACAAGTAGAGTGAAAGAGTCAAAAATCAATCTTCTATTACATTCTTTCGAACTTTTCCGGATGAAACCGAGTGAGACCATTGGCGACATGTTTACCCGTTTCACGGATGTCGTCAACGGTCTAAAAGGACTCGAAAAAAGTTTTTCGGATTTTGAGCTTGTAAATTAGATTCTAAGATCCCTTCCTAAGAGTTGGGATCCTAAAGTCACTGCTATTCAAGAGGCGAAAGATCTAAGCAACTTCCCTCTTAAAGAACTAATCGGGTCATTAATGATCTACGAGATGATTTGCAAAGCTCATGAAAAGCAAGAAGACATCCTTCCAAAGAACAGGAAGGATATGACACTTAGAACTTCAGAAGACCACTTGAGAGAAAACTCAAGTGATGAGGACTGTGACGATGACTTGGCACTTCTAACAAGAAAATTTTAAAAATTCATTAAAAGAAACAAGTTTAAGAATGACGCAAAAAATAAACTTGAACCCAAGAAGAACCAAGTTATTTGCTATGAGTACAAAAAGCCGGGACACTACAAGAGTGATTGTCCCCAAGCCAAAAAGAGAACATCAAAGAAGAAGGCGCTCAAAGCAACATGGGATGACTCGAGCGCGTCCGAAGAAGAGGAGTCCAACACCGAGCAAGTTGCTCACTACGCCTTAATGGCCATCGGAGAGGAGGTAACGAATTTAATAGATGCAGATTTATCATTTGATGAATTATTAAATGCTTTCCATGACTTATTTGATGAATGCAAGATTATTAGAAGAAAATATAAATTGCTAAAAAGGGAGCATGATAGTCTTACTTATAATTTTGATAAGTTAAAAACTGAATAGCATGATAGTTTAAGTTCATGCATAAAATGCCATGATCTAGAAACTCTCCAAAAGGAGAACTTGCTACTTAAGGACACCTTGAAGAAATTCGAGGTTGGTAGCAAGTCATTGAACATGATCCTTGCAAACAAGGGTCACGTTCCCAAAAGAAGTGGAATCGGATTTGTGAGAAGTCCTCATCAAAATCCAACCACCTTCATAAAAGGCCCCATCTTAAATGTTCGACACCAAAGCAAATGCAACTTTTGTTGCAAACTTGGACACAAAACGTATTATTGTCCATTCAAGAAAATTAATCCAAACAAATTAATTTGGGTTCCTAAAGGAACCATGATAAATTCTATGCAACATGATAAACAATGTAGATCTATTTTTGAGGCACCCAAAAGCAAATGGATACCTAAAAATCATCCTTTCCTGTAAAGACATAAAAAATTATAAGCTGGAGAAAGAAATAATATCCTGCTCCTTGGATTCTCGATATTCATAACCTGAGATCCAAAAAGAACTCGCGATGCTCTCTAGCCTAAATAACAGATGAAGATTAGAAATTTAAAATCACAAATGCGATTTAGATACAATCCTATTTGATTTCTCAGAATTGGAAACCCATGATTCTCAATTCTCATATCCTCTTGATTTTCGAACCCATCGATTTCATCCGTTCGTAACTTTCGAATCCAACTCTATATTATGAACTGACTAAGTTTGTCATGAACTTGCAAGGCTTACCAACTTGAACAAACTGTCACAAACATGTGTACGACATTGAGAGTATGCACGTCAAAAGATCTATCTTGATCGTGCAAAAGTTCTTATCTTAAAATGAAAACTCTTACGTAATTACGTAAGTAAAGTTGATTGCTCTGAATGAAAATTCTTTTCAAGTCAAAAACTCTCAAATCATATCCATGTTCGCCCTTTCTTAGAATTTTCAATACCAAACATTTTGACAATGGTTTCTATGTACCTAGACTGGGACAAGCCAAGCATCCTCTTGGATCTATCTCTATAGATTCTAATCCCCAAGATATAGGATGCTTCCCCTAAGTCCTTTATGGAGAAGTGTCTAGATAACCAAGCCTTTACTGTGGATAGCATTCCTACGTCATTCCTAATGATGAGGATGTTATCCACATATAACACCAAAAAGGTGATAGCGCTCTCACTTACCTTTCTGTATACACAAGGCTCATCTTCGTTCTTAACGAAGTCATAAGATCTTATTGCCTCATCAAATCTTATGTTCCAACTTCGGGAAGCTTGCTTTAGTCCATAAACGGATCTAAGCAACCTACACACCTTATCTGGGTAGTTCTTGGACACGAATCCCTCATGTTGCATCATATACACCTCCTCCTCGAGGTTCTCATTGAGGAATGTAGTTTTCACATCCATCTGCCAGATCTCATAATCATAGTGTGCTGCAATAGCCAATAGAATTCTGATGGATTTTAGCATTGCTACGGGTGAGAAGGTTTCGTCGTAGTCAACACCTTGCCTTTGACGATACCCCTTAGCCACTAGCCTTGCTTTATAGGTCTCTACCTTTCCATCTACTCCGATCTTTTTCTTAAAGATCCACTTGCAACCGATGGGTACAATACCTTCGGGCGCATCAACTAGGTTCTAAACTTTGTTGGAGTACATAGAATCCATCTCAGAATTCATGGCTTCTTGCCACTTCCTAGAGTCTATACTCATAATAGCATCCTTGTAGGTCTGAGGATCAATATCCTCAACATCCTCTTCTCTAATATGTCCCACATATCTCTCAGGAGGATGAGATACTCTATCAGACCTGCGTAAAGTTGAAAATTGTGTATTAAGTACCTGAACAGACTTGGGCTGTAGAGTGGTGCTTGAGCTTGGTTCTCCAACCTCGCTCAATTCTATCATTCTCCCACTGTCTCCGCCAAGAATGTGTTCCTTCTCAAGGAACACTGCCCTCTTAGCTACAAAGACCTTTTTGATCCTCGAGATGATAGAAATAATACCCACAAGTTTCCTTGGGGTGTCCCACAAATTTGCATCGCTCTATCCTTGATTCTAACTTATCGGGGTTGTGTCTTTTAATGTGGGCAGGGCAGCCCCAAATCTTAACAACCTTAAGATCAGGCTTCTTCCCTTTCCATATCTCATATGGTGTAGACACTACCGACTTAGTTGGAACTCTGTTCAGAAGGTAAGCTGCGGTCTCTAGGGCATATCCCTAGAATAAGATGGGTAGGTCAGCGAAACTCATCATGGACCGTACCATATCTAATAGCGTATGATTCCTCCTTCCAAAGACACCATTGAGTTGAGGTGTATAAGGAGGTGTCCATTGGGATAATATCCCATGGTCTCTAAATTTCTCAAAGGCCTCGGACTTGTACTTCATTAAGTACACATATCCATACCTTGAGAAATCATCAGTAGGAGTAACCTCTAATGGCATGAGTTGACATGGGTCCACATACATCACTATGTATGAGTTCCAACAACTCAGTGGCTCTCTCTCTAGTTCCATTAAATGGAGAGTTGGTCAGTTTTTCACGAAGGCAAGGCTCGCAAGTTGCATATGACACGTAGTCGAATGGATCTAGATATCCATCATTTAGTAACTTTTGAATCATTCTTTCATTGATGTGACCTAGCCTACAATGCCACAGGTATGCACTGTTCACTTCATCTCGTTTCCTCTTAGACACTTACAATCATGATATGTGGAGTAGTGTCTTACATAAACAAACCTTTATGCAATATTCCTCTCGTCAATCTCCCCTTAGCTTTGCTAGAATTTACAATAAATTGTAGATGTGATAAGCAATATTGGTATCCAATACCAATGCACTATCACAAAAATCTAACAATTGGAGATTAATCATGAATGTACCTAAAGCTTCACCAAGCTTCTGTTTCGCCCTTTCTGCAAGGTACTCTTTGCAGTTCCTCTTCCAGTGCCCATCTTTACCATAGTGGAAGCATTGGCCTTTGTCCTTTACTGGGTCTTTCTTAGCAACCTTTGCTTTACCTGGTCTGCCATTGCCCTTTCCCTTCTTAAGGGACCTTTCTGCTTTCCTTTTCTTTTTGGTCTCACCATTGTAGAGAACTGGCTTCTCTTTCTTAATAGTACTCTCTGCTTCCCTCAACATATTGAGGAGCTTTGAGAGAGTCACCTCAAGCTTGTTCATATTAAAATCCATTATGAACTATGAAAAGGAATCTGATAGGGACTGAAGCACAATGTCCACACACAAGTTATCCTCTAGGACCATTCCTAGACCTGTGAGTTTCTCTATCCACTCAACCATCTTTAGGACATGGTTCTGAACCGGTGTCCCCTCAGTCATCCTAGCGCGGAAGAGGCTCTTAGATATCTCATATCGCTGAGTCCTTCCCTGTTCCTTAAATAATTTGCGGACAAGTAGGATAATGGATCTAGCATCCATCTTTTCATGTTGTCTCTGTAACTCAGGAGTCATAGAGCCAAACATATAGCACTAAGCAAGAGTGGAGTCATCAATATACTTCACGTAGCGAGCGATCTCATCCTCGCTTGCCCCTTTTTCGGGCGTAGGCATCACTGTATCAAGGATGTACACGATTTTCTCCGCTGTGAGAACAATTCTCAAGTTACAGAGCCAATCCGTATAATTTGGACCAGTGAGGCGGTTGACATCAAGTATGTCACGTAAGGGATTTGAAAGCGACATTTTCTGAAAATAAAGATGCAGCAAAAATGAATAACATGCAGATTTTGCAAAAAATAAACTATCAAGATATGGACTTCTATCTTAATATGCTCCCACTATTTTACTAACGAGTCACGTGACACCCTCAGCACGTGAAACGGAAGTCTCCGGCAGACTTCTAGTGGGGATCATGATCCAATCAGCGTCTTAGTGTAACCTCGAGGGACTCGACCAATCACACTAAGCCTAAAAGGTAGGCAAATCTTGCCGATCACAACTCCTTGTGATTCCCGTCCTGTTCGGCCTCCGAATCACCATGGCCTCGAGGGACTCGACCAACCATGATGCTCGGTTAAGTTAACACCTTCGTTACAAGATGAGTTTGATTTGATGATATACCCTCGAGGGACTCGACCAAGTATACCATGCCCTCAGGTCACCGGTGACATCTCTATGTCGTAAGCAAGATAGCGAATCGCGATATAGGTGAGTCTCGAGGGACTCGACCAACTCAATCTACACTGGGAATCGGTTCCTACTCATAACGATAGAAGGCCACGTGGGTCAATCTAATTGCCTCACGTTTACCGACTTAATATTATCGAGAGATGTTTCTATGATTTGGTCTCATAATATGACATGTCACACATATACATATTTAATATATATCTATATCGCATGCAAATATATATACTTATCTAGTATGTGTATAATCAATTACACCAGATGATCATGGACCACAACCTAATGTGATTAGGCCCGAGCCAGTAGGCCTAATCACTCACATCAAGATCTATGTGTGCAACGGTGCATCTCCATGCCCTGTGATCGTCCATCTCGTCCTCGTCGGTTCCGTCGACATCTTGATGCATCTCCATGCATCACGATCGTCCGTCTCGTGGGTCCCGCTATCGCATCCACGCTCCCGCTGCGCCTCCTCATTGATTACAACTTAATCATAAGCACGCAGGCCCGACAATAAACGAGAAATATAATGGAGGCTCGCAGACCTCAATAATAATAATCACAAGTACACACATCACACGGTCCATGATCATCCGTCCACATATCATACATCACATGTATAAATAATCATCATCATGTAGGACTACTAGATAATAATAAAAATAATAATCAACTAAAACTTTTAATTAATTAATATTTTCTGAAATCAGGGACATGTAGGGAATTTGTGAATTTATAGGGGTATTTTCGTAATTTAGACAAAAGACAGAAACTGGAATTTCTCAAATTCCGATGGGCAAAACTATCTTTTGCCCAGAAAACCCTAATGCCCTTTCCCCCTTTCACTGCTGCCGCCGCCGCCATCCTGCCGGTGGCGGCCTGTGCGGCGGGGCGAGGGCACTGCCCTCGCTTGCAAGCGGCACGCGCGCTGGCGACGATGCCGCTGCGTGTGGGCGCCCCCTTCGGGCACCGCTGCCTCCGCAGGCGGTGTTGTCCCGCCGGGCGACCGCCCCTGTGGGGGGGGGGTTTCGCCCGCAGGAGTAGCGGCGGCAGGCGTCGCTACCTTGCGACGGCAGGCGCCTCTGCCCGTGGGCTGCCAGCCCCGCCGGCAGCAAGCCTGCTGCAAGCAGGCCGCCGATCGGCTACTGCAGACGCAGCCCCTATGCTGCCCGCCTTCGGCTGCGCTTCACGCACGTAGATCGAGGGCAGCTACTGTTGCTGCCCTTTCTCACTTTTGCGTCAACGATTTTGACGTCAAAATTCTCCCTAAACACAACACACGCAGTTCAAAACCAATCATTCGCACGAACAACCTGGCTTTGATACCATTGTTGGGAAATCTTGGGGGCGACATCACATGCGCAGCGGAAGAACAAGAAAACAAAATCCCCGATTCCCAAAAAGATGTTCTTCGTCGTGCGAAGATTGGTGCGAAAAAATCCGCGAAACATAAAACTGCATATAGAGTAGATTGTATTACCTAGGGAGATCGTATATCCCTGTTTTCTTGCAGATCCTTAGGAGAGGGTGAAGGAGGTCAAGCGTCCTCCTCTCTAGCGGGGATCTACATAGCAGGGTTGCGACGACGCTCCTCAAAAACTCCAGGCCTGATCTGAGGTGGAGAAGAAGAGGAGAATAGGAAAGGCAAGCAAAGGCTCTAGCCTATGAGGCTCTGAATCCCTCCTATTTATAGAGGTCCCCTGTCAAACCCTAATGGGTCCTCCCCTAGTGGGTATTGGATCTGCATCCAATAAGACAAGGGCTCCGTCGGATATCTCATATCCGAACCTTTACTCATCGCAATCCCTACCATATGTGTGTGACCCTCTAGGCCCAATATCGAGCTGGCCGTGAGTCATACCTGTCAGAACTCCTTCTAACTCAGTGAATTATTATCTTTGTAATAATTCACTCGACGCATCGACTACGGACGTACTAGGCCACGACGCCATAGTCCCCAAATGATACAGGGTAATCTAATCCATTGGACCTGTCTGTCCTCAGTTACCGTGTACCTATAGTCCCTCATCCATCTAATATACCATAGACCGTATATCGAGCATGGTGTTGTTAGACCCATACGGTTTCTACTCGAGTCTCGCTCTAATCGGATTCTCCCGGAGAACTCTTTATCTCTCAACCCGAATGACCTTGGCCAGGGATTTGTTTGAGCAAGAACACATGGGATATTCCTCTCATGACGCCGAGAGTGGATGATCCTCTATTGACACTCAATAGCCCTCGTAAGGTCAACTACCACTCCCAATGACTAGCTGTACTAGATCTGGGACAGCCAAACCTATAAGTCTGGTATCAAAGAGTGGAGCACTCATACAGGACATCCTTGGTGTCTCAAGTCTAAGGACCAGATACACCACTAGGACTACGGAATCGCTGTCTGACAATAAGGCATCATCAACCATCCAGCATTCCGTAAGCGGATCAATCAGTGAACTCATTCTCCAATGAGCACCTGTACTGTATCCCTAGTGTCCCTACACGAGCAGCTATGAGACCAGCTGCATCCATCATATGGACGGGTATACAGCACACCAGTCTATCCGGTTATCACGATGTCCCTCTCGAGTAACCTATGATCGGGATTATTTAGGATATATGTTTAAAGGTGAATCAATCTCATTATTGTGATCTCATCACGATCCGATTCCCATTGTACAAATCCAAGGACATCACAATATATATATATATATGCATTTATGCAATAATTATAAAGTGATATACGCCAAAATATAATAAGCAAAAAGATTCTGTATCAAGTCACACGTGCCATCACTCATGTGATTGGCTTGCTAGGCACCTATGACTAGCATATGACATCTATCTTGGTTATCGTATCTAACAAAACATGTTAGAACTATCTAAGAAAGACATGATGCTCCCATATGGTGGTATAATCACTATAATAATGAAAGCCTACGATATTCTAATACCACCGGAAGAAGAAGTAATAAAAGTAGATAGGTTTAGTATAATAAATAAAAATTTACTTCACCGATTAAGATGTTTTTATAGAAACGGTAACTGGGTTAGAATGCCTAGAAGAACCGATCCCCCTCAACCTGAACTAGAACCGGAAACACCAGTCTATAGGGGTACCCAATCTCCTTCGATCTGTCCCTTTGAGAAAACACATCCATTTGAGCAAACTCATACATCATCTGTCGAAGATATTGGGATTCGGATGGACCGATTCGAACAAAGACAAGAACGACTTGAACATCGATAAGATCAAATACTATCTGAGCTACAGCAAATTCATCGACAATTTGACTCTTTATTTAGGCACTTTAATTTTTCACCTCATGAATGAGCTTGTATGAACACAATCACCTGTTGTTATTGTAAGCTCCTAATGTTACTCACCATGAAGGGCTTTGCCTTGATCCTTGATATGGTTACCTGATATATCTTTTTGAGCATATCTCTCATTGTTTATCTCGAATTTTACATTGAAACTAAATGTTTTGAAAACCTTGTGCCTTAATAAATATAATTTGAGAAAATGATATACCAATGCAGTTGATAAGTCATGATATTGCCATGATATTAACACTAAACATCAACTAGCTGATATTTTTACAAAACCTCTAAGTGAAGAGCAATTTGATTTCATAAGAAGAGAATTAGGAATGTTGATGTGTCCGAATACATAAACTAGTTAAAATTATTTTTCGAACTTTATTGAATGATCAAATCACGTGATTGCCATTACATGCCTAAATAACATGTAGTAAATTATGTGTTGAATACAAAAATATTTTGTCTTCATGATTGTATTTGAAAATCTATAGCATAGTCTTGTCCGAATGCATGAAAGTGTTCATTTCATTTTCGGATTCGCTTAACATTTGGAATGCTAAAAATCGGATTTTCTCATGCACTCTTATGAAAAATATTTTTCTGAAATGATTTGATGAAATGGTTCCTGCTTATAAATTCCATCTTGAAATATGGATGATAGTATTTTTACTTACAAAAAGCTGTTTCACACACATATCTTGACTCAAAGTAAACCCACAAATAGCTGGCTTTCCTCCTTCATGCAAAAAGATTATAAAAAATAAAAAGGAAGAAGTATTCAAAGCAATCTACGTATCATGCCTTCCTTTATATGCTTGATTTCCTATCACTTACTATTGGAAAATAACATGAACCCAGTAAAGGCATGAACAATTATCGCGCTTATGCTCAAAATTTGCTTATATTATTCTCCTAGTATCACAACTACCATGCTTTTTGTTGATGACAAAATGGGAGAAATATATGAATCGATGCTATAAACACTGATGCTATGATTATGCCATGATTGCATCACCAAGAGACATATGAACAGATGCTATGATTAATTTGCATTATACCTTGTTTGTATCGCGTCAAGATATCAACCAAAAACTTGCATCGTAATTCAACGAGTTGATATATTACCATGTAATGAAATGCAATACTTGCTAAAATATTTGGAATATGTACATCATGTAATGATATCAAAATCTTACTTCGCAGCTTTACATGTTGATATCTTACAATATGATGAATTGCTACTATTACAATCATTCAAACTTGTTATGAAAAATTTGAAAATGAATGTCAAGCCTTGACATTATCTTCAGAGAGATACATCATGATGGGAATCATGATGGGAGTATTGATAAGTTCAAATGATTCTAACTTATCAATATGTCTCTTGAATTCTTAGGTTTTGAATTCAAGAATGACTTATCTCAAGTATGGCATATAGACAGGGGGAGTTAAGGTTAACTCCATTATCAATTGATTGTCATCATCAAAAAGGGGGAGATTGTTGAATCTCGGATTTTGATGATGAAGTCAATTGTCATTTGTTATCTAATCTATATGTTGAGATAAGTGTGCAGGATTAACTACGATGAAAGTAAGACATGCAGTAGGAGTTGCGCCGGAGTCAAGACAGTGATCACATTGGGAGTTCGAGAGTTCGACGGAAGTTCGGACAGTCGTCGAAGGTTCTACGGGAACAAATCCGAGAAGTCCATAAGCTTACCAAAGAAGCTCGTCGGAACTCGCCAAGTGAATCGTCGCAAGTCCAGGAGTTTGTCAGAAGTCCGCAGGAGCATCACCGAGGGTTCATCGGATGATCGACGGAAGTTCGCCGGAGGCTCGCCGGAAGAAGCGATTGACGCGTCGGAGCAAGTTGTAGTAAATGTCTTAGGGAATATCGTAGTTAGCATAATGATTAAGTTGGAAATGGGAGGTGATCCCATTAACTTAATCTTGGGGCAATTGGGCTCCTGAAAAACCCAAATTGGGCCGAATGGATCAACCCATTCGGACCCTGATTTCTGCCAGGCGGTTGAACCGCCCAAGGCAGGAGGTTGCACCGCCTGGTCTCAGTCTCCGAGCGAGACTGGGAGGTGCAACCGCTCCAGCCAGGCGGTGGCACCGCCTGGGCTCAGTCTCCGAGCGAGACTGGGCGGTGCAACCTCCCCTAACAAGAGGTGGCACCGCCTGAGCTTGGTCTTCGAGCTCTGCTAGGCGGTGCAACAACCTCAGTCAGGAGGTGCAACTACCTGAGCTCAGTCTTCGAGCTCTAGTAGGAGGTGGCACCGCCTAGAGGCTCAGTCTTCGAGCTCTGCCAAGCAGTGCAACCGCTCTAGTCAGGAGGTGCAATCGCCTGATCCCAGAATTCCGGGAATTGACAGTTTGGAGCTCCAAATTTGAATTGGGTTGGGGCCTATAAATACCCCACCCATTCAGCACTGAAAGGGCATGAACTTGCACTGAAATCTTGATCGTTTTCTGTGATTCTTAGAACTCAAAATTGTTGTAAATGCCAAAAGTTCTTCTCCCTCTTTTCTTCCAAGTTCTGAGTTGTAAAGAGAGGAGAGAAAATTCTGTAAGGGTTGTCTCCTAAGCCCATCAAAAGGAGTGAAACTGTAAAAGGGTGGTTGGCCTTCGCCTATTGAAGGAAGGCCTCTAGTTGACGTCGGTGACCTCGTCGGTGTAGGAAGCCAAAAGTGGAGTAGGTCAAGATTGACCGAACCACTCTAAATCTCGATTTGCATTAACTTTGAGCATCTTATCTTTACTGCAAACCTCCTCAATAGCTTACTGCCTTTTGTGTTTTTATGAACGTGTTTCAAAGTTCAATGCTTTCCGAATCGGGGTTTAAGACACAAATCAGTTTTATCGTACAAACGTCGTATTTCAGTTTGCGCTTACGTTCTGATTTCCATTATAACTGCAAACTGCCTTTATATCTTTGCTTTAACTGCATCTCCCCTTATCTCAAGTTAAAGTGGTTTACGAATCAGCTTTTATACCGAAATCGCTTTTATCGTACGAACGTCGTATTTCAGTTTGCACTTATATTCGGATTTCCATCATAACTACAAACTGCGTTCATATCTTTGCTGCATCTCTCCTAGTCAAAAGTTGAAGTGATTTACGCATCGGCTTTCTTACCAAAATCACTTCTATCGAACGAACGCAGTTTTCGATTTTAATCGCAGAAGGTTTTCCGCTGCACTAATTCACCCCCCCCTCTTAGTGCTCTTGATCTTAACATATAAAGTTTAAAAGCATATAACTTATCGATTTGATGCTTGAATTCAAAGGCCTTGAATTCAAGAGTGTCTTTTCTCAAGTATGGCATATAGATAGGGGGAGTTAAGGTTAACTCCGTCATCGATTGATTGTCAACATCAAAAAGGGGGAGATTATTGAATCTCGAATTTTGATGATGAAATCAATTGGTAAATTATTTGATCGAATCTATATGTTGAGAAAAGTGTGTAGGATTAACTGTAATAGCGATCAAGGCATAAAGCAAAATGAAATGCTGGAGTCAAGATCGAGATTTCGTTGGGAGTTCGAGAGTTTGTTGGAAGTCCGAAGGTTCATCGAAAATGTTGCCTGAATTGACCAAGAAGAAGCTTGTCGAAACTCGCCAAGAAAACCGTCGTGAAGTCTAGGAGCTCGTCAAAAGTCCATTGGAAGATTGTCGAGAGATCATCGAAAGTCCGCTAAAAGATCACCGAAAGCTTGTTGGAAAAAACCTAGACTTACCGGGCATGTTTTGTTTAGTGTATGCCTTAAAAGTCATAATTAACATATAATTAGGGTTAGGTTTGGGAGGTAATCTCATTAACCTTGTTAAGGGCCAATTGGGCCTGTAATTGGACTGGTTTGGGCTGAATTCAAGGCCCAACCAGGTTGCTGGACCTTGTTTGGGGTGGCACCGCCATATTAGGGAGATGGAACCGCCCAGGGAGTGATCTCCCAAGTGGTCTGGGCAGTGGTACCACCTAGACTGAGTAGTGATACCGCCGATAGTTATTACTGCCAGTGATGGTACCGCCCTGTCAAGCGATGGTGTCGTCGGAGCTTAGTATATGAGACTCTATCAAGCAGTGGTACCGCCTAATGTTAGGGTGTCAAGCGGTGGTATCACCCAGTATTGTAACATCCCATTAGTCCCACATTGGAAGTGGGCAATGTGTATGATTAGCTTATATGGGCCTGATGAGTGTACTACGTTAACTCCCGTTTAAGCATTTTGGTCCGTGGTTGAAGGACCAAAATGAAGTTATTGGCTAGTTTGCTCATCAGACTCGGGTCGTGACATTTGGTATTAGAGCCGGGTCGTGACATTTGGTATTAGAGCTGACCTAGCATTTGGGCAGGGTGAGAGGGCTCGAGTAGGAAAGGGCTACTCGTGGATGGAGTCGAGAACTCATCACGGCATAGAGCCACCACTGAGTTAAACCTCACATGCACTATGCTAGGGTTCGATCTGGGTTATGTCGGGCCTTGACGAGGACGTCAAGCTAATTGAGTTGGGGTTATTGTAACATCTCATTAGTCCCACATCGAAAGTGGGCAATGTGTATGATTAGCTTATATGGGTCTGATGAGTGTACTACATTAACTCCCGCTTAAGCATTTTGGTTTGTGGTTGAAGGACCAAAACGGAGTTATTGGCTTGTTGGCTCATCATACTCGGGTCGTGACAAGTACTGGCGGTGGTACCGCTAGTATCCCAAAAACCCGAGATGAGACAATTTTTTGCTCCAATTTTGAAGTCATTGGAGCCTATAAATACCCCACTCTTTTATGCATGAAAGGTTAACAAAGTGATATCTAAGTGTGGAAAAATCTTGAAGTATTGGAGTGTAAAAAGTGTTAAAAAAGTGCAAGAGTCCTCTTTCTCTTTAGCTTTGTAATCATCCAAGAAGAGGTGTGAGGCTTATAACAGTTATCTCTTAAACCTATAAAAAGGAGAAAGTGCTGTAAAGAGATGGTTGGTCTTCGCCTATTGAAGAAAGACTATTAGTGGATGTCGGTGACCTCAACGAAGGAGGAATTGGAAGTGGTTGTAGGTCACAACGACTGAACCACTATAAATTCCAATGTGTTCTTTTCTTACTACTTATTCTCTTTACTGTATTTTACTTTACTTCATTGCAAACTATTCAATCCCCTCTTCTCTACTCACTTGCAAACTTATTCAAGTCAAACTAATAGTTTTCATCAAACTTAGAATTTCATCGAACAAAGTTTTTCGAAATCGTTGAAATTTAACGTTTTTATCCGTTGCACTAATTCACCCCCTCTCTTAGTATCGTTCTTGATACTAACATCGGCGAGCTCTGGCACATCGTCTGAATCTTTGTCATATCATATGATCTTTGACTTCGGCCTAATATTTGTTTTATGCCTTATCCATTATCATAGTTAATCCTGTAACACTTATCTCAACACATAAAATTTATCAATTTATCAAAATCCGAGATTCAACAATTTTGACAATAAAATGAAAAAAAAACTTGGGCATGCTTCTATTAAATAAATCACATAAATTGAAACAACTAAAAAGGGAATGCATTTTAAAATTTCTTTATCTCTATCTTATTGATTTTTCAATAAGAAATTAATAAATCTATATGTCATTTTGAATCTCTTGAAAGTGATTTTGTTGATTTGATGATTTGAATTTGAATGAGTTTTATCCTATTCATGATCTTGATTTTTTTATATTTGATACTTGAGATTTTTTTTATAAATCAAGATCTCTTACTCTTTATTCTCATATGATTCTTGTATTTTATTTAAGAGGAGATTTTCTATATGAATCATGAGATTTCTTATGCACGAATCAAGATATTCTACCATTCTATTCTCCCGTATTTCTTTTGCCATTTACTAAAAAGGAGAATTATCTATATGAATCATGATTTTTTAGAATTATAACTTTAATTTTTTATGATTCATAATGAATTAAGATATATTATACATGAATCAAGATCCTTTATGTGTTCTCTCATGACTCTTTTTGCTATAGGAAAGTCTTTATCTATATCATGATCTTGAATTCTCGATATTCAATACTTGAGATTTTTTTATATGAATCAAGATCTTTGATTTCCTAAGGTTTCTTTTTGTTATTTACTAAAAGGTATATTTTTTAAAATAAATCATACCTTTTGGTATTCATGACTTAATCCTTCGTGTTCTTTGATATTATATCTTTCATGACATGATTCCTTTATATTTATGGCTTGTATGCCTCATGTAATGATTGAAATATTTTGCATTATTATATCATTCTCTTCCTTTTGACAATAACAAAGGGGGAGAGAAAATTTATAGCTTGTAAAGAAAAGCAAAACTTGTAACCTTGCACATCTGAAAGGAGAATGTCTTACTTGCTTAAGTATCACAAAAATTAGCAAAAAATTTGCTAAGTTGCACATTGTAAAGAGAAGCAAAAAGTTGCTATATCAAGAGAAGCAAAAACTTTGTTAAACTTCACATTCTCAAAGAACACGCTAGCTTGCACATTGCAAAGAAAAGTAAACTTGCTAGCTTGCATGTTCTAAAATGATGTAAAATTTGCTAGCTTACATGTTCTAAAACGATGTAAATCTTGTATTCTTTTTAAAAAAACTTGCTAACTTGGAACATTGCAAAGAAAAGAAAACATGCTATCTTGCATATATTATAAGATGCAAAAGTTTTGCTAACTTTCATATTTGAAAAACTTGCTAGCTTACATAATGATATATACAATGATATTTCAAAAACTTGAAATTATGTTTATAATGCAATTATTTAAAATTATACCTCAAAATCTTGCTAGTTGCACTTCTTTTTATTCATGATAAAGGGGGAGAAGTTATGATAACGATTATGCATGGAATAATGTATTGAAATTTTTATTATGCATGATTTTATTATGACATATTTCTTGGATTCATAATTGAATTTACGTTTCTATTAATATGGCACTAAATCAATTAAGGTAGTATAATAAGACGTCGGACCGAAGGAAGGTCGATGTGTCGGTAGAAGGCTTCATACCATGAATTCAAGCATCGGGCCAAAAGGATCAGACATTGCGCTAAGGAGATCGAGTGTTGCGAAGGTCAACATATCGATTGAGCAATACACCGCAAGAGAGGGCGATGTACTGAAGGTTTGGACGAAGCGTCGGATAAATTAATGACATGTCGAACAACTTTGTATTCTTACTTGTAATAATTTGTCTAGATCGAAATAGTTTAGAGGGTTAATTAAGTTGGTTTCGAGTGTAACCATACCAACTCAATTAGGGGCCAATTGGGCCCGAATTGAGGTTATTTTGGGCTAAGAGAAAGGCTCATTCGATGCCCCAAATGTTGGGTCAAGCGGTGGTACCGCTAGAGGCTTAGTCTCCAAAACATAATCTCTAAGACTATGTCAGGCGATAGTACCGTCAGATTGGACAATGGTACCATGCAATGTTAGGCGATGGTACTATCATTCTAGGTAGTGGTACCGCTATACTAGCAGTAGTACCACCAAGTTTCAAAGAGTACTAGTGGTGGTACCGCCCAATGTCAATACTGTAGGCAGTAGTACTGCCAGCATAGGTGGTGCTACCGTTAGGATTCGAAAAACTCAGGATAAGACCTTTTTTTGCTCTATTTTAGAAGTCATTTGGGTTCTATAAATACCCTAGTTATTCCTACATGGAGAAGTAAGAATTGAGTAGAAAGGGGGGAAATATTCTTGAGAAAGAAAGGTTGTAATCTCTCTTGAAGTGTAGGGTCACTTTTTCCTAGTATTTAGAAGTTCTTGTAAAAGGAGAAGTGAGGTCTAAAAAAGAGAGATAGTAAAAGTTATCTCCTGAGCCTATAAAAAGGAGAAAGAGTGTAAAAGGATAGTTGATCTTCGCCCATTGGAGAAAAATTGGTAGTGGAAGCTGGTGGCCTCGAGTGAAGAGGAATCGGGAGTGGATGTAGGTCACGATGACCGAACTACTATAAAACTCAGCTTGCATTTCCTTCATACTTTTCATTTATATTACAAACTAATTTATTTGTTTATTACTTCCACTACACTTACGAACACACTTTCAAGTTAACATCTGTCCGATATCAGTTTTCATTGTACGAAGTTTCAAACTGACGTGATTTTATCGAAAGCACTAATTCGCCCTCGAACCCCCCCACCACCCCCCCCCCCCCCCCCCCCCCCCACTAGTGCTGACTTGGTCCTAACAGTGACTAGTGAGCTTAGAGAATTGTGTTGGATCTCTAGATATATTCCTTGAATATTCACTATCAAGGTACCATCTCTTACTCCTAGTTTTTTATTATAGACAGATCTACAAGAAAGGTGGTTTCGCGTTATGTATTCATTTAGCTTTGAGTCCCTTATTAAGTTTTTTAAATGAACATTTATAAGCATAATGTCCATAACTACCACAAAAATTATATTTATTTTTAGGGAAAACATGTAATGTGGGTCCTTTAATGAAAGTAGTTGGGTTTTGTTGGGTGTTAGTCATAAAGCCAATTCCTTCCTTTCTACGAATATGATCCTTATTGGCAAGTATCATGTTTAATGATTTGTTATCAATTTTAAAATTTTCTAAAGTTTGTTGTAATACTACATTTTCTTTTAAGTGAATCCAATTCTTCACACTTAATGCAAGGGGTTAACAAGCATTTATCATACTCATTTTTTAAAATTTCAAATTCATTAGAAAGAGAAGTATGATCCTTTTTTAATGATTTATATTTTTTACCAACTAATTTATATTCATCAAACAAATCATGAAAAGCATTAAGTAATTTATTGTAGGGTAAATAGGTTTCGATTAAGTCGTATACCTCATCATTGAGAGTTATCAATTCGTATACCTAGCTTTCATTGGTTTGCTCCTTATCTTTGGATGAGCTCGATTCATCCAAAGTCGACTTGAGTGCTTTCTTCTTCTTTAGCAGCTTCTTCTTCTTCAGTTGGGGACATTCACTTTTGAAGTGTCCTAGCTTCTTGTATTCATAACAGATAATTGTATCCTTTTTTATTTCGTTTTTGTTCTTAATATGTTGTTTTACAAGATTTGTTTTGTTTCTTCTTATGATTTTTTTAAATTTTCTTGTTAGAAGTGTCAAGTCGTCATCATCACTTGAGCTTTTGCTCGAGTGGTCTTCTTTAGTTTTAAGTGTCATATCCTTCTTGTTCATTAGAAGGTTGTTCTTATATTCATTATGTTCATTATATGCCTTGCACATCATTTCATAGGTCATTATTGACCTTATGAGTTCTTCAAATATAAAACAGTTCAAGTCCATTGCTTCTTGAAAAGCAGCTACTTTTGTTAGGATCAAGAACACACTAAGAGAGGGGGGAAACTTATGTGATTTAAAAAAATATTTCGTACGTTCGAAGGAAATCGATTCGGAAAGATAATTACTTTAAAATGTAAGAGAGTGTAAGTGTAGTGAAAGCAAGATGAGGAGAAGAAGTACTTTGCTATAAAATGATTTGCAGTTAAAGAAGATTGCTCAAAACGAAATGCAAACCAGATTTAGAGTGGTTCGGTCAATCGTGACCTACATCCACTTTCGGCTTCCTCCTCCGACGAGGTCACCGGCGTCCACTAGAGGCCTTCCTTCAATAGGTGAAGGCTAACCACCTTTTATAGCTTTTCTCCTTTTGTCGGGTTTAGAAGACAACCCTTACAAGTTTTACTCCTCTCTTGAATGATCTCAATACTTAGAAAATGAGGAGGAGAACTCTAGTACTGTTACAACTCTTTGACACTTCAAAGACTCAAGAATGTATCAAGTTTTCGGTGCCCTTTCATGCAGAAAAGGGTAAGGTATTTATAGACCCCATTGGCTTTCAAAAATAGAGCCAAGAAGTGTCTCATCCCATATTTCCAAGGTCCTAGCGGTACCACCACTATTACTAGGTGGTACTACCAGTTGACATTTGACACTAGGTGGTACCACCGCTCAGTCTGGGCGGTACCACCGCTCAGTCTGGGCGGTACCACCACTCAGTCTGGGTGGTACCACCGCTTGACAGAGCTCAGAGACCGAGCTCTGGCGGTACCACCGCCTAATAGGGGCGGTACCACCACCCAGAATTCGTGGGAGACCGAGTCTCCCAAGCGGTGCCACCGTCGGCTAGGAATTTAAAGGGCGAATGGGCAGCTCCATTCGGCCCAATTTAGCCCTCTTAAGGGCACAGTTGGCTCCTAATTAAGTTAGTGGGATTACCTCTCAATACTAACTTAATTTACACTCTAACTACGATAATTAAGACTTAATTACTGCAATTCATGTTCCGGTGTGTCATTCGCACTTCCGGCGAGCTTTCGACGTACTTCCGGCGAACATCCGACGAACTCTCGGCAATGGTCCAGCGGACTCCCAACAAGCTCCTCGAATTTGTGACGATATTCTTGGTGAGTTCCGCCGAGCTTCTATGGCAAGCTTCTAGACTTCTCGATTGGTTCCCTCAGAACTTCCGACGAACGTCCGGACTTCCGATGAACTCTCGAACTCCCAACATGATCTCGATCTTGACTCCGACACAACACTTGCTTCAAATCTTACTGCCATCGTAGTTAATCCTGCACACTTTTCTCAACATATAGATTAGATCAAATAAATTACAATTGACTTCGTCATCAAAATCCGAGATTCAACAACTTTTATATCCCAATTTTTAGGAAGAGATCGTAAAATTTTATTACAAGTTTAAGATTCGAAAATCTTTTACCAAGTACTTTCAAATCATTGACGATATCCGTAAAACCGATGTATATGTCTCCAATAGTTTCGCTTGGTTTCATTTGAAACAATTCAAAACTATGTATCAAAAAATTGATTTTAGACTCTTTAACTCTACTTGTGCCTTTACATGTAACTTTGAGTGTGTACCAAATATCATGTGCAGTTTTGCATATAGAAGCACGATTAAATTTATTTTTATCTAAAGCGTAAAATAAAGCATTCATAGCTATGGCATTTAAAGAAAATATTTTTTTCTCTAGATCATTCGATTCATTTATTGGTCTATAGGATTTTTGAAAATCACATTCTATAATATTTTATAAATCAAAGTTCATAAAAATTAGAAAAATCCTCATACAAGTTTTTCAATATGTGTAGTCCGTACTATTGAACATATAAGGATGATTGATAGAGTGACCCTCTAGATTATCAATAAAAACTATTCTATTGGGTGTTAAACTAATCGACAAAAACTTAGCTCTCATACTAACTGTTAAGATTGTTTCGGCACTAGGGAGGAATTAGTGCTTTCGTAAAAAGTCAGTTTAAAAACTTTCGTTCAATGAAAATATATCTAAAATACGTTTAACTTAAAAGCGTTCGTAAGTGTCATGAGCAAGTAAGAGTAGTAGATAATTAAATCACTAAGTAATAATATTGAAAAGTAGAAAGTAAATGCAAACTGATTTTATAGTGGTCGATCGTCGCAACCTACCTCCACTCCCGATTTCTTTTTCGTCAAGACCACCGATGTTCACTATCGATCTTCTTTCAATGGGCAAAGATCAACTACCTTCTTACAACTCTTCCTCCTTTTCATACGTTTAGCAGACAACCTTTACAAGTCTCACACCTCTCTTAGAATAAGCCCAAAACTTAAAGAGGAGGATGAGGATACTTAACACTTTTCAAAACTTTACAACATAGAATCACTAGGCTTTTTGTTCTCTTTTCGTGCTTTTTCAAACAGAAAAAATTGGGGTATTTATATGCCTCAAATAGCTTAAAAAATGGAGCCAAAAGAGGTCTCATCTTAGGTTTTTAGGGTACTAGTAGTACTATCACCTGCTAGATTGACAACTTACGGTACTACTGCCTAGTTTGGATGGTACTACCACATGACACATGGGAGATCGTGTATATTGATGGTACTGTCGCTAGTCTAGGTGGTACCATCGCCTAACATAGTTTGGGAGATTGTGTCTGAGCAGTACCATCGCTTGACATCGATGGTACCATCGTCGGATCTTCCGAAAGAAGTATATTTTGTACTTTTCTCAGTGCCACCGCTTGGCTTAAACATGGGTCACTCAATGAGCCTCCCAATGGGCCCAACTCAACCCTAGATTAGGCACAATGGGCCTCTAATTAAGTTAGTAGAGGTACATCCAAAACTAACTCAATTGACAACCTAACTATGATAATTAAGACCTAAACAATTACAAGATAAGAATCGAAGTTGTCCGACATGTCATTGGTTCATCCGAACTCCTGACGAACTTCCGATATATCATCCGAACCTTCGACGTATCACACGATCCATCAGCATATTGACTCCCGCAATGTCTGATCTTGGTATAACATCCAATTCTTTCAGCCTGTTGCCCGATCTCTAACTCTGACCCAATATCTAATTCTATTATTTTAATTATGCTTTATTTATTTTATCTTTTCATGATCAAAGTTAGTCCTGTATTATTTTTTTTAAAGTATAAATTAAATTATAAACTCATCAATTAATTTTATCATCAAAATCAAAGGTTCAAAATATACAATTAATTTCAGGCTCACCGCATGCAAGCAGTATTGCCATTAGAACTGTGTATAGTTGAGACCCTTTGTACTATACTCGGTTTCTAAAATGTATTGTTTACTAATACCCTTTAAAACATGTGAATTTGTGTTGCAGATAGTGTGATATGCTGCACGTTGGACTAATAGTTCTTAGAATTCTATTTTGTCCAAACTGCATAAACTGCATCAGATCAGCTAAAGCACACATACATAGAAAGTCATCGTTCAAGGGCCTAGATGTTATACTAGATGCCTTTAGCTATATTATTTAAATTGTGAGTAACTGATATCTGTTAGGATCGGAGCGACACTAAGAGGGGGGGTGAATTAGTGCAGCGGTAAAGTACGATAAACTTTTGACGATTTAAACACTTTCGGAAACTTCGTACGATAAAAGCAAAGTTTCGTTTGAAACTGTTTCGATTGTGTTTTAACTTGAAGGGATACGTAAGAAGGAGACAAAGAAGTAGAGCATCAAAGTGAAGATGGTTTGCAGTAATATAAATGATAATAAGATAAACGCAAACCGATTTATAGTGGTTCGGTCATGCGACCTAAATCCACTTGCGAAGCCTTCTTCGATGAGGCTCCCAACTTCTACTAGAAAATCACTTTGAAGGGGAAGGACAAATACCCCTCTTACAACCTTTTACAAGTGGTTCACTCTCTTACAAATTTTCAAAGAGAAAGAATGAGGTGAACACTAAAGCAATTGAAAACAAAAACTTTCTAAAGACTTTGCTAAGACTTTTATCTCAATCTCTTGCTTCTCAAATGTTATATTCTCAACTGAGAATTGAGGGGTATTTATAGGCCCTAAGAGGTTTCAAATTTGGGCTTCAAATTTTGAATTCTCTTGGGTTCCCGAGGCTGGCGGTGCCACCGTCGGACCTCTCGGGTGCTGAGCGGTGCCACCGCTCAGTTCTTGGGTTCTAGGCAGTGCCACCGCCTAATCTGGCGGTGCCACCGCCTACACTATTTCAGCTCACTAGTTGGGCTCCAAACTTGGCCCAAACCAGTTCGAACTCGGGCCCAATTGGCCCCTACTTGGGTTATAGGATTAACATCAAATCCTAACCCTAATTAACGTGCTAACTACGAATTTAAAGACATTTTCTAAGCTATTACAAAGTCCGTAAGTCAAGACTTCTTCCGGCGAGCTTCCGATGAACTTCCGACGGTCTTCCGATAAACTCTCGGAAACCATTCTGCAGACTCCCGGCAAGCTCCTAGACTTCACGATTTGATCTTGGCGAGTTCCAACAAGCTTCTTCGGCAAGCTCCGATCTTTCTCAGCGAGCTCCGCGAACTTCCAACGAACCTTCCGGCGAACTTCCGAAAAACCCTTCGGCAAGCTCCCTACTCATTCTCGACTAGTTCCGGCAACATTCCCGACGAACCTTCGGACTTCCGTCGAACTCTCGAACTCACAACGAATCCTTCGCGCTTAACTCTGGCACTTTGTTTCGCTTTATGTCTTCATTGTTATCGTAGTTAATCCTGCACACATAAGCCAAAACTCTACTCCGATCTAGACAATTATTACAACACGAATTGACATTCTGTTTCCCGACACATCATTGGTAAGCGCTTCATCCGATTCTTCAGCGCATCGTCCTCTCTTGCAGCTTGTTTCCCAATCGGCAGTTGACCTCCGCAATCCCAATGTCCTTGGCGCAATTTCACTCTCCTTGGCCCGATGCCCGACGTCCGAAGCCTTCTGTCGTCCAATATCCTAACATGATCTCCTCCGGCGCAATGTCAATTCCTCCTGCGTTAACTGTCTAATCCTGATCGAGTAGACCTGCATCACTCAAAATGCTTTTAAACATCTAAACACAATCAATTAGTTTCATCATCAAAATCCGAGATTTAATAATCTCCCCCTTTTTTATGATGACAACTAATTGATGACTAACGGAGTTAACATTAACTCTCCGGAGTTTAACTAAACTCCCCCTATCAATATGCCATTGATAGAACACTTGGATTATCCCAAATCCAAGTAACATTCATCACATGTTATGAAAAACATTTAAACCATCATGCAAATATATATAAACAATTAAATGCATGAAGTCATCAATATACTTCTCCCCCTATGTCATCAACAAAAAGGAGAAGTAGCTCTAGCTATTTTAAAAGATATGCAAGTTTTTGCAACATAAAGCTAGATTTTCATCACAACATATAAGCGCAAAGGCATAGCAAGATTCTTAAGTTCAATCATGGCAATTCAACACTTATTCTTGTGCAAGATTGCACTTTGCTTTTCTCTGCATGTTCTCACTAGCAAAAGCTTTCTCCCCTTTGTTTTTGTCGAAAAGAAGGGAAGAGTACAAGCTAGCCAACATTTGCCTTGAGCTAGCAATCTTTCTCCCCCTATATCATTGCCGAAAAGAAGGAGAGGAACCAATGATTTAGACTTTTACATAAATTATGAATTTGCATCAATCAATATTTCAATCATCACATGATACATACAATACAAAAATTGCAAAGAAATCATGTCATGAAAGACATCAATTGTTAAATATGATATGATAATAGTCTCAAAATTTTCAATTTGCAATACATGTGATACATTGTAATACTAAAAAATTTAATGCGATGCTTTTAAGGATATCAATCTATTTTTGATACAAAGCATGGTAAGAGCAATTATATTACAAGTTTTCAAAGTTTTGCATTTTTTTGCTTCTTTCGAGATAGCAATTCTTTGCTTCTCTATAAGCTAGCAACTTTTACGATATGCAAGTTTTATTACATACAAGCTAGCAAATTTAAAGATTTGCACGTTAGCATATTTGCTTTTCTTTGCGATGTGCATGATAGCATTTCTTTGTAATGTTCAAGATAAAAAATTGTACATTATGCTAGCTAGCAAATTAAAGATGTTCAAGAAAGCAAGCTCTTTCTTCTCTTTTGAGAAGTGTCATTTTTGCTTCCTTAGCAAAATGCCAAACTAGCAAGGGACCATGTTTTACATGAGGCAAGCAAACAATTTGGCAAGTGTTACATTTGTATCTCTTCTTTAGATGTGCAAGAAAGTAAGCAAGTTTTTGCATTTTCTTAACTTGTGCAAGGTAGCTAATTTATCTTTGAGATTATCCTTTACATCAATTCAAGATAGCATATTAGCAACTCTTTCTCTCCCTTTGTCATTGGCAAAAAGAAAGGAAGATTCAAGTCATGAATATCAAAATAATAATTTTATCATGAATATTTTATCATTGTGTGTATCATTATTGCATGCATAATACCAAATCATCATATATATTTTCAAAACATATAAACTCATCATTATATACATGATTCCAAATCATCATTCATATCATTTCAATCATTGTTTCAATCATCACTATAACTCATCATGCACAAAATATAAAATCATCTAACATGATACAAACATTTATTTTCGAAATATTTATCACTATTTTCATGTTTGATAATAAAGTATTCATGATACACATTATATGCATATATCATCACAATAAAAAGCAATTGCATGCATAATTTTATATCACCACATAAGGAATATCAAGAAGAAATAATTGGGTGATGCGATAAACATTTCATGAATACAAGGAATTATATAAAAATCATATAATGAAAGATTAGAACATATGAATATCAAAAAAGCATGATTTCTTTTTGAAAAACCTACTCATAAATAATCAAAAGAAAATCTTAGGAGATCGATTAATGAAAAAATCTTGATTCATAATAAATCTTAATTTCTAAATATCACGGAATCAAGATCATGATTTTGAATAAAACCCATTCAAATTCAAATCGTCCAAATCATCAAAATCTCAACATTTCTTTCAAGAGATTCAAAATGGCATAAATAATTTTATTGGTCTCTTAGGTAGAAATCAGTAAGATAGAGAAAAAGAAAATTTTTAATAAAAAATTCTTTCCTTCTTTTGTTTCAACTTATTGATTGATTCCATACATGCATGTCCCTTTTTTTTCTTTTTTCTTTTTAAATCCATGCATCATCGTTTAAAACGGAAAGATAAAAAATCATAAAAAAAAGTGCAACACATAATTCAAAAAAAAATTATTTCAACTCATTACTTCAAGTCAAACATGATTTCATTTAATCAAAATTGAATAACTTCAAAACCAATAAATCATCATGTATAACAATCATCAAGTATGATATAAACTTTTCAAAACGTTTATCATGATAAGGCATAGAAGCCAAAGAAACTATTAAATATAAAGCATATTCATCAATGATGGTTTCATTGGGCATAAGGCATTTTCAAACAAAATCATTTTGTTATTTGTTGTAGTCATACATTTTTCTTTTTAGGTGAATCTATCTTTTCATGCTTAAATTTTTTAATTTTTCAAAGATGCTAAAAAGAAAAACATGATATAATTTTTGAAAAACAATTTTTTATTTTCTATTCCTACTATCTAAATTAAGCACTCATGAAAAACTTCAAATAATTTCAAAATAATTCAAGAGAGTTGAATTACTTACCTTGCAGTCGAAGCCCGTCAAAGCCCAATTCGTCGTTTCACCTTTGGAAGTTCTTGATTCATCCTTGGGTGCCTTCCTTTTCTTTGGCCTCTTCCTTCGTTCAAGTTCATTGTTTATTTTAGATTTTTGTTTAATGAACTTATTAAGAGTTAGTGTTCGAAGTTCAAGTTCATCATTGTCCTCATCACTTAAGTCATCGCTCAAGTGGTATTCATTTGTCCGGAGTTCCAAATCCAATCCTTCCTATTCTTTGGAAGGTGGTTCAAGTGTTGATTGTGTTCATCATGTGCATTGTGCACCATTTCATATATCATCAATGAGCCAATAAGTTCTTCAAGTGGAAAAATATTTAAATCTTTTGTTTCTTATATTGTCGTTACTTTTGATTCCCAAGCTTTAGAAAGTGATCGTAAAACTTTACTAACAAGTTCAAAATTCGAGAAACATTTGCCAAGAGCTTGTAAACCATTGACGACATCCGTAAAACGGGTGTACATGTCAACAATGATTTCGTTCGGCTTCATTCGAAAAAGCTCGAAATCATGCATTAAAATGTTGATTTTCGAATCTTTAACTCAAGAAGTGCCTTCGTATGTGATTTCAAGAGTGTGCCAGATGTCGAAAGTAGTTTCGCACCAAGAAACCCGATTGAACTCATTTTTGTCCAAAGCGCAAAATAAGGCATTCATAGCCTTTGCGTTTAAAGAAAACATCTTATTCTCCAAATCATTCCAATGGTTCATTGGAAGAGAAGACATTTCAAATCCATTTTCAACTATATGTCATAAATTCAAATCCAAAGAAAGTAAGAAAACTCTCATTCAACTTTTCCAATAAGTGTAGTCCGTCCCATTGAAAAAGGAAGGACAAATGAGAGAGTGACCCTCTTGAAAGCCGTAAAGAGCCATTTCTATTTGGGTGTTAAACCAAAGTAGAAAAACGTTGCTCTAATACCAATTGTTAGGATTGGAGCGGCACTAAGAGGGGGGGTGAATTAGTGTAGCGGTAAAGTACGATAAACTTTTGACGAATTAAACACTTTCGGAAACTTAGTACGATAAAAGCAACGTTTCGTTTGAAACCGTTTCGATTGCATTTTAACTTGAAGGGATACGTAAGAAGGAGACAAAGAAGTAGAGCATCAAAGTGAAGATGGTTTGCAGTAATATAAATGACAATAAGATAAACGCAAATCGATTTATAGTGGTTCGGTCATGCGACCTACATCCACTTGCGAAGCCTTCTTTGACGAGGCTCCCAACTTCCACTAGCAAATCACTTTGAAGGAGAAGGACAAATACCCCTCTTACAACCTTTTACAAGTGGTTCACTCTCTTACAAATTTTCAAAGAGAAAAAAAGGAGGTGAACACTCAAGCAATTGAAAACAAAAACTTGCTAGAGACTTTGCTAAGACTTTTATCTCAATCTCTTGCTTCTCAAATGTTATATTCTCAGCTGAGAATTGAGGGGTATTTATAGGCCCTAAGAGGATTCAAATTTGGGCTTCAAATTTTGAATTCTCTTGGGTTCCCTAGGTTGGTGGTGCCACCGCCGGACCTCTTGGGTGCTGAGCGATGCCACCGCTCAATCCAGTGGTGCCACCGCCTACACTATTTCAGCTCACTGGTTGGGCTCCAAACTTGGCCCAAACTAGTTTGAACTCAGGCCCAATTGGCCCCTACTTGGGTTATAGGATTAATATCAAATTCTAACCCTAATTAACGTGCTAACTACTAATTTAAATACATTTTCTAAGCTATTACAAAGTCCATAAGTCAAGACTTCTTCCGGCGAGCTTCCAACGAACTTCCGATGGTCTTCCGATAAACTCTCGGAAACCATTCTGCGGACTCCCGGCAAGCTCCTAGACTTCACGATTTGATCTTGGCAAGTTCCAACAAGCTTCTTCGGCAAGCTCCGATCTTTCTCGGCGAGCTCCGCGAACTTCCAACAAACCTTCCGGCGAACTTTCGAAAAATCCTTCGGCAAGCTCCCTACTCATTCTCGACTAGTTCCAGCAGCATTCCCGACGAACCTTCGGACTTCCATCGAACTCTCGAACTCGTAATGAATCCTTCGCGCGTGACTCTGGCACTTTGTTTCACTTTATGTCTTTATTGTTATCGTAGTTAATCCTGCACACACAAGCCAAAACTCCACTCCGATCTAGACAATTATTACAACGCGAATTGATATTCTGTTGCCCGGCACATCATTGGTTGGCGCTTCGTTCAATTCTTCAGCGCATCGTCCTCTCTTGCGGCTTGTTGCCCAATCGGTGGTTGACCTCCGCAATCCCGATATCCTTGGCGCAATTCCACTCTCTTTGGCCCGATACCCGACGTCCGAAGCCTTCTACCGTCCAATATCCTGACGTGATCTCCTCCGACGCAATGTCAATTCCTCCTGCGTCAATTGTCTAATCCTGGTCGAGTAGACCTACATCACTCAAAATGCTTTTAAACATCTAAACATAATCAATTAGTTTCATCATCAAAATCCGAGGTTTAACAATACCGTCATTTGTATAAATATGATATTTATTTAGATATGTCATTTAGCTGTAATTAGAGCTTCGTTTACTCTGAAATGAATATAAAACTTTTGTATGGTATATAATAACCTGGCATTTCTTTTGGAAAAACCTGTAATTTGGTCCACTGCTAGGTGGTAGATCAATACTAAATTCAATTACTTTATCCGGAGGCGATCCTAATAATTCTTCTATAAGAAATATCTGGATATTCCCACATCCCAGCAATTCTTCTCGAAAAACCTTTTGTTTTTTATACATTACTGGTATGTGTGAATATCTAGTGGCTATTCCAGAAAAATTGTTAGGATTATTTCCGGATAGAGAAATAAAATTCGGTATTTATCTACTATCTACTACCTGGCACTGGACCAAAATATAAAAGTACAATTTAGTGGCATCAAAACAAAACATATAAAACCTCAAATTATTTTTATTATTTCTATCACATACCATATAAAAGTTTTATATTTATTTAAGTAAACAAAACTATAATTGTAACTAAATGACATATCTAAATAAATATCATATTCATAAAAATGATGATATCCGTTTTCATACTCAATATAGAAACACATACACCCAAAAGCCAAAAATAGCTCATGTAAAAAAAAAGATTTCAGATTTAGGAAATAGAACAAAAAAATAAAGATATTTCGTTATAATATTTTTGAATAGACTTATGATGATTTTCAAAATGTAAACTTATTTAAAAATACTGAATTGAGCACTACAGCACTCTATGGACCGGTCTAAAGTAGATAAACCAATTAACTCTACGATCTGATCCTGACCGTTGGATCATAGAATGCGTTTGCTTACTCCGGTAGTGCTCTCAGTTCCCACTTGAACTCGAGGATGGTGTGGTTTGGTAAGGGGTGGACGATGGATGTACTGACCTCGAAGCATAAGAAGAACCCATGAATTCTGTCTCCGGTACGCCATTGTGCCAGCAAAACCCCACAATCAAGGTTTCAGCCTCGTCGATCAAGTCATCGCCTTCCATGCCTCCAAGGGGATCGAACTCTGCCTTAGCGACTGCCAAGGCGGTGATGGAAGAGACGATCTTCTTAATAGCAAAGTCCCTATAATGGGGCTTGAAGAGGATGGAGAAGGAGGGGTCGCCGGCACCGGAGCGGGCAAGAAGGTTGAACTCAGCAACCATGGAGATGGGGCCTCCCTATTGAGGATAGAGGAGTAAGAAAAAAATAGAATAATATGATACGAGTAGAAAGAATCCTTTCGATTCAAAAAAAAACTAATATAGTATTTAAAACAAGAGGATTGATATAGAACACTTTCAAGATATTCTCAAGTGTATTCTTCCTTCTATCTTGCTTCATGAACTACGGTCCTATTTATAAGACATAGTGATAACTACTCATATCACCCATGATTGAGGTAGTTATTGAAACTACCCTATAACATCTAAATCATGGTAACTATCTAGATCATTGTAACTACCTAAATAACTATTAGATCATGATAACTACCTAGATAACTAGAATCAATTCTCAACAATCCCCCTTGATTCATAGTTACATACAACGATCTGTGACATAAAATAAACATGCTTTTGAATTGGAAGTGACTTAGTGAGGATATTTACAACTTGCTCATTTGTTCCATAATACTTCATTGTTATGGCTCCACTTGCTACAAGATCCCAAATGAAATGATAGTGTATATCTATATGCTTCGTTCTTCCATGAAATATTGGATTCTTCGTTATTGCAATTGTGGCTTTGTTATCACAAAATATTTCTATTAATTCTTTTTGTTCTTGATGAAAATCTTCAAGAAGTCTTCTGAGCCATATTGCTTGACAAGCTGCTGATGTTGCGGCTACATATTCTGCTTCTGATGTTGATAACGTAGTTGTTGTTTGTTTTTTTTAACTTCAAGATATAGCTCCTGATCCGAGGCTAAAAATATTACCTGAAGTACTCTTTCTATCATCTAAAGCTCCTGCCCAATCACTATCAGTGAAACCAAATAATTTACATTTAAAATTATGAGAATACCAAATACCATAATCTGTAGTTCCAGCAATATAACGTAGAATTTTTTTAACAACTCCGAGATGATGTTTGCTTGGGCTATGTATAAACCTGGATACTGATAGCAGATAAGATTACCCCAATTATATAAGGAAATCTCTCTACTCTATTGAGAGAAATCCTCTATTCAATTGAAGAAAATTCTCTCTCCTAATCTGTATAAATAGGAGAGGGACATGTTAATGTATTCAAGCTGAAGATTCTTCAATAATTCTTCTTATCTTCTATTCTTTCCAACATGGTATCAAAGTAGGTGAGACGAGCAAGACTCCACGGTAATCGAAGCATGTTATTCACCACATCCTTTGCCTCTACAGAGCAAAGAAGGGGGGAACTATTTCCTCTACTACAGCTTCCTCCTCTACTATAGCTTCCTTCTCTACTGCAGCTTTCTCCTCTACTATAGCATCACTGCAACTTTCTCCTATGTTGCATCTCTGCTACAGTTTCCTCCTCTACTGCACCTCTATTGTAGGTTCCTCCTCTACTATAACTTTCTCCTCTACTGTAGCATCGCTACAACTTCCTCTGCTGTAGCATCATTATAACATTGCTGCGGCTTCTTCCTCTGCTATAGTATTGCTATAGCTTTCTACATTGCTGCAACTTTCTCCTTTACTATAGTCATTACCGTCGCAGCCGCCGCCGTCGCCGTCGTCGTCGCAATCGCAGCAATAGGAAAAACAACAGTAGCGATTTGCTCTTGCCCTACTTATGAAACCTCTGGCTCGTAAACTGTTTGCTTTGCATAAATTCAAGATTGGTATCCTTGACAAGAGCACCATCTTGGGTATAATAGCAGATAAGATTTTCCCAACTATATGAGGAAATCTCTCTGCTCTATTGAGGGAAATCCTCTATTCTGAGGAAAATCCTCTCTCCTAATCTTATAAATAGGAGAGAGACATATTAATATATTTAAGCTAAAGATTTTTTTAATAAAGCTTCTTCAATAAAGCTTATTCAATAATTCTTCTAATCTTATATTCTTTCCAACAGATACTACACCAAGGTAATATTTGGTCGAGTATGAGTTAGATAAATTAAACCTCTAACTAAACTTCTGTAGTACCTTACATTTGTCAGACATGTATCATCTTCAAGTTTCAATTTCTCATTTATATTCATGGGTGTTGCTACAGCTTTACAATTAATCATATTAGATTTTTTTAGTAGATCCATTGTATACTTTCTTTGTGAAATAAAAATTTCATCTGATCCATGCTTCGCTTCCAACCCAAGAAAATAGTGTAGTAGACATAGATCTGGCATTTCAAACTTATTCATCATGCATTTTTTAAATTCTATCATAAAATAGTTAAATGAACTGATATATATAATATCATCAACATAGAGATAAACCATTAGAATATTATGTTCACCTTCCTTCTTTAGATAAAGAGTAGGTTCATTATTGCTCCTCTTAAATTTATTTTGATAAAGAGTAGGTTCTTTAGATACCATGCCCTTGGAGCTTGTTTAAGCCCATAAAAAGTTTTTCTTAACTTATACACCTTTTCTTCATGTCCTTTAACCAAAAAACCTTAGGTTGAGTAATAAAAAAATTTTCGTATAAATCTCTATTTAAAAATATAGATTTCACTTCAAATTGATAAACATGCCAACTCAAGTGAGCAGCTAAAGCCAAAAAAGTTCTCACGGTTTCGAATCTAGCAATTGGAGAAAAAGTATCATCAAAATCAATACCTTGTTGCTGTGAATATTCTTTTGCTACAAGTCGAGCCTTATGTTTTTGGATACTTCCACTTGCGAAGCCCTCTTCGATGAGGCTCCCACCTTCCACTAGCAAATCTCTTGAAAGAGAAGGGCAAATACCGCTCTTACAACTTTTTACAAGCGGTTCACTCTCTTACAGATTTTCAGCAAGAAAGAAGGAGGTGAACACTAGCAAATTGAAAACAATACTTGCTAAGACTTTTCTAAGACCTTTCTCTCAATCAATTGCTTCTCAAAAAGTTGTGTTCTCAACTGAACATTGAGGGGTATTTATAGGTCTCAAGAGGATTCAAATTTAGGCTCCAAAATTTGAATTCTCTTTGGTTCCCGATTCAAACTTGGTTTTGAACACCCATTTTAATCCAATAGCTTTATTTTCTTTTGGTAGATCCATTAGCTCCCACGTTTCATTCTTCTCAATTGACTTGATTTCCTCCTTCATTGCTTTTCTCTATTCCTCTTTTTTAACTGCTTCCTCAAAAGTTGTTGGATCTGAAATAAACAAAGCAAATGTTGAGTTATAAATTTTTGTTAGTGATCTGAAATTTCTTAGAGGGGTTTTATCTTAGGAATCAGAATTTGAACTACTAATGGGTGAGGTTGATGATGAACTTGTTGGAGCAAAATCTGTCATTTGATTCTGCGGAGTGTTTAGTTCTACAGGAATCTGAATTTGTGTTCCACCTTTATTAGTCTCCCAATTCCAACTTGCCCTTTCATCAAACACAATATTTCTGTTAATAATAACTTTGCCACTAACATGATTATATAATCGATATGCTTTGGATGGTAAGGAATAACCAATTAAAATATATTTTTCAGATTTTTCATCAAGCTTGTGATGATTTTGTGAATTCACCAAAGCATAAACACTACAACCAAAAATTCTTAGATGGCTAATACTTGGTTTCATACCATACCAAGTCTCAAAAGGAGTTTGATTCATAACAGCTTTTGTTGGTGAAATATTCAATAAATAAACTATTATTGCAACTACTTCTATCTAAAACTGATTTGGAAGATGTTTTCCTTTAAGTAAACTTCTTGACTTCCATTAAATGATTTTGTATTCATAGATCCACATAAGTCAGCATGAATTAATTAAAGACAATTAGATGCTCTCCGTACTTTTCCAATAGGAAATGGTTTTTTACTTTGTTTGCCATAAATGCATCATTCACATACATCAAGTGTATTAATCTTGGGCAATCCAAAAATCATTCCTTTTTGACTTAACAACCTTAAACCCTTAATGTTAGGGTGTCCATATCTTAAATGTCATAAATTAGACTCATTCTTTTAAGTTGCAACAAGTGTATGTCTTTCAATATTTGACACATCAATTGGAAACATATTATTTGCATCATGCAAACATTTACTGTAATCAAACCATATTTTTTATCTTTAATAGTGTATGAACCATCATCAAATATAATCGAATATCAATCATCTATCAATTGTCCAACACTTAACAAGTTATGTGATAAAGTAAAAACAAAGAAAACATTATCAAGGTATTTTACCTTCCCTTGATTTGTCTTCACCTCAATTATTCCTTTTCTTTCCACTTGGATTTTCTTGTTATTTCGAAGTCTAACTTTCAACTTGTGAGTTTCATCAATATCTCTAAATATTGATTTTATGTCGGACATATGATTAGAACATCCACTATCTAGAAACCAAATATTATTTGAGATATCATGAACTTGTGAATGAGTCATAAATAACTTACTATATTTTGTATTTTTCTCCACATAGCTTGCTTTTCTCTTTTCCAGCAATCTGTCTTTATGTGACCAAACTTTTTACAATAGTAACATTGAATTCCACTCTTGTAATTTTTTTAATCATAATTTGATTGCCTTTGTTCATCATGCCCATTAAAGTGTCATCTTCCTCTTCCTCTTCCATTTCCTCTACTACGAAATCCTCCTTTGCCACGTCCTTTTCCTATTGATTTTTTATCTTCTTTTGAAGTAAAAGACTCCCCCTTAATCTGAAATATTTTTTTCTTCATTTTTTTCAAGTGACTTGTTCAACCTTGCTTCATGTGCTTGTAAGGAACCTATTAGTTCATCAAATGAATATGTAGATAAATCTTTTGATTCATCAATTGCGACAACAACATTATCAAATTTCGGAGTTAAACTTCTCAAAACTTTTACAATAATTATATGATCAGGAAGATGTTCACCATACGATTTCATTTGACTAACAATTTCAATCACTCGAGAAAAAAAATCTTATATCGATTCATTATTTTTCATGAACAAAATTTCAAACTCACGATGGAGGGTTTGAAGTTTTACCTGTTAGGATCGGAGCGACACTAAGAGGGGGGATGAATTAGTGCAGCGGATTAAAACGTTAGTTTTGACAAATCTTTCATACGATAAAAATCGAACTCGAAAGTTCATAACTTGAAAGCGTATTCGTAAAGTTGTGCAGCAAAGGTAATGAAGAAATAAAGCACGTAAGAAGGTTTGCAGTAATGTAAATAGCAATAATGAAATGCAAACCAGAGATCACGTCGATTTTAAAGTAGTTCGGTCAAATGACCTACATCCACTTGCGAAGCCCTCTTCGATGAGGCTCCCACCTTCCACTAGCAAATCTCTTGAAAGAGAAGGGCAAATACCACTCTTACAACTTTTTACAAGCGGTTCACTCTCTTACAGATTTTCAGCAAGAAAGAAGGAGGTGAACACTAGCAAATTGAAAACAATACTTGCTAAGACTTTTCTAAGACCTTTCTCTCAATCAATTGCTTCTCAAAAAGTTGTGTTCTCAACTGAGAATTGAGGGGTATTTATAGGTTTCAAGAGGATTCAAATTTGGGCTCCAAAATTTGAATTCTCTTTGGTTCCCGATGCTGGCCGTGCCACCGCCTATCAGTGTCTGACACTGATAGTGGACTAGCGGTGCCACCGCTTGGCTCTCGGGTGCTGGGCGGTGCCACCGCCCAGTCTGGCAGTGCCATCGCCAGACACTTCGGTTCATTGGTTGGGCTTTAAGTCCAGCCCAAACCAAGTCTAATTTTGGGCCCAGTTGGCCCCTACGTGGGTTATAGGATTAACACCTAATCCTAACCTTAA
This sequence comes from Musa acuminata AAA Group, assembly GCF_036884655.1. Classification (NCBI taxonomy): domain Eukaryota; kingdom Viridiplantae; phylum Streptophyta; class Magnoliopsida; order Zingiberales; family Musaceae; genus Musa; species Musa acuminata. The sequence goes on along the minus strand of NC_088331.1, from coordinate 22,101,657 downwards.
TTAACGTGCTAACTACGAATTTAAAGACATTTCCTAAGCTATTACAAAGTCCGCAAGTCAAGACTTCTTCCGGCGAGCTTCCGGCGAACTTTCTACGGTCTTCCGATAAACTCTCGGAAACCATTCTGCGGACTCCCAGTAAGCTCCTAGACTTCACGATTTGATCTTGGCGAGTTCCAACGAGCTTCTTCGGCAAGCTCCGATCATTCTTGGTGACCTCTATGAACTTCCAACGAACCTTCCGGCGAGCTTCCGAAAAACCCTTCGGTAAGCTCCCTACTCATTCTCGGCTAGTTCCGGCAGCTTTCCCGATGAACCTTCGAACTTCCGTCGAACTTTCGAACTCCCAATGAATCCTTCGCGCTTGACTCCGGCACTTTGTTTCGCTTTATGTCTTCATCGTTATCATAGTTAATCCTGCACACACAAACCAAAACTCTACTCCGATCTAGACGATTATTACAACGCGAATTGATATTTTGTTGCCCTACACGTCATTGGTTGGCGCTTCGTCCGATTCTTCAGCGCATCGTCCTCTCTTGCAGCTTGTTGCCCAATCGGCAGTTGACCTCCGCAACCCTGATATCCTTAGCACAATTCCGCTCTCCTTGGCCCGATGCCCGACGTCCGAAGCATTCTGCCGTCCAATATCCTGACGTGATCTCCTCCGGCGCAACGTCAATTCCTCCTGCTTTAATTGTCTCATCTTGATCGAAGCATCCTGCATCACTCAAAACGCAGATTAAATCATAAACACATATCAAGTGGTTTCATCATCAAAATACGAGATTCAACATTACCATAATCACCCTTGATGAGCCTTGAAATTTATTTTGAAGTATCAACCAAGCTTGCTTTGAGGTTGTCGCTGCTGCAATTCTTGAGAAGATTATCTTGTGTACAACTTGTTGAATGAAGAACAATGCCTATGAGTCATTATTTCTATTTTCCCTCAACTTGATTTCGTCATCTGGATCCGCATATCCATTCTCTATTAAGTCCCAAAAATTTTGAGACTTAATAGAGTCTTTATCTTGATACTCCAAAATTCATAGCATTTGCCCGAGAAGATGGGAACAAGGGATTGAGACATGGAATTGTCATTGAAAGCCATAATGCCCAATTCATATTGAAACTAGGGTCTGATACCACAAATGTTGGGGATGGAGGAGCAAGAAAAAAATATAATACTACGATATGAGTAAAAAGAATTTTTTCGATTCAAGAAAACTAATGTAATATTTAAAATAAGAAGATTAACATAGAATATTTACAATATATTCTAAAGTGTATTCTTCTTTCTATCTTGCTTCTTGAAGTCCTATTTATAGGACCTAGTGATATTTATCCATATCACCATGTCACCCATGATTGAGGTAGTTATTTAAACTACCTTATAACGTCTAGGTCATGACAACTATCTAAATAACTATTAGATCATGATAACTTCCTAGATAACTACTATAAATTAATTCTCAACACTCCAAATGTAGCCGAGCCTGAGGCCGAGGTCGATCTTGATAACGAGGGATAAGAGCGCGACGAAGTTGTTGGGATGGTTGGAAAGGCGGAAGGAGGGGTTGGAGGTAAAAGCGGTAGAGAGGTCGACGGAGGTGGCGGGCATCGCCGAGAGAGACGAGGAGGCCGGAGAGGAATGGGATGATGTCGAGAAGGAAAAACCAATTAACTCTATGATCCGATCCCGACCGTTGGATCATGGAATGCGTTGTGCTTACTCCGGTAGTGCTCTCAGTTCCCACTTAGAACTCGAGGATGGTGTGGCTTCGTAAGGGGAGGACGATGGTTGTACTGACCTCGAAGCATGAGAAGAACCCATGAATTCTGTCTCCGGTACGCCATTGTGCCGGCAAAACCCCACAATCAGGGTTTCAGCCTCGTCGATCAAGTCGTCGCCTTCCATGCCTCCAAGGGGATCGAACTCCGCCACAGCGACTGCCAACGCGGTGATGGAAGAGACGATCTTCTTAATAGCAAAGTCCCCATAGTGGGGCTTGAAGAGGATGGAGAAGGAGGGGTCGACGGCACCGGAGCGGGCGAGAAGGCTGAACTCAGCAACCAAGGAAACGGGGCCTCCCATGTCGGGCGAGCCGACGGGACCGAGGCCGGTCTTGATAACGAGGGATAAGAGGGCGGCGGCATTGTTGGGATGGTCGGAAAGGCGGAAGGAGGGGTTGGCGGTAAAAGCGGTGGAGAGGTCAAGACGGAGGTGGCGGGCATCGCCGAGGGGGACGAGGAGGCCGGAGAGGAATGGGATGATGCCCAGAAGGAAAAATCGGTAGATGATAAGAATATTTGCATCTATTTACATAAGGGTTTTTTTTTTATATTAAAAAAATTATAAATAAAAATTATAAATAATAAAAAGGATCGTGAACGGTAATTAAAAATAAAATACAAAAAAAAAGGCTCAAAAAGAAACATCAGTGAAACACATAACTGGATGATCACAGGATCGCAACACATCATAAATAAGCCTTGGGAAATTGACAATGCGACTACGAACAAATCCTCTGGTAAAGCCAGGGCAAACCATTTTTAAAATGAGACAATGTGAAATCCTCCTCAGGTCACGACCGAATGACGACGCTTTCCCAAATGATGGAATTTGTTTTCATCCCTAGCAATCTATAGCCCACTACTGTAACTGTGACTTGAGATGGCTGTCTAGTTTCAGAAAGGCCGATAGCGCATGGAGCTCTTGAATCTGGGAGCCTTCCTGCGTAAGGGGAAAAAAACAAAAGGATTAGGACAAGGTGGGGTGGGGCGAGATCAAGAAAAAAGTGATGAGCCAACGATGACATATACTCTAACCCATAACCGTAAGGGGCGGAGAAACGTGGTGGTGCCATGAACGCCCTCCTGACGGGTCGTCCCATGTATGGATTGAACCGCCGTGGGCGGAACTGCTTCTTTCCTGGGATATTAGTTCGCTTAGCCGTCACCTGCGATGAGACATGATTGCTTGAACAAAAGACGTACATACATTTGCTGGAAATTTTGATTCCGTACTCTGATTCGACGGCCGTGTAAAAAAGATTCATTCAATTTTAGAGCTTCTTGAACAGCCTCGAGCTCCAGGAATTCAACGTAGGCAAAACCCTTCGGCTGGCCAAATGTATCCGTCAGAATAGTCACCCTGTTAACTGTCCCACTTGACTGGAAATGCATCCGTACTACTTCCGACGTGCAAGCATAATCCACCTGCATTGTTAATCGACAAGTGCAAGCAGGCCATCATCCGTAGCAGTTAGTCATAAAATGCAAGGTCAGATTAGTTTAATTTTGAAGTTATAACATTCAGATTAGTTTAATTTTGAATATGCATAAAAATTAAAATTGATTTATAAGGATGTGATAAATGTACAATTCTAAAATAATAATTTAGATTTAATACAATTAAAATATTAATTATTTTATTAAATTAAGTTATAATAATTGATATGAAGATCAATCTAGTATTATGATAAACTTGAGTGCCCATGCAGGTCAAAGATTCTCATATTCAACGAAGTTAACAGCCAAACTACCCAACCGTATTGACAACTAGCGACTCCAATCAAATCAAAATGCAAGAGCTCTGATTATATGGAAAGTCAGTAGATTAAACCAATCTATGTGAAAAAGTAGCATCAGTGATCTTTCATGCGTCTACGTTATCCTCTACACTATAAACGCATTGACCAGAACAGCAACATACATTACTTCATTGTTTATCCATGCAGGCAGCCATCAAATCTCGCACGGATGAACAAGCAAGTGAACTGATGTCTCAGAACAGCCATAATATTTCCCAAGTGCAGTACCGAGCATTACATGGTATAAAAACTCTCATGAGTGAGGTGTTGACAAGACTACGGAATTGTGGACTTACATTGCCAACAAATACAGATCGAGAATCAACCTCCGCTTTACTTGTTTCACTTGCAGATGTGCTAGCAGGATCTACACACATACACGAAAGAAAGAAGAAAAACATGTGTCATGCAGACTCATCTAGCCAAGAAACATAATGGGGCTATTTTCATATCAAATGAAAACAATATTAGCGTGTAAACGAACGCTTTTCAATTAGTAGAAAAATGGGAAGTGCACAAGCATGCAAAATAAGAAATTTCAGGTCAGAGTTACAACACACTTCATAAATTGCATCCAAAATCCTAAATAGATTTCAACCTCATCCTACTTTGTTATCAAATTCTGTATACTTGTGACCATTTGTTGAGCAATAGAACTTCAATTAGCTACAATTAAACCACAATTAACAGAACTTAAGATCAATTTTTGGAAAAAAAATAGAACATTGATTAGTTAAGCTAAAACCACAATTAACAGAGCTGCAAAACTAATGGCACTTGTTAATGGAGCTCCAAATGGACGTGCAACTAGAAGCACTCTAGGATTGAGGAAGGGGGACGATAGAGACCTTGGATGGCGCTCATCTCCTTCTCGACCTTTGCCTGTATCTCGCGCAGGGCAGCGGCCTCCTCGTCCATCGCCTTGAGCCGCTTCTTCATCTCGCCCAATTCCTGCAACGGGATCCGGTACTATGGTTAGGAACCTTGTGTGATCTCGAGGGAGGGCAAGGAAGGAGTACCGCGGCGGTGTTAGAGGTTTCGACGTCGGTAACCGAGTCGACTTCGTCGGGGATCTCTCCACCGTAGATCTCATGCTCTTCCTCCTCCATTCCCGTTCGAACCGTCGTCTATTCTATTCGATAGGGAAGTCGGGCCAACCCAAAAAGCTAATGCTCGGCTTTGTCGACTCGGACGGAAACCTCTTTATAACGATCTCCAATAGAATTAAAATGTTATCGGATTACCGAAACACCCTTCCATCTAATACCAGAATTAAACCGGTTTAAAGCAAGTAATAATCATCGTTAGTTAACAATTATAAATTTAAATAATATATAATTAGAATTAAAATGTTATCGGATTACCGAAACACCCTTCCATCTAATACCAGAATTAAACCGGTTTAAAGCAAGTAATAATCATCGTTAGTTAACAATTATAAATTTAAATAATATATAATTACTTATATCGATAAATAAATAAAAATAATTATACAAAATTGATCTTAAAATTGAAATGTATTATAAAATAATACATAATATAATGATATTATTCGTATATTTTTCAAATAAAAAATAAAATAATTTATTAATTAAACCAATAAATGTTAACTATTAATTGAATCCTATATCATTATAGCGTTGCCAAATAATTAAATATTAATATCTAACTAACATATTATTTGATAACTAATGTTTAACTTATTTAATTTTTTTCAAAATTAGCAGTATCCAATCCAAGATCAATGTCACTTACCATTTCATGTTATAAAATTATTAAGGATGTCCAAAATTTTTTCGAAACTAATATAGAGAATTCAAAGGAATATGATTTTTTAATAAGATGTAGTTACGCTATTCTTTTGAATAGTGTTAACAATTATCCAAAATCACTGGAACTTCTCATTTTATCATACAAAAAAAAAATAAAAGCTGTCTAAAATAATTTTTAAACTAATATAAAAGATTGAAAGAAGAATTCAATGGAAAGCAGTCTTATTTGATACAATTACACTGTTTTTTAAGTAGTTCTAAAAATTATCCAAAGTCAATATAATTTATCATCTTTGCACCATAAACAATATAAAATCTGTCTAAAAGCATTTCAAAACCAGCATATAAAAAAGTTTTCAGTAGAATTCGATGGAATATGTGATTAATTACACTGTTTTGATTAGTGTTACAATGTCCAAAATAAGTATGACTTGTGGAATCATAAAAAATATAAAAGCTATCCAAAAACATTTTGAAACCAATACAGAAAGCGTCATAAGAATTCAATAGTATATGATTTAAATACCATTACATCGTTTTTAAGTAATGTTAAAATTGTCCAAAAATACGTATAACTCATCATTTTGCACTATCGAAAAATAAAAAGGTAGTCCAAAATCATTTCAAAACTAATATAAAAGATCTTCAAAATAATATAGTGGAATATGATCTTATTTAATCCAATTATATATTTTTTAAATATTCAAAAATAATGTAACATCATCTAGAATCGATGTAACTAGAGTCCATATATGATTTGTTTTCATCCAAAAATTCTTGAAACCTCTATATTAGGAAACGGAAGGGTTTTTCAAAGAATACAAACTATAATATGTAGGATTTTACTAAGAATTCAAAATTACCATATTTCTTAAAATTATCTAAAATCAGTATAACTTACCGTTTTACACCATAAAAATATAACAATTATCTAAAAGTTTTTCAAAACAAAATATAATAAATTTTTAGAAGAATTCGATGGAATATAGTTTTATTTAATCGGGTTACATTGTTTACAAATAGTGCTAATGTCCGAAATATTTTTCGAACCTCTATACTCACCAAGTTGGTGAGTTAAGGTTGTTAGGATCGAGTTGGCACTAAGGGGGGGCGTGAATTAGTGCAGTGGATAAATCATGTCGGTTCAAAAATCACGTTCAATAAAAAACGTTTCGACAAAACCCATATAGGAAATACTTAACTTTGAAAGCATATTCGTAAGCATAGTGGAAGTAAAGCAAGTAAGGCAGTTTGCAATGAACATAAAAAAGCAAGAATAGAAATGTAAACTAAGTTTTATAGTGGTTTAGTCATCGTGACCTACATCACTCCTGATTCTTTTTCCGTTGAGACCACCGGCATCCACTAACAGTCTTCTTTCAATAGGTGAAGACCAATCATCATCTTACAACTCTATTCTCCTTTTGAGAAGCTAAGGAGAGAACTATTACACCCCCACAACCTCATCTTTTAGACTTCACTAACATTTAGAGTTTGAGAGGAGTTTACATAAGATTACAATAGCGTTTTATTCCTTTTTTGCTCTCAATTCTTGTGTATATTAACCAGGGATGAGAGAGGTATTTATAGGCCTTAAGTGGATTCAAATTTAGAGCCTAAAAGTGCCTCATCCTTGATTTTTAAGGTACTAGCAATATCACCGCCTACAGCACTAACACTGGACGATACCACTATCTAACAGTCTCTCGGAGAATGTGTCTAGGTGGTACCACCGCCTGATACAGTCTCGGAGATTGTGTCATGATGGTTCCACTTTTTGGGTCACTGTTTGGGCTTTTCACTTAGCACAACAAAGCCTAGACTTGGGCCCAATTGGCCCTTAATTGAGTTGGGCCAATTCTAACTCAATTACACCTAAAACCTACTTTGATCTAGACAATTATTATAAAGCTAATCAAATGTTGTCTAGTCATGTCATTGGTTCATCAACGTCTCATCTGATTCTTTAGTGCATCGTCCTCTCTTGTGGCCTATTACCCAATCGGCCAATTGACCTCCGTAATTCTGATTTTCTTGGCGTAATTTTCGCTCTTCTTGTCCCGATGCTCTATCCCATGGCCCGAGGCCTTTTATCGATATGTCGACCGATCCTCCGACTCAACGTCCAATCTTCTGACATGTTCTAATCCAACCCAACATAATTCTTCCTGCTTTAATTATCTCGTCTTGATCAAAGCTTCCTACGTCACTCAAAACAAAGATCAGATCACAAACACATCAAATGGTTTCATCATCAAAATCTGATATTCAACAATATAGCATATTGATAGGGGGAGTTAAGGTTAACTCCGTCATCAATTGTTTGTCATCATAAAAAAAGGAGAGATTATTGAATCTTGGATTTTGATTATAAAACCAATTGATGTGTTTATGATTTAATCTGCATTTTGAGTGACGCAGGAAGCTTCGATCAGGGAGAGACAATTAAAGCAAGAAGAATTATGTTGGGCCAGAGTGGAATATGTTAGAAGATTGGAGGTTGAGTAGGGGGATCGGTCAACGTATCGACAGAAGGCCTCAGGCCATGGGATCGGGCATCGGGCTAAGAAGAGCAGAAATTACGCTAAGGAAATCGGAGCTGTGGGGGTCAAATAGTCGATTGGGTAATAGGTCGCAAAAGAGGATGAGACGCCGAAGAATCGGATGAGGCATCGATGAACAAATGATATGACCGGACAACATTTGATTGCCTTCGTAATAATTATCTAGATCGAAGTAGGTTTTAGGCGTAATTGGATTGGAATTGGGCCAAATCAATTAAGGGCCAATTGGGCCCAAGTCTGGGTTGTAAAGGGCCAAGTGAAAGGCCCAAGTATGAGTTTCTACCCACAAGTTTTCTTGGGGTATCCCACGAACTTGCACCACTCCGTCCTTGATTCCAACTTATTGGGATTGTGTCTTTTAACATTGGCAGGGCAGCCCTAAATATTAACAACATTAAGATTGGGCTTCTTCGCTTTCCATATCTCATATGGTGTAGACACTACCGATTTAGTTAGAACTCTATTCAGAAGGTAAACTGCGGTCTCTAGGGTATATCCCAGAATGAGATGGGTAGGTCAGCAAAACTCATCATGGACCGTACCATGTCTAACAACGTACGATTCCTCCTTTCAGATACACTATTGAGTTGAGGTGTATAAAGAAGTGTCCATTGGGATAGAATCCTATGGTCCTTGAGGAACTGGGTAAACTCTGTACTTAAGTACTCACCTCCTCGATATGATTGAAGAGTCTTGATACTCTTTCCAATTTGGTTCTCCACTTCATTCTTATACTCTCTGAATTTCTCAAAGGCCTCAGACTTGTACTTCATTAAGTGCACAAGTTCACAAGTTCATACCTTGAGAAATCATCAATAAAGGTAATGAAGTAGGAGTAACCACTAATGACATGAGTTGACATGGGTCCATATACATCACTATGTATGAGTTCTAGTAGCTTAGTGACTCTTTCTCCAATTCCACTAAATGGAGAGTTAGTCAGTTTTCCACAAAGGCAAGGCTCACAAGTTACATATGACTTATAGTCAAATGGATCTAGATATCCATCCTTTAGTAACTTTTGAATCCTTCCCTCATGGATATGACCTAGCCTATAATGCCACAAGTATGCACTTTTCACCTTATCTCGTTTCCTCTTAGACACACTTACATTCATGATACGTGGAGTAGTGTCTAGCATAAACAAATCATTATACAATATTCCTCTCATCAATCTCCTCGACTTTGCTTGAATCTCCAACAAATTGCAGATGTGATAAACAATACAAGTATCCAATACCAATGCACTATCACAAAAATCTAACAATTGGAGACTGATCATGAATGTACCTAAAGCTTCTCCAAGCTTTTGTTTCGCCCTCTCTACATGGGACTCTTTGTAGTTTCTCGTTTAGTGCTTATCTTTTCCGTAATGGAAGCACTGAGCTTTGTCCTTTGTTGGATTTTTCTTAGTAACTTTTGCTTTACGTGGTCTGCCCTTGCCCTTGCCCTTCTTAAGGTACTTTTCTGCTTTCCTTTTTCTTCTGGTCTCACTAGTGTAGAGAACTGACTTCTCTTTCTTGATAGTGCTCTCTACCTCCCTCAACATATTGAGGAGCTCCAGGAGAATCACCTCAAGCTTGTTCATATTAAAATTCATTATGAACTATGAAAAAGAATATAGTAGGGATTGAAGCATAAGATCCATACACAGGTTATCCTCTAGGACTATTCTTAGTGTTGAATCTCGTATTTTGATAATAAAACCAATTGATAATTGTTTATGATTTTAATCTGTATTTTGAGTGACATAGGATGCTTTGATTAGGATGAGACAATTAAAGCAGGAAAAATTATGTTGTGTAGGGGGAAAACATGTCAGAAGATTGGACGTTGGGCTAGAAGAACAGTCGACGTATTGACAGAAGGCTTCGGGCTGTGGATTCGGGCATTGGGCCAAGAAGAGCAGATATTGTGTCAAGATATCAGAGTTATGGAGTTAATTGACCGATTGAGTAATAGGCTATAAGAGAGGACGATGCGCCGAAGAATCAGACGAAGCGTCAAGGGACCAATGACATGCTGGACAACTTGATAAATGCTTAGTATTAATTGTCTAGATCAAAGTATATTTTACATGTGCGAGATTAACTATGATATCAAGGTATGAAGCAAAATGAAGTCCCAGAGTCAAGGACGTGATTACGTTGGGAGTTCGAGAGTTCGTCAGAAGTCCGGACGTTCGTCGGAAGTTCTAGAGGAACTAGCCAAGAAGTCTCAAAGCTTGCTAGAGAAGCTCGTCAGAACTCATCAAGAAGATAGTTGTGAAGTCTAGGAGCTTGCCGAGAGTCCGCTGGAACATCACCGAGAGATCGTCGGAAGGTCGCCGGAAGATCGCCGGAAGCTCGCTAGAAGAATAGACATAGGGACTTGTTTAGCTTAGCAAATATCTTAGGATTTCGTAGTTAGTACATAATTGGGCTTGGATTTGGGCCAACCCAATTAGGGGCCAGCTAGGCCCATGTAAGAACTATGTTGGGCCCAATAAGAGGCCCAAACAGTGCCTTAAGAAGTCTCACCATCGTGACACAGTCTTTGAAACTATGTTAGGCGATGGTACCGCTAGTTTGGGCAATTGTACCGCCCTTAGCAGGGTGCCAGGTGGTGGTACCGCCAGTCTGGGTGGTGGTGCCGCCCAACAATGCACCCTAGATGGTGGTACCGCGTAGGGCAGTGTCAGCTAGACTAACACTGGGCGGTGGTATCGCCCAACGCAAGCGGTGGTACCGCTTGTGGTCGGGGAACCCGGGATAGGAAAGTTTTAGGCTCCAAGTTTGAATCTGTTGGAAATCATAGGGGGCGACATCATATGCGCAGCGGAAGAACAAGAAAAAACAAAAATCCCCGATTCCCAAAAAGATGTTCATCGTCGTGCGAAGATTGGTGCGCAAAATCCGCAAAAAACACAAAACTGCGTATAGAGATTGTGTTACCTAGGGAGATCGTATATCCCTGTTTCCTTGCAGATCCTTAGGAGAGGGTGAAGGAGGTCAAGCGTCCTCCTCTCTAGCGGTGATCCACACAGCAGGGTTGCGACGACGCTCCTCAAAACTCCAGGCCTACTCTGAGGTGGAGAGGGAGAGGAGAATAGGAAGGGCAAGCAAAGACTCTAGCCTATGAGGCTGTGAATCCCTCCTATTTATAGAGATCCCGTGTCAAAACCCTAATGGGTCCTTTCCCTAGTGGGTATTGGATCTGCATCCAATAAGACAAGGGCTCCGTCGGATATCTCATATCCGAACCTCTACTCATCGCAATGCCTACCATATGTGTGTGACCCTCTAGGCCCAATATCGAGCTGGCCGTGAGTCATACCTGTCAGAACTCCTTCTAACTCAGTGAATTATTATCTCTGTAATAATTCACTCGACTCATCGACTACGGAAGTACTAGGCCACTACGCCGTAGTCCCCAGACGATACAGGGGAATCCAATCCATTGGACCTGTCTGTCCTCAGTTACCATGTACCTATAGTCCCTCATCCATCTAATATCCCAGAGACCGTATATCGAGCATGGTGCTGTCAAACCCATACGGTTTCTACTCGAGTCTCGCTCTAATCGGATTCTCCCGGAGAACTCTTTCTCTCTCAACCCGAATGACCCTGGCCAGGGATTTGTCTGAGCAAGAACACATGGGATATTCCTCTCATGATACCGAGAGTGGATGATCCTCTATCGACACTCAATAGCCCTCGTAAGGTCGACTACCACTCCCAATGGCCAGCTGTACTAGATCTGGGAACAGCCAAACCTATAAGTCTGGTATCAAAGAGTGGAGCACTCATACAGGACATCCTTGGTGTCTCAAGTCTAAGAACCAGATACACCACTAGGACTACGGAATCGTTGTCTGACAATAAGGCATCATCAACCATCCAGCATTCCGTAAGCGGATCAATCAGTGAACTCATTCTCCAATGAGCACCTGTACTGTATCCCTAGTGTCCCTACACGAGCAGCTATGAGACCAGCTGCATCCATCATATGGACGGGTATACAGCACACCAGTCTATCCGGTTATCACGATGTCCCTCTCGAGTAACCTATGACCGGGATTATTTAGGATATGTGTTTAAAGGTGAATCGATCTCATTATCGTGATCTCATCACGATCCGATTCCCATTGCACAAATCCAAGGACATCACAATATATATGCATTTATGCAATAGTTATAAAGTGATATACGCCAAAATATAATAAGCAAAAAGATTCTGTATCAAGTCACACGTGCCATCACTCACGTGATTGGCTTGCTGGGCACCTATGACTAGCAATCTCCCACTTGACCTAAAGCCAATCACTTATGTGTCTGATCCCCATCAGACCCCTGTGACGCTCAAAGACAATCTAAGACAACGGCTTTGTCAGTGGATCTGCAATGTTATCTTCGGATGGAACTCTTTCCACTACTACATCTCCTCGGGTTACGATCTCTCTTATAAACTGGAACCTCCTCAGAACACTTCTGATGAGACCCGGGTTCCCTTATTTGAGTAATCACCCCATAGTTGTCGCAATATAGGGAGATCGGCTCCTCACTATCCGGCACGACTCCCAAATCTGTGATGAACTTCTTCAACCAGACTCCCTCCTTTGCTGCATCTGATGCAGCAATGTACTCCGCCTCTGTGGTCGAGTCAGCAGTGGTATCTTGCTTGGAACTCTTCCAGCACACTGCTCCTCCATTCAAGGTGTACACATACCCTGAATTCGACTTGCTATCATCGACATCAGACTGAAAACTTGAGTCAGTGTAGCCTTCAACCTTAAGGCTATTACCTCCATATACTAATAAAAGATCCTTAGTCCTTTTCAAGTACTTAAGGATACACTTTACTGCTTTCCAGTGCTCCAAGCCTGGATCCGCCTGATACCTGCTCGTGACACTCAGAGCATGCGCTATATCAGGCCTAGTACATAGCATGGCATACATGATAGACCCTATTGCTGAGGCATAAGGTATCATATCCATGTTCGCCCTTTCTTCTGGAGTCTTTGGGGACATACTCGTAGAAAGCGATATCCCATGTCTCATCGGTATGAGACCTCTCTTGGAATTTTCCATGCCAAACCTTTTGACAATAGTTTCTATGTACCTGGACTGGGACAAGCCAAGCATCCTTTTGGATCTATCTCTATAGATTCTAATCCCCAAGATATAAGATGCTTCTCCTAAGTCCTTCATGGAGAAGTGTCTAGATAACCAAGCCTTTACTGTGGATAGCATTCCTATGTCATTCCCAATGATGAGGATGTCATCCACATATAACACCAAAAAGCTAATAACGCTCCCACTTACCTTTCTGTATACACAAGGCTCATCTTCGTTCTTAACGAAGTCATAAGATCTGATTGCCTCATCAAATCTTATGTTCCAACTTCGGGAAGCTTGCTTTAGTCCATAAATGGATCTAAGCAACCTACACACCTTATCTGGGCAGTTTTTGGACACGAATCCCTCAGGTTGCATCATATACACCTCCTCCTCCAGGTTCCCGTTGAGGAATGCGGTTTTCACATCCATCTGCCAGATCTCATAATCATAGTGTGCTGCAATAGCCAATAGAATTCTGATGGATTTTAGCATTGCTACGGGTGAGAAAGTTTCGTCGTAGTCAACACCTTGCCTTTGACGATACCCCTTAGCCACTAGCCTTGCTTTATAGGTCTCTACCTTTCCATCTACTCCGATCTTTTTCTTAAAGATCCACTTGCAACCGATGGGTACAATACCTTCAGGTGCATCAACTAGGTTCCAAACTTTATTGGAGTACATAGAATCCATCTCAAAATTCATGGCTTCTTTCCACTTCCCGGAGTCTATACTCATAATAGCCTCCTCGTAGGTCTGAGGATCAATATCCTCTACATCCTCTGCTCTAATATGTCCCACATATCTCTCAGGAGGATGGGATACTCTATCAGACCTGCGTAAAGTTGATACTTGTGTATTAGGTACCTGAACAGACTCGAGCTGTAGAGTGGTGCTTGAGCTTGGTTCTCCAACCTCGCTCAATTCTATCATTCTCCCACTGTCTCCGTCAAGAATGTGTTCCTTCTCAAGGAACACTGCTCTCTTAGCTACAAAGACCTTTTGGTCCTCGAGATGATAGAAGTAATACCCACAAGTTTCCTTGGGGTATCCCACAAATTTACATCGCCCTGTCCTTGATTCTAACTTATCGGGGTTGTGTCTTTTAACATGGGCAGAGCAGCCCCAAATCTTAACAACCTTAAGATCAGGCTTCTTCCCTTTCCATATCTCATATGGTGTAGACACTACCGACTTAGTTGGAACTCTGTTCAGAAGGTAAGCTGCGGTTTCTAGGGCATATCCCTAGAATGAGATGGGTAGGTCAGCGAAACTCATCATGGACCGTACCATATCTAATAATGTACGATTTCTCCTTTCAGAGACACCGTTGAGCTGAGGTGAATAAGGAGGTGTCCATTGGGATAATATCCCATGGTCCTTGAGGAAGTGAGTAAACTCTGTACTTAAGTACTCACCTCCTCGATCTGATCGAAGAGTTTTGATACTCTTTCCAGTCTGGTTCTCCACCTCATTCTTATACTCTCTGAATTTCTCAAAGGCCTCGGACTTGTACTTCATTAAGTACACATATCCATACCTTGAGAAATCATCAGTAAATGTAATGAAGTAGGAGTAACCTCCAATGGCATGAGTTGACATGGGTCCACATACATCACTATGTATGAGTTCCAACAACTCAGTGGCTCTCTCTCCAATTCCACTAAATGGAGAGTTGGTCAGTTTTCCACGAATGCAAGGCTCACAAGTTGCATATGACACATAGTCGAATGGATCTAGATATCCATCATTTAGCAACTTTTGAATCCTTCTTTCATGGATGTGACCTAGCCTACTATGCCACAGGTATGCACTGTTCAACTCATCTCGTTTCCTTTTGGACACATTTATATTCATGATATGTGGAGTGGTGTCTAACATAAATAAACCATTATGCAATGTTCCTTTCGTGATGATCTTATCATCTAATAATATCGAACAACCATTGTTCTCAAAAACAAATTTATATCCACTAACTGTTAAACATGAAATGGAGATAATGTTTTTGATAATAGAAGGAACAAAATAACATGCATCTAATGCAATAAAATCTCCACTAGGCAGATGTAGGGCGACCTCGCCAACAGCTAATATAGCAACTTTTGCTCCATTACCCATCTTGAGGTCCATCTCGCCTCTCTCTAGTCTCCTAGGCCTTGCCAGAACCTGCAACGAATTGCATATATGATAAGCACTACCGGTATCTAATACCCATGTGTTATCATAAGAGTCTGACAAATGGAGACTGATCATGAATGTACCTGAAGCTTCATCAAGCTTTTGTTTCGCCCTTTCTGCAAGGTACTCTTTGCAGTTTCTCTTCCAGTGCCCATCTTTACCACAGTGGAAGCACTGGCCTTTGTCCTTTGTTGGGTCTTTCTTAGCAACCTTTGCTTTACCATGTTTGCCCTTGCCCTTTCCCTTCTTAAGGGACCTTTCTGCTTTCCTTTTCTTTCTGGTCTCACCAGTGTAGAGAACTGGCTTCTCTTTCTTAATAGTACTCTCTGCCTCCCTCAACATATTGAGGAGCTCTGGGAGAGTCACCTCAAGCTTGTTCATATTAAAATTCATTATGAACTGTGAAAAGGAATCTGGTAGGGACTGAAGCACAATGTCCACACACAAGTTATCCTCTAGGACCATTCCTAGACCTGTGAGTTTCTCTATCCACTCAATCATCTTTAGGACATGGTTCTGAACCGGTGTCCCCTCAGTCATCCTAGCGCGGAAAAGGCTCTTGGATATCTCATATCGTTGAGTCCTTCCCTGTTCCTCAAACAATTTACGGACATGTAGGAGAATGGATCTGGCATCCATCTTTTCATGTTGTCTCTGTAACTCTGGAGTCATAGAGCCCAACATATAGCACTGAGCAAGAGTGGAGTCATCAATGTACTTCACGTAGCGAGCGATCTCATCCTCGCTTGCCCCTTCTTCGGGCGTAGGCATCACTGTATCAAGGACGTACACGATTTTCTCCGCTGTGAGAACAATTCTCAAGTTACGGAGCCAATCCGTATAATTTGGACCAGTGAGGCGGTTGACATCAAGTATGCCACGTAAGGGATTTGAAAGCGACATTTTCTGAAAATAAAGATGTAGCAAAAATGAATAACATGCAGATTTTGCAAGAAATAAACTATCAAGATATGGACTTCTATCTTAATATGCTCCCACTATTTTACTAACGAGTCACGCGACACCCTCAGCACGTGAAACGGAAGTCTCCGGCAGACTTCTAGTGGGGATCAGGATCCAATCAGCGTCTTAGTGTAACCTCGAGGGACTCGACCAATCACACTAAGCCTAAAAGGTAGACAACTCTTGCCGATCACAACTCCTTGTGATTCCCGTCCTATTCGGCCTCCGAATCACCATGGCCTCGAGGGACTCGACCAACCATGATGCTCGGTTAAGTCAACACCTTCGTTACAAGATGAGTCTGATTTGATGATATACCCTCGAGGGACTCGACCAAGCATATCATGCCCTCAGGTCACCGGTGACATCTCTATGTCGTAAGCAAGATAGCGAATCGCGATATAGGTGAGTCTCGAGGGACTCGACCAACTCAACCTACACCGGGATTCGGTTCCTACTCATAACGATGGAAGGCCACGTGGGTCAATCTAATTGCCTCACGTTTACCGACTTAATATTATCGAGAGATGTTTCTATGATTTGGTCTCCTAATATGACATGTCACACATATACATATTTAATATATATCTACATCGCATGCAAATATATATACATATCTAGTATGTGTATAAGCAATCACACCAGATGATCATGGACCACAACCTAATATGATTAGGCCCGAGCCAGTAGGCCTAATCACTCACATCAAGATCTATGTGTGCAACGGTGCATCTCCATGCCTTGTGATCGTCCATCTCGTCCTCGTCGGTTCCGTCGACATCTTGATGCATCTCCATGCATCACGATCGTCCGTCTCGTGGGTCCCGCTATGGCATCCACGCTCCCGCTGCGCCTCCTCATGTGATTACAACTTAATCATAGGCACGCAGGCCCGACAATAAACGAGAAATATAATGGAGGTTCGCAGACCTCAATAATAATAATCACAAGTACACACATCACACGGTCCATGATCATCCGTCCACACATCATACATCACATGTATAAATAATCATCATCATGTAGGACTACTAGATAATAATAAAAATAATAATCAACTAAACCTTTTAATTAATTAATATTTTCTGAAATCAGGGATATATAGGGAATTTCTCAATTCCTAAGGGTATTTTCGTAATTTGGACAAAAGACAGAAACTGGAATTTCTCAAATTCCGAGGGGCAAAACTGTCTTTTGCCCAGAAAACCCTAATACCCTTTGCCCTTTTTGCTGCTGCCGCCGCCGCCACCCTGCCGGCGGCGGCCTGTGCGGCGGGGCGAGGGCACTGCCCTCGCCTGCAGGCGGCACGCCCGCTGGCGGCGATGCCGCTGCGGGTGGGCGCCCCCTTCGGGCGCCGCTGCCTCCGCAGACGGTGCTGTACCGCCGGGCGGCCGCCCCTGTGGGGGGTTTCGCCCGCGGGAGCAGCGGCGGCAGGCGCCGCTTCCTTTCGGCGGCAGGCGCCGCTGCCCTGCGGCGCCTCTGCCCGTGGGTTGCCAGCCCCGCTAGCAGCAAGCCTGCTGCAAGCAGACCGCCGGCCGGCTGCTGCAGGCACAGCGCTTGCGCATGCGCCGGCGCTGTGCTGCCTGGCTGCGGCTGCGGCTGGCTGCAGGCATGCAGATCGAGGGCAGCAACTGTTGTTGCCCTTCCTTGCTTTTGCGTCAACGATTTTGACGTCAATATTCTTCCTAAACACAACACACGCAGTTCAAAAACCAATCATTCGCACGAACAACCTGGCTCTGATACCACTGTTGGAAATCATAGGGGGCGACATCATATGCGCAGTGGAAGAACAAGAAAAAACAAAAATCCCCGATTCCCAAAATGATGTTCATCGTCGTGCGAAGATTGGTGCGCAAAATCCGCAAAAAACACAAAACTGCGTATAGAGATTGTGTTACCTAGGGAGATCGTATATCCCTGTTTCCTTGCAGATCCTTAGGAGAGGGTGAAGGAGGTCAAGCGTCCTCCTCTCTAGCGGTGATCCACACAGCAGGGTTGCGACGACGCTCCTCAAAACTCCAGGCCTACTCTGAGGTGGAGAGGGAGAGGAGAATAGGAAGGGCAAGCAAAGACTCTAGCCTATGAGGCTGTGAATCCCTCCTATTTATAGAGATCCCGTGTCAAAACCCTAATGGGTCCTTTCCCTAGTGGGTATTGGATCTGCATCCAATAAGACAAGGGCTCCGTCGGATATCTCATATCCGAACCTCTACTCATCGCAATGCCTACCATATGTGTGTGACCCTCTAGGCCCAATATCGAGCTGGCCGTGAGTCATACCTGTCAGAACTCCTTCTAACTCAGTGAATTATTATCTCTGTAATAATTCACTCGACTCATCGACTACGGAAGTACTAGGCCACTACGCCGTAGTCCCCAGACGATACAGGGGAATCCAATCCATTGGACCTGTCTGTCCTCAGTTACCATGTACCTATAGTCCCTCATCCATCTAATATCCCAGAGACCGTATATCGAGCATGGTACTGTCAGACCCATACGGTTTCTACTCGAGTCTCGCTCTAATCGGATTCTCCCGGAGAACTCTTTCTCTCTCAACCCGAATGACCCTGGCCAGGGATTTGTCTGAGCAAGAACACATCGGATATTCCTCTCATGATACCGAGAGTGGATGATCCTCTATCGACACTCAATAGCCCTCGTAAGGTCGACTACCACTCCCAATGGCCAGCTGTACTAGATCTGGGAACAGCCAAACCTATAAGTCTGGTATCAAAGAGTGGAGCACTCATACAGGACATCCTTGGTGTCTCAAGTCTAAGAACCAGATACACCACTAGGACTACGGAATCGTTGTCTGACAATAAGGCATCATCAACCATCCAGCATTCCGTAAGCGGATCAATCAGTGAACTCATTCTCCAATGAGCACCTGTACTGTATCCCTAGTGTCCCTACACGAGCAGCTATGAGACCAGCTACATCCATCATATGGACGGGTATACAGCACACCAGTCTATCCGGTTATCACGATGTCCCTCTCGAGTAACCTATGACCGGGATTATTTAGGATATGTGTTTAAAGGTGAATCGATCTCATTATCGTGATCTCATCACGATCCGATTCCCATTGCACAAATCCAAGGACATCACAATATATATGCATTTATGCAATAGTTATAAAGTGATATACGCCAAAATATAATAAGCAAAAAGATTCTGTATCAAGTCACACGTGCCATCACTCACGTGATTGGCTTGCTGGGCACCTATGACTAGCAGAATCAACTTGAAGCCTATAAATACCTCTCTCATCCCTGGTTAAAGCACACAAATATTGAGAGAAAAAAAATATATAGAAATGCTGCTGCAATCTTATGTGAGCTCCTCTCAAAGATCTAAAGTGTTAGAATAGTTTGAGAGAGGAGTGAGTGGGGGTGTATGGGTTATCTCCTAAACCCAGTAAAAGGAGAATTGAGTTGAAAAAGGTGATTGGCCTTTGCCTATTAAAGGAAGGCCTCTAGTGGACGCTGGCAACCTCGTCGGAGGAGGAAGCCGAAAGTGGATGTAGGTCACGTTGACCGAACCACTCTAAAATCTGGTTTGCATTTATATTTGTGCAATTTATCTTTACTGCAAACCTCTTTAAGTTCTTACTGCCTTCATTACTTTTACGAACTCGCTTTCAAGTTAAGTTTCCAAAAACGGTTTTTCGTCGAAAATGTTAGGATCGAGAGCACTAAGAGGGGGGGGGGGGGGGGGGGGTGTGAATTAGTGCAGCGGAAAACTTTCTGCGATTAAAATCGAAAGCTGCGTTCGAACGATAAAAACAACTTCTATATGAAAGTTGATACTAAGCAAGGTTAAAGTCAAACTATGCAGGTAGTTTGCAGATATGATGAAAACCAGAATATCGGCGCAAACTGAAATCCGACGTTCGTACGAAGAAACTGATTTACGTCTAAATGTTGATTCGTAAATCACTTGATTAGATAAGACGCAGTTTAAGCAGGAGTATAAAGGCAGTGTGCAGTTATGGTAAAGCTCAAAACGTAAACACAATATGCAATATGATGATCATACGAAAAAGTAGATTTACGTCTAAACGTAGATTTACGTCTAAACGTAGATTTACGTCTGAACCTTGAAACTTGTTCGTAAAATCGTAGAGGGCAGTAAGCTATTGAGAAGTTTGCAGTGAAGGTAAAATGCTCAAAGGAAATACAAACCGAGATTTATAGTGGTTCGGTCAATCTTGACCTACTACACTTTTGGCTTCCTCCACCGACGAGGTCACTAACGTCAACTAGAGGCCTTCCTTCAATAGGCGAAGGCCAACCACCCTCTTACAGATTCACTCCTTTTGACAGGCTTAGGAGACAACCCTTACAGAAGTTTTCTCTCCTCTCTTGACAACTCAAACTTTGAAGAACAGAAAGAGGAGAAATAGCAGTTTTGAGCTCTAAGAACCACAGAAAGACAACAAGATTTCGAGTGTGTGTTCTGTGCTTTCAGTGCTGAATGGGTGGGGTATTTATAGGCCACAACCCAGTTCAAATTTGGAGCTCAAATCTGTCAATTCCCGGAATTCCGGGATCAGGCGGTTGCACCTCCTAACTAGGGCGGTTGCACCGCCTGGCAGAGCTCGAAGACTGAGCCTCTGGGCGGTGCCACCTCTGTCAGGGGCGGTTACACCTCTCTACCAGAGCTCGAAGACCGAGCTCAGGCGGTTGCACTGCCTGACTGGAGAGGTTGCACCGCCTGGCAGTGCTCGAAACTTGAGCTCTAGCGGTGCTACCTCTTGATAGAAGAGGTTGCACCACCCAGTCTCGCTCGGAGACTGAGCCCGGGGTGGTGCCACCTCTTGGCTGGGGCGGTTGCACCGCCCAGTCTCGCTGGGAGACATAGCCTGGGCGGTGCTACCTCCTGGCTTGGGCGGTTGCACCTCTTGGCACTATTTAAGATCACTGGTTGGGCTCCAAACTTGGCCCAAACCAGTCCGAATTCGGGCCCAATTGGCCCCTAACCAGGTTATAAGATTAACACCTAATCCTAACCCTAATTAATGTGCTAACTACAAATTTAAAGACATTTCTTAAGCTATTACAAAGTCCGCAAGTCAAGACTTCTTCCGGCGAGCTTCCGGTGAACTTCCGGCGATCTTCCGATAAACTCTCGGAAACCATTCTGCGGACTCCCGACAAGCTCCTAGACTTCACGATTTGATCTTGGCGAGTTCCAACGAGCTTCTTCGGTAAGCTCCAATCTTTCTCGGTGAGCTCCGCGAACTTCCAACGAACCTTCCGGCGAGGTTCCGAAAAATCCTTCGGCAAGCTCCCTACTCATTCTCGGCTAGTTCCGGCAGCATTCCCGACGAACCTTCGGACTTCCGTCGAACTCTCGAACTCGCAATGAATCCTTCGTGCTTGACTCCGATACTTTGTTTTGCTTTATGTCTTCGTCGTTATCGTAGTTAATCCTGCACACACAAGCAAAAACTCTACTCCGATCTAGACAATTATTATAAAGCGAATTGACATTCTGTTGCCCAGCACGTCATTGGTTGGTGCTTCATCCGATTCTTCAGCACATCGTCCTCTCTTGCGGCTTGTTGCCCAATCAGCGGTTGACCTCCGCAACGCCGATATCCTTGGTGCAATTCCGCTCTTGGCCCGATGCCCGACGTTCGAAGCCTTCTGCCATCCAATATCCTAACGTGATCTCCTCTGACGTAACGTCAATTCCTCCAGACTTAATTGTCTAATCCTGATCGAGTAGACCTGCATCACTCAAAATGCAGTTAAACATAAACATAATTATTAATTGGTTTCATCATCAAAATACGAGATTCAACAGAAAACGGTTTTATCGTACGAAAATTTTTAAACCATCGTTATCTAACCGTTACACTAATTCACCCCTCCCCTCTTAGTGTCGACCCCTGAACCTAACAATTGGTATCAGAGCCTCATGATTAAACATTTAGTTTAACACCCAAGAGAAATAGCTTGTTTCGGCTTTCAAGAGGGTCACTCTCTTATTCGTCCTCCCTTTTTTCAATGGGATGAACTACACATATTGAAAAACTTGAATGAGAGTTTCTTGCTTTCTTTGGATTTGAATTTATGGCACATTGTCAAATCCGGTTTTAAAATGTCTTCTCTTCCAATGAACCATTGGAATGATTTAGAGAAGAAGTCGTTTTCTCTAAATGCAAAGGCTATGAATGCCTTGTTTTGTGCCTTAGATAAAACAGAGTTTAATCGGGTTTCTTTGTACGAAACGACTTTCGATATTTGGTGCACTCTTGAAATCACACATGAAGGCATAAGTAGTGTAAAAGATTCTAAAGTAAATTTTTTGATGTACGATTTTGAGATGTTTTGTATGGAACCAAGAGAGACTATTGGAGATATGTACACCCATTTTACGGATATCATCAATAGTCTAAAAGGACTTGGTAAAAACTTTTTGAACTTTGAACTCGTTAATAAAATCTTAAGATCATTTTCTAAAACATAGGAATTGAAAGTAATGGCAATACAAGAAACAAAAGATTTAAATATTTTTCTACTTAAAGAACTTATCGGTTCATTGATGATATATGAAATGATGCACAATGCACATGATGAATATGATGAACAAAACCACCTTCTAAAGAACAAGAAGGATTTCGGACATGGAACATTTGAAGACCACTCGAGCATAAGCTCAAGTGATGGTGAACTTGAACTCACTAAGAAATTTAAAAAATTAATGAAACAAAAATATAAGAATAAAAAGAACGGAACTACTTGCTTTGAACATAAGAAGAAGAACAAAAATTAGGATGAATCGAGCTCCTTAAAAAACAAGGAGAAAATTAAGAAAGGCGAGGTGGCAAACTACGCCTTAACCACTTTCAACAATGAGGTAATCGAAATTCCCCTAATTTACTTTGAAATTACATGATGCTTTTCATGATGTATTTTTTTAAATTTAATTTTGAATTAATTTTCTTGAATATTAAATGTTTAAAAATAAAAATGCAAAAATATGATCATGTTCGTAATTTTGAAAATGATAATGAAAATTACATATCTTATGTTAATGTAATAAAATGTTAGATATAAATCTAATGATTGTACACCTAGTAAAATTAATCTTATGCATGTGCTTGAGAAATAAGAATGTATATTTTGATGATTTCCATATTGCTTTTCAATGATGATGCATGGCTTTTATATGGAAGGCTTGATAATTTTTTATAAACCTTGTCTTTGTTTTTCAAACATGATGTATGGTTTTGACATAAGAACAAAAATTTGAGCATGCTAATATACAGTCAATCATATAAAATTAAATTAAAAAAGTTTTAGATATCAATAAGAATCATTCAAAATTATGTTCAATGAAACCTTGCTTGATGTTGTAATGAAAATATTAAAGTTTTGATACCTTTGACGATTTTATGCATGAGATTTTAAAGTTATACATGATGATTTTTGTGAGTTATTGGTCTTGATGGTTTTTATGACCAAATTCATTTTTTGATCCTAAACGTTAATGCAATTTTTATTTGGCATAAATGAAATAAATCACATGAATTTAAACAACTAAAAAGAAAAATGCATTGTTCTTGAAAATTCTTTTTCTCTATCTTATTGATTTGTATGAATCTCTTGAAAATGATTTTGATTTGATGATTTCAATTTGAATGAGTTTTATTCAAATCATGATCTTTATCTCTTGAAATTATTTAAGATTTTTTTTAATCATGATCTCTTCTTTGTACTCCTATGTTTCCTTTTACCATTTATTAAAGAGGAGATCTATAAAACTAACCATGATCTTGATAATTATGTTATAAAAATTTACGTAAATCAAGATCGTTCACCATGACTTCTTGCATTTTATTAAATTTTTTTTTATGAATAAAGTCTTTTGGTATTCACATAGTCTTATCTTTCATGACATGATTTCCTTGTATTTATGGCTTGTATAGCTTGAAATGTTTTGGAACGATGCATGCAACACTTATGCTTTTATTGTGATGATATGTGTGATGCATATGACGTGTTTCATGATCAAAATGTTGATAAATGCTTAATGTTTTAGTATCATGATATGCTCATAATGATGAATGATTTATTTTTCGGTATCGTGTATGAAAAATGAAATGTAAGGTTTTGAAATTGTGCATATTCTAATTTGAATATAATGATGCACAAATAAGAATAATTACTTACCTTTGTCATAATTTGAAAATTGATGTAATGGGTCTTCCCTTCCTTTTGACAATGACAAAGGGGGAGCAAAAATTTCTAACATGGACATCATGAAAGGAGGCAAACTAGCTAGCTTGTACAATTCAAGAAGAAAGCAAAAATTGCACTTCTTAAAAGAGAAGAAATTGCTATCTTGAACATCATCGATAATTGCTAGCTTGAAATCTCAAGAAAATACAAAAATATGCTATTTTGCCTATCTTAAGATGCTAAACATGCTAAACTTACACTTTGCAATGGAAGCAAAATTGCAAGCTCAAACATTGCAAAGAAAGCAAAAATTTGCTAGCTTGCAACTTGCATATTTCAAAAAGCAAGAGTTGCTTTCTTGAACATCTCAAAACTACTAGTTTGTGTTAAATCTCATATTTTGATGATAAAATCACTTGATATGTATTTATGATTTAATTTGTGTTTTTGAGTGATGTAGGATGTTTCGATCAGGATGAGATAATTAAAGTAGGAAAATCATGTTGTGCCGGAGGAACATGTCAAAAGATTGGACATCGGGCTAGTGGATCGGTCGACGTATCGATAGAAGGCTTCAGGCCGTGGATTCGGGCATCGAACCAAGAATAGTGGAGATAATGCCAAGAATATTGGAGTTGTAGAGTTAACTGGCCGATTGGGCAATAGGCCGCAAGAGAAGACGATGTGCTAAAGAATCAAACGAAGCGTCAAGGGACCAATGACATGCCGAACAACTTGATTAATTGCATAGGATTAATTGTCTCGATCGATGTTTTGTTTTAAGTGTGTAGGATTAACTACGATAGCTTGAAGACATAAAGCAAGTCTACCAGAGTCAAGTTCGATGGGTGTTCGAGAGTCCGTCGAGAGTCCAAAGATTCGTCGGAAGTATTGTCGGAACCAACCGAGAAGAAATCGGGGACTTGCCGAAGTTTTCAGAAGTTCATCGGAGAGATCACCGGAGGTTCGCGGAGATCACTGAGAAGGTTCGGCTACTTGCCAAAGACTCGCTGAACTCGCCACAAGACCAGGAGCCTATTAGGAGTCCGCTAGAAGAAATCCGAGGGTGTATCGGAAGTCTGTCGGAAGATCGCTGGAAAGATCGCTGGAAAGCTCGCTGGAAGGAAACTTGACATTGCCAGTTAAAAATTTACTTAGGGCTATGTCTTAATTTCATAGTTTGCATATAATTTGGGTTAAGATTAAGAGTTAATCCTGTAACCCGTTTAGGGGCCAATTGGGCCCGAGTTTGGACTGGTTTGGGCCAAGTTTGGAGCCCAACCAGTGAGTTGGAACAGTCCAGGCGGTGGCATCGTTGTACTGGGTGGTGGCACCACCCAAAACCCGAGAGGTCTGGCGGTGGCACCGCTAGTACACTATTAGTGTTAGACACTGACAGGCGGTAGCACCGCCAACACTAGGAAACCCAAAAGCAATTCAAATTTGGAGCCCAAATTTGAATACTCTTGGGGCCTATAATACCCCTCAATTCTCAGCAGAGATAACAACCTTTGAGAAGTTAGAGATTGAGAAAAAGCCTTAGCAAAGTCTTTAGTAAGTCTTGTTTTCAATAGCATAAGTGTTTACCTCCCTCTTTCTCTTTGAAAAATCTGTAAGAGTGTGAACCACTTGTAAAAGGTTGTAAGAGAGGTATTTGTCCTTCCTCTTCAAAGTGATTTACTAGTGAAAGTTGGGAGCCTCATCGAAGAAGGCTTCGCAAGTGGATGTAGGTCATTTGACCGAACCACTTTAAATTGGTGTGTTCCTTGAATGTGTGAGTATTTACCTTTCTGAAATCTTTATTTACATAGTAGCAAGCTTTTGGTTTTCATCTCCTTACTTTACTTGAGCTACTTTTACTAAGTTATTCTTTGTCGAATTGAAATCTCTATGTATTTACGAAATCATTTTCAAACTTATGAGTTTTAATCCGCTGTACTAATTCACCCCCCCTCTTAGTGCCGCTCCGATCCTAACAGCTTGCATGTTCTAAAATGTTGTAAAATTGGCTAACTTGTATATTGTAGAACTTGCTAAATTTTCTAGCTTACAAATTGCATAATGATAAAATTTGATACTATGTTTTTCATGCAATGATTTGAATCTATATCTCTAAACACATAAGAGTTGGAACTTCTCCTTTTTGTTGATGACAAAGGGGGAGAAGTATGTTGATATCATGCATGATTTGATCATGACATGTTTGCTTGGATTTATGAATCCAACAATTTCTATCAATAAGGCATATTGATAGGGGGGAGTTTATTTAAACTCCGGGAGTTAAGGTTAACTCCGTCATCAATTGGTTGTCATCATCAAAATGAGGGAGATTGTTGAATCTCGTATTTTAATGATGAAACCAATTGATAATTGTTTATGATTTTAATTTATGTTTTGAGTGACGCAGGATGCTTTGATTAGGATAAGACAATTAAAGCAGGAAAAATCACGTTGTGCCGGGGGAAAACATGTCAGAAGATTGGACGTCTGGCCGGAGGAACAATCGACATATCGACAGAAGGCTTCGGGCCGTGGATTTGGGCATTATGCCAAGAAGAGCAGATATTGCACCAAGGATATCGGAGTTACAGAGTCAACTGGTCGATTGGGCAATAGGCTGCAAGAGAGGACGATGCGTCGAAGAATCGGAAGAAGTGCCGAGGGACCAATGACATGCTGGACAACTTGATAAATGCTTAGCATTAATTGTCTAGATTGAAGTATATTTTACATGTGCAAGATTAACTATGATAGCAAGGCATGAAGCAAAATGAAGTCCTGGACTCAAGGATGCGATTACGTTGGGAGTTTGAGAGTTTGTCGGAAGTACGGACGTTCATTGGAAGTCCGGACGTTCATCGGAAGTTCTGGAGGAACCAGCCGAGAAGTCTCAGAGCTTGCCAGATAAGCTCATCGGAACTTTCCAAGAAGATAATCGTGAAGTCCAGGAGCTCACCGGCAGTCCGTCGGAACATTGCCGAGAGATCATCGGAAGGTCAACGAAAGATCGCCGGAAGAATAGACATAGGGACTTGTTTAGCTTAGCAAATATCTTAGGATTTCGTAGTTAGCACATAATTAGACTTGGATTTAGGACAACCCAATTAGGGGCTAGCTAGGCCCATGTAAGAACTATGTTGGGCACAATAAGAGGCCCAAACAATGCCCAAAGAAGTCTCACTATCGTGGCATAGTCTTCGAGACTGTGTCAGGCGGTGGTACCGCCAGTCTGGGCGGTTGTACCGCCCCTGGCAGGGTGCCAGGCAATGGTACCGCCAGTCTGGGCAGTGGTACCGCCCAGCACTGCACCCTAGGTGGTAGTACCGCCTAGGGCAGTGTCAGCCAGACTGATACTGGGCAGTAGTACCGCCCAGCACAAGCGGTGGTACTGCCCGTGCCTAGGGAACTAAGAATGAGAAAGTTTTAGGCTCCAAGTTTGAATCAACTTAAAACCTATAAATACCTCTCTAATCCCTGGTTAAAGCACACAAGTATTGAGAGAAAAAAAAAGTATAGAAACGCTGTTGCAATCTTGTGTGAGCTCCTCTTAAAGATCTAAAGTGTTAGAATAGTTTGAGAGAGGAGTGAGTGAGGGTGTAAGGGTTATCTCCTAAATTCGGTAAAAGGAGAATTGAGTTGTAAAAGGTGATTGGCATTGGCCTACTGAAGGAAGGCTTCTAGTGGATGCCGATGACCTCGTTGGAGGAGGAAGCCGAAAGTGGATGTAGGTCACGTTGACCGAACTACTCTAAAATCTAGTTTGCATTTACATTTGTGTAATTTATCTTTACTGCAAACCTCTTTAAGTGCTTACTGCCTTCATTACTTTTACGAACTCGCTTTCAAGTTAATTTTCCGAAAATGGTTTTACATCGAAAACAATTTTATCGTATGAAAGTTTTTAAACCATCATTATTTTACCGCTGCACTAATTCAACCCCTCCTCTTAGTGTCGACCCCTGATCCTAACACCCAGACCTGTAAGTTTCTCGATCCACTCAATCATCTTTAGGACATGGTTCTAAATTGGTGTCCTCTTATTATCCTAGCATGGAAGAGGCTCTTGGATATCTCATATCGTTGAGTCCTTCCCTATTCCTCAAACAGTTTGCGGACATGTAGGAGAATGGATCTGGCATCCATCTTTTCATATTATCTTTATAACTCAAGAGTCATGGAGCCCAACATGTAACACTGAACAAGAGTGGAGTCATCAATGTACTTCATGTAGTGAGCGATCTCATCCTCGCTTGCCCCTTCCTCGGGCGTAGGCATCACTATATCAAGGACGTACGTGATTTTCTCCACTGTGAGAATAATTCTCAAGTTTCGGAGCCAATCCATATAATTTGGACTAGTGAGGAAGTTGACATCAAGTATGCCACGTAAGGGATTTGAAAGTGACATTTTCTGAAAATAAAGATGCAGTAGAAATAAATAACATGCAGATTTTATAAAAATAAACAATCAAGATATGAACTTCTATTTTAATTTGCTCCCACTATTTTATTGGCGAGTCACGTGACACTCTCAACACATGAAACGGAAGTCTCTAATAGACTTTTAGTGGGGATTGGGATCCGATCAGTGTCTTAGTGTAACCTTGAGGGACTTGACCAATCACACTAAGCCCAAAAGGTAGGCAACTCTTGACGATCATAACTCCTTATGATTTCTGTCCTGTTCGGTCTCCTAATCACCATGGTCTCGAGGGACTCGACCAGCCATGATATTTGGTTAAGTCTAACACCATCATTACAAGATGAGTCTGATTCGATGATATACCCTCGAGGGACTCGACCAAGCATGCGATGTCCTCAGGTCACCAGTGACATCTCTGTGTCGTAGGCAAGATAGTAAATCACGAGATAGGTGAGCCTCGAGGGACTCGACCAACTCAACTTACATCAAAAATCGGTCCCTACCTATAACGATGGAAGGCCATGTGGGTCAATCTAATTGCCTCATGTTTACCGACTTAATATTGTTGAGAGAGGGGTTTTTTTTATTTGGTCTCCTAATATGATATGTCACACACATATATATTTAATATATATCTACATCGCATGCAAATATATATATGTCACACACATACTAAGAGGGGGCGGGTGAATTAGTGCAGTGAAAAAATCATTGATTTCAGAAAATATTTGTTTCGATTAAATCTGTTTCGGAAAGATATTGAACTTGAAAGCTTTCGTAAGAGTGCAAAGAGAAGTTTAAGGAAGTTTATAGCAATGTAAATTGCATAAATAGAAAAGCAAACCAGAATTTAGAGTGGTTCGATCGTAATGACCTATATTCACTTCTGATTCCTCTCCCATCGAGGTCACCAGTGTCCACTAATGGTCTTCCTTTAAAAGACGAATACCAACCATCTCTTTACAGCCCTTTTTTCTTTACATAGGTTTAGGAGATAACCCTTACAAGTCTCACACCTCTCTTGAATGATCTCAATACTTAGAATGGAAGGAGGAGGACTCTTGCACTTTTACAACAATTTTAATACTCTAAAGATTCAAGATTATGCCAACACTTTCATGCCCTTTCATGTAGAAAAAGGTGGGGTATTTATAGGCCCCAGTGGCTTCAAAATTGGAGCCAAAAAGTGTCACATCCCTGGATTTCGGGGTATTGGCAGCACCACCGCCATTAATGGGTGGTACCACCGCTTGACACCTGATACTGGGCGGTACCACCGCTTGATAGAGCTCAGAGACCGAGCTTTGGCAGTACCATTGCTTGACAGGGGTGGTACCACCACTGGCAGCATTAACTGCCGATAGTACCACCCCCTACCCGCCCAGACCACTTGGGAGATTGGGTCACCAAGAGGTGCCACCGTCGACCATGATTTTAGGTGCTGAATGGGTTATTCAATCTGACTTAATTCAGCCCTGTTAAGGGCCCAATTAGCCCCTAACTGAGTTAGTAGGATCACCTCCCAATCCTAACTCAATCTATTGTCTAACTATGATAATTAAGACATTTAACAAAGCATTCTAGTTTCGGTACATCAATTGTTCTTTCTACAAGCTTCTGACGAACTTCCAATGATCTCTCGGCAATGTTTAGGTGGACTTCCGGTAGGCTCATAGACTTCACAACGATCTTCTTGACAAGTTCCGACATGCTTCTTTGGCAAGCTCTTGGACTTCTCAGTTGGTTCCGATAGAACTTTCGACGAATGTCCGAACTTCCGATGAACTTTTGAAATCCCAATAAAATCTCAATCTTGACTCCGGCACATCATTTGCTTTATATCTTACTTATATCGTAGTTAATCCTACACACTTTTCTCAATATATAGATTAGATCAAACAATTTATCAATTGAATTCATTATCAAAATCCAATATTCAACAATCTCTCTCTTTTTGATGATGGCAATCAATTGATGATGGAGTTAACCTTAACTCCCCTATCTATATGTTATGCTTGAGAAAAGACAATCTTGAATTCAAGGCCTTTGAATTCAAGCATCAAACTGATAAGTTAAGTTTATTTAAACGTATCAACATGTACATCATGATACTTATCATGATTTACCAATTCAAAATATGATGCGTTGTATTTGTCAAAATGATGTCAAGGTATAATATCCATTTTCAAGTCCAATGATAATCAATCATCATTTATGAATTTCAAATATGAAATTTAGCAAGATGACAATTCTTGATAAAAGATAACAATTCATTATTTCATGACAAGATATTAATTGTTAAATAGCAAGTTAAGCTTGTGATACCTTATCATAATGAAAGACATTTATCAAAATGATATGAATTTAAGCATGATACTGGGAATAAAATATTTACAAGTTATCATGCCACACTTTGATATGTTTCAAGCAAACATTTTGATATTTTTCAAGTATGTATTTGATGATACCAATCATATTTAATCATTTATCTAAGACATGCCAATTTGTTATCAATTTACCATATTTCTCCCCCTTTGTCATTAACAAAAAGGAGAATAATTCAACAATGCAAGTGTGGTAAAAATCCAAGCAAGTTTCACATCAATGTATCCAAGCTATAAACGAAGGTAAGCAAAACTTTGCATGATAATTTCTCTTTGAATGAGCTAACGTTTTTACTCAAGGGCTTTTTGGTTCTTCTTTAGTTACCAAATTCATGAAAGGATTTGAACCAAGTCAAATTAAAAATAATAAATGAGTTTCATTAAATCATGCTTCAATTTTAATAAAGAGAAGGATCAAGTGCATAAATCAAATCCGTTACATACTAAATCAAATCGCCATTCTTGCAAGTGATCATTACACATTTAAAAATTCATAAACATTCTTCCTTCATGAGAAGAGTAAGGATGGATCCATAGGAAAGGATAAAAAGAAATTCATGAATAAAACTTCATAAATTAAATTTATTTCTTATTAAGAATTTATGAAAGATGCATTTGTCAATATATCAAACATCATTATGTGATGGAGCAAGGGTATGGAGTGAACTTGATACCATGGAAGATAAAAATAAAATAAATATATGAGGGCTCCATTCATGAAATATATTAAGAGAGATAGTTCGGAAAAGCAATAAAATAAGCTCATGCATTCAGACAATTTAACATGCCTATCTCTCTTCTAATGAAATCAAATTGTTCTTTATTTAAGGGTTTTGTAAAGATATCAGCTAATTGATGTTTCGTATCAATGAATTCTAATATTACATCAAGATTATTAATATGATCTCTTATGAAATGATGCCTAATATCAATATGTTTAGTTCTAAGGTGTTGAATAGGATTTTTCGTTAAACATATTACACTTGTGTTATCATATTTTATGAGAATATTCTTAAGATAAATTCTATAATCTTCTAATGTGTTTTTCATCTATACGACTTGTGCACAACATGCACTAGCAGCTATGTATTTGGCTTCGGTTGTAGATAGTGCAATCGAGTTTTGTTTCTTGGAACTAACCAAAAATAAGTTTTGTTTCTTGGAAGACTAAGAGACAAGTACATGACCTAAGAATTGACATGTTCCGAATATGCTTTTTTCTATCTAATCTACATCAACCGAAATATGCATTAGTATAAGCAATTAATTCAAAGTTTTCAGATTTTGGATACCATAATCCTGGATTAGTGGTTCCTTTAAGATATCTAAGAATTCTTTTAACTGCTTTAAGATGAGATAGCTTAGGATTAGATTGAAACCTAGCATATAGTCCTATACTAAACATGATGTTCAGTCTTGTGGTGGTGAGATATAGTAAAACACCTATTATACTTCTATAAGCTTTTTGATCAAAGCTTTTTTCACTTTCGTCAATGTTTAACTTAGTGGAGGTACTCAAAAGAGTATTGATGGCCTTTGAACTATCCATTTTAAACCATTTTAGCAAGTCTAATGCATATTTTGTTTGACTAAGAAAAATACCATTACTAAGTTGTTTGATTTGTAAGCCTAAAAAGAAGGTTAGTTCCTCCATCAAACTCATTTCAAATTCTAGACTCATACTCTTTGCAAACAATTCACATAAAGATTCATTTAGTAGATCCAAAAATAATATCATCAACATAAATTTGAACAATAAGAATTATTTTTAAAATTTTTAATAAATAATGTGGTATCGACCTTGCTTTTAGAGAAATTATTTTGGATAAGAAATGAGCTAAGTCTCTCATACCAAGCCTTTGGGGCTTGTTTCAATCCATAAAGAGCTTTTGTTAATTTTAACACATGATTAGGGAAATTATCATTCTCAAATCCGGAAGGTTGTTCAGCATAAACTTCTTCGGAAATAAAACCATTAAGAAAATCACTTTTAACATCCCTTTGAAATATCTTAAAATTATTACTACTAGCATAGGTAAGGAGCATCTTTATGGTTTCTAATCGTGCCATAGGTGCGAAGGTTTCTTCATAATCGATACCTTCTTCTTGGTTGAAATCCTTGACCACTAATCTAGCCTTGTTTATAACCACGATACCAAATTCATCTTGCTTGTTTCTAAAAACTCATTTAGTATCAATAACTAAATGGTCATTTGGCCTTGGAGCAAGCTTCCATACCTCATTTCTCTCAAATTGGTTCAACTCTTCTTGCTTTGCGTTAACCCATGAATCATCTTTCAAGGCCTCGTCAATGCATTTAGGTTCAATTTGATAGAGAAAAGTGGCGTTGGCATAAAAATTCTTAAGAGAAGAACTAGTTCGAATCCCTTTCGATGTGTCTCCTATGATTAGCTCGTTAGGATGAGCAGCTACATACTTACATTCCTTGGGTAAGGATGTTTAAAAAAAAGATACATCCAAGTTGCTAGATGGAGAAAGGGTTTCATTTAAATTTAAAGCATCAAAATTAACATCATCATCAAAATTATTTTTCTTAACTTCGGAAACATCATTAATCACAATATTAATAGACTCTTCTATAACCAAAGATCTTTCATTAAAAATACGAAAGGCCTCAGAAATAGAAGAATAGCCAAGAAAAATTCCTTCATCGGATTTTGCATCAAAAATTTCTAAGGCATCTTTTTCATTCAAGATAAAACATTTACACCCGAAAACTTTAAAGTATGAAACATTGGGTTTTTTGGAAAATAATGGTCTTATTAGAACCCTATTCATGACATAGTATGTCGTATTTATTGCTTCGGTCCAAAAATATTTGGGTAGGCTATGTTCGTTTAATATGGTTCTTGCCATTTCCTCTAAGTTTGTATTTTTTCTTTCTACTACTCCATTTTGTTGAAGATTTCTTGGAATAGAGAAATTATGATTGTATCCATTAGATTCACAAAAATCTTGAAAATGATAGTTTTGATATTCACCACCGTGATCACTTCGAATTGATGAAATCATAAAACCCTTTTCATTTTGAACAAGTTTACAAAACTTATAAAAATACCTAAAGCAATCACTTTTGTGTGCCAAGAAGTAAGTCCAAGTGTATCTACTATAATCATCCACGATGACAAAGGCGTATTTGCTACCTCATAGGCTTGATAAAGCAATTGGTCCGAACAAGTCTACATGGATTAATTGCAATGGTCTAGAGGTGCTTATTTGATTCTTTGGTTTGAAACTATCTTTTATTTGTTTTCCAAGTTGACATGCATCACACACATTATCTTTAACGAACTTAATGTGAGGAATTCCTCTTACAAGTTCTTCAGATAAGATTTAAGAGATTAGTTTCATGCTAGCATGACCTAATCTCCTATGCCAAAGCCAAGCATCGTCATTCAAAACTGAAAAACACATTTCATTACAAAGATAATCAATGTCGATAGTGTATATATTATTTTATTTTAGGGCAATCATAGACATGTTTTTATGTTGTTTTTCAATAATGCAAGGGATTCAAATCTAATGATGTATCCTTTATCACACAATTGACTAATGCTCAAATGGTTATGTTTTAAGCCATCAACCAATAACACATTTTCAATAAAGAAATTGGATTAGTTACCTATGGTTCCTTTGCCAATGATTTTACCCTTGTTATTGTCTCCGAAGGTGACATATCCTTCGTCTAGGCTAGAGAGCTTAGAGAATTGAGATGGATCTCCGGTCATATGCCTTGAGTATCTACTATCAAGGTATCATCTTTTGCTCCTAGCTTGTGATGATAAATATTTTTATAAATAAGGGTGATTTTTAGGTACCCATTTGACCTTAGGTGCCTCAAAAATCGATCTACACAACTTATCATGTTGCATTGGGTCATTTGAGGTTCCTTTAGGAACCCAAATAAATTTATATGGACTATATCTCTTAAATGGACATTTGTACGCAACATGTCCAAATTTGTAAAAAAAGTTACATTTGTTTCGGGGTGAAACATGTAAGGTAGGGCCTCTTACAAAGGTGGTTAGATTTTGGTGAGAGCTACTCACAAATCCAATACCACCTTTTCTATGAACGTGACCCTTATTGGCAAGGACCATGTTCAAGGACTTGCTACGAACCTCAAACTTTTCTAAAGTTTTTTTGAGTAGCAAGTTTTCTTTTCTAAGCATTCCTAATTCATCGCATTTTATGCAAGGAGCTAAGCTATCATCATGCTCAATTTTTAGTCTATCAAAGTCACTAACAAGAGAAGAATGCTTATTTTTTAACAATTTATATTTTTTACTAACTAATTTATATTCATTGAATAAATCATGAAAGGCACTAAGTAATTCATCAAAAGATAAATTTGGATCAAATGAACTACTTACCCCATCTCCAATAGCCATTAGCGCATAGTGAGCAACTTGCTCGATGTTGGTTTGCTCATCTTCTTCAGATGCACTTGAGTCATCTCACGTTGCTTTAAGAGCCTTCTTCTTCTTTGGTTGTTTCTTCTTTGTTTGAGGACATTCGCTTTTGAAGTGTCCCGACTTCTTGCATTCGTAGCATATGACTTATTCTTTCTTGGGTTCAAATTTATTTTTAGTGTCATTTCTAATTTTATTCATTTTTATGAATTTTTTGAACTTTCTTGTCAAGAGTGCCAAGTCATCATCATAGTCCTCATCACTTGAATTTTCTTTCAAGTAGTCTTCTTGAGTTCTTGGTGCCATATCCATCCTGTTCTTTAGAAGTTTATTCTCAAGCTCTTAATGAGCATTACAAGTCATCTTATAGGTCATTAATGACTCAATTAGTTCTTCGAGAGGAAAGATATTTAAATCTTTGGCTTCTTGAATGACCGTTACTTTAGGGTCCCAACTCTTTGGAAGGGATCTTAAAATTTTACTAACAAGTTTAAAATCCGAGAAACTTTTACCAAGTCCTTTTAGACCATTGACGACATTTGTAAATCAGGTGTACATGTCTCCAATGGTCTCACTCGGTTTCATCTGAAACAACTCATAAGTATCGACTAAAAGATTAATTTTTGACTCCTTTACTCTACTAGTGCCTTCGTGAGTATCTTCGAGTGTGTGCCAAACATCAAAAGTCATTTTACAATTATACACTCGATTGAACTCGTTTTTATCTAAAGTACAAAACAAGGCATTCATAGCCTTGGCATTTAAAGCAAAAGTCTTCTTCTCCAACTCATTCCAATCATTCATTGTAAGAGAAGATTTTTGGAAGCCATTTTCTACAATGTTTCATAATTTGAAATCCATAGAACTTAGAAAAATCCTCATTCTAGTCTTCCAATAGGTGTAATCCACTCCATTGAACATTGGTGGACGTGTAATTGAGTGTGTTGAATCTCGAATTTTGATGATGACATCAATTATCATTTATTATCTAATCCATATGTTGAGATAAGTGTGCAGGATTAGCTACAATGAAAGTAAGACATGCAGCAGGAGTTGCGCCGGAGTCAAGACTATGATCACGTTAGGAGTTCGAGAGATCGACGGAAGTTCGGACGGTCGTCGGAGGTTCTACGGGAATAAATTTGAGAAGTCCAGGAGCTTGCCAAAAGAAGCTCATAGGAACTCGCCAAGTGGATCGTCACAAGTCCAGGAGTTTGCTGGAAGTCCGTCGGAGCATCGCCGGAGGTTCGTCGGATGTTCGCCGGAAGCTCGCCGGAAGAAGCGATTGATGCACCGGAGCAAGTTGCAGTAAATGTCTTAAGAAATTCATAGTTAGCATGATGATTAAGTTAGAAATGGAAGGTGATCCCATTAACTTAATCTTGGGGCAATTGGGCCCTTGAAAGACCCAAATTGGGCCGAATGGATCAGCCCATTTGGACCCAGATTACTTGGCCAAAGGTGGCACGTCTGGGTCGGCGGTGGCACCGCCTAGGGCTCATTCTCTGAGTTCTAGCTAGAGAACTCAGAGGTGCAACCGCCTGAGCTCGGTCTCCGAGCTCTAGCAACAAGTGAAACCACCCCTGACAAGCAGTGGCACCGCCCAGAGGCTTAGTCTCCGAGCTCTGCCAAGCGGTGCAACCGCCAGACCCCGAAATTTCGGGAATTGATAGTTTTGAGCTCGAAATTTAAAGTGGTTTGGGGCCTATAAATACCCCACTCTTTCAGCAATGAAAGAGCAACCAAAACCACCGAAATCCTTATCTTACTCTGTGATTTTTAGAGCTCAAAAGTGTTGTATGAGTTAAAAGTTCTTCTCCCTCTTTTCTTCCAAGTTCTGATCTTTCAAGAGAGGAGAGAAAATTCTGTAAGCGTTGTCTCCTAAGCCCATCAAAAGGAGTGAAACTGTAAAAGGGTGGTTGGCCTTCGCCTATTGAAGGAAGGCCTCTAGTGGACGTCGGTGGAGGAAGCCAGAAGTGGATGTAGGTTAAGATTGACCGGACCACTCTAAAATCGTGGTGCTCTCTAGTTTGCATTTACTTTGAGCATATTATCTTTACTGCAAACCTCCTCAATAGCTTACTGCCTTCTGTGAATTTACGATCGTGTTTCATAGTTCAGTATTTTCCGAATCGGTGTTTAGACGTAAATCAGTTTTATCGTACGAACATCATATTTCAGTTTGCGCTTATATTTTGATTTCCATCATAACTGCAAACTACCCTTATAGATTCACTTTAATTGCATCTTGCTTGATCATAAGTTAAAGTGATTTACGAATTGGCTTTTCTACCGAAATCGCTCTTATTGTACGAACGCAGTTTTAATCGTCGAAAGTTTTCCACTGCACTAATTCACCCCCCCCCCCCCCTCTTAGTGCTCTTAATCCTAATAATTGGTATCAGAGCAGGGTTAACTCTCAAATTGATTAAAACCCAAGAGAGATGGCATACGCCAGAAACCAAGAGGGTCATTCTATTACACGTCCACCCATGTTCAATGGGACGGACTACACCTATTGGAAGACCCGAATGAGGATCTTCCTTATTTCAATGGATTTTGAACTTTGGAATCTTGTCGAAAATGGATTTTCGATGTCTTCTCTTCCAATGATCGATTAGAATGAATTGGAGAAGAAGACTTTCACTCTTAATGCAAAGGCTATGAATGCCTTATTTTGTGCGCTTGATAAAAATGGGTTTAATCGTGTTTCGGTTTGTGAAACCGCGTTTGATATTTGGCATATACTCAAAGTGACTCACGAAGGCACAAGTAGAATGAAAGAGTCAAATATCAATCTTTTGATACACTCTTTCGAACTTTTCCGAATGAAACTGAGCGAGACTATTGGCGACATATACACCCGTTTCATAGATGTTGTCAATGGTCTAAAAGGACTCAGTAAAAGTTTTTCGGATTTTGAGCTCATTAATAAGATTCT
The DNA here is from genome assembly GCF_036884655.1 of Musa acuminata AAA Group. Lineage (NCBI taxonomy): Eukaryota > Viridiplantae > Streptophyta > Magnoliopsida > Zingiberales > Musaceae > Musa > Musa acuminata. The sequence goes on along the minus strand of NC_088331.1, from coordinate 22,063,107 downwards.
AAGATCCCTTCCTAAGAGTTGGGACCCTAAAGTCACTGCTATAAAGAGGCTAAAGATTTAAACAACTTCCCTCTTAAAGAACTAATCGGGTCATTAATGACCTATGAAATGACATTCAAGGCTCATGAAGAGCAAGAAGACATCCTTCCAAAGAACAGGAAGGATATGACACTTAGAACTTTAGATGACCACTTGAGAGAAAACTCAAGTGATGAGGACTGTGACGATGACTTGACACTTCTAACAAGGAAATTCAAAAAATTCATTAAGTGAAACAAATTTAAAAATGACACAAAAAATAAACTTGAACCCAAAAAGGACCAAGTTATTTGCTATGAGTGCAAAAAGCCGGGACACTACAAGAGTGATTGTCCTCAAGCCAAGAAGAGAACATCAAAGAAGAAGGCGCTCAAAGCAACATGGGATGACTCGAGCGCGTCCGAAGAAGAGGAGTCCAACACTGAGCAAGTTGCTCATTATGCCTTAATGGCCATCGGAGAGGAGGTAACAAATTTAATTGATACAGATTTATCATTTGATGAGTTATTAAATGCCTTCCATGACTTATTTGATGAATGCAAGATTATTAGTAGAAAATATAAATTGCTAAAAAAGGTGCATGATAGTCTTACTTGTAATTTCGATAAATTAAACACTGAATATCATGATAGTTTAGGTTCTTGTATAAAATGTCATGATCTAGAAACTGTCCAAAAGGAAAGCTTACTACTTAAGAATACCTTGAAGAAATTCGAGGTTGGTAGGAAGTCTTTGAACATGATCCTTACAAATAAGGGTCACGTTCCCAAAAGAAGAGGAATCGGATTTGTGAGAAATCCTCACTAAAATCCAACCACCTTCATAAAAAGCCCCATCCTATATGTTCGACACCAAAGCAAATACAACTTTTGTTGCAAGCATGACACAAAACGCATTATTGTCCATTCAAGAAAATTAGTTCGAACAAATTAATTTGGGTTCCTAAAGGAACCATGATAAACTCTATGTAACATGAAAAACAATGTAGATAAGTTTTCGAGGCCCCCAAAAGTTAATGGGTACCTAAAAATTATCCTGTCTTGTAGAAATGTAAACCATCCCAAGCTGGATTCTCGATATTCATAACCCGAGATCCAAAAAGAACACGCGATGCTCCCTAGCCTAAATAACAAAAAGAGGATTAGAAAATTAAAATTACAAGAGCAATACAAACCTATTTGATCCCTTAGAATTGGAAACCCATGATTCTATCTTCACATATCCTTTGGATTTCCGAACCCATCAAATTGACTTGTTCGTTACTTTCAAATCCAACTATATCATGAACTTATATCTTGTAAGCAAAGTTTGTCATGAACTTGCAAAACTTACCAACTTGGATAAACTGTCATAAATATGAATACGACACTTGAAGTACAGTATGCGCGTCACTATATCTATCTTGATCGTGCAAAATTTCTCATCTTAAAATGAAAATTCTTACGTAATTATGTAAGTAAAGTTGACTGCTCCACAAATAAAAATTCTTCTCAAGTCAAAAACATTCAAAACAGACCACACAACAGTCAAAACGAGTGCTCACTACCTGCAGGCGGTGGCACTGCCCCAGTTGGCGGTAGCACCACCAGTTGTCACGGGTTGCAAGCAGTTGCACCGCCCCAGCCAGCGGTGCAACCGCCAGCATTCTTGCCCCTTTTAAACCGAGCTAGGGCCAATGGTGGAACCGACCCCAACTCACTCCCTTCCCCTCTTTACTCTTCCAAAGCTTCTCCACCTCCATTTCTCCCCTCTTAGCATCCCAAATACTCCTCATTTCGAAGCAAAAGATCAACAATCTCTCCTTCTCTTGAAGATCTCACTTAAAGTATTCTCTAAAAAGCCTCTAAATTCTGTTTTTGATTCATTTACTCTTGCTCATTACTATCCTCTTATATAACAGTAGTTATGGGCTCTAGAAGATCCTCAAGGGACAAAGGGAAGAGGAGATTAGTGGAAGACTTTGATCTTACCCTTTTCGATTCAAAATATCATGCTGAAAAATTTTTCTCTTTCGAATTTAGAAGTGTCAATAAGGGAAAACATGTAGATTTAGATGAATTAAGAGACTTAGAGACAATCCAATTGTTTACAAACCTAGATCTACTCCCTATTTTACAAATTAGTGAACCCATCTATCCAAGACTTGTTAGATTGTTTTACAATAATCTACAAGTAGATGAAGAAGAAAGAATGTCTACCTATCTCTTAGGACAACACATCTCCATTACGGATAAATTCATTTGCGACATGATAGGCATTCCCGTAAAAAATAGAGGACTTTATTTTAGAGGATCGTGGGACAATGAAACAGTTGGGACAACATATGTTGAAGCCTTAGGAACAATTTTCAGTAATCCCAACTTAGTGATAGTTTCTAAAACCTGTGAACATCTACTACCACTAAACACTAAAGTACTTAATCATATCCTAACTAGCATCATTCTCCCTAAATAATACCATCATGATGAAGTAAGTCAAATGGAATTAGGAACCATGTATTGGATCATGAAAGGACATAACATCTGTTTTAGATACCTTATCCAACAAAACATGATAGAACTATCCAAGAGAGACATGATGCTTCCATATGGTGGTATAATCACTAGAATACTTAAAGCTTACGATATTCCAATCCCACCCGACGAAGAGGTGATGAAAGTAGATAGGTTTCGCATAATAAACAAAAATCTACTTCATCGATTGAGATGTGTTCATAGAAACAATTATTATGTTAGAATGCCTAGAAGAATCGATCCCCCTCAACTTGAACCAGAACCCGAAACACCAATCTGTAAGGGCACTCAATCTCCTTCGATCTATCCCTTTGAGGAAACACATCCATTTGAGCAAGCTCATGCATCATCTATCGAAGACATTGGGATTCGAATGGACCGATTTGAACAAAGACAAGATCGGCTTGAACACCGGCAAGATGTTAGGACTCTAGCTAGGAGAGTCCTAATTGAGAGGGACATTCATGTAAAACCTACCTAAGCCGACCCCTATTAAAGAGGTGAAGAGACTGGCTAGGGTTAGGAGGTTGTTTCTTAGAGAAGAATAAGGAGTTATAAAGGAATAGGAGTCTTGAGTAGGAGTCCTATTAGGAGTTGGTTAGAAGTAGGAGTCTTGAGTAGGAGTCCTATTAGGAGTTAGGGTTTAGAAGCCCTAGAAATAGTTATGTATTCCTCCACTTTTGATAAGCAATATATGAATCTTTTCTGTAGCCTTTGAGCAGCAATTTGGAGGGAGGAACCCCTATAGAGTTCCAAGGAGGTCGATCCCCTAAAGAGATCAACCCCAAGTTTAGAATCTACAAGAGTTCTAACTCCTGATATCAGAGCAGCATTCTTGGCATCTCGCTGCCCTTCCATATCCATCCATCAACCCTCCACAACCGCCCAAAGCAATTCCCACAATTGCTTAAGAGATCGTTGCCAAATTCCGTCGTCATCTCCACCACCACGGATCATCCTTTGATCTCCCCGTAAATTGCAACAGGTTCTAGTTTTCTACCTTACTGCTACTGCAATTTAGTTATCCTTATTTGAAAATCCCAAAAAAAATTATTCCTATGTTGCTGTATTAACTTTTCGTCATAAAGTTTTCATCTCTACGACGAAAGATACATTGTAGAATTCCAACCGTATAGCACCGTCTGTTTGATCTTGCTACTGTGTTTTTTCTATCCAAATCTCTACGAAATTTTTATGACATATTTGACATTTCCTAACAGTAGATGTCCTTTGGTTTTGTCAAAAAATTCTCAATATAAACCATTGATATTTTACGTCTAATCTACTATACTTGAAAATATGCACTGTAAAATTTCAGCCGCATAGCACTATTTGTTTGATCTTGATACTATGTTGTTTCTATCCAAATCTCTACAAAATTTTTATGATAGCTTTGATACTTCCTAACAGTGATCTTTTACGTCCAATCTGCTATACTTAAAAATCTGTGCTGTAGAAATTTTCAGCCGTATATTGTTGCCTTAACCCATCTATTTGCAATCTTTTTTGAATGAAATTTCTTATACACTTCATAGATCATCTTGGCTTCCATCTAAGATTGATCTATTAAGAAATTCATCTCTAAAAATGATTTTGTGTTGCTGTAAATTTTTGTCGTAACCCGCTGAAATTTCCCGACGAGAATTCTGCAATCGCAACTTGCACCAATTTCCTTACTGTTATACTGCTGAAATTTTCTTAATTAAATTAGATATCCTTACTGTCATAGAAACTATGATTTTGCTATCAATTCCCTCCTCAATTCTCACAAGTTTTTTGGTGGAAATTACGTCGAGAAACCGTTGTTTCTTCGACGACAATTCTACTCTTACAAGACAACACATACTTGCTGCAACTTCCACTTATTTCGATCAAACCTTTGCTACCATCTACCATAGATCCAAAACTTTCATCTACAGCCCTAAAACTTCACCAAACCACACCCTCAAGCTGCACCCAAAATAGCCACAAAACAAGCCTAAACCGTAGCCTACATCCACCAATCTAGCAACCCTTTCGACCATCACCTCTCTCAACCAATACATGCCTTTAACCCGACAACAAAAGAGAGATCTTAACATCACAGATTTGGCGGTATATACTATGGCATCTAAGGAGGTAATCAATGCTAAATTCGAAGCCTTCGAGGCGCGAATGGAGGATAAGATTCGGACGCTCTTTACCGAACTCAGATTGGGCCGACCACTAAGCTTGAAGAAATCACATCAAGGAGAGAGCTTTGCCCAATCGCACCGAGCCCAAAGATATGACTTCCAAGAGAGGGGAAGCTCTATGACCAACCCCAACTATCCAAGCATGAGAGTGGACTTCCCTAGATAGGAAGAAGGAGACCCGATTGGTTGGATCTCGTGCGCGGAGCGATATTTTCGATACCATAAAACCGCGGATGCATCTATGGTGAAAATTGCAGCTATACATCTTGAAGGAGATGCTATACAATATTTTGAATAGTTTGAACATACTTATGGAGTCCTTTCATGGTGATAATTCAAAGAAGGATTGTTGATCTGCTTCAAACCAACCGATTACGAGAATATTGACGGACAACTAGCAAAGATCCGACAAACCTCTACCATTCAGGAGTACCAAACCAGGTTTAAAAGGTTATCTAATCAAACTCAAGATTGGTCTCAAAAATAGCTATTGAGGACCTTCATTGAGGGCTTGAAGCCGGAGATCCGAGGAGAAGTTAAAGCGTGACAACCATATATGCTTATGGCAGCCATCTCTTTCGCACGACATCAAGAGGAGCAATTGAACCAGGAAGCTCAGAGGACTAGGGTCGCTCCTTAACCAGTAATATTGAAGCCCTCAGCCCCCCCTACTATCGACCAAGTCGCTACACCAAAGAGGTTAACAAGAGAAGAGCTTCGGGAGCGATATGCGAAGGGGTTATGTTGGCATTGTGACGAGCCGTGGAGCCATGAGCATCGCTGTAGTAAAGGGAGACTTCTTTTGATTGAACCAGTAGAAGAAGAGGTCATTGAGCATTCAAAAGAGAGCCTTAAACATAACAAAAAATATGCGGAAGAAGAGCCACAACCGACCGACGTTACAATACACACACTAGCTGGCTACTCAAACCCGCAAACGATGAAAGGGAGACTTCTTATGATTGAACCAATAGAAGAAGAGGTCATTGAACATTCAAAAGAGAACCTTGAACATAAAGAAGATGTAAAAGAAGAGCCACAACAGACTGATGTTACAGTATATGCACTAGCCGGCTACTCAAACCCGCAAACGATGAAAGTTGGAGGCTTCTCAAACAACAACCAATCACTGTTCTCATCGACACGGACAGTACTACTAACTTCCTAAATAGTAAGCTTGCTGTTCGGATAGAATTACCTATCGAGAATCGCTGTAGGTTTGATGTTAAGGTCACCGACGGACGAATTTTGAATCGTGATCGTAGGTGCCCGCAGGAGAAACTATTGCTGTAGGACCAAGAGATAATTGCAGATTTCTTCATTCTCCCTCTTAGCAATCATGAGGCCATGCTTAGAATTAAATGGTTGACGACATTAGATGATATTTCCTGGAATTTTATGAAACTAATTATGAAATTTTACAGTAAGGAGAAACATGTGACATTGCACGGGAAACGTGGCGGCGACATAACAACGATTTGCACACAACAAATGGAGAAGGTTTTGCATAAAGCATGCAGCGGCTTTTTAGTATAACTTGAGCAGCAAACTAAGGGAGAGCCAACAGAATTTGAAGATCCAAATCTACTTCCTTTGCTTGATGAACCACGCAAATATATTTGATGAACCGCGCAACCTACCTCTTACCCGTCGGCATGATCATTGTATAACGATTCTTCCAGGCAAATCTTTAGCAAATGCTTAGCTATATCAATATCCACATCTCCAGAAGGATGAAATAGAAAGGATTGTAAAAGAGATGATCGAAACAGGAGTTATTCGGCCAAGTTGCACCCTCTACTCTTCACCGGTGCTACTTGTACACAAGAAGGACGGAACAAGGCGAATATGTGTTGATTACCAAGCTCTCAATGGCATAACCATCAAGGACAAATACCTTATTCCAATAGTAGATAAATTGCTAGATGAAAGGGAGCATAAATCTTCACAAAGCTGGACCTTTGATCCAGGTATCATCAAATACGAGCGTGCGAAGAAGACATACCGAAAACCACCTTTTGAACACACAACAACCACTACAAATTTTTTCTTTCTTCAACAGAAGGTGGAATATCTTGGGCATATCATATCAGAGGAAGGTGTGGTAGTGGACCCCTTCAAAATTGGAGTAATACAAAACTGGCCGACCCCAAGAAACATAAAATTGCTACATGGCTTTTTGGGTTTAATAGGCTACTACCGCAAGTTCATGAAAAACTATGGAAAGATCAATGCACCACTTACTTCCTTACTGGAAAAAGATGTCTTCCAATGGTTGGATAGAGCCTCCGCTTCCTTCGATAAACTTAAAGGCAGTATGATGATGACGCCGGTGCTAACACTACCAGATTTCAACCGACCCTTCATTATTGAGGCCGACGTATTTGGAGTCGGAATTGGAGCCATTCTCATGCAAGATGGTTGACCACTTGCATACACTAGAAAGACATTATCTCCCTTCCATCAAAATAAGTCAATATATGATAAGAAGATGTTAGGATCGAGAGCACTAAGAGGGGGGGGGTGAATTAGTGCAGCGGAAATCGTATAATAAATTTAAAACCAAAAGCTGCGTTTGTTCAAAAACTATTATGATGCAAAAGCAAATTCTCAGTTTGTATCTAAGTGCAGTTTGCGTCTAAGCGCAGATTGCGTCTAAGCGCTGTTTTGCGTCTAAGCGCAGATTGCGTCTAAGCGCAGTTTTGCGTCTAAATGCAGATTTACGTCTAAACGCAGATTTTACGTCTAAACGCAGTTTTACGTCTAAACGTAGTTTTACGTCTAAGCGCAGATTGCGTCTAAGCGCAGTTTTGCGTCTAAATGTAGATTTACGTCTAAACGCAGATTTTACGTCTAAACGCAGTTTTACGTCTAAACGTAGTTTTACGTCTAAACGCAGATTTACGTCTAAACGCAGTATTACGTCTAAACGCAGTTTTACGTCTAAACGTAGTTTTACGTCTAAACGCAGTTTTACGTCTAAACGTAGATTTACGTCTAAACGCAGTTAGACGCAGATTTACGTCTAAACTTTGAAACTTGTTTGTATACTCGCAGAAGGCAGTATGCAGATGAAACCAAGACGTAAACGTAAACTGAAATCTGATGATTGAGCGAAGAAAGCCGATTTACGTCCGAATGCAGTTTTACGTCTAAATGTTGAAACTCGTTCGTAAAATCGTAGAGGACAGATTGCAGTTATTAATAGGATTAAAATGTAAGCGTAAACTGCAAGGAAGCTCGTTCGTAAAAGCGCGGAAAACAGTTCTGCAGAATCAAACGTAAACGTAAACTGTAATGTATGAAAATACGAGTTTACGTCTGAATCCAGATTTGGAAGAACAGCACTTAGAACTTGTTCGTGAAAGCGCAGAGAGCAGTAGTGATAAGGGAGGTTTGCAGTAATGATAAAGTGCTCGAAATTAAACGCAAACCAGAGATTTAGAGTGGTTCGGTCAGCCTTGACCTACTCCACTTTTGGCTTCCTCCACCGATGAGGTTGCCGACGTCAACTAGCTGCCTTCCTTCAATGGGCGAAGGCCAAACTTCCCTCTTACAGTTTCTCTCCTTTTGACAGGCTTAGGAGACAACCTTTACAGACCTTTCTCTCCTCACTTTACAGTTGAAAACTTGAAGAACAGAAGGAGGAGACTCAAGGGCTTTACAACACTTTTGAGCTCTTTAGAATCACAGAAAAGATCACAATTTCGATATAGGTCTGTGTCTTTTCAGTGCTGAATGGGTGGGGTATTTATAGGCCCCAACCCAATTCAAAATTCGAGCTCAAAACGATCAAATCGATCAAATCCCAGAATTCTGGGATCAGGCGGTTGCACCTCTCGACTGGAGAGGTGGCACCGCCTGGCAGAGCTCGAAGACTGAGCTCTGCCGATTGCTTCTTCTCTGCCAGAGCTCGAAGACTGAGCTCAATGGTTGCATCACCTGGCAGAGCTCGAAGACTGAGCTTGGTGGTTGCATCACCTGGCAGAGCTCGAAATCTGAGCTCGGTGGTTGCATCACTTGGCAGAGCTCCAAACTGAGCTCAAGCTGATGCACCATTCTGCCATAGCTCGAAGACTGAGCTTGGTGAATGCATCACCTGGCAAAGCTCGAGACTGAGCTCAGGCTGATGCACCACTCTGCCAAAGCTCGAAGACTGAGCTTGGTGGTTGCATCGCCTGGCAGAGCTCGGAACTTGAGCTCTGGCGGTGCAACCTCTTGGCTGGAGCGGTTGCACCTCCCAGCCTTGCAACCCTGGCGGTTGCACCTCCTGGCTGGGGCGGTTGCACCTCCCAGCCCCACAGCCCAGGCGATTGCACCTCCTGGCTGGGGCGGTTGCACCTCTCAGCCCCACAGCCCAGGCGGTTGCACCTCCTGGCTGGGGCGGTTGCACCTCTCAACCCCACAGCCCAGGCGGTTGCACCTCCTGGCTGGGGCGGTTGCACCTCCTGGTGCAATCAGGGTCCGAATGGTTCACTCCATTCGACCCACTTTGAATCTTTTCAGGGGCCCAATTGCCCCAAGATTAAGCTAATGGGATCACCTCCCATTTTCATGCTTAATCATCGTGCTAACTACGATTATCTCTAAGACAACTTCTGCAGCTTGCTCCGATGCGTCAATCGCTTCTTCCGGCGAGTTTCCGGCCAACTTCCGTCGATCAACCGATAACCCTCGGTGATCCTTCTGCGGACATCCGGCATACTCCTGGACTTTGCGACGATCCACTTGGCGAGTTCCGACGAGCTTCGCTTGGCAAGCTTCTGGACTTCTCGGATCTGTTCTCTCTGAACCTCCGACGACCGTCCGAACTTCCGTCGAACTCTCGAACTCCCAACGTGATCATGATCTTGACTCCGGCGCAACTCCTGCTGCTTGTCTTAATCTCATCGTAGTTAATCCTGCACACTTATCTCAACACATAGATTAGATAACAAATGACAATTGACTTCATCATCAAAATCCGAGATTCAACAATCTCCCCCTTTTTGATGATGACAATCAATTGATAAAGGAGTTATCCTTAACTCCCCCTATCTATATGCCATAGTTGAGATAAGTCAACCTTGAATTCAAGACCTAAGAATTCAAGTGACGCATTGATAAGTTAGATCAGTTAAACTTATCAATGCTCCCATCATGATGCCTTATCATGATGTATCTCTTCAAGAATTATGTCAAGGCATGACATACATCAACAAGTTTGTATGATAGTGTTTGTAACTAATCATCATGTAATCATATAAAGCTACGAAGGACTTTTTACATGATGCTTACATTTGAGATTTTCTAGCAAGTTTGCATTTTCTATAGAATATCAAATCAAGATATGATGCAAACTATTGCACATGTTCACATATCTCTTGGTGATGCAAGGATGGCATAACATTGTTTATGGCATCACTCAAGTATTTGTAACTATGACATAGATATGATTATGGCAGTTCAGCTATGACATAGTGTTTATCAATTCATATTTTTCTCCCCCTTTGTCATCAACAAAAAGCATGATAGCATTATCAAGCATATAAAGGAAGTCATGACACATATATCACTTTATTGTTTTTGCTTGACGGAGGAAAGTCATTTTCCAAGGAGTTTTCATAAGAGTGTACGGGAACAACCCATTTTTAGCATACAACCCGAAAAATGAACTTCTTACATGCATTTGGTTAAAAATATTTGTCACATAATTTGCAACATGTTATTTGATCAAGCGTTGTCAAGGCATGTAATAGTAATAACTCAAGTATTTGTCACATAATTTGCAACATGTTATTTGATCAAGTGTTGTCAAGGCATGTAATAGTAATAGCATTCGAATAATTTTGATGTAGTAACACAATTATTTCAAGTGCAGCATTATATCATATTGCATAGCAGGATTTTTATTTCAGCAAGTGTAGCATTGCATCACATGGTAAGATATCAGCTCGTATGATGCAAATTTTTGTTTGATACATGGCATGATAGCAATCATATTAGCAATAGCTACCATATCAATGTCATACTGCTGACTTATCAACTTACATTGGTATGTTGCTTCATATTTTCAAGGCATAGGCTTTTAAACCTTTTTAGTTTCAGTGCAAAAACCGAGATAAACAATAAGAGATGTTTGCAAATATGCTTACGCAGACAAAGATAACCATATCAGGGTAACATATGTACAGTATATCAGATAACCATAAAGACAAAGTCCTTCATGAATAACATAAGGAGTTTACAACATGTCATATCAAAAACATCAGAGGTTTATACAAGCTTATTCATGAGGTGGAAGATTAAAGTGCCTAAATAAAGAGTCAAATTGTCGATGGATTTGTTGTAGCTCGGTTAGGATTTGATCTTGTCGAAGTTCAAGCCGTTCTTGTCGTTGCTCAAATCGGTCCATCCGAATCCCGATATCTTCGATGGATGATGTGTGAGTTTGCTCAACCGGATGTGTTTCCTCAAAGGGACAGATTGGAGGAGAGTGGGTACTCCTAAAGACTGGGGTTTCCGGCTCTGGTTCAGGTTCAGGTTCAGGGGGATTAGTTCTTCTAGGCATTCTAACCCAGTTGCCGTTTCTATAGTGACATCTTAGTCGGTGAAGTAGATTTTTGTTTATTATGCTGTATCTATCTGATTTCATTACTTCTTCTTCTAGTGGTATTTGAATGTCGTAAGCTTTCATTATTCTAGTAATAATTCCACCATATGGGAGCATCATATCTTTTGTAGATAATTCCAACATGTTTTGTTGGATCAGATAGCCAAGACAAATGTCACGTTCTTTCATAATTAGGTACATAATTCCTAATTCCAATTGACTCACTTCATCATGATGGTATTGCTTAGGAAGAATTATACTAGTCATGATATGATGAAGTATCTTAGTGTTAAAGGGCATTAGATGTTCACAACTTTTAGAAATAGATTCTATGTTAGGATTGTTAGGATCGAGAGCACTAAGAGGGGGGGGGGGTGAATTAGTGCAGCGGAAATCTTATAATAAATTAAAAACCAAAAGCTGCGTTCGTTCAAAAACTATTATGATGCAAAAGCAAATTCTCAGTTTGTATCTAAGTGCAGTTTGCGTCTAAGCGCAGATTGCGTCTAAGCGCAGTTTTGCGTCTAAGCGCAGATTGCGTCTAAGCGCAGTTTTGCGTCTAAGCGCAGTTTTGCGTCTAAACTCAGATTTACGTCTAAATGCAGATTTATGTCTAAACGCAGATTTACGTCTTAACGCAGTTTTACGTCTAAACGTAGTTTTACGTCTAAACGCAGATTTACGTCTAAACGCAGTTTTACGTCTAAACGCAGTTTTACGTCTAAACGCAGTTTTACGTCTAAACGCAGATTTACGTCTAAACGCAGTTAGACGCAGATTTACGTCTAAACTTTGAAACTCGTTTGTATACTCGCAGAAGGCAGTATGCAGTTCAAACCAAGACGTAAACGTGAACTGAAATCTGATGATTGAGCGAAGAAAGCCGATTTACGTCTGAATGCAGTTTTACGTCTAAATGTTGAAACTCGTTCGTAAAATCGTAGAGGACAGATTGCAGTTATTAATAGGATTAAAATGTAAGCGTAAACTGCAAGGAAGCTCGTTCGTAAAAACACGGAAAACAGTTCTGCAGAATCAAACGTAAACGTAAACTGTAATGTATGAAAATACGAGTTTACGTCTGAATGCAGATTTGGAAGAACAGCACTTAGAACTTGTTCGTGAAAGCGCAGAGAGCAGTAGTGATGAGGGAGGTTTGCAGTAATGATAAAGTGCTCGAAAATAAACGCAAACCAGAGATTTAGAGTGGTTCGGTCAGCCTTGACCTACTCCACTTTTGGCTTCCTCCACCGATGAGGTTGCCGACGTCAACTAGGTGCCTTCCTTCAATGGGCGAAGGCCAAACTTCCCTCTTACAGTTTCTCTCCTTTTGACAGGCTTAGGAGACAACCTTTACAGACCTTTCTCTCCTCACTTTACAATTGAAAACTTGAAAAACAGAAGGAGGAGACTTAAACACTTTTGAGCTCTTTAGAATCACAGAAAAGATCACAATTTCGGTATGGGTCTGTGTCTTTTCAGTGCTGAATGGGTGGGGTATTTATAGGCCCCAACCCAATTCAAAATTCGAGCTCAAAACGATCAAATCGATCAAATCCCAGAATTTCTGGGATCAGGCGGTTGCACCTCTCGACTGGAGAGGTGGCACCGCCTGGCAGAGCTCGAAGACTGAGCTCTGCCGATTGCTTCTCTCTGCCAGAGCTCGAAGACTGAGCTCGATGGTTGCATCACCTGGCAGAGCTCGAAGACTGAGCTTGGTGGTTGCATCACCTGGCAGAGCTCGAAATCTGAGCTCGGTGGTTGCATCACTTGGCAGAGCTCCAAACTGAGCTCAAGCTGATGCACCATTCTGCCAGAGCTCGAAGACTGAGCTTGGTGAATGCATCACCTGGCAAAGCTCGAGACTGAGCTCAGGCTGATGCACTTCTCTGCCAAAGCTCGAAGACTGAGCTTGGTGGTTGCATCGCCTGGCAGAGCTCGGAACTTGAGCTCTGGCGGTGCAACCTCTTGGCTGGGGCGGTTGCACCTCCCAACCCCACAGCCCAGGCGGTTGCACCTCCTGGCTGGGGCGGTTGCACCTCCTGGTGCAATCAGGGTCCGAATGGTTCACTCCATTCGACCCACTTTGAATCTTTTCAGGGGCCCAATTGCCCCAAGATTAAGCTAATGGGATCACCTCCCATTTTCATGCTTAATCATCGTGCTAACTACGATTATCTCTAAGACAACTTCTGCAGCTTGCTCCGATGCGTCAATCGCTTCTTCCGGCGAGTTTCTGGCCAACTTCCGTCGATCAACCGATAACCCTCGGTGATCCTTCTGCGGACATCCGGCATACTCCTGGACTTTGCGACGATCCACTTGGCGAGTTCCGACGAGCTTCGCTTGGCAAGCTTCTGGACTTCTCGGATCTGTTCTCGCTGAACCTCCGACGACCGTCCGAACTTCCGTCGAACTCTCGAACTCCCAACGTGATCATGATCTTGACTCCGGCGCAACACCTGCTGCTTGTCTTACTCTCATCGTAGTTAATCCTGCACAACAAATCAAAACTTCGATCGAGACAAATAATCCTAAGCAATTAACCAAGTTGTCCGACATGTCATTGGTCCCTCGACGCTTCGTCCGATTCTTCGGCGCATCGTCCTCTCCTACAGCCTATTGCCCAATCGGCCAGTTGACTCCGCAACTCCGATATCCTTGGCACAATACCCGCTCTTCTTGGCCCGATGCCCGAGTTCACGGCCCGAAGCCTTCTGTCGATACGTCGACCGATCCACCGGCCCGACGTCCAATCTTCTGACATGATCCTTCGGCACAACATGATTTTCCTGCTTTAATTGTCTCATCCTGATCGAAGCATCCTGCGTCACTCAAAACGCAGATTAAATCATAAACATATATCAAGTAGTTTCATCATCAAAATATGAGATTCAACAATCTCCCCCTTTTTGATGATGACAACCACTTGATGACGGAGTTAAACTTAACTCCCGGAGTTTAAACAAACTCCCCCTATCAATATGCCATATTGATAGAACCTTGAATTCAAACTGAATTCAAGTCATTGCAATATTCATCATGAATACTTGCAATACGTCAACATGAACTTATGCATAAACTTATGCATCACATGTCATGTCATCAACATACTTCTCCCCCTTTGTCATCAACAAAAAGGAGAAGTATCACAATCAAGTGTTTGTGTGTGATATTGGTTCAACTCATTGCATGAAAAAGATAGTATCAAGTTTTATCATCATGCAATCTTGGAGCTAGAAGATTTAGCAAGTGTTACATCATGCTTAGAACATTCATGCTATCAAGTTTTAGATATTCAAGTTTTATAACATATAAGATAGCACTTTTGGTAATGTTCAAGATAGCAAGTTCTATATCATGCAAGCTAGCAAATTAGAGATGTTCAAGAAGGCAACTCTTGCTTCTTGAAAATTTTGCTCACTTTGCTAGATGCGCAAGTTAGCATTTTTGCCTCTTGAGATAGGCAAGATAGCACATTTGCTTCTTTTGAGATAGCAACTTTTTGCTTCTCTTTAGACCAACAAGCTAGCAATTTTTACGATATACAAGTTTCACAATATATAAGCTAGCAAAAATTTCGAAAGCAAATGCAAGATAAATTTCTTGTGTAAGCTCATGATTCTTGCTTCCTATTACAATGTGCAAATTGCAAGTTTTGCTTCTTGAGATATTCAAGATAGTGATGTTCAAGAAGACAATTTTTCTTCTTGAAATAAGCAAGTTAGCAATCTTTGCTTCTTAAAATAGGTAAGCTAGCAAATCAAGTTTTTGCATCTTCTTGACTTGTACAAGCTAGCTATCTCCCCCTTTGTCATTGTAAAAAAGAAAGAGAGAATACAGTTTTGTAGTTCTCTTTTCCTTTTACAACGATTTCAAAATCATGACAAAGGTAAGTAATCATTTTTATTTGTGCATCATTATAGTTTCAATGCACAGATTCATTAACATTACATTTCAAAAAAAAAATTTATGCATGATACCGAAAAATCAATCATCATCATGAGCATATCAAACATGATATTCAAGCATTCGTGATATATCATTTTGGCAGCATGATCATAGATATTCAAACGATGGTATCTAGAATTCATTACATCCTATTATGCATGATTATTAACTCCTCATTTGTATTTCATGCATTATTTCATTTCATCTCATAAGGAATATCAAGAAGAGTTATTGGATGATGAGATAAATATTTTATGAATACACAGAAAATCATAAGTGTTTCATGTATCCATATTATCACATGAAGCATATTATCATTTTTAAGATTCATAACATGAATAACGTTATTACTATTTCATCAAAATCAGTTTCGAGATTCACATAATATCATGAAATCATTAATCTCGATAAAATGGGAAAAACATTTTCTTTTTAAGTGATTCTTTTAACACATCATAAAAAAGAAAAACTCATTCATTATTCAAGTGATTTACAAGATATCATAAATGAATTTATCACTTGTATTTCACCAAAATCGAAAACTCTTAGAGATAGAAAATGATTGAAGCATTTAATCTGATTGAAGAATGATTCATATTTAAAGTGTAGCATTTGTCAGATCTGAAATCATCAAGTATAACTTTAATATTTTCATTGCAACATTAAGCAAGGTTTCATTGAACATAATTTTGAATGATTCTTATAAATGCCTAAAACTTCTTTAGTTTTAATTTATGATTGACTTTATAATAGCATGCTCAAATCTTTATTTTTATGTCAAAACCATACATTATATTTAATAAACAAAGACAATGAAAAATATCAAGCCTTCCAGACAAAAGCCATGTATCGTCATTGAAAAGCAATATGAAAATCATCAAAATATACATTCTTGCTTCTCAAGCACATAAATAAGATTAATCTCACTAGGTGTAGAATCATTAGATTTCTATCTTGCATTAACATAAGACATGCAATTTTCATTATCATTTTCAAGATTACAAGCATGATCATATTTTTGCATTTTCATGGTTAAATTATTAAAAATATAATTTTCAACAAAATTTAAAGAAAAAGAAAAGTGCATCATGAAAAGCATCATGTAATTTCGAAGTAAATTAGGGGGATTTCGATTACCTCATCATTGTAGGCTGTTAAGGCGTAGTTTGCCGCCTTGCTTTTGTTGACTTTCTCTTCTTCGGAGGAGCTCGATTCATCCCAGTTTTTGTTCTTCTTCTTGCGTTTAAAGCAAGTAGTTCCATTCTTTTTGCTTTTTAATTTTCGTTTCATTTTAAGTTCACCATCACTTGAGCTCATGCTCGAGTGGTCTTCAAATGTTCTATGTCCCAAATCCTTCCTGTTCTTTGGAAGGTTGGTTTGTTCATCATTGTCCTCATCACTTGAGTCATCGCTCAAGTGGCATTCATTTGTCCAGAGTTCCAAATCCTTCCTGTTCTTTGGAAGGTGGTTCTCAAGTTCTTCACGTGCATTGCACGTCATTTCATATGTGATCAATGAACCAATTAGTTCTTCAAGTGGAAAATGGTTCAAGTTTTTCGATTCTTGAATAGCAGTTACTTTTGAATCCCAAGTTTTAGAAAGTGAGCGCAAAACTTTGTTAACGAGTTCAAAATCCGAAAAGCTTTTACCAAGTGATTTTAAACCATTGACGACATCCGTAAAACGGGTGTACATGTCAACAACGGTTTCGCTTGGTTTCATATGAAAAAGCTCGAAATCAAGCAGTAGAATATTAACTTTCGAGTCTTTGACTCTACTAGTTCCCTCGTGCGTGATTTCAAGAGTGCGCCAAATATCGAAAGCTGTTTCATACGTAGAAATCCGATTGAACTCATTTTTGTCCAATGCGCAAAATAAGGCATTCATAGCCTTTGCGTTTAAAGAAAAATTCTTCTTCTCCAAAACCGACCATTCGTTCATCGGTTTGGAGGGAAGTTGAAAACCGTTTTCAATGATATTCCATAAATCCAGATTTAGAGAAATTAAGAAAACTCTCATTCGAGTTTTCCAATAAGTGTAGTCCAATCCGTTAAAGAACGGTGGACGAAAGACCGAACAGCCCTCTTGAAAAGTCATTTCTCTCGGGTGTAAATCCGAAATGAGAAAAACCCCGCTCTGATACCAATTGTTAGGATCGAGAGCACTAAGAGGGGGGGGGGGTGAATTAGTGCAGCGGAAATCTTATAATAAATTAAAAACCAAAAGCTGCGTTCGTTCAAAAACTATTATGATGCAAAAGCAAATTCTCAGTTTGTATCTAAGTGCAGTTTGCGTCTAAGCGCAGATTGCGTCTAAGCGCAGTTTTGCGTCTAAGCGCAGATTGCGTCTAAGCGCAGTTTTGCGTCTAAGCGCAGTTTTGCGTCTAAACTCAGATTTACGTCTAAATGCAGATTTATGTCTAAACGCAGATTTACGTCTTAACGCAGTTTTACGTCTAAACGTAGTTTTACGTCTAAACGCAGATTTACGTCTAAACGCAGTTTTACGTCTAAACGCAGTTTTACGTCTAAACGCAGTTTTACGTCTAAACGCAGATTTACGTCTAAACGCAGTTAGACGCAGATTTACGTCTAAACTTTGAAACTCGTTTGTATACTCGCAGAAGGCAGTATGCAGTTCAAACCAAGACGTAAACGTGAACTGAAATCTGATGATTGAGCGAAGAAAGCCGATTTACGTCTGAATGCAGTTTTACGTCTAAATGTTGAAACTCGTTCGTAAAATCGTAGAGGACAGATTGCAGTTATTAATAGGATTAAAATGTAAGCGTAAACTGCAAGGAAGCTCGTTCGTAAAAACACGGAAAACAGTTCTGCAGAATCAAACGTAAACGTAAACTGTAATGTATGAAAATACGAGTTTACGTCTGAATGCAGATTTGGAAGAACAGCACTTAGAACTTGTTCGTGAAAGCGCAGAGAGCAGTAGTGATGAGGGAGGTTTGCAGTAATGATAAAGTGCTCGAAAATAAACGCAAACCAGAGATTTAGAGTGGTTCGGTCAGCCTTGACCTACTCCACTTTTGGCTTCCTCCACCGATGAGGTTGCCGACGTCAACTAGGTGCCTTCCTTCAATGGGCGAAGGCCAAACTTCCCTCTTACAGTTTCTCTCCTTTTGACAGGCTTAGGAGACAACCTTTACAGACCTTTCTCTCCTCACTTTACAATTGAAAACTTGAAAAACAGAAGGAGGAGACTTAAACACTTTTGAGCTCTTTAGAATCACAGAAAAGATCACAATTTCGGTATGGGTCTGTGTCTTTTCAGTGCTGAATGGGTGGGGTATTTATAGGCCCCAACCCAATTCAAAATTCGAGCTCAAAACGATCAAATCGATCAAATCCCAGAATTTCTGGGATCAGGCGGTTGCACCTCTCGACTGGAGAGGTGGCACCGCCTGGCAGAGCTCGAAGACTGAGCTCTGCCGATTGCTTCTCTCTGCCAGAGCTCGAAGACTGAGCTCGATGGTTGCATCACCTGGCAGAGCTCGAAGACTGAGCTTGGTGGTTGCATCACCTGGCAGAGCTCGAAATCTGAGCTCGGTGGTTGCATCACTTGGCAGAGCTCCAAACTGAGCTCAAGCTGATGCACCATTCTGCCAGAGCTCGAAGACTGAGCTTGGTGAATGCATCACCTGGCAAAGCTCGAGACTGAGCTCAGGCTGATGCACTTCTCTGCCAAAGCTCGAAGACTGAGCTTGGTGGTTGCATCGCCTGGCAGAGCTCGGAACTTGAGCTCTGGCGGTGCAACCTCTTGGCTGGGGCGGTTGCACCTCCCAACCCCACAGCCCAGGCGGTTGCACCTCCTGGCTGGGGCGGTTGCACCTCCTGGTGCAATCAGGGTCCGAATGGTTCACTCCATTCGACCCACTTTGAATCTTTTCAGGGGCCCAATTGCCCCAAGATTAAGCTAATGGGATCACCTCCCATTTTCATGCTTAATCATCGTGCTAACTACGATTATCTCTAAGACAACTTCTGCAGCTTGCTCCGATGCGTCAATCGCTTCTTCCGGCGAGTTTCTGGCCAACTTCCGTCGATCAACCGATAACCCTCGGTGATCCTTCTGCGGACATCCGGCATACTCCTGGACTTTGCGACGATCCACTTGGCGAGTTCCGACGAGCTTCGCTTGGCAAGCTTCTGGACTTCTCGGATCTGTTCTCGCTGAACCTCCGACGACCGTCCGAACTTCCGTCGAACTCTCGAACTCCCAACGTGATCATGATCTTGACTCCGGCGCAACACCTGCTGCTTGTCTTACTCTCATCGTAGTTAATCCTGCACAACAAATCAAAACTTCGATCGAGACAAATAATCCTAAGCAATTAACCAAGTTGTCCGACATGTCATTGGTCCCTCGACGCTTCGTCCGATTCTTCGGCGCATCGTCCTCTCCTACAGCCTATTGCCCAATCGGCCAGTTGACTCCGCAACTCCGATATCCTTGGCACAATACCCGCTCTTCTTGGCCCGATGCCCGAGTTCACGGCCCGAAGCCTTCTGTCGATACGTCGACCGATCCACCGGCCCGACGTCCAATCTTCTGACATGATCCTTCGGCACAACATGATTTTCCTGCTTTAATTGTCTCATCCTGATCGAAGCATCCTGCGTCACTCAAAACGCAGATTAAATCATAAACATATATCAAGTAGTTTCATCATCAAAATATGAGATTCAACAAGGATTGGCAAGGATTGTTCCTAAGGCGTTAACGTAAGATGTTCCAATAGTATTTTCATCCCATGATCCTTTAAAGTAAAGTCCTATGCTTTTCATGGGAATACCTATTATATCACAAATGAATCTATCAGTGATTGAAATGTGTTGTCCTAATAGATAGGTTGATATCCTTTCTTCATCATCTTTTTGCATATTGTTATAAAACAATCTAACTAGTCTAGGATAAATGGGTTCGTTGATCTGTAAAATGGGAAGTAGATTTAGGTTTGCAAACCAATGGATAGTCTCTACATCTCTTAGTTCATTCAGATCTACATATTTTCCCTTATTAATGCTTCTTAGTTCGAAGGAGAGAAATTTTTCAGCATGGTTTTTGGAATCAAAAAGAGTGAGATCAAACTCTTCTACTACTCTCCTCTTTCCCTTGTCCCTTGAGGATCTTCTAGATCCCATTACTACTGCTGTTTTAGAGGGATGATGATGAGCTAAAGTAAATGAAGAACAAAACAGAATTTTAAGAGCTTGTTAGAGAATACCTTTGTGAAATCTTCAAGAGAAGGAAGGATTCTTGATGTTTTGCTCCGAAATGGGAGGTATTTGGAAGGTTTAGAGGAGTGAAGTGGGAATGGAGGAGTCTTGGAAGAGTAGAGGAGGAAATGGGGGTGAGTTGGGGTCGGTTCCTTAGCCGGCCCTAGCGTGATTTTAGAGGGCAGAGCTGCTGGCGGTTGCACCTCTGGCTGGAGCGGTGCAACCTCTGGCAACCCGTGATGGCTGGAGGTGCAACCGCCAGCTGGAGAGGTGCCACCGCCTGCAGCAGGTGAGTACTTAGGATGATTTGATTTGGGAGAGTTTGCCTTGAGGAGAGTTTCAGAGCAATTGATGTTTGTTACATGATTTCGTATAAGTTTTTATTTAAGGAAGAAGCTCTTTGTAAGATAGATCTTTTAACGTGCATACGAATGTTTGTTTGGTGTCCCTTTTAAGATCATGACATGTTTAGTTTCTACAAGAATTAATTCGTAGATGAATAGGTTTTGAAGATCAGGGGGGTATGTGAATTTGGATATCATAAGTTTCTAATTGTATCGTATTTGTGATTTCATAGCTTCCACTTGTTACTTAAGCGTTGCGAGTTCCTTTTTGATTCTTGGTTTATGATCATTGAGAGTTAAGGAGCAGAACATTATTTCTTGCTCCGGCCTAGACTTTTAATGTTTTTATAGGAACGGATGATTTTTAGGAACCCATTTGCTTTTGGGTGCCTCATAAACAGATCTATATTTTCTATCATGTTGCATAGAGTTTATCATGGTTCCTTTAGGAACCCAAATTAATTTGTTTGGACTTATTTTCTTGAATGGACAACAATGTGTCTTGTGTCCAGATTTGCAACAAAAGTTGCACTTGGTTTGGTGTTGAACGTGTAAGATGGGGCCTTTTACAAAGGTAGTTGGATTTCGGTGAGGACTCCTCACAAATCCAATCCCACTTCTTTTGGGAGCATGACCCTTGTTTGTAAGGATCATGTTTAATGACTTGCTACCAACCTCGAATTTCTTCAAGGTGTCCTTAAGCAGCAAGTTTTCTTTTTGTATAGTTTCTAAATCATGACATTTGATACATGAGTTTAAACTATCATGATGTTCGACTTTTAACTTATCAAACTCACAAGTAAGATTATCATGTACCCTTTTTAGCAACTTGTATTTTCTATTTATAACTTTGCATTCATCAAATAAATCATGGAAGGCATTTAATAATTCATCGAAAGATAAATCAGCATCTAATAAATCTGTTACCTCCCCTTCGATGGCCATAAAGGCGTAATGAGCAACTTGCTCGGTGTTGGATTCTTCTTCCTCGGATGCGCTCGAATCATCCCATGTTGCTTGGAGCGCCTTCTTCTTTGTTGTTCTTTTCTTGACTTGGGGACAATCACTTTTGTAATGTCCCGGCTTTTTACATTCATAGCAGATCACTTGGTCCTTCTTAGGTTCAAGTTTATTTTTCATATCGTTTTTAAACTTGTTTCTTTTGAAGAATTTTTTAAACTTTCTTGTCAACAGTGCCAAGTCATCGTCACAATCCTCATCACTTGAGTTTTCTCTCAAGTGGCATTCAGAAGTTTTAAGTGCCATATCCTTCCTGTTCTTTGGAAGGATGTCTTCTTGCTCTTCATGAGCTTTGCAGGTCATTTCGTAGGTCATTAATGACCCGATTAGTTCTTCAAGAGGGAAATTTTGCAGATCTTTTGCCTCTTGAATGGCGGTGACTTTAGGATCCCAACTCTTAGGAAGGGATCTTAGTATCTTATTAACAAGCTCAAAATCCGAAAAGCTCTTTCCGAGACCTTTTAAACCGTTGACGACATCCGTGAAACGGGTAAACATGTCGCCAATGGTTTCACTCGGTTTCATTCGAAAAAGTTCAAAAGAATGCAGCAACAGATTGATTTTTGACTCTTTCACTCTACTTGTGCCCTCGTGGGTCACTTCAAGTGTGTGCCAAATATCAAAAGCAGTTTCGCAAGTTGAAACACGATTAAACTCGTTTTTATCAAGAGCGCAAAATAAGGCATTCATAGCCTTTGCATTAAGAGCGAAAGCCTTCTTTTCCAAATCGTTCCAATCGATCATTGGAAGAGAAGATTTTGAAAATCCATTTTCAACAAGATTCCATAGTTCAAAATCCATAGAAATAAGAAAGATCCTCATTCGGGTCTTCCAGTAAGTGTAGTCCGTTCCACTGAACATGGGTGGACGTGTAATCGAATGCCCCTCTTGGTTTCCGGCGTATGCCATCTCTCTTGGGTTTTAATCCTTTAGAGAGTTAACCGAGCTCTGATACCAATTGTTAGGATCGAGAGCACTAAGAGGGGGGGGGTGAATTAGTGCAGCGGAAATCGTATAATAAATTTAAAACCAAAAGCTGCGTTTGTTCAAAAACTATTATGATGCAAAAGCAAATTCTCAGTTTGTATCTAAGTGCAGTTTGCGTCTAAGCGCAGATTGCGTCTAAGCGCTGTTTTGCGTCTAAGCGCAGATTGCGTCTAAGCGCAGTTTTGCGTCTAAATGCAGATTTACGTCTAAACGCAGATTTTACGTCTAAACGCAGTTTTACGTCTAAACGTAGTTTTACGTCTAAGCGCAGATTGCGTCTAAGCGCAGTTTTGCGTCTAAATGCAGATTTACGTCTAAACGCAGATTTTACGTCTAAACGCAGTTTTACGTCTAAACGTAGTTTTACGTCTAAACGCAAATTTACGTCTAAACGCAATATTACGTCTAAACGCAGTTTTACGTCTAAACGCAGTTTTACGTCTAAACGTAGTTTTACGTCTAAACGTAGATTTACGTCTAAACGCAGTTAGACGCAGATTTACGTCTAAACTTTGAAACTTGTTTGTATACTCGCAGAAGGCAGTATGCAGATGAAACCAAGACGTAAACGTAAACTGAAATCTGATGATTGAGCGAAGAAAGCCGATTTACGTCCGAATGCAGTTTTACGTCTAAATGTTGAAACTCGTTCGTAAAATCGTAGAGGACAGATTGCAGTTATTAATAGGATTAAAATGTAAGCGTAAACTGCAAGGAAGCTCGTTCGTAAAAGCGCGGAAAACAGTTCTGCAGAATCAAACGTAAACGTAAACTGTAATGTATGAAAATACGAGTTTACGTCTGAATCCAGATTTGGAAGAACAGCACTTAGAACTTGTTCGTGAAAGCGCAGAGAGCAGTAGTGATGAGGGAGGTTTGCAGTAATGATAAAGTGCTCGAAATTAAACGCAAACCAGAGATTTAGAGTGGTTCGGTCAGCCTTGACCTACTCCACTTTTGGCTTCCTCCACCGATGAGGTTGCCGACGTCAACTAGCTGCCTTCCTTCAATGGGCGAAGGCCAAACTTCCCTCTTACAGTTTCTCTCCTTTTGACAGGCTTAGGAGACAACCTTTACAGACCTTTCTCTCCTCACTTTACAGTTGAAAACTTGAAGAACAGAAGGAGGAGACTCAAGGGCTTTACAACACTTTTGAGCTCTTTAGAATCACAGAAAAGATCACAATTTCGGTATAGGTCTGTGTCTTTTCAGTGCTGAATGGGTGGGGTATTTATAGGCCCCAACCCAATTCAAAATTCGAGCTCAAAACGATCAAATCGATCAAATCCCAGAATTCTGGGATCAGGCGGTTGCACCTCTCGACTGGAGAGGTGGCACCGCCTGGCAGAGCTCGAAGACTGAGCTCTGCCGATTGCTTCTTCTCTGCCAGAGCTCGAAGACTGAGCTCAATGGTTGCATCACCTGGCAGAGCTCGAAGACTGAGCTTGGTGGTTGCATCACCTGGCAGAGCTCGAAATCTGAGCTCGGTGGTTGCATCACTTGGCAGAGCTCCAAACTGAGCTCAAGCTGATGCACCATTCTGCCATAGCTCGAAGACTGAGCTTGGTGAATGCATCACCTGGCAAAGCTCGAGACTGAGCTCAGGCTGATGCACCACTCTGCCAAAGCTCGAAGACTGAGCTTGGTGGTTGCATCGCCTGGTAGAGCTCGGAACTTGAGCTCTGGCGGTGCAACCTCTTGGCTGGAGCGGTTGCACCTCCCAGCCTTGCAACCCTGGCGGTTGCACCTCCTGGCTGGGGCGGTTGCACCTCCCAGCCCCACAGCCCAGGCGGTTGCACCTCCTGGCTGGGGCGGTTGCACCTCTCAGCCCCACAGCCCAGGCGGTTGCACCTCCTGGCTGGGGCGGTTGCACCTCTCAACCCCACAGCCCAGGCGGTTGCACCTCCTGGCTGGGGCGGTTGCACCTCCTGGTGCAATCAGGGTCCGAATGGTTCACTCCATTCGACCCACTTTGAATCTTTTCAGGGGCCCAATTGCCCCAAGATTAAGCTAATGGGATCACCTCCCATTTTCATGCTTAATCATCGTGCTAACTACGATTATCTCTAAGACAACTTCTGCAGCTTGCTCCGATGCGTCAATCGCTTCTTCCGGCGAGTTTCCGGCCAACTTCCGTCGATCAACCGATAACCCTCGGTGATCCTTCTGCGGACATCCGGCATACTCCTGGACTTTGCGACGATCCACTTGGCGAGTTCCGACGAGCTTCGCTTGGCAAGCTTCTGGACTTCTCGGATCTGTTCTCTCTGAACCTCCGACGACCGTCCGAACTTCCGTCGAACTCTCGAACTCCCAACGTGATCATGATCTTGACTCCGGCGCAACTCCTGCTGCTTGTCTTAATCTCATCGTAGTTAATCCTGCACACTTATCTCAACACATAGATTAGATAACAAATGACAATTGACTTCATCATCAAAATCCGAGATTCAACAGAAGATGCTCGCCATTGTGTGCGCAGCAACGAGGTGGAGACCCTACTTGATTGGTCGACGATTTCAAATTAAAACCGACCATAAAAGCCTCAAGTACTTTTTGGAGCGAAAGATATCATCCCTTGAGCAGCAAAAATGGGTAACAAAACTTCTTGGATTTGATTATGAAATAACTTACAAAAAGGGGAAAGAGAATATTCTTGCATATGCGCTTTCGCAGCTACCCGAGCAAGCTGAAGTTTCGACCGTTTCACTTCTGACCAGCGACTTCCTTGAGGATATTAAGATGGAATGACAGGAAGATTCAGAGACTAGTAAGATTATAAAAAATTTGGAGGAAGCACCAAGCTCCGCGGCTCATTACAATTGGGACTCAAAAAAATTACACTATAAGGGACGCATTGTGCTTATGATAAATTCTACTTGCATCTTCACGAGCAGATTTTGGACAAAGTTATTCTATATGTAGGGGTACTAAATTGAAAAGGAGTATGACATATCACCCACAAATCGACGGCCAGACAGAAGTTGTAAATAGGTGCTTGGAGATAGCCCAAAGCCACCCTCCAAATATGACTATCCAAGTAGAACTCCAGACCCAGCCAAGTGCCATTATTGATTGACGGATCGTAACTCGACGACGACGACCCACTGCTAAAGTGCTAATATAGTGGGTGAGCCTACCAATAGAAGATGCCACTTGGGAGAACTATGACGACTTGAAGATCAAATTCCCAAAATTCATGAATCGTTAGCCTCGAGGACAAGGCTGATTTGCAGAGGGCGGGTCTGTTAGGACTCTAGCTAGGAGAGTCCTAATTGAGAGGGATATTCATGCAAAACCTACCTAAGCCGACCCCTATTAAAGAGGTGAAGAGGCTGGCTAGGGTTAGGAGGTTATTTCTTAGAGAAGAATAAGGAGTTGTAAAGGAATAAGAGTCTTGAGTAGGAGTCCTATTAGGAGTTGGTTAGAAGTAGGAGTCTTGAGTAAGAGTCCTATTAGGAGTTAGGGTTTAGAAGCCCTATAAATAGTCATGTATTCCTCCTCTTTTGATAAGCAATAGATGAATCTTTTCTGCAGCCTTTGAGCAGCAACTTGGAGGAAGGAACCCCTATAGAGTTCCAAGGAGGTCGATCCCCTAAAGAGATCAACCCCAAGTTTAGAATCTGCAAGGGTTCTAACACAAGATCAAATCCTATCTGAACTGCAGCAAATTCATCGACAATTTGACTCTTTATTTAGGCACTTTAATTTTCCACCTCCTGAATAAGCTTGTATATGTGGACACAATAACCTCTTGTTGTAACAATTACGTTGTTGTAAACTCTTTATATTACTCACCTTGATCACAATGCCTTGATGACTACTAATCTTTGATATAGTTACTTGATGTATTAATTGGTGAGAATATGCAGGGTTACGTTGCTCAATCTCGTTACTCATTGTCGGATTTCATGTTGAAATTAAATGTTTCTATAATGCCAACTTTGAAAACCTTGTGTCTTGGTTTCCATGATGAATGTGACATAATATTATCATAATGTTGATGCATTACCATGATGTTGATGTATTACCATGATGTTAATGTGTCCGAATGCATAAACTTGTTAAAATTATTCGGACTTTATTGATTGAATGATCAAATCACTAAAATAACATGTTGGAAATTAATTCAAAAATTTCCATAACAATAAGCATGTCTTCATGATTGTATAGTCTTGTCCGATTGCATGAAAGTGTTAAATTAAATTTTCAGTTCCAATTGGATTTCATGAATACATTATTCTCTTTCGGACTTTGATTCACATCATTGATTTTTGACAAATAGAATCATCTAGCAAATGCATATCTTTTAGACTTATCATGTGAAAAATATTTCCTTTGAGAAATAGATTTGATGATTCCTTCTTATAAAAGGAAGATATTTTTTGCAAGGATTTGATTCACATAAATATCCTGATCCTTGTAAAGCATGCCTTAATATCCTATCGATTTGAACTACACAAATGGCTTTCCTCCTTCATGCAAAAAAGATAATAACAAATAAAAAGGAAGAAGTTTTCACTCTATGTAAATAATCTCCATGTCATATTTTTCTTGAGATATTTGTATCCTATAAATGACATGAACCTACTTATGGCATCACATGTATATTTAAAAGTTGTTTATATCGTTCTCCTTTTTGTTGATGACAAAGGGGGAGAAGTATATGAATTGATGCTATAAATGCTATATTATGTTGAAAGAAGCAGATATATGATTATTGATGCTATGATTATGCTATGACTGCATCATCAAAAATATATGAATTGATGATAACTATAATTGCCATATTTGCATTATGCCATGATTGCCATATTTGCATCATGTTAAGATATCAAGAACTTGCATCATAATTTTACGTGTTGATATCTTACCATATGATGAATTGCTACCATGACCATCATTCACATTTGAAATTTGAAAATGGATGTCAAGCCTTGACATCATACCTCATTTTTAGAGAGATACATCATGATAGGAATCATGATGGGAGTATTGATAAGGTTAAATGATTTTAACTTATCAATATGTCTCTTGAATTCAAAGGCTTTGAATTCAAGAATGAGTTATCTCAATTATGGCACATAGATAGGGGTAGTTAATGTTAACTCCGTTATCAATTGATTGTCATCATAAAAAAGGGGGAGATTGTTGAATCTTGGATTTTGATGATGACATCAATTATCATTTGTTATCTAATCCATATGTTGAGATAAGTGTACAGGATTAACTACCTTGAAAGTAAGACATGCAGCGGGAGTTGCGTCGGAGTCAAGACTATGATCGCGTTGCGAGTTAGAGAGCTCGACGGAAGTTCGGACGGTTGTCAGAGGTTCTACGGGAACAAATCCGAGAAGTCCAGGAGCTTGCCAAAAGAAGCTCGTAGGAACTCGGCAAGTGGATCGTCGCAAGTCCCGGAGTTTGTCGGAAGTCCGTCGGAGCATCGCCGGAGGTTCGTTGGATGTTTGCCGGAAGCTCGCCGGAAGAAGCGATAGACGCACCGGAGCAAGTTACAGTAAATGTCTTCAGAAATTCGTAGTTAGCACAATGATTAAGTTAGAAATGGGAGGTGATCCCATTAACTTAATCTTGGTGGAATTGGGCCCTTGAAAGACCCAAATTGGGCCGAATGGATCAGCCCATTCGGACCCAGATTACTTGGCCAGAGGTAGCACCACCTAGGTTGGTGGTGGCACCGCCTAGGGCTCAGTCTCCAAACTCTGGCTGGGCGGTGCAACCGCTTGAGCTCGGTCTCCGAGCTCTGGCTGGGCGGTGCAACCGCCCCAGTCAGGCGGTGGCACCGCCTAAGCTCGGTCTCCGACCTCTAGCAGGAGGTGCAACTGCCCATAACAAGCGGTGGCACCGCCCAGAGGCTCAGTCTCCGAGCTCTGCTAGGCGGTGCAACCGCTAGATCCTAGAATTCCGGGAATTGACAATTTTAAGCTCGGAATTCAAACTGGTTTGGGGCCTATAAATACCCCACTCTTTCAGCAATGAAAGAGCAACCAAAACCACCGAAATCCTAATCTTACTCTGTGAGTTTTAGAGCTCAAAAGTGTTATATGAGTTAAAAGTTCTTCTCCCTCTTTTCTTCCACGTTATGATCTTTCAAGAGAGGAGAGAAAATTCTGTAAGGGTTGTCTCCTAAGCTCGTCAAAAGGAGTGAAACTGTAAAAGGGTGGTTGGCCTTTGCCTATTGAAGGAAGGCCTCTAGTGGGCGTCGGTGACCTCTTCGGTGGAGGAAGCCAAAAGTGGTTGTAGGTCAAGATTGACCGAACCACTCAAAAATCGCGGTGCTCTCTAGTTTGCATTTACTTTGAGCATATTATCTTTACTGCAAACCTCCTCAATAGCTTACTACCTTCTGCGAATTTACGATCATGTTTCATAGTTCAGTATTTTCCGAATCGATGTTTAAACGTAAATCAGTTTTATCGTACGAACATCATATTTCAGTTTGCGCTTACATTTTGATTTCCATCATAACTACAAACTACCCTTATAAATTCACTTTAATTGCATCTTGCTTGATCACAAGTTAAAGTGATTTACGAATCAGCTTTTCTACCGAAATCACTCTTATCGTACGAACGCAGTTTTAATCGTCGAAAGTTTTCCGCCCCCCCCTCTTAGTGCTCTTGATCCTAACAAAGTGACCCTCTTGGTTATCGGTAAATGCTATATTTCTTGGGTTTTAAACCACACGAGAGTGATCGATCTCTGATTCTAATTGTTAGGATCAATAGCGACACTATGAGGGGGGGGGGGGGGGGGTGAATTAGTGCAACAAAAAAATCATTGAATTCAAAAAATATTTGTTTTGATTAAATCCATTTTGAAACTATATTGAACTTGAAAGCTTTCGTAAGAGTGCAAAGAGAAGTTTAAGGAAGTTTGCAGTAGTGTAAATTGAACAAATAGAAAAGCAAACTCGAATTTAGATTTGTTCGATCGTAATGACCTACATCCATGTCTGATTCCTCCTCCAACGAGGTCATCGGCGTCCACTAATGGTCTTCCTTCAAAAGGCGAAGACGAACCACCTCTTTACATCGTATTCTCCTTTTCACGGGTTTAAGAGATAACCCTTACAAGTCTCACACTTCTCTTGAATGATCTCAACACTTAGAAAGGGAGGAGGAGGACTCTTGCACTTTTACAACACTTTTAACAATCCAAAGATTCAAGATTATGCCAACATTTTTGTGCCCTTTCTTGCAAAAAAGGGTGGGATATTTTTAAAACCCAATGGCTTCAAAATTAGAGCCAAAAAGTGTCATATCCTTGGATTTCGGAGTACTAGCGGTACCATCGCCATTACTGGGTAATGCCACCGCCTAACACCTAATACTAGGTGGTACCACCACCTAACAGGGGTGGGACCACCACTGGAAGCATTAACTGCCAGCGGTACCACTGCCCAGACCACTTGGGAGACTAGGTCACCAGGCGGTGCCACCGCCGGTCGTGATTTTAGGTACTGAATGGGCTATCCAATTTGGTCCTGTTAAGGGCCCAGTTGGCCCCTAACTGAGTTAGTGGGATCACCTCTCAATCCTAACTCAATCTACTATCAAACTATGATAATTAAGACATTTAACAAAGCATTCTAATTCCGGTACATCAATTGTTCTTCCGGGGATCTTCCGTCGAACTTTTGACGATCTCTCAGCAATGTTCAAGCGGGCTTCCGACAGGCTCTTAGACTTCACGACGATCTTCTTGATGAGTTCTGAAGAGCTTTTTTGGCAAGCTCTTAGACTTCTCGGTTGGTTTCAGTAGAACTTTCAATGAACGTCCGGACTTCCGATTACCTCTCGAACTCCCAACGAAATCTCGATCTTGACTCCAGCACATCATTTGCTTTATGTCTTACTGCTATTGTAGTTAATCCTACACACTTTTCTCAACATATAGATTAGATTAAAGAATTTACCAATTGATTTCATCATCAAAATCTGAGATTCAACAAATCATGGACCACAGTTTAATATGATTAGGCCCGAGCCAGTAGGCCTAATCACTCACAAAAAGATCTATGTGTGCAACAGTGTATCTCCATGCCCTGTAATCGTCTATCTCGTCCTCGTCGGTTTTGTCGGCATCTCAATGCATCTCCATGCATCACGATCTTCCGTCTCATGGGCCCCACTATCGCTTCCACGCTCCCACTACGCCTCCTCATGTGATTATAACTTAATCATAGGCATGTAGGCTCGACAATAATCGAGAAATAAAATGGAGGCCCGCAGGCCCCAATAATAATAATCACAAATACACACATCCCACGGTCTATAATTATATGTCCACATATCATGCATCACATATATAAATCATCATCATGTAGGACTACTAGATAATAATAAAAATAATAATCAATTAAAAATTTTAATTAATTAATATTTTCTGAAATTAAGGACATACAATTTTTTTTTTAATTCTAAGGGGCATTTTTGAAATTTAGATAAAGGATAGAATCTGGAATTTCTAAATTTTTGAGGGGCAAAATTATCCTTTTCTCAAAAACCCAAACTACCCTCCTCCCCTTGCTTGCTATGGCGGCTGCCACCCTACGGCCTGTGCGGCGGGGGACGCGGGGCCACCGCCCTTGCCCGAGGGCGGCTCGCCCACAAGCGATGCCGCCCCTGCAAGTGGGCGCCCCACAGGAGCAGCACCCGCAAGCGGCTTGCCCACGAGCGGCGCCCCTCTTTTGGGCGACCGTCGCTGCGGGCGCGTTGGAGGCACGCCAACCCTTGCGAGCATACTAGCTGCAAGCGCCGCCCACAAGCGCCATCCGCCCTTGTGGGTAAGTCACTTATAGGCACCGTTAGTCATTGCGGGTAGGTCACCCGTAGGCGCTGCCTAACCTTGCGGGCGTTGTGGCTGTAGGCAACGCCCGTGGGGTGCAACACCTACACGTGCGTTGACGCTATGTTGCCTACCTGCGGTTGCCGTTGCAAGCAGCTGAATGCATGTAGATAGAGAGGAGCAACTATTGTTGCCCTTTCTCACTTTTACGTCAATGATTTTGACATCAAAAGCTTCTCCAAAACACAATACACACAGTTTAAAACCAATTTTCGCACGAACAACCTGGGTCTAATACCACTATTGGGAAATCTTTGGGGTGACATCACATGCGCCGTGAAAGAACAAAAAAAAAATCTCTAATTCCCAAAGATATGTTCGTCCACGTGTGAGATAGATTGTGTTACCTAGGGAGATCATATTGTTGAATCTCGGATTTTGATGGTGAAATCAATTGATGAGTTTGTGATCTAATCTGCATTTTTGAGTGATGTAGGACTAGCTTCGATCAAGGAGAAGGAAATTGATTAAAGCAGGAAGAATGATATTGGGCCAGAGTGAACATGTCAGAAGATTGGACGTCGGGCTGAAGGATTGGTCGACGTGTCGGTAGAAGACTCGTGCCGTGAATTCAGGCATCGGGCCGAAGGAGCGGACATTATGCCAAGGAGATCGGAGTTGCGGAGGTCAACATGCAGATTGGGCAAAAGGCTAAAAACGAGGACAATGTGCCAAAGGATCGGACGAGTGCCGGATGAACCAATGAAATGCCGGACAAAGAATTCATGCTTTGTAATCATATGTCTAAGATCAAGGTAGTTTAGGGGGCTAATTGAGTTAGATTTTGGTGTAATCATACTAACTCAATTAGGGGCCAATTGGGACTGATTTGGGCTCATTGGGAGGCCCATTTAGTGACCCAAAAGTTGGGTGAGGTAGTTGTATCACCAGAATAAGCGGTGGAACCGCCTGTGAGTTAGAAAACTCGAAAAACCCGATCTCTGAGGCTGTCAAGCGGTGGAACCGCCTGTGAGTTAGAAAACTCGAAAAACCCGATCTCTGAGGCTGTCAAGCGGTGGTATCGCCAAACTGGGTGGGGTACAGCCCAGACATAGTCTCCCAGGTGGTAGTACTACCAGATTGGGTGGTGGTACCACCAGACTGGGCGGTGGTACTGCCCAGTGTCAGGCTACAAGTGGTGGTACCGCCTAGTGCAGGCGGTAGTACCGTCGGTACCTCAAAATCTAGGAAATTTGAATTTTGGGCTCCAAATTTGAATCCATTTAAGGCCTATAAATATCCCACTCTTTCCTGCTTAGAAGAGCAAGAATTGGGTAGAAAGGGGGAAAGAATCCTTGAAGAAAAAGAGTTGAAAAAGTTTGAAAAGTGTTGAGTGTTCCTCTCCACCTCTTAGAGTTTAGAGTTCATTCTAAGAGAGGTGTGAAACTTATAAAGGTTCTCTCCTAAGCTTGTCTAAAGGAGAATAGAGTTGTAAGAAGGTGGTTGGTCTTTGCCTATTGAAGAAAGACCGTTAGTGGATGCCGGTGGCCTTGACGAAAGAGAAATAGGTGGAGTGGATGTAGGTCATGACGACCAAACCATTATAAAACGATTGCATTTCTATTTGAGCAATTTACCTTTACTACAAACTGAATCTTTACTTGCCTTCCTTGCTTAACTTTCATATTACACTCTTCCATTTGCTTTTAATTTAAGCATCTTTATGAAATTGGTTTAATTGTATGAAAGATTTTTGAAACCGACATTTTTATCCGCTGCACTAATTCACCCCCCCCCCCCCACCCCCCCCCTCTTAGTGCCGACTCATTCCTAACATTTGGTATCAGAGTCACATTTTTCTTATTTGGTTTAACACACAAATAGAAATGGCTCTTTTTGGCTTTCAAGAGGGTCACTCTCTTATTCGTCCTCCTATGTTCAAAAGGACGGACTACACATATTAGAAAACTCGAATGAGAGTTTTCTTGCTTTCGTTGAATCTCGATTTATGGAATATAGTCAAATTTGATTTTCAAAAGTCTTCTCTTTCAATGAATGATTGGAATGAGTTGGAGAAGAAGACTTTCTCTTTAAATGCAAAGGCTATGAATGTCTTGTTTTGTGCCTTAGACAAAAATGAATTTAATCGAATTTCTATTCGCGAAACAGCTTTCGATATTTGGCACACTCTTGAAACTACGCATGAAGGCACTAGTAGAGTTAAAGATTCGAAGATTAATCTTTTGATGCATGATGTGATCGAGAAGATTAACCTGTTGGGTCACTGTTTGGGCCTTTCACTTGGCCCAACATAACCCAGACCTATGAGTTTCTCCTACTCAAGACTTCTATTCCATTACAACTCTTAATTCTTCTTTAAGAAACAACCTCCTAACCCTAACTAGCCTCTTCACCTCTTTAATAGGGGTCAGCTTAGGTAGGTTTTATATGAATGCCCCTCTCTATTAGGACTCTCCCAACTAGAGTCCTAATATACCCACCCTTTTCAAATCAGACTTGTCCTCGAGGTTGAGATTCCATGAACTCTAGGAATTTGATCTTCAAGTCATCATAGTTCTTCCAAGTGGTGCCTTCTGCTGGTAAGTTCACCTACTATATTAGCGCTTCAGTAGTAGGTCATCGTCATCGGGTTACGATGCGTTGATTAATAATGGCACTCGATTGAGTCGGGAGTTCTTCGTGGGTAGTCATATTTGGTGGATGGCTTTAGGTTGTCTTTAAGTACCGGTTCACCACTTTTGTCTGGCCATCGGTTTGTGGGTAATATGTCGTACTCCTTTTTAATTTAGTGCCTTGCATCTGGAATAACTCTGTCCAAAATCTGCTCATGAAGATGCAAGTAGAATTTGGCACAAGCACAATGCGTCCCTTATAGCATAATTCTTTTGAGTCCTAACTACAATGAGCCACGGAGTTTGATGCTTCCTCCAATTTTTTTATGATCTTACTAGTCTCCGGATCTTCCTACCATTTCATCTTAATATCCTCAAGGAAGTCGTTGGTCAGAAGTGAAACGACAAAAAATTTAGCTTGCTCGAGTCATCGCGAAAGCGCATCTGTAATAACATTCTCTTTCCTATTTTTGTAAGTTATTTCATAATCATATCTAAGAAGCTTTGTTATCCATTTTTGCCGCTTGGGGGAAGATATCATATACTCTAAGAAATATTTTAGGCTTTTATGGTTGGCCTTGATTTGAAAGTGTCACCCGATCAAGTACGGTCTCCACTTGGCCACCGCATGCACAATCGCGAGCATCTCCTTGTCATAAATAGTCATCTTGAGATGAGAAGGAGATAATACCTTACTAGTATAAGTGAGGGGGCGGCCATCTTGCATTAGTACAACACCAATTCCGACTCCGGAGGCATCAACTTCAATAACAAAAGTATTGCCGAAGTCGAGCGTTGTCATCATTGCAACTTTAAGTTCGTCGAAGGTAGTGGTGGCTTTGTCTGACCATTGGAAAGCATCTTTGTTTAGCAAGAAATTAAGTGGTGTACTGATCTTTCCATAGTTTTTCATGAACTTATGGTAGTAGCCTGTTAAACCTAGAAAGCCATGTAGCAATTTTATGTTCCTCGGGGTCGGTTAGTTCTGCATTTCTTTAATTATGGAGGGGTCCATTGCTACACCTTCCTTTGATATGATATGCCCAAGATATTCCACCTTTTGTTGAAGAAAGCAAAAATTCGTAGTGGCTGTTGTGTCTTTGAAAGGTGGTTTTCGTTATGTCTTCTTTGCACACTCGTATTTGATGATACATCGAAGGTCCAGCTTTATAAAGATTCATGCTCCCTTTCATTGAACAATTCATTTACTACCAGAATAGGGTATTTGTCCTTGCGGTGATGTCATTTAAAGCTCGATAGTCGATGCACATCTGCCAAGTTCCGTTCTTCTTGCATACAAGTAGTACCAGTGAGGAATAGGGGCTGTAACTTGGCCGAACCATCCCTATTTTAAATATCTCCTTTATGATATTTTTAATTTCATCCTTTTGGAGGTGAGGATATTGGTACAGCTGAGTATTCGCTGGCAGCTTGCCTGGAAGGATTGGAATCCGATGGTCATGTTGCCACATAGGAGGAAGACCGCGTGGCTCAGCAAAAATGTCAGCAAATTCAACAACCAATTGGGCCAGATTTTGATATTCAAATTATATTTTCTTCCTCTTTGGTTTCTGTTGGAGATGTATCAAAAAGCCACAATTTACCATGTGTAAAACTTTCTCTATTCGTTGGGTCGAAACGATGGTTACGTTGCTTTCGCGCTTTCCGCATAGGATGATCTGTTTGCCTTTGTAGTAGAATTTCATAATTAATTTGGAGAAATTCCAAGAGACATCACCTAGCATCATCAGCCATTCTATGCCAAGAATGGCCTTATAGTCATCAATTGATAGGAGGAAGAAGTCGATGATAATTTCTTGATCTTGTAGTAATAGTTTCACCCGCGGATATCTTTGGTCGCACTTTAGGATTCTTCCGTCGGCGACCTTTACATCAAACTTGCTGCAACCTTCAATGTAGAGCACTATCTGAGCAGTAACCTTACTGTTTAGGAAGTTATTAGTGCTGCCTGTGTCGATGAGAATAGTGATCGGTTGTTGTTTGAGAAGGCCTCCAACTTTCATCGTTTGTGGGTTTGAGTAGCCGTCTAGTGCATGTACCATAACATCGGTCGGTTGTGTCTCTTCTGCCACATATTCTTCTTCATGTTCAAGGCTCTCTTCTAGATGTTTAATGTCTTCTACTTCTACTGGTTCAATCATAAGAAGTTTTCCTTTTCTACAATGATGCTCGCGGCTCCACGGCTCGTCGTAGTGCCAACATAACCCCTTTGTAGATCGCTCCCGAAGCTCTTTTCTTGTCAACCTTTTTGTTGCAGGGACTCGGTTGATAGTAGGGGGCCTGAGGGCTTCAGTATTGCTGGTTGAGGAACGACTCTAGTCCTCCAAGCTTCATGGTTCAATCGCTCCTCTTGAAATCATGCAAAAGAGATGGCTGCCATAAGCGTGTATGGTTGTCATGCTTTAACTTCTCCCTGGATCTCCGGCTTCAAGCCCTCAATAAAGGTCCCCAATAGTTATTTTTCAGACCAATCATGTGTTTGATTAGATAAACTTTCAAACCTGGTTTGGTACTCCTGAATGGTGGAGGTTTGTCGGATCTTTGCTAGTTGTCCGTCAATGTTCTCGTAATCGGTTGGTCTGAAGCGGATCAACAGTTCTTCTTTGAATTGTCACCATGATAGGACTCCATAAGTGTGTTTAAACTATTCAAGCCATTGTATGACATCCCCTTCCAAATGTATAGTAGTAATTTCTACCATAGATGCATCCGTGGTTTTGTGATACTAAAAATATCGCTTCGCGCATGAGATACAACCAATCGGGTCTCCTTCTTCCCATCTAGGGAAGTCCACCCTCATGTGTGGATAGTTGGAGTCAATCGTATAGCCTCCTCTCTCTTGGAAGTCATCTCTTTTCGCTTGGTGCGATTGAGTAGAGCTCTCTCCTTGATATGATTTCTTCGGGCTCGGTGGTCGACCCAGTTTGAGTACGGTAAAGAGCGTCCGAATCTTATCCTCCATTCATGCCTCGAAGGCTTTGAATTTAGCATTGATTACCTCCTCATATACCATAGTATATGACTCCAAATCTATAATGTTAAGATCTATCTTTTGTTGTCAAGTTAAAGGCATGTATAAGTTGAGAGAAGTGATGGTCGAAAGGGTTGATGGATCAGTGGATGTAGGCTGCGGTTTAGATTTGTTTTGTGGCAGTTTTGGGTGCAGTTTGAGGGTGTGATTTGATGGAGTTTTAGGGCTGTGATGGTAGTGGATAAAGGTTAGGAAAGTTGTTGCAGGTATGGTAGATGGCAGCAAAGGTTTGATAAAAATCAATGAAAGTTGTTGCAGGTATGTGTTGTCTTGTAAGAGCAGAATTGTCATCAAAGAAACAGTGGTTTCTCGACGAAATTTTTAGAAAAAACTAAGAAATTTGAGGACGGAATTGATAGAAAAATATCAGTTTTTATGACAGCAAGGATGACCAATTTAATTAAGAAAATTTTGGTAGTATAATAGCAAGAAAATTGGTGCAAGTTGCGATAGCAGAATTCTCGTCGAAAAATTTCAGCGGTTTGCGATGAAAATTTGTAACAACACAAGAATATTTTTAGAGATGAAATTTTCAATAGATCTATCTTAGATGGAAGCCAAGATGATCTATGAAGTGCATAAGAAATTTAGTTTAAAAAGGATTGCAAATAGATCGATTAAGGCAATAATATGCAGTTATAATTTTCGGTAGCATAGATTTTCAAGTGTAGCGGTCTGGATATAAAAGTTCAGTAATTTATATTGAGAATTTTTTAACGAAACCAAAGGAAAATCTGCTATTAGGAAGTGTCAAAGCTGTCATATAAATTTTATAGAGATTTGGACAGAAAAAATACAATAGCAAGATCAAACAGATTATGCTATGCGACTGGAATTCTGCAATGTATCTTTCGTCGTGGAGATGAAAACTTTGCGATGAAAAGTTTATGCAGCAATATAGGAACAATTTTTTTTTTTGATTTTCGAATAAGGATAACTAAATTGCAGCAGCAGTAAGGTAGGAAACCAAAACCTATTGCAATTCACGGGGAGATCAAAGGATGATCCGCGATGGTGGAGATGATAGTAGGATTTGACAATGATCTTTTAATCAATTTTGGTAATTGCTTTGGGCAGTTGTGGAGGGCCGGTGGATGGCTGTGGAAGGGCAGTGAGATGCTAAGAACATTGCTCTGATACTAGGTGTTAGAACCTTTGTAGATTCTAAAGTTGGGGTTGATCTCTTTAGGGGATCGACTTCCTTGAAACCCTAAAGGGGTTCCTCCCTCCAAGTTGCTGCTCAAAGGCTGTAGAAAAAATTCATCTATTGCTTATCAAAAGAGGAGAAATACATGGCTATTTATAGGGCTTCTAAACCTTAACTCCTAATAGGACTTCTACTCAAGACTCCTACATCTAACCAACTCCTAATTGGGCTCCTACTCAAGACTCCTATTCCTTTACAACTCATAATTCTTCTCTAAGAAATAACCTCCTAACCCTAGCCGACCTCTTCATCTCTTTAATAGAGATCAGCTTAGGTATGGTTTACATAGATGCCTCTCTCTATTAGGACTCTCCTAGCTAGAGTCCTAACATACACCTAAAACCAACTCAATTAAAACCTCAACGACGACGATCAAGACATAAATGATTATAAAACATGAATCCTATGTTGTCTGGCATGTCATTAGTTCATCCAAACTCTCGGGATGTCTTGCTTTCCTTCGATGTATAGCCCAATCCATCGGCATGTTGACTCTCGCAACATTTGATCTTGGTGTAATATACAATTCTTCTGGCCCAATATCCGATCTTTGACATGATCCACTCCGGCCCAACATCTGATTCTCTTACTTTAATCGATTTACCTTTTTATTATCGAATGTAGTCCTACGTCACTATTCTCAAACACTAATTAGATCATAAACTCATCAATTGATTTCATCATCAAAATTCGGGATTCAACAATCTCTCCCTTTTTAATGATGACAACCAATTGATTATAGAGTTTTAACTAAACTCCTATTATCTACATGCCATAAAATTAAACTTAAATTCAAAAAATGATAACCTTAGAATTTAAGTCAAAATAATTTTAATAATTTTCTTTACAAAGATCATATGCAAAATAATCATTTTACAATTAATATTCATAGTTAAAATAACATTACCTACATCATATGCATTATCATAATATCAAAGTATGAGTTAAGATTCCAAATCATCAAAGTACATCATAACATGCATGATTAAAATTTTAAATCATCATAACTTTGGGCATAACTTCAAATCATCAAGGTACATCAAAATATGCAAAATCATAATTACTTCTCTCCCTTTGTCATCAACAAAAAGGAGAAAGGTGTAACTTTTTACTTTTCTTTGAAACATGCAAGCTAGCAAGTTTTTGCTTCTCTTGAGATATGCAAACTAGCAATTTTTTGCTTCTTTTTTTAGATGTGCAAGTTAGCACTTCTCTTTCTCCCCCTTTGTCATTGTTAAAAAGAATGGAAGGATATAATGGTGAAAAATTTACATTAATGTTCCAAAAATAAATCATGAAAGATCAAGTCATGAATACCGAAAAATCATGATTCAATTTGACAAATCTCTTCTTTTATAAATAGCAAAAAGAAAGCATCATAGTTTATAATCTTTATTCAAAAGAAAAATTCATGTCGTGAAAACTGAGAAATCAAGATAATGATCCATAAAAACATATGAGAAGAATTCATTCGTTTGAAATATTCAACATGCCTAATTCTCTTCTAATAAAATCAAATTGTTGCTCATTCAATAGTTTAGTAAAAATATCCACTAATTGATATTTTGTGTCAATAAAATATAAAGATATATCATAATTATTATTGTGATCTCTAATAAAATGATGTCTAATAATTATGTGTTTAGTTCTAGAGAGTTGAATGAGATTCTTTGTTAAACAAATTACACTACTATTATCATATTTTAAAGGGATGTTTTTCACGTAAAGTCCATAGTCTTCTAAAGTATTTTTTATTTAAATAACTTATGCACAACATGCACCTACTGCTACATATTCGGTATCGACCGTAGATAATGCAACAGAATTTTGTTTCTTGGATAACCAAGAAACAAGTGCTTGACCTAAGAGTTGACATGTTCCCGATGTACTTTTTGTTAGGATCAAGGGTCGGCACTAAGAGGCGGGGGGGGGGGGGGGGAGGGTGAATTAGTGTAGTGGTAAAAACTATGTCGGTTTAAAAAACTTCATACGATAAAAACTGTTTCCGATGAAAAATCAGAGAATACGGTAGTCTATAGTGGTTCGGTCGTCGTGACCTAGATCCACTCCTCCGATTCCTCTTCTATTGAGGCCACCGGCATCCACTAATGATCTTCCTTTGATAGGTGAAGATCAAACTCCTTATACCCCTCTTCTCCTTTTACCGGGTTTAGGAGACAACCCTTACAAGCACTCACACTCCTCTTACAGAATTCTAACACTTAGAACTTGAGGAGGATTCTCACATGAGATTTCTATAGCATTTCTTTACTTTTAAACTCTCTGTGCTTGTGTGCTTTAACCAGGGATGAGAGGGGTATTTATAGGCTTCAAGTTGATTCAAACTTGGAGCCTAAAACTTTCCCATCCCGGGTTCCCCGGGCACGAGCGGTACCACCGCTTGCACTGGGTGGTACCTATTAGGATCAAGAGCACTAGGGGGGGGGGGTGTGAATTAGTGCAGCGGAAAACTTTTGACGATATAAAATGACGTTTGTACGATAAAAACACTTTCGATGAAAAACCATTTCAGAAAGTTCTTCAACTTAAGATTAAACGAAGTACAATTGAAGAAAATCAATGGAGGCAGTTTGCAGTTAAGATAGAGAGTAGAATGTAAATGCAAACTGAGATTTAGAGTGGTTCGATCAATCTTGACCTACATCCACTTTTGGCTTCCTCCTCCGATGAGGTCAACGACGTCCACTAGAGGCTTCCTTCAATAGGCAAAGGCCAACCAACCTTTTATAGCTTTACTCCTTTTGACGAGCTTAGGAGATAACCCTTACAGATCTTCACTCCTCTTTTGAATGATCAAAACTTAGATGAAAAGAGGGGGAAGAACTTTTGACCTTTTACAACACTTTTGAGCTCTCAAATTCTCAAAATAAAATCAGTGCCCTTTCATGCAGGAAAGAATAGGGTTTATATAGGCCCCAACTGGTTCGAATTTGGACTAAAAAATGTCATCTCTTGGATTTCCGGGGTCCTAGCGGTACTACCGCCATAACTGGGTGGTACTATTACCTGACATTGCTCGGAGACTGAGCTCAGGTGGTACCACCGCTTGACAGGGATGGTACCACTACTCAGCTTCGCTCGAAGATTGAGCTCAGGCGGTACCATCGCCTGACAGGGATGGTACCATCGCTTGGCATTCTTAGGAGACTGAGCTCCTAGGCGATGCCACCATTGGCTAGGAATTCTGGGTCCGAATGGGCTGATCCATTCGGCCCAATTTGGGTCTGTCAAAGGCCCAATCGCCCCCAGATTAAGTTAATGGGATCACCTCCCATTCCTAACTTAATCTACATGCTAACTATGATATTTAAGACACTAATACTGCAACTTGCTCCGGTGCGGCAATCGCTTCTTCCGGCGAGCTTCCAGCGAACTTCCGGCGAACATCTGATAAACCCTCGATGATGCTCCGGTGGACTTCCGGCAAACTCCTGGACTTGCGACGATCCACTTGGCGAGTTCTGACAAGCTTCTTTGGCAAGCTCCTCGACTTCTCGGATTTATTCCTACAGAACCTCCGATGACCATCCGATCTTCCGTCGAACTCTCGAACCCCCAACGTGATCATGGTCTTGACTCTGGTGTAACTCTTGCTGTATGTCTTACTTCTATCATAGTTAATCCTGCGCACTTATCTTAATATATGGATTAGATAACAAATGACAATTGACTTCATCATCAAAATCCGAGATTCAACAATCTCCCCCTTTTTTATGATGACAATCAATTGATAACGGAGATAACCTTAACTCCCCCTATCTATATGTCATACTTGAGATAAGTCTTTCTTGAATTCAAAGCCTTTGAATTCAAGAGACATATTGATAAGTTAAGATGGTTTAACCTTATCAATACTCCCATCATGATTCCTATCATGATGTATCTCTTTGAAATTGATGTCAAGGCTTGACATCTATTTTCAGGTTTTATATTTTAAATGTAAAAGATAGCAATCGTAGCATTCATCATATGGTAAGATATCAACATGTAAAATTACGATGTAAGTTCTTGATATCTTAACATAATGTAAACATTTCAAGTGTTTAGCAATCATAGCATTTCATCACATGACAAGATATCAATTTGTAGAATTGTGATGTAAGCTCTAGATATCTTAACATAGTGCAAATATGACATAGTGCAAATATGGCAATCATAGCAATTCTATCACCAATTTATCATATATTTCGATGTAAGCTTTTGATATCTTAACATAATTCAAATATGGCATTCATAGCAATTCTATCATCAATTTACCATGTATTTCTCCCCTTTTGTCATCAACAAAAAGGAGAATATTTAAGCAAACTTTAAGCATAAGTGCAGTAATGATTTTTCAACAATGAGTGATAGTAATTTATGTCATTTTTCAACAATGAGTGATAGGATATCAATTATATAAACATCTCAAGGAAAACATGACATGGAGATAGCTTTCATTACATCTTCCTTTTTATTTGTCATTATCTTTTTGCATGAAGGAGGAAAGCCATTTGTGAGCTTACTTGAATGAAGTTAAAATCGATAAGAGATTAAATCACGCTTCATTTTTGCAAGGATCAAGATATGTATGTGAATCAAATCCTTGCAAGTATTAAAAAAGATCTTCCTTTTTCAAGAAGGAAT
Organism: Musa acuminata AAA Group; assembly: GCF_036884655.1. Classification (NCBI taxonomy): domain Eukaryota; kingdom Viridiplantae; phylum Streptophyta; class Magnoliopsida; order Zingiberales; family Musaceae; genus Musa; species Musa acuminata. Next base: position 22,019,906 of record NC_088331.1, on the reverse strand, counting down.
TTATAAGAAGGAATCATTTCATCAAATCTATTTCTCGAAAAAATATTTTTCATACGATAAGTCTATGAGAGATGCATTTGTTAATTGATTCCATATGTCAATGATATGAAACAAACTCAATATGACATATGCTTATGAAAGCTACATTAAGACCGGAAGAGAAATACTAAATCATGTTAGGATCAAGAAAATCCGAAAATAAAATTTAACACTTCCATGCATTCGGACATGGTTTTGCTGTAGACTTTCAAAAACAATCATGAAGATAAAACATGCTCATGATCATGGAAATTTTTGTATCCAAAACATATAATTTTCAACATGTTATTAAGGCATGTAATAGTGTAAAATTCTCATTATAGCAATTAAGTGAATGAATTAAGATTATCTGAAAAATAATTTTAATAAGTTCATGCATTCGGACACATTTTTGCTATATGTTTTTCAAATACACTCATAAAAATAACGCATGCTTATCATCATGAAAATTTTTATATCCAAAACATATAATTTCCAACATATTATTAAGACATGTAATCGTGTAAACTTCTCATCATAGCATTAAGTGATTGATCATTGAATCAAGAAAATTCAAAAAATAATTTTAATAAGTTCATTCATTCGGACACAATTTTGTAGTGCTCAAGAATTAAGAATTCGATGTATGAATCTTCTCAAATCACAATGAGAGTATAACATGCTCATTATGGAAACGAAGGCATAAGATTTTCAACTTATAAAGTAAGCAGGTTATAGAAGCATTCAATTTCAATGTGAAACTTGAGTGATCAAGAAAATTTTGAAAACAAGTAGCGTAAAAAGATTTAAGGAAAATCTGAAAATGATGTTTAATCTACATTAATATTCCTAACTCTGCATATGCTCACCAAATAATACATTAAGTAAAATATATCAAGGATTAGTAGTTATCAAGGCAAGGGGCATTGTGATCAAGGTGAGTAGCATAAAGAGTTTTCAATAACATAATTGTTACAAAAAGACAAGAAGAAATTATGACCACATTTACATATACAAGCTCATTCAAGAAGTGAAAAATTAAAATGCTTAAATAAGGAGTCAAATTATCGATGAATTTGCTGTAGCTCAGATAGGATTTGATCTTGGCGATGTTTAAGCTGATATTGTCTTTGTTCAAAGCGATCCATCCGAATCCCTATGTCTTCGATAGATGATGCAGGAGCTTGCTCAAATGGATGTGTTTCCTCAAAGGGACCAGTCGGAGGAGATTGAGTACCCCTAAGGATTGGTGTTTTTGGTTCTGGTTCTGGTTGAGGGGGATCGGTTCTTCTAGTCATTCTAACCCACATTCCATTTCTAAATAAACATCTCATTTGGTGAAATAGATTTTTATTTATTGCGCTAAATTTATCTACCTTTATTACCTCTTCGTCTGGTGGTATTGGAATATCGTAGGCATTAAGTATTCTAGTGATTATACCACTATATAGAAGTATCATGTCTTTCTTAGATATTTCTATCATTTTTTGTTGGATAAGGTAACCAAAACAGATGTCATGTCCTTTCATGATCCAGTACATGGTTCCTAGTTCCATTTGACTCACTTCATCATGATGGTATTGTTTAGGGAGAATGATACTAATTAGAATATGATGAAGTACTTTAGTGTTTAGTGGTAATAGATGTTCACAGCTTTTAGGAAGTATCACTAAGTTGGGATTACCAAAAATTGTTCCTAAGGCTTCGACGTACTATCACGGGCTTAGCTGGTTTTGCCTAAGTCATGCGGCACCCTTGCGTGTCCGTCCGCAAAGGTCAGCCTCCCCGAAGCCTCCCATTGTCCTTTAGGATCAACAAAAGAGAGAACGACTTAGAGAGAACGCCTCAATCGGGATCCACAAGCAAACATCTCTGAAAAACACTTCATAGACAATACAAATTACAAACAGACTTTACAAGCTCTCAACAGTGGCACAACAAAGGGTAAAATGGTCCATTATAGACCAAAAATCTCTCGCACATGTCCACATGACACAACCTTTATTTACAAGCCTAAAGAGGCCACCAACCCAACTAAAATGGGACTATTAAGCCTTCGGCTACCCCTCTACATGCTGTACAAGGCATGAACATGCCAAAAGACACGGACATACATAAGCATTACATCAAACATCTTGTTTAGAAGTTTGTCTGTGACATTCTCCCCCACTTATTCCTTTGACGTTCTCGTTGAAGCCTTTGTCGACACTGTAACTCCTCATCTTTGCTGAGTCTTCAATCTTCTGCTCCAGCTACAATGCGCCTCTTGGCTCCTAGCTGCTCTCCGCTGCTGTTTTTGAGTAGTCAAACCTTTGATCCGCCATGCTGCTTCAACTCACCAATGACTCTGACTCTGGTGTGGGGATGGCTGAGTTGTGTTGATCATTGTTGATTCCTGCGGATCCCCCAGATGAAGGAAAAGACCATCCTTACTGCGCTAGTCTCTCAAATTCCTCATGTTGCTTGAATTGGGTGGATGCTTGTTAGAGCTTTAACGAGCATCGTCTCGCAAACTTATGAAGTTTTGGGTCCTTCCTCCACAAAATTTGCTCATTGACTCTTCTTTCACTTAGTTGTCACATCCAAGTATGTTCGCATCACTTCCGCTTTCGATTGGCATTTCGTTGGGAAATGAAGCGGACAATCTACTCTCAGTAACACTGATCACCGTTGGTGAGGATTTGACAACTATTGTCTTCCATTATCTTCGAAGGGTCTTTGAACATGTGCAGAGCTCCTCTGCTGGATAGATAAGAGAATTGGGGTACTCGATTTCGCCCATTCTCTTAAGAGTTGAGAAGGCAAAGGTTACTTGACTTCGCCCGCTCCTCGAGGTTGTACTCCATGCATCGAGTTGGTTACTGGCCTTCGCCTGCTCTTTGCTCACACTTCTGAAGCACTTGAAGTGTTTGCACTCCTTGCGTTGAGTTAGCTACTATGATTCACCTTCTCAATGCCATTGAACTTCTGGAATGCAGGAAGTTTTCACCCCAACTTGGAGTAGTTCTCTCATAGGTTTGGTCGCTTCTGGGATTGTACCGTCTTCTCCATTAACCTTGCCGCCTACTCCACTGAGTATCAAAGGTACAGCACCGTGTACTGCCTGCTTCGTTCCTTGGTTATGCACTCTTGCATGACCCAAAGTCCTTCACTTTCAGCTATCTTGATGAGAAGCTCATTGACACCAATCTTACAAAGTTCCTCGGCCTCTGCCCTTCAGCCTTGTCTCGGTACTTGGAGATTGCCTCTGCATGCTCCACCTCCTCGGCCCCTTTCACGACCAAGCGCTCTCCCTCCATGAGAGCAAGGGATCAATGACTTTCACGGAAGTCCCGCTTCTGCGGTACCATGGCGCTGCCATGCCCATGGCCCTACTATCCGTCGCCTCGCATCTGCATCCCTTTTCTTCACGATCAGTAGATATGCCTCTATGGCACTCCTCCGAGTCCACCTCCATTCTAACTGATGCTTTATTTTGGGTAGCTAAGTCCCTCTCGACTCGTCGTTGCTTCCTCGCCCCTTTCGACCCCCTACTTCAACACCTCTGTGTTCTCCAAGCAGTATGTTTGGTCAATGGAGAGATAGACTGCAACTCCCATGCATGGCCTCTGCCATCACGTTGTAGGGTTTGCACCAATTATATTCTCCTTAGCTTCCTTGGTAGCAACGTTCGCTTACTTGGCCTTGTCCTCTGACTTACTGGGCTCCCTTAAGCGAATATGAGCTCTAGAGCAGTCCAACTCTCCAGTTGCTTCGATCATACCTCTGTATGATCAAGTCCCTCCCATGGGACTCACTGGTGCTTGCATTCGAACTTTTCCCTTAGTGGAACACAGCTCCCATATGCCGATGACCAAGGTTTTCATCCGATGTAAATTTCGATGCACGCAAGGAAGACCCGCCTCGCGGTACCATGGCCTTCACTCCTTGAATCCATAGACCTTCTTGCCATCGTGTTGTTCACCGAAGTGGAGCTTCCAGTAGCTCCCGATCATACCTCCATATGATCTAGTCCCTCACGGGACTATGTCGTGTGTATCGCATTGCCACGAACTGTTCCACCACGATCCGCTGTACCATGTCGCCTCCTGGTGACATCTCCATTGCATTCTGATTCTTGTGGAATAAACTCGAATTGTGAACCCTCCATGTGTGGCCTCTGCCAATACATCGCAGGGTCTCCTCCACCTTTGATTTTGTTCGCTCCTTTGGCAATCGACCTTCATCCACCCACTCTTGGGTCACACCTAGATGAAGCACCGCTCTAGGATAGTCCGTTGCCTAGTAGCTCCTGAAGTCCACCGACTTCACTGTAATTTATGCACCCTTGTTTGGATCCTGGGCCTCTACCCCTACCAGCACAATCTTTGCTACGCACCGCTTCCTTCATGGCAACTTGAATGGCAACACTATGGCATATTCTTCAAGAGTACCCGCCTCTGCGTCCTCTTGCCCCGTGCTAAGGCCTTCTGAACCCAACTTCGCCTCCGCAAATTGAGTCGCCTTAGTTCCTCCATTAAATGCTCCTCCGAGATAAGGTGCATGTGCCCAGAAGCTCCCTTCATCTTTTGCACCATGCAAGATGAGTCCTCTCTGATAGAATGAATGACCCATGGAACAACATGATCCTACTCTTGCCTCTACAAGAGTTCATGTCCTTGACCTCTGTCTAAGGAAAGCACTGTGCCTTTGCTCCATGTTCCAACTTCTATGATGGCTCCCTTCATGTGGCTTGGGTACTTCGCCAAGTTACACCCAAGTTGCTCCGCTCCTCGTTTTTGCATTGAGTCGATGGTGGCCCTCGCGCCCACCATTCCACGGGTCAGCCCTCCCTTGAGTCCGATCTCCATATCGACTCTAAGTGTGCCTTCATTTAAGTTGCTTTGGGTCGCTCCCCCACTTGATCTCGCAATGCATCCACCAATACATTCTCTCAAGCAAGATCATGCGACGACTCCTCGCCGCTTGCTCAGTCCATCGAGCTTCATGGAGTTGTTGTTTGTTGAGGTACTCCTCAACATGTGAGGTCCGTCTCACATGATTCTCCCTCTGGAGAACCGGGACTAATCCCTCTTGGATAACTATCCCGTTGGAGCAACATCTCTCTTCGTTTCGGAGACCACCATCCCCTTGGACTACTCCGATCTGTTGAACAAACTGTGCATTGTTCTGCCTCCTGCAAATGCACTTGCTAGATTGTGACTCCACGTCAATACAGCCCCTACTGCACCACTCAAGGCCTAGCAACATGCTGAACTCGTTGCACACTTCAGCCTCCTACGGACGTATCCTTTACATGTCAAAGAGAAAGTTCTAATGCTCCATGGCGCCGAGTTTCGGTCGCCTTGGGATGGCCACGAACATTCCATCGTCCGCATACAAGCCCATGCATGAGTACCAAATTCTTCGAGTTAGCAATTCCCCTCACCTCTGTGAGCTTTGCATAACTCTTTTGGTTGTTGAGCAACTCATTCCACCTTGCATGGTCTCATCCTTTACCAAGCGTCTCGCTTGCCTTGAGCACCATCAAGTATAGTTGTCAACGTTGAGCCATAGGTCAAACTCAGCCATCCCAACCTTTGTGTGCTCCACATTCTTCCAAGCTTGCCTGTTCTCTTGGTGCCTCTTGCGCGAAGGGTTGGCCATTCCTCTGAATGCCAACCTCAGATGCCCGCTCCTCTGAGCGACTCCTTTTCCCTACATCTCCATGCCCGTTTTCCCCCAAACGGTCGTGCGTGTGCTGACTGCCCTCAATGCAGCCCCGCTAGGTCCCCCACGTTTGCATGCTAGGTGTTTCTATGAGTGCTTGTCCCGTTCTGATACCATCTATCACGGACTTAGCTGGTTTTGCCTAAGTAGCGCGGCACCCTTGCGTGTCCGTCCGCAAAGGTCAGCCTCCCCGAAGCCTCCCATTGTCCCTTAGGACCAACAAAAGAGAGAACGACTTAGAGAGAACGCCTCAATCGGGATCCATAAGCAAACATCTCCGAAAAACACTTCATAGACAATGCAAATTACAAATAGACTTTACAAGCTCTGAACAGTGGCACAACAAAGGGTAAAATGATCCATTATAGATCGAAAATCTCTCGCACGTGTCCACATGACATAACCTTTATTTACAAGCCTAAAGAGGCCACCAACCCAACTAAAATGGGACTATTAAGCCTTCGGCTGCCCCTCTACATGCTGTATAAGGCATGAACATGCCAAAAGACACGGGCATACATAAGCATTACATCAAACATCATGTTTAGAAGTTTGTCCGTGACAGTTCGTCGGAAGTTCTGAAGGAACCAATCGAGGAAGCGATGACGAGTCCAGAGGGACTTAGCTACCCAAAATCAAGCAATCAGTTATAATGGAGGTGGACTTGGAGGAGTGTCACGGAGGTATATCTACTGATTGTGAAGAAAAGGGATGTAGATGCGAGGCGACGGATAGTAGTTCCATGGGCATGGCAACGCCATGGTACCGCAGAGGCGAGACTTCCGTGAAAGTCATTGATCCCTTGCTCTCATGGAGGGAGAGCGCTTGGTCGTGAAAGGGGCCGAGGAGGTGGAGAACTTCGTAAGACCGGTGTCAATGTGCTTCTCATCAAGATAGCTGAAAGTGAAGGACTTCGGGTCATGCAAGAGTGCATAACCAAGGAACGAAGCAGGCAGTATGCGGTACTGTACCTTTGCTACTCAGAGGAGTAGGCGGTAGGGTTGATGGAGAAGACGGTACAATCCTAGAGGCGACCAAACCTTTGAGAGAATTACTCTAAGTTGGGGTGAAAACTTCCTGCATTCCAGAAGTTCGATGGCATTGAGAAGGTGAATCACAGTAACTAACTCAATGCAAGGAGTGCAAACACTTCAAGTGCTTCAGAAGTGTGAGCAAAGAGCAGGCGAAGGCCAGTAACCAGCTCAATGCATGGAGTACAACCTCGGGGAGGCGGGCGAAGTCAAGTAACCTTTGCCTTCTCAACGCTTAAGAGAATGGGCGAAACCGAGTACCCCAATTCTCTTATCTATCCAGCAGAGGAGCTCTGCACAAGTTCAAAAACTCTTCGAAGATAATGGAAGACAATAGTTGTCAAATCCTCACCAATGGTGATTAGTGCTACTAAGAGTAGATTGTCCGCTTCATTTCCCAACGAAATGCCAATCGAAAGCGGAAGTGATGCGAACCTACTTGGATGTGACAACTAAGTGAAAGAAGAGTCAATGAGCAAATTTTGGGGAGGAAGGACCCAAAACTTCAGAAGTTTATGAGACGATGCTCGTTAAAGCTCCAACAAGCATCCACCCAGTTCAAGCAGCATGAGAAATTTGAGAGACTAGCGTAGTAAGGATGGTCTTTTCCTTCATCTGGGGGATCCGCAGGAATCAACAAGGATCAATACAACTCAGCCAACCCCACACCAGAGTCAGAGTCATTGGTGAGTTGAAGCAGGATGGCGGATCAAAGGTTCGACTACTCAAAAACAGCAGCTAGGAGCCAAGAGGCGCATTGTAGCTGGAGCAGAAGATTGAAGACTCAGCAAAGGCGAGGAGTTGCAATGTTGACAAAGGCTTCAACGAGGACGTCGAAGGAATAAGTGGGGGAGAATGTCATGGTCAAACTTTTAAACAAGGTGTTTGATGTAATGCTTATGTATGTCCATGTCTTTTGGCATGTTCATGCCTTGTACAACATGTAGAGAGGCGGTCGAAGGCTTAATAGTCCTATTTTAGTTAGGTTGGTGGCCTCTTTAGGCTTGTAAATAAAGGTTGTGTCACGTGGACATATGTGAGAGATTTTTGATCTATAATGGACCATTTTACCCTTTGTTGTGCAATTGTTCAGAACTTGTAAAGTCTATTTGTAATTTGCATTGTCTATGAAGTGTTTTACGGAGATGTTTGCTTGTGGATCGTGATTGAGGTGTTCTCTCTAACCCGTTCTCTCTTTTGGTGATCCTAAGGGACAATGGGAGGCTTCGAGGAGGCTGACCTTTGCGGACGGACACGCAAGGGCACCGCACGACTTAGGCAAAACCAGCTAAGTCCGTGACAGAACGTCTACACTTCTAACGAAGTCTCAAACTCCCAACGTAATCACGTCCTTGAATCTGGGTTTTCATTTTGCTTCATGCCTTGCTATCGTAGTTCATCTTGCATATGTAAAACATACTTCAATCTAGACAATTAATACTAAGCATTAATCAAGTTGTCTGGCATGTCATTGGTCCCTCGACGCTTCGTCCGATTCTTCGGCGCATCGTCCTCCCTTGCGGCCTATTGCCCAATCGGCCAGTTGACTCCACAACTTCGATGTCCTTGGTGCAATATCTACTCTTCTTGACCCGATGCCCAAATCCACGGCCCGAAACCTTATGTCGATACGTCAACCGATCCACCGGCTTGACGTCTAATCTTCTTATATGTTCCTCCAGCACAACATGATTTTTTCTGCTTTAATTGTCTCATTCTGATCGAAGCATCTTGCATCACTCAAAACATAGATTAAAACATAAACAAATATCGATTGGTTTCATCATCAAAATTCGAGATTCAATACTTTTTCTATCTATTTTACATTCATCAAAGTCAACATCAACATAAGTAACCAAATTAAAGTTTTTAGATTTTCGACACTATAATTCTATATTAGAAGTTCCTTTTAAGTATCTAAAAATCATTTTAACTGCTTTATATTGAGATTGTTGAGGATTGGATTGAAATTTAGTAAAAGCCCAACACCAAACATTATATCAGATCTAGTTATTATGAGGTTTAGTAAACTATCTATCATACCCCTGTAAGTCTTTTGATCAAAGCATTCTCCTTCATTCTCCATATCTAATTTTATAGAAGTGCACATTAGTGTGTTTGTAATCACATCAAATATTTAAGTTAGGAATTGATTTTCTTTCCTTACTTGTTATTAAAATTGAAGGAAATCCTAATCTACTTCCTTGTTTGTTGATATGAATTAAGGAAATAACTAGTAAGTATTCCAAATATGATGATATCATATTTGGTAGTATATTAAATGGAAATAATTTATATTAAATAAATACAGAAATTAAAATTTATTTCCCTTAATAGAGGCTCACCTCCTCCTATTTAAAGGGGAGGGATCTCTCTCCTTCGTTCCTCACCTAGTCGAGCCTGGTAGCGGGAGGAACGAGGAGTTACACCCTATTGACAAGAGAATGAGGAGTTACACCCTGTTGATAAGAGGTAGGTTTCCCTGCCTTTCTTAAATTTGAAAATTTTAGTTTTTATTTTGATTCTTTGAATGTTGAAAGCTTGTAGTTTGAAAAATGTTTATCAATTCTTTAAATGTTAAATTTTTTTATTATTACATTAAAGTAATCACTTGTATAATGTTGACCCATGATTAAGTTTTTATTGTAGATTTAAAGATGTTAAAAATTTATATGTTTTATCTGATATTTCCTGATATTACTGTTTATCTTTAATCTTATCTGGATTAAAATATTATTAGATTAAAATATGTTATCTAAAATCTTTTGTGATATTCATTAATTTGAAATTTAAAATATGCTATTCTGAATGATTTAGAATTTGACTAGAATAAGTTGAAATTTTATATGTATTGAAAGCATGATTTTTATGTGAAATTAGAAAGTTATTTCATTATATTAAAGTTTATGTCTTTTAATGTATTATGATTTCCATTTAAATTAGAATGTTATTTCCTTGTTTTAAAGCTTATCTCCTTGTCTATCATTCAATGCGTTATTATGTTTTTTTTTATATTGTTAATGAATATATGTTGTGGTATGAAATTATATATTATTTGGATTGAAATTGCTCACAGGACAAGCCCAACCCATAGGTCAGGCCACAGCCTATTGGTTAGGCCTAATTAGTAGACCAGGCCCAACCCGTAGGCCAGGCCCAACCCACGGATTAGGCCTTGGCCTTAGGCTAACCCAGCCTAACCATCATGGGCGGTCACATGCGATGCACATGACCAGTCCATGGGCCAAGGTTGGGCCAGCTTTGTGTGATGCATGCCCAGTCATGTATAATGCACATGACTAGTAGATGAGCTGGCTTGATCTAGCTCAATATTATTGTTGGATTTGAGCCCAAGTATTGATTGAACTAAACTAGGCTTGATTAGTCTAGATCAATTCAGGGTGATTCCAAATTGATTGACTTATTCGAGTTAGTTTAACCTAAATTGAACCTAATCTAATCCAAATTATACTAGTCTAGGGTGGTTTCAGACCAGTTAAATAAGGATTAGAGATCGTTTCAGTTAGGTCCTAGTAAATTGAGTTCAATTGGACCAATTGAACTAGAGTTCAAGTCAATTGAGGGCTAATTTGTATTATTTGGTATTGATAATATTTGAAAGAAATGTTTAAATGTGTTATTTCATCCCTATATAGACATGACTAGTGTGAGATTATGTTATTTCCCTGCCAAGGGCAGGTAGGGCGATTCCCTTCGGGGATTAGCGGGCCGTAAGACGTGGCGGCTGGACGGTTCCTCCATCCTCTGTTGGGAGGAACGTGTCCCCACTTTGGCAGGTGTGGGACACCACTCCATCCGCTGTTGGGAGTGTGATATGAGTTTGCCTCCATCCGCTGTTGGGAGAACACAAACTCATCCCGTAGGATAAAGCCTCTCCATCCGCTGTTGGGGGAGTGCTACTTCGGGTATTTAATATACGCCAATGGGATGATTGATTGAATTTTGATCATGTATTTATTTTGATTTGACTTTTGGGGTTCCTACTCAGCATTGCTGAATTTTCTTTGTTTTTGATTTTTAGAGCAGCCTCCCTCTAGTACTAAATCGGATTCCAGTGGAGAGCGAACCTTCCTCTATCGCTAGGTAGAGCCACTTGGATGACTCTTGAAGTTAACTTTTCTATTTGTAATTTAATGAATAAATAAATTGTAATAAATGGTTATAGATGATGAATAAAGTGATGTTTATTTATTTGGCCTGTGTGAAAATATATGAAAAAAAAAAAATCCAGGATGTGACAATTTTTATGGTATCAAAGCATGGTCTAGGGCCTATAGGTGTATTATGGTATGCCAGCATCTGTGCTTATTGATTTTGGTTCTACCCATTCTTTTATATCACCTTGTTTTGCTATGAAACTGCATAAGAATCGTGAGACAATGAATAATACGTTAATGGTAGTAACACAAGTTGGAAACTTTTTGATAGTTGATCAAATATATAGAAACTATGTTATTACAATTGAAAGTCATGATTTGCTAGTAGATCATATTCTACTAGAATTTCAAGATTTCGATGCTATCTTGGGTATGGACTAGCTTTTCGCATACCATGCAAGTGTCGATTATTTTCGGAAGACTGTTACTTTCTCACCTCTAGATCAACCACCTTTCAAGTTCATTGGGATTCAAGAAAAGTTCCCTTCTATTATTTCAGCCTTAAGTGCTACCCAACTATTACTGAAGGGATGTCAGGGATACTTGGCCTTTATTTTTGGAGAAGAATCTAAGAAGCCAGTATTAAAGGACATCCCCATTGTACGGGATTTTTCAGATGTTTTTCCTGAAGATCTACTTGCACTGCCACCAAATAGACAAATTAAATTTACAATTGATCTTCTGCCTAGTACTGCACCTATTTCTAAACCTCCATATAAAACGGCACCAATTGAGTTGGAGGAGTTAAAGAAACAGATCCAAGAGCTTTTGGACAAGGGTTTTATTCGACCTAGTGTATCACCTTGGGGTGCCCTGTCCTATTTGTGAAGAAGAAAGATGGATCTATGCGACTATACATTGATTATAGACAACTCAACCAAGTGACCATAAAGAATAAATATCCTCTTCCTCGAATAGATGACCTGTTTGATCAACTTCAAGGTACTCAGGTATACTCAAAGATTGATTTGAGATCCGGGTATCATCAACTAAAGATAAGGGAAGGAGACATACAGAAAACTACCTTTAGAACAAGATATGGTCATTATGAATTCTTAGTAATGCCTTTTGGACTCACAAATGCACCAGCTGCCTTCATGGATCTCATGAATAGAGTGTTTCACCCTTATCTCGATAAATTTATAATTGTGTTTATTGATGATATCTTGATCTACTCCAAAAGCATAGCAGAGCATGAACACCATCTTAAGACAGTTCTGGAAGTCCTAAGACGAGAGAAACTATATGCCAAGTTAAGTAAGTGTAACTTTTGGCTCAATGAAATTATGTTTCTCGGTCATGTAATTTCGAGCGCTAGCATATCTGTTGACCCTCACAAGATTGAAGCTGTGATAAAATTGAAGCAGCCTTCTAATGTTTCAGATATTAGAAGGCTTCTTGGGTTTGGCTGGATACTATAGAAGATTCGTAGAAGGCTTTTCAAAAATAGCAGCACCATTGACCAAGTTGACACAAAAGAACATAAAATTCATGTGGGATGATAAATGTCAACAAAGTTTTCAAGAATTGAAGAAGAAATTAACTAGTGCTCCTATCTTGGTGATTCCTTTAGGGGGAGAAGGTTTTGTAGTGTATAGTGATGCCTCACTAGAAGGGCTTGGTTGCATTCTAATGCAAAACGAGAGGGTAGTTGCTTATGCATCGAGGTAATTAAAGCCTCATGAAAAGAACTATCATACTCATGACTTAGAACTAGCAGCTATCATTTTTGCACTGAAAATTTGGAGGCATTATCTATATGGACAAACTTTCGAAATCTTCACAGATCATAAGAGTCTCAAATATATTTTCACACAGAAAGATTTAAATATGAGACAAAGAAGGTGGTTGGACTTTCTAAAGGATTATGATTTTAATATCAACTACCATCCTGGGAAAGCTAATGTAGTTGCTGATGCCTTAAGCAGAAATACCTACAGTCTTATAGCCTATATGAATATTCAAAGGAATTCTATGATAACGGAGTTAGCAGGCTTAAAACTTAAACTTTTATCGGAGACAAATAAAGGTTTTCTTGTGTGTTTGATGGCACAATCATTTTTGGTGGAAAAGGTTAAAGAAGGTCAAAAGGAAGATACATATCTTCAAATGATAGTTAAGGAAATAGCTCAAGGATCTAGACCTGAATTCCTCCAAGCCGAAGATGGTTCTATTACATTCCACAATCGACTTTGTGTTCCCGAAAGCCATCCAGTAAAGATGCAATTATTAGAGGAAACACATAGATCAAAATTTAATATCCATCCCGGGACTACTAAGATGTATCGAGATTTACGCCAAAACTATTGGTGGCGTGGTATGAAGAGAGATATAGCAGAGTTTGTTTCTAAATGTCTGATATGTCAACAGGTGAAGATAGAACATCGAGTACCTGCGGGAAAGTTACAAAGGATTTCGATTCCTGAATAGAAGTGGGAGCAAGTCACTATGGATTTTGTGACAGGATTACCCAAGACTGTGAAAGGATATGACGGAATTTGGGTAATAGTAGACAGACTTACTAAATCTGCTCACTTCCTTCCAATTAACAAGAAGTATTCATTGGATAAACTAGCAAGCTTATATATTAAGGAAATCATTCGATATCATGTGGTGCCAGTTAGCATTATCTCAGATAGAGATCCAAGATTCACCTCCAAATTTTGGGGAAGTCTACAAAAATCTTTGGGCACGCAGTTAAAGTTTAGTACAGCCTTTCACCCCCAAACTGATGGTCAATCTGAAAGGACAATACAAACTCTTGAAGATCTCTTAAGAGCATGTGCTTTGGACTTTGGTGGGAGTTGGGATATGCACTTACATCTAATTGAGTTTTCTTATAATAATAGTTACCACTCTAGCATACAGATGGCTCCATTTGAAGCTCTTTATGGAAGAAAGTGCAAATCACCTGTATATTAGGATGAGGTGGGAGAACGGAAGCTTTTGGGGCCTCAATTAATTCAAAAAGATGCTGATAATATTCGAATTATATGCCAAAGATTATTAACAGCAAAGTCGTCAGAAAAGTTATGCAGATCGAAGGCGAAGAGATCTAGAGTTCGAAGTTGGTGAGCACGTCTTCTTAAAGGTGTCGCCAACCAAGGGAGTTATGAGGTTTGGTCAAAGGGGAAAGTTAGCCCCAAGATTTATTGGCCCATTTGAGATCTTACAAAAGGTTGGGCCTATAGCATACATATTGGCATTGCCCCCGGCTTTGGCTAGCATCCATGATGTATTTCACATGTCAATGCTTCGAAGATATATCAGGGATCCATCACATGTCATATCTTACCAACCTCTACAATTACAAGATGATGCCACTTTTAGAGAACAACCAACCCAGATCTTGGAAAGAAAAGAACATGTTCTAAGGAACCAAATTATACCATTGGTAAAGATTTGTTGGCAACACCATTCAGACCAATAGGCAACATGGGAAAGAGAAGAAGATATGCGAGAGCAGTATCCTCATCTATTCTATTAAGGTAAGATAAATTTGGGGACCAAATTTCCTATAGGAGGGGAGAAATGTAATCACATCAAATATTTAAGTTAGGAATTGATTTTCTTTCCTTGTTATTAAAATTTAAGGAAATCCTAATCTACTTCCTTGTTTGTTGATATGAATTAAGGAAATAACTAGTAAGTATTCCAAATATGATGATATCATATTTGGTAGTATATTAAATGGAAATAATTTATATTAAATAAATACGAAAATTAAAATTTATTTCCCTTAATAGAGGCTCACCTCCTCCTATTTAAAGGGGAGGGATCTCTCTCCTTTGTTCCTCACCTAGTCGAGCCTGGCAGCGGGAGGAACGAGGAGTTACACCCTGTTGACAAGAGAACGAGGAGTTACACTCTGTTGACAAGAGGTAGGTTTCCTTGCCTTTCTTAAATTTGAAAGTTTTAGTTTTTATTTTGATTCTTTGAATGTTGAAAGCTTGTAGTTTGAAAAATGTTTATCAATTCTTTAAATGTTAATTTTTTTTATTATTACATTAAAGTAATCACTTGTATAATGTTGACCCATGATTAAGTTTTTATTGTAGATTTAAAGATGTTAAAAATTTATATGTTTTATCTGATATTTACTGATATTACTGTTTATCTTTAATCTTATATGGATTAAAATATTATTAGATTAAAATATGTTATCTAAAATCTTTTATGATATTCATTAATTTGAAATTTAAAATATGCTATTCTGAATGATTTAGAATTTGACTAGAATATGTTGAAATTTTATATGTATAGAAAGCATGATTTTTATGTGAAATTAGAAGGTTATTTCATTATATTAAAGTTTATGTCTTTTAATATATTATGATTTCCATTTAAATTAGAATGTTATTTCCTTGTTTTAAAGCTTATCTCCTTTCTATCATTCAATGCGTTATTAGGTTCTTTTTTATATTGCTAATGAATATATGTTGCGGTATGAAATTATATATTATTTGGATTGAAATTGCTTATAGGATAGGCCCAACCCATAGGTCAGGCCACAGCCTATTGGCTAGGCCTAATCAGTAGACCAGGCCTAGCCCGTAGGCCAGGCCCAACCCACGGATTAGGCCTTGGCCCATAGGCTAACCCAGCCTAACCATCATGGGCGGTCACATGCGATGCACATGACTAGTCCATGGGCCAAGGTTGGGCCAGCTTTGTGTGATGCATGCCCAGTCATGTATAATGCACATGACTAGTAGATGAGCTGGCTTGATCTAGCTCAATATTATTGTTGGATTTGAGCCCAAGTATTGATTGAACTAAACTAGGCTTGATTAGTCTAGATCAATTCAGGGTGATTCCAAATTGATTGACTTATTCAAGTTAGTTTAATATAAATTGAACCTAATCTAATCCAAATTATACTAGTCTATGGTGGTTCCAGACCAGTTAAATACGGATTAGAGATCGGTTCAGTTAGGTCCTAGTAAATTGAGTTCAATTGGACCAATTGAACTAGAGTTCAAGTCAATTGAGGGCTAATTTGTATTATTTGGTATTGATGATATTTGAAAGAAATGTTTAAATGTGTTATTTCATCCCTATATGGACATGACAAGTGTGAGATTATGTTATTTCCCTACCAAGGGCAGGTAGGGCGATTCACTTCGGGGATTAGCGGGCCATCAGACGTGGCGGCTGGACGGTTCCTCCATCCGTTGTTGGGAGGAACGTGTCCCCACTTTGGCGGGTGTGGGACACCACTCCATCCGCTGTTGGGAGTGTGATATGAGTTTGCCTCCATCCGCTGTTGGGAGAACACAAACTCATCCCGTAGGATAAAGTCTCTCCATCCGCTGTTGGGGGAGTGCTCCTTCGGGTATTTGATATACGCCAATGGGATGCTTGATTGAATTTTGATCATGTATTTATTTTGATTTGACTTTTGGTGTTCCTACTCAGCATTGCTAAATTTTCTTTGTTTTTTATTTTCAGAGCAGCCTCCCTCTTGTACTAAATCGGATTCCAGTGGAGAGCGAACCTTCCTCTACCGCTAGGTAGAGCCACTTGGATGACTCTTGAAGTTAACTTTTCTATTTGTAATTTGATGAATAAATGAATTGTAATAAATTGTTATAGATGATGAATAAAGTGATGTTTATTTATTTGGCCTGTGTGAAAATATTTGAAAAAAAAAAAATCCAGGATGTGACAGTGTTAATGGGCTTAGCACTATCCATATAAAATCATTTTAATAGATCCAAAGCATACTTAATTTGATTAACAAAAGTTCCATCGCTTAGTTGTTTAATTTGCAATCCTAGGAAAAATATCAATTCACTCATTAAATTTATTTCGAATTCTTGGCTCATACTTTTGGCAAAAGATTCACACAGATTTATTTGTAGAACTAAAAATAATATTATTAATATAAATTTGAATAATAATTTTTTTTAAAAAAATTTAATAAATAATATGGTTTCGACCTTACCTTTTAAAAATGTATTCTTAATAAAAAATAAGCTAAGTCTCTCATACCAATTCCTTGGGGCTCGCTTCAATCCATAGAGAGCCTTAGATAGCTTAAAAAACATGGTTTGAAAAAAAAACATTCTCAAATCTTGGTGGTTTTTCAACATAAACTTGTTCATAAATAAAACCATTAAGAAAAAAACTTTTGATATTCATTTGAAATAACTTAAAATTATTACAACATGCATAGATAAGGAGTATCCTTATAGCTTCAAGTCTTGTCACAAGAGCGAAGGTTTCCTTATAGTCGATACCTTCTTCTTCGTTGAAACCTTTAGTAACTAAAATAGCCCTATTTTGAACCATGATACCAAGTTTATCTTGCTTATTCATAAAAATTAATTTAGTGTTAATTACAAGATGATTACTAGGTCTAAGAACAAGTGTTCACACCTCATTTCTCTCAAATTGATTTAATTCTTTATGAATTGTAAAAACCTATGAGTCATCTTTTAGAGCATCGTTAATACATTTAGGTTCAATTTGAGACAAAAAGATAATATTTGCATAAAAATTCTTAAATGAAGAATGAGTTTGAACACATTTTGATGTATCTCTTATGATTACTCCTTAGGATGTGTATTTACATACTTCCATTCCATGGATAAGGATTCTTTGGAAGTAGATGCACCCAAGTTGCTTAGGAGAGGAGAATTATCATTCAAATTCAAAGTATCAAACTCAAAATCATCATCAAAATTATTTTTCTTAAATTCAGGAGATTCATTAAAAATAATATGAATAGATTCCTCAATAACCAAAGTTTTTTTATTGAAAACTCGATAAGCTTTAGAAGTAGAGGAATATAAAAAAAAATACCTTCATCGGATTTTGCATCAAATTTACCTAAGGAATCCTTTTCATTTAAAATAAAATATTTATACCCAAAAATTTTAAAATATAAAATGTTTGGTCTTTTATTATTCCATAATTCATGAGTTATAGATAGTAGTGGTCTTATAAGAACCCTGCTTAGGCCCAAAAATATTTGAGTAGGCTATGTTCATTAAGCATGGTTCTTGCCATCTCTTGTAAACTCGTAGTTTTTATCTTAATAACTTCATTTTTTTATAGATTTCTTGGAGTAGAGAAATTATGGTGGTACCCATTTAAATCATAAATATCTTAAAAATTATATTTTTTTAAATTCACCACCATAATTACCATGAATAGAAGAAATCATAAAAGCTTTTTTATTTTAAACTTATTTGTAAAATTTCATAAAATATTTAAAATAATCACTTTTATATGCCAAAAAGTATGTCCAAGTATATCAATTATAATAATCAATAATCATAAAAGTATATTTACTATCTCTTAGACTTGTGATATCAATTGGTCCAAATAAATCCATATGAGTTAATTGTATTGGTCTAGAGGTACTTATTTGATTTTTAGATTTAAAGCCACTCTTCGTTTGTTTACCTAGTTGGCATATATTATAAACTTTATCTTTGACAAATTTAATTTCATACATGCACGACCAAATCTCCTATGCCAAAGCCATGCATGCATCATCATTTAAAACTAAAAAATAAGTTTCATCTCAAAATCATTATGATCAATAGTATACACATTATTAGTCCTTAAGGCAATCATAGATATATTTTTATGTGGTATCTCTATAATGCAAGCATTAGATTCAAATTTAATATTATATTCCTTATCACACAATTGACAATACTTAACAAGTTGTGTTTTAAACCATCTACTAATAAAACGGCTTCAATCAAGAGGTTTGATTTGTAACTTTTATTTCTTTTGCCAATAATTTTTCTTCTATTGTTGTCTCCGAATGTTACATATTTTTCATCTTGGCTAGTGAGCTTAGAGAAATAGGTTAGATCTCTGGTCATATGCCTTGAGTATCAAGTATCAAGGTATCATCTCTGTAAGGACTGAAATCGACACTAAGAGAGAGGGGGGGGGGGGAAGTATGAATTAATGCTTTCGTAAAACTTCTAACGATTAAAAATTTTTATTCGTTAAAACTTATATCAAAAATATGTTTAATATTTGTAAGAGTAATAAGCATAGTAAGCAAGTAAATTAGTTAGCAATATGAATGAAAAACATAATAGAAATACAAACTGAGGTTTTTAGTGGTTCGAGATATCACGACCTACATCCACTCCCGATTCCTCTTCTATCGAGGTCATTGGTGTTCACTAACGATCTTCTTTCAATTGGCGAAGATCAACTACTCTCTTATAACTCTTCCTCCTTTTCATAAGTTTAGGAGACAACTTTTACAAGCCTCACAACTCTCTTAGACTAAGCCCAAAACTTAAAGAGGAGGATACTTAGCACTTTTTCAACTCAGAATAACAACCCCTTTCTACTCTTTTTTCTTGCTAACCCAAGCAAGAAAGAATGAAGTATTTATAGACCCCAAATGGATTCAAATTTGGAGCCAAAAAGGGTCTCATCCCGAATTTTCGGGGTACTAGCGGTACCACCGTAGTACTGGGTGGTACCACAACTTGACATAGTTTGGGATATCATCACCCAATCTGGTGGTGCCATCGCATGACATTGGGCGATAGCATCGCCCAGTCTGGCGGTACCACCGCATGACAAAGAAGAGAAGGATACCATATATTCATGGTGTTGTTTCTCTTTATTTACATCAATGTATCAATCATAATATGAAAGATATTAATATTAAAGATTATGAGAGATCAATTTGATGATAAGGTATACAAGTCATTAATACAAAAGAGTCATATGAAATAAATCTTAAGTCGTGAATACATAAACAACAAGAAATCAAGATAACAATCCATTTGAACGAATATCAAAAAAAAAAAATCATACGAGAAGAATTCATATAAAATCAAATTGTTTCTCATTCAATGATTTAGTAAATTTATCTGCTAATTAATATTTTGTATCAATCAAATCTAAAGATATATCATGATTATTAACATGATTTTTAATAAAATAATGTCTAATATCAATGTGTTTAGTCCTAGAGTATTGAATAGTATTCTTTGTTAAACAAATTACACTAGTATTATCATATTTTATAGGAATATTTTTAAATAAAGTCTATAATCTTTCAAGGTATTTTTCATCTAAATTACTTGTGCACAGCATGCACCTACCGCTACATATTCAGCCTTGGTTATAGATAATGCAATAAAATTTTGTTTCTTGAAAGATCAAGAAACAAGTGCATGATCTAGAAGTTGACATGTTTCAAAGGTACTTTTTTCTATCTATTCTATATCCTGCAGAGACAGCATCAGCATAAGCAATCAAATTAAAGTTATTAGATTTAGGATACTATAATCCTAGAGATGATGTTCATTTTAAGTACCTAAAACTTCTTTTTACTATTTTAAAGTAAGATTATTTGGGATTAGATTGAAATGTTACACAAAGCCAAATACTAAACATTATATTAGGTCTAGTTGCTATGAGGTATAGTAAACTATCTATCATATCTCTATAAGTCTTTTAATCAAAGTAATCTATTTCATTGTTCATATTTAATTTGGTAGAAATGCTCATCGATGTGTTAATAGCCTTAGCACTATCCATGTGAAACCATTTTAATAGATCCAAAGTATATTTCATTTGATTAATAAAAATTCCATCATTTAGTTTCTTAATTTGTAATCCTAAGAAAAATATCAATTCACCCATTAAACTTATTTCAAATTCCTAGCTCATATTTTGACAAATGATTCATATAAATGTTTATTTGTAGAACCAAAAATAATATCATCAATATAAATTTAAATAATAAAAAAAATATTTTTAAAATATTTAATAAATAATGTGGTATCGACCTTACATTCTGAAAAATTATTTTGAATAATAAAAAAACTATGTCTCTCATACCAAACCCTAAGAGTTTGCTTCAATCTATCGAAAGCCTTAGATAACTTATAAACATGGTTTGAAAACTGAATATTTTCAAATTCGGGTGGTTGCTCAACATAAACTTGTTCAAAAATAAAATCATTAAAAATAATACTTTTGACATCCATTTGAAATAACTTAAAATTTTTAAAATATGCATAGGTAAGGAATAACCTTTTGACTTCAAGTCTTGTCATAGGAGTGGAGGTTTCTTTATAGTCTATACCTTCTTTTTGATTGAAATATTTGACTAATAATCTATACTTGTTTCAAACCATGATACCTTGTTCATATTACTTATTTCTGAAGACTCATTTAGTGCCAATCATAAAATGATTACTAGGTCTAGGAACAAGCATCCAAACCTTATTTCTTTCAAATTGATTTAATTTTTCGTACATTGTCAAAACCCATGAGTAATCATTGATAGCATCGTCAATGCATTTATGTTCAATTTGAGAAAAAAATAATATTTATATTAAAAAATTTAAATGAAGAATAAGTTTGAATATCTTTTGATGTATCTTCAATGATTAGCTCCTTAGGATGTGCATCTACATACTTTTATTCCTTGGATAAAGATTCTTTGCAAGTAGATGTATCTAAATTATTTTGGCGAGGAGAATTCTCATTCAAATTCAATATATCAAATTTAAAATTATTATTTAAATTATTTTTTTAATTCAGGAGACTCATTAAAAATAACATGGATAGATTCTTCAATAATTAAAGTTCTTTTTATTGAAAACTCGATAAGCTTTAGAAATAAAGGAATATCCAAGAAAAATGCTTTCATTGAATTTTGTATCAAAATTTTTTAAGGTCCTTTTCCTTTAAAATAAAATATTTATAACCAAAAACTTTAAAATATAAAATGTTGGGTCTTTTATTGTTCCACAATTCATAATAAGTTTTAGATAGTAGTAGTCTTATGAGAACCTTGTTTATGACATAACATACCGTGTTAACAACTTTGACTCAAAAATATTTGGATAGAATATGTTCATTAAGCATGATTGTTGCTATCTCTTATAAACTTCTATTTTTTCTTTCAACAATTCTATTTTATTGTGGATTTTTTGGAGTAAAGAAATTATGATCATACTTATTTGAATAATAAAATTCTTAAAAATCATGATTTTTAAATTCACTATCATGATCACTACGAATAGAAGAAATCATAAAACCTTTTTTATTTTGAACTTGTTTGAAAGCCTTTATAAAATATTTAAAACAATCACTTTCATGTACTAAGAAGTATGTCCAAGTATATCTACTATAATCATCAACAATTACAAAAACACATTTACTACCTCCTAGACTTGTGATATCAATTGATCCAAATAAATTCATATGAATTAATTGTAACAATCTAGAAGTACTTATTTTATTTTTAGGTTTAAAGTCATTCTTTATTTGTTTACCTACCTGGCATACATCATAAACTTTGTCTTTAATAAATTTAATTATAGGCATTCCTTTAACAAGTTCTTTAGTTGTAATTTATGATGTCATTCATACTTGCATGACCTAATCTCCAATGCCAAAGTCATGCATTATCGTTTAAAACTGAAATATATGTTTAATCATGAAAATTATTAAGATCAATAATATATACATTATCGCTTCTTAAGGCAATCATAGATTTATTTTTATGTGGTATCTCTATAATGCAAGCATTAGATTCAAATTTAATGTTATACCCCTTATCACACAATTGACTAATACTTAGCAAGTTATATTTTAAGCCATATACTAATAGAACATCTTCAATCAAAATATTTGATTTGTTACATATATTTCCTTTATCGATAATTTTTCCTTTGTTGTTGTCTCTGAATGTGATATATCCTCCATCCTAACTAGTAAGTTTTAAGAAATATGTTGGATCCGGTCATGTGCATTGAGTATTCATTATCAAGATACCATCTTCTGCTCCTAGTTTTCAATTGGAGACATATCTACAAGAAAAAAGAGTTTACTTTATGTACCTATTTAATTTCGGGCCCTTTATGGTTAGATCTACTTTTCTTGACTTTTAGCATTAAATCATTTATGGTTCTTTTAGGAACCCAAACTAATTTATGAGAGCTATATTTTTTAAATGAACATATATAAGTATTATGATCACATCTTCCATAAAAATTATATTTAACATTAGGGGGAATATGTAATGTGGGTCCTTTTACAAATGTGATTAGTATTTGTTGAGTCTTACTACTCACGAAATCGATTCCTTCCTTTCTATATAGATAACATTTGTTAGCAAGAATTATATTTAATGATTTATTTTTTATTTTATTTTTTTAATATTTGTTGTAATAATATATTTTTGTTTTTGAATGAGTCTAACTCTTCAGATTTAGTACAAGATTTTAACAAGCAATTGTCATACTCATTTTTCAATTTATCAAATTCACTAGAGATAAATATATGATTCTTTTTTAGCAATTTATATTTCTTACCAATTATTTTAAATTCATTATATAAATCATGAAATGCATTAAGTAATTCATCATAAGATAAGGAGATTTTAGGTAAGTCACATACCTCATTGTTGAAAGCCATCAATGCATTGTTTTCTACTTCATCTTTATTGGTTTGCTCTTCGTCTTCTGATACACTTGATTTATCTCATGTTGCCTTGAATGATTTCATTTTCTTTGTTAGCTTCTTCTTTATGGACACTCATTTTTAAAGTACCTTGGCCATATTGTATTCATAACAAATTATTATATCATTTTTAAGTTTATTTTTATTCTTAGATTCTCGTTTTGTAGAATTAGTCTTGTTCTTTTTCATAAACTTTTTAAATCTTCTTGTAGAGAATACTATGTTATCATCATCACTTGATTTTTTGCTCGAGTGGTCTTATTTGGTTCTAAGTGTAATATCTTTCATGTTCTTTGAAAGGTTATCCTCGTGTTCATCATGTGTCTTGTAAGTCATTTTATAAGTCATTAATGATCCTATGAGTTCTTTAAGAAGAAAGTTGTTCAAGTCCTTTGCTTCTTGAATTGCAATGGCGTTTGGATTCCTATTTTTGGGAAGAGATCGTAATATTTTAATAATCAATTCAAGATTATTATAATATTTACCAAGAGCTTTTAAGCCATTGATAACATCCGTAAAATGGGTGTACATATCACAAATGGTTTTGCTTGACTTTATTCTAAATAATTCATAACTTTATACCAAAAGATTAATCTTAGATTCTTTCACTCTATTTATGCCTTCATGAGTAACTTCAAGTGTATGACAAATATCATGTGCAGTTTCTACTGGTCATAGGTGCCTTGCAAATCAATCACATGAGTAATGACACGTGTGACATTGCATTCTTTCTTCTTATTATATTATTTGATATTTTATCATTTTATATTACTTGTTGCATGAATATATTGTGATGTCTATGGATTTGTGCAATGGAAATCAGATCATGATGAGATTATGATAATGAGACCGATTCGACTTTAAATACAAACCATAAATAATCTCGGTTATAGGTTACTCGAGAGAGACATTGCGATAAAAGGATAGACTAGTGTATTGTATACCTGTACATATGATTGAGGTGGCTGGTCTTATAGCTAATCATTGTTAGGATCAAGAGCACTAAGAGGGGTGAATTAGTGTAGCGGAAAACTTTCAACGATTAAAAAGGTGTTCGTACGATAAAAGCGATTTCGATAGAAAAGTCGATTCGTAAATCTCTTTAACTTATAATCAAGCGAGATGTAGTTAAAGGAAATCTATGAAGGTAGTTTGCAGTTATGATGAATGTTAAAATGTAAGCACAAACTGAAATATGATGTTCATACGATAAAACTAATTTACGTCTAAACGTCGATTCGGAAAATACTGAACTTTAAAACACGATCGTAAATGTACAGAAGGCAGTAAGCTATTGAGGAGGTTTACAGTAAAGATAAGATGCTCAAAGTAAATGCAAACCGAGATTTAGAGTGGTTCGGTCAATCTTGACCTACATCAACTTTTGGCTTCCTCCACCGATGAGGTCACCGACATCTACTAGAGGCATTCCTTCAATAGGTGAAGGCCAACCACCCTTTTACAGTTTCACTCCTTTTGACGGGCTTAGGAGACAACCCTTACAGAATTTTCTCTCCTCTCTTTAAAGATCAGAACTTGGAAGAAAAGAGGGAGAAGAACTTTTGGCCTTTACAACCATTTTGAGCTCAAAAAATCACAGAATAAGATCACGATTTCGGTGTATTTTTGGTGCTCTTTAAGTGCCGAAAGGGTGAGGTATTTATAGGCCCCAACCCAGTTTGAATTTCGAGCTCAAAACTGTCAATTCCTGAAATTCTGGGATCTGGCGGTTGCACCTCCTGACTGAGGCGGTTGCACCGCCTGGCAGAGCTCGAAGACTGAGCCTCTAGGCGGTGCCACCTCCTATCAGGGGCGGTTGCACCTCCTGCTAGAGCTCGAAGACCGAGCTCAGGCGGTGCCACCGCCTGACTGAGGCGGTTGCACCTCCTACCAGAGCTCGAAGACCGAGCTCAAGCGGTGCCACCTCTTGGCTGGGGCGGTTCAACTGCTTGGCAAAAATTAGGGTCCGAATGGGTTGATCCATTCGGCCCAATTTGGGTTTTGCAGGGGCCCAATTGCCCCAAGATTAAGTTAATGGGATCACCTCCCATTTCCAATTTAATCATTGTGATAACAACGATATTTCCTAAGACATTTACTGCAACTTGCTCCGGTGCGTCAATCACTTCTTCCGGCGAGCTTCCGGCGAACTTTCGTCGATCATCCGATGAACCCTCGGTGATGCTCCTACAGACTTCTGGCAAACTCCTGGACTTGTGACAATCCACTTGGCGAGTTCCGACGAGCTTCTTTGGCAAGCTCATGGACTTCTCGGATTTGTTCCCGTAGAACCTCCAACGACTGTCCGAACTTCCGTTGAACTTTCGAACTCCCAACGTGATCATTGTCTTGATTCCGGCGCAACTCCTGCTGCATATCTTACTTTCATCGTAGTTAATCCTATACACTTATCTCAACATATAGATTAGATAACAAATGACAATTGACTTGATCATAAAAATCCGAGATTCAACAATCTCCCCCTTTTTGATGATGATAATCAATTGATAATGGAGTTAACCTTAACTCCCCCTATCTATATGTCATACTTGAGATAAGTCATTCTTGAATTCAAAACCTTTGAATTCAAGAGACATATTGATAAGTTAAAATCATTTAAACTTATCAATACTCCCATTATGATTCCCATAATGATGTTTCTATCTGAAGATGATGTCAAGGCTTGACATTCATTTTCAAATTTTACATTACAAGTTTGAATGATGGTAATAGTAGCAATTCATCATATTGTAAGATGTCAACATGTAAAACTGCGAAGTAAGATTTTGATATCATTACATGATGCACACATTTCAAATGTTTTAGCAATTATTGCATTTCATCACATGATAAGATATCAATACGTAAAATTACGATGCAAGTTTTTTGTTTGATATCTTGACACGATACAAACAAAGTATAGCATAGCATTAATACTCATATATTTCTCCCCCTTTGTCATCCACAAAAAGTGTGGTAATTGTGATACTAGGAGAATAAGCAAATTTTGAGGATAAGTGTGATAATTGTTCATGCCTTTACTAGGTTCATGTTATTTTCCAATAGTGAGTGATAGGAAATCAATTATACAAGCATATAAAGGAAAGCATGATATGTATATTGCTTTGAGTACTTCTTCCTTTTTATTTGTTATAATCTTTTTGCATGAAGGAGGAAGGCTATTTGTGAGTTTACTTTGAGTGAAGTTAAAATCGATGAGTGATTAAATCATGATTCATTTTTATAAGGATCAAGATATGTATGTGAAACAAATCTTTCCAAGTAAAAACACTATCATCCATATTTCAAGATGGAATTTATAAGCAGGAATCATTTCATCAAATCCATTTTAGAAAAATATTTTTCATATAATAAGTGTATGAGAAAATCAGATTGTTAGGATACCAATTGTTAACCGAATCCAAAAATGAAATTAACACTTTCATGCAGTCGGACAAGACTATGCTATAGATTTTCAAATACAATCATGAAGACAAAACACATAATTTTTGTGATGGAAAATTTTGCATTCAACACATAATTTCCAACATGTTATTTAGGCATGTAATGGCAATCAAGTGATTTGATCATTCAATAAAGTCCAAAAAATAATTTTAACTAGTTTATGTATTTGGACACATCAACATTCCTAATTCTCTTCTTATGAATTCAAATTGTTCTTCACTTAGAGGTTTTGTAAAAATATCAGCTAGTTGATGTTTAGTATCAATGAACTCTATGATTACATTATGATTAGTAATATGAGAAAATCATTTTCAAAATTCTTGATGAACAATGTAGTATCAACCTTGCCTTTTGTGAAATTATTTTCGATAAGAAAAGAATTAAGTCTCTCATACCAAGCCCTTAGAGCTTGTTTTAAACCATAGAGAGCTTTAGTTAATCTAAACACATGATTAGGGAGGCTATTATTTTCAAATCCAGGAGGTTGTTCAACATAGACTTCTTCGGAAATAAAGCCATTAAGAAAAGCGCTTTTAACATCCATTTGAAACAACTTAAAATTATTACTACTAGCGTAAGCAAGGAGCATCCTTATGGCTTCTAATCGAGCCACAAGAGCGAAGATTTCTTCGTAATCGATACATTCTTCTTGGTTGAAACCTTTGGCCACTAATCTAGCATTGTTTCTAACCACGATACCATATTCATCTTGCTTGTTTCTAAAAACCCAGTTAGTACCAATAACTAAATGGTCAGTTGGCCTAGGAACAAGCTTCCACACCTCATTTCTCTCAAATTGATTTAATTCATCTTGCATTGCGATAATCCATGAATCATCTTTCATGACTTCGTCAACACATTTGGGTTCAATTTGGGAGAGAAAAGTAGCGTTGGCACCAAAATTTGTAAGAAAAGAACGTGTTTGAACCCCCTTTGATGTGTCTCCTAAGATTAGCTCCTTAAGATGAGTATCTACATACTTCCAATCCTTGGGTAAGGATGTTTCGGAAGTGGATGCATCCAAGTTGCTAGTTGGAGACGGGGTTTCATTTAAATTCAAGGAATCAAAATTAACATCATCATCAAAATCGTTTTTCCTGATTTCGGAAATCTCATTGAAAACAACATGAATGGATTCTTCAATAATTAAAGTTCTTTTATTGAAGATACGAAAAGCTTTAAAAATCGAAGAATAACCAAGAAAGATTCCTTCATCGGATTTAGTATCAAATTTTCCTAAGTTATCTTTTTCATTCATGATAAAACACTTACACCTAAAGACTTTAAAATATGAAACATTAGGTTTTTTGTTGTTCCATAACTCATAGGGAGTTTTGGTGAGTAAGGGTCTTACTAGAACTCTATTCAAAATATAACATGCAGTGTTTACGGCTTCGGCCCAAAAATATTTGGGTAGGCTATGTTTATTCAACATGGTTCTTTCCATTTCTTATAAATTTTGATTTTTTCTTTCTACTACTCCATTTTGTTGAGGATTTCTAGGAGTAGAGAAATTATGGTTGTATCCATTGAGTTCACAAAATTCTTGAAAATCATGGTTTTGAAATTCACCACTGTGATCACTTCTAATTGACGAAATCATAGAACCCTTCTCATTCTGAACAAGTTTACAAAACTTGGTAAAATATCTAAAGCATTCATTTTTCTGTTTTAAGAAGTAAGTCCATGTGTATCTACTATAGTCATCCATAATGATGAAGGCGTATTTGCTATCTCCTAGGCTTGATGTAGAGATTGGTCCGAACAAGTCCATACGGATCAATTGTAAGGGCCTAGAGGTGCTTATTTGATTCTTAGATTTGAAACTGCCCTTAATTTGTTTACCTAATTGACAAGCATCACATACATTATCTTTGATGAACTTGATATGAAGAATTCCTCTTACAAGTTCTTTAGATGATATTTGAGTGATTATTTTCATGCTAGCATGACCTAATCTTCTATGCCATAGCCAAGCATCCTCATTCAAAACCAAAAAACACATTTCATTACACAAATCATTGATGTCATTAGTGTATATGTTGTTTTGTTTTAATGCAATCATAGATGTGTTTTTGTGTGGTTTTTCAATGATGCAAGCATTAGATTCGAATTTGACAATATATCCTTTATCACATAATTGACAAATGCTCAAGAGGTTATGTTTTAAACCATCAACTAACAAAACATCTTCGATAAAGAAGTTGGATTTGTTACCTATGGTTCCTTTGCCAATGATTTTACCCTTGTTGTTGTCTCCGAAGGTGACATAGCCTTCATCTATGCTAGTGAGCTTAGAGAATTGAGATGGATCTCTGGTCATATGCCTTGAGCATCCACTATTAAGGTACCATCTCTTACTCTTAGCTTGCGATGGTATAGGTTTCTACAAGAAAGGATGATTTTTAGGTACCCATTTGCTTTTGGGTGCCTCAAAAATAGATCTACATTGTTTATCATGTTGCATAGAATTTATCATGGTTCCTTTAGGAACCCAAATTAATTTGTTTAGACTAATTTTCTTGAATGGACAATAATGCGTTTTGTGTCCAAGTTTGCAACAAAAGTTGCATTTGCTTTGGTGTCAAACATGTAAGATGGGTCCTTTTATGAAGGTGGTTGGATTTTGGTGAGGACTTCTCACAAATCCGATTCCACTTCTTTTGGAAACGTGACCCTTGTTTGCAAGGATCATGTTCAAGGACTTGCTACCAACCTCGAATTTCTTCAAGGTGTCCTTAAGTAGCAAGTTTTCCTTTTGGAGAGTTTCTAGATCAGGGCATTTTATGCATGAACCTAAACTATCATGATATTCAGTTTTTAACTTATCGAAATTACAAGTAAGACTATCATGCTCATTTTTTAGCAATTTGTATTTTCTACTAATAATCTTGTATTCATCAAATAAGTCATGGAAGGCATTTAATAATTCATCAAATGATAAATCTGCATCTATTAATGAGTAATTTGCTCGGTGTTGGACTCATCTTCTTCGGACGCGCTCGAGTCATCCCACGTTGCTTTGACCGCCTTCTTCTTTGATGTTCTATTTTTGACTTGGGGACAATCACTCTTGTAGTGTCCTAGCTTTTTGCACTCATAGCAAATAACTTGGTCCTTCTTGGGTTCAAATTTATTTTTTGTTTCATTCTTAAATTTGTTTCTTTTAATGAATTTTTTAAATTTTCTTGTTAGAAGTGCCAAGTCATCGTCACAGTCTTCATCACTTGAGTTTTCTCTCAAGTGGTCTTCTGAAATTCTAAGTGTCATATCCTTCCTGTTCTTTGGAAGGATGTCTTCTTGCTCTTTATGAGCTTTGCAAGTCATCTCGTAGGTCATTAACGACCTGATTAGTTCTTCAAGAGGACAGTTGTTTAGATCTTTCGCCTCTTGAATAGCAGTGACTTTAGGATCCCAACTTTTAGGAAGGGATCTTAGAATCTTATTTATGAGCTCAAAATCCGAAAAACTTTTTTCGAGTCCTTTTAGACCATTGACGATATCCATGAAACGGGTAAACATGTCGCCAATAGTCTCACTCGGTTTCATCCGGAAAAGTTCGAAAGAATGTATCAAAAGATTGATTTTTGACTCTTTCACTCTACTTGTGCCTTCGTGAGTCACTTCGAGTGTGTGCCAAATATCAAATGCGGTTTCACAAACTGAAACATGGTTGAACTCGTTATTATCAAGCGCACAAAATAAGGCATTCATAGCCTTTGCATTAAGAGCGAAAGCCTTCTTCTCCAATTCATTCCAATCGATCATTGGAAGAGAAGACTTTGAAAATCCATTTTCGACAAGATTCCAAAGTTCAAAATCCATAGAAATAAGAAAGATCCTCATTCGGGTCTTCAAATAGGTGTAGTCCGTCCCATTGAACATGGGTGGACATGTAATCCGTCCCATAGAATGACCCTCTTGCTTTCCGACGTATGCCATCTCTCTTGGGTTTTAATCCGTTTGAGAGTTAACCCCGCTCTGATACCAATTGTTAGGATCAAGAGCACTAAGAGGGGGGTGAATTAGTGCAGCGAAAAACTTTCAACGATTAAATAGGTGTTCGTACGATAAAAGTGATTTCGGTAGAAAAGCCGATTCGTAAATCTCTTTAACTTGTAATAAAGCGAGATGTAGTTAAAGGAAATCTATGAAGGCAGTTTGCAGTTATGATGAAAGTTAAAATGTAACCGCAAACTGAAATATGATGTTCGTATGATAAAACTGATTTACGTCTAAATGCCGATTTGGAAAATACCGAACTTTAAAACACGATCGTAAATGTGCAGAAGGTAGTAAGCTATTGAGGAGGTTTGCAGTAAGGATAAGATGCTCAAAGTAAATGCAAACCGAGATTTAGAATGGTTCAGTCAATCTTGACCTATATCCACTTTTGGCTTCCTCCACCGACGAGGTCACCGACGTCTACAAGAGGCCTTCCTTCAATAGGCGAAGGCCAACCACCCTTTTATAGTTTCACTCCTTTTGACGGGCTTAGGAGATAACCCTTACAGAATTTTCTCTCCTCTCTTTAAAGATCAGAACTTGAAAGAAAAGAGGGAGAAGAACTTTTGGCCTTTACAACAATTTTGAGCTCTAAAAATCACAGAATAAGATCAGGATTTTAGTGTGTTTTTGGTGCTCTTTCAGTGCTGAAAGGGTGGGGTATTTATAGGCCCCAACCCAGTTTGAATTTCGAGCTCAAAACTGTCAATTCCCAGAATTCCGGGATCTGGCGGTTGCACCTCCTGACTGAGGCGGATGCACCGCCTGGCAGAGCACAAAGACTGAGCCTCTAGTTGGTGCCACCACCTGTTAGGGGCGGTTGCACCTCCTGCCAGAGCTCAAAGACTGAGCTCAGGCGGTGCCACCGCCTGACTGAGGCGGTTGCACCTCTTGCTAGAGCTCGAAGACCAAGCTCAAGCGTTGTCATATCCCCCATTTTTGAAAATTTAGTAAATGCTTATTTGTAAATATGAGGATTATTTAATAATTTTTTATATTAAATATTATTATAAAAGAAGTTTGATATGATTTATGAAAGTTTCATATTTAAGTTAAAAAAAAAAAAATTAGTGGACATGTGTCATTAGCTAACCTAATGGTGCCACCTAAGTTTGCTCTAAGGATGACATCTAGCACTTTTCATGCATGCTTGCCACCTTGAAACTTTGCAACTCTTGTGTTAACCAAAAGTAATTAAATAAGAGATTAAAGGAGAAACTAAATGTAACCTTCAGATGCTGCATCCAACGTGAGTCTAAGAAGAGAAGAGAAGGGAAGAAGAAGAAGAAGAAGAAGAAGAAGAGGAATTGAAGAAGAAGATTTGATTGAGGTTTTTTGCATCAACTCCCTATATTTGGGAATCAAACTCATCTAAGGCAAGTATTCTAACCTCTTCCTACAGAATTCCTAATCTCTGTTTTCCTTTTAATACTTCATAATTCAAAAGATTTCAGCTTAGTACCAAATCGTTCTTCCCTTTTGATACAAAGCCATGAATCTGAATTTTTTTCGGTAATCTGACTTCTATATATTTTTTTGGATCTAACTTTTAGCACTAAACTCTGATTTACGCAAATATCTTTATTTTGACACTGAGATTGAATGATTTGGAGTTTAAATGCCTACTAAGACTTCTGTTTCAAGTAACCCTACAAATTCTGCAAAATAGGGACTAAAATTTCTGACCTCTTGTTGCTTAACTACTTATAACTTTCTACTGTGAACTCAGATACATAAAAAGTATGATTTATTCGAAGCTAGACTCAAAATTATTTCGGTATATACCTGATTTGAAATTTTTGGAGTACAATTGCTAACTGAAACATCTGCTTTCATCGACCCTATGGATTCAGTAAAATAGAGCTAATATTTTCAGACCTTTAGCTACGAAATTATCCGTAACTCCTTGTTGTAAATTCCAATTCTTGTTAAACTTAATTTGCCTAAAATTAAATTGACAAAGATTTCTAATGACACCTATTTTGTATAAATTGGAGCATAATTGGTTATCCAAATCGTTCATATAATGTTCCTATCAAATTCTGCCAGAATCGAGCTTTGGTCGATTTCAGCTTTCTTTGTTTCTTCTCTTTGGAAATCGATTTCGGCGAAAACTCTTACTTCAGTTAAGCTTTACATTATTACCTTTAATTCCTGTATACTTTTGTCCTTTATTTATTTGTACATCTGCAGCTATCATCTAAAGATCATGTTTGCATCGTAATGATTTGGCACATGCATCCCATTGTTCCGCATTTGCTTTCGATATGTGCCTCTTCCAGTTTCATTTCGTTGGACATTGAATTCACCTAACCTTCCTATTTCAATTAAGCTATATGTGATTTATTGAAATCCTTGTATGCTCTTGCTTTTGTTTTCTTTCAAATCTAAATACATTTATGAAAGATTATGTTTGTATCGTATTGACTCGAAAGGCATATGTATATTTTGTTGTTCCGCATGTGCTTCTGATATGTGCCAATGTTATTGTTCATACTACCCTTTTTGTACTCTGGTGTCTTGTGGGATATTGTGAACCTTTGCCAGAAATGGTAAAGGGAGTTATGCTTAGAGCCCGCGATTACTCTGCCGGCCCCATTGACTTCACTCAGACGTGGGTGGATGGAGCTCCCAGACGTGGGAGACTTATGCTTGGTAGTCATCCAGAAATGGATGAATCACATTATGTATTGGTCCCACAGCGCCATCTATGTTTATTGATATGATATCCAAAGCTTTGTTTATGAGTTCATATTATGCTTTGGATAAAAATGGAATGCATGCTACATCAAAAATGACATACAAGCTTATGTTTATTACTCGGTTCACTTGTTATACCTTGAAGTGTTTCGTATGTCATTGTTATGCTCTCAAACACTCTTATGCCTTTGATATGTACCTAAATGCTTCATGTGCCATTTGATACATGCCTAAATGTTTCTTTTGCCAATGAAATGCTCCAATTTCCTTTCTCCTATTGTTATGTCTAATGCCTGTTTTTAAACGAGGTCAACCTTTGTGATTTTATATCAAATGAGATGACTTCAAATGAACATTTGTATTTCTACTTTGTATCTTGATACTAAACCTGCTTGAACTTCTCTTATCGCCATGGATATGTTAGACACTTACTGAGCTCTTTATGCTCATCCCGTTGCTATATAAATTTTTCAGGGTAGCTTGTCACGCACTGAAAAGCTAGAATTGGGTTAAAGTAGTGAAAGGCTAGAAGATTTTTGAGCTAATTTTGTTGGATGATGGTTTTTGTTGTATAGTAAACTTTACTTCTGATGTAATGTTAAGGATCTGTTGATACTTATGTGTTGTAAAAGTTTAAAGGACCGCTCATGTGTATGGAATGATAAGTTTAAGTTGTATAAGGATAAGAACTCATGGTAAATAATTATCTTTTTTGTGATTGTATATATTTCTATGATTATGGATTTGTGTTGTGATTGATGTTTAGTTGAGTTGTCTTTAGATTTTGTGAATCCCTGAGTGAAGTGGATTATGATTTATGTAACGTTCAGGTTTATGAATTGTGAATATTGATTTTGAATGATTCTTAGTATCCTCAAATTGTTAGTTTGGATCCGGGATTGAATTGATGATGAATTATAATATAATTGATTTTAGACAGGGTCACACCTCCTGAAACTGAAAATTCAGGGGGGGGGGGGGGGGGGGGGGGAGCGTGACAGAGTGGTATCAGAGCATGATTTGAGGATTTCTAAGAATTTTGATATGCTAGATGTGTAATAAATTTTGAGGTTTAGTGATTTCTATTTAGAGACTGATCAAAAGTTTTTTTTGTTATTTTTAGGAAGCAAGGATGACTAGGTCATCAAGTTCTCCTGTTGCTTCTACTTCTGATCAATTGAGTGGAATTATGAAAACTCTAGAGTCGATGACACAAGTAATGCAACAAAAAGTCCGACAAGGAAGAAATGATGAAGTTGGGAATTCAAACCAGACTGGGTTGGGAATTGAACAGTTTAAGAAGCTTAGTCCTCCCAGTTTTAGTGGTGAGCCTGATCCAATGGTAGCAGAACAATGGATGATGCGGATGGAGAAAATATTTGATGTTTTAAATTGCCTAGATGATAAGAAGATTTCTCTTGCTACCTTCATGCTAGAAGGAGAGGCTGAGCACTGGTGACGAACCATGAAGAGGATTTCTGAAGCTCGACAGGAGC
Source organism: Musa acuminata AAA Group (assembly GCF_036884655.1). Lineage (NCBI taxonomy): Eukaryota > Viridiplantae > Streptophyta > Magnoliopsida > Zingiberales > Musaceae > Musa > Musa acuminata. The sequence continues at coordinate 21,984,833 of NC_088331.1, read as the reverse complement.
CAATCACTTGGAAGGTATTTACAGAAAAGTTCAATGATAAATATTTTCCGGATTGTATCAAAGAGCAGAAAGAATTGGGGTTCCTGAATCTCATCCAGGGAAATTTGACAGTAGCCAAATATGAGTCTAAATTCACCGAGCTCTCTAGATTTGCCACACATATGATTGATGAGGAATATAGGAAAGCAAGAAGATTTGAAAGAGGATTAAGGCCAGCAATAAGAAGCCGGATATCAGCTTTAAAACTCCAAGTATACACTGAAGTAGTAGAAAGAGCTTTCATACTTGAAAAAGACTTGGAGGAGATCCAAGAAATCAGGGACAAGAATAGAAAGGATAAGTTTGTTGGTAAAAGTAAGAGAGGAAATGAAGCAGAAAGAAGTAACGAGAAGGTAAAGGTACCTAGATTTGAGAAAGGAACTCCATCACAAAGAACTCTATCATGTACAAAATGCGGACGTAATCATGAAACAAGTGAGTGTTTTCGGGTGACTGGAGCCTGTTTTGCCTGTGGAAAGTTAGATCATAAAGTCAGAGACTGCCCACTAAACAAGAACAAAGAGCCACTACTCCCTAAGCCGACAACCCATACTAGAGTATATGCTATCACAGAACAAGATTCCAGAGCCTCTAAATCAGTGGTTGAAGGTATTCTACATGTTTCTAATAGAAATGCAAAAGTTTTGTTTGATCTTGGCTCCAACTTGTCTTTTGTTTCACAATATTTTGCTTGTCACTTGGGCATTCAACCTAAACCACTAGATTATTTGCTACACGTAACCACTGCTGTTGGGGATTCCTTGACTACAAATCTGGTTTATCCTTATCTTTTCGCCGAAAGAGATATGATAAATTTAGAGGACTAAATTTTCTTTTAAGGAGGGGAGAGCGTAATATCCCCCATTTTTGAAAATTTAGTAAATGCTTATTTGTAAATATGAGGATTATTTAATAAATTTTTTATATTAAATATTATTATAAAAAAAGTTTGATATGATTTATGAAAGTTTTAGATTTAAGTTAAAAAAAAAAAAAATATTAGTGGACATGTGTCATTAGCTAACCTAATGGTGCCACCTAAGTTTGCTCTAAGGATGACATCTAGCACATCATGCATGCTTACCACCTTGAAACTTTGCAACTCTTGTGTTAACCAAAAGTAATTAAATAAGAGATTAAAGGAGAAACTAAATGTAACATTCATATGCTGCATCCAACGTGAGTCTAAGAAGAGAAGAGAAGGGAAGAAGAAGAAGAAGAAGAAGAAGAAGAGGAATTGAAGAAGAAGATTTGATTGAGGTTTTTTGCATCAACTCCCTATATTTGGGAATCAAACTCATCTAAGGCAAGTATTCTAACCTCTTCCTACAGAATTCCTAATCTCTGTTTTCCTTTTAATACTTCATAATTCAAAAGATTTCAGCTTAGTACCAAACCGTTCTTCCCTTTTGATACAAAGCCATGAATCTGAAATTTTTTCGGTAATCTGACTTCTATACATTTTTTTGGATCTAACTTTTAGCACTAAACTTTGATTTAGCCAAAGCCTAATCCATTTGAAAGTAGACTCAAATATCTTTATTTTGACACTGAGATTGAATGATTTGGAGTTTAAATTCCTACTAAGACTTCTATTTCAATTAACCCTACAAATTCTGCTAAATAGGGATTGAAATTTCTTACCTCTTGTTGCTTAACTACTTATAACTTTCTGCTGTGAACTCAGATACATACAAAGTATGATTTATTCGAAGCTAGACTCAAAATTCTTTCTGTATATACCTGATTTGAAATTTTTGGAGTACAATTGCTAACTGAAACATCTGCTTTCATCGACCCTATGGATTTAGTAAAATAGAGCTAATATTTTCAGACCTTTAGCTACGAAATTATCAGTAACTCCTTGTTGTAAATTCCAATTCTTGTTAAAATTGATTTGCCTAAAATTAAATTGACAAAGCTTTCTAATGACACCTATTTTGTATAAATTGGAGCATAATTGGTTATCCAAATCGTTCATATAATGTTCCTATCAAATTCTGCCAGAATCGAGCTTTGGTTGATTTCAGCTTTCTTTGTTTCTTCTCTTTGGAAATTGATTTCGGCAAAAACTCTTACTTCAGTTAAGCTTTACATTATTACCTTTAATTCCTGTATACTTTTGTCCTTTATTTATTTGTACATCTGCAGCTATCATCTAAAGATCATGTTTGCATCGTAATGATTCGGCACATGCATCCCATTGTTCTGCATTTGCTTTCGATATGTGCCTCTTCCAGTTTCATTTCGTTGGACATTGAATTCACCTAACCTTCTTATTTCAATTAAGCTAAATGTGATTTCTTGAAATCCTTGTATGCTCTTGCTTTAGTTTTCTTTCAAATCTGAATACATTTATGAAAGATTATGTTTGTATCGTATTGACTCGAAAGGCATATGTATATTTTGTTGTTCCGCATGTGCTTCTGATATGTGCCAATGTTATTGTTCATACTACCCTTTTTGTACTCTGGTGTCTTGTGGGATATTGTGAACCTTTGCCAGAAATGGTAAAGGGAGTTATGCTTAGAGCCCGCGATTGCTCTGCCGGCCCCATTGACTTCACTCAGACGTGGGTGGATGGAGCTCCCAAACGTGGGAGACTTATGCTTGGTGGTCATCCAGAAATGGATGAATCACATTATGTATTGGTCCCACAGTGCCATCTATGTTTATTGATATGATATCCAAAGCTTTGTTTATGAGTTCATATTATGCTTTGGATAAAAATGGAATGCATGCTACATCAAAAATGACATACAAGCTTGTGTTTATTACTCGGTTCACTTGTTATACCTTGAAGTATTTCGTATGTCATTGTTATGCTCTCAAACACTCTTATGCCTTTGATATGTACCTAAATGCTTCATGTGCCATTTGATACATGCCTAAATGTTTCTTTTGCCAATGAAATGCTCCAATTTCCTTTCTCCTATTGTTATGTCTAATGCATGTTTTTGAACGATGTCAACCTTTGTTATTTTATATCAAATGAGATGACTTCAAATGAACATTTGTATTTCTACTTTGTATCTTGATACTAAACCTGCTTGAACTTCTCCTATCGCCATGGATATGTTAGACTCTTGCTGAGCTCTTTATGCTCACCCCGTTGCTATATAAATTTTTCAGGGTAGCTTGTCACGCACTGAAAAGCTAGAATTAGGTTAAAGTAGTGAAAGGTTATAAGATTTTTGAGCTAATTTTGTTGGATGATGGTTTTTGTTGTATAGTAAACTTTACTTCTGATGTAATGTTAAGGATCTGTTGATACTTATGTGTTGTAAAAGTTTAAAGGACCGCTCATGTGTATGGAATGATAAGTTTAATTTGTATAAGGATAAGAACTCATGCTAAATAATTATCTTTTTTGTGATTTTATATATTTCTATCATTATGGATTTGTGTTGTGATTGATGTTTAGTTGAGTTGCCTTTAGATTTTGTGAATCTCTAAGTGAAGTGGATTATGATTTATGTAACGTTCAGGTTTATGAATTGTGAATATTGATTTTGAATGATTCTTAGTATCCTCAAATCGTTAGTTTGGATCCTGGATTGAATTGATGATGAATTATAATATAATTGATTTTAGACAGGGTCACACCTCCTGAAACTGAAAATTCGGGGGGGGGTGTAACAAGCGGTGCCATCGCCTGACTGAGGTGGTTGCACTTCCTGCCAGAGCTCGAAGACCGAGCTCAGGCGGTGCCACCTCCTGGCTGGAGCGGTTCAACCGCCTGGCAGAAATCAGGGTCCGAATGGGTTGATTCATTCGACCTAATTTGGGTTTTTCGAGGGCCCAATTGCCCCAAGATTAAGTTAATGGGAACACCTCCCATTTCCAACGTAATCATTATGCTAACTATGATATTTCCTAAGACATTTACTGCAACTTGCTCCGGTGCGTCAATCGCTTCTTCCGGCGAGCTTCCGGCGAATTTCCGTCAATCATCCGATGAACCCTCGGCGATGCTCCTGCGGACTTCCGGCAAACTACTGGACTTGCGACGATCCACTTGGCGAGTTCCGACGAGCTTCTTTGGCAAGCTCATGGACTTCTCGGATTTGTTCCCGTAGAACCTCCAACGACTGTCCGAACTTCCGTCGAACTCTCGAACTCCCAACGTGATCATTGTCTTGATTCCGGCGCAACTCCTGCTGCATATCTTACTTTCATCATAGTTAATCCTACACACTTATCTCAACATATAGATTAGATAACAAATGACAATTGACTTCATTATCAAAATCCGAGATTCAACACTCATGTGGGGTAGACTAGGGGATATAGTGCAGGTGCTTATTGGAGGATCAGTTCACTGATTGATCCGCACATGGAATGTTGGATGGTTGATGATGCCTGATTATCAAACAATGATTCTGTAGTTCCAATAGTGTATCTGGTCCTTAGATTTGAGACACCAAGGATGTCCTGTATGAGTACTCCACTCTTTGATACCAGACTTATAGGTTTGGAAGTTCCAAATATAGCACAACGGTCATCGGGAGTGGTAGCCAACCTTACGAGGGCTATTGAGTATCGATAAAGGATCATCCGCTCTTAGTATCATGAGAGGAATATCCCATGTGTTCTTGCTTAAACAAATCCCTAACCATAGTCATTTGGATTAAGAGAGAAAGAGTTCTCCGGGAGAATCCGATTAGAGCGAGACTCGAGTAGAAACCATATGGGTCTGATAGCACCACGTCCGATATACAATATCTGGGATATTAGATGGATGAGGGACTATAGATGCATAGTAACTAATGATAGACGGGTCTAATGGATTGGATTCCCCTATATCGTTTGGGAATTACGACGTAGTGGCATAGTACATCCGTAGTCGATGAGTCGAGTGAATTATTATGGAGATAATAATTCACCGAGCTAGAAAGGGTTCTGATAGGTATGACTCATGGCTAGCTCAATATTAGGCCTAGAGGGTTACACATATATGATAGACATTACGATGAGTAAAGGTTCATAATGAGATATCCGTTGGAGCCCCTAACTTATTGGATATCCAATAAGCCCCTGAATTATTGGATCCTATGAATGAGATCCAATAAGAGCCAATAAGAGATTATTGGATAGCGATCCACTAATCTAAGAGACTTGGGTAGTTGGATGAAGATTTAATACCCAATAGGGCAGGATCTATATTAGAACCCTTGTAGATTCTAAGCTTGGGGTTGATCTCTTTAGGAGATCGAACTCCTTGGAACTCTATAGGAGTTCCTTCCTCTAAATTGCTGCTCAAAGGCTATAGAAAATATTCATCTATTGCTTTTTAAAATAGGATGAATAGATAGCTATTTATAGGCTTCTAAACCGTAACTCCTAATATGACTCATATTCAAGGCTTCTATTCCTTTACAACTCCTAATGCTTCTCTAAGAATAACTCATAATAGGACTCCTACTTAAGACTCATATTCCTTTACAACTTCTAATGCTTCTCTAAGAAATAACCTCTTAACCCTAGCTGACTTCTTCACCTCTTTAATAGGAGTCGGCTAGGTAGGTTAACATGAATGCCCCTCTCAATTAGGACTCTCCTAGCTAGAGTCCTAACAGTCCATTAGGGTTAAGTTGATAGGGGGCCTCTATAAATAAGAGGGAACCAAAAACCCATACCTAAAGGTTTCTTGGTTGCCATCTCCTAATCTCCTCCCCCTTCTCCTACTCAAATAATAGGTGTGGAGTTTTGGGTAGCAATTGGAGGAGCATCGTTGTAGCCCTACTGTGTGGATCACCGCTAGAGAGGAGGGTGCTTTACCTCCTTCATCATCTCCTACAGTTATGTAAGGATTTAGGAATATATGATCTCCCTAGGTAAAACACAATCTTTCATATATGCAGTTTTCGATTTTACGAATTTTGCGCACCAATCTTCACACGACGATGAACACATCATTGGAAAATTTGAGAATTTTTGTTTTTCTGTTCTTCTGCTATGCATATGATGTCACCCCTAAATTTTCCTACAATGGTATCAGAGCCAGGTTGTTCGTGTGAAAGATTGATTTTAAACTGCGTGTGTTGTATTTTAGAAAAGCTTTGGATATCAAAATTATTGACATAAAAGTGATAAAGGGTAGCAACTATTATTGCCCTTGCTACCCTCGCAAATGATAATGCTGCCATCTACATGTCGGCGCTTGCGGCCTGCTTATAGTAGGCTTGCAACCGACGATCGGCAACCTACAAGGGCCGATAGTCTATGGGCATTGCCTGTGGGCAACCAGCCTACAGGGGCACCCACCTGCAATGGCCTCCAGCCTGTAGGGGTGCCCACCTATAGTGGCGCTCGTGAGCTGTCCGCAAGCACGGGCGGTGCCCCCTCCCCATGCAATGGCGATTGACGATGGGGTGGCGACGGCCACAACGCAACAACAAGGAAAGAGGGTTTGGGTTTTCTGAGCAAAAGATAGTTTTGCCCCTTATAATTTCAAAAATTTTGAGTTTTGTCTTTTCTATCCAAATTACCAAAATACCCCTCATAATTTAAATTTTTTTTGCATGTCGCAAATTTAAAAAATATTAATTAATTAAAAAGTTTAATTAATTATTATTATTATTAACTAGTAGTCTTACATGATAATGATGTGTACATATGATGTATGATGTAGACGGATAATCGTGAACTGTGTGATGTGTGTACATATAATGTGATTAGTATTATTATTGAGACTTGCGAGTCTCTATTTTTCTCATTTGTTATCAGGCCTATAATTAAGTTGGAATCACATGAGGAGATGCAACGGGATCATGGAAGCGATAATGAGACCCACGAGATGGACGATCGCGATGCATGGAGATGCTGACGGAACAGACGAGGACAAGATGGACAATCACATGGTATGGAGATTCACTACTGCATATATATATCTTGATGTGAGTGATTAGGCCCATTGGCTCGGGCCTGATCACATTAGGTTGTGGTCCTTGATCATCTAGTATGATTCCTTATATAACTAGTAGATATATATATATATTTGCATGCGATATAGATATATATTCAATATGTATGTGTGTGACATGTTATATTAGGAGACTAAATCAAAATCTCCTCTCTCGATAATATTAAGTCCGTAAATGTGAGGCAATTAGATTAACGAACATGGTCTTCCATCGTTATAGGTAGGGACCGATTCTCGATGTAGGTTGAGTTTGTCGAGTCCCTCGAGGCTCACTTTTATCACGATTCGCTATTTTTCCTATAACATAGAGATGTCATCGGTGGCCTAAGGACATGGTATGCTTGGTTGAGTCTCTCGAGGGTATATCATCGAATCAAACTCATCTTGTAACGATGTTATTAACTTAACAAAGCATCATGGTTGGACGAGTCCCTCGAGACTATAGTGGTTCGGAGGTCAAATAAGATGAGAATCACAAGGAGTTGTGATCGGTAAGAGTTGCCTATCTTTATGGGCTTAGCGTGATTGGTTGAGTCCCTCGAGATTACTTTAAGATACCGATTGGATCCCGATCCCCACTAGAGATCCTTCGGGGGTCTCCGATTCACATACTAGAGGGAGTTATGTGTTTCACGAGAAAATAGTGAGAGTAGATTAAGATAGAAGTTTATATCTTATTTGTTTATTTTTCTACAAAGTATGCATGTTATTTATTTTTGCTACATGTTAATTTTAAAAAAAATATAACTTTCAAATCCCTTATATGGCATACTTGATGTCAACTACCTCATTGGTCCGAATTATATGGATTGGCTCTGCAACTTGAGAATTGTTCTCATGATGGAGAAAATCGCGTACATCCTTGATACAGTGATGCCTACGCCTGAGAAGATCGCTTGCCACATGAAGTACATAGATGAATCCACTCTTGCTCAGTGTTACATATTGGGCTCTATGACTCTTGAGTTACATAGACAACATGAAAAAATGGATGCTAGATTCATTCTTCTATATGTTTGTAAATTGTTTGAGGAACAGGGAAGGACTCAACGATATGAGATATCCAAGAGCTTCTTCTGTGCTAGGATGACTAAGGGGACATCGGTTCCAAACCATATCCTAAAGATGATTGAGTGGATAGAGAAACTAATAGGTCTAGGAATGATCTTAGAGGATAACCTATGTGTGGATCTTATGCTTCAGTCCCTACCAGATTCCTTTTCATAGTTTATAATGAATTTTAATATAAACAAGCTTAAGGTGACTCTCCCTAAGCTCCTCAATATGTTAAGGGAGGCAGAGAGCAATATCAAGAAAGAGAAGCCAATTCTCTATACTAGTGAGACCAGAAAGAAAAGGAATACAAAAAAGTCCCTGAAGAAGGACAAGGGCAAAGGCAGACCAGGTAAAGCAAAGGTTGCTAAAAATGACCCGACAAATGACAAAGGCTAGTGCTTCCACTGTGGCAAAGATTAGCACTGGAAGAGAAACTACAAAGAGTACCTTGTAAAGAGGGTGAAATAAAAGCTTGGAGAAGCTTCAAGTACATTCCTGATCAGTTTTCATTTATCAGACTCTTATGATAACATATGAGTATTGGATACTAGTAGTACTTATCATATTTGTAATTCATTGCAAGTTTTGACAAGACCTAGGAGATTGGAGAGAGGCAAGATAGACCTCAAGATGGGCAATGGAGCAAAAGTTGCTACAGTAGCTATTGGTGAGGTCACCCCACATCTGCCTAGTGGAGCTATTATTGCATTGGATGCATGCTATTTTGTTCATTCTATTATCAAAAATATTATTTTCATTTCATATTTGTTAGTTAGTGGATGTAAATTAGTTTTTGAGAATAATGATTATTTAATATTATTAGATGATGAGATCATCACAAGAGTAATATTGCATAATGGTTTATTTATGCTAAACACTACTTCACATATCATGAATGTAAGTGCGTCCAAAAGAAAACGAGATAAGGTGAACAATGCATACATGTGGTATTGTAGGCTAGGTCACATCCATGAGAGAAGGATCCAAAAGTTACTAAAAGATGGATATCTAGATCCATTCGACTATGAGTCATATGAACTTGCGAGCATTGCCTTCGTGAAAAACTGACCAACTCTACTTTTAGTGGAATTGGAGAGAGAGTCACTGAGCTATTGGAACTCATACAAAGTGATGTATGTGGACCCATGTCAACTCATGTCGTAGGTGGTTGTTCCTACTTTTTTACTTTTACTGATGATTTCTCAAGGTCTGGACATGTGTACTTGATGAAGTACAAGTCCAAGGCCTTTGAGAAATTCAAAGAGTATAAGAATGAAGTAGAGAACTAGATAAGAAAGAACATCAAGACTCTTCGATCAGATCGAGGAGGTGAGTACTTGAGTACAAAGTTCACTCAGTTTCTTAAGGACCATTAGATTATATCCCAATGGTGTATTTGAAAGGAGGAATCGTATACTGTTAAACATAATGCAGTCAATGTTAATCTTCGCCGACCTACCCATCTCATTCTGGGGATACACCCTAGAGACTATTAGGATCGAGTCGGCACTAAAAGAGGTGGGGAGTGGGGTGAATTAGTGCAGCCGATAAAAACAATGTCGATTCGAAAAATCTTTATTTCGATAAAACCGATATCGACAAAGCCCGTAAGGAAATATTTTTAACTTGAAAATGTATATGTAAGCATAGTGGAAGTAAAGCAAGTAAGGCAGTTTGCAGTGAAGGTAAATAGCAAGAATAGAAATGCAAACCAAGTTTTATAGTGGTTTGGTCGTTGTGACCTACATTCACTCTCGATTCCTCGTTTGTCGAGGTCATCAGTATCCACTAATGGTCTTTCTTCAATAGGTGAAGACCAACTATCATCTTACAACTCTATTCTCCTTTTGACAGGTTCAGGACTGAACCTTTACAACCCCCTTCACTCCTCTCTTAAATAAAACTGACACTTAGAGCTTGAGAGGAGTTCTCACAAGATTACAATAGTGTTTTTGTTTCTTTTTGCTCTCAATTATTATATTTGTTTACTAGGGATGAGAGTGGTATTTATAGGACTCAAGTGGATTCAAACTTGGATCCTAAAAAGATCTCATCCCGGGTTTCCTAGGTCCTGGCGGTACCACCGCCTACAGCACTGACACTGGGAGATGGTACCGCCTGACACCTTGCCACTAGGCAGTAGCACTGCCCAATATGGTGGTACCATCGCTTGATAATCTCTCGGAGACTATGTTTTGGTGGTACCATCGGCTGACACAGTCTTGGAGACTATGCCACGACGGTTCCACCTGTTGGGTCATTATTTGGGCATTTTCACTTAGCCCAACACAACCCAAACTTGAGCCCAATTTGCCCCTAATTGAGTTGGCCCAATTTCAACCCAATTACGCCTAAAACCTACTTCGATCTAGATAATTATTACAAAGCTAATCAAATGTTGTCTGACATGTCATTGGTTCATCGACGCTTCGTCTGATTCTTCGGTGCATCGTCCTCTCTTGCGGCCTATTGCCCAATCGGCCAGTTGACCTCTACAACTCCGATTTCCTTAGTGCAATTTCTGCTCTTCTTGGTCCGATGCCCAAACCCATGACTCGAAGCCTTCTACCGATACATCGATTGATCCTCCGGCTCGATGTTCAATCTTCTAACATGTTTTACTTCAGCCCAACATAATTCTTCCTACTTTAATTATCTCTCCCTGATCGAAGCTTCCTACGTCACTCAAAATGCATATCAGATAAACACTATCAATTGGTTTCATCATCAAAATTCGAGATTTAACAAAGACCCCCCAACTTACCTTTTGAATAGAGTTCCCACTAAGTCGGTAGTATCTATACTATATGAGATATGAAAAGGGAAGAAGCTTGATCTTAAAGTTGTTAAGATTTGGGGCTATCATACTTACGCTAAAAGACACAACCCCAATAAGTTGGAATTGAGGACGGAGTGATGCAAGTTTGTGGGATACCCCAAGGAAACTTGGGTGTATTATTTCTATCATTCCGAGGACCAAATAGTCTTTGTAGCCAAGAGAGCGGTGTTCCTTAAGAAGGAACACATTCTTGGAAGAGATAGTGGGAGCGTGATAGAGTTGAGTAAGGTTGGAGAACCTAACTCAAGCACCACTCCATAGCCCGAGTCTAGTTAGGCACCTAGCACACAAGTTTCGACTTTACGTAGGTCCGACAAAGTATCTCATCCTCTTGAGAGATATGTGAGACATATTAGAGGAGAGGATATTAAGGATATTGATCCTCAGACCTACGAGGAGGCTATTATGAGTATAGACTCTGGGAAGTGACAAGAAACCTTGAATTCTGAGATGGATTCTATGTACTCCAACAAAGTTTGAAACCTAGTTAATGCACCCAAGGGTATTGTACCCATTGGTTGCAAGTGAATATTCAAGAAGAAGATCAGAGTAGATAGAAAGGTAGAGACATATAAAGCATGGTTAGTGGCTAATGGGTATCGTCAAAGGCAAGGTGTTGACTATGATGAAACCTTCACACCCGTAGCCATATTAAAATCCATCCGAATTCTATTGACTATTGCAGCATACTATGATTATGAGATCTGGTAGATGGATATGAAAACTGCATTCCTTAATGGCAACCTTGAGGAGGAGATGGATAAGTTACAGCTTGAGGGATTCGTGTCCAAGGACTGTCTATATAGGGTATGTAGGTTGCTTAGGTCCATTTATGGACTGAAGCTAGCTTTCCAAAGTTAGAACATAAGATTTGATGAGATGATCAGATCTTATGACTTTGTTAAGAACGAAGATGAGCCTTGTATGTACAGGAAGGTAAGTGGGAGCGCTATTACCTTTTTGGTATTATATATGGATGACATCTTGATCATTGGGAATGATGTAGGAATGCTATCCATAGTCAGAGCTTAGTAATCTAGACACTTTTCCATGAAGGACTTAGGGGAAGCATCCTATATCTTGGGGATTCTGATCTATAGAGATAGATCTAAGAGGATGCTTGGCTTGTCCTAGTCCAGGTATATAGACATCATTATCAAAAGGTTTGGTATGGGATATCACTTTCTAAGAGTATGTCCCCAAAGACTCTTGAAGAAAGGATGAATATAAATAGGATACCTAATGCCTCAGCGATAGGGTCTATCATATATATCATGCTATGTACCAGGCCTGATATAACACATGCTCTGAGTGTTATGAGTAGGTATTAGGCGAATCCAAGCTTGGAGCATTGGAAAGTAATAAAGTGTATCATTAAGTACTGGAGAAGGATTGAGGATCTTTTACTAGTATATGGAGGTAGTAGCCTTAGGGTTGTAGGTTACATGAACTCGACTTTCCAATCCGATGTTAATGACAGAAAGTCTAATTCAGGGAATGTGTTCACTTTGAATGGAGGAGCAGTATGCTGGAAGAGTTCTAAGTAAGATACTACTACTGACTCGACCATAGAGGTGGAGTACATTGTTGCAGCAGAGTAACAAAGGAGGGAGTTTGGATGAAAAAGTTCATCATATATTTTGGGAGTTGTGTTGGGCAATGATGAGTCGATTCAATTATATTGCGATAACAATGGGGCGAATGCTTAGGAACTCGGGTCTCATCAGAAGTGTTCTAAGGAGGTTTCAGCTTATTAAAGAGATCATGTGGTCCGAGGAGATGTAGCGGTGGAAAGAGTTCAATCCGAAGATAACATTGCAGAACCACTAACAAAGTCGTTGTCTCATATTATCTTTGAGCGTCATAGGGGTCTGATGGGGATCAGACACATATATGATTAGCTTTAGGTTAAGTGAGAGATTGCTAGTTATAGGTGCCCTATAAGCTAATCACATGAGTGATGACACGTGAGACATGATATGCATTCTTTCTACTTATTATATTATTTGATATTTTATCACTTTATATTGCATGTTGCATGAATATATTATGATATCCATGGATCTATGCAATGAGAATGAGATCATGATGAGATCACGATAATGAGACTGATTCACCTTTAAACACAGACCTTAAATAATCCTAGTCATAGGATACTCAAGAGGGACATCAAGATAACCGGATAGACTAATGTATTGTATACTCGTACATATGATGGAGGCAACTAATCTTATAGCTGCTTATGTGGGGACACTAGGGATATAGTACATATGCTCATTAGAGAATTTGATCACTAATTGATCCGCTCACGAAATGCTAGATGGTTGATAATGCGTTATTATCAAACAATGATTCTATAGTCCCAGTGGTGTATTTGGTCCTTAGACTTAAGATATCAAGGATATCCTGTATGAGTATTCCACTATTTGATACAATACTTATAGGTCTGGAAGTTTCAGATCTAGCATAACCGGTCATCGGGAGTGGTAGCCAACCTTATGAGGGCTATTAAGTGTCGATAGAGGATTATCCACTCTCGGTGTCATGAGAGAAATATCTCATATATTCTTGTTCAAACAAATCTCTAGCTATGGTCATTCGGATTGAGAGAGAAAAAGTTCTCCGAGAGAATCCGATTAGAGCGAGACTCAAGTAGAAACTATCTGAGTCTGATAGCACAATGTCCGGTATATGGTCTTTGGGATATTTGATGGATGAGGGACTATAGATACATGATACCCGAGGATAGACAAGTCCAATAGATTGGATTCCTCTGTATCGTTTGGGGATTGTGGCATTGTGGCCTAGTACGTCCGTAGTCGATGAGTCGAGTGAATTATTATGGAGATAATAATTCACTAAGCTAGAAGGAGTTCTGACAGGTATGACTCATGACCAACTCGATATTAGACCTAGAGGGTCACACGTATGGTAGGCGTTGCGATGAGTAGAGGTTCAAAGATAAGATATCCGTTGGAGCCCCTATCTTATTGGATATTCAATAAGCTCCTGGATTATTGGATCTTATGAATGAGATCCAATAAGAGCCAATGAGAGATTATTAGATAGAGATCCACTAATCTAAGTGTCTTAGGTAGTTGGATGGAGATCCAATACCTAATAGAGCAAGATTCATTAGGGTTAAGTTGATAGGAGGCCTTTATAAATAGGAGGGAACCAAACACCCATAGGCTAGAGATTTCTTGGTTGCCACCTCCTAATCTCCTCCTCCCTTCTCCTCCTCAAATAGTAGGTGTGGAGTTTTAGGTAGTGATTGGAGGAGCGTCGTCGTAGCCCTACTGTGTGGATCACCGTTAGAGAGGAGGGCGCTTTAACTCCATCATCCTCTCCTACAGAATTATAGGGATTTAGGGATATACGATCTCCCTAGGTAAAACATAATATTTCATATACGTAGTTTTTGGTTTTGCGGATTTTGCACACCAATCTTCGCACGACGACGAACACATCATTGGAAAATTTAGGGATTTTTTTTTTCTATTCTTCCACTGCACATGTGATGCCACTTATAGATTTCCCTATAGTTTCAAATGTAGAAACACAATTAAACTCAAGTTAGTAATAGTAAGGAAAAGCATAAAGATAAATGCAAACCAGATTTATAGTGGTTTGGTCATCCTAACCTACGTCCGCTCCTGATTCCTTTTCTGTCGAAGTCACCGACTTTCACTGTCGATTTTACACATCTCTTTTACAAGAAAATCTCACACCTCCCTTAGAATAACCTCTAAACTTAAGGAAAAAGAGACTTGACACTTTTCAAAAGAGTTTACATACTTAAAATCTCAAGTTTTTGTGCTTTCACTAAGCAAGCATGAGTGGGGTATTTATATGGTAGGATCAAGAGCGACACTAAGAGGGGGGGTGAATTAGTGCAGTGAAAAATTCTTGATTTCATATAAAGTTCATCTCAATTCAAATCATTTCAGAAAGATATTGAACTTAAAACTTTCATAAGAATGTAAGGAGAAGCTCAAGGAGATTTGCAGTAAAGTAATTGCACAAAAGAAAAAGCAAACCATAATTTAGAGTGGTTCGGTCAATAAGACCTACATTCACTTCAGATTCTTCCTCCGTCGAGGTCACCAGCGTCCACTAAAGGCCTTCTTTCAATAGGCGAAGACCAACCACCTTTTACAACTCTTTCTCCTTTTGTCGGGTTTAGGAGACAACCCATACAAATCTCACTCCTCTTTCTTGGATGGTTATAAGGCTAAGAGAGGGAGGATGAGAACTCTTCTCACTTTTACAACACTTTTCACACCCCAAACACTTATAATTTTTCACACATATAATGACACTTTGTTACCCTTTCATGCAGAAAAGGGTGGGGTATTTATAGGCCCCAATGGCTTCAAAAATGGAGCCAAAAAGTATCTCATCCCGGATTTCCGGGGTGCTAGTGGTACCACTGCCTAACACCTGACACTGGGCCGTACCACCACTTGACAAAGCTCAAAAACCGAGCTCTAGCGGTACCACCGCTTGATAGGGGTGGTACCACGACTGGCAGCATTAACTGCCAACAGTACCATCGCCCAGACCACTTGGGAGACTGATTTTAGGGGCTGAATGTGCTGTTCAATCCAGCCCAATTCATCCCTATTACGGGCCTAGTTGGCCCCTAACTAAGTTAGTGGAATTACCTCCCAATCCTAACTTAATTTATGGTCTAACTATAATAACTAAAATATAATCAAAGCACTTTTGTTTCGGTACGTCAATTGCTCTTCCGACGAGCTTCCAATGATCTTCCGGCGAACTTCCGAGGAATTGCCGGCAATATTCTAGCGGACTCCCGGCAGGCTCCTGAACTTTACGATAATCTTCTTGGTGAGTTATGGTAAGCTTCTTTAGCAAGCTCCTGGACTTCTTGGTTGGTTCCGACAGAACTTCCGACGAATGTCTGTACTTCCGACGAACTCTTAAACTCCCAATGAGATCTAGATCTTGACTCTGACACAACACCTGCTTTGTATCTTACTGCCATCGTAGTTAATCCTGCACATTTTTCTCAACATATAGGTTAGATCAAACAATTTACAATTGATTTCATCATCAAAATCCAAGATTCAACAATCTCCTCCTTTTTTATGATGATAATCAATTGATGATGGAGTTATCCTTAACTCCCCGTATCTATATACCATACTTTGAGAAAAGTTATTCTTGAATTCAAGGCCTTTGAATTCAAGTATTAAACCGATAAGTTAAGTTCATTTAAACTTATCAGCATGCACATCATGATTCCTATCATGATTTAAATGTCACGTATTTATCAGAAAATGATGTCAAGGCATGACATCCATTTTCAAATCTAATGATAGATAATTATTGTTTTCAAGTATGATACGAATTTTAAATATAAAACATAGCAATATGACAAAGATAGCAATCCATTAGTCCATGGCAAGATATCAATTGTAAAATAGCAAGCTAAGCTCAAGATATCTTATTATAATGAAAGACATTTATCTACAATACATATGATATGAAGTACATTTTGATATGTTTCAAGCATTTGCGATATGTTGCAATGTCTATAATGATTCCAATAATATTTCAAGCATACACAACACATATAAGTATTTATGATAAGCATTTATGATAGGATACATTGCATATAATTACAATGCCAATTTTGTCATCAGTTTAACATATCATTTCTCCCCCTTTGTTATCAACAAAAAGGAGAACAATTCAGTAATGCAAGTGTGGTAAAATTCAAGCATGGTTCACACTAACTTATTCAATTGATATTGCATCATTGCATGATAACATTCAAAAACATCAAAAGTTATCAACATTAAAGTGATAGATTCCATCAACTTCTCCCCCTTTGTCATCAAAACATTTGCATGAAGGAGAGGAAGGAAAGTAAGGAGGAAATCCATTAAGAACCAAATTTGTGAAATGATTTGAACTAAGTCAAAAACAAGTTTCATTAAATTATGCTTCAATTTTGACAAAAAGAAGGGATTCATGAAAAAGGATCAAAATATTCATGTGAAATTAAATCCTCATTCTTGCAAGTGATCATCTCGTACTTCAAAATTCATAAAACTTCTTTCATGAGAAGAGTAAGGAAGAATTTATATGAAAGAAGCATCATATGAAAGAGAATTTCCATGAATAAACTTTCATAAATCAAATCCATTTCTCATTAAAAATTTGATATTTAGTAGATTCATATTTCAGATTTCATGAAAGCCTTATTTATGAAATAGTTTCATGAGAGTTTTAAAGAATCGACAAGATTTGAAAAAGATATACATCAAATTCATGCATTTGGATAACTTAACATTCCTAACTCCCTTCTTATAAAATCAAATTATTCTTTATTTAAAGGTTTTGTAAAGATATCGGTCAATTGATGTTTTATATCAATGAATTCTAAAATTACATCATGATTGTTAACATGATCTCATATAAAATGATGCCTAATATCAACATGATTAGTTCTAGAATGTTGAATGAGATTTTTTGTTAAACATATTGTTGTATTATCACATTTTACGGGAATGTTCTTGAGGTGAATCTTATAATCCTCTAAAATATTTTTCATCCACATAACTTGTGCACAACATACACTCACAACAACATGTATTCGGCTTCAGTTATAGATAGTGCAATCGAGTTTTGTTTCTTAGAAGACCAAGAGACAAGTGCATGACCTAAGAATTGACATGTTCCTAATGTGCTTTTTATATCTAATCTACATCCAGCAAAATCCGCATCAGCATAAGTAATCAATTTGAAGTTTTTCGAATTTGGGTATCATAATCATAGATTAGTGGTTCCTTTAAGATATCTAAGAATTCTTTTAACTGCTTTAAGATGAGATATCTTAGGATTAGATTGAAACCTAGCATAAAGTCCTATGTTAAACATGATGTCCGGTCTAATTACAGTGAGGTATAGTAAACTACCTATCATGCCCCTATAAGCGTTTTGATCAAAGCTTTCTCCACTTTCGTCAATGCCTAATTTAGTGGAGGTACTCATAGGAGTATTGATAGCCTTTGAACTATCTATTTTAAATCATTTTAACAAGTCTAATGCATACTTTGTTTGACTAAGAAAAATACCATTATTAAGTTGTTTGATTTATAAACCTAAAAAGAAGGTTAGTTCCCCCATCAAACTCATTTCAAATTCTAGACTTATACTCTTTACAAACGATTTGCATAAAGACTCATTAGTAGACCCAAAAATAATATCATCAACATAAATTTAAATAATAAGAAAATTATTTTTAAAATTTTTAATAAATAATGTGGTATCGACCTTGCCTTTAGAGAAATTATTTTGAATAAGAAATGAGCTAAGTCTCTCGTACTAAGCCTTTAGGGCTTGTTTCAATCTATAGAGAGTTTTAGTCAATTTAAATGCATGATTAAAAAATTTATCATTCTCAAATCTGGGAGGTTGTTCAACATAAACTTCTTCAGAAATAAAGCCATTAAGAAAAGCACTTTTAACATCCATTTGAAATAACTTAAAATTATTACTAGTAGTATAGGCAAGGAGCATCCTTATGTCTTTTAATCGTGCCACATGAGCGAAGGTTTCTTCATAATCGATACCTTCTTCTTGATTGAAATCCTTAGCCACTAATCTAGCCTTGTTTCTAACCACGATACCTAATTCATCTTGCTTATTTCTAAAGACCCATTTAGTACCAATAACTAAATGGTCTCGGAACAAGCTTCCACACCTCATTTCTCTCAAATTGATTCAACTCTGCTTGCATTGCAATAAGCCATGAATCATCTTTCAATGCCTCGTTAATGCATTTAGGTTCAATTTGGGAGAGAAAAGTGGCGTTTGCACAAAAATTCTTAAGATAAGAACAAGTTTAAAACCCTTTTGATATGTTTCCTATTATTAGCTTCTTAGGATGAGCATCTACATACTTTCATTCCTTGGGTAAGGATGTTTTGAAAGAAGATGCATCCAAGTTGCTAGATGGAGAAAGGGTTTCATTTAAATTCAAAGAATCAAAATTAAGATCATCATCAAAATCATTTTTTTTTAACTCCGGAAACTTCATTAGAAACAACATGAATAGATTCTTCTATAACCAAAGTTATTTTGTTAAAAATATGAAATGCTTTAGAAATATAAGAATAGCTAAGAAAAATTCCTTTCTTATATTTTGCATCAAACTTTCCTAAGGCATCTTTTTCATTCAAGATAAAACATTAACACCCAAAAATTTTAAAATATGAAATATTGGGTTTTTTAGTGTTCAACAACTCATAAGGAGTTTCGAAGAGTAATGGTCGTACTAGAACCTTATTCATGACATAGCATGCTGTATTTACAACTTTGGCCCAAAAATATTTGGGAAGGCTATGTTCATTTAATATGGTTCTAGCCATTTCTTGTAAGTTTCTATTTTTTCTTTCTACTACTCCATTTTGTTAAGGATTTATTAGAGTAGTGAAATTGTGGTTATATCCATTAGATTCACAAAATTCTTAAAAATCACAGTTTTGAAATTCACCACCGTGATCACTTCGAATTGATAAAATCATAAAACCTTTTTTATTTTGAACAAGTTTACAAAACTTAGAAAAATGCTTAAAGCAATCATTTTTGTGTGCCAAAAAGTAAGTCCATGTGTATCTACTATAATCATCCATGATGACAAATGCGTATTTGCTACCTCCTAGGCTTGATGTAGCAATTGACCCGAACAAGTCCATATGGATTAATTGCAATAGTCTAGAGGTGCTTATTTGGTTCTTTGGTTTGAAGCTACCTTTTATTTGTTTTTCTAGTTGACATACATTACACAAATTATCTTTGACGAACTTAATATGATAAATTCCTCTTACAAGTTTTTTAGATAAAATTTAAGAGATTAGTTTCATGCTAGCATGACCTAATCTCCTATGCCAAAGCCAAGCATCATCATTTAAAACTGAAAAGCATATTTCATTGCAAAGATCATCAATGCTGATAGTGTATACATTATTTTGTTTTAGGGCAATCATAGATGTGTTTTTGTGTGGTTTTTTCTATAATACAAGCATTCAATTCAAATCTAACAATATATCCTTTATCACATAATTTACTAATACTCAAAAGGTTATGCTTGAAGCCATCAACCAACAACACGTCTCTAATAAAAAGGTTGGATTTGTTACTTATGGTCCCTTTGCCAATGATTTTACCCTTGTTGTTGTCTTCGAATGTGACATATCCTTCGTTTAGGCTAGTGAGCTTAGAGAATTGAGATGGATCTCCAGTCATATGCCTTGAGCATCCACTATCAAGGTATCATCTCTTGCTTTAGCTCACGATGATATATTTTTCTATAAAAAAAAGATGATTTTTAGATACCCATTTGACCTTGGGTCCCTCAAAAATCAATCTACATAGTTTATCATATTGCATTGAGTTATTTAAGGTTCTTTTAGGAACCCAAATCAATTTATGTTGACTGTATCTCTTAAGTGGACATTTATAGGCAACATGTCTGGTGTAAGGTAATACATGCAAGGTAGGGCCTTTAACAAAGGTGGTCAGATTTTGGTGAGAGCTACTCACAAATCCGATTTTGTCTCTCTTATGAAAGTGACCCTTATTGGCAAGGATCATATTCAAGAACTTGTTACTAACCTCAAAATTTTCTAATGTTTCCTTATGTAGTAAGTTTTCCTTTTGAAGTATTTCTAGTTCATCACATTTCATACATGAAGTTAAACTATCATTGTGCTCAACTTTTAATCTATCAAAATCACTAACAAGAGAAGCATGCTCTTTTTTCAACAATTTATATTTTTTACTAATTAATTTATATTCATTAAATAAATCATGAAAAGCATTTAATAGTTCATCAAAGGATAAATTTACATTAAATGAACTACTCACCTCATCTCTAATAGCCATTAGCACATAGTGAGCAACTTGCTCAGTATTAGTTGGCTCCTCTTCTTCGGATGCACTTGAGTTATCCCAAGTTGCTTTAAGAGCCTTCTTCTTCTTTGGTTGCTTCCTCTTTGCTTGGGGACATTCATTCTTAAAGTGTCCCGGCTTCTTGTATTCATAGCATATCACTTATTTTTTCTTGGGTTCAATTTTATTTTTATATCATTTTTAAATTTATTTCTTTTTATGAATTGTTTGAACTTTCTTGTCAAGATTGCTTCTTGTCAAGATTGCCAAGTCTTCATCAAAGTCCTCACCATTTAAATTTTCTTTCAAGTGGTCTTCTTGAGTTCTTAGTGTCATATCCTTCCTATTCTTTGGAAGGTTATTTTCAAGCTCTTCATGAGCATTACAAGTCATCTCATAGGTCATTAGTGACATGATTAGTTCTTCAAGAGGAAAGTTATTTAAATCTTTTGCCTCTTGAATGGTCGTTACTTTAGGGTCCCAACTCTTTTGAAGGGATCTTAAAATTTTATTAACAAGTTCAATATCCAAGAAACCTTTACCAAGTTCTTTTAGACCATTGACGACATTCATAAATCGGGTGTACATATCTCCAAAGGTTTCACTCGGTTTCATCCGAAACAACTCATAAGTGTGCACTAAAAGATTAATTTTCGACTCCTTTACTCTACTAGTGTCTTCTTGAGTAACTTCGAGTGTGTGCCAAATATCAAAGACCATTTCACAAATTGACATTTGATTGAACTCGTTTTTATCCAAAGCATAAAACAAGAGATTCATAGCCTTGTCATTTAGAGTGAAAGTCTTCTTCTCCAATTCATTTCAATCATTTATTAGAAAAGAAGACTTTTGAAACCCATTTTCTACAATATTCCATAATTCGAAATCCATTGAAATTAGGAAGATCCTCATTCTAATCTTTCAATATGTTTAATCCGTCCCATTAAACATGGATGGATGTGTAATTAAATGACCCTTATGGTTGTCGGCAAATATCATCTCTTTTAGGTTTTAAATCAAATGAGAGTGAACCAAGTTCTGATACTAATTGTTAGGATCAAGAGCGACACTAAGAGGGGGGGGGGGGGGGGCTGGGGTGGTTAAATTAGTGTAGTGAAAAATTCTTCGATTTCATATAAAGTTTGTCTCGATTCAAATCGTTTCGAAAATATGTTGAACTTAAAACTTTCATAAGAACGTAAGGAGAAGCTCAAGGAGATTTGTAGTAAAGTAAATTGCACAAAAGAAAAAGCAAATCAAGATTTAGAGTAGTTCGGTCAATGAGACCTACATCCACTTTGGATTCCTCCTCTATCGAGGTCACCGAGGTCCACTAAAGGCCTTCCTTCAATAAGCGAAGACCAAGCACCTTTTACAGCTCTTTCTCTTTTTGCTGGGTTTAGGAGACAACCCTTACAAGTCTCACTCCTCTTTCTTGGATAGTTACAAGGCTAAGAGAGGGAGGAGGAGAACTATTCTCACTTTTACAACACTTTTCACACCCCAAACATAGAAATTTTCACACATATAATATCACTTTGTTACCCTTTCATGCAGAAAAGGGTGGAGTATTTATAGGCCCCAATAGCTTAAAAAATAGAATAAAAATTTATCTCATCTTAGATTTTTAAGGTACTGGTGGTACCACCACCATTACTGGGTGGTACCACCATCCGACACCTGACGCTAGGCGGTACCACCGCCTGACAGAGCTCGAAGACCTAGCTCTGGTAGTACCACTACTGGTAGCATTAACTACCAACGGTACCACTGCCCAGAACACCTAGGAGACTAGGTCTCCTAGGCAGTGCCACTGTCGGCCATGATTTTGTTAGGAAAAGAGTCAGTACTAAAAGGAGGGGGTGAATTAGTGCAGCGATAAAATTACATCGGTTCAAAAAATCTTTATACGATAAAAATCGATTTCGACGAAAACTGATTCGGAGAGAGGTTAACTTGAAAGCGTATGAAAGATATGTAGTGGATGTAAAGCAAGTTAAGAGATTTACAGTAAAGTAAATTGCTCAAATATAGAAATGCAAACTAGAGAAGAACACGTTGATTTTATAGTGGTTTGGTCGTCATGACCTACATTCACTCCACCAATTCCTCTTCCGTCGAGGCCACTGATATCCATTATCGATCTTCCTTTATAAGCGAAGATCAACCTCCTTCTTACAGCCCTTTCTCCTTTTATCGGGTTTAGGAGATAACCCTTATATTCTCACTCACTCTTCTCTCAAACTATGCTAACACTTAGAGAGGAGTTTCTTTCCTTTTTACTCTCAATACTTGTGTATCTTAACCAAGGATGAGAGAGGTATTTATAGGCCTCAAGTTGATTTAAACTTGGAGCTTAAAAACATCTCATCCCGAGTTTCCTGGGTTCGAGAGGTACCACCACTAGTGTTAGTCTGACACTGACATTGCACTGGGCGGTACCACCGCCCAGTCTAGCGCTACCACTACGTATTACTAGGCCACTGGGCGATACCATCGCCTGACATAGTTTAGAAGACTGTGTCACGATGGTGCTATCTCTTGGGTCATTATTTGGGCCTTTCATTGGGCCCAACATAGTCCTTACCTTACATGGGCCCAACTAGCCCATAGTTGGGTTGGCCCAAATCCAATTCTAATTACATGCTAACTATGAAATCTAAGGCATACTTGAGCTAAACAAGTCCCTAGGTCTTAAACAAGTCCCTAGGTCTTAGTTTCTTCCGGCAAGCTTCCGGAGATCTTCCGGTGAACTTCCGACGATATCCCGACAATGTTCCAACGGATTTCCGGCAAGCTCCTAGACTTCACGATGATCTTCTTGGCGAGTTTTGATGAGCTTTTTTTTGCAAGCTCTTGGACTTCTCGGTTGGTTCCTGCAGAACTTTTGACGAACATTTGGACTTCCGACGAACTCTCGAACTCCCAATAAAATCGCGTCCTTGACTCCAGGACTTCATTTTGCTTCATGCCTTACTATCGTAGTTAATCCTACACATGTAAAAATACACTTCGATCTAGACAATTATTACTAAGCTTGAATCATGTTGTTTGGCATGTCATTGGTCCATCGACGCTTCGTCCGATTCTTCGACGCATCGTCCTCTCTTGCGGCCTATTGCCCAATCGGCCAGTTGACTCCACAACTCTGATATCCTTGGTGTAATATCAGCTCTTCTTGGCTTGATGCCCAAATCCATGGCTCGATGCCCGAATCCATGGCCCGAAGCCATCTATCGATACGTCAACTGATCCTCCAGCTCGACGTCCAATCTTCTAAAATATTCCACCGGCCCAACATGATTCTTACTGTTTTAATTGTCTCATCCTGATTGAAGCATCCCACGACACTCAAAAAGTAGATCAAATCATAAACACTTATCAATTGGTTTCATCATCAAAATCCGAGATTCAATAATCTCCCCATTTTTTATGATGATAATCAATTGATGACGGCGATATTCTGGTGAACTTTCGACGATATCCCGGCAATGTTCCAACGGACTTCCGGCAAGCTCCTGGACTTCACGAGGATCATCTTGGCGAGT
Source organism: Musa acuminata AAA Group (assembly GCF_036884655.1). Classification (NCBI taxonomy): domain Eukaryota; kingdom Viridiplantae; phylum Streptophyta; class Magnoliopsida; order Zingiberales; family Musaceae; genus Musa; species Musa acuminata. The sequence goes on along the minus strand of NC_088331.1, from coordinate 21,960,499 downwards.
TTTGATGAGCTTTTTTGGCAAGCTCTTAGACTTCTCGGTTGGTTCCTGCAGAACTTTTAATGAACATTTGGACTTCCGATGAATTCTTGAACTCCCAATGAAATCGCGTCCTTGACTCTAGGACTTCATTTTGCTTCATGCCTTACTATCGTAGTTAATCCTACACATGTAAAAATACACTTCGATCTAGACAATTATTACTAAGTTTGAATCATGTTGTTTGGCATGTCATTGGTCCATCGACGCTTCGTCCGATTCTTCGACGCTTCGTCCGATTCTTCGACGCTTCGTCCTCTCTTGCGGCCTATTGCCCAATCGGCTAGTTGACTCCGCAACTCTGATATCCTTGGTGTAATATCAGCTATTCTTAGCTCGATGCTTGAATCCATAGCCCGAAGCCATCTATCGATACGTCGACCGATCCTCCAGCTCGACGTCCAATCTTCTAACATATTCCACCGGCCCAACATGATTCTTGCTGCTTTAATTGTCTTATCTTGATCGAAGCATCCCACGTCACTCAAAAAGCAGATCAAATCATAAACACTTATCAATTGGTTTCATCATCAAAATCCGAGATTCAATAATCTCCCCCTTTTTTATGATGATAATCAATTGATGACGGAGTTAACCTTAACTCTCGGAGTTTAAACAAACTCCCCCTATCAATATGCCGTATTGATAGAGACTCTTGGATTCAAAAATCCAGGTAACATGTTATCATAAACTTATGCATAACATTATACTTCTCCTCCTTTGTCATCAACAAAAAGGAAAAGTGCAACTATCTAAGTGTTTGAGATATAAGTTCAAGTCATTGCATAATAAACATAATCTTCATTTTTATCATCATGCAATTTGTAAGCTAGCAAATTTAAGGATGTGCAAGTTGGCATGTTTGCTTTTCTTTACGATATTCAAACTAGCAAGATAGCATCATTTTTGTATTTTCTTGAATTTTGTAACTTAGCAAAATTCACAAGATAGCATCATTCTTTCTTATTTTTTAGAAGTGCAAGCGAGTAATTTTTCTCTTTAGAGATGTGCATACTAGCAATTCTTTCTCCCCCTTTGTCATTGGCAAAAAAAGAGGAATAACAATACAATGACACAATTCATTTCCTTTTATTTTAATTTACACATCATGAGAACAATAAATTTTATAAATAATCTCATGTTTTATCATCCAAGCTAGCATATATTTTTGTTCTCTTTTGCAATGTGCAAGCTAACAATTTCTTTTTTCTTTTACAACAATGATTCAATCATATCATGCGATATACAAATCATAAATTCTCATTTGTATGCATCAACATAATATCATGAGTATTTAATGCATAATTTCATATCATCACATGAAGAATATTAAGAAAAATTAATTGGGTGATGAGATAAACATTTCATAAATACAAGGAATTGCATAAAAATCATATCATGAAAGATAAGATTATGTGAATACCAAAAGGCATGATTTCTTTTGAAAAATATCCTCTTAAATAATAATAAAAAATCTTAGGAGATCAAATATAAAATATATTTAAAAGAAATTTTAAGTCATGAATTTCTAAAAAAAATTCTCTTTAGTAAATCATAAAAGAAACTTAGGAGAAAAAAAAATTCAATTCATGCATATAAAATATTTATTTAAGCATAAGAAATCTCAAGTTATAAATCTTGAAAAATCAAGATAAAATTCATTCATATTCAAATCATCAAATCAAAATCATTTTCAAGAGATTCATAAAAAAAATAGATAGATTCATCAATCTCTCCTTTTTAGATAAATAATAAGAAGAAACATAAGAGTTCAAAATTAAGATGATGATTCATAAAAAAAATCACAAGTTATAATCAAGAGAAAAATCATCATTTATCTTCAAATCATTGAACTTGTTAAATCAACAAAGTCACTTTTAAGAGATTCATAAAAATGATACAAATAGATTCATCAAAATCAATTTCATGGTTCACAAAATTCATAACATAAATTGATTCATTATTTTAATTCCAATGCTAATATATTTTCCTTTTTATGTGTTTCATTTTAAGTGATTGATTTCATATTAGCATGCCTTTTTCATTTATATCAAATAAAAAACATGTATTACTTTTAAAACCAAAAAAGTCACTTTCATTATGGTAAAAATCGATAATCCATAAATCGTAAGAATCATCATGCATAATTTAGAAAGATAAACTTATTAAGCATTATTTCAAATCATCTTCAATCAAAATCATCATGACAAAAAAAAAAACACATTAAACATAGGATTAATCATTAGATTTAAATTTAACATTTAGTTGTATTTTCATCATTAAAACATCAAGCATGATTTCATAAGGCATTCAAAATCATTTTGTTTGTTTATCATGAAACATGCATTTGTCATTATCATTTTCAAAATTACTAGCATGATAAGCATGATTCCTAATTTTTTGTATTTTCATTACATTATTAAACATATAATTTTTAAGAAAAATAATTATTCTAAACTAAATTAAAAATAGCTTATGAAAAGCATTATGTAATTTCAAAGTAAACTAAGGGAATTTTGATTATCTCATCGTCGAAAGCCATTAAGGCGTAATTTGCCACCTCGTCTTTGTTGATTTTCTCCTCATCTTTGGATGAGCTTGATTCATTCCAAAGAGCTTCTTCTTGTATTCATAGCAAGTAGTTGCATTCTTTTTAAGTTTATTTTTATTTTTTAACTCTTATTTCATGAACCTTTTAAATTTCATAGTGAGGAGTTCATGTTCACCATCACTTATACTTATGCTCGAGTGGTCTTTGATTGTTCTTAGTCTAAATTCCTTCCTGTTCTTTGGAAGACAGTTCTCAAGTTCTTTACATGCATTGCACGTCATTTTATAGGTCATTAGAGACCCGATAAGTTCTTCGATCAAAAAAGTATTTAAAGTTTTTTATTCTTGTATAGATGTTATTTTCGAATCCTAATTCTTAGAAAGCGATCGTAAAATCTTGTTAATGAGTTCAAAATTAGAAAAGCATTTACCAAGAGCTTTTAAACTATTGACGACATCCATAAAACGGGTGTATATGTTTCTAATGGTTTCACTTGGCTTCATTCGAAATAGTTCAAAATCGTGCATTAAAAGATTTATTTTAGAATCTTTTATTCTATTAGTGCCTTCGTGTGTGATTTCGAGAGTGTACCATATATCGAAAGTCATTTTTCAAGTATAAACCTAATTAAACTTATTTTTATCTAAGGCACAAAATAGAGCGTTCATAGCTCTAGCATTTAAAGAAAATGTCTTCTTCTCCAAATCATTCCAATGGTTCATTGGAAGAGAAGACCTTCGAAAACCATTTTTAATAATGTTCTATAAGTTCAAATCCAAAGAAAGTAAGAAAACTCTTATTTGAGTTTTTCAATATGTATAGTCCATCCCATTGAAAAAGAGAGGACGAATGAGAAAGTAACCCTTTTAAAAGCCGAAAATAATCATTTCTCTTGGGTGTTAAACCAAATGAGGAATAACGAGGCTCTGATACCAATTATTAGGAAAAGAGTCAGCACTAAAAGGGGTGGGGGGTGAATTAGTGTAGTGGTAAAATTACGTCGGTTCAAAAAACCTTCGTACGATAAAAATTGATTTCGACGAAAACCATTTCGGAGGGAGGTTATCTTGAAAGCATTTTCATAAAGATAGCTTGAAAGCGTACGGAAGATGCATAGTGGATGTAAAGCAAGTTAAGATGTTTGTAGTACAATAAATTGCTCAAATATAGAAATGTAAATCAGAGAAGAACACGCCGATTTTATAGTGGTTCGGTCGTCATGACCAACATCCACTCCACCAATTCCTCTTCCGTCGAGGCCACCGGCATCCACTATTGATCTTCCTTTATAAGCGAAGATCAACCTCCTTCTTACAGCTCTTTCTCCTTTTACCAGGTTTAGGAGATAACCCTTACACGCCCACTAGCTCTCTCAAATTATTCTAACACTTAGAACTTTGAAAGGAGTTTCACACAAGATTATAGCAAAATTTCTTTCCTCTTTACTTTCAATACTTCTATATCTTAACTAGAGATGAGAGGGGTATTTATAGGCCTCAAGTTGATTTAAACTTAGAGCCTAAAAATATCTCATCCCGGGTTTTCTTGGTTCGGGTGGTACCACAGCTTGTGCTGGATGGTACCATCGCTAGTGTCAGTCTGACACTAACACTGCACTGAGTAGTACCACCGTCCATTCTAGTGATACCACTGCCTGGCACTAGGCCACTGGGCGGTACCACCGCCTGACATGGTCTCAAAGACTGTGCCACGACGGTGCCATCTCTTGGGTCACTGTTTGGGCCTTTTATTGGGCTCAACACAGTCCTTACATGGGCCCAAATGGCCCATAATTGGGTTAGCCCAAATCCAATCCCAATTACGTGCTAACTACGAAATCTAAGGCATACTTAAGCTAAACAAGTCCCTAGGTCTTGGTTTCTTCCGACGAGCTTCTAACGATCTTTCGGCGAACTTCTGACGATCTCCTAGCAATGTTCCAATAGACTTCCAGCAAGCTCCTGGACTTCACGATGATCTTCTTGGCGAGTTCTAACGTGCTTCTTCTGGCTAGCTCTTGGACTTCTTGGCTGGTTCCTGCAGAACTTCCAACAAACGTTTGAACTTCCGACGAACTCTCGAACTCCCAACGAAATCATGTCCTTGTCTCTAGGACTTCATTTTGCTTCATTCCTTGCTATCGTAGTTAATCCTGCATATATAAAAACACACTTCGATCTAGATAATTATTATTAAGCTTAAATCATATTGTCCGACATATCATTTATCCATTGACACTTTGTCCGATTATTTGGCGCATCGTCCTCTCTTACGACCTATTGCCCAATCGACCAGTTGACTCCGCAACTTCGATATTCTTGGCATAATATCCACTCTTCTTAGCCCGATGCCTGAATCCATGGCCAGAACCCTTCTGTCGATACGTCGACCGATCCTCCGGCTGGACGTACAATCTTCTGACATGTTCCATCGGCCCAACATGATTCTTCCTACTTTAATTATCTCATCTTGATCAAAGCATCCTACGTCACTCAAAATGCAGATCAAATCATAAACACTTATCAATTGGTTTCATCATCAAAATCCGAGATTCAACAGATTTCAAGGGTTGAATGGGCTATTTAATCCGGCCCAATTCATCCCTGTTAAGGGCCTAGTTGGCCCCTAACTAATTAGTGGGATTACCTCCCAATCCTAACTTAATTTATAGTCTAACTACAATAACTAAGATATAATCAAAGCACTTTTGTTCCGGTACGTCAATTGCACTTCCGATGAGCTTCCGGCAATCTTCCGACGAATTGTCGTCAATGTTTCGATGGACTCCCGACAAGCGCCTGAACTTTATGATGATCTTCTTGGTGAGTTCTGGTAAGCTTCTATGGTAAGCTCTTGGACTTCTCGGTTGGTTCTAGCAGAACTTCTGATGAACGTCCAAACTTCCGACGAACTCTTGAACTCCCAACGAGATCTCTATCTTGATTCCGGCACAATATTTGCTTTGTATCTTATTGCCATCGTAGTTAATCCTGCACACTTTTCTCAATATACAGATTAGATCAAACAATTTACAATTGATTTCATCATCAAAATCCGAGATTCAACATTATAGACCCTAAATGACTTCAAAAATGAAGTCAAAAATTTAAATCATTGGATTTTTAGGGTATTAACGGTACTATCGTCTGCATTGGATGGTACTACCACTTGCACCAGGTAATACTACTACCATACATAGCTTGGGAACCTAGGCTCTGGTGGTACCACCGCTTGCTTAGGCGGTGCTACCACTTGATAGCCTAGGAACCCAGGCTCTAGTTGTACCATTTGCCTACCTGAGGGGTATTACTGCCTAACAGCCTGAGAACCTAGGCTATGGCGGTACCATCGCCTAGCCCAACCCCAAGTCGCTAAATTGGCCTTTCAATAGGCCCAATTTAGCCCCTGTTTAGGCCCAATAAACTCCTAATCAAGTTGGTATGGTTACGCCCTAAAACTAACTCAATTAAACTCTAGACGACTTGATCAAGACTCAACAACTCTAATTATAATCATGAAGCTTTCAGCACATTGTCCGGTATGTCTTATGTTCATCCAGTACTTCATCCAAACCTTTGGCGCATCATCCTTTCCTTCGGTATATTGCCCAATTCATCGATATGTTGACCTCCCATAGCATCAGATCTTCTTGGCGCCATACCTGATTCTTCCAGCCTGATGCCTAAACTCATGGCATAAAGCCCATCCTTCGGCACGTCGACTAATCCTTCGGCCCGACGTCCAATCTCTGATATGATACTCTTCGACCTAACGTCTGATTCTCCTACTTCACTCATCTCAAATGCTTGTTAGTCTATAAACTTATCAATTGATTTCATCATCAAAATCCAGGATTTAATAAAATATAAACTAATTTCTAGTGATGATGTTATTAATGTTATTAACTAGTGTTAGATTCTATAATTTGTATATTTTATTTGTTAAACCAACTATACATAACCCCCCACGTTAGTATTTTATATTGATGATTTGGATTCATTGACTAAGTACAATTAGGTGATGGTTATTTATTCTTACATCAACTATTGTTATATATCTTAGAGGATATATATACCCATATTAATGGTAAGCTAAATCTTTTTTTTTTTACATACATATAAAAGGCACAATGCAGATTAATTTTAATTCTTAATGTCCTTAATTTCTTTTATAGGTGCTATGCAAGCATGTCAATATGTTTATATCATCTCATTATCTAGATCATCCTCAGATGGGGTAAGGTAAGCATGAACAATTGAAATATTGTTGACTTAAGGTTAAAGTCCTCAATTGAGGATGCAGTAATCATTTATTTATAAATAGCCATGTTTTTGGAGTTATAAATGTGTTTTATAAATTTGTATATGCTTCTTATACATGTATCTCAAATGCTTACTGTGACTGCTACTAAGGATTGCCTATTGTCGCTTAATAATACTAGTGAGGTATAATAGTTTAGTATTTCTCATTTATCGATTTAAAATGTGCTACTTATTTAATATATTAATTTATTTATAGGATATACATGTGCTATTTGGATAAGAATTCGTCAAGTGTCAAAACTTCAAATATGAGATTAAAAAATTATATAAAATATTCGAAGATCATGATTTTGATCATCTTGCGACCACAACCCTCGAAGACTACCGTGATTATCCTTCCATAGTATGTTTCACCACACTTATCATTCGAAAGGATCAATTAGGGACTACTTCATCGACACTCTTATCATTCGAAAGGATCAATAAGTGTGTTTCAAGACACTTATCCTTCCATAGTGTGTTTCACCATAGTGTATGTTTAAGATTTATCAAGCCTTAAAATATAGCTTATATGTCTTTCAGAAGAAAAAGTTACCTAAAGGATTTGAAGAGATTAGAGTTAAGTGACGGAAAGTCCACATTTCGGAAACCTCTAAAACAAGAACGACGATCCTTTAGCCTTATTGGAGGTGAATTTTTTTTTTTACAAAGGTGATCTGAATCTAATTATAGTTAAAATATAATTAATTTGATCATGTTGACTAATATTTTTCATCTTGTAGATGTATGAGAAGATGGGCAGCGATGAAGAAGAGTTTGCCATTTTAGCTTCAAAACTAAAGAATTTATAGAAAGTGTTGCAGATTATATGTTGGTTGAATTAGGTTGCTATAACTGATTCAATTATTATTTGCTATTTGTAGTGAAAGTGTTTCTACTTTTTGGAAAGTAAAAATCTTTTTGGTCATTATTGGATGGGGGAGAAGATACTAATGGAGAGATTATAGATGCCTATGAGTCTATTATTTGTTGTGATGTTGTACAATCTTGATAAAAATTTTGGCCATCACTATTCTTGTGGAGTGGTTTTGAGGTAAAGTAGTATATTTATGTGTTGTTCATTAATTTATTTTACTTTATGATGAATTGACTAATATTTTTGTTGGTTTTCAATTATAGAGGGAATATCATTCATTTGGGATGAAGAATGCTAATCTCAATCGCAAGATCACATTGAATGGCTTGATTTGTTATACTTTTATTCCACTATATATCGACAAGCAATAACATCTCATGGTGATAGATCTTCAAGAGAAGATGTATTTTCATTATAACGCTCTTCCTAAAAGATCACATTCGAACATATTTAGAATAATGGTAAGTGTTCTAGTTTGGCTAGTTGCTATTATAACATTTATCTTATATTAAGTATTTATTTGTTAAAAAATAGGTGCAAAAATTTAAGAAGATATCCTTTGTTGATTTAAATGGTCTCTATCTCGACATTACAGAGAAGATTGTTAATAATGGATGGAAGACAAAGGTGGTCAAATGTCCTTAACAAAATGAATCATAAGTTAATCATATGATTCATATTGCTTAAGTTGTATGATTATTATTGTACTAATTAATTTTCTTGCTTTGCAGTAATGATTGCATAATATTCATGATGAAGTAAGTATATGGATCACTTGATGGACAAATAAATGAAATTTGGCCAAAGGGATATGCTATTGTTTAGGCTTCAAGTTACTAATGCTATATTAGATTATTATTATTATGTGGCAAGGCACGAAGAGATTTGAACTTATGAAATATTAGAAATATTATTAATGTTATTGTCGTATATGATGGCCACTGTTGTTATACAAATTGTTTGACAATGTTATATCATTTTGGGATTGAATCTGATAAATGTTAATATGAATTGCTTCCATGTCATGTTGGTTATTTGTTTTGTTTGTGAACTGATTTAATGTTATTGTTAACAAGTGTTTTCATTATGATTAATTTTATGTGGTTATCATACTTTCCACTTGTGTGTTAAGTTTGGGTACTTTATTTTCAAAATAGGGTACATCGGATTGAATTTGTGATCGGTGTAACTTGAGTGTAACTCAAGTGTAAATAGAAAAAATATCTCCAAGGCTATCCAAACTTCTTAAAAACTATATACCATTATCCTAACATGTTTAACATCACGTTTTCTATTTTTTTCTGAGTTTTGATTCATTAATTGTTTAAAATAGTGTTTTCTATATTGAATATGTGCTCGCGTATAACTCAAGTGTAAATAGTTGAATTATCCTCAAACCTATTCAAACTTCTTCAAAACTATCATAACATATTTCTAATAAGTTTAATATTATTTTTTCTAGTTTTAAGGTCAATAATTGGTGAAATAAGATATTTTTATATAGAATCTATGATCGAGTGAGTGTAATACAAGTATAACTTGAGTGTAATTCAAATATAATTAGAAAAATTATCCTCTAACCTATCCAAACTTCTTTAAAACTATCAAAATATATTATTAGCATAATTAGTATCACTTTTTTTTTTTTTTCAGATTTTACGGTTATTAATTAGCATAAGAGGGTATTTCTATATTGAATCTTTGATTGAATGTAATTTAAGTATAACTCAAGTGTAAATAAGGAAATTATCATCAGGCCTATCCAAACTTCTCTAAGACTATAATAACATAATGCTAATATGATTAGTATTAAATTTTCTATTTTTTTTCTTTTTTGGGTCATTAATTGTCCAAATAAAAAATATATATATTGAATATATGATCGAGTTACACTTGAGTGTTCACTCCAAACACATTGAAACTTCTTTCTAGCAATCATAACATATTCTAATATGTTTAGTATTATTTATCTTAAATTTGGTTTCATCTATACATAATTTTAGAATTTATTTTTCAAAACGAGTACTATGGTTCTGTGTGGCACCATCGCCCCAGGTGAGTAGAGCATTGGTTATAGGCAATACTAAGTGTTATGCTAGAGGGTGTGGAGTAAAATTATGATCGAGTGAAACTCAAGTTACAATGAATATAATCGATTGAAAATTATCGAGAACTATTATGACATGATTCTAAGCTTATTAGAATCAATTTTTATTACAATGAATATAATTGATTGAAGCTTATCGAGAACTATCATAACATGATTCTAAGTTGATTAGAATCAATTTTTATTTTTGGTTGATTTTAGTATAATTATTGTAAATTGGTATATGATGATTCAAATGTTAGATCGTAATCATATCTTATCTGTAACTTCAGTTAAAATTCACCCAAATCAAAGCCAAATGCTAAATTTACTGCCGTGACATGTTTTTAAGTTGATTAGTATTAATTTTCTATTTTTAGATGATTTTAGTGTAATTAATAGAATTTGGTTCGTGCACATTCCAAAATATATCTTAACAAAAAAGTAATGTAACTCAATTAAAATCCGCTGTGCAAAAATAATCCAAAATATTTCTACAATAAGGATTGTAACATCAATTACAAAATAATAATTTTAGATTCAAAATTATCATAAGTTTACAATGTCTCGTAATGTTGCAGCATAACACTTGTCAAAAAATTATATAGGTATGCTTATGTAGGTATACTATACATGAAAAACCACCTC